>NC_135317.1:83056871-84486037 GCF_048772815.1 Callospermophilus lateralis
GTTATGAAGAGTAGTTGGGTTCATACTGACAAACTCATACATACATGGAAACAAAATCCGTCTTATTAATGAGTGTTCACTGGTTTTTTATTTCTCAGCTTCGAAACCTTTGAATATTTTCCCACCTCCTTCAGGAAAACAAAATAAAAAAAATAAAATAAAAAAGCTTTAACCTTTCTTCTGCTTCTGGCCATGGTCCATCTCTATCCTACTTCCTATAACACTTTACACTTTCATTTCCACATGGAAACTCCCCATAGAGAAAATTATGTCCTGATAATTGATAATAATTCCTAAAGGTATTATTTAATACATAAGCCAGTATTATTTACAATATTTAACACCATTAATAAGGTTCATTATCACAAACTCATATCCTCCTGGTGATTTTCACTTTTTTTTTTACTTAAGTGAAATATATACTAATTTGTTAATTTAAGTTGTATTTTATTGTTTTATTATGATTATATATGTTAGTGGGATTCACTGTGATGTATTTGTACAAACACGTAACTATTTCATTTCCTATTATATTACTATTTCATCTCCTCTTCCTTCTTAATCCCCATCCTCTACTTCCCTTATTTTTTCTTAATTAGTGCATTATACATAATAGTTGGGCTCATTTTGACAAAATCATACATGCATGGAAGTCATGTACACATCATATATATGCACACATATATATTCTCCCATCCCCAGCTTCCACATATGAGATAGAACATATAACCCTTGGCTTCCTGAGTCTGGCTTATTCCACTCAACATAGTCTCCAGTTCCATCTATTTTTCTCTAATATAACTTAATTCTTATGGCCAAATAAAACAAATACACACACCACGTTTTCATTATTCACTCATCTATTGCTAAATATCTCGGCTGCTTCTGTAACTTGGCTACTGTAAATCATGCTGCTATATAGCTTTGTTTTTAAATAACTATTTATAAACACACAATTCCTCATTTCATGGAGTGTGAGTAAAACTAATCTTGGAAGTTTTTTTTTTTTTTTTTAAGTTTAGGCTCTTAAGAATCTAGGTCCATACATATACTAATAGGCCATATTATAAATGTATTCTGATATCTCAAAATATTCAAAATCAAAAATCAATTAAGAAAGTAAACACTTGAGTGAATGAAGCTTTATATATACCTTAAATTTCTAAGTTCCTATTAATGACTATCTTGTGATCTGAATTCTAATCACATAACATCAGACCTAGCTAACAACAGTAATTGGGATTAACTTCTACATGTCTGTTTGCTGTGCTTTCTTTATAATACTACTTTTCATTTTAAAACAAAAATCCATTGTGTGTGCCACTGGCTCTATTCTCACAGGTACACACCCCTTAAACAAGTAATAATTTCCTAGGATGAAAATTATTTTCTTTAATTTCCTGTAAAATTTGAAGGCCAGGACACTTACTGAGCAATAAGATAATTCAGGAAAACATTATCATAATTCTCTCTAGGGAAATTAGAAAAGTCACAGCATGGACCCAAGAGACTCCCCATAGAGAAAATTATGTCCTGATAACTCCTAGAGGTACTGTTATCAATTATTTAATATACAAGCCAGTATTACTTACAATATTTATCACCATTAATAAGGTTTTCATTATCAAACATCTCCTCTTGCCGATTTTCGCTTGTTTACTTAATAACAAAAATATATACTAATTTGTTAATTTATTAAATTTCTCCATGATTTAAAAGTAAGAAAACTTCGAAATGCCCTTCAATATTTAACATACATGCTCAAACTTTTTTTTCTTTTTATCTTTAAATAGAAATTACTCACCTCCAAACTATTCAAGCCAAAATGTCCTGACAATATCTAACAAATCTATATTATCTTCTACAGACCTTACTGAAAACCAAAAAAGACAAAACCCAGCATGCCTAATTATTTGCAGCACTTCCCATTTGAAAATTTATCTCCCTATTTCAAAAGGGAACTATTTCTAGAAACACCTAAATGTAAGATGGCAACATTGTTTAAACTGCTATTAATCACTATAACTAGCTTTTTATCAAATAAAGGAAGAAATTCACTGCAGCTTAGGAAAATGAGTGACCAAATAAAATCAAATACATAGTTAAACATTTATAAGACCTTGGCATGTGTAGCATTTAATCATCATTAATTTTATTACCCAGCATTATTAATTACTACATTCCAATGATGTCACCAAACTGACACTCTCTCCTAGGTTATCATAAGATAATGACAGACACTCCCATCTCCCTCACTTCCCATGAAAATCACCACCTACATGTAATAAAGTTAAATATCGGAGAAAAGATTTTTACTGAGACAGATACTGATAAAGACAGTTTTGAAAATTTATTCATTTATCCCACAAATATTAATAAAGGGTTTAACGATAAACATATCCATTATTTGTTCTGCACTATGAGTACTATGCAGAGAAATAAACTACATTGATGTGTTAGAAAATAAGTAGATGATTACTTTAGACTGGCTGACATTTACAAAAATTAGACAAAAACCAAATTCCACCATTATGTCTAATGTACCAATAAAAGAAGAAGCAGGAGACCTGTTTTAAATTAAAATTTTGTAGAAGTAACAAATTTTGAGTACAAGTTTGTCCCATTCTATATCTGGAATATAACTATACTTAACAAATGTTGCTGGGTATAATGGCACAGCCTATATAATTCTAGACACTTTGGAGGCAGAGATGGATCTCAAGTTTGAGGCCAGCCTGGGCACCTTGGTGAGACCTGTCTCAAAATAAAAAGATCTGGGTACATGGGTTCGTAGCAAAATGCTCCTGGGTCCAGTTACCAGTAGTGGGGGGAAACAATGTCTGAATTCTTAAAATATTTTCAATTTTTTTAAATTAAATTATTCATTGTTTATATACCTGGACTTATCTAATACAAAAACAAAAAAGAAAACAAGGTGTAAAAAATGTCTTAAGGAAGGTATAAGCTTGATGTTTATGAAAAGCAAAAAACACACTGCAGCTGGAGGGTGGTGAGCAAAGAAGACAGTAATAAGGAAAGAAGTTAAGAGGTAATTTCTGACAGAACCACATGGAGCTTTCACAGCAACAGCAAGGAGTTTGGTTTTGAAGCAAGGAGACTGTTCTGTGTTCTGAGACATCCCTTACAAAGGCAACTCATGGCACTGTGTAGAGAAAGAACTGGGAGGGAGGACGAGCAGAGTAAGATGAAGCTGGGAAACTGAACACAAGGTAACAGACCTGGCCTGAGGAGTTACAGCAAGATGCCAACGACAGAAGGAATCAAGGTATGATCTTGAGGTCAAGAGACCCGAGTCAAGACATTGAGTATTAAGACTAAAGGACAGAGAGAAATGAAGAATGATGCAGATTTCTGGCCTGAGCATCTGGAAGGATGCCATTTACTCAAATAAACAAGGCTATGGAAGCAGTTTAGGCAGACCGTAGGAAAAAGCAATAGGTGGAGCAATCTGTGTACCACGATAATTATTGGCAACCTTTTATCATCATCATCACTATCATTAATAACATTTAACATATTGATTACATGTCAAGCAAAATACAGAAATAAAGCTCCATATCAACTGTAAAAAATAACAACTATTATTCTTTGTATTTGTTGATGAGAAAATTGAGACATTAGTTGTGCAATAACTTGCCCTCTGTCACATAACCAACAAGTGGGAAACCTATACTGGACCCCACACTAACTTCAGTGCTTATGCTATAAACCACTGCACTAGAGAAACCTGTTTGCTTCCGGCTCCTCTGCATATTCTTCACCAAAATGCTGATGCTCCACAGGGTATCACATTCAGCTTTCTTTCTCATTGTGCTCACTCACACTGGGAATATTTTTTATTTTCATTGCTCCCCCATTTAATGGTTTTGAAGATTAGTGTAACATTTAACTAGTTCCAGGTATTCACCTCACTCCCAAAGGGATACCCTAACAGCTCTACTAGAGACTCCTATTCCCTTGTACTCGCCTATACTTAATGTGACTGAATTATCAAAATTCCTAAATTTGGGAAGTATTTGCTTAATGAATAGTAAGAAAGCTATGTGAAACATGGCAATAGTTGTGTGACAAGATCATAGCATTTACCTGCTAAAAATATAAAGGAAAATAAAATGTATAGGTATCCTAAATGTAAAAACACCACCACTGACTTCTAATAAACCAATGCATGAATTCAGTTCTGTTCTTCAGCTCACATGAGAGGCTAGGGTCTTATCCAGAAAGGTTCCACCACTGCAGATGTGCCTGAAACACTGTATTTGAAGTTATAATGACAGCTAGCTTGTGAGTCACATGAAAATTATTGGTCTCCTTTAATAACATATCATTTTGGTCACAAAAAGAATACCAAGACTATTTACTTTATTCACCAAGTCAATATATAGCTCTAAAGGACTTTGGATTATTCTCAAATATCAAATTCACCCTCAAACACAGAAGATTTCATCATTGCGATTATTGAGACTATTTCAAGCTTTTCACTCAGTTCCAAATAAAGTTGGAAAGCTAGTTTGATTAATGTCAGCTTCATCTTTGGCCACAATCACTCTGAAAGAACTGTTCAAAGTACAACTCCAAGACAACAGACAAGAAAATCCCGTCTTCTCATTCTTTTCAAAAATCACCTAAATTTCTCAAGGTTCTTCCTTTAATATATGAGACCTCTCACTCTTACACATATAAATGCGATCAATCCAAATTCCAAGATACTTTAAGTATTTTGAAATCATTTCTCATGTGATAGCCTTTTTAGTACTCTCATTGCCATACTTTTTCCTAAAATAATGCTAAAGAAACTGAAAGTCACATTATACAACACAATATAGTTTACCAATATTTAAGTGAAGAGGCAGAAATTAACTTTCAATTAGAGCTTAATTATCTACTCAACAAGCACATGCACATTACCATTATCTATCATTCACTGATATAATAAGCACACTAGTGTAAGGAACCTCCCATAATCATTTTTCCCCCCACAGGAACCTTTTTTTTTTAATCTTTCAAATTATGCATTTCCTTTACTATGATATTTCCCCTAGAGTCTCTTTCATAAAGCCACTTTTGTAAGAAATATACATTCTAATGAGCCATTAGTGACTGTATTTCTTTGAACACCACCTGAGACCACCACCTTATCACCCTAGATTTAGAGATAAAAGAAAGCATGCTACAATCAAGATATGGCTGAATCTGAGCCCCAAGTAGGAAAGAGCAAGAAGGCCACATGATGCAGATCTTCTAAGTTACATTCTTAAAATGCAGAATTCATCCTAGGATAAGAAGCCAGAAGGAATCGGGCAAAGACTATAAGATGATGTATATTTAAGCAAAGTAACTCACTGCATTATAGAGAATGGACCAGAAATGGTAAATGGAGATGAGGAAATCAGTTACAAACACTGCAGCAATAATCCAGGCATCAAGTGACAATAATCTGGGTCCAATCAATATAGAGAGAATTAGCAGATTCAATATCTATTAGAGGGTATAAATCAAGAGAATATGGAAATTACCTAAACATGAAGGATCAGATCCCTTGTCTCTAGGTTAGGCAACTAGATGGATGGTTGTAATAATCACAAACCAAAGTGCAATCTTGGGCACAATAGAATAAATTTTACTTTGAAGACAAATTTTGAAGTTATTTATATACATATGTATATATATAAAAGAAATGAGGTACTAAGATTGGCAGAAAGCATTTGAGGAGCTTTATAACAGCTAAAGAATTTCTGGATGGCAATCAGACAGCTGGGTGGAATCCAAACACCACCAGTTATTAGCTCTGCGACCATGGGCAAGTTAGTCCATACTTCAGGCTCAGTCTCCTCATTTGTAAGATGTGAAAAATAATGCCTTACAAGTTGCCTGTTAGAATTAGATGAGGCAGTGTATTTGAAGTGTCAAGCACAGGGAAGGTGCTGTGCAAGGCCTCAGTAGTTAATAGGTACTGGTAGTAGCAGCAGTTTTACTACCTAGCATGAAGACATTAGGACTGAGCATAGTGATCAATTTTTAACTAATATGAGGGACAATCAGGTCAGAAGATAATAGTAATAAGTGTTCTTTAATTGGACAGCACAAGCCTCCAAGTTGCAGTTCCCCATCCTTGTAGTAGTGGCCTGGAAGAGGCATTGTGGGTGGAGAAGCTTGCTGTTGCTATCTCCCAACCCAGGGGTATAACCAACCTCCACTTGAGAGGCTTACAGGAGAAATGGTGTTGTAGGGGGATAGAGGTGGGTTCTAGTTAAACCAAGGTGGTGGGAAAATTCCACATGAAAGGAAGGATGGGGTGGGTTGTTACACATGTAATGAAAGAGAAATCTTAAGATATTTACATAGTTTAATATTTAAAAGGTGATCTTTGAAGACAAAAGGATGGCATGATTTGAAACCGTATTTATTCAACATGTATTTACTGAACGGCTACTATGTATACCATTCTGGGATTCAGGGATGGATGTTATACTCTAAAAAAGATCATGTTTAAAAAAAAAGTGATAAGCATTTTTTTTCCCATTGTGTGGAAAAAAAAACAGCACAGGGAAGGCATTCAAGGTGGGAAGGATGATTCGATTTTCACTTGGTGAAAAAAATCGAAGGATGATTCAATTTTCACCAAGTGAAAAAAGAAGGTGATGTTTAAATATATACTTGAAGAAGATGATGGAATAATGCCAGAAGGCTTTAAACAAAACACAGTTTGACTGAAATTTTATAAGGGTCATTGACTACCGTGGTGGAAACGATGGACAGGGAAGGAAGGGCACAAGGGTAGAAGCAAAGAGACCAATTAGGAAGCTACTGAAATACAGCAGATAAAAATTAAAGTAACCTTCAACTAGGTGATGGCAACAGAGGTGGTAATCAACAGCCTCGGGTATCCACTAAACTCAATGAGATGAGAGAAACAGGAGAAGTCAGGGATAGCTCTAGAGTTTTGACCTCAGGAACAGAACAGGAAGGATGGACTTGCCACTAACTTAGAGAAGACAAGGGATAGCACAGCTTGGGGTTAAATATTTAGAGTTCAATTTTATACACATTAGGGTTAAAGTAGGCAAGTTTGATGTCAAGTAGGGAACTGTGTATTGAGCTTGAAAGAGACCAAGGTCCAGGTCAAGCTGACTTTGAGAGTCTCCAGAACAGTCATGAGTCTGGAAGAGATCAGCAAGTAAGGAACAAGGATAGATACAAAGTCCAAGATACAAAGTCCAAGAACAAGTCCTGGGGCACACCATTGTTAAGAAGCACTACAGAATGAGGAAAATCAGCAAAGGCAGGCCAAAATGTCAAGAAGAAAACAAGATCCCCAGAAGCCAGATAAAGAAATGGTTTCAAGCAGAGTATAATTCATCTGATAGTAAGATGAACACTGAAAAATGCCCTGTACCCAGTAGACAGTGCTAATCTCAGTGGAGAACAGAGATGGGATCTGGGGCCTCTAGGAGGGTTGGCCTTTGAGAGCCATGTGCTTAGATCATCTGATAGCAACAAAGTGAGACCACATGAGTAAAGATACTGGAAGGAGGATGTGGAACTTCTTTTCTGATAGCTGCAGTGCATTCAGCGAAATAGAAACATGGTATCAGCTGACAGTGAAGTTGGCAAGGACATTTTGAGACTTTAAAAAGATTTGAGAGAGGAGCATGGGGAGTGACAGGACTAAGGACACGATTGCAGAGAAGCATCCCACCTTAGTTAAGATTCATGACCATCAATTTAAACTACAATTTTCTTTCCTCAAAACAGCTACTGGTCATTCTCTTGCACCTACATCAATGAAGATTGAACTGTTATAAGAATTTACCTATATTTTTATAAACACTTTCAAATACAGAAGCTCTATGAAATGATTTATGGCAAAGTACCTTTGTAAAATCGGTTTATTAAAAGAAGTTAAATAATCCTTATTGCCCAGAGAATAATCTGGAAGATAAACTTGAGAGGAAGGTAACAGAGATCATATGCAAAAATCTTATCTATTGGATAGAGTCCATGGGGTCTATCTTCTTTCTGGCCCCCAATAAACCTTGATGACTACCCTGAACATGCTTTGAGATACACCTTATCTCCTGTCTTTATGCTCACTTCACAGATATGCAAAATCATAAATCAAAGATGTTTTGCACTGCCATGAAACTTAAACAATGGTGAGTCTACCTTACCTTAGTCAGAAAACTAAGATTCTAATACTTTTTAAGCTGTAAAAACAAAATACCTTCCCTCCGGCACACACCTGCAGATCTGTGTTGTCTTCCCCCTTTCATGGCAAAGTGTTTATTATCAAATTTACCAAAATAAAATAAAAAGCCATAACCTAAGCCCCTAATTATTATTACAATCTTCCGAGAAATTCATAGAATTGCACTCTGGTAATAATTGTTTTATATTTAACTTCATCATAAAGTGAAAGCAACATATAGCCTGCTTCATGCAATAAGCACAAATCAAAATACTCAATGTTTTTACTTGTATTGTAGTGTGTTTTAAATTTCCATGGTCTTACAGTAAAAAGCAAATGTTTTGTTATTTCTCCATCAGCATCTGTTATGCAAGTCTAAATTTAAAAAAAGAAAGTAAAAAAATAACCCGAATCTATTGTTCCACAATAGGATAAAGGGAAAGAAAATATTGAGGACAAGAATCTTGTCAAAATATCCTTTTGGAACCCTCTTCATTAGAGGTACTCGAGGGAGGAAGAAAGCTAGGGAGGATGGCCAATAGGAAAACAATTTCCCGTAAGTTCATGAGAATGAAAGTAATACAAAAAAGAAAAAAAGTAAGGACACATGAATTTCATATTCTATAACTTAAAGAGGAATTCATACCATAATGAAAATGAGACCACATATTATACATCATGGGGTTAGATTATTCATCTCGAAACAAGAAAAAGAAAGGATATGCTGAGAATATACATCACTCATCATTGTAACAGGGAGTTGCTACTTGACACTTAGAAAGCCTACTTTCTTAGTTTTCTGTTTGTGTCCAGACTTACATTTGCATTACAAAAGTGAAAGAAGTCACTGGGCTAACCATATGTTGCCACATCACCCCCATTACTCAGGCCAATGGTGTGGAACAAAACAAAAGGAGGTTGTCAACCTGGAGCAGAGGCTGTCCTTTCCCAGTCTTGTAAAATAATGCCACTGAGAGCAGAAACATTTTTCAAAGACTTAATAAGCAATAACGCCCATAAGCTCCTGTCAGGTAATCTTTCTTTCTTTCACTGTCTCACACCATCAGTCTGAAGGCAGAGCGGGGTGGGGTGGGAGGGGGTGAGGGTCTTCTCCCTTCCCCCACCTAGCACAAGGCAGCTAGAGCCTGGGATGACACTTGCCTGTTTCCAACAGGGAAAGAGGTCCCCCCACACAGGAGCAGCAGCAGGAGGTAGAAACGAAAGGAACAGTGTGGAAAGAAATGCAGAACCATGTCTATAATTTTGAAATTTATACCGTGGGGCAGCCTAGTCTCATAAGAAAACAATTACTTTCATTTTTGCCTCCTCCTGCCACTTCGACCTTTCCTGGTTGGCAAGTCAGTAGGAGGCAAAAATGAAAGTGCTTTTTTTTTTCTTTGAAACAGGACTGTTCAAAACTGTGGGTTTCAAAATCAACATGAACTACCTAATTTTTAGAGGTGTTCTTTTATTGTCTTCACTAGAAACAATATAGTACAACAGTGTGCATATGTGTATAAGACTGGCACCAAGATAATGTCTATATCTACTGGATAAAGGTTATGATAAACTTGATAATAAAATTTATGACCATTAACCAAAATACAGGTAGTCAATTTAAGAAAAATAGTCTTCTTAAAATTAAAATATTGGACTTAACTTTAAGGTAAAAAGTCTCAATTCAAGTCAGGGAATTCAGGTTGATGTAACAAAGAAAAGGAACCTAAAAGTGCAATGAAGTAAAGGTGTAATTTAAAAATGTTAATTTTAAGGACTTCCTGCTTAGTTTCAATTATGTATTCTTATTGAGCCCTTGCTACATGTAGGTACCACAGGGCAGACAGTCTTTTCCCTCACGAATTTTTTAACCTAATGTAAGAGGTAAGGAAAATGCCCATTAGGGAAAAAAAAAAATATACAAAAAGGTGTCAAAAGTACCAGGAAAGAGATGCAAAGAATAACCAAGTATCCAAGGGAAGAAAGCACATTCAGCTCAAGATAAAGCCTCATGGCAGAAGTGGCATTTTATACGGTCCTTGAAAGATGCACAGGATTTCAAAAACTGGAGGAAAGTGCAAAATGAGAAACATCACAGAAGCAGAAAAGGTAGCTTTTTTGTAGGCAGTGTTTTCTGAAGTGTACTTCTGGGAGAAGTCAATAGATACATTAAAAGAAATGGACTCCATAGATCAGACCGGAAACCACTACACCCTATATCACTCTCTTCAAAATTCCCAATGCATATGTGTACAGGAAGGTTTCGAACAGGTATTGCCATAAGCAATTGTTTACCCCCAACCTATTTGACTACAGATCTCATTTGAAACAACATCTTATCAATTCCTCAAACACCTTCAGAAATACCATCCGAGAAAAACTAGGACAGGCCAAGAGAGTATATCTGAGACCTACTACAGAATGCCTTTAACACCAAGCTGAAAAACAGTCTTTATGAAAGAAAACAATAAAAATGATGTCTAGCCCCACACAGGGATGTTAATTTTAAACATATCGTTACATACTGAGCTTTGTGACAGGCATTAATAACAAATGGTAAATTTCAATAATGTATATACATTTGTTACTGAAATATTCTTTCCATTTTACAAAAAACAAGGAACTACTTTAAAAGAGAAATTATTACTATTGACAGAGAAAAACAATAATAGAAGTTGTGGGCAAGATAGATCAGCCACCAAAGCAGAAGCAGGTTAAAAAAGGATAGCAGGCACTCCAGACAGTCTCACTTTTTCCCCTTTCCCCGCCCCAGGCCTACTAGCCACACTTAAGGCCTGTACATCATTCAAATAAAGGTAAAAGACAAAGCTGCTCTTTGGTTTCCATATGTACATGGGAAGCAAGTATGACAATACATTTTAAAGCAAATAATTCTTACAAAAACTTAGAAATTCAAAATTAGCATTTTGGGCTACTTCCTAAAGTAAATGTACCATCTTATTCTTCACACATATTTAATACAGATAGGTATGCATACGCCCACTTAAATTGAATAAATTACCTGTGGTTGAAACTGAGGAACAGGTGGCCCTTGCATTCCTTGTGATTGCTCATCCATTGTCTGAAGCAATAGGAATTTCAGAACTCTGGGGAAAACAAAAAGTGTAAAGTTGAAACTTAGATAATGTAAGCATTACCAATTCATGTCAATCATATGCCTGACACAAGCATTCAGATGACAGATTCACGTCATACTTCAAAAATTAACAGACCCTGTGCTCTTATTTCTGCCATTTGCTAAATCCAAGCTGCTTAGCTCACACAAATATTTAGTCTCAACCACATCTGCTTCTCTAATGTACTATTGTTTACCAAATGGTCCCTTCTGCAGTCCACCTTATAGACCTATGACACTTCCTTTTACCCTACACATTATTACAATATCATACTAAGCTTCTTATAATCATGCTAATATCTGATATCCCTATTAAGGCAATTTATATTCTAAAAACATTAGGTTTAAATTTACAAGGCCAATCTTTATATGACTTTTATGTATACTTTATGTATACCTTTTATGTATACTTTGTTTATAATTATAAAACATTCACCCATTGGTTCATTAAACCTATGCTGAAGACTCATGATATGTGAAGTACCTCCCCCATACAATCGGAAACCTGCCAGATGAGGTGGCACATGCCTGTAATCCCAACAACTCAGGAGCCTGAGGCAGGAGGATAACGAGTTCAAAGTCAGCCTGAGCAACCACAAGGCACTAAGGAACTTCAGCAAGACCTTGTCTCTACGTAAAATAGGACTGGGAATGTGGCTTGCATCCTCAAGTTCAATCCCTGGTACCAAAAAGAAAAAATTTTCACTTTCAATATACTGATTTTTCACATCTTTTTCCTCATTATTTCCTGTTTTATATTTTTAATACTGCTACATATTGTGAATTGTTCTCAATTTTCTAATTACTGTTATTAACCTTTTGTTTTCCCACTGTCTTAGTTCAAGTAGCTTATTCAATTGATTCTTGCCTTACTGCAATGGCAAGAACCTTTAGTACAATGAATAGAAGACATCTTTTTGTCCCTCATCTTAGGAGAAAAGTATTCAATCTTCTACCATTAAGTATAATTTTGGCTTCCATTTTTCATCGATGCCCTGATTCATCAGGTTGACAATTCCCTTCTATTCTCCAAAAGACAAGATTTTTGTCAAATGGTTGTTTCTGCTGAGAGGCATATGATTTTCTACCTTAGTTTGTTAAAATTTTTAATTATGTTGATTCATTTTTGACGTTAAATCAGTATTCGTTTTTTGAAATTATTTCATTCGCAGGAAAATGTATAGAACTTGAAACCACCATGTTCAGCAAAATAATCAAACTCCAAAGATTAAGGGTCATATGTTTTCTTCCGTTTGTGGGCACCAGAGAGGAAAAAAGAAAAGGTGGGGGTGATCATATGAAAAGCAAAGGGTCATCAACAGAATAGAGCAAAGGGACAAGGAAATGGGAGAAAGAAAGGGAAGGGTAAGTGATGTGGAAGGATACAGGGCAAATTATATTGTTATACATCGTAAATATACTAATACGCAACAATAAAAACTACAGAGGAAAAAACATTCGTTTTGGGGATGAACTCTTTGGGTATGACAAAGGTTTCTTGGTCAAAGACTTCAGGGAAATAAATATTACCTGTTGTATGAATCTCTTAGAGACAGTAAATATACTAAAGAATTCAAGCAGACCTGTAATTTATATATATATATATATATTTTTTTTTTTAGTTGTTGATATAAGTAAATAAAATAGAGGTCTACATGGTGCTGAGAATCAAACCCAGTTTCTCACACACGTGAGGCAAGCGCTCTACCGCTGAGCCATAGCCCCAGCTCTGCAATTTTTAGTAACATTTAACTAATGAAATACATTGTGTAACATTAAGTATTCCACAACTTGATACCAGGAACACAAAAATTCTGTGCTATATATGTGTGGTTTTAGCATACCTACTAATATTTGACCATGGCTACATAGAAATTATGAAAAGGTAAAGAAAAAGAAATATATAACACAAAGAAACCTAAAGTGACATAACCCAACTATTCATGTAACATAGAAATAATTACAATAGCATCCTGGACAGAAGGTCAAAGAGCTTCTGCTTAGAAAATAAAAATCTGCATAAAATTCTCATGTTGCATGTAAACTAATGAATAAAAAGTAACAAAATCTGTAATACTTAAAATGGTTCCATGTGCATTGTATTCTTAATGCTATTTAATCCTACATAAATCAAGTAAAAATACATTGTAATATGTAAAATACTTTAAATACCTATTATCTCCAAGGTTAAAAATTTTATGCTTTAGGGACCTATGTCCATAGGTATATTTCCAATGACTGGCATATATAGTTGGCTAAATGGATATTTGTTTCATGAAAGCATACATGCCTTTCACAAAAATGAAACAATTGTTGCTACAAAGTATGAAGTTAATGACAAAAAAAAAAAGCCATCATCAAATTCAACGAAGTTGAAATTCACCAAATCTTCAAGCAAAAAAAAAAAAAAAGCTGCCTTGAGAAGGTGCTGCCTGCCCTAAGTTTTAAATAATGAACAGGAAAAGTTAACGATGCAAGGATAACCTATGGAAGACAGGATTCTAGAAAGAGCACAAAGGACTCTAAAGCATAGCACAATATCATAAGTAACTTCAAATTACAGTTCGTGGCTGATGGAGAATTAGCAGTAAAAATATTGCAGTAAAAATAAACAGGTGTCAGTTCATAAAAAAAAAAAAAAAATTATGGTGTTTATCCAGTTGATATCAGGGAGCTAATGCTAGGTTTTAAAAAACTGAGAAAGTTGACTTTATGAAAGATAATAGTGAGACAGAGGATAGCCCCGCGACTGAAAGCAAGGAAAGGTAACAAGCTACAGCAACACTTCTTTCTAATGGGCCAGTGAGGACCATCACCAAGGTTCTGTGATTCATTCTCCACAGCTTTCAACACAACTGAGTAGCCCACTTGCTGAGATGTACTATGGTCCACATCCCCCTGGCCTTCCCTCTGTGTTACACCTATTCCAAGTTCCCTTTTCTATCTGAAGCTCATACGTGTTTAAGTGTTCTAAGACTTTAATCTCCCCCCCACACACTCTATACCCTCTCCTCAAACCATCAGATTTTAGGGCTTTTCCATACCATTCATATTTAATTACTCTGAAACATACATCTTTACCATAAGTATATGTACTAAGATCTCAGTTACAAATGCCTGAATTCAACTGCCCACCAGGCATTTCTACCTGAGTAGAGGATTCAATCTATCACGTCCCTTCAAAACCCAATTCTTTTTTCTCTTTACATGTTATACTCAGCTGGTCCAGACACACAATTCTCAAAACTCCTGGGTTACTGGACTTCTTTAACCTGAGGATACTAAAACTCTTTGGCTAATATGGATTATATAGCTCTATATTCCTTATGTTAGAAGTTAATAAATTAGCATATCTTTAAAATTTGTTTTACAAATAACAATAAACCCATTATATATTTATACATAGTATCTTATGAAAACAAGCTACATTTTTCAAAACATTCAAAAAATTAGAAAAGAAGCATTTGCAAGGTTCTTCTATTTCTATCCTCAGAGGAAGCTTCTGCAGCGAATCTGCTACATACTTGGGTTGAAGTTTGTAAAAAGTCTCGCTTTGTACAAATGTATAGTTGGAAAAGAGTAAAGTATTTTAATAGCCACTCATGTCATAGTGGATACTCTGACACTACAGCAAACGTGGCAGACGGTAGATCACTAAAGGGTAACTGCAATGTAGACTTCTGAATCATATCAATGAAATTTCTTACTCTTAAAGTCTACATCGTCCATTGAGTAGATCTTTTACTGATACACGATTTATGGCTTCGGTCATCCAGAAATACTTAGTTTACCAAGTTATTAAGCTATTTTCTTACACCATATTAGAACTCACATCCATTACCACTAACCTTATCATAAAGGTCTTTAAGTACCTAGACGGTATCACAGTCACAGTAAAGAACACAAATTTTCCAAAGTTGTGATTTTCAATGTAGAAGTTCAGATCTCATCACTGGTACAAATCATTTCAGTGGTTCTTCTTTAAAACAGTTTTTAAAAAATGGTGTCCACAAAAAACAGAAGTTACTCAGCATGCTTTTCAAATACCTTACAAATGCTTTTCCTTGACATGACCAATTTGCTGCCATACTACTTTAAACATGCTTCCCATTTTATCACATTTATATATTGTTAAAAGAATCCAAGGTAGATGTTTGATAATATTCTTTTATCACATCATCCGGGACTTTTGGGCGGCAGGGGATGTTGAAGATCCAACACAGGGCCTCATGCATACCAGGCAAGTGCTCTACACTGAGCTACACTCCCCAGCCTCCTTCAAAGGTGTTTTTAAAAGATACTTGTAGAATAAAAATCCAAGTTTCAAACAAGTAAAGAATAATAGTTTGGGGTCTGGGGTTGTGGCTCAATGGTAGAGCACTCAACCTCGCAAATGTGAGGTGCTGGGCTCGATCCTCAGCACCACATAAAAATAAGTAAGTATTGTATCAACTACAACTAAAAAATTATATCAAAAAAATAGTTTGGTGTCACCACACTGATTCAAGCTAACACCAGTGGCTTTGCAAATGATGTCTTAGTATTGTTATAAAAATCACTTTTATCCTGAAGAACACATGAAGTGAACTCAAGGACCGTATCCCCAATAGTCACTCTACCATACTTCCAGGAAAACTGTTCTAGTCCAAAATCAAAAATTTATCCTTTAGTCTTCCTTCCCCTTAACTCCCTGCTCCCCATATCCCATTTCTAAGTGTCATTTGTCCTCTACAGCTTGATGTGTGTTTCCCCATTGTCACTAATATTACCTTAAGATCAATTATCACTGTGTCTCCATTTGGAACCACTATAATAGTCTACTACCTGGGCTCTCATTCTCCACAGTAATGTTTTAACAAATCAAGTCATGACACTTCCATTGCTTTTATTTCAATAAAATCCAAACTCAGTGAATTTCATCTTTAAAAATATACTAGAAATTGATCTGAAATAAGCCAGTATGTCTCAAAGAACTAACCTGATTCTTGACCAACTACAAAGTAACTGATAACTATAATTTTAGTTACACGATTAAAAAAAAAAAAAAAAAAGAAGGTTTGGAAAGGTTTAAGAAAATTTAAGTGCATTTTACTCATTGTAATGATTTTCATTTAAAAAAACCTACATTGTAACTAGGCTTTATAAAGAAAAATGTTAATTTTATTAAAGATGTTTAGCTAATAACAATGTTTCCTTCATTTACAACAAAAAAAGTCATTTAACAAAGAAGGATACAAAGACTAGTCAATCTCATAATTGTGAAGATGAAATTTCTAACTGAATTTGAAGCTTAAATTCAATTTCAGCAACAAAGAACACCCATATATTCTTTTCATTAAATAGGATTACAACATTTTCAAATATTGTATTGATAATTCCATTGTAGTTCTCATTTTTGATGCAATATGAAATTTTAGATATGAAACTGCATATCTGAAGAGAATTCAAAAAGTTTCTGAATTTTTTTTTCAGAATTGAGAAAGATTGAAGTACACTAATCCAAGCTTGTCTAACAGTTTTCCTGTCTTGAAATGATTTCTCTTAAACATTCAAAGTTATTCATGAAATGGTCAGTATTCAAGATAAATATTACATTTAAATACTTTCTGAGAACATTACAAGATATTTCATGACCAAGGCAACTAAAACTTATGAGGAAGAAAACAGAGGAACAACCATACTAAAATAGCAACACTACCCCCACCAAAATACAGTTATTCACGTAATTATTATGTGTGCGTGTGGTGGTGGGGAAATCAGTGACACCTTTAGGTATACAGATGAATGACACCTATAAAAAGGAAGAACATAATGGAAATTTTAGAGTAACTGATACTTGGCAGATTCTAAAATCTCAAATGCAGAACTAAATATTGTTCTTGGCCCCAAGTCACTATTCAGCAGGAATATTCCTGACCTCACCCTCCTGTCTCCATTTAAGTGAGTCATCCAGTATTTCCCATAATGGAGATGAAGCTTTGGAAAGATGGAAGAAAAATTAAGTGCATTTTACTGAGGGTAATGATGTATCTATATCAGAAAACACAAAAATAATGAGGACTTAGATTCAATAGTTCATTCTTGCATTTCTGCATTTTAATAAGCAATTTTATTTATTTTGTGCATGATGCTGAGGATTAAATCCAGAGCCTTGTTAATAGGAGGAAAGCACTCTACCAACTAAGCTGTATCCCCAACCCCTTAATGGGCATTTATAATCTCAAAGGAGACATATGAATGTTTCTAGAGCATCCCAATCTCAAAATTTATCGTTAGAAACATTAACCTAGTGCCAATCTCACTTTATAAAGGCATTCTCCACCTAAAGGAATGGAGACCATTTAAAGAAATGGGTGGTTCCAGTTCTGAAGCTGGGAAAGGCTAAGCTCAGCCTCAAATATTTTGTTGTGTCAGAAAACAATGCCAGGCTCAAAGAACAATGGGGCCATATTAGGATACAAAAGCCAGCTTGAATGGGTTCCCACTGGCCACCTTTTGGATGATATGTAAGTATCAGATTATAACCCACTGAAATTTAACAACTCATCAGTCCATAAAATACATAAATTAATAAATAGAAAGCAGACAGGCTTTTTTTTCCACAAAAGAATGCTATCTAATTAAGAAAGAATGGTGCCATTTTAAGATCATCCTCTGCTAGTCATCACAGGAAAAATTCAGGCAAGAATCATCAATGGATATAAAATTAGTGAAGCAAATCATTCATAGTGTCTAAAAACATTTCCTCCACAAAAAATTCCAAAGGGGAAACAAGTAATTTCGTAGTAAAGAACCTCAAGATAGCATCTTTGCCAAATAATCAAAGTTAACATCACCAGTTATGGGACATAGAGACATCAGAAAACTCCACATGTGATGTTTTTGGAAGAAAATATCATTTCAATGATATTTCTGCCAAAATGCCAATTTTGAATCTTTAAAATTTCTTAACCTGCAAATAAAAATTTCATATTCATTGTATGCACTATGATACTCTCTGTATTCATTGTGGGAGAGCTAACTTGAACTGACATACAATGTTTCACATTTGGTTTTGAGTATTCAGAACACTCAAAAGCTATTCTTTTAGTTATTTTCAAGAACACAATATATTGCCATCTAATATAGTGACCGTACTGTACTACAGAGCACTTGAACTGATTCCTCCTATCTAACTGAAATTCTGTAATCTCTGACCAACATCTCCCCAACCCCCCAATCATCCCTGCCTCTGGCAACCACCATTGTACTCGACTTCTCTAAATTCAACATTTAAAAAATTCTATATACAAATCAGATTATGCAACAGTATTTATCTGTCTGTGCCCGATTTATTTCACTTAATGTATTCCAGTCTATCTAGGTTGTCACAAACGACGAAACTCCCTTCTTTGGAAGTACACCACTGTGTATGTACCATATTTTCTTTATACATTTATCTGTTCACAGAACTCGATTCAATTGTATCCCACACTGAATGAAATTGTAATAAACATAGGAGGGCAGATAGCACTGGGAAACATATCCATCAGTAGGAATGCTAGATCCCATAATAATTCCAGCTTTAAGTCTTTTAAAGAAACTCTATACTTTTTCCCCCCAAAATGACTGCACTAATTTATATTCCCATCATCAGTGAACAAGAATGCTCTTCCCTCCACATCCTCAGCACTTTTTATCCTTTATAATAGTCATTCCAACTATTCTGAGGTGGTATTTCACAGTGGTTTCAATTTGTATTTCTGTGATGGCTACTGACATTGAGCAGTTTTTGCATATACTTGTTGGCATAAATCCCAAATTAAACAATGAGTAAATTCAGCTAAGACTAATTTAAGGACATCTGTAAAATAACTGGCCTATCTTCTTCAAAACTGTCACTGTCTTAAAAGGGAAAAAAATACTGTGTTCCAGGCTAGAAGGAGTCAAAAGAAAATAACTAAATCCAAAGAAAAATCCAAGATTTTCTCTTGGTATAAAGGTTATTCTGGTTAATTTGAATGAATGTTAAAATTTGACTAAGGTCTATACATTAGAAGTATAACAATGTTAAGTACCAGATTTTTAAAAATAAAATTGCATTACGTAAGAAAATACCCTTGTTTTCTGAAAATACATGATGAGTTATTTAGGGGTAAAAGGGAAATCATACTTACAACTGAATCTCAAATGCTCCATTTAAAAATTGTATTATTATACATTATGACAAAGTCAACATGGGGTAAATCCAAGATTTCATGGAATTTTGTTCTAGTTTTTCTGTAAACTTTCCAAAATTAGGAATTTTCAGACTTTAAAGATACAATATAAAAAGAATATTAATTTTTACATTAGAGTAATAAAAAATTTGCATTTCTTTCAACTAGAATTATGACTACCAGAAAATAAGCTATATTTAAAATTCTTCAGTAAGTACTCTAATTACCTGTTTTTTTCTCATCCTTTCTACAATCTTATGCAAGAATTGTCTCCTAATATTATACTAGTTTGATCATTATAAATCCATATAAATACTAAGCACACTAAAATAATGAAAAATGAACATGTGTGCACACAATTCACAAACCAGAATGGCCAGTTAGGAACACCCGAAAATGCAAAGAAGATCTCAAAGTTTGTAATCAGTTTATTAACTGAAATATGTGTGTATGAAATTTTCATATTTCTTTTTTTTTACTTTTATTTTTTGGTAGTTGTACATTGACAGAATGTTTGTTGTTTTTTTTTTTTTAATGTGGTGCCGAGGATCACCTACTAGTCAAGTGCTCTGCCCTTAAGCTACAGCCCCAACCCCAATATTTCATTCTTTTGTAGCAGTGATACATTGTTCTTTATCTAATACACAGTTTGCTTTAACATTAGAGACTGGAATCTGTTTATCGATATTCATTGAAAGACGTTTTTCAAAGGATTCTTACCCAAGGAACAAGTTAAAAACGGCAATCTAGGGATAAAATAATGAAATCATAGCACTGAAAAGGGAAGAATGTTCTTTATGAAGAAATTTATGGGGTTAGCAAAGTGTACTCTTCTAGTTTTGTTATAACACAAAGAAACAATTGACTGTCAATAACAAATACAATTTATACAATAAAAAAAATAAGAAAATGGAGAAACTAAAAACATTTACCTATCTGCAAAAAATAATGAGTGAAAATATTCTTTCTCAGTTAGTCATGATTGTAGTATTATTTTATGGATTTGAAACTCAGCACATTTTCAGGGTTATATATTTAGATTGAGTATTTCTTTAAAACTTAAAAATTATGAAACATATGTTATTAAGCTTGATAGAAATGTCAAAGCCCTTAAAGTGAATATATTAAGCAAAAAGTATTTTTAATTAAACATTCCTGTTTCTACAGGGATGAAAAATTCTAAAATGGCAGTAAGCATTTTATTGGCTCAATAGAAATGATATACAGAATTTAAATAAAAAACAACCCACTGGGGAACCAAAGAGTTTTAACAGTGGGGGGAGAAAATCACAATTCAGAGTCTATCCAAGTGATATGTTTTTAAACTCATATTCAATACTTACATGTGTGTAAAATCTTCAATAAGATTTTTGATGTACTTTTACTCAGTACTCTTAGTTCCACAATTCTATCCCAAAGAAACAAATCAGCAAATGAATTTTGTATTACATACAAGAATGTATATTACAAAAACATTTGTCATAAAGAAAAACTTGAAATAAAGTAAAGGTCTAACATTATGACAACAGTTAAAAATAATACATGAAATGGAATACTAGAGTGTCAAAACTTTTATTAAATCTTAAATATGTTAAAATGTTCCCTACATAATGTGAGGTGAAAACTCAAGACTCAGACAAATTTCCATTTTACGTGCACTCCAAGGATACTTAGCCTATTAGTTAATTGGGCAGTTTAAGCTAGCTAACTATCTTGCTAACCTGTAAGTCAAATAGGTTGGGAAATGTTCTTTATACAGTGCATACCCCACCCACAGTGCTTGTCACAGGACTAAAGGTATAATAAATATTTACAAAATTGTTTTAGTATAAACATATTAGATATATCCTAATATATGTTCTTTACATTAGAATATGAAATTATCTTAATACTGTTTTGAAATGAATACGGACATGAAAAAGGACATAGCCAACATTTCCTTTAAAATGTCAAAATAACTTTCAAATCAAAACTCTTTCTGAAGACAATTATGCTTGAATAAAGCATGGAGTTAATGAAATAGACAACAATTAAATGTCCAAGAACAAAGGAATAAAAGAAACTAAGAAGTGAGCCCAGTACCTAAGCATGTTATTTTGTTTTTCTGTCATGTTGATAGCTGAGGTGCTGAGAGATGGTTCAGCATTTTTGGGGGGGGAACAGAGAAAGTATTGTCAAGGCTTAACAAAAAGCTATGGTGAACATCCCAGGGTCTGAGTTGGGAGTTTGAAATTCTTAATCCTACTACAGACTTCCCTACTATATACTTCCCAATATAATATAATAAGTAATATTATATTCATTTCATTTTTAATTGGATGCTTTCTATAAGTTTGATACTTTCTATCAGCTAACCATCAACATACTAAAAATATGGAACACAGTTCATAAGACCACACAATTCCCCTGTGTCCTTTTCAGAACTGAACCATTCCCCAATGGTCGCTGGCAACTGCTGATGTGTATTCTGTCCACCTATAGTTTTCTTTTATAGGATGACATAAATGAAGCCTTCTCAGTATGATTCCTTTGCTTAGAATGGTGCATTTGAGATTAGTCTATCTTGTTACATACAGTTTGCTCATTCTTATTGCTGAGTTGTATACCACTGAATGGACATACCATCATTTATTTATTGTCTCCAGTTTAAGGGCATCTGCCTTGTTTTCCAATTTGGGGAGAATCATGAATTAAAAATGTTTACATAGAAGTTCACATATTTTCACTTGAACAAATATGTATGAGTGACACTGCTACACATTACCAGACGTATTAAAGATGAATGTAAAATAGAAGACCTTTGTTTGATGTAAGAAGTAAATCAGATAATGAAAGTACTTCCAATGTCCTGCATCATCACACAACTTCCTTGTGGTCTCACTTCCCCCTTATTATTTGCTACCTTAATAAGATCATCACACAAGATTAGGTACCTTATTTGTCTACTAGATTTAAATTTTATTAATTCATCAAGTGTGGAAGAAGAAAATTAAGTATAGACTTTCTAATAAAAAAGTTGATAAATGAGAAATATCCTTTCAATTTTATGGAAAAGTAGACAATATCTGTCCTCAACTATGCAATGAATAATGGGTTTAAAATGAAATGACTAATAGCACAATGAAAGCATAGAAGTACTATATTTTCATTGGAAAATTAAGCTCATTATGCAGATAGTTGCTTATTACTTTTATTCTTATGTGTGATTATTATTAACTAATCAATAACAAAATATCAAAGTAGAATAAACATTAAGCTTAAATATACGCTTTTTTGATAAAGTATAATTTATGTAGAATTTCTTTCAAGGCATTAAAATAAGGAGAAGTTCATAGCATTTGGCAAGTATCTTCTTTGAACTAAATCTTTTTAGAACTGTTGGTATACTTCAGACATGTTCTCTAAAACATTTGATCATTTCCCTTTAGGGTAACATGCTGAGAAAGATGGATTCTACATCAATATGCACATAAGTGTCTATGAACCCATAATTTCAAAGTTGTTTCAGATTGAATCATCATTGAAAAGTAACATAATTAATCTAGCAATAATCGAGTTTAATGTTTTTATTATGGTCCTTGCTGACACCTGCTGGTTCAATTTTATCTTCTTCCTTAACATACATCAAGATATTAAGAGCCTTAAAAAGGCTTATAGCACATGAAACAGAATCTTTAGATTAATCAGGGGACTGCTGACCTTAAAAGTAATCGAATACACAGCAGTCAACTATTCATTTCCCATATACATTCACTTTTTATTGAGATCAGTGTTGTGGCAATTACTGTAACGCATTTCCCAATTTACCTAATACCAACTCTGTAATCTACTGTTTTGATTCTTATTTGAAACAATTCTGAGAGTAAAACTGCAAAAGCTAGGTTATGCTAACAGAACTCAGTAATTTAAAAAGTGGATGCCTTCCAAAATTTTCTACATGGTTATTTTTGTTTTACTTCGATAAATTCCAATTTCTGAACAGGTAAATTTTATAAAAAGATAATTATATGTGGTCCTCAATTGTGTTATCTACTTTTCATTCTACTCAATTTATTAAAACATAAGTTGCAGGAGAAGTCATTATCCTCTTCCTTGAGACTTCTGTTTCATACTTCTAATATTTAAAAAAAAAATGTTTCTAGGGAGAAAAAAGGAAACTATAGTAGCTGCCTTTATACTTACCCTTTAACTGTATCTTTAGTTTAACAAATCTAATACAGCACTATTAGGTAAAAGATAAACTTGAAGCTAAGACTGGACCTGAGGATCTAAAGAAAGCCAAAAAAAAATTTTTCAGCATAAGTATTTTTCCTTTACTTATTAATCCATTAGTTTGTCTCACCCATAGCAAATTCAGTAACAAACATGAGTAAGAGTTATTTTTGTAATGTATCATTTTGAACAAAAATAATCCTGAGTACATACTATGAATCAGCAGAACTCACCCTGATTGGTTTTCAGGATCAGTTGTAGAGCCTTTTTGAATTTTTAATACTTGCACCTCCTACACATTCTCATCCCCAGGTTAAGACTGAATAGGTCCGAAAGGGGATGTGTATTTCTCTACATAAAAATAAGTAGAACAGTGCCAGACAGTTAGGATGCACTGGGGTAGAGACCTAAACAATGTTTTAATTTAATTAGTAGCAATTCAATCTATTTTCACTTTAGCTCTTTGTGTCCAGACACATCACTGCAGCTGAAAGTGATGAGCATCAGGCAATGGCTGCCAAGACTGCCACTTGTGTTTGGCCCCACTAATAAAGCTGTTTCCAATGCAGGCCAAGAACATGAAAGAAGCAGCTTCTGGCCAGCATCTTTCTGAGTCTAATTTGGTTCCACACAGAAGCAAGCAATGGGATTTTATTCAAGACACTGACTGATGATTTGTGGAAGGAAGGCAAGGTAGGCAGCAGGAGGGGGAGAAGCCACACCCTCAGCAGGAGTAGGGACTACCCTCAAGACATGTTTACTGTTATTATATATCATATTTAAGAAAAATAAGAAGGAACATACATACTATTGTTAGGCACTCACAGACATCTCTTGAATACCTCCCAGCACACCCCCTTCTAAAATAGATCTGAAGACCTTATTAATTTCAAATCCATATGAAATCTGATTTAGTCCCCAAATTTGCAATGTTGGGACTAGTTATTTTAGATAATACATGTAAGTGAAATACCCCAGTTTGGTATTTTAGTAACAAAAGCATCAGCTGTTGAACTTTAAGAAAATCAGCACCTCAACATTCACAGTTTACACAACAAATAACATTACAGCAAAGCAAAAAAAAGTGTTATGATATGTTCTTATCTTATGGATTCTCCATTGTTATCATCAAAATACAGAGACCACTATTCTCCTGAAAGCCATCTATACAAAACCATAGCAACAAGAAGGAGGGAAGGAAACTGGGATGAATTCAACCTGTATCATTCTGTAGCCATAGGTCAGACCCATGCCTTTTAATCTGAGCTCTCATTATTAGCAGCCTTGGCTTTGGATGAAGTTCATTGTTTTACTACTTCTCAATTATCCCACTAGGGCTCTTGTCAGAGTTCATTACTGGTTAGGAAGTGTTTCATATGCATGATATTATTTGCTCCCATCTGATGAACAGGGGGTTTACCCTTCAAAATCCCATGGCTGAGTCACAAGAGACTTTGGTGGAGACAGCAGTGTCCTCACAGAAATTCTCACTTCTCCTGAACATTTAACAGAGATTTTAAGTGTTTATTTCATGCATTGGTTCTCAATTTTTTTCCATGAACATTGAAATAAAGCCTATTCCTGGAATCCAGGGTGTAATCACAAGTGAGTTCTTGACAGTATCAAATTAAATTTTTCCATTATTTCTTCCAAAAGCTGAGTCATTTTTATTCTCTTCATTATATAAAGTCAGCTTAACTAATGCTCCAGGAAGAAGATGGTTTCAAGTACCAGGCGTGAGAGAGATAGCCCTAAGTGAATATGAACTGTAATAACATGACTCATATGGAATCTCAGCATTTCCAGATCTACAGTCATGTAATATATTTTTCAACCCTTCAATTTTATACAAATACATTACAATCACAAGGATTAATGGGCTTTAGAAATTTTTGACACTTGGGAGACATGGTTAAAAATGCCATGTGAGAATTCATGCAACTTCATATTAAATATTATATTATAAAATCACTTGTAACTCAAATATGTCAATGCTTGCCTTTTAAAAAGGGTAGGAAAGGCTTTTTCACCATTAGTTTCTTGTTGGGGATTTTTTGTTTTTATGTTTTTTTAAACCTTCCCATTCTCTGACTCTACAGTAATTTTGTACCGGAGGAGAAATGCAGAAGGAACACCATTCAGCTTAGCCACTGCAAAGACTTTGGGTTAACCTTATGCCAAGGAACACGAAGAACATGGAAGCTCAACACCACCTGCCAGAGAGGGTGTGCACACAGCATTCACAGGTGCAACAGTCAGTGTGCTTCCAACCCAAAAATAACATTCAACAGTAATGAGTTTCCACACTGTGGATTTCAGGATTGATTGACAGGGGATTGGTGAAGTGGTGAGAGCACCAAACCAGCCCTCTTCAGTCCTCCTTGTGAACAAACACTGGGTCACTTTTTCCCCCCCATATTCCTGACAACACCTACAACTGTATTAAAACTTTAATATGATGATTGATGTCTGTGAACATTTAAAACCTAAGCCAGTGGAACTAATGTGGAACTCTAGTGCTGCTGAGCTCACATCTGAGTTATTTCTGGTTTGGAAACAGACATGGTTGAAGTACCTCTGACTTTTTAGGTACAGCCAAAAAGAGTCAGCAGACTAGATGCCCTAAGATGAATGATTGTAATAAACTGTTCTCAGACATGAAACTTTAGCTTGGTGCTAAATCCAAACTACAGTGCTCTCTGTGACTGCCACACAGTGTATTTAAAAGCCTTTGCTGAACAAAGGTCTCCCCATTCTGATGGCTTTCCAACCATGGTTTTTCAAACTCAATAGATGCTATATTTCTAAATAAAGGTCAACTGTGACCTTCAAATATTTCTTCGCCATTGCGTGAGAAGACATACTTCTCGCACTGCTCCAACACTTATGTACCTGTAGAAACCTTGCGTGGGTCCATGTGTCACCTGCACTTTCCTCTTAGACTATCGACACAGCGACGTTCCAAGTACAGAAGAAAACAGGAGCAAAAAAGCTATTTAAAACACCATGTATGGACAGAAAAAGAAAGAAGACATACATGTGTTTATAGCCTATTGCTGTAAAAACAAGTTCTTTAAGAAGAAATGAATTTGTACCAAATGAGTTTGGTACCCTAAAGCAAAGAGAAGCAAATTATTTTCAGAAAAGAGCCATGCAATGAATACTTTAAGCACACAATGGGAAAGGAGTCTCTGAAGCTAGTCACTTTGTAGTGAGGACTCCGGTGTGCAGGCCTGATCACCCTTCAGAACTGAGACACACTCATTCCCAAGTGGCAGGAAACAATGGCTGAGAACCCATGCCTAAGTTCCTCTCTAAGCAGCTGTATCTAATAGCTATTTCTTATGCATCTCTCTCTACATAAGAGCCATAGGTTCATACTTGTCGCAACAAGCTGGAATAATCCTTCAGAGTTATTCTCACTCCACTAGGCTCCCATGGGATTGAGCAAGGCCTATGTGGCAACCACACTGCAGCTCAGGTTCTTCTGCCTAGTCCCTGTCCCTCCTGCTGTTATCCCAAAACGTCATAAATACCTTGCATGCCCATCTCTATCTCAGAATTTGTTTCCTGGAAAATTCAGATAATGATAGCTATTACTAGAGGTGGTCCAAAAAGCTGACTCCAGGTTGGAAACTTACAAGTTGGCAATGAGGACTTCCCCATTATCAGTGGTAAGTGAAGTATAGACAGGCCCCACATTAATACAATAGCTGCACCAGTCAGACAGGACACCAAGTAAAGGAAACTCACTGAGAGGTCTAGTACCTAGGAAGTGGTACTTACAAAGACTATGGAATCAGCTCTTTCTGGGGGTCACCAATGAACTGGAGAAAAAAAAAAATTTTTTTTTTAAACCAATGATTTGAGGTAGCATGTGAAAGGTAAGAAGGCCTCTTTGGAGAACATAAAGAGGCTTCCCTTCTGTAGATCAGAGAGCATCAACAACTGGGGGATCAGGCTCAAGATATAGTTATGAGGGCAGTTGATGTGCCCCCTGCCCCTAGAAAAAGAACGAACAACCTTAACACTCAAACCTGGCAAGGATGCTATAGTAAGGTCAGGATTCTGACTAGGAAGAACCAAGACCCAAGTTAGGAATGTGTGGATCAACAGTCTTGAAAACCTTGAAACCCAAACCACCTTAAACTGTGGGCCTGCAGAGCAATTCTCCTTCACCAGAAGAAAACATCAGAGCTTCTACTTCACAGGATCTATACCCTCCTTTCCTCCTTGCTCCCAAACCAATAACTAGGATCAAGAAGAGAAGGTCATGATCCAAAGGGGATACAAGCCAGGTTTCTTCAGTGGTTGTAATAATCTACATATTCACCTAAGCAGTGGTCACATGGGTATGTTTGTCAAAATTATTGAACTGGACAATTAAATGTACTTTATGTCTTTTCATTTCAAATAAATGTTTGAACAAGCAATTATATTCAATTTACATTTTCAAAGGAAAGTGTTTTACTTAGAAACTTTCACAAGTATCTTGTCACATTGGTATTTGTATCTATGTCTATCTTTATCACTATATCAACATCATTAACTGGATACCACAATAACTAAAAACTTCTTTATTACAAATGTTAACTGCTGAGGAACAAATGAAACTTCATGATGTACATTAAGTGACTAATACGACAAATACAACTCAATCACTATCACCAAGAAGAAACTGAGGCTTACTGAGGTGACCCATAGTACCCACGGTCACATGTGGTAGATGCTATAGATCAACCAACCCCATACCCCATTACAACCTCTTCCTTTCATCATCTCTAGGCACTAAAAAGACTATTTATCTCCCAACTGCTTTTCCAGCTATAACAAACACATGGTCTAGATAACTTCATAAGACATAAGCTAAAATCTCTTGTCCCAATAAAAATCCTCCTCTTCCTTTCTCCCTGCTCACAATGTAAGACATGCTTGAAGCTTAAGCAGCCATGTTTTTCCCCCCCACAAGAAAGACCAAAGGACAACAGACATGGTAGCCCTGACTTCATTAAACATTACCATGATGCAAATCTGGAATTAGGTGGCCAACAGATGTCTAATTCCAGATTGCCTGTAATGTGAGAAAAATAAACCTCTTCCTACTTGTGTATTATCTGACACTAAATGTATTCCTAACAGATATGCCACATGGATAGTAAGTGAGCCGCCAGAAACTTAAACTGGGTCCATCTCTCTCCAAAGCATCAAATTGAATAATTTTTCTATGAAGGTTTTCTCCAAATTGTAAATACATACATTTTTCACATGAAAGTACTTGTTCCAAAGCCAGGAGTACAATATGTAGTCAAATAAAGAATATAAGAGTTCCATAATCTTGTATGTTCTCCCTGCAGCCTTGTGGTACTAGTAGCTCTACCACTGAACTACATTCCCAGCCCTTTCAAAATTTTAAAGAAAAAAAAAAAAATGAGTGTCTTACTAAGTTGCCCAGCCTGGCCTTGAACTTGGGATCCTTGTGCCTCAGTCTCCCAAATAGTTGGAATTATGGGTATACACCAGTGAACCTGGCTCCCTTGCACTTTTTACTTGTTAGCTGCACTTTATATTTGCAGTGACCCATTCCTGATCTTTAAATACAGCTTTGGAAACATTACTCTGAGTACACAATAATGTCCGTGGAGCACATCACAAACATTAAGCTTTTAGAATATTTTAGAATATTCCAAGAACAAAGCCAGGGATGGATAAGAGTCTGAAATCATTTAATTGATAAATTACTACCTTTATTTTAATCTTCACATTAAGACCTCAATGTGAGAAGAAAAATGTCTTCTGGAAATATAAGATAGAACACTATTAATTGTTTAAATTATATAAAAATATTTAAATACTTTTTCAATAAAACATTCTCAGACCACTGAAAAACAGTGTTTCTTAAATACACGAGATTAATAAATCTACTGTAATAAACTACTTCAAATAAAAAAATACTAGTCCATGGGTTAAATTTCATAATGAAATGAAAATTTTATTGAGAAAGTTAATCCTTATCTATTTACATTACAAAAATCAGTTCAAGTCAATAGGGGGAATACAATTAAAATGGGCAATTTTCTAAAATCCTAAAATGAGCATTCGTAACATAAATCACATCTTCATGATAAAACCATATGGAGAGTCAATGGGTTGATTCTACCAACACATTTCAACTGCTTCAGCAGCATTAAGTTCTAGGAAAAGGTGACAATCCCCTAGTCTGTTGAAAGACAGACATGTTCATCATTGTCAATACATCCACAAATGCTCTAGAAGTTCTATAATTGAGTGGAAATATGAACGGTGGTGACGCTGCAGAGGCCTCACAGGCTCCTCACTAACCTACAATCCTGTCTTTTCCTTTTTACCCTTTATCCACTCTCCACTATCAACATCAATATCAAATACCAAAACCAGTATCTCAGGTCCAGTCTTTCATCCTGTGTATCTGCATCTGGACTTCTTATAGATACCATAAAACTCAATATTCAAAGATGAACTAAACTTTTCCCATAAATTGCTTCCAATGATTTTCCACTTTAGCTAGTAAATGTCACCATTCACCTGGTCTCTCCTACCACAGAAATCTTAATTTTTCACACATCCCTGTATCCCCCACATCCAATCAATTTCATGTCATACCAATAATAAAGGAAACAGGAAACAAAGACAAAATAAATGAAGAGAGCTGTTTCTTTCAAAAATAAAAATAGACAAGCCTAAGGCAAGATTGGTAAAGAAAAAAGGAGAAGGCAAAAAATATTTAAGATGACAGAAGGGAATTACAAATTCAGCCAAACAAGGAATATAGAGGGAAAGAGGGAGAAGAGAAAAAAATTAAGTTGTGTCAGTAAATCTAAAAATTTACCAGTTCATGTAAGTTTCCTGGGGGGGTGGGGGGTGGGGGGGACAAACTTTGTTTGCATATCTAAAAAACTCTAAAATAATCACAAAAAAGGGAGACAAAAATAGTCAAGAAATTTTTGAAAAGAGCATTTCCTAAATAGATAAAGGTTTATTGAAAGTACAACTTTCAATAAACAGAAACAGTAAGACAGAAACCACTGGAGGGGGGAAGAGTCCAGAAACATAACTACTAATACATGAAAGAACAGGCATTACAGGTAAGTAGACATTGACAAGATTAACAGGTCATTTTCACAACAGCATTTGAAAAAATGATGTCACTACAAATCAGTGCAAATCAAACTAACAATAGGAAGGCATTTCATACGTTTCAGGTAAGTTGAATAATTTAAGCCCTGGCAACATAAAACCAAGAATTGAGAAACTGGCACTCACATACACCACCAGTAGGAATATTTGAAGGACAACATCCCTACAACCCATGAAATCTCCTTGTAGATATATACTACACAAAACTCAAAACATTGCACAAAGAGATGTCCCTAGAAAGTTCAGCACTAACAGGAGTGTGGGGGTGACAGCATTTTACTGCTGCTAGGACCCTAGCAGACCAACCACATAGGACCTCTCTACATCTGCTTTCCCAGTTAGAAGGTTCCTAGTTCACCAAGCTAGAATTAAACTGATTTGTAAACATAAACCTTGATCTCTATTACTACTTTTTTTTGAGATTTTTTTTTTAATATTTATTTTTTTAGTTTTTGGCGGACATAACATCTTTGTATGTGGTGCTGAGGATCGAACCCGGGCCGCTCACCTGCCAGGGGAGCACGCTACCGCTTGAGCCACATCCCCAGCCCCTCTATTACTACTTTTTAAAAACACTTAACTGTAATGACACCATAAAATATACCAAAGAAAGCAGAAAAGGCACCAAACGAAATACTTCTTAAAATTCATGACCATCCTTTCACTATTTATCTAATAAAGTATAACAAAGTGCTTCTACTGATTACAAAAGCCAAGATTCTAATAAGATTCTAATATGATTCTAATAATTTCCATTTGTTGGGAGAGAAGAAAAATTATCCTTTGTTTCCTGAGCCAATCTCCCACTAAATGGTAGAAAGAACAAAACAATATTTTTCTAGGAAAGAAAACTGAATTTCTGATTTTGTAATTCCAGTAGTAATCACTTGATTACAAACTCTTGTAAATTTAAAAGTACAAAAAACTGATCTGGAACTAAAATAGGTCAGATTTCACAAAATTTTGCAAGGGACTTACCTATAATACCTGTAAATACATACTGAATCTTGTCCTTCCTACAACATCTATTTTGATTTGTTCAATTTTACTTAATAAAACCATATTTTTATACTAGCATTCCACAAAACAGCATCCAATTCATAAATATCCGTATTATTAAACCTTAAAGTCATTCAGAAGTATTAAATAACAAAGACTAGTTTGGAGTGGTTTGCTTGCTGGGTGAGAAAAATCTCAGGGTATAGACTTAAGAAGATGGAGGCATATTGAAATGCAAAGGAGTCTCTGAGAGTCTGTTATGTTTGTTGTGATTGAAAACTGGCAACATGATCCCAAATGAGTATCCTAATGTGAAACAGCAAAATTTCACAGTGGAATTTGATGGCAATTCTGATAGTGTTGGTGGGGGGAGAGACTTCTGGATTTTTTTTTTTTTTTTAAATATCTGTAAACTTAATGCTTAAGTATTATTTTCATCTGTTCCATTTCAAATAAAATTCAAGAATTTGGAAATGTTATTCAAGTATTGCTTTCTTAAACAGTAGTTTATATAGCAATACAAATAATGATTCCTGTCTTATATAAAACCACTGAAATGTAGAGAGAAAGTCACTTTTAAATCAGTATACAAATTCTTTATTCAAATTTAACAACCTCTTCAGATCAATTAAATGCTACCTTAATTCATAAGGTCTACAACTTAACTGTTTTCAAGTTTATCATATTAGTAGCTATTTCAACTCTAATACTAAAAATAATGCTGTCCTGGAGGGGCATAAATATAAATAAAATAACATTACACTATTGGTATCAAAAGAACCTACGATTTTTTATACATAAAACTTGCCTTCATCTTTAAAGATCATAACACCAATTTGAATGTTTGAAGAGGCCTGTAAGTGGGTCATGAGGTATTTATTCCCAGGCTGAGAATCTGTATATAAATTGTTCCCTGGAAAGAATTCTCAACCAAAAGTTATAAATACCAGAAGAAGGATTAATAATGGAAAATTCTGACCTAACACGTGACTGAGAACTACGATATTCTATTCAGTAGTTGTTTCCTACTTACACTACTCAGAATTCCAAGTTCTTTTAATTTGAAAGTTGGAAGTGTCTACTTTTTCTCCCAATGGTGCTTTTTTATCAAGTTGTAAGACGTCACTCCATGAGTGGGCATTTATGACACCAAAATTAAGCAAACATAGAAAGTTTTTAACTATCAATTTCAAATACATCGTTTTCCCTTCTCTTTTCCTGTGTTACATCAAAATCAGTCACATATTGTTTCAGGCTTACATGCAAAATATGTAATAATCCACATCTGAACTGAACTAAAATTTCCACACTAATGTCTTTTTTAAGCAAATTGTTAATAGGATTTTGAAACCTCAATAGAGTAATAATTTTACTGAAATTTTCACTGGCATTAAGTATTATTCATATCCTATAAATCACTTTCTAGTCAGTCAAGCATATTTGGTTCAGAGTAGTAGGAGAAAACATGAATACAAGGTCTGGTTCCACCATTTCCACATATAACCTGCCATTTATCATTTACCCTCTCTGAGCATCAGTTTTCTTCTCTGGAAAATGGAGATGGCGCCACTGTCGTGGCCTACTTCACAAAGCAGTCAGCATGACTCAGTGACAGAAATTACAAAAGTCCTCTATTAATGCTAAACGTAATATACTCTAACGTAAAATACCATCACCACACCATGTTATGCCCATTGTTTGAAAAATACCTATTCTTAAAACATTTTAAGTGTTTTATATTAATTTTTGTTTGTTTTTTTTTTTGTTTTGCTGCTGACTGAAAGACCTGACAAGAACAATTTTAGAGGAGGAAAAGTTTACTTAGGGGATCCAGCTTCAGAGGTCTCAGTCCACTGAGAGACATCACTGTTCCTTGGGGCTCGAGGTGAGGCTGAACATCATGGCAGAAGAATGTGGGGCAGGAAAACCACTCACATGATGATCAGGAGTAAGAGACTCCACTCAGCAGATACAGAATATCTACCCCAAAGGTACCCCCCAATGCCCACCTCCTCCAGCTGCACCCTACTACCTTCAGTTACCCCTCAGTTAATCCCCATCAGGGAATTAATTCTCTGACTGGGTTAAGGCTCTCTTGTAACATTTCACCTCTAAATATTCTTACATTGTCTCACACATGCACTTTGGGAGACACCTAATATCTAAATCATAAAAAGTATTAATGTCAAGAGAGCCAAGTGTCCCAAGTGTTTCTGGACAATCTCACAAAGTAAGCCAAACAACAAGATCTAACCATCCTTTGGCCCTGAGCCCTTTCTCTGGCAAGTGGCGTAGGTCAATGAAACCTTTGTACAACTGCTCCCCTCATTGGGTGTGGGTGATACATTTGCTTGCCACTCGCTGAGCCCTTAGCACTCAACTCCTCAGTGATCCCACTCTCTGCAAGCACAGCCACCAGTGAGGCACCTGTGGGCAAAAGCAGCAGCACTACTCTGTAATGCCCCTCATGTTGGCTGCACTCTTAAATACCGTCTTGCTCTAATGACAATCTCATCTACTTTGTCACCTGTAAAGTTGTGACAAACCCACATACTAAGTAGTCATTTCTTCTGGAATATTTTTATTCCTTGCATTCTCTATGAAACTTGGATTCTTCCCCATTTAAAAAAAAAAGTAGCAAGAAATAGGGGAGTATGCTTAGACATTGACTTTTTGGAATGCCCTCCAAAATTAGACCCAGCTAGAAGACAACATAGATAGGCTGTTAAAAGAGGAGTTCCCAAGAGATGGGTGGAATTAGTGCCAAGGAAACGTGGTCCAGAAATTAAGCTCCAAACCAAGTAGCTGGCTGAACCAAAGTTGGTTCAAACCAAATTTCGGTTGAAATCAAAAAGTGCCCTAGAGAATTCTATTTCTTCATGGGAATCAACTCATCTCCACAGGAGGAACTAAGAAGTCAAATGACAAACCTAGAAAAAATTAGTCCCGCCACTATCTTAACCCTATACCTGTGATTCCACACTCACTACCCTTTAAAGAGAAAAATGGACCAGGAATGGGCCAAGGTCTCCCCGTCCACAGGGAAGTCACAGAAAAAAAGGGCAGGGTTATAAATACTAATTGTATGGCTCTTTTGGATACTGACTCTCACACTGTCACCTTACTAGTTTTTCTTTGAGAAGGCCACACATTCTGTTGGCTGGACTTGGAAACAGAGCAGGAAAAAGAATAGAAGTTACAGGAGCTATATAGGTACGGCCACCTGGACCCTACTGTGTGCTGCTGTTGCTGCTCCCACTTTTGAATGTACTGATATTGATGTTTGACATAAATGTACTGTGAACCCTCATTAATCCACAGGTTAGTTTCTCAATTTTGAAGATCTTGTCGAGAGGGAACAGTGGGACAAGTGTATAATAGACCACTCAGGTAGGCCCTCCCATGTTATATAACAACAACAACACAGAAAAAGAAAAATAAGTCATTACTGTGATTAAGGACTTGAAGACAACAAGAAATACTGAGACATATAGTTCATGTGTGGCAAGTGAAAGAGCCAACAGGAGTTGGAAACTTACGCTGGATTCTCACCAACTGAATTGTGGCCCCACTGCTCAGGTTGTCCCAATATGATAACTGTGAACCAATCATCTGAACAAACTAATGACACCTAGTATGCCATCCTGGCCATTGCTACTGACCTTCCTAGTTCCTTGGGTACTAGAAGATCAAGATCAGCTTATCTTCACCTGGCAGCAGGTTCCAAAAAAGGTTTGAAGACAGCCACCAGGGTATTTGAATTTTCTTGCTATGTACATCAATGCTAATACATGGAACAAAGTCCTCTCCTTTCAGGAATGACTTAGTTCTAGTTTATCAGTGCTATCACATTGATTGACTCAAAGAAAATACGGTGATGGCTTTGGAACAGACACTGGTTCACACGATGGCCCCCGGGTGATTCATTAAGCCTAAGTATTATAGGGACTACTTTTCCAATTGAAATTCTTGAAAGCCATGTAGGCTGCCCTGAAACAGTAAGGGAAAATTTGTCTTCCCTACCTTCTAAAAAGGAAACCTGGCCCTTGTATGGACTGCTTGGGTATTAAACAATATGGAGTACTCAGGTATTAAACACATATGCAACTATCTAGGCTCAACTACCCAGAGGATATAAAGGCTTCTAGTTCCAGGATTCTTCCCTGACAGAGCTCAGTCTAGATCTACCCTTAATTTGGGACTGTGAAAAGCTCTAGAAGATCAGACCAGCTTAAACTCCCCTGCACAAGTCTTAATAGGTAGTGTACTGGCCTTAAACTATATCCTAACTGAACAGGGTATGTATGAATTAGTACTGCTGTTTAGGTAGAATACTCCATATATCCCTTTAAAAAGGAAGCTAAACGATTACCTATAAATCAGACCTACTGAGTCTATCTCAGACTTTATTCCATTTTCTGAGACAGAGTCCTAAGAAATATGGTTGAGATGAATATTCCAGGCCATACTCTGTTGAAAACAGACCTCACTGCATATTGTATGACATAAGTTGGGTGGATTTGGTCTCACCACCTGACAACTAATGAAAGTTGTTGATGAGGTAATATATGATTTTGAGTATGACCAAGAATGTGTATGGGAGACAATGCACAGTCAAGAAAAGGGGGCTGTCATAGTCCTCAACCTTCTCTACACATCCTTGCCAAAATCAAACCATCCTCTATACTCTATCCTCTTTATATAGCTAATGATAAGCAATCAAGTAGATCCAAGTTGCATGTCTACCAGAGACTGCCTGCTGGCTTTTGCAACAGACTTGACTGCCTGCTGGCTTTTGCAACAGACTTGCTTACTGCTTGCTTCAAAAGGTATTCCCCTGGGTTCCTCAGCTGTGACCCAACTCGCTGAAAACACAACCACCATCTAAGCATCTGATCTTTCAGTGGGACTTGAGGGTAGAAGAATCAGCACTAACTACTATCCTGACATTCCTGATGCTTATTGTACTATAATAAACTGCATTGCTCTGATCACCAAATCCATCACTTTTCTCATCTACACAGTTGTGGCAAGCCAACGTGCTTGTTTGCTTCAATTACTTCTTAGTTTTTAGTACTCCTTGCTAACCACATGATCAGTGAAAAATACAAAATATGACGTTCTTTACCTCAGTATCCTGGCATTTCGAACATTTGAAAGAATTTGCAAAAGCAAAGTTCAATAAACCTAAGTATCTATTTTGTTGAGTTCAATACTCTTTTACCAAACATCACAAAGAATCAATATGCCTTAACATCACCTGAACTCCTTACAAAAACAGAAATTAAGAAAAGTATTTCAATAACTATGGAAATAATGTCACATAGATCTTTTACAAGTAAAAGTGATTTCCATGAAGCAATCTGCTGTTCTAAACATTTGCCTTAATTTTAAATATGACCAATTAGAAAGTGATCCGGTAACAAAAATCTTACAGTTATCTAAGGAACTTAGATAGCCCAAGTTATCTTTCTTCCATGACACAGCTCCATTGAGATATAGTTATCTTCTACCAAGATTCTGTATACAAATTTGAAGATAATTTATATATTTTCATTTTTAATTATTCAGTATCTACCCCGATACAGCCTTAAGAAATTGAATTGTAATGACAACTAATCAAACTAGTGACCAGCAACCAAAGTGAACACGTTTTTTAATAAAACCTAGATTTTATACATACACATATATTACATACTTTTTAAATAATCTTAGGCAACCTTATTGAAACAGGTAGCAGTACTGCTACTTCTACTTCTGATCCCTTTTATCCAACACTATCCCCTCAACAATTTGTAGTTAATATTTAAAAACCTATCATGCAGTATGGAGGGAAAAAAAACTGCAATTCATACTAGGTAAGGAAAGTATGTTTCCTCATCAAACTCAACAACTGGCAGCTTTCTGAGGTTATTTCTCCTGGGCAACACTTCACAGTTGGCATGACTGCATAGTCTCAATTTTTAAGAATTCAAGCAAAACATACACATGAATTAATTTATACTTCAGTGTGTACTGCTTGCAGGTATACTCTGTCCTCAGTACAACACTTTCATTAGTGTGAGAAAAATTTCAGAGTATTTTAATGTTCATAGCAATTTAGCCATAATTAAGAAAAATAAAAAGCACATGTGAAAACCAAAACAATAATCTCTGAGGTATGTTCCTGTTAAACCTACAACATCAAACCCATACCCACAGCTCAGCAGACCATAAGAGCACTGTGAAAGGCAGTGAACAACAACAAAAATTGTTTCCAGAGACACAGAAGCTGAGAGATGGGGGATATCAATATTTTCCAAAAAAGAAACAAACATCAGTCACAATGTTAGTTTAAAGTGTGGAGGAAATCCTGATCAGAGAAAATATCTGCTAGCAAAACAAGAATCGTGTTAGGAAGATTCATTAGTTGTCATCTTACCACATTTAATGCACAGGTAGACTTAATTAGGGTAGATAAAAATAAAACAATTGCAACTGATTGGCAAGAAATCCTTGCAAATTTATTTTCAAGTTAGTTTAAGTCCACAAAGGAAAGCAATTCAATATGATTACAGATAAAATCTTTTGACTTAACAAGTCTTTCAGTTTTGTACATCTTTCTATTATTTTCAGATTCACTTGATTTGTGATTCCTATTTCAGACACTGATCTCTTCACTAGCATATTAAAACTTTCAATTTAATCTATTTGAACATGCATATGTTTCTACTCTTACCATACTAAGACTATTTATTAAGGGCCTATTCCACACCATGCATTTCACTAAACACTGGGCACCTGCACAGAACTGACATGGTCCCTCCCCTCACTTTCAATCTAGTTAGACTAGATAGGATGCGATGTTTTACAAATGACAACTATGGGCTACTGAGGGAACATATAACAAAGTTTGCAAGAAAGGGAATTTTCCAAGGAACTCTTCCAATACGGAAGTGACTTTTACCTGAGGCCTGAAGGATAAGTAGCTCAGCTGGTAAGGGAATAAGACAAGGCAGGAAATGGGACAGAGAAGGTCTCCCAGGGAACATTGCCTATATGGGGGTTACTATTCCTCATATTCATTACAGACACAGAAAGGTTATATTCTGTGGACTGTCAGAGGCGATAGGCAAATTTCAAAATGGGAAAACAAGTTATTTCACATAAAATGTTAATGTTTTTACATTAGAACACTAATTTAATGAGATGCTTTTCTATGATTCAGAACTAAATTTCACAGATCTACCAAGAAAGCTCTACTAAGACACATTTTAGGCTTGAGAAAACTCACTCCCTCCTAATGTATAAAATGAAAAAACACGTACTTTCACAATTTTTTTTACCATATACAAAAAGAAAATCATCAATAACACTTGTTTAAAACACAAATATCTGCCAGAAAACTTGCCTCCTATCAAGTATCAAACAATTCCTATTTATGAAAGAGCAAAGTTCAAGTACAGAATCACTAAGCAAAATGTTTCTCTCCTGATAAAAAATTCAGAACTCTGACAGTAACTGCTAAGCAAAAGAAGTGCCTCAAAGAAATGTGGATATCCATAGGAATGTACCAATTTTTAACACACACATTTGTATTCTGAAAACAGTGAGGACACTGTTTTTAATAGTGCCTTTCAAAATGTGTCTTGACACAGGACTTTCTCAGTACCATCAGTAACATCCTATTTTGATGAAGAACATTTCATGATTTCATTGGTCGACGTGAAGATAATTTTGCTGGTATTGCTGTTGACATGGTTGTCCTGTTGTGTGCATGTGTGTTTTAATGTTGGTAAAACTGCTTTAAACAGAAACCAAATTTCATTTATGAATTCTTTAGTCAACCATTTGTTACAAATCCCCTTCATCTTTGAATGATTTAGAGAAATGATAGAGTATTTATATATGTAGAAAACTCATTTAAAATGGAAGATATATTCTGAATTTTCCAACAACAGCCATGCCAAATTACTATCTTAGTTAAATAGGGTGACAGGAAGTAAATCAAGCCTATCAACTGAAGAGAGAATTCCAAACTATAATATGCTATTTCTTCAACTCCTCCAATACATGGTACTTAGAATAATTGATTTATGATTTTATGGCTAAGAAATTACAAAGCCTAAGTAAAACATGAGGCAATTTGTAAAGCATTTACCATTTGTAAAAACTAACCAATAGATAAAGTAAAAGTCTTGCATACTGCTTAGGTATGTATACTGTTGGGGGGGGGGGAAATCAATGAATATGAAGGAGCAGTAATAATACATTTTTAAAATTCTAACAAATGTCAAATTAAACTGTAAAATCATCTAGGTTCCTCCAATACACATGAATTGTCCAAGGAAGTCCTCGTTAGGCCCCTACACTCCTCGATTTCCACTTAGACATTCTTTAGGATAAAAAAGCAAAGAAAAAAAAATGTTGACTTTTTCACATGTTTTGGAACCATTTTTCAGAGTTCTGAACCACATTAGACCATTAAAAATGCCTCCTGGAGTCACTATGTTTGTGTTGTTACCACTGTGTTCTCATAACTCAGAACACCATAGGCACATAGTAGAAACTATTTGCTGAACCAAAGAAAAAAAAGCTTACCTAAATCCTGCTTTGTCTTAATGAATTTGAAAAACACTGGTATAGATTGTCTCTGAATGCTAATCTAGAGTCCCAAAAGCAGCAAAAGTTGAGCCTTTGTTCTATCAGCTGATTACCACATGTTCAGGACATCATAACTATAAATGTTTATTTACTATAATTCAGAAGTATTTAAATGTTCAGAAGGATACCATACATAATACTCAATTCACAGGAACTGAATTAATCATTCTGTAATCCCTCTTTCACTTTTTCATTCTTTTGTTTAAAGATTAAATATTTCTCATTTTTCTCCATAAACTAAATTCCAAGTTCCTCAGCCTGGAATCATAGGCCCCTATCTACACAACAGAAATTTACTAACCAACCTCCTTTGAACCAGTTGAGTACTAAGGATAAAGACAATGAACAAACAGATCCTTCCATTTAAGAGCTCATAACCTAGTCAAGAAGTATTCAGAAACATCTGCCAGAGACATAGCCAAAGGAAAAATCATAGTCTCAAGTTTCAGACTACCCAAAATGCAACCTCTGAAGACTGGTTCCCAGACAGGGAGTTATAGGATTGGTTTTTCATTTTACAATACCACCACTTTGGCACTTATAAAGAAAATGAATCAGAGCCTCATGCCCACTACTGCTGCCAAACTGGCCCATTTCTGTGCTTCAGAAATCTTAATTTCACCTACCACAATGGTTTCCCCTCAAAACTAAGCACAAATTCCTGTGCTCCCATGAGTTCTCCAAGGAATCCATTCAAACTAAGGGAGACCTCTTCTTCCTTTGATATGCCTGTAGTATGGTACATGCTTGTGTCATTAAGGAACTTTCTCATGCTGTTAATACTATCAACATTAATACTACATTCCTGTGACTCCCATATTATGTCTAATGCAGTTCTTTTTCCACAATAAACTGTCTCAGGATATAATGACTACTGATTAATATTAATAAGAAATAATCCAATTGATAAAGTCTGAAAATTACAAGTATAGTTATTAGCATGGAACAAAGTTTAATAGTAACGGTTTCTAACATCTGGAAAACAGAAGTAATGATTTCAAAAAATAACCCTAAAATTTCTCCATTTTTCCCCCCAGATTACTAAACTAATTGTAATGTATCCATGTCTGGGAGAATGAATCAGAAAACCAACCTCAAGTCTTGATTCATGGTCATAATCTTGACCTGAAAGTAGCTGTACACAAAATAATCAAGCTCCATTTTCCTACCACCCTCCCCACCCCCACACACATTTTTCACTTCCATCCTGTCTCTCCAGTTCAAAGTCTGAGATAAAAATAGCTATTTAGACACTCCAACAAAAAATATACCAACTTATTATGTAATATATGATTGAAATAAAAGCACAACCCAGAATGATGGTAAACACATTTTTTAAGTATGCCTAAGAATACCTTCCTAACTGGAAGCTGACCATCATTATGGACATCACTTACTCTGGGATTTACTGTCTTGCAGTCAGAAATGTTCATGTGAGTCAACTCTAGAAGCTGATTACTCTGGTATACTGTTACTGGCTTCTATTGTGTATTTTTTTGTTATTTCTTTCTTTCATGGAAATAAGTGAACCTGAAGAACATCTACCTACATTTTAACATATCAAATGTACAGTCATTTTTAAATTGCAAATTTTATCATTAGATTAAAACAGATAACCTCTTATCCTAAAAAAAAAAAAAAAGATGAATTGACTAAGTTTAATGAGGTTTCTACTTCCATTGCGTCCCCTTTCAAGTATCACTTTTAAAGAATTGCTTTGCTTTACCTTGTTGAACGTTAACAAAATGTATTTGAATTCAGATTATTGTTTAGTCCAACAACAATGAAAATTTTCAAATAAGCATTTTGTGTGTAACGGCACTGAATGAAATCTGAGAGTCCTACAACAAACAGTTTGAAACCAATGATATTCTTATTGTTGCTATTGTTTTTAGTTGGCTATCTTCATGTTATTAAAAAGACTCTCACAAATATAAATCACATGGGGGAAGATTTGGAGTATGACAGAAAATTTAACTCTTACCCTAGTTTTACAAGGAATTTTCTTTGAAATATTGACTAATGTATCTAAAGCCTTAGTTATGTCCAATATCAACTGAAAGTCCTGGATTACATCATCTTAAAAGTCCACTCAATTCTAATTTCTTCATAAGTGAATAAGTCATGTTATATAAATTTAGAGTTCATTGACATTGATTCAAGTGGAGCAACTCTGAAAAAACTCTCTGGGGTGCTATGGATTTGTTTCTACCCTAGAATAGAGTCACTAGGAATGCATGATTAATTCCAAAGATATCCCTCACTGAAAAATCTTTATGGAAGAGAGCACTACTGAAGACAAATCACTGATCAATTCATTTGAAATGTATCAAGGATAAAGATTTTATTTGCATAGGGCAATACATCAAGTATGGGGCTGCCTCACCAGAAAACCAGAGTTAATGCTTAATTGTTAGTTGAGGAAAAAAAAATAACAAACATACTTAAAGATGATACAATGCTCTAAGAGTCCAATTTATAATTAGTTATCTCAAAGTAGCACGGGAAGTATCATGTGTATAAAGTTAATGAGGAAAGTATATAAAATAGGTGACCTTAGATCTCTAACTCGTCTCCTTTTAACCTTTTCTATATAGATATTCCTCTTATATTTAAACAATCAATATGAATATATGTTTAGGGCATCATTTCATAAGGTATTTCAGACAATTTTTATATTATAAGTCAACATTGAAAATGTGTGAGCTATAAGCCTATTACTTATTCACACTTTTATTTTTAGCAAATGACTATATGAATGTAATTTATTTAATAAGGCTGTGAATTTGTATTCTGAAAGTAAAAAATGTCCTCTTATTGAAAATACTCCATGTGTGTTCTCATTGTGATCCTTCAATAAGCAAAAGCAACATCATTTGACTACCTTTCTAAAAGATTATGATAATTATCAAAAATTATTACAAGGTCATAATTATCAGCAAGAAAATGCTATACCCAAAGGGGAAAAATGTGTCAAGTAACAACAAAAATTAAGGATTCTAACTCTGACTCCATGATCACCAGGCAAACACAAGCTGAGGAAATCCATGTGCCTTCCTTATGCCCTTCCTATACCATCTGTCAAGTGAGGAAAAGCTTGCCCACACCTCAAGCAAACTGTTACAAAGGAAAGAACCCTCATCCAATCCTTCTCTCTTATTTTCCATCTACCTGTATAATTAAAACAGGTGTTTAGTCTTTAAAATAACAAACCTTAGCAACAGATTCTGATTTATGACAACTGCATTAACTTTCTTTGTATTACAAAGGCTTTTAAATATCAGTTCAAACTGAATGCTTTTTAACTGAAAACCCACCACTTTGTACCTCCCTAATATCATTACTTTTAAGATGTCCATGCTGTTTATGAGTAGTCTCCCAGAAAAATGAGCATCAATAAGCTTTATGAACACCTTACACTGTTTTTTGTATTCTAAATGCTTCCACATTATCTTCTCAAAACATCATAGTATAATGCAAATAATTTCCAGATTATAGATAAGAAACTTCAAAGTTATATTATGCAATATCACACAGAAATAACAATCTCTTCCTAAGTCCTATAAATCAGCATTTCATTCAATTTTTTGTGTTTACACACACACACCCCCCAAGTCACACGTAACTGCAGCTTCTTCCTGGCAATACAAAGATTGCAGAATTCTGCACATGAATACAATTTTCACAAACTCTATAAAGCCACACTTCAAGGCTACAGGTTTATGGAGTCACTATGAAGACAGTCCTCAGGACCACAGAAAAGCTGTATTTAGTTCAAAACCCAACCACATCCTGGAGATGCTGAGCCAGCCGCAGGTCCCAAACTCCTTTAATTTTTCTACAGGAACACTTTTCTTCTACTGGGGGTTTTCCTCATGCATCTTGCTCTACAAGAATAACAATTCCTCTTCTAAACAACATTTATTTACCCCTTCACTGTTCAAGAATCTTTGAGTTACCTGTCACTTAAGTATTAAATTTAAATTCATCTTAATTCAAGGTCTGCTGAATGAATAAATAAACCCAACATAAAGGCCCATTCTGAAGAGCATCCACTTGAATTCTGGAAAATCATGTATGTTTTACATTTGAAAAAGAAATTGTTTTGCAAAGTAATCCTTTTTAATCCACAAATTACCCAAGGGTATGTTTACAAATAATGTTTTCACTAAATAACTACATCACAGAATGTCTAAACATACTAGGTCCTTTATATAAGGGTGGCAGAAAATGTAAACGTTAAAAACTTAAAATATAGCGGTTAAGAAAAATTACAGACATTGAATTACAACATTATGATATTGACCATATTCTATGTCAAATGATATTCCCAATGTTCTAAGAGGCTTTTCTTAAGGAAAGGGGTGGTACCAAATTGTTTTTCTACTCTGCTAAGTTTATCATACAAGTCTTCCACAGAACCAAACAAGGCAATGAATCAGAACTAAATATATTCTACTAAACCATATTTATATGCTCAGATAAACGTTTCTTGATCGGAACTGGTGAATTGTAGACTGAATTTTGTTTTCTCTATGAATATTGGCCTACATATTTACCCTTTCTAGATTAATCTCTTCTAAGGATGTCTTTGAAAGCAACATACGGTTGAAGATTAATCTTTTTAAAGAATTTTAATATATCACATAAATTTTTTGATACTTTTTTTTCCCCCAAGTTTGCTTGCTTTGATCTTATCCAGGCACTCAAATCAGGTATACATCATCTCCTATTTTAAATTCCATTGATGATGACTCCAAGTTGTTTTTACTCCTCCTCTAACCAAACTTTTGCTCATTACCAAAACTGAACTGAAATCCATCTTCTGGCACCCAATCCCAGCTTGGTTGAGAACGTGATGTTGCCAGTACTCTGCCTCTCCCCTAATACTCCAACCTCATTTATCAGATTACAGGTTTTATAACCTAAGTTACTTGTGGCATTTTATACCATTCCAATCCTGTATAACATCTGTTTAATTTGCTTCTACCTTTATTTTGTGCTCATTCCCACTGCTTTTGTACAAAAATGTCCCTTTTACCAACTCTTAATCTTAACTTTTCTCCAATAGTGTCTTCAAGTAATTTTTTTTTAAAAAAAGGGCTCGTGCACAATGTATTTTTATCTAATCCTTGAAAAGCTAGAAATACCACTCTATTATAATAGAATTATAAATAATTCTATTGCCATCATGAACAGTATTGCCACAACACTTTGCTTTGTTCTCTTCAAGCCTCTGAAGTAACTGTTCCCTTATTTCCAACATTTTGAAATGCTAAAGAAAGCACTTTGAACCATTTCAATTTCTTAAATTAAGATCATAGTTTCAGTAACTTAGTTTCATCAATATTCAGTTTAGAATTGTATGTGTGTTTACTACTGCTTAATGTGCTGTACTTACTTGAAATAAGCCAAGTTAGCAAGGTAAATCACTCTTATAAAAACTACAACAGGGAAATTATTTAATCTGCTTTATCTTTTCTAGACAAAATTCACCTTTTGCTCTGATCAATAATCAAGTCTGTTCATACTCTTGTGCAGGCTTTTATTGGTAGGTCCTTTGATTATTTAAATCAATAATTTTGCATTTTCAGTTGGCACATAACCTGCTTGTTACATACTGATGATGATTTATAAACCTGTAGCTCTAGAATCTCACTTCTGACTCTACTGAATCTGTCTGATATCCCATACAAAAAATATCTAAAATCCTGAATACTCTAAACCCATTCTATTCTACATTCCTGTTCTTTAGTGAATGCCATTGCCACCTAGTCTTCCCATACAATCCCTTGTCATAACCAGAGCTTTTTACAAAGCTTACCTCCACATCACTATTCAACCCCTATTAATTTCACCTCCCAAACATCTCTTGGCTTATCCCAGACCCTCATAATCCTTGCTAATAGAGCAACTTCCTCACTGCTCTTCCTGGCTTTAGTAATGAGATTACCACTCTATACACTTGCTACATACACAGAATGTACATAATGATACATCTCAAATGAAAATTAACTACATCATACTACTGATTATAGAGCCATTTAATGAATGAAATGTTCTTTAGCTTCAATCCTTACTTACCAAAACTTTCCCCCAAATAAACACTATACTCTGGCCTTAATGAACTATTTTCATAGCCTCTAAATCCTAGGCTTTGCATCCCTATGCAACTGATACAGGTTGTACAATCTCCGTGAAACACCTTTCCGCTCAGGTAATGCTTAATAAAACTACATTAACTGTCTGCCTCAGTATATTTTAATCAGTTATCTGAGGTCCTACTCATGAACTAAACACTTGTATCAACAACTAAGGGCTGAATCTGTTTCTTAATACTTTTTTAGTTGTCAATGGACTTTATTTATATATTGGTGATGCTGAGGATCGAACCCAGGGCCTCACACATGCCAGGCAAGTGCTCTATCACTGAGCCACAACCCCAGCCCCTGTTTATTTTTTATATCTCCAGTACACATTAAGATCCAATAAATAACCAAAGAAATTTAGTAGAGAAAACGAAGTAATTATAAAGACTATAGGTCTAACAGAAAACAGTTCAAATTCATATGAGCACACAGTTTTGAGTGATAAAAAGACAATGTGTCTGTCCTTTCTCTAAATTTTCTCCCCTTTAAAGGAAAATTTATAATGCATATATAGATGCAATGACACTGCAAGATCTCAAATCCTTATCTGAGAAGCAACAAATTCAAGATACTTTATATGTTAAAAGGCTGAGAAATAAAGTATTAATGTTTCTCCAAAGTGTATAGAAATGCAAGACCATATAACTTCTTATGCTGACCTATACAGAACAATTTCCTATGAGAATCTGAAAGACAAGTGATCCCTATTTAGCCCTTTTAAAGAAGTTTTGAAGTGGCACCCCCTTTCTCCACAGAAAAGCCCTCTTCACCATGGCTGATTTTAGGACTATCAGCAAAAGAGTCTCTGCAAGAGAGTCCAACGTCGACAAACTTCCTATTTTCGTGTTGCCCTGTTTTACTTGTCCACTGGCAGGGAAGATACCAGCACTCCAGGTGCCAGACACCTCCTTACTAGTTTTTCACAAACACACCCAGTATAGTACTTTGTAGAAATGTGCAAACAAGGCCTCGGGCCTTGAGCTGGGCTTCACAGAGATGTCTACATTTTTAAGAGAAGTTACAAATGGGCTCCATGGTAACAGCTGGCAGGGGGAGGAAAGAAAGGGGAAAAGAAGCACTCCCCGTCTCAGGTGTTATCCTTGAAGAGTTAACTTGCCAAGAACAGTGAAAGAAAAAGCTGCTTTTATGTGAACTTTTGCAGACTGTGAATTTCTGAGCCCCTCCTCTTACAGGCTAGGTATAAAACTTTCAAACTCCCTGAACTCGGGGTTCAGGGGATTGACTGATTACAGCAAAAGCTATGCCCTCTGAACCTGGCTGCAGCCAAATAAAACTGTTTCCTGCTATCTTCGGTGCCTTGTCTCGTTTGTCCCTACAACAGTTTGTCAAAAGCTTTCGACAGACTTTGTATTGGTTTAGGTGAATTGTGGGCATAGGATACTGCTACAAATTCCCCTATGTATCTGCTCTATCATTCAGTTACCCACAAGGCAACAAAAAAAACCTGGCAAAATCATGTGCTCACTAAACTGATCATTTAGTTATGACAAAAATGTTTACAGTCATAGGGACCAAACTGAAATATTTTAGAGTTAACTAAGTAGCTTACACCCAGCTTTGAAACTTGAGTGTGAAAACATTCTACTGAATATACTGTCCTAAATAATTTATAGTAGTGAGTTGTATCATAACAAAGATAAGGCCCTGTGGCATGCAGGCTAGTACTTGAAAATACTTCTGTCAGTATGAATTAATGTGGGGTCATTTGTTTTAACCTAAGTCCTTGGTCTATAACAAGGACTCTAACAGAAAAAAAAAAAAAAAAATCACTCTAAGAAAATACATACTTATTTAAATACAATAAAAAGGAAATGTATTAGAGCTACGCGAATTAACAAATGTTTTTAATTTTATCCTTATAGAAAGGCTTCACTGTCCCTATTTATTCATTTGACAGTATAGACACTGTTCTCTGCCCTGATTATTCTAAACTTCCTAAATCCTCTTTCCTTTACACAGTACAATTTACAATAAACCATAAAGTAGTCATAAAATCCTTCCTGTCAATTTCTTATGATACTCCTAAAAACTAAACAAGGAAATTAAGACCTGGGGCTAAGCGTAAAGCAAGAACTCTGGCTCAGATCTTCTGGTGTCCTGCTTCTCCAGTGAATGTTTTCATTAATCCCCACCCAGGCCCTGACTGCATTCTTAAGGCCCGAGTTAGTCAGCAGAACCTGTATAATGAATAATTAGGTTAGTAGGACATAATCAGTGTTTAACAAACGTACTTTGTTCCTTCCTCCAAAACTCATACCACCTTGCCAACACCACCTCCACAGATTCATTCTGAAAAAAAGAATTGTACTTTTAAGTTTGTTCTACTTTTAACAACTAAACACTTCCAAAGCACATTAAAATTAAAATGAAAAAATTAGAAAAGTATATAAAAGCCACAGACCTACAGTTTTATAAGCTAACTTTGCTCTTGGCAGCAAGTTTTTTTGATGTACTTGAAGGTAGGTCATGGTCATGCTTTACCTTTAAAATGTATTTTGTGAGAAATTCAACTGAATTGCTCTTGTATTCTTCTTTATACTTCAGAATTGAACTCTTCTTTGAATGGGTTATACAAAGTTACACTTGGGCAGTTGCTAAGCAAACTTCCTCATCAAACTCTGCCTAATCATTTTAATGCTGACCTCCACTATCTTGCAATCACTTTTACTCTTTTGAGCATACCCTAGTAAAGTCATGCCACGCTATGTATGACAAACATATACTAAAAATTAATGTACTTTCTCAGGTATATTTTTCCTATGAAACACTGATTTTATAAAGTTATCATCCAAAGAATAAGAATTATTCTTTTAAACTAATAGCAGGAATAATAAACAATGTTGTGTTGATGAAGCTATCTAAGATGTTAGAGACCTTTAATATAAGGGTCAAAAATCTTTGAAGATGTTCAAAATGAAATTATATGATCAACATCAGTTAAATTGTTTGCAGAAACCTTCTAAAACTGAAAGTCAATTATTCTAATTATAAGTAATAAAACTTTAGAAGGCTGTAAAACAGATTAAGGATGCAATGACAATATTTGGGAGTTTACAAGAAAAATACCTTATATAATATACTTAAGTAGCAAGTTGCTTTTTCATTTTCCCTGGTATTCTTGCAGTATTTACTTCGCTTTCAATAAAAATGTCTTTTTAAGTGAGCGTGAACAAATTGGACCCCCAGTGCACCTTCCGTAAACCAACTCACCTGCCAGATATAATCGAGCAAAATTCTACCACTACACCACTCTGCTCCAGGCCACATCTGTTAAACCTGAAATACATATAGCCAACTACCCACTAGGTATTGTCACCTGAATGTCCCACAAACATTACAAACTCAATATAAGAGATGCGTCCTTCTCCCAAATAAACTTTTTCTTAAAATGTATATTTCATTAAAATTGAGAGGATTACTGTTCTTCTGCTAAATAGCACTCTACATTCTAAGCTGATCTGGTTAATACTTCTTTGTTCTTCAGCAGTAGGCACTATGACAACTTGATCTATAAATAAAGTAAAACCTGCATTTCCTTGTATCTTTAATATGTCAATGCTCACTTTCCCCACAAGAAGGAATTTATACAACTTAGATATTCATTCGATTTGTGGAAGCTGTATTTGTAAGGACCTATATGACTTATCTAAGCAACAAGATCAAATATAAGGGCCAAGTGCAAGTACAGTCTGTATAAAGATTAAGAGGTCTAAAACCATATTCTAACTCTCATGATCATGCTTCTACTGCTTATGAAAGACTAGAATCCAAAGTGCAAAGGATTGAGAAATTATTCTCATAGCGATATTATACCTCTTTATTCCCAGTGAAAAAGACATCCCTGCCTTTAATGATCTAGTATACACCATGGCAGAAATGAAATGTCCTTAGAAACAAAGTTAAATCTCTTCTTGTTCATTTATTTCATCCTATTTAAATAAGAAGCTACAACTACGCAAAGATGGTGAGAAGGGGAAGGAGGATGGGGAAAAGATGCTACAACTGAAGATGAATAATGCTGTCTACTCAGACCACGTCACCACGACTCATCTCTTAATTTCTCTTATCTCTTAATTTCTCCACTCATTAAGTCACACTTTCAGTACAATTCATAGGTATGTCCCCCACAGAGCTGCTGAAACTACAAAAAGAACTAAGTCAAATTCTGATTCCTCAAGTTACTCAACACAGGGAAGACACCCAGAAACAGACTAACAATATCAGACAATAAGGAATATGACAGGCACCAATATAGAGCCCCAATTACTAGAGTTCACAAGAAGACATTAGGGTCCAAGTAGGCTGTCAGGTTCAGTCAGAGCCTTGTTGAGAGGATACCCCAGTCCAGTCTTTAAGAAAGCAGGGGGACAACATTCTAGACGCAAGTTATGGAACAAATAGTACCATAAGACAGGAGCATGGGATTACACCGCAGTAAGAGCCAAAGCTCAAAGCGTAAAGCAGTTTGAGATTAAGGAGTTAAATTATTCTGAAATAGAAATTAAAAGGCTTTAAGCAAGGACTCAAAGTAGCTAGAAACAGAAGATACTGAGGTATTTCTAAAAAGAGAACAAAAGCATGAATATATTTCATCCAATTAAAAAATAACTCCTTTTCCTGATAACATTTAGTTTACTACAGTATGAATTTTCAAGCCTGAAATTTATTCCTTTACAAATTGTATAAACCAAACATACCTTAACACATTAACTAAATCCTCCTTTGACTTCCCCTTTATGATTATATTGATTCTATTTCAGCACTAGTTCCAGCACTAGTTCCTGATCTGCCATTAACTCAGAATCAAGTTACAAAGTAACAAAGCATTGTAGTTTTTATTACCTTTACCACCCAAATTTGGAAACAAGATAACAAGCTACTTCTTACTCATAAGAGAAAAGAGGTTCAAATTTCTTATTGTATACAACACCTTTCTTAATACAATCTCTGGAGACCTGTCCAGGGTAATTTTCTATGTACTTCTTCATTAATTCAGGAATAATAAGCATTGTATCTTTGGTCCATTGGTATAGGCCCCTTTTAAGTACTTTAAATGTTTTTCAAAATAACTTAACATGGTAATTTTTCTTTTGAAACTTCCAGCAATGAAAACTATAAGAAACCTTAAGAAATGGACATTTCACACAAGAAATACAATTGATCAACAAATACATGATAAGGTGTTCAACATCTCTAGCAATTAAAGGAATGCAAATCACAACATCTCACTCCAGTCATAATGGTAATCATCAAGAATACAGGACACAATAAATGTTGGCAAGGATGTGGTGAAAAAGGTATATTCGTATATTGCTAATGGGACTGCAAATTGGTGCAACCACTATGAAAAGCAGTATGGAGATTCCTCAGAAAATTGGGAATGGAACCACCATTTGACCCAGCTATCCTCTCCTTAGTTTATTCCTAAAGGACTTAAAATCAGCATACTATAGTGTGACATAGCCACATCAATGTTTACAGCAGCTCAATTCACAATAGCTAGCCTAAGGAACCAACCTAGGTGTCCCTCAATAGATGAATGGATTAAGAAATGTGGTATATACACTGAATAGAGTATTACTCAGCTTTAAAGAAGAGTAAAATTATGGCATGTGCCAGTAAGCAGTTGAAGTTGGAGAATATCATGCTAAGTGAAATAAGCCAATCCCACAAAGTAAGGGCTGAATGTTTTCTCTAATATGTGGATGCTAATTCACAATGGGGGAGGAAGTGCACTAGGGAAGGATAGCAAAATAGTGTTACCTTAGATTAGGTAGAGGGAAGTGGAGGGAAGGGGAGGGAAAGGGAGGGAAGGGGAGGGAAAGGGAGGGAAGGGGAGGGAAGGGGAGGGAAGGGGAGGGAAGGGGAGGGAAGGGGAGGGAAGGGGAGGGGATATAGGGATAGGAAAGATAGTAGAATAAAACAGACATTGTTACTGTATGTATATATGTGACTGCATGACCAGTATGATTCTGCAACATGTACACTCAGAAAAATGAGAAATTATATCCCATCTATGTATGATATATCAAAGTGCATAAATGCATTCTACTGTCATGTATAATTAAGAAAAAAAGTTTAAAAATGCATCTATTTTGAAGTAGAACTATCTTATTATGTGAGCATTTGATCTCTGTACAAATTAAAGTCTTCTATCACTTTCAAGTAGTAATAAGTAGTAATTATTAAGAATAATTTCAAGTACTAGCCTAATTATTATCTTATTTAATTCAGTACATTTCCTTCATGAAGAGTTTCTTCAGTAAGAGGATTAATCGTTAAAACATCTAAGTGGAAATAATCTGGCAAAAAGTGAAAAATCTGGGGCCAAAGGTTCCTAGGCCTTCACAGAAAGCCAGACCATTTAACATGGACTAGGAATGAGAGGCCTCCAAGAAACGGAAATACAAGGATTCTTAATAAACACTTGTAAATCAGCCTGAAGTCGAATTAATCAGACTTCTGGTCCTGTTTTAACCACATGTCCAAATTCCAGAAACTCATTTTTATTCCTTGTTGCCCATGCCCCTTAAATTATGTCCCAACACCAAACACTTGACTCGACATCCCTCCCCACTCACAGCAAATCCATGTCTGACAAACCCTCTTTTTCCCAGTTCTAATTCCCATCTCATCCCACAGAAGTCTTTCACAACTTAGAACTCGGAAGTCAGGTACTAAGCCCAGCCTCTCCAACTAGATCCCTGAAGGTCTTGACAGTGACACTCAAGAGTCAGAGGTCGATTTCTTCCGCCTCTTGTGGCCTTTTCTGTTATTGTCTATCACAGTAAATGCACTTGTCTTAACATCCTTCCTGGAATTGTGTCCTGTGCATGTTTGTGTTTCCTATAGGGCCTGGGACCTATTTCACACTGCAAGAGCTCCTTCATACCACATTCTATGGACCTTGCAGGAACATGTGCCTGGCATTCATCCTAGACTTCCCTGAAACCAATTGCCCAATCGTTCTGGACATCTTCTCACTGCTAGGACCTGCCCAGACCTTCTGTTTCATACAGTCTCTGGGAAGCAGGCTTCTGCCCTTCTGTGAATGGCCAGTTCTGACAAGAATGGTCCCAGGCCCTATAGGAAACACAAACATACATAGGACATGATTCACACCTTCCAGAAGCTTATATTCCAAGAAGAATGTTAAAACATTTATGGTGAGAGACAAGAACTACTAAAGGCCTTAAGAGGAAGAAATAGAAGTTTCTTTATATATTTTGTATAATATCTGAGCAGGGCCTTAGAGGATAAAGATGATTTTCATATACCGAGATAGAATAGTTGGAATGTAGAAAATAGGCCTTAAAAGCAGTAAGAAAAGCATTGAGATAGAACAGATCAGCCCAAAAAGGCATAAAAAATTTAAAGAGGATGGTAAATTGTCAAATGTGATTAAAATGTGGGTAACAGAAATGAATCAGGATCAGGTTGAAAACAGAGGCTCCACTACGTAACCATTAAAGACAGGTGAGGCAAGCAATATGACACAATATTAGGTCATTCCTTATTCTAAAATCCTATAATAACTGAATTACTTTAAAAGGCATAAAACTAGATACTTGTTTTGATATGGAATATAGTACTTCAAACTAAAAGGATAATTTAAATATTGCATAGTGGAGATCCAATGTGGTTTCTAATTGTCAAAAGTTGTTAACTTGGAAACCCCACTGGATGACTGATTTCATGGTCAACCAAAAGAAGGCCTTACTAAGTTGCAGTTATATCTAGGATTAATAAATAACCAAATTCTATTAAACGACTTGAAAAAAAATCTACATTTATGTCTTCATTACAAACTAAGAAAACCAAACAACTACAGCACAACCTATACACCCAATTTGTAATACAAAAACTGCAGAATCTTTTGACATGAGTAAACAGTGTAGAAAGTCACTTCAACACCTTTTTCATACTTAGTGCATGCTCCTTTCTTTTTCCAAGTTTTTTTTTTCCTTATATTTTATCCTGCCCCTTACATTTCTCTATTGATTCCAGCTGAAAATGCCACTGTTATCTAGGTTTTCTTCTCAGTTTTCCTAGGGCTTTTCCTTAGTTGTAGTCATTACTGCTCACTTTCAGCTACCTATCAACAACCTTCAATTGCTTTATCCTATGAATGGTGGGACCATGTAGAAAAATAGGGAGAAACTTAAAGGGACACTAAAGGATCATAAAGTGAACGTCATCAGAATCATTCATCTTACAGCTGCTGAAAAGCTGCAAAAATTACATGGTCTGTCCTGTTTTCAGGCAGATATGACTTCCAAGTTCAGAGAAAGCCCACCTTGATTTGAAACAGTTTAGCAGCAAATACTGGGTACTCAATAGGATCATCTTTTTAATAGTGAAAATGCATGTACAAATGCACTCTTAAGTTCAGAGTTCAGAAAATGTGGAAATACAGACATCATGAGTATGATTACTTCCCAAATGAAGAAGAGCCTTAGAATGGTCCCACTTGTCAGGGACCGTATTCTAAATGCCAAAGTCCCAAAATTTCCTAACCAGATACTAGTGCACCATTGCAAGTCCAGGTTCTTTTGTATTATCTGAACCATTCACACCATCAGTGAACTTCCTGTGGCCAGACACTCAACCCTTGAGTTCCATGGCAGTTGAATTACCTCATCATAACTGTCAGAATGTGTGGTATTTAAAAGATAAAAATGAACCTGAACTTCATTCAGAATTTCAAAACCTCCTATGTCACACTGCCTCCTCTTAAATAATATAGGAAAATGATTATAAGCAATATAGGTACTTTTAGTTTATGAAGTCTAGGTATAAAAACACATAATTGAAAGCAGTTTTAAAATTACCAAATAGGTTTTCTTCAGTAGATTATCTTTTATATACAAAGGCCTATATCTACAGACGAGGAGGGAAGTTATTACCAGTCACTTGTTATCAAAGTAACAAATGGAAATAAGACAGTCATGGAAAAAGGAACAGGTTACTCATCGTAATGTTCCTGAACACTTTCCAGCATGGCCAGATATTCAAGACAGAAAAGCTTGGCGTGAACAAGCTGTGGAACAAGATGGAGAACTACAGGTAGGTCTCAGGCACTGATAACTAAAGGCAAACAACAACAAAAACAAAAACAAAAAAAACTCAAAGTAACAAGGCAAAGGGATTCCCCTTCTGCAAAAATGTACCTCAGGAACAAGGGAAGTGGTAAGCTTTCACACCAAACCCAGAAAAGTATTGTTAAAATGCCAAAAATGTTGAGAACAGCATAACCAGGAACTGGTTGACTGACTAAAACTAACAGATATAATACTTTCTTTCACCTTTTTGGAAGTGAAATTTCTCACCTGCCATTACTCAGCTATTTGTATTATACTTGTTTAATTAGTAATTAGCTGATTTATAACTGATTTCATAATGCCTATCGATGTTTTTGAGCTGAGACCTTTTTACATATGCTAAAGAAGTCTGACCCTTACGTGTAAGCAACTCCAAAGGACTGCACAACCATGCAAGAATGATGTCAGCAGTAGGGAAAAAACATTATAAAACAAAGCAAAACAAAAAGGATTTTGAACAAATCATGTGGTGTTTCTTGGTGTGGCCTGAGGAACATGGGCCTTGGGATCATTTGGACTGCTTATTTATAATGCAAATTTCTATCACAGAGCAATCTTTCCAATTCTGCATATGAAAATCATCTGGGTACTTGTTTTAAAATGCTAATGCTCATAATTATCAAATCAATCTCTGATGCAAGTACTCAGAGGACCTAGTTTGAGAAGTTTTTGAACAGCTACACAAGTTTCTTCAGAACTATTTTCAATGTACACATGGATTTAACTATGAAATAAATCCCCCAGAAGTGATTCAATTAATTTCTGCTTATACCCTGCATGGAAGAATTAGCACTGAAGACAGGGAACATACAATAAACCAGAACCAACTTCTAAAATAGAAGAAGGGATACAGAGATAAAGAAAACTATGGCACCCATGATATCCAAATCACACCTAGAGGAGAAGAAATTAAAGAAAATGATCCATGGGTTCAGCAAAATTTCAAATATACAGGAACCAATGGGAGCATATACATTGTCAATATACTGGAACTACTAACAGCAACACCACCTGACTTTTGAATCAAGGTGTTAATCTGAAATAGATTTTTCCTTCTCAAATATGTATTGATGAAATACTGGGCAGACAATCCTGTTACCAGCCATGAACTTTTCTAACGTTTATTATCCTATCTCTGGTGGACTAGGCTCCATATGGGTAACAACTACTTCTTTGATCCCATTTCAAATCCAAAATAACAAGCCCTAATGTTCCTCATTTTTAAAATTACAGAAATACTTTACAAGTGCATAATTAGTTACTCAAGTATTTGCCGACTTAATAAGGTGTTCAAGGCCCTCACATGGGCAATCAAAGGCACAATGCCATCAGGCTATCAGCCAGTCTTCACTAAGCACATACCATGAACAAAAACAAGATTCTGCTAATTCAACCAAAGTGAAAAACATACAACTGTCAAAACATTACTAAACTTACACAAGGGCATTATTACCGTTACAAAACAAAGAACAAACAAGAACATTAAACTGGAACTTGGAAACAGAATTTAGTAGTGGAACATGGATTAGCAAGTCTACATTCTCACATTAAATGAAAAGACCAGTCTAGACAATTTATAAACTCCCTTAACAGTTCTGAGAAAGTATTCATCTTATTGAATTATGTATATACGTTCTCCTAAGAGAATGACAAGATTTGATGGTCCATGGAAGCCTTGATTTTGGAACATGTATTTTGTGGCAGCAATACAACACTAACTGCATACTATAAACGTACAAGGAAACTTGGGCGCCTCAGACACAAGCCCTGCAAAAGCTTAAACTGCTGTTTAGACCAAAGAGATTAGAAATTTGAAAACCTTGTAATAAAGAATCTTAATTTTATGAGTACACATGTTGTTAAATTTTAAGTGTAAAAAATAATTAGAGGCTCAGATGAGGTCCTTAGGGTGCCTTTATAAGAAGAGACACAGATAGGAAGCATGCCATGTGACAGGGACAGACTGAGTACTTTGTCTATAAGCTAAGACAAGGACTGCTGCCAAGACCAGAAGGCAAAATTAGGGTGTATTTTACCCTTCAGAAGGAACATGATGGCACTACTGACAACTTGATTTCCGATTTCTGGCTTTCAGAACTGATGGAATAAACCTGTTCTTTTAAGCCACTTCGTATGTAGCAAGGTGTTACAGCAGCCCTAGGAAACTTAAATAGGTGTCGAGACCCAGGGTCTGGAGCACCTGTTATGGTTTGCATCTGGAATGTCCCTCAAAGACTCATGTGTTAAAGGTTTGGTCCCCAGCGCAGCAATGTTCAGAGGTGGGGCTTTTGAGAAGCCTTTGGATCATGATGGCTCTGATCTCATTAATGGATTAATCCCTACAGAGTTTCATCATTTGAATGGACTATTGGGAGGAGGGAGAACTAGAGAGTTAAAGGAAGTGGGCCCCTGGAGGCAGGCCCATGGGGATTATATTCTTCCTAGCCCCTTTTACTTTCTCTCTGCTTACCAGCTGCTACCAGGAAGGCAACTTTCCTTCCTTCTACCACGATGTCTGTCCCACTATATAGCAAAAGCTAACAGAGTCGGCACACCATCGACTGAAATCTCTGAAGGATATGTAAGCCCAAATAGATTTTTCCTTTTCAAGGTTGATTTTCTTATGTATTTTGTTACAGCAATGAAGTGCTAACAAAGCATCCCATTCCTGGGCCATAACAGTCCAGCAGAGATCTGGGGCCCCAATAATAACAGCATCTTCCTTATAGTAGTTGTACTTTAATTCAGGCAGTGGTTGTGGGGTTCTAGACTATCAGCCACCGGTCATAGAAGCAGCAGCAACTTCCTTTGTGGCCTGGTATTAGAACAATACTCCAATTCTAAACTCCCACACAGCCAAATTCTACTTAATACTATACAATAAATTCCTTGATTCTGTAAAAAAAAATTAAATAAATGAGTAAATGAGAGAACTATGTAACAAAAGACAATCTAACAAAAGCTGAAAACAATATTCCATTCAATAATTAAAATATTTATCAAATACAAAAATCTTACTAAAAATTTTAATGTGTTTTGAAAACAAATGCCAATTTTCACAGAATAGTATACCTGCCATTATACTATCCCTATCATATTTAAATACCAAAGACCTTGGTGATAATCTAGGATATACATTTGTAGGTTGACAAAAGGAATGTGAATAAGTTTCTTTCTATAAAATAATCAAAAAAAATTTTGCAACTTACATGTATCTGTTGACTAACAAACCACAGCCCAGAGACAAAATGTTTGGAATAAGGACATGCCACTTACCTAAAAATAAGTTACCCATTGTCCAGTTCTGAATTTCTCAGACAATATACAAACATATGTTATTTTACTGTAAGTTTCCAGAAACTATAAAAATGTTATTTTACTATAAGTTTCCACATATAAAGGTAATGGCAGATTAAGCCTAACAGTTTTTCATCAACATATCTACTCAGTTTTTCCAGCCATAATAAAACTGAAGGTGTGTGACTTTATTATGTTACAATAACAATAAAAATTATAATGAATTTAAGGATATGTAGAAAATATTTCAATAAAAAGTAAATCAGAATTATTACTGTACTAGGAAAAAACATTTTTAATTTTGCCTTTTTTTTTTTTTTTAAATCAGAGTTTGAAGACCTTTTAGCATTTTTTTTTTTTTAATAGTCCAGAATATAGCCTCTTGGGGATTTATCTACTGAAGGAACAAAGATTACAGCTTCCCCTCCACACCCCCCCCAAAAAAAAAAATCACAAAAACACTAATTCAAAAGGGGAAACCAGTAAATTGTAAATAGACACATGATAGGGAAAAGGGAAAGAAGAATCCAAGCAAAGTAACAATGGTAGAAGAACTGGGAGGCACCCTAATCCGACAAGGCTGGGTAGGTGTCAGAGTAGGTGTCAGAACCTGTCATCAGAAGAAACCGATAACAGAAGTGTTTCCCACCCGCAAAGGTCCTAAGAATAGAGAAATAGGTGAAATGAAACTGACTTACTGGGTCCACCACCCACTCATTTATAAAGATGTTATCCTTAACTTTTCAAAGCAACTTACAGGAGCTAAGAAAAGTGTAGTCTGAATATTTTCAAGAAACTTGACCAAGGTCATAAAGTAGGGACAAACCTAAGGCATTGAGCCTAGTTGTTTTTACACAATGGTAAACACAAAAGATAATATGTGTCAGAAGGGTCAAAAAGAGCGAAGAGACTGCTTGTAATCAAAGGCAACTAACTATTCAGGAAACTCAAATGTCCCAGGTCCCACCTGGCCTCCCTGAAGGGTTCAAAATTCCCATACAACCACAACCCACCCCTTCTGAGAGTGTAATTCCAAAGGTGTTTCATTTTCCATTCCATCCCATGGCTTCTCAGTAGCTGCATCCAGGTCAGCCTACAGCTGACTCCTATAGCAAAGGGAGGTGTACCGACCACTCCCCCAAGATCACACAACCCTTCTAAGACAGCGGGCCTACTAAAGCACAGTCCCTTTCCAGTGTTTAACTGAGGGGGGAAAAATTTTTTTTTTTTTTTTAACTGGGGGAAAAAAAAGGTTTTATGAAAGACAAAGTCCATTTTTCTTGCAAAGAAAAAAATTAGACCTACCCTCTTGTTCATGCCAGAAATTCCCTTTAAAGGTGACTAAGGCATCAGAACAGTAAGCTTAAAATAAAAACTGCTAATTGAAGAAACAAAAGTACTCATATTTAGAGTATTATTAGTCAATCAAATAAAGGTAAATGACCAGCATCAGATTCTACCTTAATTGAGAAGGAAGGTAGAGACAGGCACATGTTTATTCAATATCACAGGATCCCCCAAGGGCAAAGAATGTTGGAGAAACCGGAGAAGTTAAACCTAAGAGGTCATATGGTTATTAACTATCTGAAATGAAATACAAAATTTGGGAATACACAGTTGAACATTATTCTAAGGAAAATGGGAAAGATAAACAAATTATTTCTAAGGACAAAAAAACTAAGTTATAAGCTTTCCTACCTAGAACAGTGTTTTACATCAACCCAAACATTGATGGCTTCAAATCACATTTAGGCCTTTGGTATTGTCTTCTAGACCAGGAATACACCAAAAGCCAATTTGTATAAATAAAGTATTAATGGAACACAACTACCATCACTTGTGTAGAGAGTCTATAGTCACAAAAGCAGCAGCTGCAACAGAGCCTACACTACCCACAAAGCCCAAAATTTTCACTATCTGACCCTCTGGAGAAAAAGTTTGTGAATCCCCTATTCTGTATAAAAGCAGCCCAGAAATAAAGAGTTGCCCTCAACTACTATAAACAGACAAGACCAGGGGCAATTTGCAAAAAGGCAAGCTGTTAAGTAACAAAACAAATTTCTAAATTTTTAAAACCACTTAAATAAACTTCTCATTTATACACTGTTATGCTTAACACTTTGAATAGCTATTACTACAAAACAGCTCATTGTATAAGCTCATTACATAGACAGTATGAAAGAGCTGGTATTTTTATGATGCTTAAAGTTATCTCAAAAAAAAAAAGCTATCTTGCTCCAGAAAAAGAGGAATGTCTCATGACCATCTGTCCGTCTCATTCCCACTGCTCATTAAAAATCAGTGTCTAAGTATTTTTTTTAGAATGAAAGAAATAATTTGTAAAAACATATGAACAATCCAAGTATCAATTAAAAGTGATATCAGTTTAAAAGTTTAACTCAGACTGGCCTAAGTTTAAAATTTCTCAACTACCATTATTATCTACAAATGCATAAATTTGATTATAATTATATAACCAAATTGTTTTCATCCACTTTCTCTCAGGATAAAATTGGGGAAGAAGGAAGAATTAAACAAATAGCCTCAGAAGTGTAAAGAAATGCTGCTTAGAACATTTTTTCTATCCATTCATAGAAATGCAGACAAAGTAATTGCTGATAAAGCAATTCAGAATAAACAATCACACAAGCCATTTCTAAGACATCAAGTTTTTTGAAGTAAAACCCCAGTTACACAAACTGTATATACTTTGCTAACCAGTTTCTTATCTACTACGCTCAGTTTGCTATGTTTTAGAGATGATATACTGAAATACCAGCTTACCAACTCTCAAACTTCTGAAGGAATGAATATGCAAATTTGGATGAAACTGGGAATGGAGAGTAGTACTTTGTGCAGCTGCAGCTACCTTGTTTTTTAAACGCCAAAACCTGTTTAAAGCAAAAATCAAAGGAACAAACTTGAAAGGAATTTTAGAATTTATTCTCTAAGCAGCTTCTTTCCCAAAACTGCATTAAACAATCACTTCTCTCTTCAAATGTCCCGATTGGTGACTTCATTATTAATACTATAGAGATCCATCTTAAAATTAAAACATGGGACAATTCCTAGGAAAACACCGTTTTAGAGTCGGTGTAAATGTCTGATGTCTTAGACTCCATACTTAGGAATATTTGAAGCGCTTTTAATAAACCAGCCCTCAAAACTGGTCAATTCCGAGAAGGGAGGGTTGGGGTTTATTTATGTCAAATATTTATTCATACTAACTCCTTTGCTCTTCTAGTCATTTAAAACTACAAAGCTCATTTTTTACTTTATTAATCGGGTATATTAATCACACAAGCTTCCAATCCCCCCTCCTCCACTAGTATGCAGCCATCATACCAGACATGCTTTCCTCATTCTTGGAGTAAGAGCTGTTTCACTGGACTGGAAACAAGCCCTTGAAAATGTCCAGCCAGGGTGAAAGGAACGGAGGGTTCAACAGGTATTTTCTAAACAAATAAACCTAACCAGTTTTTATTACAAGATTGTAATTTAATTCTAGACACAGACCAATCTACTTTTGATAGTCAAGACTTTTTAACTGTGCCAAGATTTCAACGTGGTTGTGAACACGTAAGGATTTATCTGTCATTTCTTGGGGTTCATTTTCAGATTATTTCAGAATAGAAGCGCAGTCACTGCTGAGTAGTTTCAAAGTGGCGAGTTCGAGGTGCAGCTAAATAGTGAAAGGAGACACACTGGAGGGCTCCCCTCCTCTTCTATCTTTTACGTATTGATTTCACAAAACTGTGCACCAGGCTGGTGTCCCTCCTCCCGCCGACATCCTAAGAGAAGGAACAGCCACAGCTACTCTAGTCCCAGGCCCGGTAGGAAGTACCCGCCCTCGGGATCGGGAGCCTTGGTGTCCTCGCCGCTCATTGGCTGCGAGGGCCGTCAATGCTACTCAGAGCCGGTCTCCGGCTGGAGAGTGGAATCTCCAGCTGGCACCTCCAGGAGGGTGCACGGGGGTCCTCCATCCACCCGAGATAACAACCAGCTTCCTCAAAGGGCTCCTTCACCTTTTTATTTCACAGCCCCTCCTCTGCGGCCCTCCGATTCCTCCAAGAAGCAAAGTTTTTTGTCCCACCCTCCCCCCGCCCCAAAGCTCCAACATCTCTCTGCAGTCCCAGCAATCACCCAGTCCAGGACCAAATACAGGATGCTTTTTAGGGAGGAAGCTAACTGTGGAATAGATCTCACAAAGGATAGGAGAGGGTTCCTTCCCATGAAAATGATGATATCATTGCTCAAGTCATGTGTCAACCAGTGAAAGTGCACTGGTCTTTATCCAGTGTTAAAGCCAAGAATACTCAGTGTCCATTCAGCAAAAACAAATGCCTCAAAGCATCATAGGGTTAAATGAATGTCTTTCTACTATTCCTTTATTTCAGGGTTTGTCTGGTTGTCCCAAACATCCCATAATTTGTTTTTTAGTTGATAGACCTTTATTTATTTATATGCGGTGCCGAGAACTGAACCTAGGGCCTCATACATGTCAGGCAAGTTTGCAACCGCTGAGCCAAGATCCCCCCTAAACTTTGTAAGCGCAATACTATGCCATTTTTCGACCACACCAGCAGCAGTTTATGGTCCTGTACGGAAAGTACTGACAACATACATACTGTGAACTTCATTCTGTAGTGCTACCTGACAAGACCATACTGTTGTAGTCTGTAAGAAGTGTGTATACGCATGGAAACTGAATTCCCTGGAGAAGGAATTAGAAATAGCGGTTCCAAGTCTGACACGTAAATACGCTCTACAAACTGTGGGCAAGTTTTTGTATTGCTTTTTGTTTCCAATTTGTACCCTTGAAATAACTAGTCTCCTAGGAGGAAAGTCATTTCATGTCTGTAATGTTTCCAATTTCCCAGTTGTCAGAATCTAAAGGACAGAAGTCTATATTATAAAACAAGCATATTCTTTGTGTTCGTCTCCACCAAGAAATACAGCTATTTTAACAAACTATTAATCTGTTCATACACCATCTCCCAAGGCCTGCACTACAAAATACAAAGGCAACAAGAATTTAGATCTCCTGCAGCAGCCTCTAGGTCGAGTTCGTTTCCTGCACTATTCAAGCACATGAGATCTCACTTTTTCCCTTTTGGCTCTCCTTTGTCTTAACTTTGCCCTCAGTCTTCAATTTCTCTTTTCCATTGCCATCACCACCACCAAGGCGCTCTATCACTTCACACTGACATTTTTCAATACTGGTTCTAAAGTGTATTCTCCAACAGGTCTCTCACCCGACACCACCGCTGTACTTCTCAAACCACTTCGGATTCCCCCACCACCCAATCTCTCCCAGTGAACTTCACTTTTCTAAGTTGGACTGCTGCCAAATCCTGACAGATGGACTTAACCAATCCACCAGGGATAAATAACTGATGCCACCAATGAGCTTCCACTGGGGGGCGGGTCTTCGCTTAAGTTGCTTGGGTCCTGAAACCAAGGACCTGTTGCCACCGCCTTGGCCGCCGAATTTCCTAGTTACTCCAGAGCCCACGGTGGCCTGGGGCCTTGGGAGCCGGTGGCCGACTAGCACTTGCTGCCACCCATCCCCAGGAAAGGACCAAACCCCCACTCGATCAAGCTCGATCACAGCACGCCCCGCCCCATCTCCCCAGGCGGGGGATCCCGGAGGTCGCGCCCGCGCGATCCACACTTCCCTCCCTCCCTCCCTCCCTCCCTCCCTCTGAACTACAGTGGGCAGCCCCACCCGCCGGGCTACTGGCTTCTGCGCCCAAGCTCCAAAAGGCGACTCACCAGGAAGTTGAGAGTTTTCCGTTCTCCCACCCTCGAGGGACTCGCAGTGAGCCCGCGGCTCTGCTGGGCACCTCGGTGGAGAGGCCCGCTGGGCCGGGGGCTGAGGCTGCGAGGGCAGGAGCCGATCGGCCACCTCCCGCCGCGCCGCCCCCGCGGACACTGCAGGCGCAGGAACCCACCCTGCACACAGCGAGGCCAGTCCCGAGTGCGAGCCTAGTGGCGGCGGCCCATCCTCCCGCAACTCCCGCTCCTCCTCCCGCAGAGGCCGCTGTCAGGAGTGTAAACATCCCGGCATCCCCGAGGAGAGGGGCGGGGCGGGTACTGGCCCCTCCCCGCAATCTGGCTGCACCGGGCCACTGCCCTGCTGAGCTCTGCAGGCGCCTTCCCCACGCCAGGGTGCCCAGGAGCCGGGCAACTTTCCCGGGTTTCGGAGCTCCAGTGGAATCCTTACGACAAATCTTTTTCCATGGTGAGGCCTACGGAGGTGTGGAGCTACGTCCTTCTGCTCCCTTACTCCTCCTTCTTCGGCTGTAGCCAACTTTCCACCTAGGGAAGGATTGGTGGTTTTTTTTTTCTTTCTTTTTCTTCTTTTGTAGTTGTAGATGGACAGAATGCTTTTATTTTTATGTGGTGCTAAGGATCAAACCCAGTGCCTCACACATGCTAGGCAAGTGATCTGCCCCTGAGCTACAGCCTCAGCCCGGCTTGGCTGCTTTTAAGAACTTGGGTTTTCACAATTTAAGTGTTCCTACTTAGAAGTGGTCCATCAACTCAGTGATGTCCCCATTCTTCGGAAACTACAGCGTTTTGATCCCATTCTCTTTTACCCAGTGATTTGAACCTGTGCACTTAGTGTTAATGCATGGAAATGAGAAGAGGCGTAGTGTTCTCTTGTACCTAAGTGACCCAGCCTAGAGGACAATGACTTTTAGGACATTTGAGAAGGTGAACCACCTAGCATAGTACCAAGGAACTTTTAAAATGCATTTAGTCATATGTATATATAAATTTCATGCCACACTTATAATATCATAAGTAGTCCCCAAAATCCTATTACATGGAACTGCCCAACTATGCTTTGAATACAGTGGCTTCACTACTTCAATGAAACTACTTCAATGAACTACTGGAGGAGACAGCTAGGAGGCAATATGGAGTCAATCATATGCGGATTGGAATCTCGGCACAGTATTGATTTTGAAACCCAGTGAGAAGTTATTTAACTTCTCCAAGTTCTCCGTATCTTTATGAAAGAATATATAGGATCACAGGTAGAATTAAACGAGATAAAGAGCTTCAGAATAGAAAGTGGCATGTAAGAAGCTCTCACTTAATCTACTAAGTCAATTCGGCCAATATTCCAACAAAATTTACACATCAGTATTAAAATAGTTTGGAAACCATAGCTTATTTAGCCTCTATATTTTATGTGTATGAAAGCACTCTAATCACTCATTCCTCAAAAGAATTGACTTCTAACAACCTAATTATATAAAAGTTACCATAAGTAGCACATTTGTGCTCAACTTATTTTTTTTTTATGAGCTCCATGTCTGGGAAGATGGGACAAAATAGGGTTAATAATAGTTGCTGTTGGGACTGGGACTGTATCTCAGTGATAGAACGCCTGCCTCACATGTGTGAGGCACTGGGTTCAATCCTCAGCACCACATAATATATTGTGGCCATCTACAACTAAAAAAATTTTAAAAATAATAGTTGCTGCTATTAGTAGGTCTTTCACTGGTTTTATTTTCCTGCTAAAAGGGATAAGACATGAAGGAGTAGATTATAGCTCAAAACATTTAAGATATTAAAACTATGGAATCAAGGTTTGGAAATTTAAAAAATCATTCAAGAGCTCAAAAGACACTAATTTGAGAGATATAAGAAATAGTCATAAATGTGCTAGACAGTGTTCTAAGGAATGAGATTACAACAGTGCACCAAGATATGAAGTCCTGCTTTCATTGAGCTTACATCATAATGGGAAAAAATATATACATCTACTATGTCAGGTGGTGAGTCAGAGAAATACATTTGGGTAAGTAGACATGGGAAGGGAAAGTGCTCTTTTAAATATGTTTATCTGGGAAGGCCTCTCTGGCATTTGAGCAGAGATCTGAGGAAGTGAAAAAATGAGCCCTGTGGCCATCCAAGGATATAGCATTTTACAAAGAGCAAATGCCAAGACCCTAAGTGGAAGTGGGTTTGACATGTGTGGAAAAACAGCCAAGAGGTAGGTCTGTACAGCTACAATCCAGAAGCAAGGGCAAAGTAGCTGGTAAAGTCAGAGGAGGGTAGGAGTACAACAAGGGGATTGATTTAGAATCGTTTAACCTTTAGCACTTATTTTCAATGAAATTGAAAACCATTGGAAGAATGACCAAATTTGACTTGGGTTGGGAGAAAGTAACTGCACTGTGAAGAACAGTCTGCAGGACGGAAGGAAGTAGAAGTTAGTACACTAATAATGATCCAGAAAAAATACACAGTGACTTCGACCAAACTGCTGACAGTGGAGTGGTAAGAATGATCTAAGAAATATCTGAAATCTGACCAAACAAGATTTGCTGATATATTAAACATGGGTAAAAGAGGAAGTAAGAAGTCAGTGATGTTAATCATGTGAGCCAGATCATTTTGTCAACTCATACCAAATCCAGTCATTCAATAGAGAAAATGTCACTTAAGTCATACACAGGCATACCTTACAGGGAAAATAACTAGATATCCTCAGGGTAAAGACACTTCAATCTGAGACCAGTGGTATGGAGAAGGGCTATTTCTTACGATCTTTTGCATTACATTTTAGAAAATGTAGTTTGATAGGTAATTAATAAGGTATCCTGATTTAAAGAAGTTACAAATTCATCATCGGACAAGATATTCCACTTGGTATAAGTATGTATACTTGTTATTTTATGAACACTGGCTGATAAATCAAGAATGAGTTCATAAAGCTTTTGTGGCTGCAAAGACTGTCTAGGAAAAATTCTGTCAGCGGTTATAAATGTGCAAAATATTAAAATAATCTCGTATGTCCTATTTCTTCACTTTAAAAGACTACAAAACTTGAGTTAAATACTAATTCAGGATTTCAAAGGTTGGGAAGACTGTCAAAACTGAATTCACTACGCTGTCTTTGTAATTCTATCCTTTTGTTGTGGATAGGGAAGGTTCCCAGCCACAGGCTTCCTGGCACAGTGCAGATGTTAATGGAAAAGCAGAAAGGCCTACCCAAAGAGGCTCCTCTGGTCCAGGAATCATTAGAGCAGAAGCCATCTTTTACTAGGTTTCTATTCATCTCCCCCACCAAGCTTGCTCCAAAAATGCTGGTTTGGCTCTGTGATACAAACTGTAGTTTTTTTTATATGAACCATTAAGTTTTTATACCTAATTACCATGCAGTATATACTATTAACTATCAGATTTACAAATAACATTTACAGTGAAGTTAAAGATATTACCCTTAAAATCTCTCAGTTGATATCAAGTCTTCATGTTTTATTGTTCCTATCTTTGCTGGCCCCATACAAGCAAAAAATAGGAGGTAGTATTGATTACTGAAGAGTAACCTTGAATAAATGTTACATACCAGGTTCAGCATAAATGCAATTTCTCTAGAAGGAGGGAGACATTTTTTGTTTAAATACAGAATAATCACGAAGTAACATTCAAAATAATTTAGAGATCCTAGCCCCTAGGGTAAACCAGAAAGGTCTAGCCTTCTTGACTCAAACATAGTGCTGGCAACAGGTGTATTTCAAATGCTACTAGTGATGTTGGCAGCCATTGAACTTGGCAGCTAAATGGTGATGAGGCTTAGTCAAGCTGTTGAAATGTCTGGACTAAATTGAGCCAAGAGGAGGAAGTCAAAGTGCAGACTGCAAAAAACTCAAGGGATATCACTTTTCTGTGGCCCTGACTATAGTCAGTGTACAGTGTCAGAAAACCTTTATCTTGCTTTGAAAATACCATTGAAAAACATTACAAAGTTTTTTTTTTTTTTGCCTTAAATGGCCCTTCTTATTGTTAATGGGAAGTTTGTATGATCCATTAAAAAGTAAAATGAGCCATAATTTTATCCTCAAAAAAATCCCTCTAATACAGAACCAGACAATTCTACTACGTCCATCCCAATTATCAAGTTAGGATATTTGTAATCATGAATTATATTCTAAAAACAGTGGTATACCAACAGTGGGTTTTTCCCAGCTATTTTTGCAGTTGTTACAAAACAGGAAACGTTTCAATACACCATACATGTTTTTAATGTAGGGAAATGTAATATTTTATATTAGTTGCAAAATAGCAAAGAGTACAACTAACAGTTGATATCATGATTCTCCCTTAGTCAACAAAATTCAACCGAATCTTGTTTCTTGCTTAAAAAAAAAAAAAAAAAAAAAAAGAGAGAGAGAGAAAGAACCAATATATTGTGGGCAACAAGTCACAGTAACAAAGGAAGCAGATTCAGAAATTATTTTCTTTTCTCTCTTGTACATCCTACCACTGATGTGAAACCAAAACCATGAAGCCATTTCACAGGACAATTTCCTCAGCAGCGGGAGCATTCTTGATCATGTTCAGTGTTTGTAAGCACCTCTCAATTAGCTATCCTGAGAGTTGTGATGATACAATCTTCAAATCCCAAAGGTATTTTTAATAAGAGGTTTCTTTGAAATATTTTCTTTTATGTGTGTATGTATCTACTTGGAAAATAAGGATGCTATAAATATCCTGTGATTTCACAAAACTCAGTGGAAAGATCTCAAAGAGCCATGCTTAATGTTCCCTGGCTGGTCTCCATCTACCACTCTGACACAACCTTCTCTACACACTTCACTCCCCCTTGGCATGTACGAGATTCACTGAGGTCTGAGAGTTAAATGTTATGGTGCATTTCCTCATTGGAAATAAAGTGGAAGATAAAAAGTATTTCTATTTCCTTTTAGTATTTACTAGTTCAGAAGAGGCTTCTCTTATGTTACATATGTTCCTATAACCTCAGAACACAAGGAATGAAAATTTACATTACATAAAGTTTTATCTTCCTAGCCCTCTATGTTCATACTTAAGTCTTAATTACTTACAATATACATTTCTCCAATGTTTTTCTACAGTTATTCTTAATGGCAGAAGTGCACTTTAAAATGACTCAGTAATTATTTCTTTTGCAGTTCAATTTGCAATTTTAATGTTAAATCTGTTTGGAAATACAGGATGTAAGTAAAACCAGATCTGGAATTGTGCCACATCAAATCCAAAGGTATCCTGAAAACAGGTGCTGTCATCTTTGTAACAAGAAGCCTAGTTGATTATAAATAGCTTCAATAGCCTCCAAAAGTGCCATTCAAATGATGGCCACATTTTTATTTCTTTAATCACTGTCCTATCAGCTTTTCCATGCAAATGTTAGCATTCTGTACAGTAGGGAGCACAGGTAAGTTATAAAATGGTGTCATTTCTTAAGAATTTGAAGGGAAAATTAGATGTGTTCTAACATACCAGGAAATGCTAGCCCTTCCAAAAAGGGGAAGGGAAAAACCTGTAAATTCAAAAAGCCGATCAAGTATTGAAGAAGGTAAGCTAATATTTTTCTATAGGCTTACGGGATCATCTGTTCTTTAACATAGTATAAGATGATAAATAGTGGGGTTTCGTCCCATGGAAACTGCAAACAATCTTAATTGGACAGTATTGTTAAAATTGCCCAGTGATCTTTATGTACCTGATAAGTTTATCTGTTGAACCTTCAAATTATTTTAAATTATGTGTTTTTTAAATAGATAAAAAAATATGAATACACATTCATAATAGCTCAGTTGAAATATGCACTTATTTAAATTGTTTTATTTGTCCTTCATTTGCTTGAATTAAAAGGTAAAAATATAATTTTTTCTCAAGATATAAATTTGTAACTAAAATATTACTTAATGTTCTGAATTAAATGAAATTAGTATTTTATCAAGTATGTCTCCTTTGAGTCCTACTTAAGTAGTCAGGTATATTTTACTATTTACAATAGGAATTTTGTGGAATATACTGTAATATAAATAGAGAAATGGAAAAAAACGAAAGTGAATCATTTTATGTCAATGGTTAGTTTTAATTTTCTGCATAGATTTTAAAAACATTACTAAAGTTGCTATGTAACATTAATTACTGGTGAGTTTATTATATTTTCTTTAGATCTAAATATGTAGAGTGATCATATTAAGTCAGAATATTAACTAAGCTTGAGCTACTAATTCTTTACTCCTTGAAAGCTAGAATCTATTTTCATCACTTTTAGAATCAAAATTTATTTGCAGATATTTGTATATTTCCTTATTTGATGATTTTTTCAAATTATGCTTATATCAACTATACAAAAGTAACTAGTGCCAGTAATCCCATCTGTTTAACATGTATTGGGATAATCATTTTATTAAAGTTTTATACCCACGATAACACAGCAACTCATGAACCAGTTCTAGGGGCAAGACAGCTTTAGAGAGGAATTTTAGCACTATTTTGCCTCAGGGGTTCTACCTAACAGGACAGCCTATGAACTGATGCAAAGGATAATAACAGTGGGATTGAGTGGGAAATGAAGGCACCCATGGATCTTTTCCAGTTATCAGATCCTGCAACAGCAAAAAGAGAACAAACTCGAGTACTAAAAAATTTACTGTTCCCCTTTACTAGTAATGAGAGTAACAAAATGTCTTCAAGTGAAACACTAAACATTTACCAAAGATATGGCCTTTAATTCAGCTTAAGAATTTCTCAGTTGCACAATGGGCTCAAATATCCTTCTCCAGTGAAGCATTGAACCATACAGCTCACCTCTCTGGCCTAGTTTTGATGTAACCGGCCTATTGACAAGATGAGTTAGAACCACGTAAGCTTAAATATGATCTACTTGCAGTGCAGCACTGGGGAAACATAGAAGTACATCAAGTTTGCTGTTGCTTCACTCCTGTTGTCCTGGGTACAGAGTTTTAATTGTCATTTGCCACATGTAGTAACTGAATTTCTAATTGTCTACTTTTTTATGACTTTTTTAATGTGGTGCTAAGGATGAAACCCAGGGCCTCACATTTGTGAGGCTCCACCACTGAGCCAGAACCCCAGCCCTAGTTTCTAGTTTTAAAGCTAGCAACTGTTAGTGTATGCGTTTTCCAAACTAAAATACATAATATGGAAGCTTTCATTCCTTTGATTCTTAAGCTTTTTGATCTTTGATAACTGTCTATATACATACACACGCTTTTGGAAATGCTTTATACATCAAGTCTGCCTAATGAGCACTCTGTGGGGATAAGTAGACAGTCTAAAGAGAACAAAGGATAAGCTCGTTCTAAGAAGAGGGGACCTACTTTAGCTCGAGTATTCTAGGAACCTTTCTCTGAATAATTGATACTTAAACTCTGAAGGTTACGAAGCAAATAGCACTTCACTATGTCCTTACGGGAGCTACATCTGTTTTCCTTCCTTCCACCTGGAAGAACAGAACACAATGATGCCAATGCTATCATTTTTTATTAACATGAAAGCAGTGAGTTACTATTGACCTAATAAAATTTCCATGTGAATGTTAGTTTTCCATTATTGTAGTGATAAGCACCTGAGCTAAATAAACTTAAAGAGAAAACATTTATTTTGGCTCACAGTTTTAGAGATTTCAGGTTGTGACCAACTGGCTCCGTAGCTTGGGGTCTTCGTTGGAAGAGTACATCCAGGAAGGAGCATGTGGCAGAAGAGGCCATTTGCTTCATGGGGCACAAAAAAGAAGTACAAGGGATGGGGTCCCACCATCCCTTTCAAGAGCACAACCTCAGTGACCCAAAGACCTTCCACTGGGTGAAGACCTTCCACTAGGCCCCACCTCCTTTAGTTTCCACTGCCTCCCAATAGCTCAAAGCTGGGACTAAGACTAACATGGGTCTTTCAGGGATAATTAAGTTCCAAATTATAATAATCTGAAAAGGAAAGTTGGAAGCAAGAAAGCTTCAGAATGCTTTGAGTTTTGGCAAAGGTAATTATTATTTTCTACCTTCTTTGTTTTTCCTTCTCCCTTCTTTATTCTCTTTCTCCAGAATCTCCTTCCCTCCCACCCCCTTTACCCATTCTTTTCCAATCACATTACATTATTCCCATGTATCAAGACTATTGGGTTCTGCCAGTACCATCTCTCCTTGGGTCTAGGTTTTTTGTTTTGTTTTTATCAACACAGGTAATTTTTTTTTTATTTAAACCTTCAACTTCTGTGAGAAAGTATCTCACAGTCAACAGTATGTTAAAAATTTATGAACTATGATACAATGATACATAGTTCTATTTCTGTTAAAGCAGAGATGCATTATCAAAATCAGTGAAATAACAATAAGTTTTCTGTAAAGATTGGTAAGGAAGACACTCAATTGAAACTTATTTCTGTGAAAGCTGTTCTATCTAGAATTATACACTTTCCAGCTTGCTGCTTGCTTTATTTCACTGTCCCTAATTTATATGTTGAAAATAATGGGAAAAAATTATCAATGAAAAAATAATTTAAACTAGGCCTCAAAAAGCACATCTGGTCATCTCACCATTGTGATTAAAGCACCTGTCATAGCCAAGTGGATTTGTAACTTAATTGCTAGAAAGAATACAGAGACTAATATAAGTTACCAAATGACTCCCAGGTGATAGTAATTTGGGGACAGAAGGAAAGATTATAACCTGCATAGTTCCAGTAGAAGTGAGACTGTATAGTAAATGCCTAACGTAGTTAAGAGTAACAAATCATTATGATATGAGCTGGCTCAATAAACGTGAACCCCCAAGTCTTTTGCTGGAACCATTGAGAAGGAATGGAACAGGAGAGACTGCCTGAAAATAGTCAATGCTTAGGAAAGAGGAGCAGAAAAGTAGAGGAACACCGATTTGTGACCCTGGAGTCAGCCATATCTAAAGTCATACTCTGTAAGATTCAGTTATACAAGTGAATACATTCTCAATTTTTAGTTTGCCAGGTTAAATAAAGCTTCTTTCTCTGCAAGCTAACCAACGTTTTGTCACATGGCATATCTATCCAAGGAATACTATCATCTGGTTCATGAGGATCTCCTTCCTTGGAGGGGAGAGAGGTAAAAGAATGGTGACAGGTGGTACACTATGCCATTACTCCTTCTGTGTGCTTGGCACCTTTTGTAAGCTCTTTGTTTTCAGAGCTTGAGGGCTGGGTGCTAATTGGAACAGGTTGATTCAAAGGAAATAGAATAGTTGTTCCTTCAGTAGGAGGACCTCAGCAAATCTTGTATAGTTGGAATTAGTTCTAAGACTCCAGCATTTCTAATATGCCTGGGGAGGCCAAAATCATGGGTTTCCAAACCCTCCCCAAATCCAAAAGTCATGAAGAAACCAATAGCCCTACAGCAATGTTTCACACATAGTCTGGGCAGCTGACCCAAACAAAAAGAATCCTGGATTTTTAAAAATCTGTCTGAATACTTCACTTGGGATTACATTTACTGCCCATCTCTGCTGTTAAATATCATGATCCTTGAATCACTCCTTTTTCCTCACTCCTTTTTGCCTATTCATGGCCACCTGGAACATTCTACCAGTTCTGGTCTCCTATCTGTAGAATAGTTTAAGGATATTTAGCACAAATAGTTGCTATCAGTATTGAATAAGTATAAGAAGTACCTAATCAATATTATTATTATAAAATAATTCTCCAAGTCATGGAGATTACTTTAACCTTGTTAAACAGTTCATGTCCGATTTATATAACGTTTCTAAGAGTACCATTTTGAAACATTATATACAGTAAAAATTACAATTAATACCTGTATTAAAAGGAATCTACAGTATGTGCATTTGTGTGCTCCCACCAATTTATAAGAGTCCCAGTCGCTCCACATCCAAACCAACATTTGCTATTTTTCAGTCTATTTTTGCTCATGCTACTTGTGGGTGTGCCCAGTACAGATGAGAGCAATAACCGATTCAAGCTAGCACAGTGAATGCCAGTCCTAGAATTTCTGCAAAGGATATTTCACTGTGTTGTTAATTTAACATTTATTTTTCTTTCTCCAGTCACTTTGTCATTGATAAACTCATCCTGTTCAATTATGGTATCAAGTTATTAGAACAGTGAATTCTAGAACAGTGAATTCTAGTAAGTTTTTTTTTTTAAGTTTCTAAATTCAAAGATAAACACTCAAAGAAATTCAAGAAGTTAGAAGAAAAGATCTCCTATGTTCTTGGATAGGCAGAATTAATAATGTCAAAATGGCCATACTATGAAAAGTGCTATACAGATTGAATGTAATTCCTATTAAATTGCTGACTATATTCTTCATAGAAATAAAAAAAAAGCAATTATAAAATACACTTGGAAAAATACAAGTCCTAGAATAGCCAAAGCAATCCTTAACAAGAAAAATGAAGCAGAAGGCATCACAATACCAGATCTTAAATTATACTACAGAGCTTTAGTAACAAAAATGACAGTGTTGCACCAAAATAAACAAAAACCAATGGTACAGAATACCCAGAGACAAACCGACTAATACAGTTATCTCTAGACAAAGGCATAATAAACTCATGTTGAAGAAAAGATAGCCTCTTCAACATATGATACTGGGAAACCTGAAAATCCATATGTAATAAAATGAAATTAGACCCCTATCTCTCACCCTGCACAAAACTCAAAGTGAATCAAGGACCTAGGCATTAGACCAGAGACCCTGCACATATAAGAAAAAGCCCAAAATCTTCATCCTGTCAACTTAGGAACCAAATTTCTCAACAAGACTCCTGAAGTGAAAGTAGTAAAATCAAGAACTGACAAATGGGATGGTATCAAACTAAGAAGCATCTTCACAGCAAAGGAAACAATCGATAATGTCAACAGCTTTGAGAGTGGAAGAAAGTCTTTGACACCTCCACCTTAGATATAGCATTCATCTCCAGGATATATAAACTACTCAAGAAAGTTAACACTAGGGGAAAAAAATCCATCAACAAATGGGAAAAGGAACTGAACAAACAGTTCTAAGAAAAAATATGAATGGTCAATATATGAAAATGTGTTCAACATCACTGGTATTTAAGAGAAATGCAATTAAAACTACACAGATTTCATCTCACTCCAGTCAGAATAGCAATCATCAAGAATACAAGCAATATTAAGAGTTCATGAGAATGTGGGGGGAAAGTACACTCATATTGGTGGTAGGACAGCAGATTGGTGCAGCCACTTTGGAGAACAGTATGGAGATTCCCCAGAGAACTTGGAAAGGAACTACCATTTGACCCAGTTACCCCACTTCTCAGTATATACTCAAAGGACTTAAAAATCAACATACTATTAGTGGTACAGCCACATCAATGTTTATAGCAGCTCAATTCACAATAGGTAAACTATGAAACTATCTTAGGTGCCCTTCCACAGATGGGTAAAGTTTGTGTGTATATTGTGTAAAAATGGAACCTTACCCAGGCAGAAAGAATAGGATTATGGTATTTGGTAAATGGATGGAGCTGGAGACTCATGCTCAGCAAAATAAGCCTACACCCCACACACACACACACCCAAAAAAGGCTGAAAATGTCTGATATGCAGATGCCGACTCACAATGGATGGCAGGGGGAAGAATGAAGGTTCATCAGACTGGGATGAAGGGAGAGTTGGGGAAGAGAAATGGGAAAGACAAGATGAATTGGACGTAACTTCCTATGTTCATGTATGAATACATCAACAGGTAACTCCACATCATAAAAAAACATAATGGGAATTTATACTCCACGTATGTATAATGTCAAAATCATTCTACTGTCATGTGTAACTAAAAAGAATCTTTCAAAATTCTAGAAAGTCAAATGTGTCATTTTAAACAAAATATATATTTCAAGAAAAATCCTTTAAAATGCTGAAAATCAGTTTGATCTCTGGACCAAAGTTTTTAAATAAGGGAGATACTCAGCATTTGAAACCAGGAAATAAATGTAGTTTTACACATCTGTCGTTGTATACCTTGGAAAAGAGCCCCATTAAACACATGCATGTGTGCACAAATCAGATTTGAAATGCATATACCACTGGTAACAGTGGAGGCCCAGAGTATATAGCTTAACACTGCTCATACCATACCCCACCCACAGATAGAATGACTCCACTGGTTTGGGAAGGATACCTGACACTCTAGGTGATAGTAATGTTCAGCCTAGGATAAGAACCACTAGTAATTGATATTTACGAGTTCCTAGTATAGTAAAACTCCATAATAAGTACTCTGGAGGATGGAAAGGGTTGAGGAATACAAATTTTTTGTAGATAAAGAATTTTAGGATATTCAAAGTAATACACAATATAGTTTTAACCACCATAAATTCTACCACTATCAAGTGAGTCACTTGCACAACTGGTATTGAATATGACAATATGTAAGTATTTAAAGAATGCATATGAACCTTCTGTATGTGCAGTAAACATTCACGAACAGCACATTAATGATACATAAGACTGTTTCCTTACACCAAATAGTACCCTCTATCAGGGTTTCTCACCAAAATCACCTAGATTAGAATCACCTGAGTTGTTTTTAAACTTATTGTCTTACCCAAGGATATGGAATTTCAAAGAGTAGATCTACAGATTCCAGGAATCTGCATTGTATTTTTTAATGTTAGTAGATACAAAAGTTCTAAACCAGCATCTAGACCATTTTTTTTCCTTCTATGAACTTGTCCACCTGGGTCACATACCCAGCTATGAAAAGCACACATATGTTGATTTTTGCATGTAATAAAAAGTTGTCTTCAGTCATAATTGTCCTAGTGAAAAAAAAAAAGTCCTAGTAAAACATCAGTAACAGCCACTGTCATTTTCAGTTATGTCCCATTCCCCCATCATGCTGGTGTGAGACAGCAGGAGAGCACTTGCCTCATGCATGAAGCTCTGGGTTCAATCCCCATCACAAGGGAAAAAAGATGTAAGATGATAATAACAGTTCCCTTCCAATGCCAATATGCAGATCAGAGGGACCATGAATGACAGTATTTTAAAAAATGACTTTGAACACATTTTTTAAAAATATTTAAGGAAACATTTTTTTTTTAAGTATTATCATTTGCTCAAACGGTATGGGTGGTCACCAAAGGAATCCACAATAGTTGTCAACATTTGTCACAAACCTTATGAGATACTATGAAGTAGTTCACAGTTGGAACATTAGATGATTACCTTCTTTTTGATATCATGTATTTGAAAACAGTTTTGTGAATCTCTTAAAATATTATGAGAAAGTACATGTAGAACCAGAAATGAAAAGGGTGTGTCCAGTACGATTTTAAGGTATGAAGTTATATAGCACCCGACAGATATACACATCCCTTTAGTAAATAGTTGGATTATTTAAGTAGTAAAAACAAATTACATTGTTCTTTCACATTGTATGTACTTTTTCAAATGATTACTGAGTTATTAGGACATAAATACTAAGTTGTTTTAATAGCCCACAGGTAACCTAAAAAGAAGTTCAACATTACATCAGGGAAATGCAAGTTAAAACACAATGAAATATTGCCTAACATTAGAATGGCTAGTATTTTTAAAATCTTAAGAAAATTAGTGAAAGTGGATGAGACTATGAAAAGGGAATCCATGCCCACTGTTGTTGGGAGTGTAAATAGTACAATCATTTTGAGAAACACCATGAAGTTTCTTCAAAATATTTAAAATAGAATTACCATGTGACCCAGCAACCCCGTTCCTGAGTGTATGTCCAATATAAGTGAATTCAGTATGTGAAGAGATGTCTACATCATTCCCGTATTTATTGCAGCACTATTCACAATAGCCAAAATATGCAAACAGCCGAAGTCCTATCAAATTACCAGTGGATTTTAAAAATGCTATATACAAACACAGTGGGATACTATTCAGTCTTTAAATTTTCATCTGTAACATGGATGAACCTGAAGAACATTAAATTAATGAAATTAGCCAGGCAGACCAATACTTCACAACCTCTTTTCTTTGTGTAATGTAAAAAATTTATGTTCATAGAAAGTACAAAGGTGCTTATCAGATGTCAAGGGATGGTAAATGGAAAATGAAGGGAAGATGCCAGTTTAATGGTACAAAGTTTGTTAGACTTGATGCATAAGTTCCAGTAACCTATTGCATAGTTTAATGGTCACAGTAGGTTACATATTTCAAAATTGCTAAAATACCAAGTTTTTAGTGTCCATACCTCAAAGACACTATAAGTGATAGGTGCGTTAATTTGCCTGACTTGATCATCCCACGATGAACACATGCCTTGAAACATCACATTTACCCATATAATTCCTAACTTGCTTAGTCTTAATTACTTGGTGAACTATACTATTCAGCTGGGGTGTATGTTTGTTTTATTTATTGCTATTGATGGTCAAGGAGCCCTGTTAAAATATTCCTAGACCCTGAGTGCACGATGAACTGAGAAAGTTTGGAGATTTCTGATTGGAGCATACCAGTGAATTGGATCTGAGTAGAAAATTCCTGAATTCCTAATATTAATCCAGATTTTAAAAATACATAAATTTGTTTTGTCTTCATTTATTTTTTCAAATATTTATTGAAAACTACTACAAATGGCAAAGTACCTAGGTGCTTACACTGATGAATGATACAAGACTGCCCTTCTAAGTAACCTCGATCTTCCTACACATACTTTGTACAAAATGAACTATTTAGTAATGAGATCTTCCTTCTTTGAAACACATGTAAAAATTCCCTATACCTGAAGGAAGAATTAGAACTATTAATTCTACCAAGTGAACATTTTCTACTTCCCCATATCATGCAGATTTATCAATAATTCAAGAAAACTTCCTGTGCAATGTACTTGACAATTTGAAGCTGTCAGAGTAATGGTTTTAGATAGTAGCAAGATGACATTTGTGTCTATGGAACTGGAAGGCCGACTCAGCAATCTCTCACATGATCCTTTTCCTTCAAGGGCAAAAGTTTAGTCAGTTCACCTCTAAGAGATTCCCCTGGTTATGTTGGGAAAGGAGAAAACAATTTTAACTTCAGAAAGCATCTTAGGCCACAGGAAAAATATTCTTGGGAAAGTTCTAGTTATTTTAACTGAAATGTATATATATTTATACATTATATTTATAAATATATATAACATATACATATATAAACATACATATATATTTTTGTGTTTATTTGGAATTGAATCAGGGGTGCTTTATCACTGAGCTGTATCCCCAGTCCTTTACATTTTTTATTTTGAGACACTGTCTCACCGAGTTGCTTAAGGCCTTAAATTGCCCAGGTTGCCTCTAAGTTGCCATCCTCCTGCCTCACACATACATAGTGAATACTTTTAATCTTTCTTAAAATACCCCTGTAAACAAATCAAAATTTAATTCTTTTGAAAAATTTCAAAGTTCTCCTGAATTAATGTTTTACATCATGCCAGAAATAATTTGCCACTATCGACACCTGTAAAATGGGTATTAAAACAACTTAGATCTTCACCTATTTCAAAGTTTTTTGTCATAAGTTCTACAGCATTCTTGAGTTTATTGTGATATTTCCCCCCAACGAAACAGGTTTGGACTTAGAGAAAAATATTGAGAAAGTTTATGAAACATTCTTTCCGTTTTTCCACTGCTCCCTAGATTTTGAATTATTGACTTATTGAGAAAGTAGCAAAAGGTGGACAGGGGAGAGAAAAGGCAGCAGTAGACCAAGAAGAGAAAAAGGAGGGGAGGGAAATACATGAAACTGTAAGAAAACTGGAATAAAGAAAACTTACCATTATCAGTCAATTTGAAAATTGAACCTGGTGTTAAAAAATTGTTCTTATGCCAATTTATAGTTGCAAAACATGTCTGTATTAAATCTGATTTTGTTGGTTTTCTCCCAAGAAAGTGAAATGCTTAGAACAAAACCCATTTTCTCTGAAGTCATTGTATCATCAATAAAAATAGTTTTAATAGTAAAGCTTGTTTTTAACTGGCAACAAATATACATGAAATGAAATCCTTAGACATCTTACGGAAGTTTTATTTCCACAATAAGAAAATTAACGTTTCCTCCTTTGTCCAAATTTGGTTTTCTTAGTTTAACGTTAGTAAAATCTCAATTCAAATAGTACAGTGACGATTCTGTTGAGGTGTTGTCTACTGAGAGCTTATCGGAGCGTCTGCATGACCACTCTGCTCAATAACTACTTTCTGTTTATGTAAATTCTGTGTTTGACTGGCAGCTTCACCTGGGATTCTCTCTGAAGACACATTCACTAGGATGACAATAAGCAGAAAGTTAATTTGTTAGGATGGCCCTCAAAGGTTTCTCACGATTGCAGTCAAAAACTACAATTGTATTTTAACCTAAACTAGGATTCTTTCCCCAAAATCTCATCTATGCATCATGACATCATCATCAGGAATAGGAGAACCGATCACACATGCTCCTGGGGTAGATGGTAATACAGCAAGTTAGTCTGGTGAACAGGACAGATCCGAGTGACACAGCTTTCTTATTCCTTAAGGCAGTCAACTGATACTCACTGTCTTCACTCAGTGGTAGATGATAACCAAGTTGAATTTTTTTTTTTAAAGAAGGCATTAGAGAATAATATGAAGCCATATGGGGGAATGGGAATAGCATTGTTTTACCAACATAGTATTCTACATCAGATTATAGATGAAGTTGCAAACTTGTAATTCTCATGAATGTGACTTTTCCCTCCTCTAACAAGGTTCTGTAAGGTATGTGCAGTTGTTGTCCCCTTTTCTCAAGTAAGGAAAGGAAAGCAGAATGAAGGGCTTGCCTAAGATCACACAAAGAAAAGCAAGAGATAGAATTCAAACCTGGGCAAGCCAGCTCTAGAGAAAGCATGTGTAACCACCTTCTTAGGCTGATTCACATATACACAGTCCAGAAACTTACATTGGTTCAAACGTGTGGGAAAAGCCTTCAGAGAAAGTGGCAAGTTTACAGAATTGTAACTAGGGAAATCCCAGTATTTCACCAGAGACAATTGTCAGGAGAGTAGGGATTGACCAGAAAACAGGCCTTTTAAAGGAAGTGATGTTAGCCAAATTATATTGTTATATTGGGTGCATGTATGAATATGTAACAAGAAATCCGATTATATGTACAACTATAATGTGCCAATGAAAATAACATGGAAAGAAAACAAAAGGCCTAGTATTTTGAAATGCATTGTATGGTCAAAGTCACTGAAAGTTTTTTCACGGGAGACCTATGGTATGATTGTTAAATAATAGTATCAGTACGTTCAATTGATTTTGACTTCTATATTCCCACATACAGGAGATAGTTTTCTATCTTCAGTTTACCCAACCCATTAGCAGCACTTCCTTCTAAAATCACTATCATTTCTGGGCTTCCACAAGACCTCTTTCTCCTAGGTTGTCTCCTGATGGTTCTTTCTTGGTCTACTTGAGGGCTCCTCTACTATTCTGTTTCTAAAGATAGAAAAAATGGATACAGAAGTGAGAATAAATGCTAATTATATTAGTTTCTCTCTCCTATTTTGGTGACTAAAAATATCATTTTATACCAATCAATTCCAAATTTAGTTCATTAGCCCATTTCTTCCTCTGAGTTCTGGATTTATTTATAAAGTTCCCACTTGAACTTCTACTTGCACGCACTAGAGGCATCCCAAAATAACATTCCCAAAATTATATTTTGAATTCTTCCTTAAACTAATTCCCTGCCCTGTGTTCCACACTTCTCCATTATTCTTTTTCCCTCAATTTCTACATCGAACCCATCTGCAAGTCTTGTTAGCTTAACCTATGAGGCATTTCCCGAATTCCTCTTCCTTTCATCACTGCTATTATCACCTAAGCTCCCCTCACCTCTCATCTGCCCACCATTAAACCTCCTCATTAGCCTGGTGCCACTGATATTTCTTCACCATTTTCCACACAGAAACCAGAAAAACCTTGAAAAGTCCAAGTTTCTGTATGTGGTTTCCCTCCCCCCAAACCCTCAGAAGCTTTCTTTTCACTCGGAATAAAATTCAGACTTCTTTCCATGGACTACCAGATCCCCCAGGTCACATAGCTAATAGTGGAAGAGCTAAATATAGAATTTTTAAAAAGATGTCTTTGGCTAATAAGGGAGAAACCAGTGAAAAGTGGCAGAGGATGGATACAGTGAAGATTGGGCTTTCCTAGGCTACAGGTGATGATAGACTGAAGTAGATTTAAAAATACATCTCCATCTTTTTTTTAATGCTGTAAATATATACCATCATAAAAAAATTGAAAATTGTAGAATAATATCTGTGCCCTGATGCCACTCTCATTTTGCATCTGAGGTACCTGTGAGAGCTCCAAGTGGATATCAAGCAATCAATACAGATCTGAAAATTATCAAAATACAAAATTATAATAAATGCACTTTGAAGAACTAGTTGACTTATTTGTGATTCTGCAATTGGGCACCACACCTCACTCTAAAATAGAATGAGTTGTTCCAATGAGCTAGACAGAGGAGTTTGGCTTTATAGACAGGAAATGGCTAAAGAAAACAAGTCAGGAAGGCCAAGTGGATTGGTCAAAGTTAATTTCCTTATAAAGCTTAAAGCAGATGGGACTTCCCTATCATGTCAATTGAAACTGTTTGTGGATTTGGCTCCCTTTCCTTCTCGATTTCTTGGAGGGTCAGGTGAACAGCTTAGTTTCAACTTGGTGACTTGTAACTTCAGCATAAGTAACTCCATTTTGGTTTGGTTGCTTAGGTCTAGTACAAAAAAAAAGCAACCCCCTCCAAACTTATGGTCTCTTATAGATTTAATAGATAAAACTGGCTTTTGAAGCATGCCTCTCAAGATGGTAAATAGAACTAGGAAAGTGAAAAACATTGTGGAGGCAAAGAAACTGGATTAGGGCAAGCCCACTGAAGAAAGCCAACATAGCAGAGCAGGGTTTGCTTTTCTGATTCCCTTTGGTATTTCGTCACCTACACCGAGTATCCCAATTATTGTAACCTTTGCCAGTTTGTGTAACCTTTGCCAATTTGGAAGGAAAAAGTTTAAAATGTCATCTCATTGTTTCAATTCATAATTCCTTAGTAAATATGGGGGGAAAGGCATGCAGGTCTACAAGTTATCAATAACAGATGTATATTTTCTCATACAATGATCAGTTTCCGTCTCAGGTTTTAAATTGCTCTACAGGATTTTCTGAAGATTACATGCATCAGTGTGACTACCCTGATAAAGATACTTTCAACCTCAAATTGGTAAATCTAAAAAGATTAATTAATCTAAAAGGTAACACTTTGTGCTGACAAGAAACATGAAATATGTGAGGTAGGGGTGAAGTATAAAATTACACTTTGTAAAGGACAGCAGAACTGCCTGAAAATTGACAATACCCATTATCTGAAAACACAGCTGTGCTTTTAAGAAATGAAGAAACTTGACTAAGGATCCTTGTAACTCCCAAATACAGTGATCCATTCACAACCTTTTGTGATCACAATACCACAGAATGATACACTTAGCCAAGGACCTTGGATACACTGTATTCATTCATTATATTTCAAATGTACATCTTGCTCTGTTTAGGTTAGAAATTATTTTATCTGTGTGTATATATAATGAAGTGTTTTACATTGCCCAACACATAATAATCACTCAATATTAAACAATTTCTCTAACAAATTTCCTAAGATCACTCAGAAAACTGTTGACCACTAGTTCAATCTGAAAATACAGGAGTAGTTTTGAGCAAAACATTTAGCCAAAGTGACATTTTAAGAGTAGCTACAGGGCTGGGATTGTGGCTTAGCAGTAGAGCGCTGGCCTCACACGAGCGAGACCCTGGGTTCGATCCTCGGCACCACATAAAAATAAGTGAAATAAAGGTGTTGTGTCCATCTACAAATAAGAAATAAGAACTTTTTTTTTTTTTTTAAAGAGTAGCTACACAGTACTCTTTTGAAAGAGTACAAGAATAATTTCTTTTACAACCTTTGTTCTAATGACTTTCTATTCATCCACAGGTCACCTTTGCGCCTCATGATAGATTAAAAATAAAAACAGATGAGCAAAATTCCCTTCTATATTCAGCTTTTCAGTTCCAAAAACAGGACTTCGAAATTGGATCAAGAAAAACAGCAAATTCATATTTTCCAACTCAAGACCAAGATGATATAAGTCACAGAAAATCAAACCATGATGAGAGGGTAATGTGTTGCGACTCAGGAAAATGGGGAAATGCCCTTCTGAGTTAACCATGGGGGCCTGGAAATAAGGGGAGAAGAGGAAGGAGGGTTGCAGGCAGACTGTTCCTGAGGATAAGGGTTCTTAATTGTCTTCTGTTCTGTGATTGCAAATGCTGGAAGTGGGTACCTCACAAAATTGATTTCATATCCTACAGATCAGGGGGTTGTTTCTGCTTCCTGCCTGGGGGTCTGGGGAGACAACCTCAAAGTTAATCATGTAGGATGGCACAGGCCCAGTCAATACGAACAGCAGTGTGGTGGGCCCAGGAAGCCGTGTTGAGATTACCATACGTACAACACTCCCATCTGCCCCATGCCACTCCACCCTAATCCCAAATCTTGCAAACTGGAAAAGGCTAAGAGGGTCAGGTGGGGAAAAGGCCTAGTATCTGAGTGGGTAGGTTGTCTTGTGAAATACAGGATGTCAAGTTACATTTGGATTTCAGAAGAACAACTTTTTAAAGTACTACGTAAACAAGTAATAGTTTAGTATATCTAAAATTCAGACTTCAGTAAACCTCCACACTTATGAAATTTTGCCAGTATAGTTTTAAAGAAAGATTGCCAGGCTGATATATATTCTTCTTAAAGCTGGTAGAGTCCTAGAAATTGGTGGCTGGAAAAATTACTAAGTCTATATTCGATTGGGCAACAGATCATGTTTCAAATTAAAATTCCTGCTCACCAGTAAATTTATTATTTGTGTTTTTAAAATTTTAATTTTTAATTATATGTTTCTACCTATAATGGCATTAAGAAACAATGTTTTTCAAAAAAATGACAAGAATGATAAAGCGATTTAAGTTCACATTTACCATTAGGAGAAAACAAAACCAAACTACCCAATTTCACTGATTAACCTTTCTAAATTATAGAAACATAAAATCATCTTATGTTTTATGAGGTTTGGACTCCCAACCCAGGTAGTTACTAATTACCAGAAAATATCTGACCTAGGGGTCACTATTATTATTGAAAGCAGCTTAAAATTCATAACAAAAATATTACATAGTCAATGTTTTATATGTTGAAATGTGAGATATGAAATGGTCACTTGCCAACAGATTCTGTGCTGCTTGTAGCTCTCATTTTTAGAAAAAAAAATAGTTTAAAGAGTCAATGATTAGAAAGCTTACTAGAGTAACCAATAGGAAAGCCAGCTTTAATTCCCAACATTCCATTAGGTTTATAATATACAATAAACCTCAGGGCTACCACTTTTCACTAGCCCTGCAAATTAGCTTGTCTACATCTAGGCTGGAAACCAAGCCAAGAACTGAGTGTTAAAATAGTCTCTGAGACATAATTTCTGCAGACCAGACCACACTACCCTTAGGAGTGAAGTGTAAGCACAGTTTGTACCTGACCAGGTCCACACTTTACAATGAAGAATTTGACAGTGACTAGTGAGCTCTGATACCTCTGTGGGTCAGTGGGCTGAGCATCAGCGTCCCACCTCCCTGGTACTTAAAGGTCACCTTTCCTAAGCCATCTGTATTTTGTACTTTCAGTGAAGATTTTTTTTTTCCAAAACTCTGAACTGCTTAAATATACAGCATAATTTGTTATTTGGAAAGTTTCGTTTATTCTCAAAGAAGTATTTATTTGATGGAAACATTGTAGTCTCCATTTATCTCAACTCTGCTACCCACTGTAAGGCATTAGAGATTTTAATACTGGGAACAAAACAAAAAAGCATTATTAAATATATGTGTATAACAAACAATATTAAATGCACATAATTATAAAATCATTACTGTGTGTATAACAAACATGCCTTACTGTGTGTATAACAATATTAAATGCACATAAGGATTCAAAAAATGATTTTATAATTATTTTACCCAACACAGTTTTAACAAGATAGGTAAGGAGCTTCATTCTCGCAAATGATTCTTAGATGAGTTTGAGAATTGAAGAAATAAGTAATTTGGGTGAGTTGTTTAGAATAGAATTAGTAGCCTTCATTAGGCCTTAGTGGAAATGACAAAACTTGGGTAAGTATTGAAGCAATGTTGACCGTCATTTGTAAACGGACTCCTGATGTCTCCAGTTGAAACACTTACCACTGGCATTGAATTTGACCATTACCTGTGCTTTCTGATGGCTGATACATGTGGCTACCTATAGGCTATCATTTTTGTCATTTCAGTAAAAATATGAATGTAGGGTTTCGTTTGCTTGCTACTGACTCTCCTGTTTTAAGAGATCTAGATTGAGCTAGATTTTACTCCTTCATTTGAATCTGCAGAGAAAAATGGAAGAAATACAAGCTCCCAATTTTAAGTTACTAAATTTCTTGAAGTTATCTCAGGTACTTACGTGAACAGTTAGTGCTTTTTAATTCTGTACTTTATTATTTGCACTTGTTCTATCAACTTTTAATTGTCAGTTTCCTCATTGGAAAGGGTTTTTAAGTTAACTAATTTTGTAAGAAATGAAGAATAGTCATTGCCAGTACCATCCTTTTTTTCTTACAATTAGTATTTCTAATCACATTAGACATGTTTTCAGTATCTAGAGAGGATGCCTACTCCCTACAGCTATCATGAACCATTAACTTTAATTAAAATTTACAAGTCTAATGTTGTTACATCTGCTAAAAGCTTTAACTTCCATGTTAATTACCAAAATGTTAATGTTGCATTAAAATAATGTTCCCTTTTGACAGTTCGTCTATAGTTTAATTATTTATTTTGTTGGGGAATACTTTCTAAAAAATTGAAAGAAAAAATGAGATACAGTAGCAAAACTTCTAAGGAGTAAACATTACTGTTCAAATAAAAAGGACTGGTATTCTTTATTCTGCATTTAGAAGAAATATGTCCTTTGTCTTATGTGTGGAATGTTTTTTAGAATATTACTTCCCCTTTGTTCACAGCTAGTTTATAGTGATAGCACTAACATTTATGCTTTATCACTACATTCCCAAGTGTTCACAAGCTTACACAATCTTTTATCCATATGAATCTTTTAAAAGGAAAACTCTAGATTAAAGTAAAACAGGCTTCTGTGTTTCTAGTTTAAGTATTTATTCTTTAAAACATTTACTTCAATGAGTTATCCAGTATACCTTTGAGCAAATAAAAATAATCAAGAAATTCTCACTAGCCTACATGAAAGCTGTGAGCTAGCTAGTGTGGATATTAGCAAACTGCATACTTCACTGAAGGGAGTTACACATTCTTTAGTGATATTTCTAGTGTTTTCTTGTCATGGGTATATTTTCTAAATATTTAAGTCCATGGGCGTAACTTCATTTTCAAATGAGATGCATCTTTCTAATACATGAACACATTTGGAATTGAGGGGAAAAATGGTAATTCAGTTTATAGGTTTAAAAAAAAATCCACAAGAGATTTTTTATCAGTGTCCCAGGTGCTTAGAACTGTGTTCCATGTGCAGTAGTCTAAATATTTGATGGTTGAAAGCTACTTGTAAAGTTTTTTTTCCTTCATTTTATAAAATATTGTGTACTTTTTAAGGTCTTTCTCTAAGACTGTATACTTTGTTGAAATAGATATCTAATTCTGCACTTGGTTCTTTCAAAAATTATAAGCAGCCAACTGTACACAGGCACATTATTACTAAATACTTAATACATACACAAATGAGTATTATTTGCAGGCAAATCCACAGACTAAAATTTTTCTATTTGTGAATGTTGAATTTTTTTTTAAATAGCAAGCACTCTGAGTAACTTAAGCCATGAAGAATCCCATTTTTTCTTCAATTGCTCAGCAATGACACAGTTTGTATATATCCTCTCTTCCTTTGAATGTCACTGCTTATCAATAATGGGGACTTCGGGACTCTGCTTAGTTCCTCTAATTTTTTTTTTTAAAGAAAGAAAGAGCACGAGAGAGAGGGAGAGAGAATATTTATTTTTTTAGTATTTGGCAGACACAATATCTTTGTATGTGGTGCTGAGGATCGAACCTGGGCTGCACACATGCCAGGCGAGCGCGCTACCGCTTGAGCCACATCCCCAGCCCCAAGTTCCCCTAATTCTTACTGCAGCATACCTTGAGAGACTCATAGGCAGGCTGTAAGGCAGTTGTTGAAAAGACTACAACTCTTAATCTCTTATGTTTGTACATTTCAGTTATGGTTTACAAATTTTTCGTAAACATTATTTCTGATTGTGTCAAGTTGTGTTCCAAAAAGAATCTGAAGCAACTTACTGAAAACATATGCAAAAATTTAAAACATCTGGATCAGCAGAGGGAAAAAAACTGGATTGGACAGTTAAAGCCAAAGAGAAAACAGCTACAAGTTACTACACTCAGTTGGAATTTTTGGCCTTAAGTTTCCAGAATGGCAAACCAAAGGGTTACTGTGATCAATTATCAAGTTCTTAATGATCAGAGGAGAAAGTAAATAAATTCTCCCAGAATCAATTAAGTTATCTAGCTTTTCAGCATCAATACCAGATTGTCAAAGTTGTTCCCACCTCCATCTCTAGCTTCTAAAGAAATACATTATGTGTGTCTCTTTACCAAGAGGCATGTAGAAATAAAGTAATGGTTTCTCAAACTTAATAAAAATAAAGTTTTTTTAAAAATTTTCCTATTAGAATGAGATCTTATGGCACAATGCAACATATGAAACAGATGAGAGTCAAGTTGCTCCCACAAAACCAGAGCCTTGGGCAGAGTTTCACCTCAATGCTTCCCTATCCCTTGACCAGAGCTTCTGAAGCCCCATGTCAAAGCAGTACCTTCTGCTACGTAGGAGTTCAGACTCCAAGTCTGGCTCTCTTCCACTGACCAGGCCCACAATCAGGAAATTCTGAACTTCTGAGCACCATTTCACACTGTAAATTAGAAACGCATAGGAACTGTGTCCTTGAGTAATCATGAGTGTTAAAAATATAAAGCATGTAAAAATGTTTAGCATAATGGTAACATTAACTACATTGTGCTGAAAGCCATAGCCAAGTAGGAATGACACATGGCATTTTGGGTTGAAAGGTGACCCTGCTCAGGGATTAGGGTGGCTCCAGATTTAGGGTGGATCCTGCTGGAAATAGGGCGGCTCCAGGATTAGGGCGTATCCTGCTGCCTCAGGCACCTGCTCCATTGGAGTTCCTCGTGGAGTTCTGGCCGGGTTCTGAGAGTACTGGTATGCAGAGCCCGGTGGAGGGAGTGTATTTTCCCAGAACGTGCGTGGAGAGTGTCGGTGAGAGTTCAGGAATAAAGAGTTGCTGTTGAAATCTACAAGTTTTTGTGGTGGCTCGGTTATTTTGTGCCCAGCCAGACTGCGGCAATATTGTTTTGCTGTTATTATTATAGAAGTAAGGGTATAGGACTTGGAATCCTACAGATCTCAGTTTGAATATTTGTTCTGTCACCATCCAACTATGTGACCTTGAGAAGATTTACTTAACTCAGCCTCGGGTTCCTCAACTGTTAACCCAGGGTGATGATGTGTACTATATGGGACAATTGTAAAATTAAGTATTGTAAGTAGCAAATACTTCACAGAATACAAAAATGAACAAAATAACCTCTTAATGTTTTCTAGGTTGTTTTCTTATATAACTGACTGAACTTACAGTAACCTCTCCCTATTATCCAAACAAAGACTCAGAAAACTCAGACTGCCCCCTTCTTGAGGGAAAGCAGTATCCCTTGGGTAGTGTAATAGGGCCTGCTAAAGGTAGACATTTGGTAGATTATTAATTTTTCCGATTGGGCAATATGCTCAGACTCTACTGATGTGTGGTTTATAATCAGTGCTTGGTGACGCATGCCTGTAATCCCAGCAGCTCAGGAGACTGAGGCAGGAGGATCAAGAGTTTAAAGCCAGCCTCAGCAACTCAGCAAGGCCCAAAGAAATTAAGTGAGGTGCCATCTCTAAAAACAATTTTTAAAGAAGGGCTGGGGATGCGTCTCAGTGGTTAAGTGACTCCGAGTTCAGTCTTCAGTACCAAAAACAAACAGTCAGCACTTGTGAAAACTGAAAAAGGTGACAACAGTTAAGAACAGGATGTAGAAGAGAATGAGTGTGTGGTACAGAGACCTCAGACGTGTCAACACTTGAGGTTTAGATAGAGTGAGAGGTTCCAGGAAGCAGGTGTGAGGAGTTCTCCCAGATGAGGATAAATGCCTGGGAAAGATCAGGTTGTGGAAGCCAAGAGACATCAACAAGGATTTACTGTAAATGCCACAGGGAGGTCAAATATGACGGCAGCTGGAAGCTTCCATGAACCTAGCGACATGAGATGGGTGGTGATTGGAACAAAAGCCATGCCTCAGTGGCGGCTGAGACAGAGCAAGTGGGCCCAAGTAGAGGAGAAAGTGGGCGGCAAGAAAAGAAGTCTGAGCCATTGATGTCCCCTAAGCAATTTGGCTTTGGAGACAGAGATGAGACTAAGGGAGAGAGGTTTTCTCATTTTTTGGTTTGTCATGATGTTGAGCAGTCTGAATAATACTGGTGAAGGGGGATGATAGTGAGGAGAGGCTGAAATTTTAGAAGGGCAGATCCTTCATGGAATATGGTTATGAAAAGGTAGTGGGGCCAGAGACCCAGGGCACAGTGATCAAGAATAGCCCCAAGCAGAAGATCTGGCACATGGAAATTGCTTGATAAATATCTGTTACATGTAAATAAATTAAAATAACTTACAGGCTAATGCAGAGGCCTTTGTAAATTCGACAGCAAGCAGTTTAGATCATCTTCGAATTTCTATATTAGAAGAATCAGATGTCAATTCTTTGCTGAAAGAAGGCAGAGGATTGGGTGAGAGGCCTAAAATTAGCCCTTTATAGACTAGAACATGTGAACTCCAGCGTTCAGGGCCCACCAGGTCAGGTGGCCCTGAACTCATCCTGTGTCAATATCCTCTTGGGCTCCAAGGCCAGGAAGGGCCTCTATCAGATGGGTCCCAGATAGGGCATTGTCAGGAGGGAAGCAAGCACTAAGGGACAAGGGAACTGAATATTTTGCAAGAAAAAAAAGGGAAGACTAAAATGAATATTTGTGTCTTTAAATTGTGGTGATTAGATGTATGAATAAAACAGTATCTATCATAGAAAATACTACAAAAATTAAGTGTTATTAATGATAAATGTAAGCTACAGAGAAAAAAGTACCATCAGTCACACACACATGAAAATAAGGCAAAGGAAGAGGTCTCACCATAACACGATCAGTTATAGTGGGAATAACTAAGAATATAACACAAAGACAGGCGATTCCGGCTGGATGCTGTAACTTCTACCTTAAAATGAGTAGTTTTTTATGAGAGCTAAATTTTGCACAGAAGATCTCAAAATTTACTTTGCCTAAACAGTCACCAGAAACAGTTGTTAAAATGCACACTCAGACTTTCAAAAAGAAAAAAAAAAAGAAAGAAAAAATGATTCAGTAGAACTGGGTTAGTGGCTCTGGAATTAGCATTTTTTCAAGCCTCCTAGACAATCCTGATGCAGCCAGTTCCTAGACCACCCTTTGGGAACCCTGAGCTAGACTGACTCCTGGCCTGCTGCTCAAAGTGGAAGTGCTGGTAACTGGAGATGAGGAGACTAATGCACCAAGAGCCCTGGATGTGTGATGATTCATTAAAATGGTTACTGAGGTCACTCAGGATGGAAACCAGACAGGGTGGAGAAGAGGACCATGAGCCAGAGGGCAAAGTCATTGATGAATGAGGGACACAGAATAGCTCTTCACGATAGAGAAGCTAGAGTGGGGATAGGAAGTGTGACAGTACTATGCTTTGAAAGGCAAGATAGCCATGTGTAGAAGTAGCTAACTTAAATAAGGCAGTGTTATAATTATTATACTATTATTCTCTTGTAAGAGAATAAGAAGTTTCCATTTAGATAGGCTGCAGAGAAGCCAGATACTCAGGGGAGATATGTTGTTTTGGTTAAAATGTAAAGTGTGCACTTTGATGAACTTCAAGATATAGGGACGTTATTTGATTATGGAAGGAGTTTCAGAGGGTACAACAAAAATGAGGAGTGCGAATCCAGATTAGAGAAATGAAACAAATCACAGGATTGAGAATTTGAAAATAAAGATGGGTAACGAGGTTGACATTCTGGGTCAAAATGGAGTAAGTAGGATGCGGAGGCACACAGTAATATATTCGGAAAAAAATCAAATATCTTCCCTCCTGACTGGGTATTTTGATGGCTGGGGAGAAGTTTTAAACAGGAAAGAGGGCCGGCAGTTTTTAAAATGTTTTCTTTAACTTCCGTCTCATACCCTATATACAAGTTTTCTTAAGCTTTCCCAGTTCACATTATTCTTAGCGATTCAGTACTTTGTTCATGGCAATCGTAAGATAGAAGAAATACTTTAGTTCTATATCAAGTGCATGAATCCAAGTTACTAAGTATTTACATCCTAATTTACGAGCAGTTTTAAAAATATGTAAATTAAAAAATATATTTTATCATTTATTTCCGATCTGCTAATGGTATGTACATGTCTATTGGGCACTGGGTACTTCTGAAAACTTGAAATTGGATACCACCACCACCCCCAGTCTATTTCCTGTTCCCTATTGATTTTCACATACTGTTTTTTTTTTTATTCACAGAAAACACTCCAAACTAATTGTTGCAAAAGCTTAACACCTTGTAAAGAAATTTAGCTTGATCTGTTTAAATATCCTTGAGTAATGGAGCCCTTAAGAGACTACTCTATCCTGGCAAATGTCTGTCTGGAATATTTAATAATATGAAGACAATCTACTATTACTGAGTTTGACTCAATTTTTCTGAGCATCCTAGTATGCAGTTGGGAACTATAGGTACTGCTAATGGATTTTGATGCTGTTCATGTTATGGCCAGTTCACAAAGGGGTTTTAACAAAAAAGTATCGTTTTAGAAATACCATCATGAGAAACATATCGGAAGCAAGTGAATATAGAGGCAAGGTGGACCCATTTATAGGTCGTGACAATAATTCAGGAAATGTACTAAAAACTAAAAGCTAAATACTAGCAGTTGTTATGGAAAGAAGGTGATATGAAAGCAAAGAGTTGTGGTGGCTTCACAAATTGGCCCTTCGATTATTTGACAGTCTGCCTCCATTGAGGAGTGTTAGGTACCCCTCTTTTGGACCTGGCTTTGTGAATATTTCACAATATCGTAGAAATGATGGGGTGCCAATCTTGTCTGCATGGAGGAAACTGACAACTTCCCCTCCCTGTTCCTGAAATCCACTTTCTATCTCATGGATGCTCATTGTTTAGGTTGTGAGAAGATCTAATAGGCAGGGAAACCCACCTGTAGGAGAATATAGGTCTTATGATCCCAGCTTAGCTCAGCCTTAGTCCACACCAATTTGCCATCCACCTGAACAGAACATCTCAAAAGTGGACTGTCCTCCAGCCCCAGTCCAGCACCCCAGTCAATGCTATATGGACAGAGATATGTAGGGCCTGGAGAGAACAGCTTAACTTACAGATGCATGAACAAAGTAGAAGATTGTTGTTTCAAGTCACTGTGTACACACACGACACAAAAGCTAAATTTATATAATGTGTAATATTTCAAACACTAATTATAGTGCTTTATGTGAATTGTTTAATACAAATTTCTAACATCTCTGGGTTTGTTATGAGAAAATTAAAGTTTCCTCAAAACTTTCCCAAGTTTTATTCACCCATAAATTCATTGATGAATTAGATATAGGGAAAAAGGGAAGATGAGAAAGTCATTGATGGAGACTAACTTGTAAGCTTGCAGGATTAACAGTGTTGTTGTTCTCATGTAAGAAACAGTTTAAGAACTAAAAAGGAACTAAAAGTATAAATCAGGTTTGGGGGAAGATGGTACTTGTTGCTTTAGACGTTAAAGTCAGAGTGCTTTTCAGCATTTGGCTCTAGGAGTCTACAGGGCAAAGGAGACTTAGAGCTACATTATAAATGTAGAAAATAAGAATATTAATGATCATTATAACTGACAGTTAAGAAAATCACTAGAAAATAATGTTCATTTGGAAAATAAGAGGACGATTAGAATAAGAGTTAAGATTTCAGAAAGGAAAAAAGAAATTCCGAAGAAAAATGAAATTCAAGGGATAAAATAATTTCAAGGAGGCGAGATTGACTAATATTTTCAAATTCCACAGAAAAGTGAAATAATGTCTAGCAAATGGGAGGTGAACTTGGTGACAGAACTTTTAGTCGAGCACTAAAGCTGGAAGACTATAGTGGATTGAGAAAGAATGAGCAGGGAGAAACTGGAAACCATGAAGGGTATTACATGAGACATTTTTTCTTTGAAAAATGACAGGAAAAGTGGTATGACTAAAGTAATTTATGAAAATTCTTTTGGCTCCTGCAACTAAACTATCCACGAGTACTTTTGGGTTTAGTTATGGTCGGATTGAGCAGCACAGTGATGTCACCAAGATCCAGTTTCCGTTTCTCTGCTAGTCCTCCTCCTCTGATCCCTTCTCGGCTCAGCCTTCCCCTTTGTGTTGGCAGATAGCCTGCTGCAGCTCTGAGGCTACGTATTTCCAGGTTCTACGCCTTGGAAAAGAAAGTCCACTTTCTCAGTTACTGGAAAAGAGTTTTAAGTGTAGAGTGTGATTGGCTCTATTTGGCCTGATGTGGTCACGTGTACCTCTCTGAATCCATCAATACTTCCTGCGCAAATGAATGGATGATGACAGGGTTTACATTACAAGGAGGCAGGAAGAAATGGTACACCCGTGACCAGAAGAAGGCTACTATCAACAGCCACCTCAGGAAGCTCAAGTGCAGAGATGACAGAGGAGAGCTGTAGCTACCATGAGTTTGATAGAGTTTTATGAAAAAGAGGCAGCTGAAACAGGGAGGCTAAAAATGTCAGAGCAAGAGGGAAATTGATAAACTTCTGCGGGAAGAAGTGTATGGATCAGAACAGCCGCTGACAGAATTAGCTTTGAGCTGGAGGGGAAACAACCCTGAGACCAGACAGGAGGTAAGCTTGAGTAGACACGAGTGACTTTTTAGATGAACAGGAAGTTCAGAAATGTACATTTCATGACCTCTGTTCTATCTGTGGTTTCAGATAAAAGTTCATATGCAGAGGAGCAGCAGCTAGCTGAACGGGTACTGTGGCTTCTGTGGGAGAATGAGTAAGTTTGGACATGTGGACCAATTCCTGGTGATTAAGTTTTAGAGAGGTGTAAGTCTCAGTTCTCTCTAAATTAATGCCACAAGGAATCTCAACGATAAAACACAATATGGATACCTAAATACAATGTGTATACAATTTATACAGTAGAAAATTGGAAACAATTGAACTATGAAAAAACTTCTATTATTGACGAGCCTAGGATTATTTTAATGTGCAATCTTTGTTGGAGAAACTGATTTAGAAATCTGTTTGAGGTCCTGAGACCCCTCCTAATGTCCTGTATGTGGGTGGAGCTAATATCTGAAGACCCTGAAAGCAGTAGGGAGAAAAAGGCCAAGAATTCTAAGAACTCAATAAACTAAGATAACACTACTTTTTAAAATGATATTGAAAACAACAAATTTTATAAATGTTTTAAACAATTCATGTTCCAGTTTGGATCCTAAATGTCCCCCAAACGCACTGTTGGGAAGTGATAGTATCTTTAGTGTGTCTTTGTGGGGGTTCTTAGGTCACTGAGAACATGCCCTCTGAAGATGATTGTAAGACACTACACTTTTCTTCCCCTTCCATTTGCTGCCCATGAAGCAAGCAATATTCTGTGCCAGGTGCTCCCTACTGTGGCCATTCCCCACACCCACTAGTGGCCTAAAGCAACAGGTCTATAAAATCATACTGGAACCTCAAAAACCTGTTAGGAAAATAACAACTTTTCTTTCCATAAGCCAATTATGTATGCATTTCATTACAGTAATGGAAAGGTGACTGAGACACTTGGTTAAAGTGGTTTTTTGTTTTAATATATACCTTTTTTTTTTTTTTAAACTAAGGACAATTTACAACCTGGGTTGATGCAAACAGAATGAAAGCAGTGTTGTGAAGAAAAAAAAAAAAAATGGACCTGGAGACATTAGGGGGTTGTGTTCCTATAATCAGAGGACAAATTCAGGAACTGTACTTCAGACTACATTTTTCTTGGAGGACATACACACCAGTGGAAACGTTATTTTTCTGCTCCACGTCTTACATTTATTAAAATATTAGGGAGGAGAAGCCACATAGGTAGAATAAAATCAAATATAAAACAGACTTATTTGCCACACTATATAACCATTTATCTCATAGTAGTTAGTGTTTGGGACTTTACTATATTGGCAATATATCTTCAAAACCTTCATTTTTTTTTTTAAACTCCATTCAAACTTATTTGAAGTACAAGAGAACTATACTGGCAAAATTTCTTCAAAACCATTTTTTTTTAACCCCATTCAAACTTACCTTGACGTACAAGAGAATAATGATTGTAACTGTTGAAAACTACCATTTTTTGAATCTACCATTTAAGTTTATCCTTTTAAATGTACATTGCTTTAAGGTAACAAGCAACTAAATAGTAAATATATTAGCATAAGATAAAAGGATCACAATTATGATTCGATGAATACTTTTGTTCATCTGATGGAAAAAAATGGTATTTTATTTATACCACTTCTAGAGGTGTTGGATATTTTTGTACAAATTCATTACACGTTTCCAGCCTCATGATCAGTGAGAAAATACAGGAAGGTGCTAGTTTTATTCCTGTGGTCTCTAAGTGACTTGACCAAGGTCACATTAAATAATGTAGAACCTCTCAACCCAATTGTTCTCGGAGCAGGAACATACTGAGAGATCTCAATCCTCAAAGTCTTAATTCAACAGAAAACACTGATACTCCCCCTTTCTCCCTTCCACGTGGGAGAGCAGCCCCCCCCCTCTGTACCATAATTACAATTGTTTTTTGTACCACAACAGGAAAATACGATGGAGGAAGTCTGTCTCAGTATGGAACCAGTTCTACCTCAGTCCACTCCCTTTTCAAGATAACAAATTATAAGAGAATCCCATGGTTATGAAAGGTGTCAACTTTATCTACATGTATGTTTTCATAATTCAACACATCCAGTGAATTTTTTATTTTTTTAAATCAGGGATGGGGGCGTTTTTTTCTTTTAGCTCTTCCTGCCAGCCACTTTTTCAGCCAAGTTGGTATGCACCAGATCAGTATGGTTACAGTGGGCAGTGATAGAAAAATACCAGTTAATTGGGTTTTCAGTCCATTTGCACCTGTCCAGTATATTTAAAAAAAAAAAATAAAAATCCCTTCGTCAATCTTGACCTGAGCACAGAATCTTGCAAATTATTCATGGTAGGTAGTTTAATAGCTGTACAGTCCAATAAAAACTGCCCAGCCCAGTACACATGCCCCTTTGAGACTCTCAGTTCTCCTATGTTCCCTTCTTTTGAATCTAGGCTGTCCTTATGACTTGTTATGACTAATAGAAGGTGACAGAAGTGATACTGCTAAATTCGATGTGCCTAGACCTGACAGTGTCCATTTTGAGCCTTTCAGTATGCACTATTAGATAGCAACGGCACAGAGAATTCCAGGACAGAAACTAGATTGAGAAAGAAACTGCCCAGGGAATGAGTGGAGTAAAAGTAATGCTCCTTAAGGTAGAACAGTACAAAGGAAATGCCTAGCTAAGCCACAGACTTGCCAGAAATAGTTATTACTGTTTGAAGTCATATGTGGAAGTGTTTGTTATGTAGCAATAACAAAAACTGAGGGGGAGGAGCACTTTGCAGATATTTGTAGAGCCAATTTCTGCTGAATCTAAAGGAATCTTCACAACACTTTGAAGAACGTAAATAAAATGCCATTCTTATGTGAAAAGAATCTATCGTGATAGTTATATTGGCCTTTTCTGAAAGCCACTCTTGAAAATGCAAACATTTGGCTTTTGGAAACTTTTCAATTATGCACCATTTTTTTCCAAATGGGAAAAATATGTATGACTTAAGATTGTGCTTTTTGGCAATGGAAAGACTATTGGGAAAATGCACGTAATTTTTGAAGGGCCAAAGTATGAATTTAACCAATCACTTTTTTTGCGAGGGGGTGGTTGGATTCAAGTTACCTTCTCCCTCAAGAGTTTCAATGTCGAAGAGAAAGGGTGCAAATGATGGTGGGTTCATTTTCTTTTACGTAGATTTGTCTTCACCTAAGCACCATTTTATTTTGTATCCCTTTAATGCAGAAGAATGTTTTTAAGATAATTTTTAAGAATAGAATAAAAGACAGCATGTTTTTAGGAAACTCATTTTTCTAGTAATGTAGCCAAAGGGCAACTTCACTCCTGGGCTTTGTTAAGTTACATAGGTGTAATTGCCTGGAGCAGGTCTTCTAACGTCTAGTTTACTAAAATGCGGGCCTTTGGGAACCTATATTCTAAAAACAAATGCTTTTCAAACATCTCATTTTATAATTTAGCTGTATCCAGACTCTGCCGTATATGGCCATTTTAAGATGTTGTAAGAATTAAACTATTGATCTGAAAAGCAGTTGATATCAAATATCCAATTCCTGAAAGTCACCCAAATTAAGGTAATTTTTTGCACATTTAAATGTTACTACCATTCCTAACTCATTCCAACCCCGCCCCCTCATCCTTTGAGCCTTTTAGCTCTTAAAACTTGTCTGGAAACCAAACCATACTTTAAAAATTATTTTTATGAGGGAAAAATGAAAACATATTTCACTTTTCTTTATGGGAGATGGTGCACCTTCCCGTGACTCCTGGTGTTTGGAAACTGGGAGTGGACTACCATAATTTCTGCTTGGTCTCTTACCTCCACGAAGAGACAGTCAGAAAACCCCTCATTTCCCAGTGTCAGAATTCCCCTGCAATATTATCAAGACACCAATGGAAAATTCAACTTGGCTTTAGTTAATGGTCCCTATTGCTCTTCTTAAAAGAAAAAAAGAAAGCTTATGTATCTTGATTTTAACTCTTTCAGAGCATTCCTATCCCCGTTTCTCTCATCAAGCTATGGGGTGGGAGTGGAGGTGGCGGGTACTTGTCAGAATAAATTACAATTTTTGGCAAGCAGCTGTGTCTCTTACCCACTCAGGAACTAGAATATTGCCTTGTAAAACAGTGCAGCCCTTCTATTAATACTTAATTATAAGGCCAAAATAAGGACACTGTTTTATAGGCTCTTTTAAGGTATACATAGGATTTTCATCTTGGAATATATCAAAAGAGATTCCATTTTTTCTAGCCACCGATAGCCTGGATTTCTGACATCAGCTCAGCAGGACAGCATTTGGTTGGGAACGCAGATCTTGAGGTCCCAGAGCAAGTTACGCTACACATTTTCTTTGTCCATTTTCTCCTCCCTATAAACGAAAGGTTAATACACCTCAAACCTGAGCCGGGAAATCACAGTTCCCCTTCTTACAACACAACCCCATCAGGATCCCAAGAGAGGTGTTCAGAATGATTAATCCCTCATGCTGGCTCCCCAGCTCTGTAAGGGACTTTAGGAAGTCCTCGTACCCGCCCCCTCCTCACATAACACCAAACAAACTCCCTCTCACCTGCTTCAGTGTTATCTCAACCTCTACCTCTTAACCAAGTTAGGCTATCATGTTCCGGGAAAAAGTAAGATTGTACATTTCATGACAAAATGATTGACATTTGGGAAGGTATTTGGAATGGTTAATACATTTCTGTGGGTCAAGATTTGATCAGTTTTAAATTTTATTATTATTATTATTATTTTGGAATCAACCATCCTGAGAGAACTGGCTTAGAGCACCAAAACTTAGGTGTGATGGTCATGAATCAGAAATTATATCTGATGAAATTACATTTGATATTTGGCAATGATAAATCTTGGTTGGCATATTTCAATTGGTGTTCAGTACATTATCTTTCCACTTTGTTTATTGAGACACAGTATCCAAGGGCTTGGTGTGAATTTAGGGCTCTTAGATTAAAGCTGTACTCATCCTATAAGCAACTTATGTATCTACTGGTAAAGACAACTGAATCTAGGACCTTGGTACCATGTCTCCCTAGACTGGCAAATTGCTGACCAGGTTACCAGTTTTTAATCTAAGCTGCTTTGGTTTGTGATATGGTCCTTAAACTGACAATTTCCCTAGAGTGTTCAAGAGGATATAAAATCATCTATTACTACACCTACTGCTGCTGCTACTACTACTACTACTACAGCAACAACAACTAGTACTACCGATGACAATAAAGTTTGTTTTCTATTTGCACTGGACCTCAAAAAATTTGAATTTTAATAGGCAGTGTGAACTTGAAACTGGATCTAGACTTCAGTTATGAATAGCATGTTTAATTTTATAATTCTTTTATCAAGATATTGGGAAATATGTTATATAGCAAAAAATATGCATGCCTATCACATATTACATGCTATGTTCCAAATATATTTTAAACAATTTATCACATTGTCCAAGATTAAATAAAACATTTAAACAGTCTGCTGTCAATTTCATTAGGCCCATTTTTCAGCTAAGTAGGGTTTCTCAGTGACCAAATCACTTGTCCAGTGCTCAAAGTTATTACGTCGTAGAGTCAGAATTTGAGTCTACATCTCTCACCATATACTTTCAAGTTTATGTTGGAAATGACCTCTATTATTTTGTGTCTCTGGGTTATCAAAGGCATAATCTTTTACCTTGACAGTCCACATCTTTAATGCTGAAGTGACAGTCTCTTCTTGTACCAATGATTTATAAACCAGATATTGAAGATAATATTTACAGAAAGGAAACTTCATGCCAGGTACAATGTTCAACACTTTTCTAGCATCACCCTTTAATCATCACAAGACTTCAGCTCAATGAGATTGACTATAAACTTTACAGATGAAGAAACCGGGGATCAGAGAGCCATAGTCACTTGTCCAAATTTACTGAAATGTGACCTTCTGTTAAATATATTGGTAACTAAAGATACGATTTGCCTGAGAGCCTTGTGGTTCCTGAATTTGGGGTTCCCTTTGGTGAAATTTTTACCATCAACTTGCAACAGATATGAAAAGTTCAACCTTGACAGGACAGAAGAGACTTATCCTGAATGTTTAACAGTTACATCAGTAACAGCAAAAAATAAAGACCTGGCCTCGTAGTTGGGTCACTGAGGGTCAAACAAATTTAAGAGAAGGACATGGAGGATACCCGAGTGCTTTTCACTGCAGCTTTAACAAAATTACCAAAAATTTACTGGTTTGATTCAATAAAATAGTCCCTACTTGTCCTTTTGGGGATAATTCTAAGACATTCTACAGATGCCTGAAACTTTAGATAAACATAGTACTGAACCTTACATGTGCTATTTCCACATATACATGTCCATGATGTTTAGTTTATAAATTAGGCACAATAGAAGACTAATGTAATAGGATTGTGTACCATACTATTACAAAACTTATGAGTTATGTATTTGTGCCATTTTCCACGTAATATTTTCAGATCAGTTGACCATAAATAGAGGAAACCACAGAAAGCCAGAACTACTTATAAATAAAGAGTGAAACTACTAAGCAAATGTGTTACCTTGGTGTTTTGAAGGTCTTAAGTCAGAAATAGGTTTCACTGAACTGAAACAAGATGTATGTGCTTCTCAGGTAATTTTGGTAACAGTATTTCCTGGCCTTCTCCAACTTGTGACCATTGGCATTCCTCAGCTCATAGCTCCTTTTCCCCAACTTCAAGGCCAATGGTGGCCAGTCAAGTTTTTCTGCACTATATTTTTGTGTCAGACACTTTTGTTCCCTTCTTCCAGGTTTAAGGATCTTTGAGATTCCATTGGGTTTACTTGGATAATGATATGTTTTCCCTATATTAAGGTCTGCTTAGTAACTTTAATTCCATCTGCAAGCTTAATTCTCCACTGTCACATAACCCAACATAGTCACAGACTCCAGGGATAACGAACATGGACATCTTGGGATGGGGAAGTGGCAATCTGCCTACCACACAGGTATGCCATAGCAGTAAGTGGCCTGATAGGAGAAGACATCAGGGAAATTTGTGAAGACAAAATAGGGCCTCACAGAATTCTCTACTGGAATGCTTTTGGCCGAGAGTTAAAATTGAGAAACTCAAAGCAGGGCTTCAGAGTTAGAGGACCTAAAGTATCAGGTGTACAATGGGCAAAGAAACTCAGTTGCAGAGTGGCCCCAAAAGTAGTACCACACCAAGAACAAAACCGATATTGCTGAAATTATGATATTAAAAGGTGGGGACTTTTAAGAGTTAAGTAGGTCATGAGGACTCTGCCCTCTAGTTATGGCAGGAATAGGTTAGTTACCGCAAGATGGGTCATTTATCAGGAGAGTTTGTCAGGAGTTTGGCCTCGTCTTTCCTTCTGTGTTCATTTGCCCTTTCACTATAATGTAGTACAAAGGCTCTTGCCAAATACCAGTGCTATGTTCTTTGACTTTTCCACCTCCAAAACAAATAACTTCAGTGGTTTATAAGTTTCCCAGTCTGTAGTATTTTGTTATAGAAACAGAAAATGGACTTAGACCAGATTCAAGAGGAAGGGTGTAAATATCTCCTAAGAATATCCAGGGTCTGATGTGAATGAAACTCACTAGCTCAGGTCAAAAATTAAGCCTTTTAATTACACTGGGATCAATAACCACGTGGCAGGGTCACAACAACTGGTTGTATAATGTTTCACATTATACAAGAGTAATGGGAAGATAGGTCAGTAATGGGAAGATACATCAGCTCATACATGCCTGTCCTTAGTCTCTTCCTCCTTAATTTCCCCACAGGCCATTCATATTGGAACTTGGGTTGCAAGTTTGTTAAATTGTAGAGGGCCCCACAGATTAAAATGGATGTATAGCATATTGAAACAAACAAACAAAAAAAAAACATTCACTAAACAGAGCAAATGAAGGCCAAAGCCTACTTGAAATGACTGAATATCTCACACTCCTGGGGAGCAGGTTGCTGCTCGGGTCTTTTGAGCTTTATGTATCACAAGGAGTGGTTGAGAGGTGCCAGCGAGCCACTAAGATGATGACAATTAAATTAAGCTGTATATAATTGCTGTGACTGTATAATGCGGATTGAAACAGGCTGTGTATTCAGTTCTAAGACAATAAAGCAACTCACCAAAAGACACATTATGGAAGCCTCCACCCAACTATAGCCAGGGATGATGATGGCCCCAGGATACCCAAGCAGAGTCAAAGTCCAAAGAGTTACATTTTAATACGAATTCCACCACATTCCCATCTCTAATATCACCTCTATCTTTAAATAGACAGGTCAAGGAAAGATGGAGGTAAAATATTGATAGAAATGCCAACGAGCAAATGCTGTAAGAAATTACCACTGGACATTTTTTACTCCTTCTAACATTTATTTTTACTCCTTTTGAAATTTTATAGATGGACAATCATAAACATTGTCTATTTACATAATAAAATAACTTTGCTGCACTATTATATAGATCAGTTGCAGACTTTTCAAAGTTATTAAGTTGGCCGTCTGCTTATAAATCCACACCTCCTGTTGAGAGCCACAGCCCAGTTGGGATGGCACCTGGCATTGCCAGAAGGAGTGGTTGAGAGGTGAGCCAGCGGGCCATTAAGATGATAATTAAGCTTTGTGTAATTGCTGTGACTGGATGATGCTGCATTGAAACAGGCTGTGTATTCAGTTGTATATTAGACCCCTGCTATCCAGCAATAGGGCAGCTCCTGCTGCCTTGGGCGCCCACTACTTTCTAGTTCTCGCTGAGTTCTCAAGGAGTTCCCGTAGAGTTCGCGAAGAGCCCAGTGGAGGGTGAAGGAGTTCCCGGGGAGTGCGCATGGAGTGCCATTCAGGCAATAAAGGAGTTCCTGTTTGAACCTACAAGTGCCTCGTGGCGGCTAGGTTATTTTGTGCCCAGCCAGACTGCGGCATTTGGTGGCCCGTGCAGGGATACCTGAAGCTTGGGGGTAAGTGAAATTGCTCAGCCCTGAGGGAGGGTGAGAGAATGGGTGACCATTTCAAAACAACAATGTGTTCTTGTTTTGATTTGTTTTTTGTTTCAAGGTGCCTGTCCCTAGAACTTTCTCAGGCATACTGGGGAAAATGGTTGGCTCAGGGTTTGAAGTTGTTCTGCCCTGAGGAATAGAGAGATAAACCATGATTCACATATCAAGAAAATAGAAAAACTGATACAACGAATTTTTGTTCCGTTTTTGTTTCATTCTGTTTCAGTTTTGTTTTTTGTTATCTTGTTGGGTTGCCTTATCCTTATAGCAGAGATATGGGGTCATAAATTAGCAAAAAACAAACCAAAAGAATGTTAAGTAAATTGTTAGAGGAAGGAGGCACCCCAGTAAAACCAAGAAGAGTCGGGGCATACGTTGATACAATACAAAAATGTAGCCCACGGCTTTTTAAGGAGGAGTTGTTGAATATATCACAATGGGACCATCATGGTGAAGACTTAAGGAAGAGGAAAAAGAAAAACCCAGGAACTTTGCCAGTTGGCACATTGCCATTGTGGATGATGATACGATTTTGTTTGCCTAGTCCAAAGCTTTCAGTTCAGATTATGGTAGAAGACATTAGATCAGGAAATAGGAGGCCTCTCGAGATGGTCAGAAAGGGGAAGAAAGTTTAGAGCAGAAAAAGCCATCAGGGGAAAAGTTACAATAGGAGGCTGCTACTAAAACCTTTCTATCACCAGAGGGCGTACGTGTCCAACGAACAGCTCCACCTATGGAGACAACATATGCTGGGGGTGCCCCAACCCCCATAGTTGATAGATGGGATCCTGAGACAGGACCTCAAAGATTAGCATGCCCTGTATTTGAGCAGGCAGGAGGGCAGTGAATTCTCTGTGCTTTAGATTTCAAAACAGTGAAGCAGCTAAAAGAGGCTGTAACAACCTATGGCCCTCAAGCACCCTTCACTGTAAGCATGGTCCAATCCATTACCAACTTGGACATGACGCCAGCGGATTGGGCTAGCATGTGTAAAGCTGTGCTAAATGGAGGACAATAACTGTTATGGAAGGTTGTCAATCAGGAATTTTGCACGGAGACGGTAAGGCGAAATGCAGCAGCCGGTTATCCTCAGAGAAATCTAGATTTGTTAGGAAAGGGACCTTATGAGGGTCAGCAGCAACAAATTGCATATGATCCCGCCATATACTCAGAAATTGCTGCAGACGCAGTTAGGGCATGGAAGACTTTACAAGGACATGGAGAGTTACAAGGTCAATTATCTAAGGTAATACAAGAGGCTAATGAACCTTATGCTGAATTTGTAGATAGGCTTATTCAAACAGCTACCAGAGTTTTTGAGGATACAGAACAAGCAATGCCATTAACAACTGACTTATGAGCAAGCAAATCGATGGTGCAAGGAGACCATTAGACCATGGATACATGAAGATTTAAACACATATTAAATTACGTAGAGACATTAATGAACTGGGCAAGTCTTGGCAGCTGCAGTGCAACAGGCTTTAGATGCCAGGCCAAAAACATGCTACAATTGTGAACAAACAGTACATTTTAAAAGGAGTTGCCCCATAGGAGGAGGGTTTAACAAAACTAGGTATCAAAGGGGTAGAATACTGGGTATTTGCCCACGATGGAGAGGGAGGGAGGGAGACATTGGGCTAATGAATGTCATTCTCAAACCACCATAGCGATACTCCATTATCAAAAAACAGACAAGGATCAGGTGTTTACCCACGATATTGTGGAGAAAAGCATCGGGCTCCATTGCCATAAAAACGGACAGGGGGGCCCAATGCTCCAGGGCCCACGACCACAAATATACGGTGCATTAGAGAAACCCAGCAACACCATCAGAATAGTGCCCAGGACACAGTATCTATTAGATTTCTCATCGGACAAACCAGAGGGAGCGCAGGGTTGGACATCTGCGCCTCCACCAGAGCAGTACCAACTCCAGAGATGGGAGTTCAAATCATTCCCACAGGAGTAAAAGGACCTCTTCCCCAAGGAACAGTAGGCTTATTATTGGGACGCAGTTCTACACTAAAAGGACTTATAAGTCCTGGGGTAATTGATCCTGATTATGAAGGTGAAATAAAAATTATAGCTAGTTCTCCAAGAGGTATATCAGTAATTTCACCAGGAGATAGAATAGCACAGTTATTAATAATAACCAGCCTGCATGATAAATTTTCCAGTCGTACTATAGAAAGAGGTTCCAGGGGATTAGGCTCTACAGGTGTAGATTGGGCTATGCTGTCTTTAAATTTAGATTCTCGCCCCATGCTGAAACTAAATATTCAAGGACATGAATTTAATGGGCTACTGGACACATGATGTTAAGGTCAGCAACCTATCTAGTCAAGAATGGCCAAAACATTGGCCATTACAACAAGCCACTCAAACGCTTCGAGGCCTAGGAGTGGCAACTAATCCCCATAGAAGTGCAATGGTATTAGATTGGAAAGATCCTGAAGGATGTGAAGGAACTATCCAGCCACATGTATTGGATCATCTTCCTATAAATTTATGGGAACAAGATGTCCTAGATTAATTAGGACTAACATTAACAAATAACATCAATCCAAATGCGCCCACTATTATGGCTAGACAAGGTTTTAGAAAAGGAAAAAGGAGAACAAGGTATAGCAGCACCAATACAAATAGATCAAGGAACAGGCAGACATGGATTGGGTTTTCAGGAGGCGTCACTGAGATAATAAAAATTACTTGGAAATCAGAAAAACCAGTATGGGTTCCTCGGTGGCCCCTGATTGAAGATACAAGCAGCCCATGACCTGGTCAAACAACAATTAGCAGAGGGACATATACAACCTTCTGTATCTCCCCATAATACTCCCATTTTTGTCATCAAAAGGAAATCTGGTAAATAGAGATTATTGCAAGATTTAAGAGCCATTAATAAGGGGATGGTTATTATGGGACCTGCTCAATCAAAGATTCCTCAATTGTCTGTTTTGCCAAAAACCTGGTATGTTTTAGTTATAGATATTAAAGATTGTTTTTTTTCAATTCCAATTCATCCTGAGGATAGTATGTTTAAAGATTCTGTATTTATTTTCTGATAGTATATAATTAAGTTGCTGGTAGGATTTCCCCTTCCTCTACTGTTTTCTCTTTGTTTTCCACTATACAAAGTCTAATCTGGGACAAGAAAGATCCATTCTTTATAGGACATATCAGGGCACATACAGGATTGCCTGGAGCCCTTAGTTAGGGCAATGATTTAGCAGATAAAACTACACATGACATACATATTTTTTCTATGCTAGAAGAAGCTACAAATTTTCATAAATCCTTCCATGTCAATGCTAATATTTTACAAAAGCGTTTTAAAATAACTAAGGAACAAGCTAGACAAATAATAAAACAATGTCAAAATTGTGTGACCTTTTTAACACAAGTTAATCTGGGAGTCAATCCTAGAAGACTGATACCTAACCATATTTGGCAGATGGATGTCACACACTTGCCAGAATTTGGAAAATTAAAATATTTGCATGTTACAGTTGATACTTCTTCCAGATTTTTGATGGGCTCCCTTCATGCCAGAGAAAAAACTAAAGATATTATAGCTCATTGCTTACAAAATTTTGCCACTGTGGGCGTTCCTAAACAGTTAAAAACCGATAATGGTCCTGGCTATACTTCTACCTCTTTTAAACAATTTTGCTCATCATTTGGCATGACTCATAACAGGAATCCCATACAATCCACAGGGACAAGGCATAGTTGAAAGAGCTCAAACTATTAAAATGTACTTATTAAAGCAAAAGGAGGGAATTGGGAAGGGGTATATATCCCCCAAAGATAAACTTAAAATACCCTTTTTACTCTAAACTTTTAAAATTTGGATTCATCAAGGCTTAGTGCCAGACTGCAGCAACCTCCCATCCTTATCTTAGGGAACTCCCACAAATAATTAACACTCCTGTGGTGTTGCTGAGTTCAGAGCTATGTACCCTGAGCAATTTGTTCAAGAATCTGCCTAGAAAGAAACCATTTGAGAGTTTCTTACCTAGTATTCTCACAGAAGCCTTTTTTCCTCATATGTTCTCACCCCAAAATAAGAAATTTAACACACACATTAGTGTGTTCTATTGGGAATTATAGAATAAAATACTTAACAAAATACTAGTTTAGACCTTCAAGAATTTTTCCTTAGTTATACATATATAACTTTTTCGTTATACCAGTTGAAAATTATTTCCTTCCCTATAATAATTTGAGAACAATTATCATTGCTATTTTCCTTACCGATTCCATGCAATTTTCTGCATCATACTTGTAAAATTTGATCTATTTAAAATAGGAATATGTGTATGAAGTTTCTTGTAGCAATTTTCAAAAAAAATGCTTCAGGCTACATAACAATTTAAGGAAGAAATCAATATGTTACTGTGAAAAGGGTATCATTTTAGAAATTGAAGAAATGGTTTGAATTTTGCTTTTACTATTAGCAAGTTGTTTTGCCTTTGTGATTCAATTCCTGCATCAGTACAATATATAAAATTAACTCCAAAAAAATTTGTGAAGCCTACGTATTTTTAATGTGTAGGAAGTTAGTAATTTTATAGATGTTAGATATCCTCTTCACTCTTCCTTCAATTAAGGCTTCATTGTATGGGGTTGTCACATGCTTTAGTGTTTTCTTAAGAAACTTACAAAAGGATCAAGTATAGTAGAGATAGTCTCTTGGAAACAAATGGTCAGAAACAACAATCTATTTGTTTTAAGGAACCCTGCTTATTCCCAAATTGAAACCCACCAAGAATGCCTAGGATAACTTGCCTTCTGAAGTAATTTACCAAGAACAGTTTGGATCTCCTCAACTCTGTCACAGTTTTTATGTTGTGTAGGTTAACATTTAAAAGATGCAGTTTATAGCTCACATACCAACACCATGCACTTTTGTTTACTAAGGCATTGAAATCAAAGCACTTGAAGCAAAAACTCTTAACTAGGTAAGAAATATTTTTAATTGAAAAGGCAAACCTAGGGGCAGATGTTCAAGTGTGAAAGCTACCATTCTGATTATGAAGTCAGTGCCGACATAACCATCTTATTATGTCTTCACATAGCAATCAACTCAATTCTGTATGTCCTGCACCACAGAATGTACAATATAAAACTTCAATTGTTTGAAACTACTTGCAGACAAAGTATTCCTTCATGGAAGAATTTGAAACTAAAGATTGTATTGTGGATTTCATCACTCATGAATAGAGCCCATGAATTTAAAGTACTGAACGTGTTTTTCTTTCCAGCGGAAGTGTTTGCGTGCTTGACTTAGAAAACACCTGTGATGCATTTTGGCTTTGTATCTTAGCTTTAATATCTCTTTCCTGGCCACATTCAGTGTTTTCAACTGCCCTCCTACTTCCTGGCATTACCGAGCTGTAAGGGTAGATTGAAAGTTATAGCAAAAGTTAACAGTTTGGAAATGTGGTTAACAGTGTGGTGTGACTGCTCTCAGCTAACGTGTTAAAATTGCCAGTAAATCAGAAAAAAAAAAAAAGAAAAGAAAAAAGAAAAGAACAGACCATTTTCCCAAAGCCCAAAGCAGAATTTTACCAACATGAAATAATTTTCAGGACTTAGGAGGCTGTTAAATCTTTTCTTAACAAGTATTTTTAAGCTCCTTTGAGGTTGTTCACTGAATTCACAGATGCTTATGATATCTTGATGAGTCAAGTCGTGTTCAAACTTAGAATCAAATTCTAAGCCCCTTTCAGGTCAAAAAAATTTTCATTTTATTATCTTCACTAAGAGATCTGGCAAGCAACTTTAAGACCATAGTGTAAAACTAGGTCCGATGGATGGTTGAATAAGAGGCTTATGACCTAAGTCTCAAAAATTCAGAAACGTGCTAAATCAAGTTAACCAAATAACACATTAACAAATTTTTATTTAAGCTTTTATTTAAATCAGCACTTATTGAGTCACCACTCTATGCCAGTACTTAAGCTAGAAGACTAAATATGTGGTCTCTGTACTCAATTGCTCATAGTAAAATGCTTAAGTCTTTAATAGTGTTCAAATAGACATACTTAGTTCAACATTTTTGTATAACTAAATCCCTTATTTCATCATTCATGGGATAATGCCACTGTTCAACTCTAGACCCCTAAGTACTGTAGCATGTGGTGCATTTAGAATTATTTCAGGGTGGTACGGAAACAAAGCTTGTCTGGGGTTCTCTGGCCATTTTTGAAGAAGAATCGTTACCATCCTCCCATCCCATATACCACCCAGAAGGATAAAAAGACCTTTAACTGTCTTAGTACTGCAGGGGCCCACTATGTGGATGGGTGAAATATTTTCAGAAAATGAGAGGATTATCAGCTGCCCTTTGTAGTCCAGAGACTTCTCTTTTCTTATTCACTATTGACAAAGCCTTTTGTAGATCATCAAGGACTGAAATTAAGTTTAATTAACTTGTTTCCAGATCTATGAACTTTCCCATGGTATCTAATCTGTTGCCACTGAAACCCTGTCCTCTCCTGGCTTCCTATATGTACAGTCCTCTTACTTACCCATAAATTCTCCAAATATTTCTTTGGAGTTTCTTTCTGATGTCTCCTCATTCATACTTCAAGTATAGGGTGTTTTTTTTAATTAAACTATACATATGGGTGGTGCAGGCCTGTAATCTCAGTGGCTCAGGAGGCTGAGACAGCAGGATCTTAAGTTCAAAGCCAGCTGCAGCAACTTAGGCCCTAAGCAACTTAGTAAGACCCTGTCTCTAGATACAATATAAAGGGATGTGGCTCTGTGATTAAGCACTCCTTGGGTCAGTCCCCATTACCCACCCTGCAAGAAAATTTTGTATATGTCACACACACGAGTATCTTGAAATAAACCAAAACATTCTCAGTGGTGCGTAAATGGGCTATTTTTCATCTCGTACCATATATGTTCTATCTTCTTTTAATTAATATAACCATCTTATTTTTATCAAAATACTACACATGCTTACAAGTTATTTAGCATAAAAAGTCTTAAGAAAAGCCATGTTTACCTTCTATTCACTAACCATTTCACATAGATAATTGAAAGTTTTCTGGAAAGTACAATTAAGTGTTGCATGTTTACCATTATGTCTCTAAATAATTACTCATAGGAGTAGGATTCAAGTCAAGCTGTTCTAATGCCAAACATTAAGAATACAGTAGTATGAGCACAACACTAGATTTGTTCACTCACATAACAGTCCCAGCATGAAATTTACGACAACTTTGGTAGGATTGGAACCCAGGCTCCTTCCATCTTACTGCTGTGGCCTCCCTAGAGGGGACAGTGGTCCTTTTCAACATGCTTAACAGACTCCCCTAAGCTTCATTCTAGCATTGGAAAGTAGAGAAATACGAGAGACAGCCATACAGTTTTAGAGACCTGAACTAATGTTGAATTCTTTGCTTCAACTCACACCCCTGCTGGCAGTTCGCCCACTACCACCGTCCTGCCCCATCCCGGTAGTGCTGTAGATTAGAACCCAGGGCCTTGTGCATGAAAACAAGTGTTCTACCAAGTGAGCTATATCCCCAGGCCCCTCATGGCCATTTCTAACTTTGGGGAGCCATCCGTGAAAAACATGTGAGGGTATTCTCAGCATACAGCCAGATTCCCAGGTTTAATCTTAGGAACCATCCATGGCTCCCCCAGGCCATGGATTGTCCAAGGTACACAATCTTTGTATTTGCTCTTCTAGGAAGCTCTCCATAGTCACTCTTAAGATGGGCATAATCCGTTGTGAACTGGACAGGCCACCTTTAACCTTTTTTGGAGAACATACTACGGAAGGCCTTCAATGTCCCCCCTATATAAATCAAGTAGGGCTTGGGCTCCATTTTGCCATCAATATACAAGCTCGATCCACATGACCTGCTTGCCCCACCTGCCCCAGCTTTTGAATGTATTGTGTCCTGTGGTTCTTTGACCACTTTATTTTCCCTAGCTTTAATTTCTCAGCCAGCCTATTACACAGAAGAGAACCCCATTTCCCCCGCCCTCGAGAGATGTGGGCAAGACTTAACCATAAGGCAAACTGTTTAGCTGGGTAGCCATTTTTCCGAATTCATTTTTGCTTTTGTTAGAGAAAGTATTAACTAGAATACTCTGCCACGTTTATGTAGTCTGAGTAATCAGATACAGGTATTTTCTGTCAATTTCTGAAATGTTTGATAAAGATCTAGCCCATCTAATACCTCCTCTTCCCTCTTTCCAATAGAGTTGTGTCACTAATACTGGCCCCTTTTTAGTTTTTTTTTTTTGGCAAAAAGACTTTGTTACCACACCTATATACCTCCCATCATTTTTAAACATTTCTACTTCTCCATGTTACCAATTCTTTTTTATATTGTCAAGATTAATATTTATGTTTTATATATATTTGTCTTCAGTGTTTGCCTGTAGGTTGAGTCCATGAAGCTGGAGAAAATATTAACAGTTGCATCATTTGCTAGTGTAAATTTTGATCACTATTGGGCCAAATAGTGTGCTTAACTTTGTGCTCTAAGATGAAATTCATGAGGATCCTTAGAAAAAGGATCTTCCTAGAATCAAGTTCAAAGTGTTTCTCCTTTCTTGTCACAACATGACTGAAAAAATTGTTTGCTAAATTTTCGAACCATGAGTTCATTATGTAAATATTTTATAACTTTTTTCTTGATCTCCCAGCTTCTTACTCATTCTGTCATTTGGTTGGAAACCATTGCATACATCTTCATGAAACACCTAGTTCAGGTGCTGTGTACTCAGGTCATGCTTTTCTGGAATCATTTTTCACATTCACCTGGAATGATTCGTCCCTCTTTGCATCTGTTCCATGCTCTGCCATGTTCTTATCCTCCAGGTCCTCCTGGCACTCAGACCCACCACCAGTGCAGCCTGGCTGCTCTGGTCCTACTACAGCTTTCACCTTGAAGTTTGGTTCCACTGCTCCCTTGAGTTGGCTCCTTGGTTTGTGAATTCCCTCGGTTACCCTCTCCTGGCTTATGTCCTTGCTTTACTGGTTACATCCTCATATAACTTCCTTAGAAAACCTGTGCACATTTACAAAATGCCTTTATTCAACTCAATATATACTAATGATTTAGGCACATGTCTCTGGATTAGTGTCATTTTCCCTCAGTTTTGTGCTTTACTTTTTTTAGTTATACGTGACAATGTATTTTGACATTTTATATATACATGGAGTATAACTTCCCATTCTTGTGGTTGTGCATGATGTGGATGTAACACTGGTTGTGTATTTATATGAGCATAGAAAAGTAATGTCCGATTCATTGTACTGTCTTTCCTATTCCCTTCATTCCCATTTGTCTAAAGTACCTCTATTTTTCCCTAACTCCCCCAACCCCTTATTATTAGCATCCGCTAATATCTACAAAATCATCAAGCTAAATTTGGTTTCTTGAGATTGGCTTATTTTGCTTAGTGTGATATTCTTTAACCCCATCCATTTACCTGCAAATGCCACAATTTTATTCTTTTAATGCTGAGTAGTAGTCCATTGTGTATATATGCCAGTTTCTTTATTCATCTATTGAAAAGCATTTGGATTTTTTTTTTGATAGTTTAGCTATTGTGAGTTGAGCTGCTATAAAAATTGATGTGGCTGCATCACTATAGTGTGCCGATTTTAAGTCATTGGGTATACGCCAAGAAGTGAGATAACTTAGAACAACTATTCGACCGTATTTTCTGAGGAATCTCCATACTGCTTTCCAGAGTGGTTGCACCAATTTGCAGTCCCACCAGCAGTGAGTATACATTTTCCTCCACATCCTCGCCATCATTTTTACTTGTATTACTCGTTAATTGTTACTCTGACTAGAGTAAAATTAATTTACATTTATCTAATTGTTATAGATGTTAAACATTTTTCACATATTGATTGAGTGATCACTCTTCTGTGAAATATCTGCAGTTCCTTTGCCCATTTATTGATTGGGTTTTTAATTCATTGTAGTTTGAGTCTATACATCCTGGAGAACAATGCTCCATCTGAGCTGCAGGTGAAAGAATTTCTACCATTCTGTGGTCTTTCCTCATTACATTGTTTCCTTTGCTGTGAAAAAGCTTTTTTAGTTTGAGACCATCGTATTTATTCTTGATTTTTTGTTTTCCTGTTTGTGCTTAAAGGGTCTTATTGAGGAATAAATTATCTAAGCCAACATGGAGAGTTGGCCCTACTTTTTCTCTCTAGTAGGCACAGGGTCTCTGATCTAATGCCCAAGACTTTGATTCACTATGAATTTTATGCAGGGTCAGAGGTAGGGGTTCAATTTCATTCTGCTATATGTGGATTTCCAGTTTACCAGCCCATTGTTGAAAATCCAATCTTTTCTCCAATGTTTTTGGTGCCTTTGTCTAGTATGAGATATGTGGGTTTATCTCGGCGTCTTCAATTCTGTACCATTGGTCTTCATGCCCGTTTCGGTATAAATACAATGAAGTTTGTTACTACAGCTCTGTAGTATAATTTAAGGCCCTGTACTGTAAATCACCCCTGTATTACTTTTCTTGCTAAGGATTGCTTTGGTTTTTCTGAGCCTCTTATTTTTCCTTAAGAAATTTTATGACTGCTTTCTGTTTCTATGAAGAATGTCATTGGAATTTTAATGACTTGCATTGAAGCTGTATAGCACTTTTGGTAGTAAGGCTGTTTTGACAATATTGGTTCTGCCTATCCAAAACATGATCTTTCGTTTTTCTAAGGTCTTCAATTTTAGTGTTCTGTAGTTTTCCCTGTAGAGGCCTTTTACCTTTTGTTTGGTACCCGATGTTTTATGTGTTTGTTTTTGAGGCTACTTTGAATGAAATAGTTTTCCTAACTTCTTTCAGTTGATTCATCACTGATGTATAGGAATGCAATTGACTTATAGGTGATAAATAAATCCAGCAAACAATGTAAGATTTTGAGTTCCAGAAGTTCTGGTTTGCTTTTTTGTTTTATATTTAGAAGACCAAAAGAAAAATCATGTCATCTGTAAATAAGAACTCCTCAAACTATCCTATCCTTTAAATTTCTTTCTTGTAATTGCTATGTCTAGAGTTTCAAGGGCTATGATGAATAGAAATCATGAAAAAGGACATGGCTTTTCTTGTTCTAGTATTAGAGGGTATGCTTTCAATTTTTCTCACTTTAAAATGTTGACCTTGGGTTTAGTATATGTAGTTTTCATAATGCTCAGGTATTTATCATAGTATTCCTAGTTTTTCTGGTGTTTGGAGCATGAATGGATGTAGTAGTCTGTCAAGTGTTCTTTATCTATTGAAAAAAATCATTCAATTGTCTTTAAGTCTGTTAATGTGATGAATTACAGTTATTGATTTCCATATGTTGAACCAACCTTGCATTCCTGGGATCAACTCCACTTGATGGTGCACTACCTTTTTGATGTTTTTGTGGATACAAAACTTCTTAATAAAATGATGGAAAATTGTATCTATGTTCTTTTTCCTTGATAGGTCTGTCACGTATCAGGGCGATACTAGCTTCACAGAAAAGGAGAGAACCTTCCAAACTCATTCTATCTCATCATTTTCTATTTCAAAAAAATTGCTTCAACTGTCTTGTACGATCCCTTGTATAAAGTTTCGTATGAAAAGTTGTAATTAATCACTAATTGTAGCCCTACTTCTCCAGCCTACCCTCTGACAAATTTAGCCTGATGAGAAGTCTACCAGCTCTTCAGGATTCCCCTCTAGTCTGTGTAAGGATTTTAAGATTAGCACTTGTGAATACCTTTAATATCCTTTTTTTCCATTACTGTTACATACACACTGTCCCCAGTAATTTTAATGGGCTTTCTTAAATCAAGTGTGCTCAATGTGGCATCTTATATTGGAATATGTAATTTTTTAAACTCAATTGAGTACTATGAGAGATTTTTCCCCCTCAGTCTCTGCCTGCTTATCCTTCCCACTTTACTGTCACTGTTGAAATTTAGTTTTTTCCATAATGATTACTAAATTTCAGTATGTAGCCCTGATCTCTTTACATTATCTTCAGACCTGTATGCAAATTCCCCTCTTAATTATCAGTGAGTTCTTCTATCTCATTATTGTAGTCTTGTAATATCAGCTCTTAAGAGTTGGAGAACTCATCCCAAACCCCAATCTAACTCTGATGTCAAGTGAGACACATCTATACTATGCAGAAGCAGTCTAATTGGAATTTTAGGTATTTCTTTTCTTCCTCTGTGGTATGTAATGAAAATAATTTCCTCTTACATCCCTATAAAGTTAACTTTGTTCATCAGCTTCTCATCACTATGGCCACATACTCAACTTAGAAGAGGGAAATTTTGACCCACGGTTGCAGAGGTTCAGTATGTGGTGGGTCAGCTTCATTGCTCTGAGCCTGAGATGAGGTGGAACAACATGATCAAGAGCATGGTGGAGGAAAGCTGCTTGGGTGGCAGCCAGGAAACAGGGACAAAATATGATCAAGAGCATGTCCCCAGTGACTTACTTTTTCTAGTGATGCACCACCTGCCTATAGTTATCACCCAGTATTCTCCAGATTAGTTCATCAAATGGATCAATCTGCTAGTTAGGTTGCAGCTCTCACCATACCATAGTTTCATCTTTAACATTCCTACATTGCCTACACGAGCTTTTGGGGGAACAGCAAAGATCCAAACCATAAACTAGCTAACATTCTTTTCTATGGTGGTATCTTACTGATGGTGCTCTTATGTGCATTAACTCATTTCCTCACCACACCCTTACAGAATACTGTCATTCCTTCTTTATACCTGGAGCTGCTAACAGTTAATTTGCTTGCCCAATAACTCAAAGCTAGGAAGCTACAGAGGGCTACTTAAACTGTGTTCTTCCATTACTTTAATTTGCCTTCTAGAAGCATTAGCAAAAATCCTTATTCAGTGATTATGTCAAAGTTGCTTTTGTGTGAAGACTATGAAAAGGTATCTTGTTATGTATCCAGACAGTAAGGTGGAAAGGCAGGTTAGTTTTAGAGGTGCAGAGGGGGGAAAAAGCAAAAAGTTAACACTGGGCTCATAATCTTTCTCCTACTTTTCAAGATCAAAGACAAGATATTTGTCATTTCACATCCTCTTCAACACACAGTCCAGTTTCTACAGGCTGATACATAATGAATTAAATACAGTATATTTAAATGCCATATCAATCTATGTGTCTACCAAAAAGACATTCTAAAAATTTGAAGGGAAGTCATTTAGAACTGCCATGTAATGAATAACAGATATAATTTGCCTTTTCCTAACTAATCAAATTCTCATAGTTTTATTCAAAATAAGAGAATCCTTGTTATGACATGCTTCTCCATTTGCAACCATTAACTGCCAAATTATGTTAATACAAATTAGACCTGATAAGAGGAACACTGAACTCTCGACCTTTCAAACTCAAATAAGAATTTCTGTGGTCAGTAAAAATTAATAATTCATCTTAAATAAAACTTGAGAACTTGAACATTATGTTACCAACTTCTGATTATGTATTCTTCTAGGACTACCAATAATTTTGATTTACTGACAGAGCGTATGTTTTGTTTTCATGACATTTAGCAAGAATATGCCATTAATCAGCCTTTTGTTTTCCTTAAATCTGAAAATCTATTCCAAAAGAGTTTCATAGAAACTCTTAATTACTGAAAGTCATGGTTCTGCTACTGCATAATGTTTCTGAATAATAAATATGATACTTAGGGGAATTAATTAATTAAAATCCATCTAGAATTCATAGCCTTCTTAATGCAAATAATAATAATTGAACATAATAGTATTTTAAGATCTAGAATGAGTTTTCAGAGTGCATTAGTGCATGTAAAACTAGTATTATTACTGTTTCTATACATCATGGCAAAGTAATTTAGTGAACTTATGAAAGTAATTATTGGTCTGACAAATGTGAAGTATCTACACACTATAAATCTATATTCCCTTCCTGATCTTTTAGGCTACATGAAAATCTCTTCCAAACCTAAAATTTATGTTTCTATTCATCTGAAATTGGTAGGACTAGAATGGGCAGGATAATACTGCAATATTAGCTCTAAAGTCCAACTGTGTTAAGCTTGAATTCTGACCCCAGAACTGTGTACCCTTGAACCAATAATCTGTCCTCTCTGAACTTTGATTTCCTTATGTGTAATGGAGGCAATACTACACCTGTTTTATATAGGAGATTAGGAAAATCTTCATAGAAGGTCTTTTTTTTTTTTTTTAAGAGTCTGGAGTGATAAAGTGTTGATATTTCTAAAATGTATACACCAACTCAAAGGGATTATACTTTAAGTTTGTACTGGGAAAACAACCGTATTTGCAAGGGATATGGGATCTAGAGTTTTCATAGCTAATAAAGAACATGACCAATATGATTCTGCAACCTGTATACTCAGAAAAATGAGACATTATCATACATTTGAATCAGATGGGATTTACGTCAAGATCATTGTACTGTCATGTGTAACTGAATAAAATAATTCACATAATCTAATAAGAAAGTGAAGAACAATTATAAAAACAAAATTATAAACAAGTAACTTGGGGAAAATGCAGGTGGTGTTCAATACTATGGTTTGAATGTTTGCATTCATTCATGAGGGTTTCATTAGTTCATAAGGATCCAGATTACTGCCCCTGTTGAACAGCCCAAGAGAGATAATTCACCTCTCCTATACAGAGACAGGCAAGAAGGTACTATCTTTGAACCAGGAAAAGTATCCATTCAAATCGAGCATTAAATCTACTGGCAGGCAAGAAGGTACTATCTTTGAACCAGGAAAAGTATCCATTTAAATCGAGCATTAAATCTACTGGCTTCAATGGATTCCAATCTCAAACTAAAAAATCTCTCTTAATAGCTGTTTAACCTCTGGCATTTGGTTATGGAAGTTGAATTGACTAATAATAAACAACCAATGTCTAGCTTCTTATAGTATCAAATATTATCATTTTAAAACCTGAATTTTCTATTAACAGAAATATGAAACCAAAAAAATGGATACCATCGAGTTCTAGAAATAACGTGGAGTACAGAACATGTCTACGCAGTCTGTTACCACCTCATGAACACTAAGAATTACATTGTTTGATCCAGTAATCCTACTTCTGGAAATTATTTTATGGGTTTAACTTTTGTAATTTTTTCAACATGTACAGCATTTATTACATAAATAGTAAAAAAATATAGTAGTAACCAGTGCTTTTATCAACAGGAGCCTGATTAAAGTATAGTATCTGCATCTGATCTGATGACTTAAAGGAATTAGAAGAACTAAGCTATTTTAAAAATCATGAAAGTATTTCAGTGGAGTCCCTCATTCACTCTAATTAAGGGAAATATGACACGTTTAGAGAAGCCTTCCTAATCAAGATTTTATTCTCTACTAATTTGAAATGCCTTTTTCCCATAAATTTCTTCAACCTTGTTTTTGGGGTTTTTTTCTTTGAGGTGCTATGGATTGAACTCAGGACTTTGTACATATGGGACAAGCCCTCTAACAACTGAGCTATATCCCCAGCCATTGAATGTTATTTTTAAATCAAGCTTACAATGTTTTTATCTTTATTTGCTAATATGAGTTATTTTTAATTGTAATTTGTCAATGATTTTTACTTTTATGGAAGAGGTCAAACAACCAACTTGGGTCAAATATGATTTGCCGTTTCAGAAATAGTCATTGGAACACAGCTGTGTCCATTTGTTTTTACATTATCTATTGCTATATTTGTGTGACAATAGCAGCTGAATTAGTTGCAATAGATACTGTATAACCACAACCTTAGGTCTTTACTGTCTGGTACTTTACAGGAAAAGTTTAGCAACCCCTCGTATTAGGTTTAAAAGCTATTGAACTTTCTGTATGAAACACAAGCAGCTTCCCTATTGGATTTTCATATTTTAATGTCATTTTCAGTTTTCTCAGGTTTACTAGATTTAAAAATATCAAGTGTACAATAGTAATATTGCCTCTCACTTGCTTTAAAAATTTTATTCTCTTTTGATTGCATTGAGTAATATTTCTAGGGAAATATCAGATATTACCACCAGAACTAGGCATCCCGACTTTAATGTGATTGCTTATGTAAATTGTGATCATGGATTTTAGTGTTTTATATTCTTATGTTCAAGAAAAAAAATTTTTCCTATGCTTTTATATTAGTCTAGAGACCACTAGCGTTTACTAGTCTTTTAATATTTATGATCTTTTTATTTTGGGGCAGGTGGGTACCAGGGATTGAACTCAGGGGCACTCGACCACTGAGCCACATCCCCAGCCCTATTTTGTATTTTATTTGCAGACAGGGTCTCACCGAGGTGCTTAGACCCTCACTTTTGCTGAGGCTGGCTTTCAACTCACGATTACCCTGCCTCAGCCTCCAGAGCTGCTGGGATTACAGGTGTGTGCCACTGTGCCTGGCCTATGATCTTGTTTTTAGATTACTACTCTACTCTTGCAGCATATTAATGAATTTTTCTCACATTCAACCCAGACATGCACTGAACTATCTCACCTCAAGGCAGGACTTGCTGCTCAGTTATAGGAAGTACAGTCACAATCCAGCCTCCAGCTGACAGTTCCCTCAGTGTCTGCCTCAATTGAACCAAGTTTCCCATAACATGGAGGGGGACCCCATGGAACTGGGCTGCAAACAGTGCACAAGCTTCTTGTTAGGCTGACTGAAATTTAGTAGATCCTACTTTGGGTGTCCTCCTTTGCCCAATTCCACTTCCTTCTCCTATTCATAGATGTTGACCCCTCGTTTTGCACCCCCAAACTATTTTACACCCCCAAACTACCTCGGCCTATGCTGCCGAAGAACCCAACCTGCTACCATTAGATTAAGGCCCTTTAAAGGACAGGATCTGGTGTCCTGATCATGTCCACTCTGTTATTTGATCTCTGGCTTCCTCGCAGAGATACCTCTTGATCTTGTTCCCCACTGCAGGCATGCTGGCTTTCCTGCCTTTCTAGAAAGCCGTTTCTGGCCTTAGGACCACTGCACTCACCATTCCCTCCATCCAGAGCACTCTGACTCTAGGCGTTCCAAAGACTCATGCCCTTTCTTCACCCAGGCCACTGCTCCCTGTCTCATCAGAAGTCTTCCTATCCACAAGATTGCAAATGGTGCACCGGCACATCTGCACCAGATCTCTGCTCACTCCTCTCATTCTTCTCTCCTATCTGTCTTCAGGGCTCATGACAACCTGACAGATAGTTACCTGTTTATTCATTTATTGTACCTCTCCCCTGTTTTAATGAAAGCCAAATTATTTCTAGTTTTTTCTAGTTTATTTACCAGTACAATCTCTGTAACAGCATCTTCAAACATATTAGGCAAACGCTATTACCTAAAAATAAAAACACCTTATCCTTTACATATAAAATCTTACAGATTTCTATAGAAATTGCAATTAAAATGAGTGAAGAATCCTATTTTTACCTTGACTAGAGCATTCATTTACTTATCTTTAATATTTCTTATGGACTTCAATTTTCAGGGGCTCTTAAAGTTTTGGTTTGAACATTTTCTACTACCGTTATATCTGCCAAGTTGCTTATGTACTCCAAATCATAAAAATATGATGAAGTTCAATCATTAAAGCATTCCTCTTGTAATTTTATAATTACAGCTTAAACTATTTTTATAACAAGTATGTGTTACTTTCTTTAATATCGGGGATTAAACCCATGGGCACTCAACCACTGAGCCCACATCCGCAGGGTGTGGCTGTGGTCTGTTTCTTAGGGCCTTGCTAACTTGCTGGGGCTGGCTTTGAACTCCAAATCCTCCTGTCTCAGCCTCCTGAGCTGCTAGGATTTCAGGTGTGTGCTACCATGTCCAGCTATGATCACATTTTAAAAAATTCATTGCTAATGATGAAGCTAACCTCTACCTTGACTTTTACCACAAGCCTAGTCCCATTTCTCCTGCCTTGCCTCTCACCCCAGCAGTAATTGTCATTAGCAATTTGGTGCAGACCCATCAAGCCCTTTTCAATGTTTTCCTGGGGCATTACAATTGTACATAATAGTAGGATTTGTTTTACGTATTTATTTGTACATGCATGTTACTTAGTTTGGCCAATTTCATTCTCCAATACCTCTTTCTTCCTTTATCTCCCTGGTCCCCTTTTCCAATTCTGGCCATCCAGACTTTTCTGTAGATACTATTGGCTATTTGGTTAAATTGCATATATAGGTATGTGAATCAATTTTTTAAGAATATGAATTCAGAACATGGTGGCAGCCACAGAGAGATCAATTCTCTGACCTCTTCAGCTGTGCGGGCAAAAGGACTCTTAAACCGTCTGAATGCTGTTTGCTCAGGATCACTAGGTAATACTGGGCTGATGTGGACCTGGGGCAAACAGTCTGCGCCCCTCAAAACACACACCAAGCCCGGAGCAGGTGAATTCAGGCTCCTGTACAGTTTCTGGCTGGCTGACTGCGTCTCGCAGCCAAACCGCTGTGACTCAGTGCTACAAACGCTCCCGCTGAATAGACAAACAACTCGACGGCTCCTCCGTGAACCCTTTGAGGTCAATACCAACCGAGCCTTCATAGGCAGTGGCCACAGTGGCCACAGGGTTGAGACGGGGCTTGGGAGAGCCGGTCTGGACCCCCGTTGAATCGGACACCTGGCAAAGGGGACGAACTGCTGCCATTCTCATGGGACATCACCATAGCAGAGAACTGCCATCAGCAGAATGCGGCAGAGGAGATAACTTTATTGAAACCGGCAGCTACAGGTGTGTAACCCCCTAGCCCTTCCTCTCCACACAGCGGGGAAACCTCAAGGGCCCCTCCCAGCTCTCCTGTGAGCCAGACAGACCCAGGGAGCCAGGAGCAGCGTGGGACCCCCGGCTACCGCTCCCCCCAGTGCTGACAACCAAGGTCTCTTGCACCAGCTCCCGGGGGCGTGGTTACCGGAGGGCAGGCAAAATACGCTGACGATTCTCAGCCCCATGCTCCATAGCCTTAGGGTCTGAGGGAATGGCAAGCAGGGAGTGTGCACCCACTAATTCAAGAAAATAGGGCTCCCAGGAGCATCAGACCTGGCGTGTAGCCAGTATTATGGTGAGCATCACCGGTGAGCAGGGCCTGGCTGGAGGAAAAGTGGGGAAGTGACTAGACACAAGAAAAGGCCCTAGACACTCAGGATTGGAGAGCCACCCAGTGGGGGAGGAGGAGGCGCTTCACAGTGATTGGTTCCTGCATATTGAGAGGAGAAGCTTGGCCTGGTGGGCACAGCTCCACCTACTGGAAGGGAAGTTAATCGAACTCTAAGACCATTTTTTAAAATATTCTTATTATTTTCTTCATTATTTTTTAAATTTATTCTTTTATTTTTTCTTTTGTCTTTTCATTTCAATTTCCTTATTCCCTTTTCCTTGAATTCTACCTGTTTACTCTCATTCTCTTTGGCGACTTCTTCCCTCCCCTTCTAATACCTTTCCTCCCAAGCATCACGAGGCTCTTTATGTGTAATTTACTAAATGTGTATAGGTAAATGTTCCAAGGCGTTAGTGCTACCAATTCCCTAGCTATCCCCAAATACTCCAGACCATTCTCCTGTTAATATCCCTCGTAAGTAAAGCAATCTTCCAAGGTTGCCAAGAGATATCATCCTCAATACCATCACATCACTTGATGTAAACCTAAGTCCCAAGACCAAACCGCAGACCACTATATGCCATCAGAATCCGTACACAGTTTAGAAAAATGAATGAATCTGCATTAAAGTGCAACAAAATTCATCATCTCTAGTCATAGTCTCCCATCACAAAAGAGACTCCGGAGATACACAAAACCAAATAAATTTATATGAGTAAACAGTAACTCAGCAGTCAAACAGAACCAGAAGTAACATGAGCAGCATGAAAAAGCAAGGAAGAAAAGGAGTACAAATAATGCAAGACAGCCTAAATCTACAGGAGAACCTAGAGGCATCAGAAAAATGGTCATATAAAGAACTCAAGGAATACATTAGACAGATGGAATGGAATCTTTAAGAGGACATGAGACAACAAATTCAAACAATGAAAGAACACATTGAAAATGAATTATATGAACAGACAAAAGAAGCAAATAACCAACTTTACCAGGAGATAGAAATTATAAAAAAAAAAAATCAAACAATAATCCTAGAAATGAAGGAATCTGTAAACCAAATTAAAAACTCATTTGAGAGTATCACTAACAGAGTGGAGCAAGCAGAAGCCAGAACGTCAGACAATGAAGACAAAATATGTCATCTTTAAAAAGTCTAGCCAACTCAAAAAGGCTGGTAAGAAACCACGAGAAAAACATCCAAGAGATATGGGATAACTTAAAAAAAACCAAACTTAAGAGTCATCGGGATAGGAGAAGGTATAGAGGTCCAAGCCAAGGGAATGAGCAATCTGTTGAATGAAATAATTTTAGAAAACATTCCAGATATAAAAAAAGGAAACAGATATACAAATTTTAGATGCATACAGGACACCGAGCATACAAAATCACAGTAGACCAATGCCAGGACAACATTGTTATGAAGATATCCAATATATAGAACAAAGAGAAAATAGTAAAAGCTACAAGAGAAAGGAGGCAGATTACATTCAGGGGTAAACCAATAAGGTTAATGGCAGATTTTTCATCACAGACGCTGAAAGCTAGAAGATCCTGGAACAACGTATTTCAAACACTGAAAGACAATGGATGCCACCAAGAATTTTGTATCCAGCAAAGTTAAGCTTCAGGTATGACAACAAAATAAAAATTTTTCATGATGAACAAAAGTTAAAAGAATTTGTAGCCAGAAAAACAGCATTGCAAAGCATCTTGAGCAAACCACTACACGAGGAAGAAATGAAAAACAATAACCAAAACCAACAGTGGGAAGTACCTCAATAAAGCGAGAGTGGGAGGGGGGAAGCTAATCATGGAGAAACAAACCATATTAAAAAAAAGATAAATAATCAAACATGGCTGGAAGTTGAAACCATATATCAATAGTAACCCTAAATGTTAATGGCTTCAACTCACCAATAAAGCGACATAGGCTGGTAACATGGATTAAAAAAACAAATCCAACAATATGCTGCCTCCAGGAGACTCATCTGATTGGAAAAGACATACACAGGCTGAAGGTGAAAGGTTGGGAAAAATGATACCATGCACACTGTCCTCGGAAGCAAGCAGGGGTGGCCATCCTCATATTGAATAAAATCGACTTCAAGACTAAGTTAATCAAAAGGGATAAGGAAGGACATTATATAGTGTTAAAAGGAACCATTCAACATCAAGACATAACAATTATCAATATTTATTCACCAAATAATGGTGCTGCGACGTTCATAGAACAAACTCTCCTCAAGTTCAAGAATCAAATAGACCACAACACAATAATTATGGGTGACTTCAACACACCTCTCTCACCATTGGACAGATCCTCCAAACAAAAGTTGAATAAAGAAACTATAGAACTCAATATCACAATCAAGAACCTAGACTTAACTGACATATATAGAATACATCAGGTGGATATACTTTTTTCTCAGCAGCACATGGATCCTTCTCAAAAACAGACCACATATTATGCCATAGGGCAACCCTTAGTAAACATAAAGGTGTGGAGATAATACCATGCATTTTATCTGATCATAATGGAATGAAACTTGAAATCATTGATAGAAGGAAGGAAAAATCCTACATCACTTGGAAAATGAACAATATGTTACTGAATGATCAATGGGTTACAGAAGACATAAAGGAGGAAATCAAAAAATTCTTAGAGATAAATGAAAACAGACACAATAAAAGCAATTTTAAGAGGGAAATTCATTGCCTGGAGGTCATTCCTCAAAAAAAGAAAAAAAACCAACAAATAAATGAGCTCATACTTCATCTCAAAGCCCTAGAAAAGGAAGAGCAAATGTAGCAGAAGGCAAGAATTAAAATCAGAGCGGAAATCAACAAAATTAAAAGAGAAACTATTGAAAAATGACGAAACTAAAAGTTGGTTCTTGGAAAAAATAAGATTGACAGACCCTTAGCCAAGCTAAGGGAGAGAAGAGAGAACTCAAATTACTAACATACGGAATGAAAAAGGCAATATCACAACAGATGCTACAGAAATAAAGATAATTAGAAACTATTTTGAAACCCTATATTCCAATAAAGTAGAAGATAGTGAAGCCGATAAATTTCTTAAGTCATATGATTTGCCCAGATTGAATCAGGAAGACACACACAATTTAAACAGACCAATATCAACAGATGAAATAGAAGAAGCCATTGAAAGACTACCAACCAAGAAAAGCCCAGGACCAGATGGGTATACAGCGGAGTTTTACAAAACCTTTAAAGAAGAATTAATACCAATACTTTAAGTATACAGCGGAGTTTTACAAAACCTTTAAAGAATTAATACCAATACTTTTCAAGTTATTTCAGGAAATAGAAGAAGGAGCTCTTCCAAATTCATTCTATGAGGCCAACATCACCCTGATTCCGAAACCAGACAAAGACCTCAAAGAAAGAAAACTAAAGACCAATATCTCTAATGAGCCTAGATGCAAAAATCCTTAATAAAATTCTGGCAAATTGGATACAAAAACATCAAAAAAATTGTGCACCATGATTAAGTAGGATTCATCCCTGGGATGCAAGGCTGGTTCAATATACGGAAATCAATAAATGCTATTCACCACATCAATAGACTTAAAGATAAGAACCACATGATCATCTCGATAGATGTAGAAAAAGCATTTGACAAAGTACAGCATCCCTTTATGTTCAAAACTCTAGAAAAACTAGGGATAACAGGAACTTAACTCAACATTGTACAATCTATATGCTAAGCCTCAGGCTAGCATCATTCTGAATGGAGAAAAATTGAAGGCATGCCCTCTGAAATCGGGAACAAGACAGGGATGCCCTCTCTCACCACTTCTGTTCAATATAGTTCTCAAAATACTGGCCAGAGCGATTAGATAGACGAAAGAAATTAAAGGCATAAATATAGGAAAAGAAGAACTTAAATTATCACTATTTGCGGATGACATGATCTTATACCTAGAAAACCCAACAGGGTCTACAAAGAAACTACTAAAGCTAATAAATTAATTCAGCAAAGTGGCAGGATATAAAATCAACACACATAAATCAAAGGCATTCCTGTATATCAGCGACAAATCTTCTGAAATGGAAATGAGGAAAACCACGCCCTTCACAATGTCCTCAAAAAATCATAAAATACTTGGGAATCAACCTAACAAAAGAGGTCAAAGATTTATACAATGAAAACTACAGAACCCTAAAGAGAAATAAAAGATCTTAGAAGATGGAAAAATATACCCTGTTCATGGATAGGCATAACTAGCATCATCAAAATGGCTATATTACCAAAAGTTCTCTATAAGTTTAATGCAATGCCAATCAAAATCCCAACGGTTTTTCTTGTAGAAATAGATACAGCAGTCATGAAATTCATATGGAAAAAATAAAAGACCCAGAATAGCAAAAGCAATTCTAAGCAGGAAGTGTGAATCAGGTGGTATAGTGATACCAGACTTCAAACTATACTACAGAGCAATAGTAACAAGAACAGCATGGTACTGGTACCAAAACAGGCGGGTGGACCAATGGTACAGAATAGAGGACACAGAAACCAATCCACAAAATTACAACTATCTTATATTTGATAAAGGGGCTAAAAGCATGCAATGGAGAAAGGATAGCATCTTCAACAAATGGTGCTAGGAAAACTGGAAATCCATATGCAACAAAATGAATCCGAATCCCTTTCTCTCGCCATGCACAAAGTTAACTCAAAATGGATCAAGAAGCTTGATATCAAAACAGAGACCCTGCGTCTGATGGAAGAAAAAGTTGGCTCCAATCTACATATTGTGGGGTCGGGCTCCAAATTCCTTAATAAGACACCCATAGCACAAAAGTTAAAAACAAGAATCAACAAATGGGACTTACTCAAACTAATAAGTTTTTTCTCAGCAAGAGAAACAATAAGAGGTAAATAGGGAGCCTACATCCTGGGAACAAATTTTTACTCCTCACACTTCAGACAGAGCCCTAATATCCAGAGTATTCAAAGAACTCAAAAAATTAGACAATAAGAAAACAAATAACCCAATCAACAAATGGGCCAAGGACCTGAACAGACACTTCTCATAGGAGGACGTACAATCAATCAACAAGTACATGAAAAAATGCTCACCATCTCTAGCCGTCAGAGAAATGCAAATCAAAACCACCCTAAGATACCATCTCACTCCAGTAAGATTGGCAGCCATTTTGAAGTCAAACAAGTGCTGGCGAGGATGTGGGGAAAAGGGTACACTTGTACATTGCTGGTGGGACTGCAAATTGGTGTGGCCAATTTGGAAAGCAGTATAGAGATTCCTGGGAAAGCTGGGAATGGAACCACCATTTGACCCAGCTATTCCCCTTCTCGGACTATTGCAAAATGTGGCATCTATACACAATGGAGTATCACTCTGCATTAAAAAGTGACAAAATCATGGCATTTGCAGGGAAATGGATGGCACTAGAGCAGGTTATGCTAAGTGAAGCTAGCCAATCCCTACAACATAAATGCCAAATGTCTTCTTTGATATAAGGAGATCAACTAAGAACAGAACAGGGAGGAAGAGCATGAGAAGATGATCACCATTAAACAGGGACGAGAGGGGGGAGGGAAAGGGAGGGAAAAGGGAAATTGCATGGTCAAGGAAGGAGACCCTCATTGTTATACAAAATTACATATAAGAGGAAGTGAGGGGAAAGGGGAAAAAAAACGAGAGAAATGAATTACAGTAGATGGGGTAGGGAGGGAAGGTGGGAGGGGAGGGAAGGTGGGAGGGGAGGGAAGGTGGGAGGGGAGGGAAGGTGGGAGGGGAGATAGTAGAGGATAGGAAAGGCAGAATACAACAGACACTAGTATGGCAGTATGTAAAAAGTAGATGTGTAACCGATGTGATTCTGCAATCTGTATACGGGGTAAAAATGGGAGTTCATAGTCCGCTTGAATCAAATGTATAAAATATGATATGTCAATAGCTTTGTAATGTTTTGAATAAAAAAATAATTTAGGAACTTCACAGAAAAAAAATATGAATTCATTGAATCCTGGAAATATCCATATGCAGTAGGCATTAAATGATATTACGTGTCTCCTATTTTTTTTTTTGTACTTATTGAAACTTAAGAGTTTTATTTTCAGATGCATCATTTTCGAAGTCAAAATTTAAGAATTCAGTTACAATAAGAAAAATTAAATGTCATGTGTTGAAACAAAAGTCAAGTTGTGAAGCCTAATTGATTAAAAACGACAAAATTCAAAATACAAAGATTTAAGTCAAGCGGACCTCACCTGATCCATAGACTGACAGCATACACTCAAAGTTTGGCTTCATTTTCCCAAAACAGAAAATTAAAATATTGTATCCTTCAATATTGATGTGTTTGCTACAATAAGCATATGCTTCAAAATATTTCCAATGGCTCCAGAATGTCTTACCACAGTTTGTATTTTAGGTTCAGGTAAGAGTTTTAGAAATATGCACATTATTTCCCAAACCGTTTTTAAAATCCAATTCTCACCTATATACATCTAGTGAAAGTTTTAGATTTCCTTTTATAGTAAAGCTCAATAATAGATCTCATAGGGTTATTTAGATGACTCAAAGACCTACATCAATGAGAATACTTAGTGTGCTTGGCACAATGTAAGCACTTCCTCAGCAATAGCAATAGTTAGTCCTTGTTAGATATTCTTTAATGTGGAGACTCAATTACTAAGGTGCTAGGATTTGTGGGTGGCATCTAAAATATACAAGTTTTGAAGATAAAAAGACATTTTAATATTCAGAGTTAAATATATCACAATAATTCTTATGCTTTAAATAATTCTTACAGCTTTATGGCTTTTATTGAAAAAAATATTCTGATTTTGCTATGATCAAAGACAATTGTTTGCTTTTAATATAAAGGGTCTTTATGAAGTAGAGTAAAATGTGGCTTACATGTTCTGAATGGAAATATCCATTAGTTATTAAAAACTAAATAAGTCATCTGTGAAAGAGAATGTGATTTTCTACATGATAGAGTATGTTGTAACCCTCAAAATGATATTTATAATGGCCATGTGGGCAATGAGAAAAGTTGGAAAATGCATAGCTTTTCAATATATAGAGTTTGATGCTTAGAGAGCACTTCATTTGTAGAAGGGACAAAGTGAGGAAACATTGTTATCTGGAGAAAAAAATATGAAAACATGAAATCCCAAATAAAACATGATTTCAATCTTGTAGAAGAGTTCATAGAATAAAGGTTAGAAGAAACCTAACATCTCAAGAGTCATTATCACTGTGTGAAGAAATTACAATGATTTTAAAGTTCTTTTCCATATATTCAAACTTTTAGTCAAGAACTATTTTAGGCCAGGGTTGTGGCGCACTCTAATCCCAGCAGCTCAGGAGGCCGAGACAGGAGGATCTCTAATTCAAAGCTAGCCTCAGCAATGAGGAGGTGCTAAGCAACTTGGTGAGTCCCCGTATCTAAATAAAATATGAAATAGGGCTGGGGATGCGGCTCAGTGATTGAGTGCCCCCGAGCTCAATCCCCAGTCCTCTCTCAAAAAAAAAAAAAAAAAAAATTACTTAGGTTAATTTTCTAGAGACGCCTAATTTAAGACTCAACATATGAATATTCTGAACCTTATAGGACTCACATGGACTTAAGAAGGGATGTTTAACAAGGCAATTGTAAAATTTTTAAGTATTCCTTGGGAAAAAGCTTAACGTTTGTTATTTGTAAGTTGTATCCTTAAAGCATTTAATTACCACTAACAAGTTATTAAAACAGATTCATGATTGTATTTCACACATACTTTCTTGAAACTTTACCGTTCCAGTCCTTTGTAAACTATAGGAACTGACAGTAATGGTAAACCTATCTAATCTAAGTCCTTTATTGGAGGATCTCTGTTCATCACAGAAGTATAACTGAATTCTAACACCTCTGTCAGTGCACCCTCCCATGAATTAGTCTGTAGGTAGTTAAGAGATGTCTTTTGAGGGACATTTACCCTCCTTGTACTCCTTGACTTTCAACGGAATATAGTCAGGATAAATGCCCCCTATACACACACTCCCTCAGAAGTTCTTCTGATTCAAGCCTACCAAGAAATACATTTCACAGGAAAGTATACCGTAGAAAAAATAGAAGTAGTCAGACTATCAACAGTCACTGAAAATTCCAGTGAGAAACTTTCCTGTTTAATCAAAGGTACTCTCTCAAATGGCCACCACGAGAAGACACTCAGTTTCACTTGGCCTGGTCCCTGATGCCAGCCTGGAACGACAGTGCCAGCATCTCAACACAGGGAGCCAAGTTCAAACCCTGAGGACAATTACCCCCATTGCCTCCGCGCTTCTCTGTGCTGTTGATGCTAGTACTTGAAGTTTATTATCCACCACACAGAACACCATCAGGAGTCCCTAAAAACAAAAGCACTCTCCACACCTCATGTGGAGACTGCTAAGTTTTCCTCACATGCTTTTCCTACTCTACCACTTGTCAGATCACCAAGACAACATTCTCTCCAGGACGCAAGTTAGGGCAAGTTTCAAAATCTGGCTACGTCTCCCTCTAGTGACAAAGTCCATTCATTTCTTCTAAGATCCAGTAATTTTCATGTTTATTCCCTAAAATGCAGGAGGTTAACATTTTCCATATATTCTATGAAACCTAGACAAATTTTATATCCAAAGTATTCTGTAACTCATGTGGACATGTTAATGAGATTTCCGATTACCTAGTAAAATGATATCAATTTACCACTAGGGCATAAGCCATAGTAAACTCCCAAACTATGGTCCAAAATGGCTCCAAATTATTGGTCATCTATTATATGGATCAAGTCATAAATTTCATAATCACAGAATGTTGCAATTAATTCTTGTAACACCATTGCCAGATGTTTCCTATGTATTATCTACTTTCATGAACACATATTCAGAAAAGTTGGTGTGTTCAATGTAGTCAGCAAAAGGTGAACCAAGAATTTGAATTTTTGGATTTATAAACCTTTGAGCTCTACAATGCACTGTTCACCTTACATTCTATGCCTGCCTACTCGGGTCTTATCACATATGCACCCATTTCACCCGGGACATTTGCCCCAGACCTCATGCTTTTGTTCCAATTCCTGTTCATCCTTGAGCTCATCTCAGTCTGTTCTTTCACAAGGCAGTCTCCTCTCAGCTCCTAGATTTCCATTTTATATCCAAATACTCTATTCCTATCACAGTTCTCAAATATAAAAGTACATGATTGGATGAATCTACCACCACCACCCACACCAAAAAACAGTACTTGATCCATAAACATTAAATGAGTGAATGAATGCACGGATGAGCAAACATCATTCATGCAAATTGTATTTCAATAGATTTTCTGTCACCTCTGCTTGGACTGACATTCTGATGCCCACATTTCTGATACTCATCTGCTAACTTTACTCATCCCGATTTGAATGCATCCTTGCTTTCGCATTGGTATTCTGGGACCTGGGTTGTATCTTGATTATCATACAACAGCTCTTTCCTCTTAACAAGAGAAATTAAACTCACCTATACTTGAGGTAGATCCCATGAAATCCGTGAAAATTAAAGAAAAAAATTGAAGGGTCCCAATCTGCAGGGTTATTTCTTAGATAAAAGTCTCTAACAAAGTCATTCACTGTAGAAGCTAACATCTTTTCAGAAATCAATCTGCTTTACAAATCAAAAGACAATAGTTGGAGAGGATATACTTCAAATCTTTTTTAAAAAATACTTATTTTTTTAGTTATAGGTGGACACAATACCTTTATTTTTATGTGATGCTGAGGATCAAAAGCAGTGCCTCATGCATGTTAGGAGAGCACTGTACCTCTGAGCCACAAACCCAGCCCCCCCCCCCCACACACACACATTAACTCTTAAAGTGTGGTTCTTTTAATGGATTAAAAACTAGTCCATTATTTGACCTCAGTGAAAGACACAGGTCAGGTAAAATTCTCGAGGGAATATTCTATCCATTTCCTTAGATGGGAAAAAGAGGGTACAAAGGTGCATACCATCTTTTTTCAAATTATGTTTAAATTTCATAAATATCTAATGGTGCTGAAAACTACTACTACTTATTAAACATGATACATTGTGTTTAATTTTGCTCTAACGAGCACATTGATGATTTAAGATTTTCAACATTTTCACCTGCCCGAACACACCTTGCAAAGCCATGCTTATCACAAGCATTTTACCACCTTGTAGCTATAGGCTGTGATTTACAACAATGCTTAGAACAAGCTGTTTTATTAGTTCAGTGACCCAGAGTGAGTATATAGATATAAAGCATATACATGAGAATATTTATGATGGTGATTAATTATAGAGAACAGCATCTTAGAAGCATGTAGATGAAAAGTGAATAACATATTCCACTATTAACATTCCTCTGTGAAGTGGGAGGTGTAGAAAGAGCACAACAATGGAGTGCAGGGAAGGTGGGTCAGACAAGTGATAAATCAACTGTAGAAAAACAGGGAGGGAATTATCATAGGCATTGAGCTACCAGTCTAATGTGATGAATACAGAATAACACCACCATATTTGTAATTATAATGATGTCCTTATAAATTATAGATCAATTCAGGAAGCAGCACTTTTATATTTTTAAATAAACGTAGACAATATATCCACAATATTAACAAAAAGAGTGCATGTGAAGCCTCAATGGAATCCTAAATCCTAAAATGCAACTCTATATTCGTACAGGGCACAAGTCGTCCTCCTACCTTTTCCATGAGAGAATGAGTCATTGTGTTGCATTTCCTTAACTAACACATAATGATTCACTTGCTCCCTTATCTCTCAATGTCTGCTAGGCAGCCCTCACAATGATATTGTATACCACAAAGAACCAAGACCTGGAGACACACTTGAGGTTTCCTGTGAATGAAAGCGAGTGCATGATAACTTTGCCCCTAGCCCATTTTCAAGTTCTCCTTTATCTCCTGTTAAATTTAAGCTCCTCATCAACTGTATCTTACTGTTTGTCCTGCCTGCAATGCTCTTGACAATACCATGTGTATGATAGGCATTTGGAAACTTTTATAAGTGACTCCTTTCAAGGCAAGCCTTTCCTGTGCTTTAGAACAGAGTTGAAGAATCCTCCTGGAAAAAGGAAAGGAAAATCTAGAAGGCTGGATGTGTTTCAGTATCACCCTGTAGTTTTAAAAATACACCGATTCTTTGGCACAGTATCAGACCTATGACTCATCACCTCTGGAGTAAGGTCTGGCAATCTCTACTTTTAATGTGTATCCCAGGTGATTTAAATGTGCAGCTGGGAATGGGAGCTATTGGTCTGATACCTTGTCTTTTTCCTAGACTGGTATGCCAAAAAATTAGTGCAATAAATAGCACCTTCTTGCTTTATATTTCTCCAAGTGTATATATATTTTACACTTATATAAAACATTTCTCATTTGAGCAATATATTCAACAAATTATATTCAATAAGTATGTGTTCAACACATTGTTACATTTTTAGAAAATTGACCTGGCCAACTCTTCCCAGTCAATTATTTTCCTCCTATGCAGGAGTAGAACTTGGTGAGACCCTGCTTATCATTCTGTCGGTTCATACACTTGACCTCTAACAATGACAAATTCATCCAATAATCACGTACAGAAAGGCCAGTGTTTGAACCTTGGTCTCCGTGGCATACTCGAGCAGAACAAACTTTCTTCTGGTCCAAATCCCCTCTAGTTAATATGTTCACAAGTGACAGGGGAGGGGAGGAGATTTCTGAACACACAAAATTCTCTTAACCTTTCAGACCAAAATGTGTGAAATAAAACTTGTCAGTCTATGCATATTGCGTTCCCAAAGTAGTACTGCATAAACACAGCTGCCACACATGATACTGGCTAGAATCGCATCTTTCAGTGATATCACTTCATGCTGGGATGAAGAGACTTGACAAAGCAATATAGCTCACTTGCCAACACATTCTGGAAAAGCTCAGGTGGTGAATGACTTCCTCCATAGAGTGACAAGATTGCCATGTATTTTTGTTCAGGTTTGCACTAAGAGGATACTAGTTGTATCAGACTCCTTTATTTTTATGACTAAGGTTATTTACCTCAATGCAGAGCCATTAAGAAAATGTTTATATATTTAGAATACTGCACACACATGCGCGTGCACGTATCTTCAAAGTAACTATCAGTCTACAATGAGAGGAAAAGTCAATGTAATTACAGCTTTGGGCAGAATGTAGCATGGACACTTCATGTACACAAAAATAGGGTGAATTTCACTCTTATTTGTCAACCAGAAAGATGGTTTAAAGAAAATTCAAGACTAAATTCATTAGACTAAATTTCAGTTTTCAGGCATGTGTTCATAAAGTTTATAATGTTAGTAATTTATTTGTTATTATCTGTCCCAAATGAGATATTTATACTATGAAATGACAGTAATTACAAGTAAGATGTTTTGGGAACCTTATCACATACAGAAATGATCATAAATATGCTTGTGTACTAGTTACTTTATTGTTCCCCAAAAGTCTCCGTTTTTCTGTCTATTTTAAAGTACTATTTGTAGACTCAACTATAATTTTGAGAGCGACAACAGGTGTATGGTAAGCAGAATTTGTAACAGATTTCAACATGCCACTTCCAACAATATACATCATTAGAAAAATCTGATTTGAAATGCATTTATTTACAAATAAATACAAAATAGTCAATGAAGAAGATGACGGAAAACATCTGCAAGTGGTTGAACTCATTGATATATGTGACCATTTTGGGCCAGACAATCCATGGTATTCAGAGAAACATCCATGATGGTGAGCCCAATAATGAAATTTTTCTTCATTTGTGAAAAAACCACAGCAACATCTAATGTTTTAAGCAAAATATTTGTCTACAATGTAAGTATTAGGAAGAATTAGTCTAAACTTTACAGAATGAAATAAAAACTAGATGATTATAATTATAACAGATGCAATGAATGAAGTTATTTTGGGTGACACAAAGCATTAAAATGACTGATTATGGTAGATCAAATCTTCACATAACCTTTGTGTATTTTTTTAATTGTTATTCAAGCTATTAAAAAAATGAATCCTATCATTTCCAACAACACAAATGAAACTGGGAGTTATTACCTTAAGGGAAATAAGTCAGGTATGGAAATACAAATACTCATATTTTCACTTAGATGTGCAGGCTAAATGAGATGATCCCATAGAAGGAGAGAGAACACTGATTGGAAAGGGTAGGTCAGAGAAAGAGGTTAATAGAAATACCAGTGCCCTTGGATAAAAAGAATAGCTTCAAAAATTCTTGAGCACAGTAGGATAACTATGATTGACCACAATTGTGTATTTCCAGATTGCAAGTAGAGAGAATTTTGTATATTCCCAACACGAAGAAATGATACATGGTTTTGGTGATAGATGTAACAATTACTCCGATACTATCATTATACATGTATTGAAATACTACACTGTAGCACATAAAAATGCATGAAAATTAGTCTTAAAATTTTACAAATAATTTAATATGTGTTAGATTTGCAGATTTCTAAAATGTGAAAATTTGGTTCAGTAGAACACATGCCTCAGAATCAATTTTAGCCAAGTCTTTAAAAAGAAAGTTTGAGAAGGTAAGCATATAATATTGCCACAAACATGTGTAGAACATGATAGATTGCAAACTATCTTTAAAAAGCAAACAAAGGAACTGGGAATTTTCTATTTTTACAGTGTTCACGCTATAAATTTAATAATGAAAAATCAGATGAGTTCTTTGGATACTTTATGTCATGCAAGATCCATACAACTATTTTTCAGCCTCAAAGAAGCATTAAAGTGTATCACAGACACATCATGGAATCTCTCAAAATTTGCTATGAGCTAGTCATGCTTTACAAAGGCATGCCACCAAAACTCATAGAAGGAGGGTTCTCTACTCTTAGGAACTATTGAGGATAGCAATCATGATATGACAGAAAATAAGCCTGTGTTTCAGTTTTAAAAATTGTTTCAGAATTGTGATAACTGAAGTAAAACTAATGTGAGAAAAATTATGCAAGTACCAGTTTCACATATAACTATCCTGAAAGTATCAATTGTACTCAAATTTTTCAAGCAAAATGAAGTCATAATGCTTTTTTAAAGCAATTGTAAGCAACTTGCAACCACTTGAAATTTACGTCAAGTTATTTAACGTAATACTAGTGAAAAGGGAAAAGGTTGAGTTTAACTACAAGTCTCCTGATCATTAAGTCTTCATTTTGAAATTAAATTTTAAATAAGTTTATTTAGTATAAAATATAAGTCTATATCATTAAAATAAAGGTTTTTAATTCTGAGAAAATCATGGCTTGAAATACTGCAACTGTTTTAAAATTCATTTGAAAACCACTAAGCACTCACTATAGCTTATGACATTAAGAGAACCTTAGACTATTTTCTTATCAGATGCCAGAAGAGAGTGAAATTTACCAAAGTTAAAATTTATTAAGAATTACTCAGTGCCTAGAATATCAAGAAAATCAAAGTGTTGTGGCAGATAAACAGGACTTTTATATCCCAAAGATTAAAATGCATAACTTTTTAGTTTGCTATGTCATAGCATGGTAACCAAGTTCTTATTTATTGTAATTAAGTAGCCTAATTTTCTCTTATATATTCTACTTGATTTAATTCACTGGAAGAAAGTGACATTAATTTTGTGATTTCTACTCTTGGAAAATACAGTAACAAAGTTTTTTCTAGGAGAGCTAGGAATGTGGCTCAGCTGTAGAGTCTTTGCCTAGCCAACATGAGGTCCTGGGTTCACCTTAATGACTGAGGAAAAAAATTTTCTAAGAGAAAGTGTACCTCGTTCAAATTTGTACCAAACTTGCCTTCAAGAATTAGGAGCAGCTTTGTAGTTGAGAGAATGGCTATTAGCAAATCAACTTCAAGTGTCTTGGTAGGTAACACCAGAGTAAAGTTTTTGTGGGTATTCTACTTAAGGTCCTAGGAAGAGCACTCCTTGTTTCAGCCTGGGTCATGTGCCTATCTAAAACATTGGCTGGGGGATGAGACATTTGCTCTCCTAGGTTTAACTCAACTATCTAGTCTCAACAGGATTGAGAGGTAGTGGTCAAGGAAAAATGGTAACAACCCTAGTGTAGCTACACAGAGTTGCAAGGAGGGTAGAAATTTCCAAAAGAAATATTTGAGGGTGCCGATATAAACACGAAAAACATCATTTAACAGACTAAACCACAACCACTACCATTGTCAGCAATTACTTAACATTTTGTATTCAAATTCTGGACTTTGAAAAATTGCCAATCGAGTCTGGAGAAGGGCAACATGAAGAGTTTATCAGTCCTGAGAGACGCAAGGTGGTCGATTAGAACTTCCCCTTGTGCACCTCTGAGAAATACAAGAGTAGGCTACAAGAGAAACTATATTCCAAAGAGGAAGCGAAAGAAGTTCTGTAGACCAACAACCCACATAGAAATGATGGGAAATCTCAGCAGCAGTGAGAATCGTAAAGATAGTACAGAGAAAAATACAAAGCAAGTCACAGTCACCGCCCAGGCAAGGAGTGAGGAACTAGACACTGCAAGCATAAAGCAGGCTGCAGAGTATATTCAGCCCCATAAATAGGTGTAGACCAGCAGTCTTAATGGCAGAGAAATACACGGTTCATCCAAACATTAAATGCGCAGTCTGGCTGGGCACAAATCATGAGGCGCTCAAGCAGGAACTTTATCTTCGAACTCCTACCCACACGGTCCTCCCAGGAACACCACACACCAACCGGAACTCACTCCCTCCACCCGAACTTTTCCAACCCTTGAGAACTCTCCAGGAATCCCTGAGAGCGCTCAACTGGAACTCAAAAGTAGCAGGAGCCGCCCTACTGCCGGACAGCAGGGGTCTAATATACAACTGAATACACAGCCTGTTTCAGTCTAGCATCATCCAGTCACAGCAATTATACACAGCTTTACTTAATTATGATCTTAATGGCTCACTGGAGTCACCTCTCAACCATTATCTCTGGCAAAATGCCAGAGGCCATTCTGACTCTGCTGTGGCTCTAAACAATTAAACTGTTCAGGTACTTGGTTCGCATGTGTCCTACACAGCAAGTTTTAGAAAACAAAGTCAATATACTGCTAAACAAATTTTTGAGTATGAAAAACAGAAGCCATCTGGACAGGGGTTTTATTGTTAGGAATCAGACTGCCCTGGGAAGTAGAAAATTTGGAGCACTCACAATTCAAGGTCAATGTGGAGACCCTTTGCATTGACTGTGTAGGAAATGGCTACACAAGATAGTCTTGAGTAGGAGGAGAGATGGACATGAGCCTGCCTAGTTGTTTGAGCAGCATGGATCTGTAAGGAGGTACAAGACCAGTGTGGGTGGTGTGGTAAGGAGGCAGGCCTGAGAATACTGTGACAGTGGCAAAATACTTGGTGGTCATGCCTTCCTCTCCAACACAGAATCCACTGGTTGGAGTGCTCCTCATTCATACCGTGAGGCATCAGGGATGGACATCTTATCTGGGTCATTTGTGATGCCCCCAAATGTGTAAGGGTCCAGCAAACGTCGGAGGAAGAGACCACCAAGAGACCGACTCATGCAATCCGCAGAAGGGGATTTATTGAGAATCCAGCGCGCTGGGGCTCCGTGCTCACTCAACAAGGGAGAGCGGCCCAGAGCCCCGAGCAGGGGTTGAGCAGTGCTTAAGTACACTTTAGGGAGGGCAGGAACTTTACATACGTCAAGGCCCCCTTTAACAAATCATCATACACGGGAAAATCAAACAACAATTCTTAAACATGATTAGCACATTCATTGGCGGGAACAGGTCGGGCGGGAGTGATAGGTCACTCCTAAGGAGGGGGATACATTCAAACTGATTGGTTTGGGCCCTGAATGCCTACGTGCCAAACTGCACAAGGTCCAGGTTATTTAATAACTAAATGGTCAGTACCAGGCATTGTCTTAACTGCCTCAGGAATTTCAGGTTCTGTGTGCAGTTCAGAAACTTTACAATACCTAGTCCTTTACATTTTAACTCAGGCTTTGCAGCTTAGAAGCAGCTTTACAATGCCTGGTCCTTTACATCTTAACTCAGGCTTTGCAGCTTAGAAACTTTACCCTTTCAAATGTACACATTAAAATCCACAGGGCTGAAGATACACCTGCCCAGCATAGCCAAGATACAAAGCAAACTTACACACCATTGGTGGGCATGTAAAGTAGTATAGCCACTTTGGAAAATGCCATGTAGTTTCCTCATAATACTAAACATAGAACTATAATATGATCCAGTTACATCACTCCTGGGTATAGACCCAAAGGAAATGAAATCGGCAAACAAAATAGGCATGTACAGACCTGTCTATTGCAGCACTCTCCACAATAGCCAACTTTTCAGTCTAAATGCCTGTCAACAGATAAATGGTGGGAAAAATGTGGTATATACACACAATGAAATACTAGTCTTAAAAATGACATCATGTCATTGGTAGGAAAATGGATGGAACCAAAGGTTATCACATCATTTATTTAAGCAAAGTAAATGATATGATACAGAAAGTATCACCTTTTTTTCCATATGTGGTGGGGCAAATAACTTGCAAATACAAGAGGAATTATTTGGGGAAGGAAAAATTATGAGGGGAAAAGAGGCAACATGATAAAGAACAGTAGTAGGATGAATGGATACAATTGAAACAATATATGAATGTATGGAAATGTCAGTGAAGCCCATTAGCTTGTACCATTAATATGAACTTTGATTTTAAAGAACTATCATGCCTTATACCAGGAAGTGACCAATGTATTGCAGACAAACAGGAGATGGCCATCAGTGATGCATGTAGAACTGTGAATGTACGATTTATGATTTTAAGACTATCACACCTATACCAGGAAGTGACCAACGTATTGCACATCAACTTGAGATGGCCATCAGTGAAGAATGTAGAACTGGAGAATTGTAAATATAGAAAAGCTTACAAGATAAACTGACAGTGTGCTTTAAAGTATCTGTCTCAATGTACGGACGTGAAAAAGACGCAACATTTTTTCCTAGAATCTCACCATCTTCATTTCTATTCGTCTGAAATTTGTAGCATAATATTTAATTTCATTGTTAGATGAACATTGTATCTGTTCTTAAACGTGTTTTTGCCACAGTGACAAAGTAGTAAGAACAATTTTACTTTTCAAGGAGAGTCACCTGAATCTAGTAGATTCTACCAGTGAGGTCTGGTATCTGAACCATGAGGTCCCGTGATCTTTTAAGAGTAGACATTATTTAGGAACCACTCTTATCTAGATATGCCATATTCCTCAGTGAAAACTAATTTTCAGTATTCTGTTGCTTAATCCCCATCTCCTTGTTTCAATAGTTCTTTAGAAGTCAAAGCCTTGGAAATGGTCTGTGAATTCTAGTTTTTAATTGTATGACAGGCCCAGAAACAGTGGGTAAAAAGAAATCTACCAGGATTCCAAGTTCAACTCCAGTTGACATGCGACTTCACTTATGTTCCCTTATATTGGTCTTTGCTTTTGGACAATATTTGTAAGAGAATAAGGTAAAACTTAGCAATCATTTATTGTATGCCTTTTATTGGCTCAGTACCAAATGTGCAGCATAAAATATGCTTTCTCTGCTAATAACTGGTCTTCGAGCTTTGAGCAAATCATTTTCGTTCTTTGTGTCTTAGTATACCATAAGACATTTTAGGTAGACATTCCTGAGGATTTTCTGATCATACACCAGAGCAAGTCATGGTAGGGTTTAAAAAGGTGATGGATATGAAAATTCTTTGAGAAGTTCAAGATCTTCCATAGCTTCAGTAAAGATATCAAAAGACCGGAAAAACTTACATATCATTTTGAGATATCAAATTCATTAAAAGCACAATTTTTGAAAGCCCACTGAATATTTTGTCTAAATAGAGACTCTTCCACTGGAAAGAGGGTGAAAACTGACTTTTTACTAGTCAGACTACAACTGACTGGAAGACTCTGCACCACACGACACAGATCACCAAAGAGGTTTCCACTTTATTTCAAAAGGCTGTGTGTTTATATAGGTCTAAGGAGAGGTCACAGGGCTGAGGTAGGTAACAGGTCGCCCGTTTATTGGCAAGCTCTTCCATATGTCAGTTCCGGAGCCCAAGAAGTTGATTCTAATTGGGGCTAAGGCTTCCCACCAGCAGGGTTTGAACATTGGCGCCAGCGGGAACGTTTCACGCCAGTGAAAGAAACAAAGAGGAGAAAGAGGGTCATTAGATGCCATGTTGGGGTTTTTCTCTGGGGTGCTACTGCCGTTATGCTTTCCCAACACTGACCTTTTAAGATAAAATATCAAAGATCATACCACCCCTTCCTTCTACCTTTCCAACTAGCTGGTTAACATTATTAGAATTCAGTTGCCCAAGAGTGAGCCTTTCATTATTTCTCTTTTGCTTATGTATCATCAGGTCAATTCTCTTTTTTCAAATTTAGAAACTAGTTTCAAAACACTTTGAAACAAGCCAAAAAGGTTACTAGCACTGCAAATAAGAGGAATGTGAACAACAATTTTTACATTTGTATGCATCCACAGAAATAGAAGGGGAAATAATTATTCATTGAGTGCTTCTTCCTGACAGGTAATAATGATGGCTAATGAGACTGACATTTACACTGTTCCACAAAAAAAGTATTTTTCTGAACATGATGTGTAATTAACAGAACTTACACACAAATCATACAGGCAAAAAGCATCAAATTATCAACACTGTGAATGAATAATGTCCTCCAAAGGACACCCCTCAACCCTTTTTCTGTCCTGTGAGTAATTTTAAGGCTACTTTAGGGTTTCATCATTCTGCACCAGGAAGATAAACTGGCTCATGCTGATGAATATCATTAATTCTTATCAATTTGGAAGGGAGGAAGAAAAAGGGAAACAGATTTTGAACAAAAGCACTTTAAAAAAATATTACTTTTTATAGTGTATGTCTTACTTATGTTTGGGTCCTTTTTTCCCCTCCTTAAGAATTTTGTCATTACACAGCATCCTCTTTTTTTCTGTTAAGAATTTTGTGAGCATACATATATACATACATTTGAGTCCTTTTATCCTATCAGCAGCAGAAAGTAAGGTTGGAGCAAGAATGGACTCTTCTAGAGAGTAAAGGATAAGAGCTCACCAGCCAGTTTGGAATGAACTGCAGGTGATTGTAGAGGTAAATATAATACATTTGAGGGTTAGTTTTGACAATATTTAACTTTTTGAGACTAAAAGAGTCACTGGTATAGAACAACATGCCGAGAAAATCAAAAGGCATCACAATTTACAGCATTAAAAGGTTCTAGTCCAAATAGTTGTTAGTAAGGTGTGAATAGTAGTGTACAGAACCTAAGTTCCCAGTGGCCCTCACTGCTCAGGACTCACCGTGACAGGAGCCAGCGTGCCCGTTAGCATTGCCTTCCCTGCAGCCAGTCAGCTCCCAGCTCACCTAAATCCTTCCTGCCTCTACTCAGCTGAGAATCCCAGATTCTGATCAAATTTAACATTTCAGCTTGGCATATATTTGTTGGAATATAACCTGTGAAGAGGAGCGACATCTTGTTCTCCAAGATTTCTCCTTCTGCCTTTCTTGCACCTTGCCAGATAATAAAAATATATTTTAAAAATGTCCCTTGTATATCATTTAAGATCTTCATCAACAGATGGTCATCCTTCCCGAGTCAGTATCTCCAGGCTTTGATCTGTTCGGTTCTATCTAGTCTTTCTCAAGGTCCTAAGTGACATTCACACCTACTCTTTGATAGTTCTCTTGAAATACTTCCCTATTCAGCACCATCTATCTTTATTCAGCATATAATTTGGTAGACTTAGAGATTTGCTAGTTTTTAGTTTCTCTTATAAAGTCTCATATGCCCATTACAATGACATAATGTTCTTGTTTAATCCACATCAGTAACTTGTTATGACATATGTTCCTGAATAATAATTAAGTTTTGTTTTTCTAATATCATTAAAACATTTTAATAAAAATTCCAGTTATGGTACCCTCACCTACCTACGTATCTGAAGACAATCTGACAAACTTAGAACAGCATGGGGAAGTACTTAAAGTCTTTGGACTACAGGGTAGTAAAGTAAGGACACCAAATTTAGTAAAATCTAGCTCGTCTATATAGGATGGATTAGAGTTGGAATACCTTGCCTTCACCCTCCTTAACATCCTTCCATAATATTTTGTTGATGTGTTAAATGATGGTCTGTTATACCTTCCTTCGCTTCATTACAAGTTCCTGCTGTTTCTTCCTTTTGTTCCCTGTCCTTTGCAACTGCTCTATGAAATTGATTTTTGATCCATGAACTCATTATGCCTCCAGGATAAGAGGCAGATGAGCTACAGAGGAGGAAGAAGCCCTTTGAGCAGCCAATTACTTCAAAATTCAATGAAATGCTTAGTCATTATGAGTCATGTGCTTTAAAAGTTGAGTAGTCTAGATGTGTTTGATACATTGCTGAAATAATACACAATAGAAGGGGATTTACAGTGAACAAGTTTCAGTTAATATCATACAATTTACTGACTTTTCATTTTATTTCTTGCGTTTTTAGTAGTCTTGTTAAGGAAGTCTGTTCCAAAGCCAACATGTTGGAGTGTCGGGTCTACTTTTTCTTCTAGCAGGTGCAGGAATGGGAGAAAATCTTGGTCACCTGCACCTCAGATTAAGTGTTAATCTCTGGGATATAGAAAGCACTAAAAAACCTCACACTAATGTGTAAATAGGCAAAGAGACTCAACTGATTTCTCAAAAGAAATAGTCAACAGATATGAGAAAAGTTCAACATCTCTAGCAATTAGAGAAATGCAAATTAAAACTACACTGAAATTTCATCTCACTCCAGTCAGAATGGCAGCTATCAAGAATGTAAGTAATAAATGGTAACAAGGATTTGGGGCAAAGGGTACACTCATACACTGGTAGTAGAACTGCAAATTGATGCAGCCTTTCTGGAAAGCACTATGGAGATTCCTCAAAAAAAACTAGGAGTTGAACCACCGTTTGATCAAAGTTATAGCACTCATCAGTATATATGCAAAGTTATTTAAAATCAGCATACTACCATAATGCAGCCATATCAATGTTTGTAACAGTTCAAGTCACAATACCTAAGCTCTGGAGCCAACCTAGGTACCCATCAACAGAAAAATGGATCAAGAAAATGCTTTATATACACATAAAGAATGACTATTTTGTGACATTTTCCAGTGAATGGATGGATCTAGAGACCATCACGCTCAGTGAAATAAGCCAATCCCCCCCAAAATCCCATGTTGATTGTTCTGATATGTGGATGCTAACACATAAGAGGCAGAAAGAATTTCAGTGGATTAGACAAAGGGCGAATAAAGGAAAGGGATGGGGATAGGAATAGGAAAGACAGTGGAATGAATCTTACATAACTTTCCTATGTACCTATATGAATACCACAGTAGATTTCCACACCACATATATCCACAAGACTGGGATCTTAATTACAAGTGTAGTCTGTATAATTATGTCAAAATGAACACTCATGTATAAATAAAAATTTTTAGAAGGGGTTTATATATATGCACCTAATATACTAAAATGGACAGTTACGTAAGAAAAGTCTGTAGAACTCTAATTCACAGGATCAACTAAACTTTAGGTAAGATTTCCTTGTATTACTATTCATTTCTTTATAAAGCCCTGGTACAAGCTTATATTTATCAACGTTCTATTTTACAAAGATCAGACTACTGTACCTTCTGAACTTCCATAAAGAAACATTTGGACTTATTCTGGCGGCAGAGACCAGTATAAGGACAAATACATCAAAGAACAAGATTGTCTGCTTAGGAAATAATTGAAAATGTTTCACGCAAGCATGATTTGGTGCTGAAGGAAGAAATAGCCTGTGACAATGCCCAGTCCTGGTCTTCAATGGATACAGAGAATTGAAGAACATCCATAATATTCTGCTACTTGCTGAAAAAGGACCCCAAATTGGTGGAGGTAACCAAGAGAGGCCGTCACCCACTTGCAATCAGTCTAGTTTTTAATCTTTCTCTCCTGCCAGAAATGGGATCTTGGCAGTCTTTTCTTGATGTAGTCACATGGACATATTTTCTTCATAAAAATTTGATGAGCTATATATTTATATTTGTACACTTTTGTATTTCTACTCTCTACTTAAGTTTTTATAAAAACTGAGAAAACACTTGTGCTCCTTGTTTTATTTCCACGATTGGCTTCTGAAATATCAGAGCGTTTCTGGCTTAGTATATGCAACAACCTCCCCACACCAAGAAATCTCCACAAAAACAACAACAACAACAACAAACCCACACCTGTTTTTAAAGGAATCCAAACCATGAGAGGGCTGGAAAACTGGAAGGACAGCCAAAGAATTCCAAGGTGATGAAGAAAATAAGTCAGGAAAAGTTATAACCCCAAACCCCAGAAGAACAGCTTTTTCCAATAGGGTCCTGGAGAGCCACTCCCTCCACAAGGAAAGAATGGACTGTGGTGACAACTGTATATGTAATTGCTCTCAACATAGTCAAATCATAGAAGCTTCCCTCCCATCCAGTCTCCCCTTATATGCGAGTATATGATGCAGAGTTTTTAGCCCTAAAGGATAAACTCAAACTTGCCTTTTCACCTGGAGTAGGCTTTGCTATATTGTTGGAGCCCAAGAGAAGCCAAGAAGAGCCGAAGATAATGATGAACCATCACACCAGTCACTGAGGAAGTTAATTAAAAGGGAAGCCAGCTCCATCCAGTGGCAAAACACCAAAGCCTTCCACTCAAGTAAAGATCTTCCCGTTTCCAAAACGAAGCTTCCAGTGTTCTTGGAAAACAGTGTAGGATCTAAATCTCTGCCTCCTGTTTAGGAAGTAGCATAAAAGAATACAACTTCTAAAGAAGTTAGAAGCATGGAGGTAAAATGCACAGACCTAACACATTTAAAAGGAGTTTCAGAAATATGACACAAAAGAGGAGAAGCAATTTTCATAGAGACTGAGGCCGAAATATTTTCATAGTTGTATAAGATCTAAATGGTCAAGTCACTTAAGACTTAAAATATTTTAAAAGGAAATTCTCTTGTCAACTAATTCATTCTTTTTCTCTATCCTGTTTGTATTCATTTGACAATGACAGATACTATTGTAGATTTCTGAAATTCACTGATAGAGAAGTCTGACTCCTCGGAGCCAACATGTACACGGAGGAGACTGCCAATGAATAATTCAATAATCTCAGGTTGAAAGTGAGAAGCACCTGTTGAACATAAACTGATACCTCTTGTTTGGAATGGCAGATGTTGCTTATCAGGACAAGAATATTGTTCGTGTGTCCTTTAACATGTAATTGTTACTCAGTTAAAGTTATAAAGAGCCTTGAAATATTTGAAGAATACTGTCCTAGAAAGAACAGAATTTGTTTTACTAGGGATATGCACACACGTGTATTGTGTATGCATATTTCACAAGAAAAATTAAATTTGGAAATGAATTACAGAGTGAAATGAACTACACATTTTAAAGGATTCTACATTTTTTAAAAAAAAGAAAAATCATCAACTCCCAGGTTATAGTTAGAATGGAAGTCTATACAGTCTTGAAAATCCCTGAGTACTTTTAAGATACAGGGAGAAAAATACCCTAAGCCTTAAAAGGTGTCACTAAGGCTAATGTGATCAGTCTCTGCTCTGAGAGAGTTCACTCTGAGTAACACTACATGAGCCAATTAAGCACCTGCAGAACAGGCTCGGAGGGTACCAGGGCTCCCAGCGAGCCACCTGCATGCCACTCAGTTTTGCACACTACGGACTGGAAGAAAGATGCACAGTGATTAGAAGACAAAAAGAGGTAGGTGTAACGAATAGTGAAAAGAGCTTCAGCCAAACTGTTAAAAATTAAGCTTTCAATAGTTAACTTACTCTTTGCAATATTAACCCTAGAATTATGAACTATGTTTATTTTTTATAGTTTTTAATCTTCGTGGTGCTATGACGTTAATGCATCTCATCCTTTAATCTCTTACATATTAAGAAAATGTCAGCTATTTCTTTAAGGTGTATTAATATTTCTAGAAGAAAATTATAATGGCTAGTTTCTGAAGTAAAATCAGATGTCCCAAGTTAATTTCCACAAACTGCTTACTATTCAAGAGTGAAAGTATAGTGTTATACCTTTCAGACAAAAATCAGGGTTTAATTTTTATTATGAAAAACTAAAATTTAAATGATCCAAATACTCAAAAATCACTTTCCTAGCCAGTTTTTGTTTCATATTTTACAATCACCTTTAATTTGTTCCACTCTGGAAGCCTCTACCCAGGCCAAGAAAATTCTGAAAGGCTGAACATGAAGAATATCTTTCCTGCCAAAATCTAGAGGTGAGGAACAGTGGGTCCATTAAAAGTGCTGTTTTCTAGACAAACATTATTAGTCTCAATCAGTTCTTTTGTGTAAATTTTTTAATTAGCTGCTTAAAGCACAACACTAATGACAGTGAAATCATAGTTTGTGCACATGTTCAGCAAGATACAGGTGTAAAGAGAAAATATCCAGGACAGACTGCAAGCAAGTGCTATTCACAGATCTTATAAACCCAAGCTGCTGGTTTAAAAGTGTGTCAGACAAGGGGATAGAAATGGCTCAGGGCAAAACATGATGATCAGGAAAACAACTTTCAGTATCAATCCTGCTAACCAAGTTTGCCACATTAAAACATAAGAATATGAGCTTTATTACCATTAGCATTATTTCCCAAAAGCTTGTAGCATCACTTTGTACAGATTCTCCTTATGTTTAAATGGCTGTGTGTCACCATAATAATTATTTTTTACTTTTCAAAATTTTAAGCACATCTATCTGTATCCTAATGCTCCTTGGTCTCTGGGCATCCAAAACATGTTATCTAAAATATTTATTGGCTTTGCTGATTTGGGGGACTTTCAAAATATTTTAATTCCCTCTGCTGATTACGAGTTCAGCCTGTGCTTCTAATCAGACATCTAATTGGTAGATACTGTTTTAAGAATGTTTGTTATACTGCGACCATAGAAGCCTTAGAATTATGTACTATGTATGTTTGATACAGATTGAACACTATGGCTATGGTTTTAATTTTTTTAAATAATTTTTTAATAAACAATTTGGTTATTTTTATAATTGACAAAATCAGTAGATATCTGTGGGGTACCAAGTGTAATGCTCTATATTAGTCTGTCAGTCTGGGTCCTCTGAGAAGCAGATATTAAGGTGACATTAAGAACAGAAAAATCTCATTAAGGACGTTCCTGTAAGAAAAAGAGGAGCCAGAAGGGCTGTAAGACTGAAATTCAAGTCTGATTCCAATTGAAGAGGAGGAGAGTGAATGGAAGGGATCCACTAAAAGCCAAAGAAATGAAGCCATAGGGTCATCATCGTTGAATTCAGCAGACTTATGTTCCTCAGCATCCTGAAGCAACTGCTTTGACAAAACAGTGCAATGGCTTTTGGAAGACATTTATACTACCAGCTAGACAATGATACTTTGCAGGGCTGAGATAAATTCTTTGGAAGGCTGTATATACAAATGAGTGCACAATATATGGTCCCGTTTCTCCCATAACCAGAATTCACAGGCACAGGTTTTGAAGGGTAGAAATGGAAGGGCCTCAACATTATCCACAGAAACTCACCAGCAAAAATATTTGCTTTTTCATCTCATGGCTTTATGCTCCACTGGTCCAAAGGTAGTATTTCCTGAGATGGGAGGGCTGCTACCAGAAGACTCAATTATACCACGTGGTTCTTTTAGAATTCTCATGCCACTGAGTCAACAGGCTAAGAAGGGAGTTATAGAGTTGGCTGTGTGAGCAAGCTTGACCATGAAGGCTTCTACTGGAGATGGAGGTAAGGCAGGGTATTGTGAAATACAAGGATCCCTTCAGGCATCTCTGTTAATTACTATGCCCTGTCATCAAGGTCAATGGAAAATTGTAACAATTCAAGCAGGACTATGAGTGGCCCATTAATCTTTATAGATCTTTCTATCATCTCATATTGGAGTGGCTCTCTCACTCTGAAGACCCCAATACAGCGGTCAAAATCATACACTTTCTTCAAAATCCATTATTTTCAGTTACCTTGTTTCAATTTGCTTTAGAAATTATACACACAAAGAAATGTTACTTGCAAAAAGATAAAATTCTGTAGCATTTAGGGAAGTTTATCAAATCTCTAGGATTTGGGGGAACAAATGACAGTGTTAAGTCATTACTAAAGGATTGTGTAAGATGTCTTATCTATTTTCAGTTCGTTTTTGAAAGAATCTGGATAATAGAGACTTCAGCAAATTCTCCACAGGAAGCCACAGAAAGCTTGCCACACTTTCTCCATGAATAATGCACACCTATACATTTGATTCGTTTTTGATCATGATTGTTTTGCACATGTTGCCTCCAAAAACATTTGAGATTTCCAAAGTTGAATGTTACGTGCTTTATCTTTTGAAACTACATTATCTGACAATGGCATCTTCGGAACCTTTTTAATTTGTAGGACAAATTTAGGAACTCACTGATAATGCTTTCCCAGCTCAACACAACCCACTGCCTCACCCAACAGATTTTGGATTCTGCAACATCAACTCTTCACTGGATTTCCTCAATTTCTGTCCTATAGGCCAACCCTATGAAAACAGTCTGCCAGTCCCACCATTTGTGTGGAACAATTCTTTAAAAGTTTACTTCCAAACTTATGCCACCATTTATTTGTGGGTAGAAGTAAAACAGGAAGATGGTGACAGGATCCTGGACCTTGTAAGCAAGTCCTAGCTGCCAACACCTATGAAAATGAATAGGAAATGCTGCACAGGAGAATATTTTCCTTAAAGGATAATTATACTGGGACCCTACTCCTGAACTGGTTTACTAACATCTATATTCTGGTGATCTGGTCTAGACAAGAGTATGGCTTAAAGTCCGCCTACACTGCTATGCAGGGCACTGCTATATTCTCAATTCACTTTTTTTTTTTTCCTTTGAAAAGAATTAGTCGTATCTATTATAAATGGATAAGGATCAAGCTCTAAGACATTTTTGGGGGGGAGAGGGTAGTTGGATTACAAAGTTTTGTATGGATTAATGGTAGAGGGTGCCATACATACAAGACATACATGATATGCACATGGTTTTAACAGATTTCTGGAAGGGTGTGCGAGAAGCTTCTGAAAGAGGTCCAATCTAATAAAATGCAGTCTGAATGGAGTACAGGAATAAGGTAGAAAACCCTACTTTAAAATCAAATACCTTTTGTACATTTTCAGTTCTGTACTTTACACATTACAAAGACAGATTACTGATATAGTGGCTTAAGAGATATCAATTTACTCTTAAACCAAATAGTTTGTCTTTTTTGTCATGTAAACTTACGGTATTTACTCCTGTTTCCCTACTTAGGTAATGAATATTCCACTTTAGGGAATTACTACCAATCCTAGCCCCAAAGCTACAAAAGGAGTTCCAGATTTCTGACAAGTTTAGCTGTTCCTCCTCATATTACAATGAATATTCCAATGGTTAGTTACCACAGGACTACCAAAGAGGATGAAAGTGTGTGGAGACTGGCAAGTGGTTTAGCTTTGAGAAGATTTACATTTGAAAAGGGCTCAGATTCTGAGAGGAAGGAGGAGTCTCTTATTGTCAACTGGAAGAATACACACTACTCTTGCATTCATCCAGTGCTAGGAGCTGAACTAAAAAAAATAGAATTTGTGGTCTGCCAATTGGTTAAATATTATGCTAAGAGTAAATATGTAGAAGTCAATTATTTGGGGGGAGTGTTTTGTTCCAGAAAATAATACCTTCCCTAAAATTTATGACAACTACATCCTCACTATTATTTTATGGTGACCTTTTCCCCACTCCTGTTAGAATTAATATTATTATCTCCTTTAATAAATTCATTATACACAATGTTTAGTAAATATACACAGGGTAGTTTATGGATTTAACATTTGCCTCAATTGGCTATTGTAGACCTTTTAATGATATTTTGTGAGAGACACGCGACCCACTGGCAGAACAGGCCCAGCGGCCCCCCGGCGTGGTAGACACATCACCCCAATTGGAGGAGGGGCAGAGCAGAGCTGGCGCCCACGCCTGCAAGGGAGACTTTGCAACTATACAAGAACAATATAAATATATAGGGGGAAAATTCAATAACAACAGTTTCACCAAACAGAAAGAAACGTGAGCAGTATGAAAAGACAAGGAAAGAAAGGACCACAAGCAATGCAGGTCAACTCAATTTTAGAAGAGGTAATAGCTGCAGCAGATGGAATGTCAGATAAAGAATTCAGGATTTACATGCTTCAGGTGATCTGGATTCTCAAGGAAGACATTAGACAGCAAAATCAGACAATGAAAGATCACTTTGACAACGAATTACATAAAAAAAATCCAAGAAGCAAAAGAGCAACTAGACAGGGAGATACAGGTTATAAAAAACAAAGAGAAATCCTAGAAATGCAGGAAGCAATAAACCAACTTAAAAACTCAAATGAGAATACTACCAGCAGAGTAGAACACTTAGAAGATAGAACATCAGACAATGAAGACACAACATCAGACAATGAAGACAAAGTGTTTCAACTTGAAAAGAGCATACAGCTCAGTGAGACTCTTAAGAAACCATGAGCAGAACATCCAAGAAATATGGGATAACAAAGAGACCTAACTTAAGAGTCATTGGGATACAGGAAGGTATAGAGGTCCAAACCAAAGGAATGAGCAATCTGTTCAACGAAATAATACGAGATAACTTCCCAGACTTGAAGAATCAGACAGAATCCCAAATCCTAGAAGCCTACAGGATGCCGAACGTGCAGAATCATAAGAGACCCACACCTAGACACATTATAATGAAGATGCCCAACATACAGAATAAGGAGACAATTTTTAAAGCTTCAAGAGAAAGGAAGCAGATTACATTTAGGGGTAAACCAATCAGGATAACAGCTGATCTATCAACACAGACTGAAAGCTACAAGATCCTGGAACAACATTTCAAATGCTGAAAGAAAATGGGTTCCAACCAAGATTTGTGTATCCAGCAAAATTAAGCTTCAGGATGGAAGCTGAAATTAAAACATTCCACAATAAACCAAAGTTAAAAAAATTTGCACCTAGAAAACCATCTCTTCAAAACATCCTCAGCAAAGCACTACAGGAAGAGGAAATGGAAAATAACAATGAAAACCAACAGTGGGAGGTAGTACAGTAAAGGGAAAAAATAATCAAAGAGGAAAAACAAACCATGTTAAGTAACATAAATAAACAAATACGGCTGGAAGAACAACCCATATCTCAATAATAACCCTAAATGTTAATGGCTTAAACTCACCAATCAAGAGACACAGGCTAGTAGAATGGATCACAAAACAAGACCCAACAATATGCTGCCTATAGGAGACACATTTGATAGGAAAAGACATACATAGACTGAAGGTGAAAGGTTGGGAAAAATCATATCACTCATATGGACTTCGGAAACAAGCAGGAGTGTCCATACTCATGTCAAATAAAATAGATTTCAAGCCACAGTTAATCAAAAGGGATAAAGAGGGACACTACATACTGCTCAAGGGAACCATACACCAACAAGACATATCATAAATATATATGCTCCAAACAATGGTGCAGCTATGTTCATCAAACAAACTCTTCTCAAGTTCAAGAGTCTAATAGACCACCATACAATAATTATGGGAGACTTCAACACCTCTCTCACCACTGGACAGATCTTCCAAACAAAAGTTGAATAAAGAAGCTATAGAATTCAATAATGCAATTAATAACCTAGACCTTAATTGACATATAGAATATACAACCCGACAAGCAGTTACACTTTTTTCTCAGCAGCACATGGATCCTTCTCAAAAATAGATCATATATTATGTCACAGGGCATCTCTTAGACATTATAAAGGAGTAGAGATAATATCATGCATCTTATCTGATCATAATGGAATGAAACTGGAATTCAATGATAAAAGAAAGAAAAATCATGCATCATTTGGAGAATGAACAATAGGTTACTGAATGATCAATGGGTTATAGAAGACATCAAGGAGGAAATTAAAAAATTCTTAGAGATAAATGAAAACAGACACAACATATCAGAATCTATGAGAGACAATGAAAGCATTTCTAAGAGGAAAATGCAGTACCTGGAGTTCATTCCTTAAAAAAAAGGAAAAAAAAAAAAAACAAATGATCTCACACTTCATCTCAAAATCCTAGAAAAAGAAGAGCAAAACAGCAAAAGTAGAAGGCAAGAAATAATTAAAATCAGAGCTGAAATTAATGAAATCGAAAGAAAAGAAACAATTGAAAAGATTGACAAAACTAAAAGTTGGTTCTTTGAAAAAATAAATAAGATCGACGGACCCTTAGTCATGCTAATGAAGAGAGAACTCAAATTACTAGCATACGGGATGAAAAAGGCAATATCACAACAGACACTTCAGAAATACAGAAGATAATCAGAAATTATTTTGAATCCTTATACTCCAATAAAATAGAAGATAGTGAAGGCACCGATAAATTTCTGAAGTCATGTGATCTACCCAGATTGAGTCAGGAGGATATAGACAACCTAAACAGACCAATATCAATTGAGGACATAGAAGAAGCCATCGAAAGACTACCAACTAAGAAAAGCCCAGGACCGGATGGGTATACAGCAGAGTTTTACAAAACCTTTAAAGAAGAACTAATACCAATACTTTTCAAGCTATTCCAGGAAATAGAAAAAGAGGGAGAACTTCCAAATTCATTCTACGAGGCCAACATCACCCTGATTCCTAAACCAGACAAAGATACTTCAAAGAAAGAAAACTACAGACCAATATCTCTAATGAATCTAGATGCAAAAATCTTCAATAAAATTCTGGCGAATCGGATACAAAAACTTATCAAAAAAATTGTGCACCATGATCATGTAGGATTCATCCCTGGGATTCAAGGCTGGTTCAATATATGGAAATCAATAAATGTTATTCACCACATCAATAGACTTAAAGATAAGAACCATATGATCATCTCGATAGATGCAGAAAAAGCATTTGACAAAGTACAGCATCCCTTTATGTTCAAAACTCTAGAAAAACTAGGGATAACAGAAACATACCTCAATACTGTAAAAGCTATCTATGCTAAGCCTCAGGCTAGCATCATTCTGAATGGAGAAAAACTGAAGGCATTCCCTCTGAAATCGGGAACAAGACAGGGATGCCCTCTCTCACCCACTTCTGTTCAACATAGTTATCGAAACACTGGCCAGAGCAATTAGACAGATGAAAGAAATTAAAGGCATAAAAATAGGAGAAGAAGAACTCCAATTATCACTATTTGCAGGAGACATTATTCTATACCTAGCAGACCCAAAAGGGTCTACAAAGAAACTACTAAAGCTAATAAATGAATTCAGCAAAGTGGCAGGAAATAAAATCAACACGCATAAATCAAAGGCATTCCTGTATATCAGCGACAAATCCTCTGAAATGGAAATGAGGAAAACCACCCCATTTACAATGTCCTCAAAAAATCATAAAATACTTGGGAATCAACCTAACAAAAGAGGTCAAAGATTTATACAATGAAAACTACAGAACCCTAAAGAGAAATAGAAGATCTTAGAAGATGGAAAAAAATACCCTGTTCATGGATAGGCATAACTAGCATCATCAAAATGGCAATATTACCAAAAGTTCTTTAAGTTTAATGAAATGCCAATCAAAATCCCAATGGTTTTTCTTGTAGAAATAGATACAGCAATCATGAAATTCATATGGAAAAATAAAAGACCCAGAATAGCAAAAGCAATTCTAAGCAGGAAGTGTGAATCAGGCGGTATAGTGATACCAGACTTCAAACTATACTACAGAGCAATAGTAACAAAAACAGCATGGTACTGGTACCAAAACAGGCGGGTGGACCAATGGTACAGAATAGAGGACACAGAAACCAATCCACAAAATTACAACTATCTTATATTTGATAAAGGGGCTAAAAGCATGCAATGGAGAAAGGATAGCATCTTCAACAAATGGTGCTAGGAAAACTGGAAATCCATATGCAACAAAATGAATCTGAATCCCTTTCTCTCACCATGCACAAAGTTAACTCAAAATGGATCAAGGAGCTTGATATCAAAACAGAGACTCTGCTTCTGATAGAAGAAAAAGTTGGCTCCAATCTACATATTGTGGGGTCGGGCTCCAAATTCCTCAATAGGACACCCATAGCATTAGAGTTAATAACTAGAAACAACAAATGGGACTTACTCAAACTAAGAAGTTTTTTCTCAGCAAAAGAAACAATAAGAGAGGTAAATAGGGAGCCTACATCCTGGGAACAAATCTTTACTTCTCACACTTCAGACAGAGCTCTAATATCCAGAGTATACAAAGAACTCAAAAAATTAGACAATAAGAAAACAAATAACCCAATCAACAAATGGGCCAAGGACCTGAACAGACACTTCTCAGAGGAGGACATACAATCAATCAACAAGTGCACGAAAAAATGCTCACCATCTCTAGCAGTCAGAAATGCAGATCAAAACCACCCTAAGATACCATCTCATTCCAGTAAGATTGGCAGCCATTATGAAGTTAAACAACAAGTGCTGGCGAGGATGGGGGAAAAAGGGTACACTTGTACATTGCTGGTGGGACTGCAAACTGGTGCAGCCAATTTGGAAAGCAGTATGGAGATTTCTTGGAAAGCTGGGAACGGAACCACCATTTGACCCAGCTATTCTCCTTCTCGTTCTATTCCCTAAAGACCTAAGAAGAGCATGCTACAGGGACACTGCTACATCGATGTTCATAGCAGCACAATTCACAATAGCAAGACTGTGGAACCAACCTAGATGCCCTTCAATAGACGAATGGATAAAAAAAAAATGTGGCATTTATACACAATGGAGTATTACTCTGCATTAAGAAATGACAAAATCATGGAATTTTCAGGGAAATGGATGGCATTAGAGCAGATTATGCTAAGTGAAGCTACCCAATCCCTTAAAAACAAATGCCAAATGTCTTCTTTGATATAAGGAGAGTAACTAAGAACAGAGTAGGGAGGAAGAGCATGAGAAGATTAACATTAAACAGGGACGAGAGGTGGGAGGAAAAGGGAGAGAGATGGGAAATTGCATGGAAATGGAAGGAGACCCTCAGGGGTATACAAAATTACATACAAGAGGAAGTGAGGGGTAAGGGAAAAAAAAAACAAGGGGGAGAAATGAATTACAGTAAATGGGGTAGACAGAGAAAAGGGGGAGGGGAGGGGGATAGCAGAGGATAGGAAAGGCAGCAGAATACAACAGACACTAGTATGGCAATATGTAAATCAGTGGATGTGTAACCCATGTGATTCTGCAATCTGTATATGGGGGAAAAATGGGAGTTCATAACCCACTTGAATCAAAGTGTGAAATATGTCAAGAACTATGTAATGTTTTGAACTAACAATAAAAATTAAAAAATGGTACTTTGTGTCCTACATATTTGAAGGCATTTTCCCCAAATTTAACAACTCGAGGATTATGGCACATTATGTTTTAAAATATTGAACAAAAATATTTAGTGGTCATAAGTATTTACTTGTTTTGTGCATCCATTCTCTTTTTAGACAATTATCCTAAAAATTCAATATGGACGATTATATTCTCTATTCTTCCAACATTTGAAGAAATTAAATCTGTAAAATATTCTCTTGATAGTTTTAAAATAGCATGTAAAAAAAAATTTAAATTTAAGGGAAAGTGGGCAAGGGGTTATAATATCCTAACTGAAAAATTCTGTCAAAAATATGATTTATATTGTGTATTTACTTATAATTAACTTGGTACTGTTAGGTATAAAATATCTTTATTTTCATATTGGAGAAGTTCTTTGATCTGTAATTTTCTGGAAGATAAAAATTTCTAACTCATTTCCATTCTGGTTAGTATTGTCCTATTATCAATATGTGACAGATCTTACAATAAAAAAAATATCTACAGGGTGATATCTTTCTTGAACATAGGTGTAGAATGTCTAATGAAAATTTTACTAGTCAACAATTTAAGGACCCCTAAAGTTCAGGAAATAATGCCTACGTTTAATAAATATGATGGCATTAATATGATCCTCATTTCCAAGATCAGGTCCCGATTTCCTTGGTGTTGAACATCAAATATTCGAGAAACATGGAGACAAGCGTAGAAATCAAGTTTTATTTAAGAACAGATAGCAGACTCCATAGAGAGAAGCTTGGTCCAAGAGCTGGGTGTCCCCAAGAGTGGATTTTTTTTTTCTTTAAGATTTCAGATTTCTTTCCCCTCCCTACCTCGTCCCGAGTACCAGCCCGAGGGCAGGAAAAGAGCAGCTCAGTGGATAATTATTAGCAGCTCCTTGGGCTGGGAAGATTCCCTGGAGGTGTCAGCAATCTGTTGAGTAGGTAAGTGCTCGAGGTGTAACCCACTGTTTTCTTATCATTTTACATCTTTCTGACCCAGTCATTTATTATCACTATACTACCTGTACTTTGCTCCCGTCTCGGCATCCAACCAAAAAGCTTCTGCACCACAGAATTAGGAATGTGAAGAAAGAACATAAGAAATGTGAGACAATCTTTGGTAGCCACTCTGACAGTAGAGTAATATCTTGCATATATGAAGAAGCAATAAATTTTTTACAAAAATAGATCAAGTAACTCAAATAATAAATGGGCAAATTAATTAAGCAGATACTTCTAAAGTGAAGAAATACAAATGGGCAACAAATATACAGAAAAAATGTTCAACATCATTAGATAAAAATCACTATTTTGTTTTGCATTTGATTGCTAAACAGTAAGAATGGCAGTCACTGTAAATACAAATAAATTCTGCAAAGGATATGAGAAAGAGGGATACTTTTACATTGTTGGTGTCATTAGTACAGCCACTATAAATCAGTATGGAGTTTCCTCAGCATGGAACCATCATGACCCCAGCTATACTACTCCATATTTATCCTGAAGAATTAAATCCATCTTATTACAGTGATACATGTATATCCGTGTTTATAGCTGCACAGTTCATAGTAGCCAAGCTATTGAATCTATCTAGATGTCCATCTGTTGATGAAGAAAATGAGGTATACATATGCAATGGAGTTTTATTCAATCATCAAGAAAAAGGACATTTTGTCATTTGCAGGAAAATTGATGGAATTTGAGATCTTTGTTAAGTGAAATAAGTAACACTCAGAAGATCAAGGGACATATATTTTCTCTCATACGCACAGGCTAGAGAGGAAAGAGGTGGGAGCAGGTCTAAAAAAAAAAAATGAGATTAATATAGGAAGGGGGACCAGGAAGCAGGAGGGAGAGGGGAAATGCTGGAGAGTAATGCTGACAAAATTGTTATATTCTGTGCATGTATGAATATATATAACAAATCTCATTATGTACAACTATAATCACTTATGGAATAAAATATGGGGGAGAGTCAATTTATAAAATTGATACTATATCATTATGTATGATTCACCCCAGGAATGCAAGGTTGGTTTAAAAAAAAAAAAAAGTGTTATTTGCCATAATGGTTCTTGTTATTGTTTTTAAACAATGTAGTGCGATTATCTTAACACAAAATGCAATTGAGAAAAGTCAACATTCTTTATAAGAGCTCTTGCTAAGTATATGTAGAATAAAATTCCTGTGATACTAAACATTGCAAAATACCTACAGCTATGATCATATTTAATGGTGAAAGGGTAAATGTTTTTCCCCATAAAATGTGGGGAGGAGGTGGTTTCTGCTCTCTGTACCTCTACTCAAATACCAAAAATCCTAGCCAGTGGCACACAGAAAAACAAATTTAACAAGGTAAAACTCTCCAAGGAAAGAATTTATATGAAATACAACTGTATTCATAGACTACATGTTTATTTAGAAATTTTTGTGAATTCAGCCAAAAAAAATGTATTTAGATTTGTTTTGGTGTACAAGAGCAATATAAAAAATAAATTGTACATCTGCCTACCAGCATACAATCAGAAATTAAAATTTAATACTGTTTATAATAGCTTAAGAGAATTAACATAATACCACTAAGATTGCATTTAACATTTGAGAGGAAGTTAAGACCTGAAAAAATAAACTCTTTATTCATGGATCAGAGGATTTGATGTTGTCAACATGTCAACCTTTCCAAAGTTGATATATAGATTTGATACAATCTTTATAAAAACTCTGATATATTGTTTTTTAAAAATGTTAGGAAATCATAAAATTAATGTGTGAATGGAAAGTATGTGAAAAAGCCAAAATAACCCAGAAGATTTGGAGGAGTTACTCCCCATCCAAAAATTTTTGCAAAGCTAAAGTAATGAAGACAATGTACTATTAGGTAAAGGTAATAAATCTATAGAATGGAACTGAGAATTGAAAAGTAGATCCCCCATACATGACAACTAATTTAATAAAGTTACAGAAGGCTAGACAGTGGACAAGAATAGTCTTGTAAACAGACAATACTTAATTATACACACATGTGCAAGAATAAAATTCAATCTGCATGCTCTAGTTTAGATCTGCAATATTCCTCCAAAGGCTTAGTCACCGACCTCTCACGGCTATTGGGAAATAGTGAAATATTTGTAAGATGGGGCCTAGTGGAAGAAAGGTAACTGGGGCATGCCTTTGAGGAGCATATTGGGAAACAATCCTCCTCTGCTTCCTAGCCACTAAGAAGTCAGCACAGCTTTGTTTCATCACAGTCTGCACCTATGATATTCTACCTCACCTAGGCCCAAAAGCAACAGAGCTAACCAACCATTGAGTGAAATTTTGAAAGTATGAACCAAAACTAGCCGCTTCTCTTTTAAGTTACTTCTTTTAGATATTTTGTTACAGCTATGGAAAGCTGACATATTGTCACACTTAACACATGTAAAAATTCACTGAAAATGAATGATATGACCAAGTGAAAATCCTAAAGTTATAAAAACTGAAGATGATGATGTAAGAGTATTTATGTGCTATAGTTGGACAAGTATTTAATTATGATACCAGAAGCACAACCTGTAACATTAAAAAATTGATAAATTATACTTTGTCAAAATTGGAACTTTCTGCAATTTTGAAGATACTAGTCAGAATGAAAAAGAATCCATGCCATGAAAGCAGTTCTGAAAACATCTGGATAAGGGATTTATAAAGAAAAGATTTGGAAGTTAAAAGAAATGCACACAACAAAAGTGTACATGAAAAGTTGCTCAATATCATTAGTCATTAGGGATATTCAAATTAAAATCCCAATGAGACAGTTATCCACTGAATTAGAACAGCAGTTACAGAGGCTGTGCCACATGCTGTTGAGGATATAAAACTAGAAGTCTTGTACAGTGCCGATGGCTATTTTAAAACATACATGGAGCAATGGATCATATGATCCACCCATTGACTCTTAGTTATCTCTAAAACAAAAGCATATGTTCATACAAAAACCTATCCAAACATTCCCAGCAACTCAATTTGCTACAATCTACAATGGAAATAATATCTTATCAATAGAAAAATAGACAACCTGTTGTGTATACACATGTATTCCATACAACTCAGCCAAATAAGATGACCTATGGCTACACACAGTAACACAAATGAAACTCAAAACAATTGTGCTGGCAATACAATTGCCCAAATAGCCAAAGCCACATTGAGCAAAAAGAACAAAGCTGACCACATCACGCCTGGATTTCCAGAGGCACCGAAGAGTCATAGGAAACAAATGGCATGATACTGTCATCATCACGAAGACCAATGGGACAGAAGAGATAACAGAAATGAACCCACACATCTGCAGCTAACTGGCTATTGACAAAGGTGCCAAATACACACTGGAGGAAGGACTGCTTCCTCAATAAACAGTGCTGGGTGAAGACGATATCCACATGTGGAAAACTGAAACTAGACTCATTTTTTACCCTGTATATAAAAAAAACCCTCAAAAATGGATGCAACTTCTAAGTGTAAGACCTTAAACAGGGGAAACACTTTACAACATTTGTACAGGGATTGATTTCTGAATGTGACCACAAAAGCACAGCAAGCCAAGGCAAAAATTGACAAGTTAATATCCAACCAAGAACTTCTACATAACAAGAGAAAATATCAGAGTGAAGAGAGTCTGCCGAATGAGAGAAAAGTGTGTGCCAAAGATTTATCCAAAAAGAGTCAACATCCCAAATAAATAATTTTAAAATATAGCAATGGAGCCACAAAAAATCCTGAAAATATAAGCAAATGATGTGAATTGACACTAAGAAATACAAATGGCCAACAATTATGACAAAATGTTCAACAAGATTGGTCATCAGAAAATGTACATTAAAGTGGCAAGTCTCACCCTAGATAGAATAGCTATTATAAGTTACAAACAATAGCAGTGAGGATGCAGAGAAAATAAGCTTATATGCTGTTGGTGGGAGTGGAAATTAGTACAGCCATTATGAGTAATATGGAATTCTCAAAAACCTAAAAATAGATCCACCATATGTGCCAGCTATCTCACCTCTGGGTATATGTAGAAAGCAAACAACATCAGCATACTAAGACCATATCTGCACACCCACATACACTGCAGCAATATTCACAATAGCCAAGATGTGAATCAACAGATGTGGTATATGTGCACCATTTATTCAACCATGAAGAATGAAATTCTGTCATTTGTAGCAAAATGGATAGAACTGGAGATTATGTTATATGAAATAAGCTAGATACAGAAAATAGCATGTTCTCTTTCGAATGTGGAAGCTGAAAAAAGAAGTACAGTAGTCTTTAGAGATTGGGAAGTGTGTTGCAGGGAAGGGTAGAAAAGGATGGCTGGATTTGGTCAGTGCATGCCGTATGCATGTATGGAAATATTACACTGAATCACGTTGGTATATATTAAAAACAAGGATGCACGTGGCAAGAGGGAGCGTTTGTCAAGGGACATAACATTCATTATTCACAAAAGTTTCCTTATATTTATTGTGATAGTGCTTTCACCTGTACCTAGGTCAAAAATTAAACTGTATGTTAAATGTAACAGTTTAGGATATGTCAATAAGTCTCAAGGATAAAACCTTGATGGATAGGTCTAACAGTAGTTTGGACACAGTTGAAATAAAAATTTTCTATGATTCCCCTTTATGTTAAAGATTCATTTCGTTGAAGCAAACTGCTCACCCAACCTTTTTCCTCTGAAAACGGTGTATTCTACACTGACAGCATTTTTCCTGTCCTGAAACTACCACTCCATTGATGAAGCCAAGTCACAAGGCCAGCCCAGTTTACCTCTTGAATGAAGAGGCACAGACCCCAGGAGAGATTTTAAGAGTTTTTTGTTGTTGTTTTTTTTTTGTTTTGTTTTGTTTTTTTTTTTTTTTATCTATTACATCCTTTTTCAGTCCTGACTTGCCATCCTTCCATAGCTTCAGACTTATCTTTACATTCAATCCCACCCTCTCAAGTCCTCACTTCCCCTTATTTACATGAAATCCAATGGTCAGTTGTCGTCATTTATTTACATTGGCCCTCAATGCCAAGCCATTCTCTCAAGTTAGATAGACGAGTTATATAAATTATAGCTTTGGTTAAAGTTGTCTCTGTGGACTCCATGCCTGTGGTCCTGTGGAGGTGGCTGAAGAACCACACCGACCTGTCCGACTTCAAATTCAAGAAGATGCATCTCATAGGTCCATGTTGCTGCTAGCATCCACTCTCCCAGATCATGATGTCATACCTTCTCTCTCCTCTGAACTACAACAGTGCTGTCCTCTGCTCACTCCTAGCTGGCAACTTATATCGTCTCTTTGAGATGGGAAATAAGTATTGAAGAGAGAACTTCAACACAGTTCCACACCTCAATGACCCCTATTCTCCGTCTGTTTCTTTATACTTCTAGAGATGGGCTGCCCAACTTCCTGGGGAGATCAAACCCACCCACTTCTGCACTGGGTTCTCTTCCGTTTTCCTTTCCTGCACCTATCATTTTCTCTGCTATACTATATTATTCATTTCTGTAGTAAATGCCCTTTTAAAGACTTCAGAGAATCCCACTTTGTAATCACAAATTCTCAGAAGTCTTGTCTGGCCTTTGTCTCTAGTTCCCGTCTCTCGCTTCTCATACAATCACCACATTCTGTGCTCACTCTGCTCCAGTTATAAGGACTTGGCACATTATCATTCCCTTCTTGACAGCTTTTGTTTACTTTTCTCCTTGAGACCACTCCATTCCCTTTCTTCCTATCACGTCAGTGGCTCCTGGAGAGTCTCAATCACCATTTCCTCCCCTATGCAATTTCAACCATGGAAGGCCCCACGGCTTAATCTCTATCACTTTTTTTAGTATCTACACTGGCCAGCCTGGAATTGTCAGTCTCCTGGTCTTTAGCACCATAGACACTCTGATGACTCCCAGATTTAATTTAGCCTATTTTACTCCATGAAATTTTCACTTAAATCTAAAGTGCTTCTCAAATTTAACATGTACAAGTGTACTAGCTTCTCATCTTCCCCAAACCAGATTTCCCAGGGCCTTTCTCATCTCAGTTAATAGGAACTCCATTGTTGAAATTTCTCAGACCAAGACCCGAGTCATCCTTTTTGTTCTCAAAGTTTAAGAAATTCTACATGTTTATGTGGTACAGTGATATTTCACTTCATGTATATAATAATCAAGTTAGCATCTTTTTTTGCATTAGCTATTTCATTTCCCTCTTTAAATTTTTACCATATGATTTTTTATTTTTTTTAGTCAGACATGACAGAATGTATTTTGACATAATACATACATGGAATGTACATACATCAATCATTGTCTATTCTATTCTGCCCTTCCTATCCTCCCTACTCTCCTCTCCCATCCTTTCTATCCAATCTAATTTGACACACTTTTTCTTTTTCTCATCACAACATCATACGTATTCCATAAAACAATGAGGTTCTCCTTCCATCTTCCATGCAACTCCCCTTCTCCCTCTTTTTTCCCCCTCTCACCTCTCTTCCCTATTTAGTGGTAGTCATCTTCTCATGCTCTTCCTTCCTGTCCCATTTTGAGTCACCCCCCTTATATCAGCGAAGACATTCGGCATTTGTTTTTTTAGGGATTGGCTAACTTCACTTAGCATAATCTGCTCTGATGCCATCCATTTGCCTGCTCAAGTTTGCTTCTTCATCTCCTTAAATGTTTATCATTTTTTTGTACTGATAATCTTTGGACACCTAGTTCTTCCCCCCCAAAATACTTAAAATTGTCAAAAACTATTTACCCTACCATGCTGTAGAACACTAGAACTAGTTTGGTTCTGTTATCTAACCTCTTTCCTCCTTCCTCAGTCTCTAGTGACCACTATTGTCCTCTACTTTTCTGAAATCAACTTTTTTTTAGCTTCCACATGTTAAGATCTTTCTATGATTTTCTTCTTTCAATAAGTACAATGTCATTCGGTTCCATCTGTGTTGTCACAAATGACAGTATTTCGTTTTTTTTTGTTTTTTTTTTAAGTTGAATGATATTTCAATGTATGTGCACACAACATTTTCATTATTCATCCATTGAGGCATATTTTTCATTCATACCCATGTATAATTTATGGACAAATCCTGATCGTTCTACTTTCAAAGTGTATCTAGAATTCACTTCTTTCTCACCAGCTTTAACAAGCTACTATCATGTTGGTTGATATGTAACTCACATTTCATGTACCTTCTCTGCTCAAGCCATCTAAGTCTCTCCCATTTGAGCAGAGAGGCCAAGTTCAATTGTCCACTTGACTTGAACCCTTCCCCACTGGCTCTCAGTCTCATCTCATGAACTACATCGTGCTTATTTATCCACATTGACCATCTTGCTGGTCCTAATATGTCAACATATCCTCAGTGTGGCATACTGCAAAGTTGTCAACAAAAGCCAGGATCCAATCTCTAGATGTCATTGTTATGGCAAAGTCACTGTAGATCTGATTAAATCAAGAATCTCGAGATGGAGATTATACAGAATTATCTGCATAGACCCTAAATTAGTACATATATCCTTATGAGAGGGAAGTTGAAGATTTGACACCAACAGGGGAGAAGATATTAGGAACACAGTGAGATGCTTGACCATAAGCCAGTGAAGGCTAGCAGCCACCAGAGCTAGGAAGAGGTAAGGCATAGTCTCCCATGGACACTCTAAGGTGAACAGAATGCTGTTGACATCTGATCTCAGCCCAGTGATACTCATTTTTAATCAAACCCAAGCCCTTGAACAAGCTCAGCAAGCACTATCATGGAGCTATATCCCCATCCTAAATCTGTTGCTTTAAATTACCAAGTTGGTTGTAATTTTACAGAAACCACAGGACATTGATACTCATCTCTTGTTGTTCCCCTGCTTAGAGCTCTAGTTTCTTTCCAGATATCAGTGTTGCATCTTTCTAGCTCCCCACTACATTTTTGTGGGGAGGAGTAAATTGAGGATTGAATCCAGGTACACTCTACATATCTAGCCTTTTTAATTGAGATAGTCTCACTAAATTGCACAGGCTGGCCCTGAACTTGGAATCCTCCCATATCAACCTCCTTGGCCACTGGGATTACTGGCAGGCACCACCATGCCCACATCCCCTTCTCTTTCTAGTCTTTGACCAAATATAATTTTAGAGGCATTCTGTCAACTGTTGTATGTTTTTATATTCTGCATTGAATGTCTCCATTAAGTTTTTTTAATATCTTTATTTCCTAGTATTCTACACATTGTCTTCTATTAAAATGTCAATTCCACTAGAACAGAGGCGTTTTTCTATTCATTATATAACACTAGTGCATATAACAGTACCCGACATAGGATAAGTGTTTATATAACTTCAGTGCATTGACACTGAGCATTTCACAACAGCTGTACAGAATAACAGATGTCCTGCAGTAGTAATAATCATGTTATGACTTTGAAATCTCATTTATCACCCATTCTAATACACATGCATCTTGATTTACAAATATCCTAGTTTAAGATATTGTAAAGATGATCAGGTAAAGAAAAGACCTCTAAGCAGACAGCACAGTATGAACTAGGGAGTGGTGCCCCAACCATGTGATCGTCACATTCCTGGAGGAGTTTGACAAAAGTATCTTGAGCTTTTCTGCAGATCATGGAATCACAACCTGCAGAGACAGTGCCCAGGGATAAGCATTGTTTTTAAGAGAAAAAGGAAAAACTTAAGGAATACTAATGATGATCTGTTGGATTTGGTAACTTTTTCTTTGCCCCTGCATTTAAAGAGTTGGGAAGAAATGTTATTTTTGTATCAAATACAAATGTTTTTCAGCATTGTGCATCATACATTAATTATTTTCCATTACCTAAAACAATCACAGCTGTTGTTTTGCAACACATGTCACTGGATAAGATCATTTTGGGGGTTGACAGACCTTATGCTATCCATCAAAATGTGTTGACATTTAACATCACCAAGGAGTATGATTCTATTTTACTGCACAGAAGACATCTCCAGCTTCCTTTAAATCACATTGCCACATTATGGTTAGAATGAGATCTTTCTCTTTGAGGAGGAAGAGATTTGCTTAGCCTAGTTGTATTTTTTTTATTTTAAAAAAAAATCACAGATGTTGACAATTATGACTCATTTTACTTAAAGTCCTGACCCATGCCTCTCGTCAAACATTGTCTTAACCTTACTTTACCTATCAATAGGGATAGCTTATTCCCAGATCTTCCCAACCATTTTTCTTGATGGAAGATGGAGCTCATCCTGGGTCCATTGGAGAACATTGGCTTCTCATATAAGATTGTGTATGAATGACAATGAATGACAGTGACGAATTCTAAGATACCAAATTCCACTACTAAGACATGCACACACCTGTTCTTTATATTTCAAAAGTAGAGTTGATCCTTTATTGATCTTTATACTATTAAAATGGCAAAGTCACAAATCATTCTGAATGGATTCTCACTTAGCTTTTGTCTGTGGCACTTGTCTGAAGGAATGATATCAGGAATAATTCAGATATTAAAATATAGCAAAACCAAACCAACTGACATTCACTGAGAGCTTACTATGCCCCAAGATCTATGGCTAATGTTTGAAATGCATGATCTAATTCTAAGTAGGTATCATCTGTATTTTGCCCTGGAAGAGACAACAATTAAATCACTGCCTAGAGTTCAAACAACCCAGAAGAATTTTGATCCAAGATTCCACCCTAGTCCTGTTTGACTCCAAGTTGATTAACTTAGTCCACTGCGTGGCTCAATATCCTTGCAGTGATGTAGATTTAATTGGAGAATTTGTGTGTCTCAAGTTTTTCTCTTAAAGAGATAAATTGTCCTAAAAATTTAAAAGAAGAGTAATTCTTTATTCAACTTGGGTTCCACTTCAAGAGAAATGTGAAGGGTCTGGGAACTCAGAGAAGGAAAAGGGGCTTTAAAGAAAAAACAGCACAGCTATAAAGACTCAGATGGCCAACATCTGGACAACTTGTGGTTGAGCTGAACATGCTGCTGTGTGAATTACAAAGGTATGACAAATTTTTTACTCTGTTCTAATTTGGCTCAGCCTGCTTGCCTTCAGCTTTTTTGGCTCAGCTTCCCCCATTTGAGCTAAAAATGCCCTTTCATGAAGCAGTGTAGTGCTGAGGATTATCAGGCAGACTTTCTGTTTTGTTTTCCACCTCACTTTGTTTATGTGCTGCAGGGGAGGGATCTCATAATGTTTGATGGCTCTTTACATCATATTCTCTACCCTGTGCATGGAATGCCCCTTTGTATAAACCTTTGCAGTTATACAGGGATTTGTTATTCGAGAGTGTCTGGTTTTGCAGGACACCTACAGGAGTGTTCTCTTAAGCCAATCTCTTTGGGGATGTCACAGGCTGAGGGGCTCTTCAAGAGGTTTTATGACCCATGTTGCCTGCCTCACCAGAAGCTCTCCTTACACTCAAGTGCAGTCAGGCCGATTTCCATTCACCATTTAGGGTTATACAGATTTTTAAATCTTGATCCAACTTTCTTGAAGTTGTTTCTGGCTTTTAATTCCTGCTTAGAAGTTAATGCTTCATTACACACTGCAATAAAAGCTAACAATGATATTGAGTGGTTCTCAGGAGCCAGTGTCCTGAACCTGTTTATATACATTGTAACATACTTCATGCAACAATGAGACAACCCTATAAAGGAAGGGACTCTCAAAGTGCCATTTACAGATGTAGAAAATGGAGTGTAGAAAGGTAAGTCAAGTCACTCAGGGTCACAGGCTATCAAGTAGCATAGACATAAAACTCTGGTTTATCTTTGAAGGTCATCATTTTTAACTGCCATGTCATGTAGACAATCAGATCAATTTGGACTATTCTGTGTTAGTACTGGGTTCATCCTTTGAGAATTGGATAAATGTTGTATGAAGATATAATAATGGAAAAAGTTAAGTATGAAAAATAATTAGGGGGAGAGTAACACTTAGAGGAAGGAGACACAGGTTCCAATTCAACTATAACGTTACTTTCATGAATTGGGGAAATTTCTCCAATTCTCATAGACCTAGCTAGGATGCCTCCTTAAATGAGCTTCAGTTTTGTTTATTTTTATTAGTTGTTCAAAACATTACAAAGCTCTTGACATATCATATTTCATACATTTAATTCAAGCAGATTATGAACTCCCATTTTTTACCCCGTATACATATTGCAGATTCACATCGATTACACATCTACTTTTTACATACTGCCCTACTAGTGTCTGTTGTATTCTGCTGCCTTTCCTATCCTCTACTATCCCCCCTCCCCTCCCCTCTTCTCTCTCTACCCCATATACTGTAATTCATTTCTCTTTGTTTTTTTCTAGGTAGTTCTTTATACTATTTTTTTTTAAAGAGCGAGAGAATTTTAATATTTATTTTTTAGTTTCCGGCGGACACAACATCTTTGTTTATATGTGGTGCTGAGGATCGAACCCGGGCCACACATGTCAGGCGAGCGCGCTACCGCTTGAGCCACATCCCCAGCCCCTTCAGTTCTTTTCTAAACTTAAAAGTATGGCTATCCAAAAAACAACAGCGATAGGGTTCTGTAAACAAAGGACATGTGACCTGAAATTCGCTTCGTGTGAACATTGCTTTTCTCAGACATCCTCTTAGATTCCCCACTTCCTCAGTTTATTTATAACATCCTTTCCATGTTTGTACTTAGAACTCTGTTCTCAACAGCAAGTTCTGAGTCACCATCCCTGCTTTGTGTTATGCTGAAAATTGTCTCCTGGGCACTTGGCTTTCAGAGATAGTTGCAACTTCCTTCCCAGAAGGACATGATTCTCTCTCAAGGAAACTATGGAACAAGAAATCGCAAATGCACTTCCGTCATTTCCCAGCATCTAAGTACAACCTGCAATTCAGTGCTGCCAATCACCCATCACCAGCCCCAAGTAAACTCACCACTAGGTATTTAACGAGCACTTGGGGCTGGAGAGGAGGCCATGTAAGGGTGTAACCGAAGCCTGTTCTCAGTCTAACCTTGCCTTGGACTTTTACGTGTCTTTTCAGAGACCTCTATCAACCTGTTCTGATTTTCCCTTCAGCTAAGAAGAAAGCTGGGGAACTGCAAGGGGAAGAGGATGAAAAGGCAGACTGGGAACTGATCAGGAAACCCTTAAGAATGATGATCTCATCCTGAAAAGGAAGAAAAGGATAAACTGGTAGAGAAGTCCTACTAACCTAGGCTGTGGGTTGTCAACCAATGAGACCCTTACCTAAAGGGGACACAAAAATCCAAGATAACGATTCAAGCAGAGGAAAAAATATTATAGGTACAACTCACTTTCAAAGCTTTCCCAATACCTTACTACAAAAAGGAATATGCATCATCCAAGCAATGTTGGAGGAAAGCCTCCAAATATTTCAGGAGATCTTGTTTTTTACTGTTAATTTGAAAGAAATTGCAATGAGAATAAGCCAGTAACAATCAACATTCATGAATATTTTCATTACACAAATAAAAGGGCTGAAAACATCAGGAGTACAATACAGGCTTCACATGCCCTGGGTTCAATCCCAGGCACCAAAAACTAAAAATAGAGACCCTAGGTCTCCTATATCTATTAAATGTTTCTAAGTCTACTTAATAAACACAACTTTCTAAAATCTAAAGCCTCCTTCCTGAATGCTTTATTCCTAATGAATAAGTTCATCTTCATTTCACCTGCTCATTTGTGGCTGTGCAGGTTTTTTTCCACGATTTTGTGATTATGTCAGGGTGTGTATTCTCATGTCCTATGTAACTGAAAATTTTTAGAAGAAAGTACTCAAGTGGCCAGGCATTGTGGTGCATGCCGGGTAATCCTACTCAGGAAACAGGCAGGAGGATCACAAGTTTAAGCCAGCCTAGGAAATTAAATAAGTCTCAATAAAATGAAATTTTAGGCAGAGAACAGTGGGTACCTCACACCTGTAATCCCAGTGGCTGCAGAGGCTGAGACAGGAGGATTCCAAGTTCAAAGCCAGCCTCAGCAATGGTGAGGCACGAAGAACTTAGACCTTGTCTCTAAAGGACAATACAAAATAGGGCTGGGGATGTGGCTCAGTGATGGAGTGCCCTCGAGTTCAATCCCTGGTACTACCCCCCAATGCAGTTCTTAAAAGGAATGGGGATATACCTCAATGACAGAGATCCCTGATCTGTATTTTCAATACCATAAAAAATGCATAAGTAACAACTGTATGTAGTGGCTCACAATGCATTATTCAACAAAAATCAGTTACAGTATCACCTTACATTGATTATAGATATAGTACATTATAGTATGATAACATGGGGATGTATTTTTCTAGTTTGTTTTAATATGATACTCGAAATTATTTCTATAACAAATTGGACATCTGTCTTTTTGTTAAAAATTTGAGCTTGCAATGTAGCTCATTGGTAGAACACTCGCCTAGCATGTAGAAGGCCCTGGATTTGACCCCCAGTACAGAAAAAAAATTTCTTTAAATTCCTTATCATGAGGCCTCACTTCCAGTCTTTAGATTTAGCTGCCACCATCTGAGAACTGGTCTATTGTGACCCCCCAGGAAGAGGTATATTAGTAGTGAATACATGGGAATCTTCAACTATTAAAAGGTGAAAGTATTTTTAGTGTGTGTTTAAGTACACCAAAAAAATGAGCAGATACTTATCTCAATACATCTACTTTCATATAGCAAGCTACGGAAGGTTTTAAGATGGTTAAGTGCTTGGAATTTTTGTATTGTTAATTTCTTAATGTATTTTATAATCATAAAGAGGCATTTTAAAACATTCCTTTTTTGTCATCTATCAACTTTCAAGCAATGTTCTACTTATTTAAATTACTATGCAAATACCAATGATGGTAAATGACATCAGCTGTCAGAATATCTATATATCAGACAGTTACTAAACAGATAAAATGTATTTCTGAAGATAACAGTATGAAACAAAAGCAGTGGCGGTACAGGGACATCCAAAAAGCTGTTACAGTCACTTTGTTGGGACTTAATATTGAGGTTGGCCAAGTTACCAATAAACAATAAGACTGGAGAATAAATGAAAAAAGTGACAAGCTTAACTTTAAAAAATTAGTTTTCCCATAAAAATGGGGTCCAGATGACCTTTCATGCCATTCTAACCTTAATATTGTCAGGCTATGAATTGATATTCATTTATACTCTTATCTTGCAGGTTAAATTTCTTACAATGGAGCAAAAGTTATGGAATCGTGCAGAATTCCATTATCCCCATTTCTTATTTACACTTTCACTGGTAGGATAAATGTAATCAGTTCTTTAAAGAACACTCAGTCCAGTCAAGAGTTTCAAGAGGCATCAAAAAGTACATTAAGATATTTTATTTTCCTTCATTTAAAAAAAATCATAATGAACATAGTCTGGAAAAGTAATTAAAATGAGAGAATTCAGTGGCTTCTTATGAAGAGTTAAAAAATGGATCGTTTTTCAGCTTTGAATGATTAATTCTGAATCCCAAGACTGAATTAGACAAGCCGAAACAGCAAATATTTGAAACCTGAAGAATAGAGCAAAAGAAAATGCCACTTTACCTGGCAGGGAGTAATAATGCAGTCTGATTCAGAAGACTGTAAATAATAAACATTTAAGCCATGCTGTATAAAGGCAACATGCCTGAAAAATTTTTTTATCAATTCAACTTGAGGAAATATATTAAATGTACTAGAAGAAATTTGCTATGTGAAGTTAAGCTCATCTTATTTTTCCCCAAGAATTTCAATCCTTTTCAAAGTTTGTCTCTTTTCCAGGTGTGAGGTTTTCTATGTTAGTATCTCATAATGAGGAATTATGGGTTTAAGGGTTTATATAAAGTCATGTAACAGTGGGCTCCTAATAGGTTATAAAGAATAGTGGTTTGAAGAAAATATTTTTTTTTAAACTTTTGGATCTGGCTTTCTTCGAAGACTATTACACTTTCCCAGAATATCCCTAGTTCTACATTATTAAAGAAACCACTATCCTGAACCAGCATTGTGTTTTAAAATTTTATTGTGTAGTTTTGAAGCCAATTCTCAGCTCTATTATTTCCCATTAAAAAAAAAGAAAAAACTGAAGACAGAGATGGTTACCATAAGCAGATTATCTTCTCCCCTGTTAATTTTGTAACCCCTGATGCTTTTGCACCAAACATAGAAATGAAAGAACAAACATTTAAACCTTTGGCTCTACACAGGCCCATGTCCAAGCGATTCTGACGATTCAAATAACTTCAAATGGAGGATTATTTCAGATAGAAAAGGTAGTGGCTGTATCTAAAATGTCAAAACTGTAAATATTTCCAAATATATCCTATGCCAGGCGTCATACAGGTTTCATTGCTTTAAACTTCCCCACAGTCCCATGAGATAAGTTGATATGAGTTCCCTTTGACAGAAAACTGGAGAAATACAGTGATTAAATCCTTGCTACCAGAAGGTAATTAAACCAGGTTTTAATGTCTCCAAAAGGCATGCTAATTTCTTAAAAATGAAGAAGTTTTCAGTCAGACCTTCTGGATAAGAGCTTTCTCAATTTTCTTGAAAGTCAACAATACAGATTCCCATTTCCCTTCTACTCCGTAACATGGAAACTGATGTAGATCTAGGTTCAAGTTTAGGAATCTTCCTCCCCCCAACACACATCAAGTTACATAAATTCTACTTCTGTACCCATAATCCCAATTACAGCTTTGCATCACTTTGATCCCTTAGCTTGTCTCAACTTGATGAACCAATGTACCCTGGCCTCCCCTCTCTGCAAAGCATGCCCATTCCATTCCATTCTTACCAGCTTGCATAAGTATATCCTCCCCCTGGCAAAAGAGGTAGTATTTTTGAATGGATGAGCTAACATTTCTTCTTCCTAGTGTCTAATGTCACCCTAAGATAGGTGGCATTGATCTGCCTCTAAAATCTCAATTAAAAAAAAAAAGCAAAGATGAATCAAGCCTCCTTAACAGTATGTAAAAGAAACTGCTTTGTAAATCTTTTTCATTCTCTTCTGCTTTAAAGGTACCCTGCAGTTGCCAGATTGCAGGGAGCATGACTCACACAAAGTTGAGAAGCTCTTCGGCTACTGTATTGATCTCCAAGTAATTTGAGGCCGATTTTTCTTTTGTTTTCATCTCCAGGTTCTTGGTAGACTTAAAAGGAATTCATATTGCAAGAAAAAGACTTAGACATTGGGTATAGTGTTGAAATACAGATTTGGGGGGTGGGGAGGCCACAAAATAAGCACAAGTAACAGCAGCAACGAAATGTGATCTAATAACGTGATAAGTCAAAACCATGGTGCTTAGCAACACAAAGGAAGGAAAATCTTTAAGAGGAGGCCCATTTAGATTGGTCAAAATGCATAGGCTTCTACTGGTGCAAAATGGCAGAGCCGTCTCATCATGGAAAGAAAACAGCATAAGCAATAGCATGGAGTAGGAAGTGGATATATATGGTACTCAGAAAGGTGCGAGTATGGAATTGGCTATAAAATAGTATCTGAGGTCAGAAGAAACAGCAGGATCATGGTAGCATTCATCTAGAGAACCTCTTTGTGGTCAAGCTCCTTGTCAAATCCTTTCACATCTATGTTCATGATGAGAATACAATATTTGAAGAACATAAGTGGAAAATGGTGCCATTTCCAGATCAGTTCTCTCAGGCATAATTTCTGATAAAACATTGCAACAGAAACGTGGAGACAAGGATTTTTTTTTGAAGTGTCACAGTTGACCTTGGATTATAGTTTGATCAAGATTTACCAGTTGATGACCACTCACTAAATGTTCACTCCTGAAAAATGTTGCCAAGTACGTTCTGTTCAAAGTATGAATGCCTTTTATGGCTTATTGATTGCAATTTCTAATGGAAGTTCAGTAGTCAACTTTTTCCATAAATGCGTAATAAAATATTTAAAAATCTTCCCTACAGTATAATCCATATGATTTTGTATCTTCCAGATACATAGATTGTTTTCTATTTTTAGAGGAATTACCACTAACAGGGAATTTGGACTATCTGTAATAAAATGACAGCTTTTTAAAGCCTACTTCCACTCTAAGAAAATCCATTGAGCTGCTAACATTATGCTTTCAACAGAAATCCAGTCTCATTACTAGTCAACAGGAGGATATATTGCTCAGCTGAATGTGACCCATTATGAAGCTTTTACAATCAGATTCATCCAGAATCCATTTAATTCAAACTGCATAGCATGCCCCAAACCACTCATTATCCCTTTTACAGAGTTGACGGATTCTCACCTCCCCATTGTCAGAAGCTTTAATCAGTACCAGAGTCATTACTATAGGATAGTTAGTTTTTGCTCAGGTCGGACTTGTATACCGAATTATTTGTCTGAAAAACTGACAAGTTTGGAAGTAATGCATTTCCTGAATGATAATGAAAGTGCCTATGGATGATGGCGGAAGCCATGGAACAGGCTCGTTGAAGGGATTTGGAGGTGCTAAGGTTGGGAATTTGATCACATGACCATCATCGAACACATCAAAACAAAAAGTGAACTTCCAAAGCAAGTATTACTTATGCAAGCCAGTTCTGCTGGTTTTTATGATGGTGGTAAGGATAGACAGTAATAGTAGTAGGCAATGATTTGTGAGGTACTAAATGCTGCTAGCCAGTTCCTTCATTGGCTAGCATAATTTTTCAAGCATAGGCACTGCTTTTGTTCCAGATCATCATTTCTAGGATGTTTAATAGCATGCATATTTAGAAGGTAGAGATAATGCTTCTCTCCACGCATATTTAGAGGGTAGAGATAATGCTTCTCTCCGAAGCAAAAGGGCAGGTGTGCTTCCTGTTTAACATAAAATATTCAAGTTCTATAAACTATAGGTTCCTCCTCCAACTCAGTGAATCTGTGAGTGGGCATCTGGCTTACTTCACATCACCAGGTAGGAAATGAGAATCTGGAGACTAAAAAGAAAAACGCATACTCTGGTTCTTACTATTACCGTGAATAATAAAGTCTTTGTCTCTGACCCAGAAATCTTGGGTCTTCTAGCATCCACGTAAGTGGCATACAATCTTAGATTCTTATGATTAGTGTAAGAATCTCAGCCCCTTTCAGTCTTGACAGAGTATCCTTTAATGCTCATGAGCAGGAGAAGCTCTTTGATGTAGTCATTCTTCCATTTGAAGGGTAGGAGATGTTTTGACAGTTCTTTTTATTTGTAAAAGACATCTGAGGCTTTTTTGCTATGCTCTGTGAGGTTTATGTTTTGATTGGAAACCCAAAACCTCACATAACATGCATATACTGCAAATGCGTTTTATCTGTTACGTTTGTTAATGAAAGCCAAGGAAAAACCCAATGAAGTACAAACAGTCAGCTAAGTAGATAGATTGATAAATTTCACTGCCACTAAAATACCTCACACAATGGATTTTAACTTTTAGTACTTCACAAGTAATTGGAAAAAGATGTGCTTTTCACACCTGGAAAAGGATCTGCAAATATTTCCTTTAAGAATTCTAAGGAAAGGAAATAAAGCAAAAGGAGAAAAGTAGAGAACAAGTTACAGTAGTTCTAATGAGTAATAATGTTATGCATCAAGTTGAATGGACCACATGATGCCCAGATATTTAAACATTATTCCTTGTATCTTTCTGTGGAGTTTTGCATTTTAATTGGTGCACTAAGTAAAGCAGATAAAGGTGGCCCTCTGCAATGTGGGTGGCACCATCTATGTAGTCCTCTGAGCACCCGAAGAGAACCAAAAGAAGAAAACTGAATTTTCTTTCTCTGCCTGACTGTCGAACTAGGACACTAGTCTCCTGGGTGTTAGAACTTCATATTGGCCTGGAATATATACTACTAGTATTCTGGCTCTTAGGCCTTTTGACTATAGCTCTGGGCTTCCTCGGTCTCCAGCTTGCAGAAATGGAACTCTAGACCTGGTCATAGAACTTCTCAGTCTCTTGTCATGTGAACCAATACCTTTCTGTAAGTCTCTTGAAAATATATACATGTATATATACACACAGAGTATATATGCATGTTATACATATATTATATGTATATTATGTATGAATGTTATACATAGTATTATATATAGTACCTCTTTGCCCACATGTGCCTACACGGTGCCATTTCTCTGAAGAACCCTAGTATATAAGTTATAACGTCCTGTATTTTTGTGGTTCTTAACACACTTTCAGACAATTACGTAATTTGCTCCTTATGACATTTTAAAAATAAGCCATAAGGGCATTATTTCTTCCGTTTTCAAACAAGATAAATGAACATTCTTCCTTAAATCCTTTTTTGACACTAGACATGATTTAAATAAATCTTATTCAACTTTTCCCATCCTACTTTGCTTTGCAGATAGTACCTGTTCACTAAATATTTGCATATCTTAAATTTACAGCACTTACACTGAGATAATTTTGAAGGCAGAAAATGATGACCATGTTCAAACGCTAGCCAACATTAAATACTCTGGCAAGGTTTTGCCCATAGACAAGCAAAGAACTGCACGGTTTGTTTATATTGAATGCTCAGTCAACTTGACAAATGATGGTAGACTTTCTTAGTGCTTAGTAACCCTTATGCTTTATGGGAAGGGGTCAAAGAAAGGAGAAGTTCAAAACATCATTCTTTAAATCTAACATAGTACCAGGAGCTCAAGTGAGCCTGATATTATTTCACTGACAAATTTAAGTGCTAGACTATTTCACATGAAATGAGCAGTTAGGAGCATGTTCTCCATTTTAAATCATTAATTTATGATAGCTTTCTCTCTTTACTATTACAGGTATTAATTATAAAAGTAAACATTATCTTAAACAGCTAGATCATCCTTTACCGTTTCTTAGTCAAACTATCAACTCTGACAAGGAAACTTTTATAAAAACATTGTTTTAACATGCCTGGTAAATTAGCTTGTTGCTATGTATTAACTTAAAATATTACTTTAACTGTTATACCAACAGTCAAAAACAGATGGGATTGCTGCAAGATGGTGCAGAGAGAAGCTCTTGGGACATAAACTGATTTTGTTGTCTTAATGAGACCTATTTGGGAATAATTCTTTTTTCAAGTCCTTGCCACAAAGGAGAATAATTTTTGTGTTTACAGAAAATGTGAAAATCTTCAAACCCAAACAGTATTCCTCAGTTAGGCGTTATACAAATCAAAAAAATTATTAAACTAAAACAATTTTTTCTAGTTCTTGTTGGCGTTATACAAACCTAAAAGAATATTATTCAAAGTGTATGTTTCTATTGCCCCAAGTCTATAGATTCTGAGAGGTAAATTACTCTTCAAATATAATTCTTTCTTGTACCTCCTTTTATGTAAAAGGAATCATATGTATGTAGTAGTTGGGGGTATAAGTTTGAGTAAGTGGAAAACATTTAATCACTGGAAAGGACAAGAATATCAAGTACCAAGTTTCTTTCAATGCCGAGTTGTTCTGGTCTCCTTTCTGTCCACCCCGATCCCCCCACCCCCACCCCCCAAAAATAACTAGTATCAAAGCTAAGGGGACTTTGGAAGAAAGACCTCAACTCCACCAATTGTTTATTCATGTGCTGAAAATGTATATTCAGCAATGACTTCGTACCAGACCCTGGTAGGTGCCAGCTACCAGCTATAATAGAGTGAGCAAAAATGAGCCCTGCCCTATTCTCATGTGGTTTACAGTTCAGAAGCAAACAACTTTGATGAACCTGAAGTGGCATGGGCCTACTGGGGAAATTTTGCTGTGAAGTTGTGAAATGGTGTGGGGAAGCTTTTGTTTGGGCCCCTGTGAACTGTAACTTCTCCCATCGAATGTTTTTACAGATGACTATCCATGTTGTTTTCCTGATTGCCTTTTCAGATATTTTTTACCCCAAATCAAGACTTATAAGTACATTTTCAGTATTTGCCTCAGGATGTTCATTTTCCAACTAAGCTTCATTCTGAGAGTTATTCCTTACTTTATCTTCTAACTAACAGATCTTGGGTAAAAATCATCCCCAAGTAAAGCTAATAAAAACATCAAGAGGTATGTCAACTTGGGATCTCTTTGCCTTCCAGTCTTAAAACTATCTGCCCTTCATTTTATTATAAATGTTTGAGAGTGAAAGACCAGCTATGGGTACCATCTGCTTAAGTCCTTTGACCTTATCCAGATCATTAACGAAGACCAGAAAGAAAGTGCTCATGAGAAAATAAGCCATTAAGAGAAAAATCATATTTCCTATGGGCAAAGCATTTTAGATGTAATATTTTCACTTTAAACAATGTTTCATGCATACTAGACAAATTTACTCTGCTATGGTTCATAATGAATTCTGCTCCTTAAAGGATGATGGCTTGTAGTGTGGAAGTTAAGACATGTGTAAAATTACAAGATGGAAGTCAATGCATGCATGGAGACAGTTTCTGTGGTAATTATGTCCTCTGCCAAGCACCTGGTATAGAGAGGATAAGTTACTCAGATTACTAAAATCCATAAGCCACTCACATAAGGCTTACTTATTGCACAGGGCTATGAATTACTAAATTCCTTTTTTTTGATCACTTTAAATGGATCTTCAGTAATTTTGTTAAAACATGATGTATTTTAAGTGAGACATCACAGATTTTTTTCTACATGATGTGTTCAGGCTTGGTCTTTACTGTATGGTAATTCATCTTATTCCTAGTTCATTCCAAGGCACATTGGAGGTAAGGAGAAGGTGGAAGACAGACATTACAGATTAGGGGGAAAAAATTGAATTATTAAAAAAAGGTTACTTTGGTGTTGACAGGGAACATTAATTGAAGTAAGATAGTACAAGCCCTCAGTATTTTCCATTTTAACAACTGAAGGTGCTTAGCAAGTCCCTGAACTCTAACACATTCCATATAAAACCAGCATTTCTGTTCACTTGCTAACCAAATGAGAGATGACAACTCCGAAAGCCTAACTAGCACTTCACACAAAACTGATGTTTTGTTAATGGGGGAGCTAATTACTATTCCACTTTCTTGGCTTAAGTGTCTTGAATTCTACTTGCTTATGCCTGGGGCACAAAGAACAACAAAAACACACTGCTTTCTATGAGTTATATTAATGAAATAACCCAGCCATGTTTTAGTGCAATTGTTTGTCATCAAATATACATGAAGGACCTGGTGCCCTACCTGACTAGACATGACAATTTAACTTGGTGTTTTCCATTGTGGCAACATGATCATAAACATATTAACAAGTCCCATAGTGTGATCAACAACAGATGTAGAATTTAAAGTGTTGACAAGTTTCATCAGGTATTTGGGCCTTATGTATTTTCCACCACATCTAAATCCCATTGCTCTGAAAAACTGCCTCAGCAACTGTTTTCTGAAAAGCCATTTTCCATGAAAACACTTTTGTTTCATGCTTCGACTGGATAAGCAGACAAAGATTCCCTTGAATTGGCTTTTGGGAAAAGTCTGCTTTACAGTGCCAACTACTCACAGAATAGATCTTCAACAATTCTACAAATATTGAGAAATTTTGAGTGGGGGGGGAAATCACTAAATACATTTTCACTGAAAGACAACTTAAAAATAAGCTTATTGGCATTACACAATGTAGACATGTGTCAAAAATATCAAATGGAGCACTCAAAGATATGTTTATTTAGATAAAATTGTTGTTAGTTGATTATGTAAATTTTTTAAAGCTTACTTTAGTAAAGAGTAGATTTTGGTAGATTTGGTAAAAGATGTTCTGTTTTGCAGTATCCTTCCCTTTGAGGAATTTCCTACTACCCACTAGGGGGGCTATAAGTCTTCCGGTCCCAGGACCCCAGATTTAGGATGAGCATTCTCTCAGCCTGTATAATCAGAATTCTTCATTCCTTAGGAACAGTACTTTATTCCATCAATGAGCCATAGATCCAAAACAGAGGCATCACAATATTCCTCTGGGCTTTTGCTAAAGCTCTAGGGAGATACACGATTTCTGGGTTCACTAGCTCTAAGAATACAAGCCCAGGACTGTTGATGGTACATTTGCTACCACCCGGGAAGAGCATGCCTGATAAGAAGGCTAACAGAAAAAACAAGTAATGACAAGAGGAGGAGTGCAAAAGGTAGGGAACAGCTAAGAGGGTAAGAAACATCTTGTTGACCACGAATGAGGCTACTAGCTCTAAGCAAGCCTGAGTTTTTCCAGTTATTCTAGCCATCAATTCCTCCCCCACCGTTTTTATTAAGTTGACATAGATGGTTAGATTTTCTTCTATGAAAGTCTACACAGTAAATATGCTTTGTCTTTATACGCCATAGGTCTCTATTGCAACTATTCTGTTTTGTTAAGATGTGAAAACAGTCACAGGCAACATTAATAAGCATGATCCTATTTCCATAACACTTCCATTATGCATATGGAAATTGAGTTTGACATAATTTGTGTGTTAAAGTATTACTTTTTATTTTTCCTCCTCATCCTTTAAAAACCACAGAAACTATTCCATGTTATGGCGATATATCAAGCAGATGCGCAAGAATTGGCTTACAGGCAGTATTTTGCCCTAGGCCTGGTCTCATATGCTACTTTTGGATTCCCTGAAGCACCCATCCCACTGCTTTTTTCAGTGTGTATACACACACACACACACACACACGTACCTTTTTCTTAGGCTTCTTTTCTCACCTTCTCTGCTCTTCAGTTTGGGCTGAAGTGGCCTCCATCATCTCAAAGATGAGTAAGATCATTTCATCTTTCTGGCTAAAGGATCAATTCAGGAATTAATCCATGACTTGGTTCAATCCAACAAGATTTGCAGAGTATTGGCTAGGGCTTCTGAAAACAGAAGCTTCCTCTTTTCTATCCCCTGCACACCTTGAGCCCTCTGAGGAAAGAGCCTCTACTCCAACAACGTAAGGAACAAAGACTCATAACGACTGCAGCCATAAAGATAAAGATGTCAGCTTCCAGGAGCCACCCTCTGAAGCCTGGGCATGTGGCCAAGACAATGATCTCATTCATTGGGTTAGAATGCATCTCATGAATGGCTGTCCATAATCTGCTGTGTTATAGGAGTCAACAAGATTTTTTGTGTAATTTTTTTTTATACCTTTTTTATTTTTGTAAGTGGATCGAACCCTGTGCCTCACGCATGCTACGCAAGTACTCTGCCACTGAGCCATAATCCCAGTCCTGCTTAGTTTATTTTTGATGTGTTTTCTAATAGCTTTCTGTGTATTGCAATAAAAAGAATCCTGACAAAATTTAAAGGAAAAAAAAATCAGCAAGGACAACTGGCGATTTTTAATTCAATCCAACAAAGCTGCTCCAGGAAGGTCACCGATTAGCAGCATCATCGCCAGTTCAAATCAAGTTTAGGATCATGTCCTTCACTCTTCACATCTGTTTACCAAGAGTGCTCTAGACTCTAGATTTCACAAACTCATGAAAGACAGAATACTTATTTGAAGCCAAGGTTTCCTGTCTGACAACACCCTTAAGAAAACTCCAAACTCTTACCATCACCACAAGACCATTGCCTTCCCCATCTAGTCATGATAGCATCCTTGCTCTTCCTCAAACATGACAAGGGAGAAGAATTTTACAATTCCCTTTCCCTCTACCTAAAATGCTCTTCAATCTCATCTTTAAAAAAAAAAAAAAAGTGAGCTATATTAATTCTCTAGTGCAGTATCACTCCCAGACGCCTTCCCCAACTACCCCTTCTAAAATAGCAATGGCCCCTTCTCTATTTACATAGCTCCATATACTCTATCCCCTAGTTGTTCTTGGATTTATTCATAAAAATTTCATCAAGCTGAAATTACTCATTGTTTTTAGTCATCCATTTCCCCACTAGAACACAAGTTTTATGGGGACAGGAACTTTGTCAGTTTCTTCAGTACTATATTCCTGGGAAAAGTCTAGAATAGGTCTGACATTCAATAAATAGGTACCAATAAAATATGAAATTGAAGAAGACAGGAGGGCAGGAGGGAAAGTAGTGAAGGGGAGGGAAGAAAGGAAACCAGTTCACACAGCTTTATCCCTGTAGAAAAAAATCTACAGAAGAAAACCACCAGTTTTTAGAAAAAAAGTCTGCAGATTTTAAATCATACTGTAATTTTCTCAGCCTCGGGCCACAGGTGGATCATTTAAAAACAGACTATTGTCATGAACATCGTGTAAAACCATCTAGAATGCCTTACACTGCCAAACAGGATTTAACTTATTTACATGCGTGTAAGAATTCACAGCTTACAAAGCAGTTTGCACCTAGATTCTCAGTTAACTCTTAAAGACCTTTAAGGAGATGTTGTCATTCCTCTCAAAAAACTGAGATGAAGCCAGAGCTCAAATTTTAAGTTAGGAATAGTTCAAGGTTATTAAGTGACAAATGGCAAAAAACAGAACTTGAACTCAGAAGTCTGCTTTGTTCTACTCTACTGCCGTTTTCCAGCCAGAACAGACACCACTTAAAATGTGTTGGTTTATCAGCTTTAGTCTCCAAGGGGGACCTGAACTTGTCTTCATTTCCCAGGAATTTCCAGAGAAACTAGCACAGCACAGCTCAGGGAAGCCCGAGTGTCTACATAAGGTTCCTCAGCTCCACTTGAGGTCAGCTGGAATTTGATTCTTCTCAGACATTAACATGCATATGACTCAACCCCGAATCCTGTTAAGGCGATTATGACTCAATAGTTCTTGGGGTTGGCCCAAGTTGCTGAATTTCTAGCAGGTTTCTGGATGATGCTTGTCCATTAGGCTACACTTTGTGTAGCCAATCTAGAGACAACAGACGTGGACTTGAATGCAATGTAAGAAGTTAGCGCTGCAGTCAAGATCAAAGTTTTACTTTTAACGTGATTAATGTTTGTCATTCCCCCCTCCAATTACCAGCATCTCTTAGATATCATGTCCTTTGGTCCTGTCCTCCTTCAGCAAGGGTACCTGAATGACTCACACTCATCATTTATCACTTCACCACATAAAAAGCTACCTCGTTCTTTAGAATGTTGGCTCCCAAAGGTCAGTAACATGGCTTGTTGGTAAGACAAAAGTGGGTCTATTGCTAGCCTTACAAGCAAAAAACAGAGCTTTGGTAGACTTTTAAACAAGTAGGAATGAGGTCATATTTTAGGAAAAGTTTGAAGTCTTGCTAAAATGGGTTTGGGTATATGGTTTTTAAGATTGAGCATATGATGCAAGAATTTAGGATTCATGATAGAATTGGAATGCATAAGACAAGGATTTTGGCGATATGGATCAAAGTCTTAAGGCACAAAAGATTCTTGGTTGATGATTTTTGTTGAGCTGATGGTTCTTTAGAGAGCTTCCTGTATTGAACAATACATTTATTTCCACCTTTTATGTTCCTTTCCATGATTTTCTATATTCATTTCATTAAATAGACAGTAAGCCGTATAGTATAGGAGGTTCAATTATAGAATCCCAGCATCTTTAATCTGAGCTGAAGGATAGGCCATTAATACCTCCAGGTAATCAATGGAAGTCTTCCCTGCTATTTAAAGCATTTGCAGTCATTTATCATATTTCCAGTTGCATTAGTTAGCCAGGGCTAAGTAACAAAGTACCACAAACTGAGTATTTTAAGTAACGAAACCATCTTAAAGTTCTGGAGGCTAAAAATCCAAGGTATTGGTGGAATTGATTTCTGCTGAGGGATGTGAGGGAAAATCTGCTCCCTACCTCTTCCTAGCTTCGAGTGTGTTTGTCAGTCTTTACTACTCCTTGGCTTATAGATGTCTCACCCCAGTCTCTGCCTTCACCATCACGTGGAATTCTCCCTGTAAGCATGCTTTTCCTTTTATGGGGAAATTAGTCATATCTGATTAGGAACTACCTTAATGAGCTCATTTTAACTTGCTTACTTCTGTAAAGACCCTATCTTCAAATAAGATGACATTCTGAGGTACTTGGAGTTAGAACTACATCTTTCTTGCAGTGACAATTCAACATTGCAACCTCCATCCATGTCCACTTTGCCAGAACTTTTTTCTGAAAGATCATTTGTTGGACCACTTCATGAGTGAAACTACACAGCACCTTTTAGGACTCTGGAAAATAAATCTAATTGCCCTACCATAGACAATGTTAAGAGATCACAGTAAGAACTTGTAGTCCACGTCTTTGTCAGGAGCTAGGAGTTTAAGCTATTCTAAAACAAAAGACCCCACTTTTCCAATCTGAAGAGTCCACAGAACCAGGTTAGCCAAATTACTGAATTTATCATTTCTTTGTTTACCAGCTGTTTTTAGTAATATTTATCTCAAAGAATATAACCTCACTTCTCTCTTGGAGGAGCACATGCTCCCCATTGAAAAGCTATTATATTTGACATAGCTGTATTTTGAACTATTACCTGCCAATTGCACGTACCCCACAGAGAAAGTACCCTGCCTAACTTGTAATCATTTTTGAAAACATAACATACAGTACTTTTTTCCTGCTTTCTGGGCCTTCTGTAGAGCATGAAATAAAGGGGCTAAGGAAACAAATAGCCACCTAGAATTCCCCTTAAGAGGTTAGGCTTATTGGTTCTTAAGATCGTTTTTTTCTCCTTGAATCACATTTTTTTTTAATGATCTACTTTTCTTTGAGAAATGTACAAGCCAAAGCAGATGCTGAGTGATGTCAGAAACTATATTGAAAAAGAGGCATCAGTTTACCAATATAACACATTTCTATCCAGTTATAGGTAGTAGCTAGCAGGCAGTCATACTACAAATCCAAAACCAGTTGTTAAAACTACTCGATTCATTTGTGGCCAAAATAACACCCATATTATTTTCAAATCATGCTGTAAAATTGAAACAAAACTTACCACGGATAGCTTGGCACCAGGCAATGAAGTTTATAGTGCAGAGATCATTAGGTAGTTCAAAAGCAAAGGTCGTACTTGTAAGATCTGTGAAAATGAGACATCTTCCAAATACACACCATCTGTTCTCTAGCCCTCTTTCAAGTTCTATTTCTGTGAAGGTCTAGTTACAAAAGCTAGCTCCTACAAAAGGTCATTTTTTTTTAATAAAGGAAGATAGGGCCCTCCTTTTCTGGGTGTGACATAATAAGGAATTTGGTGTTTGTTTACCTGACTTGTTTTCTTAAGAGTTACCTAGAATGAACAAAAGTGCCGTGCGTCCAAAAATAAAATGTTGGAAGAGCTTAAAAGTTTTGGAAAAGCTTATGAATCTTTTTAAAATAATTGCTTAGTTCTTAAATGTATTTCCCCAGGAAGTCAACCGATTACTACAAAGAACTTGAACCTAAGGAATCCAAGTGGCTCCATGTTCTTCGCTAAATAGTGTTATCCCCTCCATACAAATTCATGTCCACCTAAAGCCTACAAATGTGAACTCATTTGGTAATATAGTCCTTGAAGATGTAATCAAGTTAGGACCAAGTTATACTGGAGGAGTAGGGCTATTTCCAATCCAGTGACTGATGTCTTTAAACGAGAGCGAGATTTGGACAGCGACACAGGAAAATGCTATGTGGCAACAGAGCCATGACTTAGCATTCCTTGGTTTGCAGCTGTATTACCTAAGGACTGCCAGTAACTATGGGAAGGTAAGAGGCAAGAACAGAATCTCCCTTATAGCCTCCAAGGGAACCAACCCTGCCAGCACCTTGATTTCAGGTTTCTTGCCTCCAGAAGTACCAAGTTTCCACAATTTTAAACCACCTAGTTTGTGGTAATATGTTATGGCAACCCTGGAACACATTCCCAATTGAAAAATGCATAAAAACTCAGTTTGGTTTAAGTGTTTATTTAGTTCACCAGTAAATTGTAGCCAGGTTAAGAGGCTTATATCAAGGGGTAGCTAAGGATGCAAGAAGCATCATTAAGATTAGTGGTTTTATTACTAGCATAGAAAGAAGTATCTAAACTAGCAAAATAAAAGAAAATGGCAGGAAGTAGGTTTCTGGTTTCCACTAGACCTGCATTCATATTTCTGAAAGTAACTATTTTCTGTTGAGAGCTGGCTATAGGCATTTTATAATAGCCGTGAGACTCTGAAGATTCAGGATCTCAGCAAGTGCTACCTGCACAGTAATCAGTCACAGCCTTCTGTATATTTTTCTCTATGCCAGCTCTTTTGTGTAAGCATCTACTTTTAGTCATCTCTTCAAGAAGCAGTATAGAAATTTTTAGTTTGCTGAACATTCCTAATTGGGGTTCCTAATAAGATGCACAATGTTTTTTATTTCCAAGCATTCCAAGATTATGTTTTTCCCCCAAAAGATTATATTTATTAACACTTTAATCTCTAGCTAATGACAAATTCTGCTATGCAGAACAAATTCTGCCATCTGGGCAGATTTTGCCACTTGACAAGAAGTATTCCAGGAGTGAAGCAAGATCTGTCATAGTATTGTGCCTGATATTTCCCCGTTTCTGTCCTAAAATATGAAACAAAGATGAAAATTAAGTTTGGGTTTTCTAAAGTCATTCCTAGTAAATATTTTGAGCAAAAATAGTTCATAACCAGAAGTTAGATGGCCATGAATCTCCCCTTCATGTTATGGAGGAATGAGAATTTGAAGTTTTGTAAGGATTAATAGAAATACATAAACAAAATATATGTGTGTATATATGATGATTACATAAGGAACATGATTTCTTAGACTTTACCTTAACAATGAGTAAGGAGCCTATACATCGTGAAGAACCATGAAATTCAAGTCAGGTAGAAGCCTCCACTGATTGACCTGTTCCTAGTATTGCATTGAGACAAGGTGAGGATGCTTTTGCCACTTGTTCCAGAGAGCATTGATCTGATAACTGCCATGAAACAAAGAAGTCCAAGTAATTAACTATTTTTCATATACAAATATAAAATCTTATGATAATTGGTAATGCCCACAGGAAGTAACAGGAAAGAAAGAACCAATTTTAAGTCACACAAAAAAAATCTTGATATCAAGTTTCCATAGTGAAGATGTTCTATCATCAAGGACTTAATTCACACAGTGGGATGCAATGATTTTGGAAAATGTGAAACCATGACCTGGAATAGCAAAGAGACCCAGAAATTCACTTTCTGGATGTTCTATTTACTGGCTTCAAGTCAGCTATAGCCTATGAGAAGGAATTTATCTTCTTGGGTAAAATCCTGTCTTAGATATTGACCATTAGTTTGAAAGCAAATTTAAGTTCTTTTGGGAAACCTCACTGCTTTAGGTTCAGAAAGGATATAAGAAGCTTGATGGAATCAGTCCTGTAGTTTCCCTCACCTTTAGAGCATTGATAGGCATTCTCATATTGGACGAGATTAGAATTGGGGGGAAACTGAATGCCTGGGAGGCCCTGTTTAAGAGGGGTGTGAAGAACAGCCTGGCACCCAGCAAATCCTTGGGGCATCACAGCCCAAGAAGCTCCTTGATTGTCTCAGAGAAAGAAATATTAACTGTTTTAGCAGACTTTAGATTATAAAGGAACACAAAAGATATTCTTAAAACAAGTCTACAGTTGTAATATGCTACCTCAAGAGGAACTAGAAATATTTGGATTTAGCATTACAAGAAAGTGGGAAATGATTGTCCTATTCATGGTCTTACATCGGATATCTCCACCCACTGTTATCTGTTTTGTTTTGGTATTTTTGCTGGGAAGACAGATGTGTAACAAGGGCAAAATACAGCACGATTTATCATTTACCTATTAGGCTTCGATTGTTAGATAATAGTCAACAGTTTAACACTTTCTTTTTCTTGTGCAAGTTAGAGATTACAATGACTCAATCTGAGCCTTAATATGTTCCATGCCAATAATCCTGCCTGTGTCTACAGAATGTTTTGTCCTCCCAAAAGTCAGTACTTTCTTGAGATCTTAAATTTGTACTCGATTTAGAAGTAACTGCCGATAATCGGTTCTCTCCATTAGCTGTAATCACTATAAGTGGGCATTTTCAGGGCTCCAAGAAACAAACTCAATTGAGTGTTGAGATCTACCAATTCCACATAGATGATAAAAACCCTGTCAAGTTCATGCGTGGTATCACAGAGCAGGAAAGACTAGTCCTTAAAAAGGAGTTCCAGGGTGACAGTGAAGGATGGGGACATAGAAAATGCCTGAGAGCTCTTAGGAGTTAACTACTTACGTGACAGATCTCTAAGCAGAGATTGTTCAACAGTGCTAGGGTTTAAGATGGATAAGTATAGTATAACACTTAAACTTCCAAGTTTACCATTTCATATTTTGACCAATTTCTCCTTGTGAATTTCAAAGGAAAAATGGGAAACTGGATGTTTGATTCTTGACCTCAAGATACCTTCACTGAGGGCTTGCTTCACTAGTTTATTTAGTAATGCAGGATGATTCTTTTTCCCAGGTCCTATCTGTTCACAGTATTAAAACGTGTACTTCCACAAGAGGCTTTTCCCCCTCAGAATTTGGTAATTATAGTGGGAACATTATGTTTGATGTGTATGATGGATTTATGTGTCAACTGGCAGATTTGGGAGTGCCTAGATTAAATACCAGTTCTGGGTTTGTGAGAATGTTTCATAGAATGAAATTAGTATTTGAATATACAGATTAAACAGATTGCCCTCCCCAATGTACTTGAGCTCCAAGGGCCTGAATAGAACAAGTCGTGGGCAGAGAAGGAATCTATCCCTTTCTGCTTCTTGCCTATCTGCTTGAGCTGGACCATCTAATCTCATCTTTACCCAGCCTAAATTCAGCATTAGAGTCCCAGGAAAGCTGGTGGTATATCTTGCAGCTGGCTAATCTTGGAACTTCTTAGCCTATGTAATATAATGAACCAATTCCTCTTAAGTACAAAAACTAGTTCATTTCTGGAGAATTCCCAATGAAATGTGCAAAGTTATTCTATTCTGAATTCTAAGCCTCTTTTCAAAATGCTTAATGAGGTGTTGCATTCTGACAATGGGCCAGTCTCTACAGTAGTAGGATTATTATTCAATCTTATATTTTGAAGTTAATGTCCAAAGACCGCTGAAAAAATGACAGAAGTCACTTTTGCTCTGCATTATACTCCTAAATGCTGTCTAGATATGTTGAAAAGCCTGATCCTGAAGAATTCCATAGACTACTCTTTTCCATATTTGCAGAATTAGAATTTAACATATGTTCATAGAACTGACTTTGGGAATAAGTTCTAAAAGGCTTTGGCCAACATTTGCAGCTCTAAGCCTTTCCAGTTTTCTTTGCAGTTTAGGGCCTTAAGTCATGTTTCCCATTCTGCCTTTTCATGTAATCTTGAAGTCAGATTCCTGGAAACATATGAACTTATTAGCATGGCTCTGCAAACCTTGACTTAATAGAAAATATTGTAGAAAACTTTATCTTAAAATTGCTGTATATCTGGGCCTTGGAAAGTTTCACAGCGGTGCCCATCTCTGAGCAAAACCAAGATGTAATAAACTAAGGGATTTTCTCTGTTCTGAAAGGCATTTAACTTTAATAAGAAATTGAGTGTTGGGATTAGGGGTGGTTGAGGTGGGATAAAGAACTGGTCACAGAAAAAGATTAAGGCAGAGGAAAGCTGGAGTATATGATAGGGGAAGAGGAGTAACAGTAATTGTGACACAAAGCCTTTCATCACAACTTGGACCTAATAGCCTATTTGAAAAAGGGATAGCTTCAGGGTTTCTTTACACTTTTAGCTTAGTCAAGAAACATCTAAAGGCCATAAGTTTTAAACCCAATTTCTTTTGGACACCTTTTCATACCAATAAAAATTGAACACTCAATGTTTGAAATTCCTTTTTCCTTATGCACGTTAAAATAATTTTAGTTATATCAAAAAGGTCCTGAGTAGTACTTTTTTCAATTCTAAACTATCTTTGGGGAAATTAAACCATTTATTAAGAGAAGCATAAAAAATTTAGTTGTAACAACCAGGTGTAAATGCAAGACTCTGGCACAGAGCTGGAGTGGACTTAAGTTCATATGGAGACAAATCTATAGGAGAATGGGAAGAGATGTTCCAAAATGTTGGAGATACTCCTGCCCCAGAACCTCCGCAAAAAGCACAAATCCCCCAAAGGTCTGAAGAGGAAATCTCTCCCCAAAGTAGACTCATGAACTAAAGGCACGATAGAAGAAGATTCAAGTAGAAGTGACCAGATTAAGATTAGTCCAAAAATGTGCCTAAAAAGAAACCTTTGACCATATCAGTTCCAGGGGTAGCTTGGAGAATGGGCTCACATGAGAGCCTGTTACCTTTCCCACGTGAACTTGCCTCTATAGACAGAGCAAAAAATGAAGAGAGGCAGAGATAAGCAGTTGGACTATTAACAAGTCAGACTTCCAAGGATAAGTGGACTTTTATAGATATAACCAGACTACCAAGGGATTTCCTAGAAAATACCATTAGAAGGAAAAATAAATTTGGCATTTGGTAAAATGAAGGAGAACAGAGTTCAATTCATGCAAGGCCTACTTACCATCTCCCCACCCCCTTCTTCCTTCCCAAATAGGTCAGAGGCCAAGTGTGTTGTCAAGGTGTCTCTGAAGAGAGTGCTATGTCACTAAGGGTCTTGGACTGCAGCAATCTATCTCAAATGGATCCCAGGGTCTGACAAATGAGGAGGGTCCAACTATTCCCAATCTTCTCGCCCTCATCATCTCTACATGCCCATCCCCTTAAAAACTGCCTCATTCCTTTGGGATTCTGCTCTTAATTAGGAAACTAATCTCACACAAATAACCATGAATATTAGTTGCTTTTCCATATAAAAATCATACCAATATTCTTAGGCCATTAGACAAAAAAATAATTTGATCTTGAAGGGAGAAGGCCAGAATTTGAATGCCTCTCAACCACTTTTCAATTGAGTGAGCTTTAATGAATAAGTCACTTCATGTGTCTCATTTTCCCCCAATTTAGGAAATGAGAATGCATAATAGCAGAACAAGACTAACTACATTTACACTATGTAAATTTGATTTACTTTCATTGCTTAGTATTTCATAACTAATGGAGAATGAAGAAGTTAATGATAGAACTTCTAGCTTTTCAAGAAGTGTAATGAGGTTACCATATTTCTCAGTTTTTATGCCAATTTTTTATGATAATGTGAAACTTCAAAAAATTATGATGCTATCACTTAAAAATCATACATTATTAAGCCTTCTTTGGGGCAAGAATACAATGCACCAAATACTGGTGAACATACATTAATAAAGTGGTCAATTTTCAAGTTACCTGTATGTTTCCTTATACTGGGGGTTGAACGCAGGGGTGCTCCGTCACTGAGCAAGATCCCTTTCCATCACTCTAAATATCTAATTGAGAGGGTAGAAGTTGTCCATGCTTGCCTGCAGGCTGTGATCCTTCTGCCCCAGCCTCCAAAGTCAGTGGGTTACATATGTGTGACCCCGAGTAACCCGTTTTTGTTCATCACTGCTGGAGTTTCCTCTTCACCATGGCTCTGCACTTGGAGCATCCAACAGCTTTCCTCCCAAGTACCCTCACTTCCACTCTTGACATGTGACAATCCAGTTTCCACAACACAGCTGGCACAATCTTTTTAAAAGAAGTCTTTATCCCTCCACTGCTTAGAACCAAACCAAACTCCTTTTCAACCATTACAAATTCAGCAGCGATCTGGAAGCTGCCTCCATCCTCACCACTATCCCCTTTACTGTCCACCACACCAGCCTTCTTGCTGACCCAGACACAACAAGCTTGAGCAAATCTGTGCTTCACATTTACTTGCCACTTTCCTGAAGTGTGCCCAGATAACTGGATGTTTATCAGAACTCTGAACCTCTCAAATGCCATCTCTGTAGGGGAGACTGACCACCTGTGAAAGTAGACCAGTCCACTACCACTTTCCATTTGCACTATATCACACTACCCTGTTTTACTGTTCTCTTAATACTATACCCTAGATTTCTTCATTTGTTCATATGCTTACTTTCTATTTTCTCATACCAGAATTAGAGTCTGCTCGTCTAAAAATTCTTTGTATCCGGAGCAGTTAGAAGTGTGTCTGGCAAGTAAGTGCTTCATAATTGTTAAATGACATAAATACAACCTATACACATAAAACTCTCCAACACTCTTCAGTCACAAATGTGACCTTGAACATCTACAGTGTTATAGGTAATTTTATGTCAACTTGACTGGACCATGAAATGCCCAGGTATCTGATCCAACATTTCTGGGTTTGTCTCTGGGTATTTTTAGAAGAGTTCAGTGTTTGAGTTATAGCCTAAGTAAAGCAGATGGCCTTCCCCAATGTGTGTGGCACCATCCAGCCTATTGAGGACCCCAGTAGAATAAGAGGCAGTAGAGGACTAGGCTGACTCATTAAGATAGAACATCAATCTTCCTCTGCCCTGGGATCCCCAGGTCTCGGACCTTCAGATGGGATTGGAATTTATCCAGCCTTCCAAGGTCTCTTATTTGTAGCAACAGATAATGGACTTCTTGGGCTCTAGAATCATGGGCTCCAGAATCATGGGTAACAGTACTGTATAGCTGCAGGGGGCAAGTGGGAGGGCAGGTACTCTTACTGGAGAATCTTGACTAATTCATTGACATATCCTGTCGACTGACTACCAGGCCAGTTAGAGAGATGTGTATCCCAATTTAGCTATTAAATGAACTCAGTTGCATTGACAATTCAATTAATTCTAGATTTTATTAAAAATAAATGTGTGGGCCAAGTTTACCAAGTAGTCGAACCATTTTTTCAAGGCACAGAAGAAGTAGGAACAAGGGAGCCTAATCCATCAGATAATATCTGTTTAGGGAGAGAAAAAAAAAGATCACTTGAAAATAGAAAGTCCTGACAAAAGATTAAGTACATAAATGAAACTGCCTCTACAATGCTGAAAAATATTGGTCAGTTTCCCTCAGTGTTTTCTACATAAAAGTATGAAGTAGGATGACATTTATAAAAATATTTGAAGAATTAACTCCTTGTATGTATGATTTTTTTCCCCCAGACGAACAAGCATCCAGAAGAAAAGTCTAAACAAACAGTGGCAGTGTGCTATAGAAAAAATATGTTCAAGAAACCATACAAAATTCTCTACTAATTCAGTACACACTTAAAAAAAACATTAAGTTTTCATTTTCAGGTTGAGAGATTAAAAATTAAACCAAAGTTGAACATGTGGGGAAAGAGGATTCTTTATGTACAGAAGTCTAAGACTATTTGGTACTAATGAGACAAAGATACCCCATAGACAGCCAGGGGCAAAGAAAAAAATGGGAAATCCAGCTCCGACCTCAGCTATTCCAGCCACAAGGAATAGGCACAACCAACTCCAAAAGCTACTTCTTTTTGTGCCAACAGACTCTCACCCCCACTCTTGTGCTGGTTAAGACTTGGAAATCATTTTTCTCCAATTTTGCTGAAGGCAAAATAAAGTTGATTGGCCCCCCTTCCAAATCCTATATCCCAGTGATGTTCTGTAGGGACAGATCAAGCCCAAATAAACCCCTAGATAATAGATACCATTGGCTTCGCTCTCTGGAGGCCACACCCTTCTTGGGACTTCTGCTTTCTTTTTATTACACTAAATACACCCTGTTACTTTGCTCTAACCCTTGTGTCCATGGATTTTATTTTTGAATTTGGAAGACAAAGAACCAACTCTGGAACCTAGTTCTCCATGTGATTAAAAACCTTACAAACTACCAACTTTTGGCAATTCCCTTTTGGTAATTTTCACACACACACAAAAAAAAAGATAACTGAAGAAATCTTACATTTCTACTGGGGCTGTAGCTCAGTGGTAGAATGGTAGAGCACTTGCCTAGCATGTGTGATTCAATCTTCAGCACCACATAAAAATAAAAATAAGGTATTGTGTCCATCTACAACTAAATATGTTTCTTACATAGGTATTTACAAGATCAAAAAATAGTGTAGATGTACAATCATATCTACAAGTGAATATTACACAACTATGGAGAATGACTCTGTAGTAGCATACTAACATACAAAAGTGTTCCTAACATTGAGTGGAAAAAGCATGTTAAAGGCAGTTTGTAGAATTTAAGTTATAATAGGATATATGTTATGCTACACTATATTAGGAAAAAAGATTAAACTGAACATTAAGTCATTATCTGTAGTGATTTGTTCTTTGTTCTTATTTCCACGTTTAATGGATATTTGTTGCAAGTTTCAAGAGTTTGGGAGTTCTATCGGTATGTGGGTATTACTTATCTCTGCTGCAGGTAGATTCTGAAGCCTATTTATGTCTGAGGTGAAGCATCAGCCAATTACTCTAGTGTACTGAAATATCACAATGTGTCCTATAATATGTACAATTACTATTTGTCAATTAAAAATTTTTAAAGTCTCATTTCTTTCAGAGTTTAATGTAGTTGAAATCACAATGATCATCAAAAACACAACTTAAGAAGTATAGACCACTGAGATAAAAGCAAGTTCAAGTAGAGAATAATAAGGGTAAGGTACAATTCAGTATTAGAGATTTTTTTTCTCCTTTATTTTTTTATTTTTTTTTCATCTTTCATACATTTGATTCAAGTGAGTTATGAACTTCCATTTTTACCCCAAATACGAATTGCAGAATCACATCAGTTACACATTCACAATGTTTACATAATGCCATATTAGTGACTGTTGCATTCTGCTGCCTTTCGTATCCCCTACTATCCCCCCTCCCCTCCCATCTTCCCTCTCTACCTCATCTGTTGTTTACCAAAACATGGGCAGCCTATTTTTGGGGACCAAAAATATAGATTTAAAATATCTTGAGTTTAAAAAAAAAAAAAAAGAAAGAAACGTATAGTTTCCCACACATACTCTAAGTACCCTAACCACAGAAGAAACCAGCATTACAGTTACAGCAGCATAGCAGCCTTTTTGTTTTTTGTAACTAACAATGCAGCCAAGATAGACTCTGCAAAGCAAAAATTAAGCAATAAGGTATGACAGATAATGTGGTGATTGTATGGTAATGAACTCCAGAGGCATCAAAAGTTTGATATATTGCTGAGTACAACTATTTCCCTTGGGTGTAATTAAAATCTGAAAAGCTTGCCCTAGAGTCACTGATATAAATAGTCCTCCTTGTGGATAAATATGTTCCCAACTGTTGCGTGGGTGTTTTAGTTTTGTTCAATTTTACAACACTAAAAACATAACTAAAACCGATTCTGAATTAAGGTTTGGGAACAACGAGAGCAACCCAAAATATTAATCCTATTCCTAGTAGCATAACCTACCAAATTAATGAAAATAACTACAGTAATTGCTGATGAAATTATAAATAGTGCAGCAATAACAAGAGTCTTAAACACCCATCAGACCAGATAATCTTATATTTTATAGGCCCAGAAAATAAACCCAAATATTTAACATTTTGAAGTCAAATGGATTAAACAAATCAAATCTGAAAATTCAACCCTGTTCCACGTCATGTCTATCCACTGTGTAGGAGTATATTTATACCATGACATAATATCCGGTTGTTAGTTTTTTCCCAGATTAAAAACCGATTTAAAAAATTTGATATAGTTGATAATGATATCGCAGTTATACTGTTTTAAAAAGCACCTCTTACAAGATCCACATGAAATGCTTGATATAAAAATGATGCATCTGGAGTTTGTCTTCAGATAATCCGGTGTGATCACTAGGGGTGTAGCTCAGTGAGTGCAAGGCCCCGAGTTCCATCCACAGCACCACAAAAAAAAAAATCATCACATGGGTGGGGGGGCAGGGGGCAGGTCAGGTAGGCTGAAGATTAATCACTACAGGGTGCTGTTGAAACAACCGAGCACACGTGGGTTCATGATACTATTCTCTTCATTTTTGTGCATGTTTGAAGATGTCAGTGACAAGACTGTTAGCTTTACCTGAGCATGGTGCTGCATGCCTATAATACCTGTGGCTCAGGAGAGATTGAGGCAGGAGGACCCCAAGTTCAAAGCCAACCTCAGCAACTCAGCAAGGCCCTAAGCAACTTAGCTAGGCTCTGTCTCAAAAAAAAAAAGTGTGCTGGAGATGTGGCTCAGTGGTTAAATGCCCTTTGGTTTGTTACTTGGACTTGAACCCAACAAACTATTCACAGAAATAGTTCCTGAGTACTGACTGCTGTTTGGTAAAGAAGTTCATTATGAGATAAAATTAACAAAAAAATAGTAAAGGTAATGGAAAAAAACTTCACCTCTAAGTAGACTAGTGGTTACCAATACTTGGGAAGAGTAAGAAGAAGAGGGATGGAGAGAAGGTGGTTAGAGGGTACTTGGGTGCAGTAGGACAGGAAGAAGAACTTGTCATATCCTATAGCACTATAGGATGACTGGTTGACAAGAAATATTAGTATGTTTCAAAATAGCTAGTAGAGAATATTTTGAATGTTTCCAACCAAAAAAAAATCATTTATGTCTGAGGTGAAGCATCAGCCAATTACTCTAATGCACTGAAATACATGTACTGAAATATCACAATGTGCCCTACAATATGTGCAATTACTATTTGTCAATTAAATTTTAAAGTCTCCTTTCATTCAGAGTTTAATGTAGTTGAAATAACAATGATCAAAAACACAACTTAAGAAGTAGACCAGCGAAATGAGAGTGCATGTAGAGAATAATAAAGGTGAGGTACAATTAAATATCACCACATTGAGATTTTTACCAAAATACAGGCATCCTATTTGAACTAATTGCCGACATGAGTTTTAAGAAGCAAATTCATTCTTATTAAAAAAAAAAAGTCCCAGCCATTTGTTACAAGTGTAAGGAATTCTATTAATATGAAATTAAAGGGCAAGGTGGAGAGGTTACCAAGCCAATTTGGTTTCAGAGATACTTTGACATTGTAGAATACCACACTTGTCTTCCTTGTTAGTCACATTTCACTTCTATTTTGTATTTCAGATGCCTCTTGAAGACCCATTGAGTTTTAAGAAAGTCGGTTTGGTTGATTGCCTTTAGTAGTTCTAGGCATAGGAAAAGCCACATGAGGCATCACCTGCAAACTGCTGGGTTCCAGATGTGTCAGTCTTTCATATAGTTATTATTGCCTTTATTCACTTGATATTTATTAATGTTTCTCTGTGGGTTTGATATGATACAAGTCTCTAGGTCTATAACCATGAACAAAATACTAACATTTGAAAATTAAGATTTCAAGTCTTACGATTCAGGTAAAGTCACCAAAAGCCAGTTGACTGAAATATTTACACATGACCTATTCTCCAAGTTTATCAGTTCTCAAAGTTTACTAGATTTTAAAAGACTGTCAAAGTCTGCAGAATTCCTTATCAAGTGGATTTGATGAGCTTAAGAGACATGTGAGAAGATGGGTCTCTGGAGACTTCAAACTCTGTCTGCCCTAACCACCTCTTTCCTCTACCCCTTTATTCCTCATTCTCTTCTGTTAACCCCTTATCTACAAACTTCTTCCCTTCTCAGACACTGGATTTCCCCAACTCTGCCCCCCCAGTCCTTATTCTCCAGGGCAAGCATCTCAGGCGGTGCTGCATCCCAGCTTGACTCTGCCACTACCTCCAGATGCTCTGTCACTACTTCCAGATACAGCAGATGCTGAGCCAATATATTTAAATGCCATTCTCTACTAGAAGTGTTTTAAGTACTCAAAATATATCAGGCATTTTATTCATAGTCATTAACTATGAAGTTTTTGATTACTCATAAGAACCAAGTGTTTAGAAACACAACTGGTAAAAAATATGTGAAAAGATGTTCAACATCTCTAGCAATTATAGAAATGCAAATTAAAACATTCTATCTCACTCTAGGCAGAATAGCAATTGCCAAGAATACAAGTAGAAATAAATGTTGGCAAGGATGTGGTGAGGGAAGTTTCACTCATACATTTCTGGTGAAGCTCCAGATTGGTGCAACCACTCTGGAAAGCGTTATGGACATTTCTCGGAAAACCTGGAATGGAACCACCATTTGACCCAGGTATCCCATTCCTTGGCTTGTATCTGAAGGAGTTAAAGTCCGCATACTACAGGGACACAGCCACACCAGTGTTTATAGCAGCCTAATTCACAATTGCCAAGCAATGGAACCAACTTAGGTGCCCTTCAACAGAAGAGTAAGAAAATGTTTTATATACATAAAATGGAATATTTCTTAGCCATGAAGAATGAAATTATGGTATTTGCTGATAAATGGATAGAACTGGAAAATATAATGCTAATTGAAATAAACCAGTCCCAAAAGCCAGAAGCCAAACACTAATATGTAGATGCTAACATATAACAAGGGAGAATGAGGGGAAGAATAGAAGTTCACTGGATTAGACATAGGGGAATGAAGGGAAAGGAGAGGAATAGGAAATAGAATGAATTAGACAAAACTTTCCTACACTTATGAACATACAACCAGTGGCCTCAAGTTCACATGTTCAACCTTAAAAATGGGATCAAAATTCTAATATGTCAAAATACACCCTTCTGTCATCTATACCTAATAAAGCAAATTTGGTAAATTTGGAGGACTGGTTCTTGGTGCATTGATTCTTCTGTGAATTAGCTTTTGCAAATTTAGCTTTTGACATGTCACTAGCCAAAGGATGCCGTTTCCAAGTTCGACAAAAGACTCAGGAGAGTTGTGTAGGTGACACAAACATGTTTCCTGACCTAGAGTCACTTCCTTCTCATGGGCTCAAGGGCACCTCAGGCTCTAGGACAAAGTGAGGAAAGTAGGGAGCTGCCCATTCAGAGCTCAACTCACTTGGCCAGCCTGCATTTGCCAAGTTCTCACATTGCATTTCTTTTTAAAATTGATACAACAATTCTATATTTACGGGGTACAATATGATGCTTCAGTACAGGTGTACATTAAGTAATAATCAAGTGAGGGTATTTAACATAACATCTATTTTTATCCTTTGTCTTGAAAACATTGAAAATTCTCTTCTTTAAGTGTTCAATACAATTTTCTCATCACAAGCAAGACTGGATAAAAGCTTTAGTCAGTATAGGGCAATATTCCTCAAAGCATGTTATGTTCAATATTGCCTTATATGACCTGCTATAAATCCATTTTAATCGAAAATAACAGTAGGAAGTGTGACATACAGTATCCCTTCCCCCTTGATTCATTGTGCATATTAATATATTAAATTCCTGCCATTAACTGAGAACAAGTCTCCATCTAAATCTTGCCTTCCTAGTATTTTTCTTCTTTGTTCCTCTTATTTACTTCAATCATTCTGTTATTATTGAGGTCATGCACAACATGTTCCACCATTGTGGCACTTTGGGGAGTTGGTGTTATGTTTTTTGTTTTTCTAGACTTTTGTCACTAAGTGGCTTTGTGCAGCAGGGCATGAGGGGGAAGCGTGGAGGGAGCTCCCCATGTGGCACTGTGGTAAATGGGGCATCATGGAAACAATCAGTTGTCCCAGAAACAACTAAGCGAAATAGATTCTAAGTGATCAAAAATTCTGAAATTAACCATCATAACTGATGCATTGATTGCTGTAGGAAGCGCTGGGAAAACCCTGGGCATAAAAAGGTGCTAATCCTATATAAGGCCTAAAAACCACAATGTTGAAACTTACGTTGAATAAGTTAAAGCAGAATTAAGGCCAAAAAAGTCATAAAAAAAAATAACGTAAGTGAAATTGTCACTTTCTCCAAGGGCCGATGAAGACCCAGAGTAAAAATAAGTTCGGTTTGATCTCTTTGCCCTGCTGTTTATCCAACTCAACGCAGACAGAAATCTTGCTGACAGATTCAGGGCACACCTTCCTGCCGTTATAAGTGGCAACTGCTCCACTAGCATTGTTCCCCATTTCATTCCATATACTTATGACTCCTGTGACCTCGCTCTGTCTGCACCTTCCCAAAGAATTCCAGGACACCTATAACAAAAAGGCAGTCCCAATCAAAGTTATTACTTCCTACTGCCTTCTGTGTCTAGTAAGTATTTGACTTTCACCAAGTTTCCCTTATTCTTCAGTTTTTCTACCTCTAGCTCTCATCTTTCCCAAAATATTCCAAGTTTTAATTTCTGTATTATATTTGTATTACTCAAATTGATGAAAACCATACAGATACACATAAATAATCAATACCCTACTTTCTGCAGCTCAGTGTTTGACCCCTGGTACTCCAACTGAGTTTGTCACTTTTGATTTAGTATTTCCAAATTCTCAAATCCCTGGTTTGTTCATTGTTTTAAAACCATAAAACCTTCAATGAGAAAACTAAAAAGAAGCAAATGGCTTTCTCTCCCAACATTGCCCCCAGCCCTTTCTTTAATTTGGTCTCAAACCATATCAATGTAGAGCATACTTGAGATCTCTGTTTTTATTTCCACATTCCAGATATTTTGGAGGTTCCTAATTACATCACATAATACATAGTCACCTTATTGTTTTGCAACATGGAAATGTTTTTTTATTGGCATGAAATCCTCTTATGTACCCAAAAAGGTGGAGAGTGGGGGGTACTGCTGTAGATGTTCAATCCTAGGAGATGGAGGTCAGGGTATGCTGAAATACCTAAGTAAATCTGTAAGTGGCTCATAAATAATTGAGCAGACCAACAAGCTAGCTCAATTATACCAAAAAATGATTGCTTAGTACCCCATATTATATCATTTGTGGTAAAAAGCATTTGAAGTTAAATATAAATTTAACCTCCATTCCCACTGCTTATGGTTTCCAAAAATGCCTGTCTGGTAAGGTGAAATTTTCCATGCTTGGTTTCAGCCCAGAGGGGAACATTGATGGAGAGTTGGAGAAAATGCTCAACAAAGACTAATGATTTATGAAGGGTGAAAAAGTGTTTTTAAATTTTATCATAAAGAAATTATTTTGCTCATACAGTCCCTGTAAAAAAAATAGTATAAAAACTCAGATTTTTAAAATACTGGAGATTTTTCCTATAAGTTATTTTCATTCTAAGATAAAAATCCATACTGCTGCTTATTCAGAATATGAACTATATTTAGACACAAAAATCTGTATCAAATAGAGAACTATACTTTGGCCTTGCATAAGTTGACCTTATTTTACCACCTGCCTCTGCTTTAAGCCAGTAGTAAGAAAGCCAACTGCTTTGTGACTTTTGACATCTTACGTCTGATAGATTTTACTATAAACCTTGTACCCTGTTGTCTTCCATCTCACCTTTGTGAAATCTTTCCCCATTAACCTCATCTAATATCTTAATGGAAGTTCATCCTCAAGCGTGCTTTCATGAGAGAGCCCTTAGCAATGTTTTCTGCTCCTTCCTTCAAGCTATACAACTGGAAGCACAGGAATCTGTTAGTTTCGTTTCTTCCCAAACTCCTAGTCAAAGGAAGTGACTGATATTTACTGTGTATACCTACTCCAACCTATCCCATGAATTTAGGAAAAAAAATTAAACCCTCATGTCCTCTATTAGCAACTTTATAGCTGGAGAGAAACAAAAAAAAAGATTCACCGATTCTATTTAGATTGTGGCAATAATTATCTTCCAACATATGGGAATCTACTTACAAGAGGTTCCAAACTTACATACTGTAGTCCATATAAGGAGAAAAAATGATATGTTTTTCACTTTAAAGAATTTATGAATGACTTGGGCAGTGAAGGAAATTGGAGCTAGTTTCTTTAGGAGATAGTGAATTGCCTAAACTCTGGAAGACTTCAAACAGAAGCTGGATTACCAACCAGAATAACAGGAGAAACTGAGCACATGAAGTGGACCATATCATCTGAGGCGCCTTCACACCCTGCGGTTCTTTACTTGGCAGACCGTCTGATTTTCTAGAACATCTTTGCTAGTTTATTTTAGACCTCGAGTATTCAGGCAATTGCTAACACCTAAAATTCTTTTTCAAAGTTTAAATCCACCACAGAGCCATTCTTATCTCTTTCAAATGCCATCTTAAAACTTGTTTAAAACCCTTCAGAATTAGCCACTGAAGAGCTTTTGGCAAAGAGCTTTTAAACTGGGAAGATAAGTACTCAGAAGATAATTGCATCATGAAACCAGAATTTTTCAGTAAGCTATCATTTTTCAAACATCAATCTAACATGGCCAATTAATGTGTTGGCGAATAGTATGCCTTCAGAGATAAATACTGGAGCTTTCTTTCCTTTGAAATAAATGACATCCTAATGCTCACAGAAGGTTCTTGGGAAATTTTTCTCTGACACTGAAATAAATATATGTGATTCATCAGAGAATTAAGAACTAGCACTCAGCTACTTGGTTGACTTCCACTGCTATGTAAAGTCCCAATTTTGGTACATGAGCAAGATTCTGAAAATGTGAAGACTGTTCTAACCCACAACCAGACCCTCATCTACTTGGTTGGAAGACAATAACTTCTTTCCCTCTGGTTTCAGCCCCACCATCCTTTTCTCATCTCCACTTTGGCTTTCTCAATCTCAAAATCTGTCTGAAACAGCTAGGAGAACGGGATGGTTTAAGAGGGATATTTAGAAGGCAAATACCACTTTAACAAAGCATTCAGACTCTAGATCTCTCCTGAAGTCTGAGTCTTCAGTGCAGGGATGCATCCCAAGTTTAGATCAGGGTTATTAGTTTTTCTGTGGAAAATTTCCCCTGATAAAGGTCAGTTAATTGCCAAACTGCTGGGACTATTTTTAATACCTTATTTCTCCTCAGTGCATTCATATAATTCTCATAAGTATTCTATTTATCTGTGCCAGATGTGGCAAAGAGTTGCCACATCTGCCAAATCTGATGTCAGTTTATAGTCAGCATTTTATTATTTCAATGTCTTCAGTTTAGCCATCTATACCACCAGTCCCAGATGTCCTAAGAAACTAGTACTCACACACAATACCTGGCTGGACCTAGGGATGCAAACTCGAACACTTACTGAGTTTTGTGCAAAAAATATTCATACTAACTCTCGAGGTTGTGTATTTACTAGTACTGTAAACTGAGGATAGGATATGTCTTCTATCTACTACTCATTTTCTAACTCCTAGAAAAGTGGCGTTCAACATTTTAAGGGTTTGACTTCAGTTGGCGGGTGGGGGGTGGGAATAAAGGTCTGTGCTTCTCATTTCTAATGCCTGTGTGCAGGATAGAGTGAAAATATAATTTCATTCTGCCTGCATACTAAATAAAACTCCTGTTCCCTATTATGGCCTAATAGGTGGAAACTTTTTTTTTGCTTGTTTTTTTATAAACAGTTTAAGATTTTTTACTTTATTTATTTTTTTATTTTTTTTTATTTATTTATTTTTTTTTTTTACAGAGGGCAAGGATTGGTGGAATAAAGAATATGACTTTGTTAATGCTAAAAGAAAGATGGAAAAAAGGGGGGGGGCTTTTTTTCTTTCTAACTGGGACCTGGCCTTGATTATAAACTCCCTGGAGGAGAATGCAATGGCCATTTGACATTCTCAGCACACACAGGAAGAGAGATTTTAATGAGAGCTACTTGGGCTTCCCCCTCCCCATTGTCCAGAGAAGTCTCATGGAAATAGTGTGTCTATTTAAATATGATTTCAAATCAGTTATATGAATTTGGATGTGTTTCTCCCCGAGAAAGATCTAGCTTGAATTGAACTATACAAAGTTTTGAGGATCCAAGGCTAAGAGTTTGCAGTGAACCAAATCATCAAGAACAGAAACACAAGCACAAAAAGGGTGGCACAAAACACGAGGATTCAGGAAGAGGTGATTTCAAACTTCCAAATCGAAATTCAAAATTGAAGGTCTCCCCACCCCCAGTAGACTATGTATTTGGGGCACGTTTCTCCAAGACCTTTCTCCCTCCTCTTCAGCCCTCTCCCCTCCATTTCTTCCCATTGTTTCTCTGGCTCATTTTTCTTAAGCGACTCGGTCTCCCTGCTGCTCCACTGTCATGGCTGGTGCCATTTAATATGCACGTATCAGAAACCAGTCTACAAGAGCTATTTCAGGTTCAGTATTTGGCCATTGCACTTAAAAACACAAAAATAAGCACATACTTCACCATTCAACAAAATTTCCCAAGTATTTGTGCAGCAACATCCCACAGAAGTGAATGGCTGGTGGAAGGCCATTTCTTCTCACAGAAACTCAGATGTTCTTAATTCTTTTCCTCTCAACACATTCGATCGTATACCTCTTTCACTTGTACATTTAATTCCCAGGCAAGAGGCTAAATCGGACTCTGGGCAAGACTGTCTCTGGACTTGGTTTTCTTCTGTAGTCTTATCCTCCATTGGCACATAGATTTCCCCCACACACTATTTCCTGCGACAGTGTTTTTATTTAGTTGCCATGTATTCTGTAAGGTTACACACCATCCCTCTTGATAAACTCACGTAGTTTTCATTGCTATGACTTAGCATCTTACAGCTGATGGCTAACATTTTGGAGAAATGTATAGCCCATCTGTCATCACACAAAAGCAGACTTGACCACATCTCCTTGGAGATTTTTCAAACAGCTCCCAGCACAAGTTTGTGACCCTTTCTCTGATTGAATTCTATCAATAGCCTTTCCTAGAGCCAAGGAATGATATGGAAACTAATGAGAAACTATGAAAGTGGTGTGGTTAACAATTCTTAGAAACACTCCCAAAAGAAAAGCACCATTTAATCCATCTTGCAGATAGCTGAAGACACAAAGAATCTAGTCACGCAAATGGCTATCTTTCTTGAATTATAGTTTTCCACCATCTCAGTCAAATGTCCTAAGGAATACATTTAATATTTCAAATGGTCCAAAATACCTAAATGATCATTTGTCAAAGAATTGTCCCTTCATTTAGACACTATCCAGGAGTCTTTCATGAAAGGTTCTCTTGTTACTCTAAGGAGAGCACTCCTTTCTAAATTACTATTCAGGAAAAGATTTTCATGAAAAACTTCTAATACTTTATATTCTGTAAGTTTGCATAGGATTATGAATAAGTCAAGGATACTATATAACACATTCCCAGATAATTCTAATTAACATGGAAGAAGCCTTTTAAGCATTTGTTATTTTTTTCCATTTTAGGATGAAGTTTGATGGCAAGTATATGGGCTCAGGAATCCATTCTGAATTCAAACTCCAGGTGCAGATATCCACAGCACAGTTTGGAAGAAAGTATTTAACCACTAGAGCCTTAATTTATTCATCTAAATTAGAGGTAATAAAATTGACCTTGTAAGTTTACTGAGATTTCATGGGATAGTACATGTAAAGCAGCTATCAGTGTATGACAGCATGCTCCAACATTTTGGATTTAAATCAAAACCTGAATGATCATAATGATTGATGTTAGTCTTTCAAAACTGTCAGGGATACCTAGATAAGAAGAATCTTATGGAACTCTGATTAGATCTCTTCATGGATTTCTTTGTATTGCCATTGTAACCTCTATTAAGATTACATGAAATAAAAAACGAACTACACATATAAACTAAGCTTAAAAAAAATATTTTGGCATTGGAAGGAATCATGGAGAAATACTTTGTTATCCAAGTAATTTTTGTCTTAGGAGGGTGCTATAAAAGCAGACCCTGCCTTGTGATTTAAAAAAAAAAAAAGTTGACCAAAGGATTTATTAAGTGCTTCCAGGAAATACCAGTAAGAGGAGGAGATCAGGATAGGGAGAGCAAGAAGTCAAGGGGCCCTGTCAGGCCAAGCTATACCTGTAGCCTGAGCCTGCAGGGAGCTCTGGAGTACAAATTGTGTGCCAGGGTTATCCTTGCTCAAGGCAAAGGAACCAGGCTTGGTACCCTTTCTCTGGCTGTGGACTATAGAATGGAGGGTAGAAGAGGGGAATGTAAACCCCGAGCACTTCAGGCTGTGTCATGTGGCTAACGCAGCTCCAGTAGTCCAAAAGGCACTCCTTTAGAGAGTGGAAGGTGGTCTTGCACAGAGAAACACACAGAAGTTGGGGGAACAGTTGGGGGTGGTGGGAGATGAGGGTTCAGCCACTATTAGTCTATTAGAGATCCAAGTGGAAAACCCACAGTGGCCTCTATAGTCACATCATACATTCTACCAATAAGCTCAGCCTCCTACAAGATCTTATTTGCAAATAATTGTTTAGCAACCAAGAAATCAACTAGCACATTTTCCCCAGCTGCCTGCCTTACAATCATCTAAGAATATCCTCACTTGATAGAAAAAAGATTCATTTCAATGCCTGTCTATTTTTTGCTTTTTTGTTGCCCGATTAGGATCAGATTCAGAAAATCATTGTGCAGATGCGTGTCACAGCTCTGCCCCCCCGCCCATATCCTAGTAGTTTTAAATTTTTCTTAAAGTTAGGTCTTCAATTTTGAGTTGATTTTTATGATATGAGATATAGGATCAATGTCAAATTTTCTACGTGTGGATATTCATTCCCCACCCCCAACACCATTTTTTGAAGACAAATAATTCCTGAGAGAAAATATTTACAACCTGTACACCTGATCAAGGGTTAATGTATAACGAACTTGATAACAAGTCAAATAACCCTATCAAAAATGTGCAAAGATGCTGGGATTGTGGCTCAGTGGTAGAATGCTTGCCTATCATGCATGAGGCACCGAGTTTAATCCCTGGCACCACATAAAAATAAAGGTATTGGGCTGGGGTTGTGGCTCAGAGGTAGAGCGCTTGCTTACCATGCGTGAGGTACCAGGTTCAATACTCAGCACCACATAAAAATGTATTATGTCCACCTATAACTAAAAAATATTTTAGAATAAAGGTATTGTGTTCACCTGCAGATAAAAATTTTTTAAATTGCACAATGAACCTCAGTAGACTTTGGAAAAGACCTACAAATATCCAACAGGTACATTAAAAATGCTTAGTATCACAAATCAGCAAAATGCAAATTAAAACCATGAGATCACTCACGTCCATGTCTACTAGAACATCTAAAAAAAAAAAAAAAAAGAAAAAAAAAGAAAAAGAGCCAGGTATAACGACGCATGCTTGCAATCCAATCCAAGCAACTCAGGAAGATGGCAAATTTGAGGACAGTCTGGGCAACTTACTGAGACCCAGTCTCACAAATGAAAAGGACAGGTCATGTAACTGTGGTAAAGCACCTTTAGATTCAATCGCCAGTACAAAAAGAGGAGATAACAAGTCCAGCGAGAAGATAGAAAAATATTACATGTTGGTGGCAATTTACATTGTTAAAAACATTAAAAATATGGAAGATCATCAAAAGATTAAAAATAGAATTTGCACATGATCTGGCAATTCAACTACCCAGAATATATCAAAGTGAATTTTTTTTTAAGTGTTAAAAAAAATAAAGGGTGGGGGAGATGAAGTCAGAATATCCAAGAGATACTTGCACACTTCTGTTCAATGCAACATGATTCATGGTAACTCCAATATGGAACCATCCTGAATGTCCACCAATGGAGGCCTGGATAAAGAAAATATGGTTCATATACACATAGAATACTATCCAGCCTTTAAAAAAGAAGGAAATCCTGTCATTTGTGACAGAATGGATTAACCTGGAGGACATTATGCTAAGTGAAGTTAGCTAGACACAGAAAAACTAATACCTCATAATCTCACTTCTATGAGGAATCAAAAAAGTTAAACTCAGAATTTTATAGAATTGGGGAGTAGAAATACTGGTTTCAAGAGGTTGGGGACTGAGAATGGAGAGCTATTGGTCAAAGGGAAATTTCAGACAGGATGAATGAGTTGCTAATAATGATGTGATCTATATTTCAAAATTGCCAAGAGCATGTTTTAAATATTACTGTAAGTAAATATTAAGTAGATTTAGCCATTCCATAATATGTGCATAGATAACATATGGTACCTCATAACTACAGTACATATGATTGTCAATTGAAAATATTGACTAAGCAAGTCCCTGTACTCACTCCAAATGCTCAATTCTGTTCCCATTCCAGTTTAAGAATGTAGATCAAGGTATATTTTAAAACTGATAGAAATGAAGAGTCAGTTCCTATGCTTGGCACTAACACTTTGAAGTTCACAAGTTATGATGAACTATGTTATCCATCAGCAAGTCCATTAAATACTACTCCCCGTTCTATAGATCAGGAACAAACTCAGAAGCTAAATAGCACAAAGTTCATACAGCAACTGGAGGAACTGAGATGCAATCCCAGGTTTGACAATGCTAATGCTCTAATACATCAGCTGTCCGAACCAACAGCCTCCAAGTAGCTGCTGTGGCAGAGAGCCCATGTTGGTCATGTGCTCTGGACCACAGAGGAACCCAGGACAGTCCTACCAGTTTAAGATTCTCAGCTCAGTTCACGTGGAGACATGAACTTACCAGGTACTCTTCCATTTCAAGCTCTTCTGATGACTGTTGGTCCCTTTCTACTCTTTTAAAGTCAGATTTTGTCTTTATTCATCCTCAGTTCTTTATACCTTCTTGAGGTCATTATATCTACTCTCATCCTTTCACCTCTTAACTCTGGTCATATTTTGATGTTTCATGAACCCACCTCTTTAGATCAGACTACTCCTAGTTCTGAAGACATGTAGTCAACTCTAACAAAAAAATTTAGGTCAGCTACTAAAGACTTTTGACTTAAGCCCATTTTTATCTCGTACTCCGATTTTCACTGAACGACACCCTGGCTCTCTTACCCACAAGTGAGAAGCATTCATTCAACTCCTCATCCCTGATAGATCTGTTCTTAAGATGTACTACAGTGTGGAGTCCAGAGGACTTATCCATTCCCTTCTCATCTGGCAGTGATATTTGCCAGTGCAGAAAAACGAACCTGATCGTTGTTTCTACACTTGAACTATTAGAATGTCAATTGTCTCCATCATCTACTGTCCACACATGGTCCTCCTTGGTTGAGCTGTCTACACTTCCAGCTTCAGTGACTCTGGTCCCTTTGATCCATTCTCCCTCTATAGAGTACTAAGCACGGTCCCCAAACATGCCTTTTCTTACACTGTTTCTTCCTCAATTAGTGTGCTGCTCTCATTTATGTGATGGTTTTATTTTGTGATTTCCTCTTACATAATGCCCAACATGTATTTCATTATAGAATAGCACTCCCCCCGACACTTATTCCATATGCACGTCTACTCTTTCCCATCATTCCAGTCTGTAATTTCCTCCAAGGAGAGGAATTAGTCTTATTTATCTTTGCATTCCAAGTGTCTAGAAGTGTTGACATTTCACAGGTGCTCAATAAATTTATTTTGAATAAATGAATTCAGACAACTTAGCCAGCTAGAATTGTTTAAAAAGTCTGATCGATATGTGACAGATGTTGCAACCACAGTATTCTCACTGCATTCTATCCACTTAGTTCAGAAATATCACTGTCCCTTTAATGGTAGACATCCATACAAGAAACACTGCTAAAGATTTTTGCCACCCTGGCCTTCCATCTCCTGATAAACAAGATATTTTCTTGAAGTTACTCTTGGTTTAAAGTGGAACTTCCTGGCCAGAACAATGAGAGAATTTTGGTAAACATTTCTCCAGAGTGGGATAAACCTCTTTACACAGCTCCAAACCACAGTTTCATCTTAGATAAACAGGTCAGCACCCAACCAGTTTCCAAGTGATGCCACAATTCCATGTGCTTTTCCTACTCTGTATTATTGATAATATTTGATATCTGAAGACTCAGACTAAGATTTATGAAAGTGATTTCAAAAAATACATAGTTGTTCCAACTTGTCTGAGTGTAAGTATTAACATGTGTTTAAATGGCTCAAAGTGACTTGTCATTCCAAGTCTCACTGGAGAGTCAGGCTCCCAGGTGGCTGTGTCATGTCTCCTTGTTGCCTAGTCCTAGGACGTTGGGCCACAGTCCTCACGGACTAAGTGAGCAAATCCAGGAATCAATCCCCGAATGTCATAAAGGAGAGTTAAGTTACCTGTCACAACATGTTTTGTTTTTCCAACCATCTGCCTTTGGTAAGGAAAAATTATACTGTTTTAATCCGAGTTTCTCATTTTTGCCGGATACTCATTTCTTACGATGCTTACAGAGGACAACTCTAATAAGGTGGCGGGCAGGAGGGAAAGGATACTCTTCACAATAGTCCAGGTTTACATGCTTATTTTACAAAGATCAATTGTTTCAAGATCTCTTTAGACTTAAATTCTTATTTCCCCGGTTTTAGTTTTGAGAAATTTCAAACCTAAAAAATGTTGAAATCGTGTAATGAGCATTCAAATGCCCTTCACCTAGGTTCACCAGTTTTTGACATGTTGATATTCCTGCTTCATCTGTAAGTTGTGTGACTTCTTATTTGAATGTAAATTACCAACATGATAATTCACCCTAAGTTTCTCAGCATATTTATCCTAAGAGAAAGGATATTTTTAACCTCAGTAGATTTAGTATTGTGCAAAAATAGTCTCTAACATAAGGTCATATTAAATTTCCCTAAGTGTTATCAAAATGCTCCTTGTATCTGTGGGGGGGGGAAAATGGTGTTTCGTATCAAGAACAGGACTTGATATGTCTCTTTATTCTTTAACATAGGATAGCTCCATCTTGTTTTTCATGACACTGACATTTGAAGAATCTATCCAGTTGTCCTACAAATGTAGGTTTTTGCAACTCTTTAGCTCATGATCATATTCTGATTAAACATTCTTTGAAAGAAGATGACAGGGTGACATGAACTTTCCATTGCATCTCATCAGGGGATGCATAATGTGACCAGCAGTTTGATCTGATCTTTAAGGTGATATCTGAGCTGGGTATGGTGGTGCATACCTGTAATCCCAGTGACTCGGAGGCTGAGATAGGAGGGTCTCGAATTCAAAGCCAGCCTCAGCAATGGCGAAGCGCTAAACAACTCAGTGAGACCCTGTCTCTAAATAGAAAATAGGTGATATGGTGGTGGTGGGGGCGGGGACCCACACACAAGCATGATATCTGCTACAGTTAAACATTGTAGACAAAATTTTTCCTTCTGGTAGTTAATCCATCTCCTATAATACCCTGAGACCACGAAGCAATCATGTCATGTCAAAGAATGATTTTTTTAAATTGTTTATAAATTGATGTGGTTTTTGTTTTTTGTTTGTTTTTTGTTTTTATAGACAGAGGAGCACTTCTCACCCTCTCCCTTTATAAATATCCCTACTTTCTCAAACCCTTTTGTCCATAGTTGTACTATAATACCCCTTTCTCTGGATGCTTGTATTTCTGTTTAGCTTACTGGATCCTCTTTAAGGCAATTTCTGTTATTTCAACATGTATCCATCCTTCTTTGCATACCCTGTGCTTCCTGATACAACAAAATGTCCAGACTTTCCATCTACTTTTCCCTGTCCCAAAATATGCAACTAGACTCGATCAATGGATCCCTAACGGAATTTGGAAGCCAGAAATCTTTGTGTTCTTATTGCCACAGCCTACCTTGAAGTGGTGTGGGGGGGAATCTCTTGTCTATAGGGTCTCTGGTTTTGCCAAGACTGGTACCACCAGTGCCCAAAGCACAAAAATTCACAGTGTAAGTGCTCAATGAACACATTAGATGCTGACATTCTAAGAAATGGATACACTTGCAAAAATAATGTGTGCTTTTAGGGTATCCGACTTTGGAATATGTTTGACCCACAGAGTCTCCGATCATACTCTACAATGTGACGTTGGCAATAATTTTCTTGAATATGGAATAAAATTTAAAATGAGCTTACTCTTCCCCTTTGTGAACACTGATCTGGCATTAAGTGTACTCTTATGTTGTCAAAGAAAGGCTGTTTATACAAAGGACCAGACACATTAGTGGCACAAATCTGAGAAATTTGGAATTTGGTATTAAATATTTTTCTCCAGAAGTTTACAAACTATCATTTTGGAAACACCCATTCCTTCCCCGTCTACTGGCTTTCAGTTTATCTGTATAAAAGTGGAAGAATGGTGTCTATTTCTTCATTTTAACAGAATAATTTCTAAGATCTCATTTCCTATTTTAACTACTATGAATGTTGGGACAGTAGACTCCATTTCTACAAAATGCTAAAAATTTTTAAATGGGAATTAGGATTTTTTTTTTTTGCTCACCCTACTTATTTTTTTACCCTCAATATACATCCAGTTCCAAGGGGGTGAATTAAATGTCTTACTAGCCTTTTTTCCTTCTTTCAAAAAGCTACAATTTTCCGAAATGGCAGACTGCCATTTAAAGCAGAGTTGTTAGGCTTCTCTCTTGTGGGTTTAAACTGGCTGCTGGCTAAAAGCTGAAAGGGCCATTTTTCAAGCAGCACTTAGGTTTAGGAGCCAAGAGGGTCCTAAAATCTGAAGTGTCTCTACTTTTACTGGGGGGAAAAAAAAGTTAAAAAAAAAATTTAACCTAGAAAGGGGTAGATGTTTTCACTAGTTTCTCTTCCACAGTAATCATAATTAAGAAAACCATTCATCAAAGGGCTCCAGCTAGCATATGCTGGCATAGCAATATATTTTGCTGAAAATGTCACCAGTTTATAAGGCACCTTTCATTATTCCCATCTTGAACCTATATAGAGATGCATCTTTTACGTAAAATATTCACAATCAAAATCCTAAATCTTTGATAAGCAAATACAATGCATTTAAATTAAATGCTTACAAATGCCTTTATAAGCCAACAAAAATGAACCTTAGTGAGGTTATAAAAACCATTTTGTTTACATAAGAAAAGGTATACCACATTATACTAAAATATATTTTAAAACTTTTTTTGCTGTAACTTGTCACCTGTAACACTGAAGATGCTATCAAAGGAGCAAAGCAATCTCAACTTTCTCTAAGGAAAACACAGATGACAATGACGACTCTGGGTGAAATTCCCAGATGTAAGACTACATTGGTGGAGCGATTTGAAGAAGTCATTGTGCAAGTATGTAATTTAAAGGTAACAAATTGCAGTCAGACTTCACAGCCTAGTTATTCTTAGTGGGGGGTTCCAGGCATTGGCCATGCTTAAAAAACCCTCATTTACACTGTTCAGGACCTTCTTTCTGGGTTTAGTTCTCTCGTAGGACAGAGTCACTTGTAAGAGCATTTATCTTGGACCATTTTTTACTGCCCCCCCCCATCTAAGCTTAAAAATATCCTTAGCAGTAATAATTTATTGGCTGCTGTCGGGCTCAGCATGGTACCAGGCTGTCCCTGTTACTCTGATGCTCCCCTTTCACTGTCGACCATGAAACTGGTCTGTTTCTGCTTCAGCCGCCTGCACTTTTCAAAGGCAGAGGGTCAAACGCCTCTCTCATCTAAGGAGATCTTAGTTTGAGCCTTAATCAATCCCTGGCAGCATTTGTCTGAAGACTGAAATCTTTCTTCATGATTTGTTGAAAAATAGGAAAATGTGTATTAGTTATACTTAGTCAACAGACATCTCAATATCCATATAACATGTGGTATGTTTTGATACGTAAATTTAAGAAAATTGTGGTTGATCTTCTGTGATGAATTGAAATATAAGTTTCTTCTAAAATCCCTAGAATATTCTAACAGTATTTCAGTTGGTATAATTATAATAACCAAAGACATTTATTTGATCAGTTCAGTAGGCATTCTTTGTAATAAAAAGGGAGAATTATCAACTAAAATTGTTTATACATTGGCAAAAGATTATCTACCAATTAACTACCACACAGTTGTTTAAAAAATAGCTCCTTTTAAACTGACTTGTTCAAGTCTAGTGAAATATTTACTGAGTAGTTATGATCACTCTTATGTGAATGTTCAATGACATTTTAAATCTGATATGATCTGTAACACATAGGTACAGCAAGACAAAACATACTTTCTATACATTGAATAAGTATCTTTAAAAATAAGATTTTCAAGAAATGATGATTCATGGTCAAATACTAACAAACTACAAATAAGTTACAAAACATCATGTATCGATTCCCAACGTCATAAGTGTGGTCTGAGTATATTAAGGCAAGTACAGCCATGTAGTTGCATAGCAAAAAACTGAAATAGTCACCAAAATATAGACAGTGTCTATTCTTGTAAGGTAGGGTATAACTGATGATTTTTCACTAGTCTTTTCCAAAGCATTTACAATAACATCCATTGTTTTATCAGAAAAGTAACACCTTTTAAAAGGAAAAAGCCCTATGTATGAAGAGTTTGTTGCAGCACTATGTGCAGTTACCAAAGTGTAGAAAGATACATCTCAGATTGTTAATGTTACTCACATGGAGTGAGGATGGGGTGGGGATTGAAGTAGTAAAGGTGATCAGTACTATTGTATGCACATACTACACATGTACAGGTGTGCACACACAATTCAGCTGACAAAGACCAACATGTTTAACCATGTTTTGCCCTACAAAGCCGACTTTCCCCTTATCTCAGAGGTGGTGCTGGATGAGGTAAGCTGGCTCTATCCGATAATGGACGACTTATCTGACCTAATTCATGGTGTCAACTCTTCCAGGAAACATTCCATAACAGCTCTCCTGTCCCAGCTGTTATGTGGGTGCTCCATCTTCCCACTGCACTGGGAAGATTGTATCATAGGAGTACCAGCTTTGATGTACTCCTTTCCCAATAGGCTGTATTAGCTTATCACCTCTATATCCTCACTACCTATACAGCACCACTGACAGGTGCTCATTAAAGATAAGCATCAGCTGGTTGAATGCATGGATTCATGGAGTAGCCAAAAACAAAGAAACTGCCTGTGACCTTGGGGTTGCTTTGTGGCAAATTCAGAAGCCAAAGTCAACCCCTAAAATTATTCTATGATCCAATCTCTAAGTCATGAAACAAAAAGATTACATGTCAGGAACTGAGAAATGCTACAGTACATGTTCTCAACTAACTGGTGGAGGTGGGGGGGATAAAACTCAGGAATTAAAATCTGATTTCTGAGGGAGACATTAAAATTTTTAGATATTGCAGTGTTTTCGGTTCTGCAGAACTTAATTCTATCAGGCAAAAAAAACTCTTAAGTAGTTAATTAATTTGTCCCTAATAAGACTTATGTTTAAATTGTTTTAGTCAAATTTAATTAAGAGCCACTGATCTAAAAATCAATTGTTCTCTGCCTGGATCAAGACCAAAACTCATCTCCATGGTAAGAGAAAAAATAAACTGCCTAATTAGTGAACTACCATATAGCTTGCCTTAATTAGAAAAAAATCTTGAAGTACAGATTTAGATATATAAAATGCTCCTGTGCTTCATTTTCCGCTGCCACACTTGTCCAGCAAGCTGAAGACCCAGAGTTGAAATAGGTAGAAGGCATGATGCTATAAAAGCATAACATCAGGATCAGTCCACAAGACAAGGAAAAGATGAGGAAAGGGTGGGTAGAACAGTGTTTTTCCAACTAGAGATACCCAAGTTAATGCAGTAACAGGAGCCCAGGGATATTCTGAGGCCAGCCCCATACATTGTCTTAGTTCGTGTTCCAAAACATTAGAATCATGCCATTCTTATCCTTGTGTCTTCAGGTATACAACTTTCTGGCAGAGCTGATTTCTAAACTTCTCCCTCCAGACCAGATCAAAATAAACACCAACTCTCCAATGTTTTAGACATTCATTTCTGAATGACTATACATGCTTGTCTTCCTTAGTATTAATTCCTCCTGAGATGGGCTTCATCTCTACAGCTGCCTGCCAGATGAGATCCTAGTAGTCCAAGCCTTGATGCCAAGGGTCTTTCCAATTATGAAATGTTATTATGGGATAAATACAAGGAACAGGTAAAAGACTATTTTAAATAAACAGTGGGCTTATATTAGTGTAACTCCATTTCTCAAGTTCTGCTTTGTAGAATGCCAGCATGCAAGAGATGTGAATGATCTTTAATAAATGTTGATCATGTCTGCTATATACCCGATGTTCTATGTGATGAGAACATAAAATTAGAGTAAAGAAGTGTTCCGAGATCTAATCCTAGCTTTATCATAATGTCCTAGATGATCATGGGAAGATTCTTCCCTCCCCATAGGTCTCAGGTTGCCCACTGGAAAAATAACTTGTCACAATGATTTAGGTAATTTCCAGCTAGTAGTCCATAGGTACTCAAGTTGTGTCCAAGGAAAGTGTTTCTGTTAACTTTCAGGAAAAAAAAATCTCCAAAAGCTAATTCTCACAAAGGTGCCATAGAGTCCACTAAACAGATAAGTTAATCTAATTTTTTGACTTATAACACCAATACAAGATGAAAATACAGATTCCTTTTTCAAGAATTCAGGATTTCAGAGTTTGGGTACAGTTCAGTAATAGAGCACCTGTACATCATACACAAGATCCTGGGTTTGATGCCCAGCATCACAAAAAAATAACCATAGTAACAGAATTAAACCAATAGTAGAACCCCCCTCAACATGAGGCACCATCATGTGGCTATATAAATTTCCTCAACACCAACCCTGCTGTTCAGATCTGGGAGAAAAGCTGAAGGCCACAATGCCAACTGGGAAACTATGTGAGAAAATAATGAAGAACCCATTATGAAGAAATTGGAAGTCCTCTGTGCAAGAGTGGTTTCCTTCCGGATACCTCATTTGGACTGAGGGACACAAATGCTTGAGGGCATCATGCAAAGAGAATTTTGATTATATAGTTGAATTCATCATCTCAGACACTATGCTTACCCAAAGTATCTCAGGAAGCCGGATTTGACTCCCATGACCACTTTCACCATGAGGACTGCAATCAGGATCAAAATGAAGGGGGATGACAGATTCAAAAAGGAATATTTGTAGGAGAAACAGTATTACTGTAGTTCGACAATTCTCCCACACATAGTTGAGCGCCTTTAAAAAAAAAAAATTTCATTTCTATTTAACAAACAGTGATTGGAAGGAATAGAAATAATACTATATTTCCATGTTTTAGCCTAAGTAACTCCAAATAATATTTTCACTCATTCTAGAATGATAGTACTTGAGAAACAATGTTCTAGAGTACAGTTCCACTTCTAGCATGACATTCGAAGACTCCTACAAACTCGCTGCCTGATAAAACTGGTGAGAATTGCAAAAAAGGTATTAAAGTCTCTAAATACAGTTCCAAGAGCATCTAGCAAATGAAGAAACACTGAAGAAATTCCAGGAAAATTCAGTAAGAACAGTGTCAGTGGTATGTGAACCACAATCTATTCATTTCCCCCTCCTCCCAGCTCCGACACAAAACACTCCAGATGGTAGAGCCAAGACCAGAGCTCCTTACATGCCCCCAGTTTCTAGTCAAAGTGCCGTCTCTGGGATGACAGCATGTCTCATTCTGCCCCCAGCTATCAGTTGCCTACTCCACGTTCCGGGTAAGTGCAACCGAAAAGTAGGAGATCCTGTCTGCTGTCCAGCATCAGCTTTATCTTGGCCACAGCACTGCAAAGAATCAAGGAACACCAATGTTCTCACCCAAGCTCAGAAGATGAAGGCTCCCACCAAGAATGGCAAGCAAATATTATATATATGCACACAGAGAGGGGTCATAAAGCAAAACATTACAGATACCTTTTCAGGAAATAACCAGGGAATAAGAATTTTCAAACCCCAATATCAGAGACTATCCCTTCAAAGGAGCCTAAATTCGATCGAATCAGTATGTGTACCACTTTATGCCCCAGAGCATTATTGCAAACAATGGAGGCGGCCTGCAATTAGTGAGGGTTAGCAGCTGACCCAGGTCAGAAAAGAATTCTGCAAAACCCTGTCAACCCAGGGTGACTGTGGACATTCCCAAGGATGTATCCTGAGAACACATACATAGATATATGTACATACACACACACACACACACACAGACTTGGATCTAGAATATGAAATGAGTCTTTCCATGTCAAAGCTAGAAAAGAAAAACCAACTGAAGAAATGGTTAAAACTCCTCCCTCCAAAGATTCACAGATAACCAATAAGCACAATGATGTTAGTAAGCAAGGAAATGAAAAACTAAAGATACCACTTCATCTGCACTAAAATGGCTATCAATGGATAATCCAGATGTCCATCAACTAATGGATAAACAAAACATGGTATAGTCATACAATCTATTATTCATCTATAAAAGTGAAGGACTGATACATGCCACAACAAATCAATTTTGCAAATAAAGTCACAAAATACCACATATGATACCATTTACATGAAATGTTCAGAACACACAAATTTATAGAGAAAGTAAAATGATGTTTAGAATTTTGGAAGTAGGACTGAAGGGAATAAGGCACTAATGATTTAGCACACACTTTTTAGCATACACTTTTTAGAACAAAAATGTTCTAGTATTTAAGACAGTAGTTGCACATACCCGTGAATAGACTAAAAGCTGATAGCCACTTGTAGGCTACAACCTACAACAAGTGGATAGATTATATGGTATATTAGTTATAACTCAATGCAACTATTTTCAAAAATGGACTAAGATCTCAGCTTCTATTCTTAGCACCTTGGGGACTGTCATTCCAGGAATCTAAGAAATATCACTGAGCCCTCTATGTCCCATAGTCTGGAATAGGCGAAATTTGGCTACTAACCCTGACACCCCGCCCTTCCTCACACACATGAAGCTAAAAACACGCCCCTGTATTTGGGAGGGGCATGCTAGGCTCCCTAAACTGGGCAAGGGAGAAGAGGGTGGCCCAACCACCCTCTCCTTGTTTGCCTGATCTTGCTCTCATGGCATACTTGAGCAGACTCCCAGCAAGAGCTAGAAGCTTCTACTCTAACTTTCCATTTGTGGAAAATATAGAAGGACACTAATGAAAAGCATCTATCCTAAACCATGTCATTCATAGCGTTTTCCATTCTAGAACACTGTGGCTGGAATAACTTGACAGCACTGTGACATACTGTCAAGGCATCTTACTAAACACTGCCTTGTTTGCTTCCTGAATCATACCGTTACAAGATTGAAAAAAAAAATAAGTTAAAAACTAAGACTAGATGAAATGCCTTTTTCCTTGGAGCCATAATTATTCTGTGTCTCAAAACTCATATTTTATATGTTTTATATTTTGTTATTTTATAGTAAAAATATAGAATAAAAAATAAATATGTTTGAGGAACCAGGATTTATCTGGTGACCTACGTGAATAATAGATGACTGGAGGCAAATTCTTTCAGAGAGGGTATTCTTTTCAACCTTATGTAAGAATAAGTAGTCAAAAGCAGAACTAAACCATTGCAAAGTAGTTGACAGGCTATTATGAGACATGCCATTTGTGCAGTCCAAAGAACACAAGAGGGATTTGGTGCTTCTATAAGTAGACCCCAAGTGTCTACTTCAATATCCTTCAAAATCTCAAGTGAGGGGCTGGGGTTGTGGCCCAGTGCTTGCTAAGTGTGTGAGGCACTGGGTTCAATTCTCAGCACTGAATGTACATAAATAAAGGTCAAACAAAATTTTTTTTTAAATAAAGATCACAAGTGAACCAGAGAACCCCAAGGTTCATCAACTCTAATACCCGTCTTTGTTTTACCTAAGTAGTTGTTGGTCAAATGTATCCTGCACAGGGTAGATATTGAATAAGACTCATTGAGATATCAAATGTTTTGATTAAAATGTCAGGAAAGAAATAAGACCATAAAAATTAAAACTTACATTTGCAACTTAATTATTCAAAAGATACTTGAAAATGAGCATTACTGCATAAAAAAAAAAGAAAAACCATCACAAGTATCTCACCTTGGATTTTTTATACTCGTTAGGAAAGTCACCACTTATTCTATTGCCCACTGAAACCCCAAAGCCACGCTGGGTTCCATGGCTATCAGCCACAATCTCATCTGGGTTCTATTTTAGCCATCTTCATTTCCTTTGCCGTTTTTCTAGCCACTCACCCTTTATGCTTGCCTTTATTATTGTAAAACTGCTCTTCTAAATCAGTTTTTCCTCCCCTTGGACTCCCATCTTCACACATCTCAGCTAATTGTATGACTATGATACCCAAAAACATCCAAGGCTCCCTCCCGCCCTCAACATCCAAACCCTGTGCACTCTTCAGAATTCGGTGCCCGTACTGCCTCTCTAGTCTTATGTCCAGGTACTCACCAGCTCTTCCTGCTTTCTCTAGCAATCTCTCTTGCCTTCTGCAACTAAGCCCTTTGTGGGTTGTTTTTTTTTTTTTTTTGGGGGGGGGTGCGCCTCCAGGCTTCCAGCCAATGGGTAATACATTTCTCTTGTGCCAGGGCCTCCCCCAGTCCAAGTGCCCCTTCTACTTGATGGCTCACCTTACTCACCCCTCCTTGTCTCTGCCCTATGCCCTCTCATCCCCCTCCCTCAGGCAGAATTCATTTGCTCCTCTTCTGTTTTCTCATGGCACCAGATAGCTCCTTGCTTATAACTTCAAATTATGGTTATACCATTTAAAAAATATTTCTATAGACCCTTAAATTTTTTTTATATTTATTTTTTAGTTTTCCGTGGACACAACATCTTTGTATGTGGTGCTGAGGATCGAACCCAGCCGTACGCATGCCAGGCGAGCGCGCTACTGCTTGAGCCACATCCCCAGCCCCTAGAAATATTTTTTAGAAAATGACTTATAGCCTGGCACCAAGCTCACATGGAATACAGTTTGTTGAGTGAGACTTCTATGTAAAGACAGTCCAGTAGGATCTTTGGAATTTGAAATCCTAGACTAAGAATTGAACCCTGGTCATATAGCAAAGTTCTATTTGTGGCTTATTTCACTATTGATTTATTTAAATTTTGTTATTTAATACCAAGTGTCCATTGTTGGTAGTATCAAACTTCATTCAATAAACTGACCTTAGAGTAAGAAAAATCATGCAAGTTTATTAATATCTGATACATATTAAAGACTAGATGTTAGGCACAGCATTTCCACCAGTGATAGGAAGACTGCATTCCATGTCTTTCATGCCAAAATATAAGATTTCTACTAGAATCAAGATATAAGGGGAAAGTAGAGTTCTTGCAAAATATTTTAAAATATTCAAATTTTGAGAAGTGGGAAGAACACTAGGAGGCACAAGGAGGACAATCAGTTTTGAATCCCGACTCGCTGTTTAGCTGAATGACCCAAAGGTAAGTCATTAAACCTCTGACCCTCTCCCCCCACTTTTAAAATAGTAAACACTAGCATGAGCTTGGTGACATACTGTAGACTGCCCTGCCCCCAAAACCCACTAGTTATGAGGTCAGCCATCCTTGCAAGAAGCCCACCTTGAGAGATACTAAAAGCGTGTGATTTAGATCTCCCAAGTCCAACATTTCTGAGCACATAGCCACAGGAAAATACGGTCAACTGTAAAAGACATCCATGGCTTAACTGTAAAGTCACAGGCTACATGGAAACAGACTTCGAGCTTGACAGTGCTTATGCAATTCTGAGTCAGAAAGAGCAAAAGGACCCTATTCTAGAAGATTAATCAGTCAGAAAACACAGCCGGTTAAGGAGCCAGCAAAACTCTAAGGTTTACTGTAATGTCAGTAAAATAAGCTACTCCAAAACCTTTGCTTTGATTCCACAATCACCAACCAATATCCTATGCATAAATGTCCTTTCTGGTCACTGTGCCCACGAAACTGGAATTCCTACAAGGCAAAAAAAATAACTGGATCTTGAAAGATCATCATGTGGAAAATAAATTGTGCGTTTCTAAATCAACTCAGATGTTTGTCAGTGTTAATTCATTAATGAGCCAGACTTAAAGAGCCTCCTAAGGTTAGGAAGAAATAGCAAAAATATAAAAATAAAAATGGTTTTCCAACCAGAGAACAGGTCCCAGGATATATCAAACTATTGTTTCCCTATGCAAAATCTTGTTTCTCTGGCCTGCCCACCTGGCTCCAAGATATCTACCCTTACCATGTATGTTTAACACCAACCAGTAGAGGACAATGACTCCATTTGTCAATTTTCATCCCACATATGACATTATATGTCATTCTGTTTCTCAGGCATACAATGAGAACCACCTCAAGATAATATTAGGTATCTTGTCAAAATCCATACATCAAGATGTTAACAGAGCAGGAATGAAAAGCCTTTGTACCACTTCAGAGTCTGACATCACGTCAAATCCACTTTCAGATTTACAGTCATTTTCCCCGATTACCCACTATTGCTACGAACCAAGAGCATGAAGGAATGTATTAATAATGCTTATGTAGATGTGTCTACATGCTTCATAAGCCTGGTTAATAAAGTGAAGGGTCACCTAGTGGGAGGAGGGCTTTTCCACTCTGGTCCTGAGATGCTGATGACAACATACCCACAAGAGCCATTTTAAAGTTATGTAAATGAAAATAGAACTTAGCATTTTATTTTAAAAATATTAACACCAGCAAAAACAAACCAAATGCCTTCCAAGTGTTTTAAAGCAAAGAACTGCAGAGAATTTCACAGTTTACTTCTTGGTTGAGGATGGGATCTCTAAATATGGGCTAGTTTTGAAAAGCTTCCTGGCAAGATAAATGAGCCAAGAGGCATGCAAAACGTGAAAAAGTGAGCCCTAAATTTTATTTCCAAAAATCTTCCAAATGAAAACAGATATTCTATTAAGAGACGTTCTCCTCCCCTCCTTGCTCTCAGAAAGGAGGATGTGTGAAGTGCTGCAGCCTCCAGAGAGCAATATTTGACTCACAGCAGCCAAAGTGGTTTCACACATTTGTTACTGTTCTAGTCCAAATAGATGCAGAAATAGTCACTCGTTCAGAAAGGCATTTAAGTTGCTTATGAAATTCAGAAATCTTCCCTAAAAGCACAAAGTTGCTTTTAGTTTATCATATTCCTATCAAACATGTGCTGCTAAGTGGGTCTGTGATCAAATTTATTGAAAATACTTTTTGCTGCAGTTTCCTCAGATATTTAAAAGTGTGACATTTACATAACAGATTTACTGTTAGTGTTCATATATTCAAAGATAAGAAAAATGCACTACCTTAATATTATCCATAATTTCAATTCAGTGCACCAAAGAGAAAGGGACCCAGAAGGTAACTAGACCCTTGCTTATTTGCAGTGAGCTCTATGCATTCATTCCAGGTCACCACAAGAGCTTTAGAATATGCCAGAACACAGGCAAGAAGAGTTGGACTTAATTAGCAATTAACTGATACTTCACAGTTGTGGGGGCAGGGAACTGACCACTATGTAAACTCCACATCAGCCAAAGACCTGTTTAAATCAACCCAGTGATATAAAGTCTATTTATCTGTCACTCCTGAGGTCTTACACCATTCAGCCCAGTCTTAGATAACTTCCGTTGCCCACCCATCCACAATGGTTAGCCTTCTGGTTTGTACCATAGGAGCCTGCCTGCCTGCCTGGGTATGACCTTGACCATAACGGGGTCCATCAGTTTCTCCCCAGGAGTTTGGAATTGAAAGGAGAACCACCCAGCCACTTTGAGCCTCTGCGCATGCGCCCTCAGGGGCTGCTGCGCAAACAGTGATCAGGCGCTGCACAGCAAAATTCCAGGGTTAAGCTGTGGAGAAGAGAGCCGGCAGGCTGGAGGAGTGAAAGGGAAGTAAAGGAGGCAAAAGCCCCTGTGGGGCTGGGAGGGAAGAACAAAGGGAGATAGTACCTGGTTCCAAAGCATCCTGGCTCCTATTTCTAGTCCCCGAGCTCCATATCTCCCCTTCAGCTAGTTGAAATTTCTACATCAGTCCACTGTAGATCTCTTCTTGCCTTCGTTTCCTACCTTCTTCCCTCCACGTGAAGCACACCATCTTGAAAAGTACATTTCTTCTGACTGCTTCTTCTGACATCACGGTTTTCAGTTAGAATTCCTCTACGGAGTTTCTGTAGATATGTACTACTGCAGTAGATGAGGCAAGTTTGAAACAATCTTTGTTCTCTCCTCAATGTTGGACTTTCAGGCCCCCTTATTAAAGGGTGCTTCCTTTTAAAAATCTACTTGCTTTTAATCAGAACCAGAAGCATACAATCAACAATTTGCAACAAAATTGGCAACAACTGCTTGCAGTTATTCTCCCCTCCACTTTGATTTCTGGCTAGAAGTCTGGTGTGCAACTTGTTTGCAGCCTTTAAAAAATAAAAAGGCTTTCTATGCGACTTTCCATATTTAATGATTTAGCAGATTGACCTGCCAAAAAGCCCAAGGCTCAAAAACCTTAATAAGGCCTTATAATAGAGTATCTCCTCCGAACAAACTTCCCCTCAAGAACACCCGAGTCAGCTGGTTCACAGTGTAACAAGTCTCCTAACAAGCTCTCTTACTCCAAATCTGCAAAACCAGGGAGGAGAAATGTGTCTCCAAAACAGGCAAACCAAGTATTCAAGTACATTTCAAGGCAATGCAAAGTAGCAAGGAAACAGTTCCAACCTTAGATAGAAGGTGAGTTATTTAAAAGACATTTAAAATACATTTTTTTGGAAATTTGAAATCTTACCTCTCTCTGACTCCTAGAAGTGAGGCTCAGTTTTTCTGAGACTTCAGGCTGTTATAAACACGTGAAGGTCATAAAGGGTATTTGGAGTGTGAAGGGATAAGACATTTTCAACCCAGTGCACCATCTTGAATTTTCTGATTCAACAGAGGTCTTTGTTGTTCACCTTTCCTCCAGGTGAAAACCTCCTGCCAGGTGATATCTTGTATACAACAAGCCACACCTGAAAGTCACCTCTTGGACTTTAAGGGCTGTTAGATTGGACAATAGTGACCTGCTCTCTTCTTCCTCCTCAGAAAGAAACCATACATAAGTGTTTTACAGAATCTTGTAATGTGGTAGCATCATGGAGCGAGTGGCCAACTCACCGTGGTGGTGACATTCTGTTCTCTAGGGTGCTGAGAGTTGGTGGCAGCCTGGGAGGTAGTTTGGACTAGGACCCCTTGAAGTTACTTCCAGGCAGTAGTTTGGTTATTAATTTATTCCTAGGAATACATTAACATTTTTATTAGCCTGACTCTTTGTGGAGATAGTAACAAACAGAAGGTGTAGCTATGGGGGCACTTTGACTTTATTTAAAGCTCACATTAATTAATAAATTTTGTCTGTTAGTCAAAGGCCTTAGCCAAAGGCCTTTTGGTGAATTGTAGCCCAGGATTCAGGACACACTCTCTCTGGTCTCCACCCCCTCCCCCTATCAGCTCACTTCCTCTGGTACTCTGACTCCAACAATTCTTAGCTGGCCCAGGGAACCTCAATCTGTTGATCCTGCTACCTTTTCCAGGTCCCACAGCCCCATCTTGTCATCACCTTTCTCAAGTAACGGCTCAGCTTTCGTGGTCCATCATGATAATTACTCCCTCGGTCAGACCCTTCACTCCCTGGACCCTCTCACTTTGTCTTCCTTGCTTGGTGAAACTCGAGCTCCCTGCCTAATCCATGCTGCACCTGCTCAGCTGATTGTGGCTGGAGAGAGGCTGGTCTCTGTTTAAATTTGCAACCATAACTTTGAAGGGGGTTCTTGTGGCTAGCAGGCAATTCTGCCATCACTTCCAAGTTCATGTACTCTAGCTGACCTAGACGGTTGCTTTGTATCTTCTTTTTCTTCAAACCACCAATATTACTAGACTTATTCTCCCCCTCAGCTGTCACCCTGCTTCCCTTTTCACTCAGAAAATTAGTCACTAGAGAATTTTCACAAGCTTCCACCGTCACATTTACCCCTCCCTGCACCTGTGCTACAAACTCCATCTCTTTCCCGTTGATGTGAATAAGCTGCAGTGTTCCCCAGACTCCATCCCTTCTCACCTACTTGAGAACATACCTCAGCAAGCACCCCCCATTATCAGCTTTCTATCAACTTTCCCTCCTCTGCCATATCTTTACCACCAGCAGACACAACGTTGGTCGGTCATCCCTTCTCAACTCTGGCTTCCCTAGCTGCTGTTCAACATCTCCCTTTAAGTGTCTAATACGTGACTTGAACTTCACTTAGCTAAAACCAACATCTCGGTGTCCTATTCCCAAACCCCAGACATCTCCCATAGCCTCCCCACCTCAGTTGATGTATCTCCATCCTCTAGTTGCTGAGATGAGTCTTTTTCAATTATTTTATTTTTGTTTCATATCTAATCTGTCAAAAGATACTTTAAACTTTATCTTCAAAGCATATCCAAAAATCAGATTACCTTTTGCCGCATCCAATGCTCTATCCTGATCGAGTCTGCCATCATGTCTCAACTGGATTTTCACAATAGGTTCCTAAACAAGCCTTTTATCTCCTTCAGGCCCTGCTCAACGCAACAGCGCAGGTGATAATATTAAAACACGAGAGCTGGGGTGTGTCTTAGTGATGGAGGGCTTGCCTCGCATGCACGAGGCCCTGGGATTGATTCCCATTACCGAAAACTACCAACACATGACCTTGTGCCCATCTCTGCTGCCAGCCCTCTGATGACTTCCCATCTCAGGTGGAGTTAAAACGGGAACTCTGCACAATTGGCTTTCCCTGCGCCCTTTGAGGCTCTGAGTTTATTCCTTCTGGTTCTCACCTTCCTACCATGCTGACTTTCTTCCTCTTCCATTCCTCCTGTGCACTCAATCTCAGGCCAGGAACCCTCTTTCCACAGAAAACCACTGGGTTCATTCCCTCCTTGCTTACAGGTCTTAATTGCTATCTCAGCAAGGCCCTCAGTGAATTCTGTTTTAAAATGCCGACTCCTCCCAGCTGTGCCCTCTTCTCCTTCCCCAGCTCATCACTGCGGTCTGACTCTGTTGTTAGGTTGTACCTGTGCGGCTGTGTATGCTTTCTTTGACAATAGTGGAAGATAAACTAGAACACAACTTTCACGAAGGCAGAGATGTTGTTTGTCTCTTGCTACACACCAAGCACCTGGAAAGCAGCAGATGGCAGGGCAGCCTCAAAAATGTTTGGGGAATAAATTAAGAATTGTGTGACATCTAGCAGGCCACTTACTCCCCTAATTTGCAGTGTATTCCTGTCGTAGGTGATACTTTCTTGTTGACTTTAAAACTTAGGAGAACATCACTCTCTATAGCTCATCTTGGGGCAGGTAGAACTTCTAATTGATAGAAATTTAGGAACAATTGGAAGAAAGCTGTTATAGATCACATGTGTTCTGTATCAGCCTGCTCAGGCTGCCATAACAAAATACTAGACAGGAGGTGGCTTGAACAACAAGAAATGTATTTTCTCATGGTTTGGAAGCGAGAAGTTCAAGGTCAGGGTTCCATCCAATTCAGTTTCAAATGAGCACTTTTTTCCTAAAGACAGACAACCACCATCTCTCTTGCCCTCATTACACCTTTCTCAGTGTGTGCTCAGAGTTAGAGAATTAGATCTCTGATATGTCTCATAAAGACACTGATATGGTTGGGATATGGTTTGAATGTCTCCCAGAGCTTGGGGTGTTGAAATTTAATCGACATTGTGAGGGTGGAAACTAGCTGAGTATAGTGGCCAATGCCTATAATCTCAGCTACTTAGGAGGCTGAAATGGGAAGATGCAAGTTTGAGGCCAGACTCAAAAAAAAAAAAAAATGATGAAAAATACATTTATCTATGATATTTAAAGGTGGGTCCTTTGGAGGGTGATTAGGATTAGATAAAGTCATTATCGTAGAGACCCCATGATTGAATCCAGGTGACCACTTAAGAAGAAAAAGACAAAAAGAAACCAACATTCATACTTACATACCCTGTCTTTCACCCAGAGATGCTGTGTGCCACTTCAGAACTCTGCCAAAAGAAGTCTATCACCAGATGTCCCTCTTTGTTCACCTTATACTACCCTGAGAATTCCACCTTTAAATTTTTAAAATTACCTTTACAATCATTTTAATCTGAAATAATCTTTCTTTTTCATAAATATCAAGAGCAATTATTGGCTATAAAATTGATGCAGGGATCAATTACATGCATCAAGGATAGATAAGATCATGCCATGTCTTTTCTGGCTTCCACAATTTTTAAAAACAGCTTTGTTTTTTTACTCAAATTTCTCTTTATCTATTTGCACCTAGAACAAAATTGTGAATATCTTTTTTTTAATTTACTTTTTAGTTTTAGTTTGATACAATACCTTTTTTTATTTTATTGACTTATTTTTATGTAGTGCTGAGGATCGAACACAGGGCCTTGCACATGCAAGGTGAGCACTGTATCGCTGAGTCACAACCCCAACCCCCCAAAATTGTGAATATCTTGATGATCATAACCCTATCACAATCATTTTTTAATTCCCTAAAGCAATCATTCTCAAATTTTGATCCCTGGTCTAGCAATATCAGCATTACCTTGAAACTTGTTAGAAATGTAAATTCTTACATGACGCCTAAGAACTACTGAATCAGAAATTCTGGAGTTGCGGCCCAGCGATCTGTGCTTTAACAACCCTTCAGGTGATTTGAATGCTAAAGATTGAGAGAACCAATGCCCTAGAGCATCTAAAACAGTCCCCTGAACATTTATTCCATCCACATCCATTCAATACATATTTATAGAGTGCCTACTATCTGCCTGGCAGTAAGTTTGGATACATTGCAAAAGCAGAAATGATCCCTACCCACCCCCCCCCGAGTTTGTAGGCTACTGAGGAAAGAGACATTATTAAGTAATCTCATGAATAAATATAAAATGGCAGCTGTCATAAGTTGTATGAAGAAAAGGCACATGAAACCTTATAATGCTGTGAAACCTTATAATGCAGAATTGATCTTGTCTGAGGTGTGCTTCTGAGAAAGTGTCACTTGAGCTGGAAATGAAGGTCGCGCATGGGTTTAACAGGTGGAGCAGGACAAGAGCACCTTCTAGGCTGAGGGAGCTTGCTGTGAACAGCCTGTGTGGAGGGAGAACCTGGCCAGCATGGTGGGAGCTCAGGAAGTCAGATGAGGCCTAGAGGCAGCCCTTCCATCCCAACTCACAAACTATGGGCTTTCCAAAATGATGGAGAGCAGTTTAAAAAATATTTTAAACAGAAGACCTGGGGTAGGCTTGGGAGGTGAATAGTTACAGTTACGTTCTGAAGAGATCACAATGTGGAAAACAACTTGAAGGGCCTGAGAGGCTGTGGCAGAAAAAGTTAAAAAAAAAAAAAAAAAATTGCTGTCATCCAAGAGGAAAAAGTGCAATCCAAGAACCCAGAAATGGGAAAGTGGCAGGTGGACTTGAGAAACAGGAGGTGAACCTGACAGGATGTGATGATGCATTGGATATTAAAAATAAAGAGAACTCAGTGTCCAGGGTGATTTCAGGGTTTCGGTTCGCATGATGGATAAACAGTGGTGCTATTTCCTAAAATAACAAACACCAGATAATAAGTGAGTGTGGGGACAGTCAGTAGACTAGCTGACATAAAAATAAAAGGTGTTATGTAAGGCACCTGAAAACACCAGAGAATGAGGGTCCTCCATGTGCACGAGGCCCTGGGATTGATTCCCATTACCGAAAACTACCAACACATGCCCTTGTGCCCGTCTCTGCTGCCAGCCCTCTGATAACTTCCCATCTCAGGTGGGAACGAGAACTCTGCACAACTGGCTTTCCCTGCGCCCTTTGAGGCTCTGAGTTTATTCCTTCTGGCTCTCACCTTCCTATCATGCTGACTTTCTTTCTCTTCTTTTCTGTTCCTCCTGTGCCCTCAATCTCAGGCCAGGAACCCTCTTTCCGCAGAAAGAGGGTCTACCTCTTTTTTAATAGGAGAGGTAGACCACCTTTACATGCCACGAGGGAAGAGAAACACTGTATGTTGATGTGGCTGCGGTGCAATTTTTAGTGGAAAGTTGGTATAATCTAACAGATTCTACCTCCTGGGAAATAAACCCAGTGGTCTAAGAAAGAGTGGGAAGTAGGGTTAGGTGGTATCATGGAGGAGATGGCACAGGAGGTATGTGGACAGGGAAGAAGATCTGAAGAAGTGTTGCAGAAGACAAAAATTAATTTCATTGGAGAAAATAGGATTTCCTTGAAAGGTTAAGGTGAGTATATGAGCTTTTCAAAGAAGCCATCTGACGGGGTGCCAACTTCTCCAGTGGGGCTCAGAATGTCACGGTGGTCAGGAGAATGCACACTCTTAAAGTAGCCACATTTGAATTTGTGTCATTCAAATATGATGAGAAGATGGAGAAAGACGACTGGGAGTATAACAAAGGTGTACAGAGGAGTAAATGAATGAATAAATGAATGGCATGTGATGAATGAGTTCTATACGTGTTTGACTTAGTTCTTTAAAATTCCATGTATGAAAATAATCATAGCTAGACCATTGCATATATGATTGTATGTCATTATAGTAACCTTTCACTACTTCTAACCTTGCTTCGAGGCAGCCCTCATGTAACTATTCCAGCATTTGCTCAAAATTTTGGCTGTCACCACTTCTCTTTATATGTTCCATCTGATGAGCCCAAATTACAGTGAGTCTGACTGCAATATTAGGGGCTAACCCTAGGGAAAGGTTCCAGGATCTCATTACTGGTGACCTGATTGGGAATGAAAGGGCCTGCATTATGCCTGTGGCATTGATAAAAGCCACTCTGTCCCTTGTAATGCTGCATGCTATCTAGCAAGGGTCAAAGCCAGCCTATGACTGCCTCACCTAGATAATCTTCATCTTCCCTGAGTCAGAAAGAAACAGATAGGGATATTTATAGAGGACCACAAAGATTTTTTGTCTTTCAGGTTATTTATATCAATGCATACTGTGTTAGAAATTAAAAGTGATTCTCATAACTGGTTCTACTTCTAATCTGTTATTTTGGTTGAAATTTAAGAAAATTTGACCTCATAGGGATGATATGCATTTGGAAAAAAGAGGAGTACTTTGGTAGCCTTTGAAGAAATTGTGAATAGTCTTGTTTGGCACTTCACCAAAACTTGACAATGGAAATTTCTTAAAAGATTGTTGCAGTATGGAATCTGGGAATGTAGGACTACAGTTCTCACACGGTGTACACGCATAAGAAAACAAAAATGAAAATGGATGATAAGATCTTAGTATTATGGTACCAATATTATTGACCTCATAGGGCCCTGAAAGTGTAGTGGGAACCCTCAGCATTCCCTGGACTATACTTTAAGAATTGTTGCTTTAGCATCTCAAGAAGCTTGCATAACATGGAATGGTAGATTCAATTTTAGGTATTATCACCTGTTTCTAAAAAGTGTGTTTTCCACTGCTTGAAACTGTAATAGTGAAGCATCAGAGTTGAGAGGAACATTGAAATGATTCATCTAAATAATTTGTGTTTCAGAAGAGGAAACTGGGTACTGAACAAGATCAGAGCTGAGTGATTAAACTGAAGCCACCCTGATCATTTGGGAGAGTCAGACACAATTCATGGGTTGTGAAAAGGATACTGGAAACCTGAGATGTACTGAGTATTTTTATTGCCTCAGTTATTCTTCTTATCACAAAGACCAAGGAGAAAACACACACTCTGGTGACATTAGACATCTTTAAATCCTAGAAAAACTGTATTTTTTTTTATTCATATAATTTCCCAGCCAAACCCATTAATGTATGTCCGATCTTAAAAGAAGACATCTTAGAGATCTGAATGGCAGGCAATCTAAAGGAAAAACAGAAATATTAAGAAGAAATGCTTTTTATAGTCATTATATTCTCTGTGAATAGTGTCCTTGGACTTGTGCAGTGCACATCCTATGAAGCCATATGCGCCTTCCTGGCCAATCTTCTGACAGTGTGAATGTTCACATAAATCATGGCATATCTGCATGATGTCATAGTGTCAAGCCATCAGTATCATAATTATCTAACAATGGGCAAAATATAATATAATGACTGAATGTTAAATACATATTAAATAATATAATGACTAAATGTTAAAGAAAAATAAGATGCAAATCACAGCTTCCAGATAATCATGATGTTATGAGAACGTAATGTCCCTGCATGGTTTGTCATGCAGAAATACATCCTCCAGTCTTACTCTTCTGTGTCTACAAATTAAACCTTAAAAAAAAAAAAATCACTATGTTCAGGGTAAGGACCGCGTCACACCATTGGTTCATATTGGGTCTGCCTTGAACCAAAATTGAGCAGGTTTTTTCATATATCTCTCTGCTCATCCATGTTCAGTCCTCCTCTTTTTCTCCCCATGCATCCTCCTGCCACCACCTCAGAGCCCAAGTTTTCACATTATTTTGCACAGGATCTCCTCCAGAGCTGTGGAGAGGGAGGAATAAGGAGGAGTGACAGGGAAAGGGTCATCAGTTCCTCCACTCCCACTTCACGCAGAACCAATTTTTCTTACATAGGAGAATTCGGATAAGATTTCATCTGAGGAAAGTGTTCCATGGAAAAATAAACTTTAATATCACTGCCATAGCTCATATCCATGAAGGTAGGACTTAGGACCTACATAAAGCTTTACATTATCTTCCTGCTAAATTTCATCTCCTTGGTTAAGACCAGCATTCCAATCTTAGTGTCCTTTCAGTTCTGACTTTGCCATCCACTCCCTTTTCTGTCCCTCCCAGCTTTGTGCAATCTGCATGTGTCATTAGCTTGACAGCTCTGTCCTCAAACTAATTCTATAATAAAAATGTTTGAAAAGAGGAAAGCCCTTGAACAAGCCCCTAGACACTGCCCACTGGGTATATTAATTCATTAATTGGTGCTCTCTGGGGTTGATTTTTCAAATCACTTATCAATCTATATAACTATATATATAGTGGCTATCTCACCTTGAGCCCAAATTGAGATTCAAATATTTCTAGCAGAATGGACAAGCCTGAGAAAAGCAGATTTGCAAGAGTCAGTTGACTGAGAACTTGGGTAGAGGTCTGAATGAGGAGGGTTATACACAGATGCCTGGGGGTGAAGGAATTGATGTCATATGAGTGTCTTTCCCCGACACCATCCTGTGGGTTGGGATCAAGGTCTAGGGATGGGAGAGGTTACAAGAAGGTCTCTGGAGCAGTGGGTTCCCATAGGGCTGCTTAGCTCCTTAGGGACCTGAAACGTTCACTAGTCAATAGGGGAGGAAGCCTTTTATTTTCTGAGGTTAGGGTTAGGGAATACCACATTGGAGACAAGCTTTACATTCTCATGGAGAGCATCCTCATACAGCTTATAAGCAGAGGACATCCAGGGGAAATCAGAGCTGAAGGAACACATCCCTAGCGGAGTGATAGAAGAGCAGAGCTGAAATACTATCTGGGGACTCACAGACCAGACAGTGAGGCTGTAAGACAAAGGTGGAAGTCCCTGAGCAGCACAAAGGAGACAACATGTCAGGATGAGTGTTTACAGGGGTGTGATCCTGTCTGTATCCCCAAACAGATGAAGCCTAGAGAGACACAGAGATACGGAAGTCGTTCAGAACACATCTCACCCTATCATGAAACACTGAGAAGGAGCCTGCTGAACTCTAAACAATTTTCTGATGTAAACCCTAGTTTCTGCTCCTTTCTAGAAGATTCCTGACAGCTGTTTGGGCCAGTTCTCTGGGAGCAAAACACCTTCCTCTAACTGAAGTCCTCCATCATGTTTAAACTCAACTTTAAATTTTCATTTTTCAGAGCTGCTCTGCCCTCCCCAGTCTGAAGAAAACCTCGTGGTCCCAAAAGTTAGGTAAGAGTAGAGAAATGAGAATCATGAGAAGGTTAATGCGGAATGTGAGGAGTTTCTACGCCAGTGTGGTCCCCAGCTTGCCTGATCACCTGGGACATAATTATATAAAACAAATTTCAGGCCCTTACGTGGAGAAGCAGTGGGACCAGGACCCTTCCTCTACAAGTCCTCCAGATAACTCTGCAGGTCAAGAAAGTTTGAAAACAGTGATTTAGAGCAGTCTCTCCTTTTACAAATAAAGAAACTAAAACCAACATGGTGCAAATTGATTCATTCAAGGTTATGGCTTTATTTTCTCATGTTTATGTTTCCAACATCAAATGGCTGCCAAGAGTATCCCTTTGTTCCCTATATACTTTTAGCAGAATATTTAACAGAATCTCAGGACTAGATCCAAAATTATGGTTTCCTAAGCATGCACCTAGAAGCCTCAGACACCACAGAACGTTTCAGAGGCTGCTGTAGGCAAAGAAGTTGGAGACAGAATGGTGGAATTGTAGGTTTCTTCTCTTCATGCCCTCCTCTCCCCACAAGAGTAGACTTATTCTTATCTGCTTTATATATTCAGTTCTACAAAAAAGTTCAGTGAGCAAGGCTTGTTGCTTAAAAAGAGAATTAGAGATCAACTCTTCTAAAATATTCTCATCTGCAAAACTGGCCTTTTTAAAAAGTTCATATGTCTCAAAAGAAAAAAAAATCTTCAGAGCCTCTTACTTTAAAGTTCATCCAATTTTCATTAATTCTCACTGCTTATAATATCTACACAAATTTATCTAAAGGTCATATTTATTTTATTAATGTAGAGATGACCAATTATTTGTCACCTTGTATCTCAAAGAGGTCACTCTTAATAAGGACTATTATCATCAATTTGGTGGTGGAAACAGATGACTGTTTTCTGGCATGAAAAATGCAAAATCAACAGCCATCCTTAGAAAACAATAAGGCATCTAACCAGTGGGCAGCAGCGTGGGGAGAACACAGCAAGAACCTTCTCTAACAGTGATTCTCAGCCAGGACAAGAAGCCCATGAGGTACTGTAAACACTTCAGAGCTAAGCTGTGAAAACCTCCGAAGTTTGATGCCAAATACTGATTAATATGTAAAATTTATTTTTGTTCTGAGGGTACAAACTGATAAGATAATGCTGTCAGTTTGAGGTAGTGTGGAGCCAGATGCACTTGTAGCCTGTGGGAGGAGAATATGTAGCTTAAGAGTAACCTGGCACCCAAAAAAACATTTATTTTTACTGAAATGTGGTATTTTGCCTTACAAATATTTAAGAAATTCTGCTTAGGGAAGAACACAGTTTAACTCAAACAAAGATGAAGAACGTACAGCTCAGCTGGTAGAGTTCTTGCCTTGCATGCACAAAGCCCTGGGTTCTAATTCCCAGCATCACACACACACACACACACACACACACACACAAAAAAAAAAAAATTCTCCCCAAAATGCATAACTGAAGGGTAGAGAAACAAAGAGACTGCTACTAAATGCCTTTGTCAATAGTGAAAGAAGCGATTGTCATTGTTGGTGACTTACCTAATATTCCTTGAAGTCTTTAGTTCCTTTCTATTTTATCTCCAAAACCTCTATAGAGGTAAATGTTCTTATGAAATTAAAATTCAAAAAATACTACAGTAATAGAACTCAAAGATTTAAGCCACAAGGTCCTGCCCTTCCCATCAAGTTACCAGGACTAGTCACCGGAATGCTCTCCAGATCAGAAATTCATAACAATAATGCATAACTTTAGCAACAAAGTAGAATAAATATGGTGGAGCACTCTTCCTTCCATTCTGGGTGGGTTTGCCCTATGGAAAATGTTCTTGGTTTCAAGAAGGAAAGTAAGACTTGAATGGGCCTGCTGGGTTCATGTCAGTAGCCTGTACCCTGCCCTACATCATGAGGCCGGGCTGGTACCAAGAGGGAATGGGCATGATGAAAGTGTCCTCTTCCCCAGAGTTCTGATCAGAATGTCTTCTTCTTCTGCTTCACAACTCCATTTTTTTAAATGCTAACTGAACAATTTACAGTTATCCTCATACCATTAAAAAGATAAGGGAAGTATAAGACACCACCCCTACTCTCAAAAAAGTGTAATATTGGGAAATACATAAGAAATTATTAGACTTATATAAATAAGAAGTGCCTACTATTATTCATGTCAAGTGTATGGGATGCACAGTAAGAGTTACAGGTCAAGAAGGATGGTATCAATTAAGAAAAATGTTAATGGAGACAATTTTCATGGAAATATAATTAGAATAATGAAAATGATAGAATAGTTTTGAGATTTCAAACCATTTTTGAGTACTTATCATGTCCCAGATACCAAACCACATACGTTAACAAAATCATTATAATTTTTTTTTTTTTTTTTTTTTTTTGGTGGTGCTGGGGATTGAACCCAGGGCCTTGTACATTCGAGGCAAGCACTCTACCAACTGAGCTACATCCTCAGCCAAAATCATTATAATTTTACTGAAAAAGAACTTGGAGGGCTGGGATTGTGGCTCAGTGGTACAGTGCTTGCTTAGAATGTATGAGGCACTAGGTTTGATTCTCAGTACTGCATGTAAATAAATAAATAAAGGTCTAACAACAACTAAAAAATAAAAAAAAAAAAACTTGGAAAAAGTGTATGCAGATCCTGCATGATGTTTTGGGGATCGTGGGAGATTTTATTTCTTCTAAATTTTTTCTTTATTAATATTATGTATGCAGTAAATAAGGAAGAAAAGAATTTATAAGGTTCAGGCATATAGGTAATGCAATGTTTTATAATTAGAGAAGATGTTATGTATGAAAACATGTCAGTTGGAATTAATACCATGTTCTATGGACACTGATGAATTGGTGCTAGGAAGGAATGAAAAATAAAGTAGAAAAGAGGGATAATCATAAAGAACATTGAGTATCTCAGAGAAGAATTTATATTTAATTTTAAATCTACAATAAGAAAACCATTAAAATTCCTGAGAAATAAAGTATAGTAGAAAGACAGCATTTAGAAATATTGCTCTTATTGCATTTTACAGGAAGGAGCTGAGCAGAGAAAGGGCTTAGTCCTTGGAGGTGACTGCAGTATGAATGACATGCTTGCATTAGAATCTCAGCAGAAGACATAGGATCTGACCACAGATCTGTCTGTCTCTCCAAAATCCATGATTCTTCTGCTTCTTATAGCCTCTCACAAGTGCTTGGAACAGCAATAACTTTGAATTATGCTCCACGGCTTCTCAAACTTCTCCAGAAAAGTGTACCTAAGAACCAGGGGCACAATTCTAGGAGGTCTACCTGCAAACCAAAACTCTCAGTGAAGTAGAAGATTTTTATCTTTACATGTCAAGCAACACTTCTGTTTTCTTATATTACAGATTCCTATTTGTTGCAATATTAAATTAATATTTAAATTTTCATCAAGTAAATTTTTTTAAATTGGATTTTGATAATTTTTAATACCTTTATATTATTTATTTTTATGTGATGCTGAGTATTGAACCCAGGGCCTCCAATGTGTTAGGCAAGTGCTCTCCTGCTGAGCCACAACCTCAGCCCCATCAAGTATATTCTATTCCAATTATACATGAAGTAAGAAAGCTCTTCTCCTGCTCTTCCAAATAAGTGATAGCTATCCTCCTGTAAATCCCCACAGAGAATGTTTACAATCTTTTTTTTTTTAAAGAAAGAGTGAGAGAGAGGAGAGAGAGGGAGAGAGAATTTTTTTTTAATATTTATTTTTTAGTATTTGGCGGACACAACATCTTTGTTTGTATGTGGTGCTGAGGATCGAACCCGGGCGGCACGCATGCCAGGCGAGCGCGCTACCGCTTGAACCACATCCCCAGCCCTGTTCACAATCTTCTAGATCATATGGTTCTATGTTACTAAGAAAGTTATTCCATATCATTTAGATATAATCCTTTAAAAAATTTCAACTTTTAATTGAATTCTTAAGGGGAAGTAGAGAGTATGGATGTGGAAGGAAGTGCTAATATCTGAAATAATCCATATGACTTCCTACTGAGAATATCTCCCCCCAAGTTAAGAAGACTTAGTTCTAGGGAGAAGGTGAAAGAGGAATGGAAAAAAGAGGTAGACCAAGAACTACACCAAAGACACAGAATAGAGTATTTGGTAACAAGATAATTAATAAGAGGAGAAGGTGAAATTCAACAAATCATGTTATATGTATGTATCAATGTGTTACAATGAATCCCATAATTATATATAATTATAATGCACCAATAAAAAATGTTAAAGAAAGAGGAGATGGTGATGGAGAATCCATGACTCCTAGTCTGGATGACTGGAAGAAACTTCAGTAATGTCATTAACAGAAATAAAAAAGTTCAGATGTTTGCTGAGAAGAAAAAGGGAATTCAATTTCACTTATACTGCACTTCAAGCAGTAACAGTCAGATGGAAATGTCCCAAGAAATATATTTGGAGTCATCACTGAAAAGTTGGACCTTTAAAAAAGAATGTCGTTTCCAGGGAAGCAAGAGTGCATGAGTAGAGAGGAGCTCCTGGCGTGCTGGCTCTGAATCAGTGGAACCACAGGGAAAAGCAGCAGGTGTGTGGCCTGCAGGGAAAATAGTTTTCAAGAGAAGCAAGTCACAAGGGGTGTAAAATCTGGCACAAAAGACAAAGTGAATAGAGGCAGGGAAAACGCCATGATTTGAGAAAGGAAAATATCATTGCTAACTTTAAGGATGGTGGTTTTAATATTGTAACAGAAATAAAAGTAAGATGAAAGAATTTAGGAAAAATGGTGGTGAGCAATTGATGTACTGATAGAAACTATGAGCATTTGGAGAAAATTCTGTGAATCAATAACCATCCATGTTTTGTAATAATTGCCATCTTTTGAAATGCAATGCAATTTGCAACAATAATTCAGAAGCATTGAATAAAAGGTATTAGTAGTGACCTTATTGCTGCAATCACATTATTTCAGCAATGAAAAAAAAAAAAGTAAATCTAAAGACTAAACAGAAACTTTGGACATCCATAGTTTTCTGAGGAAGGTTCACAATTGTCTCTGTACTTAAAACAATAAATTTTCTATCTTGGTGCTGTTTAAACTGAAAAAGAAAATGGAAATTTGAACCAGACAACCTCGTTTGGCTCTTTCCAGCACAAAGAATGATTCTGAATTTATCTATATCTTAGTCAAAACACACATATACACACACTAGCAAAGTCCCTAGTAAGAACTTTTATTGGTGATGCATTCTAATATTAGGTACTCTAGGAAAATAGCAAACATCAGTGTTATACCAAATGCTTCATAATGCAGCATGTGTTTGTTATTCAGACTATTGAAGTTGTGTATGTGTTTTTTGGTGAATCTCAGAATCTAGCACTATCTTTTATATAGTGTGCCATAATGGTGACTTGTGTGTGCCTATACATGAACAGGTAAATCTATCTTTCATATTTACTAATGAATCTGTTGAGGGCCAGTCACTTTAATATACTAATAATACTCAATTTAAATAATATCTTGGAATTGTGAAACAACATTTCATCTTTACCATGCCTCTTTCTTCTTTTCAGTACTGGGAATTGAACCCAAAGCCTCATGAATGCTAAACAGGCACTCCACCACTAAGCTACATCTCCAGGCCTTAGCAAGCTAAATTACCCAGATTGGCCTTGAACTTTCAGTCCTCTTGCCTCATCCTCTCAAGTAGCCAATATTAGAGGCATGCTCCACTGCTCCTGGCCTTCTACTGTGTCTCTTTAACTAACTTAAATGATTCATTCCAACAACAACAAAAAAATGCCTTTTCTGTTATTGGTTTATGTTGAAATATAAGCATTAGTCAAACTTGTTTGAACAGAAAAGTTCAAAACAGCAACATAATTCCAGTAAAAAGAAAAATTATGGCCAAGCTCAAAAAGTCAGTAATCTACAAAGAACCTGGAAGGATTACTATTGCATTAGCAGGGAAATTTTTGGGAGCATAGCTTCTTCAGAGGCTAATGAAAGGTGGGCCCACTGCAATATCTCAACTGAAGAAAATTGCCGTCATTTTGCTTTTTTTGTTTTGCTTTTAATCATTCACTGGTTTTAAAAGATATGTCTTCTTTTATAAAGGTATGTATCTTCTCATGGGTGTTAGGAAGAAAATATACAACACACACATGGGCTCGTGATGCTGAATTTAACAAGAAAACTGAATAGAGAGCTAAATCAGAACCCTTGGAAATATAAACATCTCCTCATCATTAAAATATTCAGGAAGAGAGCTTAATCTGCACCAAAATAATAAAGTAACCATGTAATTGTATTTATAAAATAAGCTGTCTCAATTTATGTTATAGAAAAATACCATCCATTAATTATTTACCTTGGAACATTTTCAAGGTTTTCATAGCTCTTTTAAAATTCCCATATAATATCTAGGTCAATCAGGTAAAATTCTTCAAATATTATATGTAAAATAGTTTTTCTTCTGAAAAACTATTCTTATTTGTTTGCAGAATTCAAACAACTTTAGCTGCTTGAAATCCTGAAACACTTTTGTGCTTTTCAAAATTCACATTTCATAAAGGGCATCTATTCTATAAAGTTTACTGAATAATAAATACAACTTTAAATGATGCAAACTGTCAAAATCCTTGAATGTCAGAGTTAAAGCTGATAGCTCTTCATGATATTCATGATATGTATTTTTTTCCTGCTTCGGAAAAGGTAAAAAAAAAAAAAGAAGAAGAAGAAGAAGAAGAAGAAGAAGAACAGAATAAGAATGATTTAAGTAAAGGCAATCTCACATTTGAATGTCTTCATCTTTGTATATTTGTCATAAATAACAATTTAAATATCCTCTGAGGTTAATATTTTCTGGTTCAATGTGAAAGTATAGGAAAAGTTAATATATGCATACTTTATATGAGGCAACAGAGACTGAAGCATCTTATTTGTAGCAAATTTTATTTTCAAATAACCATAAAAGGAATCCAGTTACTCCTCAGATTAATTTATAAGATCATGCAAGATGTAAATAGAAAGTTCCAAAGGAAAGAAACATTCCTGACCATTTTAATATGAGAGGGAAAAGCACACAAAATTGCACACCAGGAACTTTCTACATATGGCTAATACTTGGATCCTTATTCTTGCCTGATTTTTGTCATTTCAGCACAAGATAAAATGTAATGCAAAGAGGCAAAAATTAATAATCCAAGAAAAGAGAAACTTGCCAATGTGATACATAACATGGAGGATTAACTTTATTAATATTCACAGAGAAATGTTGAAAGAGAAACGTATCTATTTGCAACAGTTAAAAAGAAAATGAGTTGTGGCAAGAATATTGTTACTTATATCATATTCAGAGACTTTTCCTTGAGTATCATGCACAGTTCTAAAAAAAATCTTTTTTGCTATAGAACCAGGTAAAATGAAATAGATATCTTCCCAGAAATTATTCAAAATAACATATTAGCTTAAATTTTTAAATTATTTTGAAAATAAGAAAAATCATAGTGCTATTCTGAAAAAAATGCTATAAGGACAAGTAGGTATGACTTTTAAAATGCTTTAAATCAATAGCAAACCATAAAGAACGTAACTTTCTATTTTGACATTGTCTATAAAGCAAAGTATTGTGCATCAGAGGGGCTTCTTTTAATTACAATATTCAGAATTAATTCCCCTTTAGAAAAATAGAAAATTGATCCACAGGCCAATTCAGAGTTTATCTACATGCTCAGTGCATATGCTTTGTATATTTACAGTGCATTTCTTCAATTTGAGCTGAGTCCAAGTGTCCTTATTTTCCCCTGATGTCTAAAGACTACAAGATGTAACAGGTATTGAATCACCTCGAGAGCACACAATCTTTCTGCCAGTAAAGCTAACTTTGTTTATAACATAGTTAAAAATTAAACAGCAGAACTCCATACAAAATTAGATGTTCATATTTATCTTTTGTAACAACAATATTATCCCCAAAATTCTTTTTAAGAACCTAGAATGTCACGACTCCAAATTTCAATTTCAGAACTTCCCATTTCTAACACTTTCCATCACAATGCCCTTTGCAGGCACACTACAATAGAAAATGAGATGAGATTTTTATATGTCTAATGAAAAAAAATTCTTGGCTCCAAAGAATATACAGCGGATTTCACTGGGATTTTGTTCAATAAAGCTATTTAGGTTTTAGGTGATGAAAAGTCTCCAAAATTTTAAGGATATTTGCTTTGGTTTCTTTATTATGAAGTTTTATTCTTATTTGAGGTATCAAAAACCTATATATTTTTTAAGTCAGCATTAAAATGACTATTCAACCAAAGGTCACAGACACCAACTCTGAATAAAGCTTTTGGTGCCCAAGATCAATTTACCAGAAGTTAGACTAACCCACGAATTGGGGAGGTAGAAGCCATAAAAACTTGGTACCCTGTCCCCATCAAACAAGCCCACATTCTCCCATTCCATGCCAAACAATTAGTTGGCATTTGCAATTGCCCAGCCCCAAAGACTGCTGAGCATCATGGGAAAGCATGATACAACTCCCAACTCGGCATCACATGCTCTTTTCTTTTCCCACTCACATAATTAGTGCTCCTTTCCTTCCCTTTTAAAAATGTGCCTGTTTCAAATTTGTATTATTTTTTTCAGATGTCTAATTTCAGTTACGTTCTTTCCCTCTTTGGTCTCTTCCCGAATTTCACATTCCAGACAAATATTTAAAGGTCTGTAAGACCAGGCAAGTTTCCAAAATATTTCTAAATGAAACTGCTATAGGTGACAGAGCAGGGAAAGAAGGCAAAGCTTATAGGACAAAATTTTGAATAAACTGGCTGAAAATGTGTTGGGAAATCTATCTAGGTTGCTAGAGCCATGGGTGAGGTTTCAATGAGGCATAAACATTCAAGTTGCTGACAAAACCAACATGTTTCATGATCACTCAAAATAGTCTGCTTGTCATGGTGCATTGCTTTATTAGTAGTAGTAGTAGTAGTAGTAGTTGTAAGTCACTGTTTCTCTTAAATTATTTTCTTTTTTAGTATTCAGGAAGTGAAAGCATTTAAGAAAACATTCAAAATTCTGAGAATATATGTAAGTGAAATATTTAATGTCTGTTTTTCATAAAAAGTTACATCATTTACATAGGGTTCATTTGTATATAATAAAAATTTCATCATAATGAAAAATTTTCTGGAAAGTATTTTATATGTTAATTTGTTTAACATATGCTTTGGATTTACAACTAAATAGGAATAGTTTAAAAAATTCTTTCTTCAAATACTCCCTTTAACAATTAAAAAAAACCTCATTTCTAAATATTTGTTTTACTTCCCACTTGCTCCTTTGTTTGTAATATCATAAGTATCTTGAACTATGCAAAGACTGGATCTTTTCATAGTTCAGAACATATTGTATACTTCAATAAATCTGCTCATTGCATAGCAAACACGTAAACTCACAGAGAATCTATAAATTTTACCCTAAAAAAGTTGAAATTTTACACAATAATTTATACTGAGTTTTATTTATGTTGTAACTTGGGTTTGCTTTTTTATTTTTAATACATGTGTCAGTAGAATAAAACAAATGAAAATAAGTCATGAAAAAATAAATTTAAAAAAGCAGGTAAGTAATCTTACCCTAGACTACCAGAATTAAACTTCATTAAATTTTTTGGATTTTTTCCTAACTATAACAAGTTGTGAATGTACTGTGCTGCCTCCTTAAGACAGTGTTCAAAATTAATTCCAACAGTGTGTGTTTAACATAAAGTTAACTATGTTTGCATCAAATAAAATGTTTATTAATGAAAGCTATTTATCATACAAGAAACAGCAAAGATAAGTCATCATTACAGAGATGTACACTAGAGGTGACAGATGTAAAAGTGCATGCAGAGACTTCTGTTTAAAAAGGAAGTAATAAACAATAATACTAAAATTACTGGGGTTTGATCCCTATACTCTTAAATGAGTGATAGCTTTTCTTTGAATTTACAATTGGAAAATGCCATTAACAGATAGGACTAATACACATTAGCAAGCAGGAGAAATGAATGTTTTTGGACTTTATTTTACAGCTATTGTTGCTTGACAAATGTGTGGGGATTTTTTCAATAATAATTTTCTTCCAATATGGGGTGGGCATATTACTGCCAGGTTGCTCTGGTTAATACAGGTTTATCTAGTGTTTTTAAACCACATAATTTTAAGCCTTCATTTGTGTTAGACATCATAAAGAACAGAAGTTTTGTTAACATTCAATAAATGACATTTATGTCTCACTCTCTCTCTCTCTCTCTTTTTTTTTTTTTTTGGCTCAATAAGTTTTTAAATGTATGATTATCATAACCTAATAGTGTCTTTGTCTTCACTGCAGTGGATTTCCGATCAAACTTTTCCCCTTCTTTTAATACTTTAGGGAATTTTCAAACGTCGGGATGTTTGGCTGTAATGCCCCAAGATTTGTTCTCCCTGAAAAAAATCATAGTGACAATTTATTAACTACAGAGCAACTTGGCTTTTAGGGGTCTGCAATTTCTATTTAGATTTACAAATATCCATTTGTGCTCAATAGACCTAACATTAAATCTTAATCATATTTAAGGTTTCTTTTCATGCAATTACTTTATCTGCTAATTTTTTTATTCTGAAAATTGGACTGAGTTAAATCCATGGGGCATTACTTGTATTATAAGCACATATATTTAAAGGTACTTCAAGATTGATTTACACTGCATATGCAATGGTGTGTGCATTTAATATGAATCAGAAGTTTGAAAATTTAAAAACTAGTTGTATGTTTGAATATTTAAAAGATTTTCCACTACCATTTTAATGCCTTTTACATAAAGATATTGAAAACACACTAGAACAGGTAAACTTAAATAAAACTTATGGGAAATAAAACTCCTTAGATTCAAAATGGTTTATTCACACAAATTTAATAGGATATATCACAATTGTTTGGTCCATAAATATTTAGGGGAAATAGTTTCTATACAATGCATTTATCAATAAACAAAGAAACATGGACAATTTTGCTAGACCACTTACTGTACTATAAACACGAAGCTCAATATATAAGATTATTGAATTTATCAACTATATTTGAAAGAGTGCACAACTGCTTTCTATGACATGTTTGTCCCCTCTAACAGGATACACCATAAAAAGAGTTTCAGAAATAAGAGGTAAAACAGTACAAAACTAGTGAGGTGTCAAAAGGGCTTAAAACAGTTAATTTAACAAACAACACATATAATCCTGATTTTTCACAAACTTACTTCCAAGTTATATCATAAGGCACATAGGAGAACTGAGTTATAATTAGTCTACTTAATAAAGTAGATCTATAGTACCATATATTGTTCTGTCAAAGAACAAAATTTATAAGTATCAATATTTTACCTGTAAAAGTGTATTAATAAGATCTCAGCCTTACCAAGGTTGTTTGGTCTGGTTAGTGGTAAATGCCCAAAATGTAATAGAAATATGAAAAGTCAAGATTTAAGCTCCATATAAGATGATAACCACACTTGCTAAATATATAATGGCAATCACACCTTTCTTCTGTTACAGTGTTAACTTATCTTCCATCATCTTTTTTTAAAAAATAAGCTACTTTCTGTGCTAATTTTCTAAAGACCCTGAGCAAAAGTTACAATAATGCACTTTAATGTGGGCAGTGAACTGTCAATATGTAACCACACATTTATACAGCCAGAAGGACACCTTTAAAATCTATTAAACAGCCACTCAGACCACCAGAGGAGATTTAAGGGGTCCAAAAAAGTGGAAAATATGTGCAAAGTTATTCTTAACAATCCACTAAAGCAAGACATATATCTTGACTTCTTTTTTTTTTTTTTTAGGAAATCCACAATCTAATTGGTATTTAACTACAACAGAAGCATATAGATGAACATTCACCACTGCCCAGACCATTAAGATTTTACCTTAAATTAAAAGAAAAAAAAAAGCTACTGTAAACTAGGAAATATATTCAGATCAGCATCCACAAGGCTTCTGAGTTTATCTACTTTAAGACTACTAATTTCAAATCTCTAATGCCAGAAAAGTTTGTGTGTGTGTGTGTGTGTGTGTGTGTGTGTGTGTGTGTGAGATACATTAATCAAACTATGCAAAAATAAAATAAAGCAAAACAAAACCAAAGAATTCTCATTGTTGGTGTTAAGTTTACTGAGTTTTTTTCTTAAAGCATTATTCATAAACAATGCCAGATACAATATCATGGTACAACTGAAGCCAATTAATAGAGATATTAATTAAATCATACCAAGTTTTTGACTTCTTAAAAAATCATATTTTGCTTATTTCCATTTTCCCTAGGAAAAAAGGTAAGGTAGAAAGAATATTTTCAGAGTTGTGTTTGCTGTTGTCAGTTGATTTTTCTTTTAGCTTTCGGAGATCAAAAGAATAGAATTTCAAATTCTATGTGGAATTTTCATAGGAGTTTTACAGGGAGTTTAAGCATTTTTTAAATATTGAAGAAACAAAGAACTAAGTAAGAAGGTTTTTAGGTGGTACATCCCTACAAGAAGGAAAAGTCACATTCGTGGAGTAATTTCCCACCTAACTAATCAATGCTATTTAAAATTGCTCTTATTAATGCTTTTGCTTAATCATATTCCTTATTTGAATCAAGAGTTCAGGTAAGAAATAGCAATACTCAATACATTCTTTCAGTTATAAAATTTTAAAAATGTGAAGTTTTCAAAATTTCATAATCACATATACAATTGCAAGATTTTAAAAATAACCAATTAATTACCTGGTTCATTATTAACCTAATCACTTAAGCAGGAATATGATTATTTACCCACATAATATCACTCTTAACTTTTTTCTTCGAGATTCTGGAAATAAGTAACATACAATTTTAAGAGGCACTTATTAGAATGATTCAAAAGCTCCCCTTACCAATTGAAAGACCTAATTGCTTAAAGGAAAAAAAAAAAAATTCCAAATACACTTTGTAGACAAAATATGTTCACTTAAAGGAGACAATACTGTAAACTCATTTGCCAAGTGGCTGCAGATGCTACACACCAAGCTGTTATTTTTATTCCCCAAATATTTTGTGGGTTAGAAGGAAGAAAAAAAAAAGGGCTTGTAAATAATAAAATAATAATAATTAGAATAAGAAGAAGAAGAGGAAGAATTTAAAAAGAAAAAAAAACCAATGTTAGAAAAGGTTCGTTAAGGTAGTTTGTGAGGGGCTTCCGGATTCGTGGCTGTCCATGTTAGAGGTCACAGATGTCACTACAGTGATAGTGGGATTGGTCAGGTCTGTTAAAGTGGTCGCAGTGCCGGGTGGAGTGAGAGCGCCGCTGTCTGCTGAGGGCGGGGCCGGAAGCGACGTGCCATCAGCTTTATCAACACCCCCATTCTCCTGCCGCAAAAGGTTCCTTCTGAATTTGGCTCGTGCGTTTTGGAACCAAACCTGCAAACCAATCCCAATTGATTTCTTTACCGATGTTTATTTTTATATATTTTCTCTCTCTCTCTCTCTCTTCCTTTCTCTCCTTTTTTGTTTTAACTTTTATCTTTTATCTCTTTTTTTCCTGATATATTTCCTTTAAATATAATTGTTTATTTTTCTTGAGAGGGAAGGGGTGCTTTCCTTTTTTTCCTCATTCTTTCGTAAGATAGTAACTCAAAATACTATAGATTTGTTCTCTCTACTGCATGTGTCCCCTCCCAGCATTAACCAATGCCACTTGGGACAACTGATGCTCACATGGAGATACCATGAAATGAAAGCACAGAGATAAATCAGGGAAGATATGCCCTCATTCCTCGACTGTTGTCTTGTGAGAATGAGGAGAAGCAGGTCTGCTAAAACTACTGCAAAGTAAGAACCACTCATAGGAAGTGAACGTCATTTGAAATAGAGTTTAAGATATCCCTGAGTCTGACATCCAGTAAGTATTTTTCACATAGGAAAAACTCTTCCAGGGCCACAGACCCCAAATAGCCAAATACTATGTACCAGAATTAAAACTGTCTGCTATTCATCACTGAGAAATGAGAGAAGATCACAGGAGACTCATGGCAACCCATTATAATTTCATAGCCTTATATTCTTACCATGATGAATTTGAGGAAGCAATTGGACAGCGGAACTAACTCCCACTTTTTAATAATGGTTTGTTAAAATGAAAAAAAATATATTTGCTCCAATATTTGCTGAGATACTAGCATAACTTTTAGCTTTTGGGCAGTTGGGGGGAAAGCCTGCCTGAATTTGGAAAGTCGTAATGTGAGAGAGGCTGCCAAGAACTCAATGGAGTAGGACAGTGCTAGCAGATCCCTTACAAATCAGCGCACTGAGCCTAACATGAATGGAAATCTCCAGAGCCATGTCTTGTGCAAATGACAACACTTGCATTTGCACAGGAGTGAGGCAAGCTGAGCTGGTTTTGGAGACCCATCTCCCTATCTGTAGGGAGAACGTGGTTGCATCTTGTAAGACCCTGGATCTCTCTTTGAGTACCCTCCAGGAAGCCCCTGCAAGTCTCAGTTTACCCTCTAGGGAAATAACTAAGATAAACTAAGAAGAAGCAGAGTAGGAAATAGCCACATCAAGCCAAGCGGGGAAGAGAACTATTTACTGGCAAGGGGATGGGAGATGTATGCACAGCCAATGATGGAAGTGTCTTACCTGCAAAACTCTTTTGGTCAGGCCTGTTTTCTGAGCAAGTTGCTTGAGGTCCTTGGCATCCGGATTGTGGTTGATGGCAAAGTAGGATTTCATGGTCCGGAGCTGGTGGTGCTTGAAGGAAGTTCGCATGCGCTTGGTCTTCTGAGAAGGTGGATAAGGCTGCTGGTCCCGGTCCAAGTGGTCTGCCTCATTCTCATTACAACCTGTTACAGTAACAGGGGAAAACAACTATTCAGTGGAAACTCCTGCATTAATGGAAATGACGGTGGGCTAATGACACTGTTACGACCAAGAAAATGGCTGTCAACTCAATTATGAACAATCTCTAGACAAAAAGAAAGAACTTAATTGCTACCATCAGCCAAATTTGTCTGTTAATGTGGACAAAATAAAAATTTACCTAAGAGGAAAAAATATTAGATAATCCTCCCTTTTGCTTGATGGTTGGTAAAAACCTTGGGGGAAATGAATAAACCCTAAGTAGGGCACAGGAGAGAGAGACAAGAGCCAAGGGAAGAAATATATTTACATATACCAGCACCCCACTGCCCACATCTATATCTTCAAGACTGGACAATTTGAGACTCTACATTTTTTGTTTGTTTCTGCAAAGACATGTAATTATGTGAAGGCACAGCTTTTTATCATAAAAGACATGGAAAACAAGTATTTCACCCCTCAAGTCTGAAGTTTTCTGAGAACCCACCAACTAAGGAAGAATTTAAGTCACTTACAATTTTTAACATTTTTCATATTCCTAGAGCTTTCTAAATGGGGAAGAGGAAAGTGGTTAAAATGGGGAGATGTTAGAAAATAAATATTTGCAAACTTCTTATGTAATCCTAAGAATATTATGTTTGAGGGCTTTCACCTATAACTGATTAGCATAAAGTTATGCCAGGAAGAAAATACTGTTCCCTTGGAGTTATTCTAATAAATATTTCTGAAAGAAAATGAGCCCAGCCTTCTCCTCACTCAGTTTATGCCTGAAGCATGCCCCACAGCTCACAGCTGAGAGGCACTGATGGTGCGTATTTTCAGTCTCATGTCTTGGTTCCTTTTGCTCTGGATGTGTGTATGTGGGATGCGATGTGTACCACTGGCTGGGCTGGCAGAGAGAGGGTGGCATCTTCTCTTCCCTTGGAAAGCTCTTTTTGGCACCAAGGGCAAAACAAATCAGTCTTTGAAACCAGCTAAAAAGTCATCATTCCCAGGATGTAAAGCTGCACATTTAAAAGGTCATTCCAAAAACCTGCTGGCTCTGTATAGGAAATACGACTGCAGAATGAAAACATTTTGCTAAATATTTGCAGATTCAGCCAAATTTGCAAATTCAAGCACATGGTAATTTTTTTCCTGAAGCCCTTATTTCATGTATGTATCTGATACATATTCAAATTTCATCACTCTGCATTTTAATGCATTATTTAAAAATCAACCTGATCATGTCACTCAGAAGAGAAAAAAAAAATTGAAGGGGGCGGGGAGTATCAGTATCCTTCCAAAAATCTCCAGTACCCACAAAAACAAACAAAAAAAGTGAGGCATCTCTTTATACTAGTTTTTTTTTTTTTCCCCCTTCAGCTTTCCAAAATGTTATCTGCCTGCTTGCTCTGGTTAGAACTACTTTTTTTAAAACAATATCTAGCACATTTGAAAATATCAAGTTGAACAGTCATCAACAGAGACCAGCTGCGTACAAATCTCGTTTGACAAGAAATTATCCCTGATGTAATAAGACTAAGCAGGAACTAATGTCTCCTAGGCTTGTACTTCCATGAGATATATACATGGGAAGACACACTCTGCAAAGCACAGGTGAGCTCTTTTTGGGAAAAGACTATCACATTCACTTCTGAAACTCCCAAGTCACACAGTGGGACAGAAACTCAACAAGATTCAATCAAAATTTAAAATGCTTTGTTCATCAATAAAATTACAAGCAAATGCAAAATCAAAATTATCTGGACGGAATGCAACTCCGATATATACATTCAAATGTAAATAAACTTCTTAAGCCTGCCAGAAATGGTAACATATAACCAGAGATAGCAGAGAGAATATACTTTACATTTTACCCTATTTCAGCCCAGTGGGGATATGTCAGGTTCAAATAGTCTATAGAATTGTACCTTTATATCCTCAAATGGATGAAACAGCAACTCATGACCTACTATAAAACCATACTTATCTCCAGTAAACTGAGCCATATTTCACAGCCAGATTATAAATGTACCCACAACAAAATGGACAAAGAGGGACACAATATCATCCATGGCTTCTTCAAATAAGAATTTCATTCCTATCGTAAGTGAGTAACTTTTCCTGAATGACACATCAAATTGAAAATTACACTTGGGACAGAAGCCTTAACTTGGTGTTTACATAATTCCTTTATCCATTCCTCCTCCAACATGGTAATAGTTCTTAAAAACAAATATGATTCCCAGTTTAGCTATATAATCACTAGTCTTTAAAATGAATTTTATTAAAAATAATTTCAGTAATATTTGATGAAATTGCTTTCCTGAATATGTACTCTGTGTTCATTATTGCTGATTTAAAACTCAACAGAGCATTTTAGTGCATTAATTATAATTGTAGAGCTTGTTTTCACATGAAATATACAATTTAGTGTATAAAAAAGATAGGTTGTCAGGTCTTTCTTCAACATATATTACCACATACAACTTTCATATGACTATGTTTTCACTTACATATACAACTTAATAGAGAAATATATTTTTCCAAGGAGTAATTCAGTTTGTTTCCATAAATTATTTGCATTTAACTACAAATATATTATGTAAACTTGCAAATGATTGTGTTCCCCCCATAGCCTGTTTCTAAAGTTTTAGGGGTATTTTCCTCTCTGGATTAAAAATTGTCTCAAACTTCCACCTGTAAATACACATCCAGAATTGTTAACATTAATGAGAAGATATAAATATTTTATTTTCAGTCACTTATGAGATGGTCATTTACATCAAGTAAGTTTATGTTCTTCTGAAGGTTTGTAGCCTTTTGAGAATTAACTGATTCCTGTGAAACCACTAGGGGTCAGTGCCAGGCTAATTTAACAACAATCGGGAACTTCAGAAGTTTAGGTAGAAAGAACCTAAGGAAAAGAGTTTCTAAGGAGTGGCCAAGAAATGAGTCTCTTCATTAATGATAAATTACCCAAACAGAACCTGTCTATCCTAAACTAATTCTTCTCACCCCTGGAGGGCTTTATTCCAATCCAGTTTTCCAGATAAATGTTCCATGTCTCCTTCAAAAATATCTGCCCAATTAATTTGCACAACGAAGTATAAACTAAATTAGGAAAAGTCTCATTAAAAGGAATTTGCCTTATGTCAAGAACTAACTGACCTCTGCAAGTTTCATATCTTCTTTAAGAATCTCTGAATGATAAATGTTTTGCATACATATTTTTGAAAACATATCTCTAAATTATATTGCATTTCATATCAACGTTGCCCTGAATTAGGTGTTTATAATTAAGCAGAAATGGGGATCTAAAATTCAAAGGAGAATAAAATAGTGAGTTAAAACTGTGGGGGCCGTTTTATTTCCTACATTTTCACATAATTTTAACTTACTAAGGGGTTTCTTTCCCTAGTTTTGTAACAAACTGGCACCAGATTCATAAATACTATTTTAAATTTTTTTTTTTGTGTGTGTGTGGGGGGTAATGTCTGATCAGGCATCTTAAAATTCCTCTAGATTTATTTCTAACTAATTTTAACGAATGTATACTATTTACTCACATCTCTGGGGAAACGTCCAGTAAAGATGGAGTGGATATAGTTGAGTGAGTGATGCACAAACTCTTCAGGTTAGTGGGTCTGAGAAAATTTTCTCTTTCATGAGTAAGACTGTCAACTTTCTCAACAATGTATAGCAGCACTAATTTGCAAACTAAAGATCTAAGTAGTTCAGAAAGGTTTTCGTTCTTCTTAGAAAATGTATATGTATTCTAATTCTCTTCAGAGAAGTAAGAGAAGCTAAATTCTATTGTTCCTAAAGTTTCTCGGATCTTTCAACATAAAATAAGATTCAAGGCAAAATCAAATTTAGCTAATTAGATTAAATAAACTAGAGAAAAGCCAGACTTGCCCACAGTTTAGCTAGAAATCTCCACCCTTCTGGACTTTTATCAGGCTGAGAGATTTCCTCTGTCCAAGGGACCAGCTATTTATGTATGAGTCCATCTCTCTCTCCTCTCGCTGCCCCCCACAGCCCCACCGCCTCTCTCTCTCTCTCTCTCTCTCTCTCTCTCTCTCTAATTAGGGCATTAAGGCCTTGGTGAGTGGCTTGAGATTCCAATGTCATCTTCAATTAATAAAGAACAATTAGTGCCTTGCCTGTCCTGCCCCAGGGACCACGCATCAAAGGACATGAAGTGTGTGCACCAGGCAAAGTGGCCCCTAACCAAAACCTCTGCCCCAGCGCAGCAGGGGCCAGAGCAAGGGTGCTGTGGGCTGTGTCTGCCAAAGATTGCCAAAACCTAGTACTATGCCTACATTCCTCATGCAAAACAACCTTGGTAAAAAGAGTCCCAGGAGACTGCCAGCCCTTTTGCCTTGGTCCACAGACCCACTGTCCCGCTAGGGACAAAAGCAGCTTGGATGGGCTCTGCATTCCCATTATCCCTGAGATGACACCCACTGCACCTGCCCAAAAGCATTTCTCCTCTGCAGTTGGGAGGGGAACCCCAAGAGAGAAGCTAGGAGAGGGCTGAAAGAATGCCTGCTAATCCCATGTGGCTTCCTCTGCAAACTCTCCTAGTTCCCATGTTCACACTGGCTGTGTGACCTTAAACAAACCACCTAACTGGCTGAGCATCATTCCTTTATCATTAAGCAACAACATCAAGCATCATACCAGACATAAGGGCTAGAAGAGAAAAAGCACGTGTGATTTTGCTTCATGGTTTGCCAGGGTATCTGGGGTGGTCATGATTATGGAGTTGCCACAGTTAGGTGGTTCCCAAGATTCCTTCCAGGAGGATGGTTTTCCCTGGTCTGAGATTCCTGCTTCCAAGATTCCCAGACAGGTTTGGGCCTGGGCCAGGGCCAGGGTCAAGGAAAAGCAAAGTCAGAGAGTCAAGGTCCTTAAACTCCCCCAAACTGAGCCAGGACTTTCTGGAATCCCTTTTCCCAGCATTTGGGACTCACCAGAGGAGCTTCTGTGATACTCAGTGTAAGATAATGGTCTTCCAGTCCTGTCAACATAGTCACCTGGGGGATGGAGGATGGGGAAAGGCTACCAAAAATGGGAAACTGATGTATGTGTGTGAGACAGACTGATAAATGATAGGCATGCCCCTAAAGCATGGAGGAAAGTGTGCTCTCAGCCTGTTGCCTGCACTTTGTTTTTAATTAAGAGAGGGGGCTGGTGGAGAACAAAAGAGCAGCCTGAGATACTACTAAGCCTCCCCAGTGGGCCTGCCCTGGAGCTTCTTTCATTTGGCAGGGGTCTGGGGTCTGGATATCTGGCTGGTCTATTGCATAGGGAATGAGTAGGCTGGATGAATACCCTGACCTACCAGAGTCTCAGGCCAGCTCAGCCGTGGAGAGTGCTTCCTACCCCTACAGCTGCTTTTTGCCAAAATCAGGGATTCAGTTTTTCAACACTTGCCAACTGTGTTGCTGATTAAGTTTGGGCTGGTGACCACAGCCTCTGCCCCCTCTAGACAGACTGGGGTTAGGCTCTGAAGTTTTGGGTCCCCCCCCTTCAGTATTTAAGAAAACCTCATCCAGGATCTATAATTTGGCTTCCACAAAGGAATTGCCTTGGGGCTGTTTTGCTCCAACTGGGAGCCAGAAACTAATGGGCTCATTAACTAATGGGCAACAAGGATTTGGCTCTGCCTGTTTGGGGGAAATCACTATAGCCCCATAGTTATAAATGTGTTTTTTTGCTGCAACCTTAATAAAGTGTTGTCTCTCCTCTCCCACTCCTTTCCTCTTCCTTCCTTCTTCCTCTCTCCCTTTTTCTCTTCCTTCAGATTGAGATGAAGTTGTATTGAGAACACGGGCATTTTGGACAAAGTACCCTCTTTGCAGGCAGATCTTGAAAAGGGAAGGGGCCTTATTGAATCCTCCTGACAACCTGGTGACCGGAGCTTCACTGTGTAAGGATGCCAGCCCACCTGAGTTGTAATTGACGATGTCTACTCCCAGCGCTGGGCTCTTCCTCTTCCGAGGCCGCCCCTTCTGCACCGTGCCGGTGCCATTGAAGTAAGGCAGGGCCAAGCCGCCACTCTTGGCAGCCAGCTCCGTGTAGCTCATCTGTGGAGGATACTCCCCTTGCAAGAGGGTCTCGAAGTGGGCGCGGCAGTACACCAGGCTGTCCTTCATGCCGAAATGGTCGCCTGTGGTCAGAGTCTTGTTGCAGGTAGAACAGGTGAAGCAGCTCAGGTGGTAGACAGAGTCTCGGGCACGCATGACCATCTCAGAGGCAGAAATGCCAAGGTGGCAGCGGGCACATCTCTGCACAGAGAACCTTCTGGAAGGAAACAGAGGGGTCAGGGTACTTGTTGATCTAAGGACAAGCCACTTCCACATGCAATACCTGGGTTTGGCTGCAGTAGCCAAAGACTGAGACTTGGGAGGGCTCTAGTAGGACAAGTCACTGGGCCCACTTCCGACATCAGTTTTTTTGCTCATTGACCTGTTCTGGTTCTGGTGAACCAGGACAAAGATCCATATATTAAAGTCAGAAAATTGGGTACTAAGCTTCAGTTTCTTTCTCTGCATCTAAAAAGAGAGAGAGAGCAAACAAAAACCTGCAGTAGCTAGTTCACAGCACTATTGAAAGAATATTAAATTGCAAATCCAAGTGAACAGCTTCATTGACTACAAAATAGTCTTGAATGAAGGTATTATTATTATGCCTGCACATTTGAGCGTGCCTGAAAACATACAGCCAGCCTCGGGAAATGACAATTTTGTAGAGAAAGGTTATTCTTCTTTAACCACCTCCCATCTGCTAAGTGCTGAGCTAGGTCACCTATACATAGTTCTGTCTTTTCCAATCCAGAAACAACTAGAAAGAATCAATAAACATGCCTGATGCTGAGTTTTCTCTCTAGTCTAGTGTTAACTAGCCGTAAAGGCAACTGAATGACTTGGGTTTTGGCAGTGGGGTTTATTCTTTTTCATAGTCATTTACAAGGTCATCTGCCACCTATCCAATTGCTGCTTCCTGGGCCACCAGTTCAGTTCCAAGGCACCAAGTTACTCAGTTTGTAGTAAGCGGAAAAAATCGAAAACAACAACAAATAAACAAACAAACAAAAAAAAAAAAACCACTCAAGTCTCAGATAATTAACTGAGACCAGCCCATTCACTCTATCCCAGATTTTTCCCTGGTCTGTCAACAGATCTGGGAAGAGAAGGGAGTGCATGGTAGTCACTGATAACTGCTCTAGCTAGACCTTAGGTGTCTATTGTCATCCATCCTCACCAGACATCCAGGGGAGTGCAGTTTAAAGGCATATGCTGTAAATTCCCCCAGGTCTGGAGAATGATAACAGTACCCTGAAGGGGCAAAATGTGGAGGATGAAGAGGGGACTCCAGAATCGGGCAGGTGCCCCCGCCCCTCGCCAGCCAGCCAGCCTTACTTGGTGTCAGGAAGGTGTACTTGCGGGGAGTACCTGTAGTAATCCTCCTTGCAGTAAATGCTACCGTCCTTGGCGAAGCAGGTGAGCTCAGATTCCAGAGCTAGTTTACATTCACAGCACTTCAGGCACCTCAGGTGCCACTGTTTGTCCACGGCCAGTAGGTAGTACCTGTCCGAGATCTTGCCCCCGCAGCCAGCACACAAAGCCGGCTTCTCGGGGCTGAGAGGGGGCATGCCCTGCAAAGCAAGCACACACAAGGCTGAGGAGAGCGCCTGGCGTCGCCGCACCATGCGGGATTCCCCGCTACGCTGCGCGAATCCAGGGCGAAAGCCGAAAGCCGAGTGCCGGAGAGAGGCTAGGGTCAGGGGCCACAGCTCAATGGCAAAAGTCGGGAAAAACATTTGCAATTTCTACCTTTGCAGCTCAGTTATCTTCCAAGTTGGCATGAACTGGCATCGGCGACCTCCTACTGTTACAAAACTAAAGATATACTAACCATCCCAATCCTAGCTTTAAAAGAACGGAGAGCCTATTTACTATAGTTTGGTGAGTGTTGTCAAATTAGAGATAATTACAAACTTCAAATTGTGGCTTTCGAAAATACAAAAAAAAAAATCAAACGGAACTTGTAATTAGGAAGTGAAAAGGAAATTTAAACTAGCACAGATTGTGTTTGCACAAAACAGTAATATTGCTATTCGGTTTCTCTAAATTTGTACAGACTTAACATTGAAATCAAAAGTCAGGGAGAGAATATAATACCCGTGCTGTTAAATTGGTCAGCTCTGTTTTGGTTGGGATATATTTAGCAGATCCTACTGTTTCTCCATTTTCAGAATGTTTGGTCCTGTTCCTGCTAAGAGTGTGAAGTGAGTGTTCCTAAAGAAGGACCAATGTCCAGTTTCCCATATACAATCCCTCTTTCCCTGGCATCAGCTTAAACACAAGAGAACTTTGTCCTGAAAATCTGGTGCTCAAATTAAGCTTCCCACCTGGATCCTAACTCAGATAACCAAGATGTTAAGCTCACCTTGAGGAGCCCAGTCTCCGAGTTTGGTTACTGCTTTTTAGTTTTAAATAAAATAACCACAGAAGGAAAAAAAAGAGTTATATCTGGATCTTTTCCTCAATACTAGCAGAAATGAATTGGACTTCCACACGATATTTTGCCGGACGTGGAAAAATAAAGTTTACCCCTTTACTCCAATTAGGGGACCGCCCTGAGTTAGTGTTGGAAATGTAGACAAATGCACACACTCGCTATTTGATGCGATCCAAAACACCACTGGCCGGGCATGAGCAGTCAGTCTCCTGGGGAAGTTTTAACTACAATTCTCGGTGTGATACAAGAAGGTCTACACAACACAGATTGGCTGGAATCATTTCCGGAGACTTCCAGTAAGTTTTCTTTCTCCGGTTTATAAATGGGAAAGAGAAACACTTAGATTACTGGTATTTTTTAAGAGAACATGACTTTTATTATTACCAATAATAATAACAGTGGTATTTGATTACTTCGTTTAAGGGTTAGAAAGTTCTTGCTTTTGGACTGGGTGCCTCGCTCCTCCGCATTTTTAAATTTTCCCCTACACAGGACACCGGCCCAGCCCGGGAAACCAAACGCAGTTCTGCATGGATAGAGGAACTGAGCCGGGATGCCGAAGACAAAAATCTCTGGGTTTGGGGTGCCAAACCCTGAGAGTACTGAGAATTGGAAATGGACCGGTCGCTTCTGAGTATACTCCAAAGGTCCGTCTTCTGGTCCAGAGACTAAGCTCACCCGGGCTCCTTCTTGGCCGGGACGCCTGGGCAGCAAGCGGTCTGACTATTGCCTGCGCCGTTTGCCCTCAGGGCTGCGGGATCCTAGCTGGGGAGGTGCCCGGGAATTCGGGGAGACTAGAGAAAGGAGTTTGTAGTTTGCAGAAGAGGACGCCCCTCTCCTTCCACTCCTGACCGCCCTACTGGCTCGGGAGCAGCTGCGACAGAGGGAAATGAGCTTGGGGTTTAGTAGTAAAGGCATTTCAAGTCAGAATGGGAACTTTTCTTATCCCGGCAGAGCTAGGTAGACCGGTGAAAACCCAGAGATTTTCAACAAGATGTCCCTACGACGCACCATTCCCAATCTCGCCAGGCCAGGGAATGGAAGTTCGTTTTAACCGAGCGCGCAGGGGTGCTCGGCTACCGCCACCGAGGGGCAGTTTCTTACCGCGTCGCGGCCGTTGAGCTGAGTGCCTTTAGCCAGACGGGCCTCGGTCTTGGATCTGCGCTCCATCTCCTCCATGATGCCTTGGATGTGGCCTCCGGAGATCCCGTGGAAGAGCATGGCTGGGGGGCGGAAAGGACACGAATTGTCTTCTGCTCGGCACCCCACTATTTCCATAAACACACACCCGGGGTTCTCAGCTCATCCGAGTGCTGGGGCAAAAGGGACCGCAGAGGGCTGCGCGATGTTGGAACGCAGAGGCGCGCGGGGACAGAGGGCAAGAGGCAGAGAGCAAAGAAGAAAGAGTCAGACAAAGTGAAAATAGGCCTACTTGCAGAGGGAAAGAGGGGGGAAAAAATAGGCGGGGTGGGGGGACTCTGGCGTCTCCCTGAAGGAGATGTGCAGAAAACAAACAAACACGGGCGGAGGGGAAAGGCGAAGGCGAATCTTATTGCTCCGAGAGATCGAGTTACTAATGGGAAACAACTGCAGGGGGGGGCGGGGGAGGAAAACAAAAATCTGGTGAAGAAAGAAAATAGTTTTGAACACAAAGAAAGAAGACGAAGTGCTATTTTCAGCGGTCCCTGGCTGCTTGCAAGTTCCCAGTGCCTGTAGGTTGGGTTGGGGACTGCTCCTGCCGGAGCTGTGTCCAATTTGTTAAGAGACTAAAGCCAGCCCATTTTTGATAATTTAGTAGGAGGAGTTCTCTCCCTGGAGCTGCCACGGATTTTTATTCAGACAACAAAGACCTGTCATACTCCTCTCAACCCCCTGGTGATGGGCAAGCAGGGACAAACATTACAAAGGGGTGGGGGGATGGGGGCAGTAGGAGGGGGGCATTTACCTCCCCATAACACTCGCGTGCGCGCGGACACACACACACACACACACACACACACACAACCACATATCGTTCCAAGAGTTCTCAGTAGTCATGTTTTAAAGAGGAAAGGAGTCCTTGTTTTAAAAGGGGGAAAGGAGCTGTTATTGTCCTGGTCCTGACACAGAAGGCAGAGGGTCGGCCTATTTGATCTCAGTTCAAGACCTTACCCCAGCTCAGGGCACACAGAAAACCAGCTCAAAACTTTGGGTTTCCTTCTTGTGGACTTTCATCCCCAGTCTACAAAACTGTCAATATATAAAGATTAGGCAGGAATTCAAGCCCCTCACTGGGGTGGAGAATTTAGTGCATGTTTCTTTTCTTCCCAACCCCTCTTTCCTCAGCTCATCTTTTAGGAGCAGTTGTCTGATAGTTCATCTCTTTGCCTCACCTTCCTGGGATACCCGACACTACCAGGCACTGGAGCGTCTTCCAAAGTGAAAAGGCGCTTAGAGAATTTTTCTGCAGTTTACTTTCGGCAATATATATATATATATATATATATATATATATATATATATATTTTTTTTTTTTTCTTTGAAACATTAGAGTGTATGGGACAGGGCATAAACTTGTACACTCGGGTATACAGGATGATTTACTCTCTTACTCTATTCAAGTCTGAAGGAAAACTGCTGAGATTCTAATGTCCCATTTGAATCTTGTCATCGTGGACAGGACTCTGGCGAGCTGGGCGCCTGCTCCCGTAGAACTATGCGCCGGCCCCTCTGTGCGTGCTGTTCCCACTACCCTCGCAAGACAGGGGCACTTGTAAAACTGGGCGCACCGCACACTCAGGAGGGTGTGAAAGGGACTCCTTGCTGTGGAGGAGGGGAAGGTGAGAACTGACAAGCAGAATGGCAGACCTGCTCCTCACAAGAGGTGGGATTGTTCTGTCGCTCTCTGTTCCTGTTGGCGGCGGCCTCTCCCCAGCCCCATTAAAAAGTGTCCACAATACTCATATATTGTCGATTCATTCAAAAGGCTAGAGGCTCCTCAGGGGCCCGAAGCGGGGCGCGGCGTCAGGAACCAACCCCGCCTTAACCAGAGAAGGGAGCCCGGCCGCTCTTCGCTCCTTGGGTCCCTGTAGCTAGCCTGGGTTTCCCACCATTCCCCGCCAACTTGCCCAGGAACATCGGAGCTTGCGTCTTGGACACATCTTGGAGATTTTAGAAGAGCCAACCGCTTCCATTCCATCACCCTGGGAAGCCCGACATAGACTGTAGCCAAATCAAGAAAGATTAAGGGAGAGAAGTAGAAAGGGAAAGGGGAAGAGAGGAAGAAAGAAAAAGCAAGCATGAGAATAAGAGGGAAAGAAAGGGATGGAGGAAACAAAGAGGAAAGAAGGAAAGATGGAAGAGAGGAAGGAGGGGAAGGAAGGAATGGAGAAAAGGAGGAAAACACCCTCAGCGGCACCCTGACTTCCTGTCCCAATGCACCGCCATCTGAGACTGGTGGAGTTACCTCTTCCATGAAATCCAAGACTCTGCTGCTTCCCTTCGTTTTTTTTTTTTTTTTTTCTCAGGGTCCAAAATAATGTTATTTGCAGATTGGACACTTTTAAGGTCCTCTGGGTGCCAGAATACAGCTCATAAAACACAATTTCACACAAAAAATGAAGCCAATCAAGTGAACTAAGCTGGAGACACCCCCTTACTTTGGCAGCCCTACCTGACAGCAGGGCGGCTATTTACTGTAAGTAATGTAATTAGCCCCTTTGGATGGAAATCAATGAGCTTTTCAAACCCACGTGCACACAGGAAGGGCCCCCAAGGAGGGGCTGGGCGCAGGAGCCCTTTCAGAGACAGCAGGTCCACTCACAAAGGGGCAGATTGCCTTACAAAAGTCAGCAGCTAAACTGACTGAGAACCTGAGAAGGAGGAGAAAGAGGAGGGGTCTATCAGAAGAAGAACTTCAATTAACCCATGGAATCTCCAAACAAAGTAAATGCAGAACCTCAACCCACTCTGTCTAGCTTCTGCACTAAATCCCTCCCCATTCGAAATAAGAGTAGTTGGAAATAGGTTTGGTTATTGTTGGATTTTGGTCCTGCTCAGCAAGAACATTAAAAAAGAAACACCAAGGCACTCTTGTAAGAGACAAACTTTGAAGACTTCATGAGGGAAAAGCTTAACAACTCCTGGAAAAAAAAAGTCAGAACTTTGTGAAATTTCCAGGGAGGCCAAACATAGAAGTCCTGCAAGCCCTCCTATCATCCACTCATTCATCTATTCAACACATATATTTAAAACGTGTATTAGTTACAGGCAGGACAGAGCACCTCCAGCAAGCAGCTTCACAGTTGAATCCTAGGTATGATGGCTCTTTCTTGTAAAACTCAGGTTGTATGTTCCAGCGCCCAGTAGGATTTGCTACTTCCCATAAAGAAGGGAACTGCCAGGATTCTTCCTGTTCAGTGAATGCAGGAAGTCTGTGGAAAGCTGGGGTGAGGCAGGGATTTGTTGGAGTTTGGGAGGTCCTTGTTAGCTCTGTGGAACCATTGGCAGTTGCTGGAGAAGAAGCCCAAGGGAGTTGGAGGTTGGCCTACTAATTGAACTAGATGTGTCACCTGGAGTATTCTAACATTTTTGTCTAGGAACCCTGAGATTGTTTGAGAGCCCTTCCCTTTCCCTCTCCACTCTCAAAGGACACTGAGCACTTAAATAAGGAGAGCATCTTTGTAGCTTTGCACCCTTTTACGCCCCAATCAGGAGGCTGAGACTGGTAGCAGTTGGGGAGGAAGCATTCTCCCTTTTCACAGCTCAGGAACCCAATGGCCGGCAAGTGTTCTATAAAAGTTAGAGTGCTAGATTTTATCATTTCTTGGGTTAAAACCCCACCTCCATCAATGGGACAGGTGCACCCAGGTTCTGTCTGGCCAGCATCCCCAATAGGATTTCCAGTCTCCTCTCTGAGTTCTAAGCACTATTACAAAAAATGGGGTAGATCCCTAGCCTGGCGCTGTCCTCTCACTATTGGACATTCGCAATCCACTAGGTTCTTTTTCCTTTCTGCTCCCATCTGATTAATGTTCCCACATTCAGGAAAATGAGAGGCTGGGCTCAAGTGAAACAGCAGATTTTGAATTAATTCTAGATTCTAGAATTTCCATTGAGGTCAACAAAACTAGGACACACTTGTCCTGGGCTCTGGCAACCCCACCTAGGAAAAGAGCCCCCGGTAGAGTCGAACTCCCCAGAGGGGAGAAGTAAAAAAGGATGTATGGCTTTGTCCCGGGAGAAGATGAGGTTTTAGGGTTGAGGAAGGAAAATAACTCAGTAAACATGCATCTGAGAGCATAGCTGACTCAGGTCTCTTTAGACCTGAATTTGGAGACAATGATCCGGTGTTCCTAAGTTTGAACAAAAAGGGAAGTGCCACCTTTCCCCCAGATTCTATTAAGAGCCCTTCTGCTCTGAAAGGTGAAACTCTTGAAATCCTGTCCAGCCTTTAGCATTGTCGGGAGTACCTCAAGCTCCTGGAGAAGTCAGCGTCTTATTGAGGGCAGAAACTATGCTGAGCGCAGTGCCACGCGGCCTCAGAAGCCCCGACTGCTCTGTGTTGGAGGTGAGCAGATGGCCTGGAGGTGCCCGGGCCTCTGTCTTGGAGACAGAGATTCGTCTACGTGCAAACCTTCCTCAGACCACGGTTGGCAGATCCCGACTGGTGCTGCTTCCCAGGTGCCCCTCTGATTCAGTCCTGCTAGAGTAGCCTTGGTCAAGAGAATGGGAGTGAATCTGGCGCTGGGAGAGTTCCGCTACCTAGAGAGGGGAGCCCGTGGTCACAGCCCAGCGGCGCACCTTTGCATGCTGCTAGCTCGGCTGGACTCCTGGGTCAGGACCCTCAGGTCTACACTCTCTGTGCCCATTCACGTCCTCAAAGCCACCCACCAGCTGCTTGCTCCCTTCAAATCTATGTCCTCCTTGGCCCCTGAGGCTTTTTCCAACAGGGCTACTGCCAAGGCTAAAAATATTGCGCTTCTAGAATCGGAAGCCCTTTTACCTGAGATTTGTGGAGCCACTGGCTATCACCTTCCCCATTCCCCGGAAATAAAGGGGTAAATCCTACACTGCCTCCCTGGAGATGACGTGCAGAAACCGCTGTGTTGGAATAGGATTGAAAACAACAACAACAACAAAAAGATGGGTGAAGCCAGTTTTCCACCCCTACAAGGGTGGGAATGGGAGTCTTTCCAGCCCACCTCCCATCAGTATGATCAAGGAGACCCCCCAGCAGCTCAGCGGAGTGTCGGGAGCGATTCCCTCACATCAGTGACTACTCGGGACTCAGTGGCACCGTGACCTCTGCCCGGCGCCCAGAACACCGGATCCTGAGGAAAATCAAAGACATTCATGAGAAAAGCAAAAGGAAGGATCCTGCCCTATCAGGACAGTGAACAAGGGTGTGTATTTCCGAGCCTCCAAACCCCAGTTTAATTTTTTTTAAGCAAGCACACATTCTTCTTCCTTCGTTCTATTCAACAAGGCACGCTCACGCGCGTGCACACACACGCACACTCGATATACATGCCAGCCCATGAAAAGGGCAAGGAAGATGAGAAGGAACCTGGCATATGAAAACTCACCTGCCTCTAGAGTAGTGCCGTTCAGCATTCTTAGAGCAAAAGGAGTTGATCACGCAGTTAAATGGTGGTTGCACTGGCAAGGGAAAGGGGGGGAAAAAGCCGCGCGTCAGCGGGGCAGCACCGCCTGGGTCCCCCAAGCACCTCCTCCCATCTGGTGGGCGCGTCGCAATCGCTGGTCCCGCCGGCGACCTCAAGTACGCGACGACTTTGAGCAAAGCCGGACTTTTCTGGGGTAGACTCCCGAGACCACCCTGGAGCTCCCGGCGGGCCTGGCGCACTCAAAGGACAGAAAAGTGCTCTGCCCGGGCAACCCCCCCATCCGGATCTTACCTTAATATCCAGATGTCAGATATTCCCGCCAAGAATTCGGTTGTAGAGAGCGAGTGCGGAAGGTGGCGGCCAGAGGTACCGGCCAGTTCCCACGTCTCTCGCAGAGGGTCCCCCTGTTAATTCAGATGAATAAATCAACTGTTGGATGAAAATTATTATCTCTCCGTCTCTCTGTCCCTCTCTCTCCAAAGAACTGACCCGGAATCCCTCACCTCTGACCCTCAGCTCCCTCCACCTGTCTTTTATTTTCTGTTTATGCTTTCAAATCGGAAAGCGGAGGAGGAAGGAATGAGCAGAGGGCACAGACAGAGGCGGGCTAGCGCTGGGACGCACGCTTCCGAGGCTCTGTTCCTCCCTTCCAGCCTCTCAATAATCAGAGGAGGTGTTAATGGAGGAGTCGGCGGTAACTGAACCTCATAAAGCCGAGAGCATCTTGAGACCTGGGCGCAGCCGGGCTGGAGTGGGGGGCTGAAGTACCGCAGCGGGCCCTGGACTTCCGGCCCTCCAGCCAGCCTTTGCTTTCCTGGAGCTGGTACCCAAAAGATGCTGCCGCCAGTTGGTGCCTGCATAGACGGTGAATGGGCGGTAACTCCTGCGGGAAACAGGGCTAAACCATTGATCATTCACCCACCGCATCCCCGCCTTCCCCTCCCAATCTTTCCTTTACTCTCCACGCTCCTAAGCTGGACATCGTTAACCGAGCACGTTGAAGAGTATTTTGAGCTCGAGGGCGGTGTTAGTGACCCGGCCAACCCAGGGGCCCCGGGCTTCTCTCCAGCTCTAGCCCCTAATAGGGGGCGGGGTAGCGATTAATCTTCCCGGAGGGGGAAAAAAAAAAAAACCGGCACTTAAACCCTAGCAGACGAGTATTCGCAAGGACGCAGCCAGACACCGGACGGGGCGGGGGGCCATGTTACCTGGTCTCAGGTTCCCGAGGGGCTGCGTCGCCCCGGGCGCAGTCAGGCCGCTGGAAAGTGGAGGGAGAGTCGCGAAGCTAGGCCTCCGGTCAATTCTTTACCCACTCCCCCACCAGGTGCGCCCCTCACAGCCGGGGATGGGGAGGCACGGGATATTACTAGGCTCCAGCGCCAGTGGGGAAGGGGGTGTGAGCAGTGAGATTGGCAGCTCTAGGATGCTGGTCGGGATGATGGTGCCGCCCTTCCTACCCGCCTTTCCTACCCGCCTTCCCCCCTCCCCGGGTGCCATCACGGCTCTTTGGCTGTGCGTGGGCCATGGGCGCGAAGGGCCGGGGGAGCGGGTGTGCATCCTAGAAGCCAGCAAAAAACTGCGTGGGATTGGGGGCGACACGTGGGGCGGTGTAGGGATGGAAGCCAGCCAGCCCCGTAAGCTTTGCCAAACAGTTTAGACGCGTTAAGGGACAGAGCATGAAGGGCGAATCCGAACCCCCTTTCCATTCCAAATCCCGAAATGTCTGGCTCAGAGCACCGGGGGCAGAGCCACTTTTTTACCCGAACACTTGTCTTCACTAACTAGTCTTGCTAGCCAATCAGTCCCACCAGGTTACCTTTTAGGCTTCCCCGCCCCCGATTTTTTTCTTCCATCCTCGCCTCCTCAGTTCTTTCTTTCAGGATGCCCTTATCTCGGTCAGGTCAGTTCGCAGCCAGGAGCGGCCAAGACTTTGGGTTTCAGCTTCTAAGATAGTCAAGGAGGTCATGGAATGGATGGATGGCGATACCCACCAGAAAAGGAAAACACTCTAGTCCTCTCAACTCATTTATGCCCAAAGCACTGTTTTTAAAACTCTTTGGGAGTCAGAAACTGGTTTAGGTACTTTACAATTATGTGGATTCATACACACACACACACACACACACACACACACACACTTAAGTGCACACCAAGGCTTACACTTCAGAATACAAATCGGGTGGGAGGATGTGGTAGTTACAGATGCTCCAAATGCCTCTAGAAACCATAATTCCTGACTTAACATTCTCTTTTACAACATAATTCCAAGAAGGAGAGCCCTAAGACTGTCTCCTGTCATCAGCCCAAACTCAAAACTGTTTTGGAGAGAAGAGTCAATGCAGCACCCACAGGGGCACATATCAAGGCATCCAGGAGTCCAGGGTGTACTGGACATTGTAGGGTCAACACAGTCTCTGCCTAAAGATAGTTGTAGGTTCTTCCACAACCCTTTTTTTTTTTTTTTTTAAATCAGGTTCTGATCAGAAAGTTCACCATCCCACAACACCTACATACACACACTTAAGTATCTGGTTTTTCCCCCCTGAAGGGAGAGAATAGTTTTGGCATCCAGGAGTACCTCTTAATTGTTGCAAGGTAGTGAAAAATAGCATTCAGTTTTAAATTCTCTACTGTGACAGATGTCAGTCCACAAACTCAAGCCCTTGCTGGAATATAGAGAAGATGAAGTAGCAGTTACATACAAGAAAGGAGATAGAGGTTCTTTCTCCTCTGGCTACCAAATGTGTGGTCTCAAAGTGCTCAGAGGAAGTCAGCATACCAAAAGTCATTTTGTAGATAGAGAGCCTCCTTCTCTAACCTTATGTGGATAATCAAATTTTGTAGATAGAGAGCCTCCTTCTCTAACCTTATGTGGAGAATCAAATCTAAGCTCCACTAGGTTCTCATGGTGGAACTGTATATGTGAAATAGACTTTAAGAAATCCTTTGGAGAAGCAGCATTTCACTGAAACAAAGACCTGAGCCAGGCCCAGAGAGCACATTGGGTTTTCAGGGCCTGGTCTGTTCCACCATACCCTGAATTTTATTAGCATAAAAGCTCCCTCTTCTTCCCTTTGAATAATCTGTGGGGACAGTGCAGCTTCCAAAGTATGAAGAGTGCACATCACCATTCACTTGCCAGAAGAACTGCCCAGGACAGGGCCCTTTTCCAGTTAAGGGAAGAAGTACAGCATCAGAAATCTGTTCCCACCCCTACCCAGGAAACCCCTGCTTCTCCATTCTTTGGTGTTAGAAACAATGTGGAAATCAATCCCCTTGATTTATTATACCCTGGGGGGAAGGGGGAGAAGTCTCCAGAAACCTTGGAAGTGACCAGCACCAGAGTTTATTTAAATGGGATAGTCTCTATTTCTTGGCATCCACATGTGTTTGTATATACACACCTAATAAGAAACCCGAATTTTTACTTTACAATGTGTGAATACAATATAGCTTACAGCTCTTGCAGTGAGGCCTATTTATGTGGCCATATTGTGTTTAATGTGGGGGCACCCACCCTGCTACCACCCCTGATGTGTGGTTCACATGCATCTCTCCAGAACCACTGCAAACTTCAGACCCTTGGACAAGATGCAGGAAAGAGAAAGAGTATCCCTTCCTGACCCTACTCCCTGACCCATCAGCAACTTAGCTGTCTTGCCAGCAAGTTTGAAATTCTGCCAGGAAGAATTGCCAAGGTCCCACATAAGGGTCCTTGGTGATTTCTGATTTTTTCTTGGGCCACTTCCTTTTTTCAAGGAGTGCTCTGGGAGGAAGAAAGAGCTGTTTGTGGGAAGGGGGCATCCTAGGAGTTACTTCCACCTACCAAGAGGCTTTCTCAAAACACTGCCCTATGTATAGGGCTCTTTTCAAAAGAACTACTTCCTTTCCTCCTTTCCTAGTTCTCTAGAAAGATGACCTTTAAAAACTCAGTTTCCTTCTGTTCTTCCCTTTGGGGCTACTGAAGAAAGCACCATCCATCCTACAACCAGGAAAAAAGCCTTGTTAATTCTCCAAATCTGGCAGAAAAGGGGGGAAATATCTGGTTGTTTTCTAACCTAAGAATGGAAAGGAAATTGGCTCCCAGAAATCCTTCTGCCTTTCTGGATAGAATAACTATCTTCACAATCACAATGCTGATCACCTTCTACTCCCTTCTGCAACATAATTTGAGGAGAGGACAACACAGGCCAAAATCACCAAACTTCTGTATCCAAGGAAGTTACTGACCTCTCACATGGCCCATGGAAAATGTTGTTTGGGGTGCCATGGTTAAGGCACCAGCAGAACTAGGGCATCAAAAATGCCACAATATATGGAGGCAATTTAATATTAGACATAAAAAAACAGAGAGTCATAATTAAGAGAAACATTGAAATCACTAGGCTTCTTTTCACATGTTGTACAGTTAGGAAAGGCTTTTATTTTGAATTGAGTATAGAAGGTACTAGGGCCCTCTGCTTCAAAACTGAAAGCCCTTGGGGCCACAGGCCAGACTGAAGTAGACCCCTGAGGTGTTCAAGAACCTTTCAGATTCCACCAGTGTAAGGCTCAATGAAGGTCAGTTATGAGCAAAGCCAGCCTTCCTAGTAGGCAGCAGCCTCATTTTACTGAATGAATTCCACTAGGCAGAAAAGGGTCTCTTGGGGGCTGCTATCCTCATGGAGAATGAGATGGTGTGAAAAGAACAGTCCCTGGGAGCACCTACTCAGCTTGGAGACTGACACTTCACAGGGACATCACCACAGTGAATAGAATGGATGCAGCTAATAATACATTCTAAGATAAATTTGCCTGAGAAGTATCAAAAGAGATGGAGGAGGAAAGGATGGGGGAGGGAAGAAAGAATGGTCTAAGTGTGGCATCTTCAGCGGCCTGACCCCCAAGTCACAATGATTTAAAGTTTTCATTGAAGGAACAGATGGAAGATGAGAGCATTTCTTAATGCAGAATGGCACTTCTTGGGCACTCTCATGCTGCACAACATAACATTATATCAATCTCCTTATAGCTCAAGATATAAATAAAATGAAGGATGTACTGTTCTATTTGCCAGCAACCCTCCCCTTGGATAGTAACATGGATGAGAAAACAGTGGGAGAACCAAGGCTAAGAAAAATCAAGAGCTACTCATGTGACCCAATTGCTACTTTTATTTAATAGAACAGTCATTATTTTCTTTCTTCAACATATGTGTCTGATAATGAAGCAAAAAGAAAGGAAAATAGTTATCAATGTGCCACTTCAGAAACATGCAACATTTGTTAGCTTTTTCTTTTATTGATGTTCTTTTAATAGATGTATTGAAGATTAAATTAGAGCTCAAATACTTAACAGCACAGAGAGCAATCCTGGATTAAGGCTTCATTTCTTAAAAATTACAAGTTCAATTAGTCAATGGAGATAAAACTATTGTCAAACATAAAAATACGAATTGAATTTCTTCTTTTTAGATGGATCTTTAACATTGACTTGACCATATGGACACTGAAAAAGAAATAATACATAGCATTATTGAGTTATCTAATAATCATCTTGAAAAAACACACTTCTCGTGATGAAAAAAAGACTGCTAATAACATTATATAGATCATTTGGTCTATCACGTTTTGCAGACTAAGAGGAAAATAATGGCAACCTCAGGCAAATGGTCCTAATTAGGTCCAAGAACCATTTCCTAAATGCATCCTTCCAACCTTAAGCATTTTACTGTCAAAAATCCACTCTAAGAAAATACTGAAGTCCTCAATTTACTTGAAACTCTTATGCATTTGATTAGAAACAGCTAATGGCATAGGTAGGAGCATACATAAAAGTGAAGGGTGAAATTTTTAATACCGACTATGATTAATACCTGCATTTAATGTCTATAATTTTCAAGTAGGTTAGTTAAAGGAAATAACACCTTCTTGCAACAAAACATACAAAGTGTTCTGTATACAGATGTTAAGTTTATAATCTTAACCCTATAACAATTTACCTTAATGATGTGCCTTTTGATAATTCAAAAAAAAAATCCTGGTTTTCTTTAATCAAAATAGGGCAGTAGTAGTTAGTTCATCTTAATCACTATAAATAGAAATATATATATATTGACATAAATATATTAGGAAATGAACAGCACTAAATTCAGGGTAATCTAGCTTCACAGACTATTTGAAGCACAGACTGGGGGGTGGGAACAAAGACAAAAGGAAGCAGGAAGGACAAAAGGGAAGGATGCAGGGGAAGAGAAGGATATGAAAGGAAGGGAAGGGAGAGAAGGGCAAGGAAGAAAGAAATCTTTACTATTTTAAGTAAACCCACCTCTCAATGCTGGGCAAATTTCTATTTATTCAACTAATAATAAAAGAAAAGCTTTCTGGGATCTAGTTTGCAACATTCTTGATTTCTCTTCTTGTCTCTTTGTACCTGCCCAGTAAACATAACTTATTTGAAACCTCATGAAAAGTTTCCTTGTAATAAAGAGCTCCCATGAATATCAAGTCATAGCATTTGAGGGAACTGATACTTGCAGTGAAAGGTTACAAAATTCCATTAACTTTAAAGGTCCTATGTTGCTACTAAGGACTTCATTGTCCTTGGCTAAAGTAGCTTGTGAAAAGTGCACTCCAGGTTTATTTAGCTTTTTTATTTGACTTGTTGTTCAAATAATAGGTATTTACAAAGCACCAAAAACTGCTGCTGTAAGGCGAGAATTGTTACTCACGTGTCTACAGGCGGAGCCACAGCAGGAACCTCTCTGCAAGTGGGCTATCCGTGTGAGTACCGTGTAGCCAGTAGCTGGGTCCACGTAGTTAAGCTGGCCAGTCTGAAGAGTAATAAAACAAAACAATTCATTAATCTCTATGTTCATCATATCTCAACATAACTTCCACTTCTAAAATACTGCAAAAACAATTTTAAAAAACAATATTAAACTTCTCAGCAATATAGGCGGCATTTGCAATTAAAGACTGAATGCATTCTGACATTATATACAATCTAACTTTATGTGACTAAAGGAGAAAATATACAATTTGAGAAAAATGAGAAGTTGATGGGAAAACAAGACCTCCTCTATACTCAATAACAATGTAGCCACTGCTGATATTTTTCATTCAGTTTCTAGGTAACACACTTAATAACAGGTGATTTAAATGATTTTAAGAGCTTAAGAGGCTGAAAATGAACTTTCACTCAGAAGTTGCAATTGCAATTTTAGAACTTAAAATATGTGAATCATGATTTAAACTTACAGAAAAGGTGCTAATCAAAACCAGCATTCCTTATAGAAAAGTATTGCCTTTCCTATTACTGAATGCTTTTCTTTACTTTCATGATGTGTTACCCTATTATGCGTTTTACACTATTTTCCTTTTTTTTTTTTTCCTGGAGTGTTATTCTATTTTTAAGTGAAAAAGTATTGTTTTAACATATTAACACTCACTCTTTCACAAGTTTGATCAAAGTCAACTTTTAGTAGACTACTTCACATGTCAAGGAAATATTCTCTACCTACATTCAAACATAGTAAAACAAATGAATAAAAGCATCTCAATTACTTTCTGTGAAGGTAAAAGTAAATTACAACTTCATGGATTGGGTCATATAGGTGACACTACTTAGCTTTGAGATTTTGTAGGGTAAATTCCCCATGAGGTTTTTATATAAACCTCTTACCATGTAGTAAGTCACTGAATCACTCCTGTATAGAAACTTTTCGTTAAAATACACATGAAGCCAACCTATCTTCAGACATACATTTTTGTAGAGAGTCACAAACTACTTCTTTAGTTGTTCACTATCTTATTTAATGGCTGGATATTTTATTCTGGTTGAGGTTTTAACCAACTAAATTTTGTGAACAGAGTGTGTAGCAAAAGAACAAGTTCATTCTAAGACATTTCAGTAAAGCTAGACCAGGGCCACAGAAATCTAGCAAGGCACAAGGCTGGTTTCAGGGGCCTTCCACATCCTCTGGGACCAGAAGCAGATTACATGAATCCAGGAACACTAAACACAACTATCGAATGACCAATTGTCAGGACCTCAATTCCTTATTTACAAAGCCCTATTTGGAAACTTGGAAAAAAGAAAAAAACACTGAGAACTTTGTAGCAGTCTTCTCTTTATTTTTCATAGCTTCTGGGTGTATTCTGAGGGCAATTATCTGGCAACTTGGAAACATAAAGGGTTGCTTCTGCACATGCGCTGGCTGCCTTCCTTTCCACATTGATTGAGCACCTCTGGGCTTCTTAGTTGCCCATACACACTTAATTTGTCTTTCATAAAGGAGGCTTACATCATGGTGGCAACAAAGATTCAGCAAGAGGGTTGACAGTCTGATTGGAGACCAAGGTGATCAGTGATGCACATCAGCACTGAGAGAAAGGTAAGAGAGCATCCTGCCTGAGGCATAGAAGGCATAGTAAACTGGGTTTACTAACGGTTTCCTGGATTGTCATTTTACCTGATACTGACACTGATGAAACAAATGTGGATTCCCTGAGCGAGAAAAAGCTCTTTTCTTTCCTCATGCTGACTGAACCTGTCTTTATATGCTGCTGGTGTTTGCTCTAAAGAGAATGAAACTTATGGCTGTATCACCATATTTATATGTGAAGTGTGGGAGCAAATCACACATGCTGTTTTTAAAAGTATAAACAAGAATAATCAAAAGCTGTCAGTCATTTCAGCATGAATCTTTATTCAGTTTCAATACTTGAATGGGTCAGTGGATTCTCAAGGCCTTCAAATGGTCATTTAAAAAAATCAACTTTAGTCAAGCTCCAAGATTTTCTTTTTTACCCTTCTAGCTCTGGCCATACCTTATAACACTAGTCCTATTAAGTACTGGACATGGATGCACACACACACATGAGCCTGCAGTTAATTTCATATCACTTTTCTATCATTGTTATAGAAATGTTTCTCTTTTTATCCCATCCTTTCTTTTGTAAAGGAAATACAATGGTAAATGTGCTATCTTCTAACTTATGCAGTCTGAAAAGTTACAAGGGAAAGCTGCTGCTATGCTCAGTGAGAGAGCGCCTAGCACATGCGAGGCCCAGGTTCTATCCCCAGCACAGCTGGTGGTGGAGGACAGGGAGAGCCACTCAGTTCGGATATTGGTAGTAAGAAGCAATCATTGAAACCACAAAATAGAAGCAAATGTAGTTCAAGAGTGTTTAGGAAGAATGTAAACACCTGATGAGAGGAAAAAGAACAGAGGACGGTAGCAAAAATTGTCTTATTTCTCATTGCTAAAATCACTGGAAACAGAAAACTGTTCAAGGGAGAATAGAGATACATCATATTTCTGTAACACAGCAAATTTTTCCTATGATTTCAATTATTTCATTTCCATCAAAGCCTTAACCCTCCCCCCCACACACACACACACGCACACGGACGCGGGCGCACAGACACACACTCGGTGGTGGGTCCCACTCTGCGCCCCGAGTTTAGCTAGCATGTTGATCAGAAAATGAGTCACGCTCTCCCTCAAAATACGCAGTAAACGCTTTGTCCAGAACGCCGGATTTCCAGCGAAATGGTGCAGGTTGGAGCCCGAGGCCGGAGACCTAGCAGCCGGCACTCCCAGCGGTTCTCCAGGGTGGGGCGACCTCGGGGCGGGAGAGGCCGCGCGCGCGCAGGCGCGACGACCGGGCGAGACCGGGCGGGGTCTCACCGCGCAGGCGGCGGCGTGCAGCTCCGCGATCTGCTGTTCCGCTGCGGTTAACTCTTCGGTCGCCGAGAGCTTTGCTGCTCCATCGGGCCCGTCTTGCGAGCCGGGCGTGGACCCGCCGTGGTCTCCCTCTGCCGAGTCCAGCGTGAGGCCCTGACGCTGTCGGAACCCTGTGCCGACCCAGAGAGGGACTGGTGGCCGGGCGGTGTGGGCTGGCCTGCGGAGCGTGGCGCCCGCCCACGCCCGGACCTGACTGGCCGCCTTGGCCGCCATGGCCGCCGCTGGCCCTTGGGAGGCGGAGCGCCCTGCCCGCGCCCGGCAGGGAGGCGAGCGCAAGCCTGGTGCAGGGCGCCGGCCGCGCGCAGCCACCCCGGAAAGAAGGGCGGGGGCGCGGGTCTGGAGCCTTGCCAGGCTGCCCCCGCGGTACCTAGGTGGACTCCGGAGGCTGCTAATGTGGCGCCAAGGAAGTGCGGAGGCGCCGAGAAGTGCGGCCCCGCCTCTGCACCTACATTAAAATTCTGTTTCTTCCTGAGAGGAGAGTGGGCAGCTTTCTCATGTCAGATTAGACTAGATTGAGCACAGCCGCTCAATGTTGAAATCCCAGAAACTGAGGTCTGTTTCCACCTTGGGCCTATCTGTGGGTAGGAATAAAGTTTAAGCAGAATCTTGGTTCTTTGGCCCCACCCTACAATGAAAACCAAAAGTAAAATCTGCTTGCTGAATTAGAAAAGGTGCTGTTTTTGTGTTGTGAAGTATTTACAAAGTCCAAACTAAAATTACATTTAGTCTCTGAGCTGAAAGTTATCCTGATACTCCCCGAAAAATTGATTTTGAGAAAATTAGCACAAGCTCGGGAGGTAATTTCAGGTGTTAGAATTAAATTAGCACCATCTCATTCCCAACCTCTAGCCTAGGTTTCAAGAGAAGGCCAGATTGAAGAGTAGCAAATTTTTGTGTGTGTGTGTGTGTGCTCTTCAGTGTGAAGATCTGAGAGCTGGAATGAATCTTTGAGGACAAGAGTTAAGGGTCTTTAGTTGCCCGCGAGGAGGGTGCCTTAGCCACCATAGAGCATCCAAGCCCTTTTATGGTTTGCATTTAACATGTAACCCTGTAATCATTTTAATTATCTTTTTTTTTTTAATTTAGTTGTAGATGGACACAGTATCTTTATTTATTTTTATGTGGTGCTGAGGATCCAACTCAAGTGCCTCATGCATGCGAAGCAAGTGCTCTACCACTGAGCCACAACCCTAGGCTCAGTCTTAAGACCTAATTGAAACAACATTATAGGTACTTTGTAAATGTCAGTGAATTAATATGTTGTAATCCTATCTTGCAAATGTTTCCTTTGGTTGGAATAATAAATTAGAATCTGGATTTTACTGTTTCGAGAAAAGAGTTTAAAACATGGAAGGCTAAGGGGAGATTCTAGAGAAAGCTATGGAAGCATGGGGCCAAAATTGAAATCACCAAAAATGAGTACTTTTTATTAGAAAAGAGAATTCACCATAAGTCAGACTTCCATCACCATCAAATTTTAAAGGAAATAAGTTTGAAGGTTCATATTTTTTGAGGTGTTTTCAAAATTGAGCATCAGGCCCATGAATAGGCCAGGACGTCAAATTCAAAATGAGAAAAGCATTTTACAGATATGAAATAGACAAGACCAGATTTAAATAGAAAAATAAATGGAGTCATCTAGAAAGAGTAGTTGTTACATGAAATTTGTTTTGGTGGAGATGGGAGTGTGGAAGTGACTGTAAAGGGGTTGAACAAAGAAAATCCTTGTGGCATTGTCATAGTTTTGTATCTGGTACATGATTACACAAATTTACGTGTGATCAGTGTCATAGAACTATGCACACATTGTTCCAATGTCAAATTCCTGGTTTTCATTTTGTAAAAAAAAAAGTTAGATGTAAACCTTGAGGAAAATTTGGTGAAGGGTATATAGAACATCTCTGTATGGTATTTACAACTTTTTATGAATGTAATTATTTTAAAATTAAAAAACAGTAATTTAAAAGATGTAAAACTGGTTTTCAGATTACTTGGTAAGGCAGATCACTGAATCACGCAGAACTTTTTTTCTAATCTCCATTCCCAAGTTAAAAATCATCCTGCTTAGTCAAGACCTCTGCACATTTGGGCTGAAAAGGCTATTTACATGTTACCACTGTGTTGATTCTTATAGATATATCTTTAAAATATGATCAACATTGGAAATCTATGTTATTAAAAGAGATGAGAAAGTATCTCCCTACTAATGATCCCTAAATAATTGGTAATTTAATTAAAATATCAATTAGATATTGAATACATTATCCATCCCTTCAGTTTTCATTTGATCTTTATAGTCTTTCATTGAATATCAAGTAACTTTCATGGTGCCTCTTGTTTTATAAATCTTCCTCAGGACTTGATCCTTAGATTATTATATGTGTGTTTGTTTCTTCTCAAATATTTTATACTCCCACTAGAAAAAACAAAAGTGGAGGACTAAACCCCACCTTAGTATGGTAGATTGAGTTCTCATTTTTGAAGGATTTACATCTAGATTTGCTCTAGAAAGACTTGTTTTGTGCTACAGACCTGCATGTAATATGATACTGGATATGTTTTATAACCCTTCCCTTCATTTGGGATGTTTATGTTGATATTGAACATGCTTTCTGTGTTAGGGAGCAGGTTTAAGAGAAATTCATTTCCCTATATTTCACTTATATTAATTTTTAAATAGGTATGTTAGAGCTGTAGGGTTAGTATACATATATTGTATATACATATATATCTTGTACAACTCAACTCTCATTATAAGAAAAGGAATTTGTTTGCATATAAAACCATGAGGCATAACTTGATCACAGACTCCATGTTATGACCAAGGCTTAGTTCTTTCCATTTTTCAGCTTTGCCTCCTCAGGGCTAGTTCTTTTTCAGGAAGGCTCTTTTCTCATTGATGAAAGATAGCTGAAGACAGTTCCTAAGATATCATTGTTTCTCCTCCTTGTGCGGGTAGATAGATAGATAGAGATAGAGATGGAGATGAGGAACCTTGCTATAAAGCTCCAGGATAGGAGAAGACTTGTATCCCTCTTGGTAGTCTTACAGTGTACTTCATCATGGATTCATTCCTGAACCAATCTTAGGAGTATAGGTTACACTCAAGCCAATCAGAGGCTGTCCCGGGTATGACTATAGGCAACCCCACCCAAACAAACCTATGGCTGAAAATGATCTGTACTAATGCTGAGGGAACAATTTAACAAATAGATCACTGATTTTTTGTGGGCGGCATGGGGGTGCTGGTTACTGGGGATTGAACTCAGGGTCACTAAACAAGTGAGTCCATCCCCAACCCTATTTTTTTGTACTTTTTTTTTTTTTTTTTTTTTTTTTTTTTTTTTTTAATTTAGAGACAGGGTCTCACTGAGTTGCTTAGTGCCTCAATTTTGCTGAGGGTGGCTTTGAACTCCTGATCCTTCTGCCTCAGCCTCCTGAGCTGCTGGGATTACAGGGGTGCACTACCAGGCCTAGTAGAACTTTTAGCTTTTCAAATGTAGTCATTTCTTGGGCATTGTTTTCCCAAAATACCATAAACAAGACAACATGGAGCATACCGCTTTCATCTTTATATCTCACAGGACATCATCTCCTTTGGCACATAGCATTAAGGCACATATTGAGTAATGAATAATGAATTTTTGATTGGACAAAGAAGTCAGTGGTTCATTCTGAAATATATAATCCCAACTACTGGGCAAAACTGCCATGCAAAATTTTAAATTTATTTTCTGTACATAATACTGCATATTTGAAAATACAGATTACATATTATTACAAATAAATGTTTTTGAAAAAAAACTAAATGTAAAGAAATACTAAATCTAAAGTCTTATTAAATAACAATGGACTATTTTATTGACAACAAAATAGATACATTCATTATCAAATGATCTCATCTAAGCTCTTGAAATCCTGCCTCTAATTAATTGACTTTAAGTGTTATCTTTTAATGAATTATGAATCTATTGAGCTGTTCATGGACAAATTAGTGCTGGAGCCATAGAGCTACCAACAAATTTCTTGTCCATATTCTGCCTGTTTTATTGAATTCCTTTTGGACACTGATTTGTGTATCTGATGTTTTTCAAATACCCGAATGGTATGTTGTGACATGTCGTGCTCCATGTAGAGTGCATTTTCACTATCAATTCTTATGATTGAGAGCAAATGTTACATGCCCCTAAGGTTGCCTATAGGGAATCTTTTTTCCATTTAATCGGATATCCAGTAGCACACTTTGTTTCACAGAGCTGGTCTTAGAAAATTCTTTGGGGAATTATAACCATTTCTATTTTCAAGCCCAACAAATCTGCTGACTTCATAGTAGATGCCACTCCACCAACGTTCCATGCCTAGAGCACTGATGCATTTGGCCCTTATCATTCCATTTTGTTTTTGTTATCTTGGAACGTGTATAGCATGAAGTAATGTAGGCTTTTCATTTGCTCATCCACTTTCTCAATCATTCTTTAAAGAATAGTAGTCTGGCTTCTACCCCCACTGCCAACATCAGGGTTGACTTGACTGCTAAATCCAGTGCCCTTATATACTACGTACCTGTCTAAAACTCCATGCTGCTTTTAAAGGGGTAGATTATCTGCACCTCAGAGCTCTCTTCTTGACCTATGATACTACAAATTCTTTATATTTATATTCTTATGATGTTTGTTTTCCTAAGTTCTTCAGCAATCCTCAGCCTACTGTACCTCTCACTGTATCATACTTCCAGTGACTTTGTGTTTATGTTCTTAATCAGTTATAATTAATTATGCTAATGACTCACAGATTTCTTAATCAGGGTCAAAGCTTGTGAGAGCAACACACACATATATATTCATCTGCCTGCTGGACATAAACATTTAACAATATCCCCACACTCCTCATTCCCAAAATGCACTTGATCATCATTACATTTGAAATCTCATTTCCCCATTTTATGTTCCATTATAAAGGCACAGCTACCCAACCATTTGTAGATTTAAGAGATCTTGGGCTAGTCCTGAACTCTTCTCACATCTCCCCATCCAGACTATCACCAAGTTTTGCCAAGCTTGATAGGTAGTCTCTAATTATCTCAAATATATTTTTTTAAAAAGCCTCAAATTATTCTTTCTTTTTCTTCTATCACTGTTGTAGTTCATTATAAAGAATACAGTAGTCCATTACATTAAATAATGATTGGATGTGGTGGTGCACCCCTTTAATCCTGGTGGCTCTGGAGGCTGAGACAGGAGGATTGCAAGTTCAAAGCCAGCCTCAGAAACTTAATGATGCTTTAAGTGACTTAGCAGGACCCTATGTCAAAATTTAAAATAAATGAATAAAATCATATCAAAATCACTGATATGATTCAGTGGTTAAGCACCCCTGTGTTCAATTGCTAGCACCCCCCAAAGAAAGATACACACACACACACACACACACACACACACACACCCACACCATACATGGTAGTGAATAATGAGGACTTATTTTGTATTAGCACCCTTTGCAAAGTGCTGGAGAGCTATTATTCATATTTTGTGTATGTTGTTTATTCTGACAAGAAATGTCCTACCCCTCATCTCTGCCTCAATCTTCAATCTCTTTTCCTTGGATTAGTGAAGTTATTTTACCTGTCCTTAAGGCCTCAAACCACATCACCTCCCACATCATCAAGTCTTCCTGGACTCCTCGCTTTGCTCATTGCTTCCCCTGTCTCCTCTGCAGGATGGGCTAGAAACATTACCTCAAGGGTCATATAAAATCCAAAGCTTGACTCTTCATTTGTGCTTTTTCTCTTGAATAATTTTATGAGTTTTGCTTTACTGCCAGACTGTGAGATCTTTAAGAACAAAGGTTATTTGACTTATCTGTATTGCCAGTAGCAAAGTACCTCGGAAATGCTAAAAAATAAAAGAAAAAGAAAGCTTGTTTTATGAATGAACGAACAAATAACTGCAGCAAAAACCTAAATGTGAATTGCATAGTAAAGAAATTATACAAATGCACTTTCTTTTAGTAGTTTATGACTAAGAACTCATGATTGAGATTTACTAGCACATCAGTTGTTCTTAGGCTATTGTTCTGAGACACAATATACTAAGATAACAAGGTAACTGTGAATTTTTTTGGCAATCTATTTTGTAAGTTCCTCCCAGTCATTGAATTAATGGTAAATGCAATGTATGGGCTTCATTCCAAATGAAGTAAGTATATGTTGACAGTGAAATGCAGCCTTGTTAACCCTGAACAATCATTCCAATTATAAACTACATGCACACAATCACTGTCACATAAAATATCCAGACTAATTACTTCTAGACCTTTTGTTATGCAAGTATTAGAAACGAAGCCTACTCTTAATGTCTATTCAATGTTAACAGTAGCATTTCCAGCAAGAAAATTGCTTAAAAAATTACAAGAATTTTTACATTAGTAAAACAAATCCTTTAAAAGCACAATGCTGTGCTTTAAAATTGTATGGATAGCCATTGTTTTATAGGATTTCCCACATACTATCACATTTTTAACAGAGATCTTGGTTAAGGCCATAAATACAACATACAAATCAGACTGTTGTTTGCAATTCTTGTTGCTGCCTGAGGGAGAAAAGCATGTCTACTGTTCCATGACTGGAATGAAAGGCACACTGAGTTTTAGGTCAAATACCCATGACATTGACATGTATGACTAGTCTACTGAGTATGATCCATGTTAATATCTTCCCAGTGGTGGGTACAAGTGATATGCCTCAGTGATCAACACAGCACGCACAACCCCTTTAGGTTTTCTGCAGGTGTAAAGCTGATGTGTCTTTGAAATCCTGGGGAACACGATTTTTCGCAAGCAGTTAAATTGTACCATTGCTGTGTGGGTTGTCATATTTGTATAATTCTGTAAGAATGTCAACATCAGTTGCTTTAACGGATCACATTTCTTGATGGCACATTTTGGATGGCATTGTTATGAACTAACCCTGCTTGCATTACATTACTGAGACCAGTGGTAAAAGAAAATCCAAAGCTTCATGGCCAGTTGTGCACTATAAAATATAAGTGCTGTACTTACACTGAAATTTCTGAAATAATCAGTAGTATATTTGAAACCAAATTGTATGGTTCATCTACCAGTTTAAGTTCAATGATAGTAGGAATGTGTATCTTCTGCCTACCATTTTATTCGATTGTTAGAGAGAATGACTAACCTATAATTCAGTCAGTAAATAAATTCTGGAATGGTGGCATGACTTGTGGAAAAGGCATTGTCTTCTTAACTGAATCTTAACCTATCCACTTTCTAGTTCCGTGACTGAGATTATTTAAATTCTGTTAATGTAGGTTTCTTTTTCTGTGAAATGTGAATAATATCTTAGAGCCAAATTATTGTGAGTTACATAAGATAGTGTACATAAAATATCTAGCAAAGTGCCTGGCACATAGTAATGCTCCATAACAGTTACAGTTAGCTGTGATTATTACTGAACTGAGAAACCTCTTTTGTGCTCTTAGTCCTTTAATATTTTAGTCCTCAGCTGTTTAACAATACAATCACCCATTTTACAATCAATCCACAATGGCAAGCAGCTTAGCTTGATTGAATGATTATTAATTTTTATTGAAAAAAATGATAAAAGCTTGGTATATGTGTGCATAATTAAACAGATTTTCCGCTAATTTAAATAAAAGCTTTGTACAGTGAACCAAAATCACAGTTTAACATTCCAGAGACCATGTTTTCAAAGCATCTTGATTGTAAAGAATTAAATTTACATATCCATTGAGTATCCCTAAATAATGATGCATAGCAAGGGATGAAGCTATTCAGAATAAGGAGAGATTTTTGGTAAGGAAAAGTCTTATGACAGAAGTAGAATTTGAATTGAGAATAAAGGATGTAAAGAATGATTATAAAGAATGTTTATAATTTTGATAGTGCTGTGAATGGAAACCTTGTTTTAGGCAATGGGAAGATCTGAAGGGGGCTTTTGTGGATGGTATTAGTTTGGATGCTTTTGGTTATCAGCAACAGCAAATGCCAATCCTGTTTGATCATCTTACAGAACAAGAAGTCCAGAGATGGGCATTGCAGTGTGGGTTGGTTCAGTGGTTTTCTGACAGCATCAAGGAACTAAGTTCTTTTCATCTTCAGCTCTGGTTTCCCTCAGTGAATGCATGTATAACTATACTGCCCACCTCAGAATGACAGCCTAGATTGCCACAGTTTTCAGGCATCATATCCAGACATGGCAATGCCCAGTGAGAAAGGAAGGATGACTGCTATTTGTTCTTAGATTTTATTATAAATATGTCAAAAACAAACAAAAATATAAAGACAATGTAACAATACCCATATCACTACCACTGAGTATAAGAAACAAAAGATTATATAAACGGTTTTTAAATCTGTGCACACCACGTCAAGCATGTTTCTCTTGTTCCAAATCCCCAACTAATATTAGTTTAGATATATTACTCTCATGTGCTATGGATTGAATGTATGTGTCTCTCCAAAATTCTTGCTTTGAAACCTAATCAACAAAGTGATAGTGTTAAAGGTGAGGTCTCTGAGAGGTGCTTAGGTCATGAGGGTTCCACCCTCAAGAATGGGATTAATGCCATTATGAAAGAATTGGAGAGAACTACCTTTGCCCTTTTGCTCTTCCATCTATTCTGCCATGTGAAGACAGTGTTTGTACCTTTTTGCCCCCTTCCATTGTGTAGGGATGCAGCAAGAATACACTATCCTGGAAACAGAAAACAGCCATTACTAAACACTGAATGTGCTGATGCTTTGATCCTGGACTTTTCAGCCTCTAGAACTCTGTTCTTTATAAATTACCCAGTCTCAAATATTTTATTATAGCAGCAGAAACAGACTAAGACACCATGCATGCCTGTATATTTTCACTATGTGGATATAGTAAAAATGGTGTAGGTATTTTTTTATATTGTTAAACTTTGTATAAATGGTCTCATACTACTCAACAATATGGGTATTGTGTTTTGTTGTTAAACTTTAAATAAGTGGATTCATACTAAATATATCCTTAAACAACTTGATTTTTCACTTAAATGTTAATTCATTTAACTCCAGCACATTAATTTTCAACTATTTTATAAATAAACCTAAAAAAGCTCAAAATCACTAAGCATTAGGAGAACATAAATCAAAACTGTGATGAAATGTCACATTACGTCTGTTAAGACGACTATTATTTTTTAAAAAGATGAGTATTGGCAAGGATGGGAAAAGGGAATTGTTAAGGTACACTGTTGGTGGGACTATAAATTGTGTAGCCAGTATGGAAGAAAATTAATCATGGAATTATCATATGATCCAGCAACTCTACTTCTGTGTATTTATCCAAAGGAATTAAAAACAATATCTTTTTTACTTTTTATTTTTTGTGGTTGTAGGTCGACAGAATGCCTTTATTTGTTTATTTTTATGTGGTGCTGAGGATTGAACCCAGTGCCTCACATATGCATGCTAGGCAAGCACTCTGCCACTGAGCTACAGCCCCAGCCCTAAAAACAATATCTTGATGTTTGTTTTGCTTTGTTTTGCTGGGGAATCAAACCTTTGTTTTGGTGCAGGGCCTTGCTCATGCTAGGCGAGTGAACAACCCCAGCCCTAAAATCAGTATATTGAAGATTTCTGCTCTTTCCCATAGTTATTACAACATTATTAAAATAGTCAAAACATGGATGCAACCAAAATGTCCATAGACAGATGAATGGATAAAGAAAATGTGACATGCACATAAAATAAGGTATTATTCAGCTGTGTAAAAGAAGGAAATTCTGCGATATGCAACAATATGGAAGAATCTGGAGTACATGATACTAAATGAATAGGCCAGTCACAGAAACACAAACACAATTTGTTAACACTTATCTGAAGAATCTAAAATAATCAAGTTAGGTGCACTGGTATGTGCCTGTAGTCCCAGCTACTCAGGATGCTGAGGCAGGAGAACACTTAAGCCCAGGAGTTTGAGTCCATTCTGGGAAACATAGTGAGACCCCATCTTGAAACAATCAAATATCTAACAACAGCAACAAAAATCATGAAACTCAATAATCAAAGAGTAGAATAGTGGCTCTAAGGACTTGAGAGAGGGGAAAACACTTGTTAGTCAAAGGGCTCAAAATTATAGTAATGCAAGCTGACTAAGTCCTAGAGATATATTATACAGCAGAGTGCATATAGTTAACAATAATGTTTTGTATACTTGGAAATCATTAAAAGAGTAGAATTTCAATGATATTACTATAAAAATGAATGCAAAGTGATTGATATGTTAATTCAATTGTTTTAAATGATTAACTAAAGCTCTTCATAAACACACAGAAAAACATCACACTGCACACCATAAATATTTGGTGTCAATTTCTCCTTAATAAAACTGGGGTAGGAATAAAATCTTTTTTTTTTAATTATGTAAAACCCATTGTTGATGTTCTTGGTCATCAGCTCTCCTGGTCAGCTTTCCTTTAAGTAGAATACAGTTTCTTTTCATATTTTGGTGAACTATTTCTAGCATGAATTCTGTAGGTTTACAGAAGGATGCTCTCTCAGCCTGAAAGTGACTCCACTCACCAATCATATTCCATCATCTAGGTAAAAGAGAGCTGGGAAACATATCCAACTCTGCACTTCCATCCCTTTACCCACTTCATCACCCTTTACTCTTCATATCTTTGTTAAGATATGAAAAATTAAAAGTACCTCCTTCCAACAACAACTACTAGCCCTGAGCTTTGACAGCCTTAGGAAAAAGCTATACCTGTCACTTTCTGTTTTGATGTCCAAACTAAATCCTCGTGTCTAATAGAGATGCTCAAATAAATATTAACATAGTTTTATATAATTTTAAATACATTCAGAAACTATTTTATTTAATTATTACAGCATTTTAATACAGGTAGTAAATATATAACCATCTCCATTTTACAAACTAGGAAAATGAACATAAAGATGCTTAGTGATTTGCCCAAGGTTACTACCTAGGAAATGGTAGATCTGAAACTAGAACCTTATAATCTGACTCTAAATTCCCTGGTCTATAGTGCACTATCAAATGTATTTAAGTGCACCAAATTCTCATGTTTTTAAAAATAATTTATTCTGTATCCAATTTCATCACCAAATTTCATTTATTGTTTTCATAATGTGTCTCTTTTCCTTTGAAATCCTATTATAATCCAACATGGCTCATATTATTTTTTTTCCATGCCTAAGTTACTACAAAAGCTTCCTGAATTATAATTACTACCTCTACTCTCTTCCTCATCTAATTCATTCTTAACACTGTTGTCAAAATAACAGTACTCACATGCTTTTATTGTCTTTTTGTGGTTCAGAAATCCTCAATGTCACAACTTCATGGACAGGATAAAATATGAACTCATTAACTAGGCATTCAGGTTACTCCCACACTTTGACCCCTGGAAAACCTTTCCAATCTTATGTCCTATTACTCTCTAGGTCAAGCACTCTGTTCTAATCAGACTAATCCAGCCAATATCCCCTAAGTTATCCATGTTGCAGACATGCTATTTCATCTCACCAACAGCTATTCCCTCCCTATTCCCCAATTTTGTTTCATGGTCCTTCCCTTTTCCTGTGTGTCCCTGAAGTAAATCCTGCCAAGTCTTTCCAATTTTGGAGACTCCATTTTCCTTGCATTTGATGGATTTATGCAAGCATGTGACCAGTGACACACAAGGGGAAATTCTACAGGAATCCTGCTGGGAAAGGTTTTATTTACCTTATAATGAGACTATAGGAACTTCTCTTTCCAAGACTACAGGATAGTAGATATTATTAAAAACAATTCCTTACAAAATATCTAAATGGAAAAATAAAACAGCATTTTTTTTAGATGTAAAGCTGAGCTGGCAAAAAGTAGGGAAAGTGAGGTACCCCAGACTGAAAACTCAGCTAAACATTAGGGTGGTTTGTGTCTGGCACTATACTTGCCTTTGAGACATCTGTCAATATTGATATCCATGATGCTTGGATTTTAGTAGCTGAATGGAGCCAGGAGACAGAGACTTAGCTTGTGCTAGATGAGTAGTGTGAGCCAATGTCCTTTTAAAAGTTGGGAAACTTAAAGAGCTATACCTTTAGTGAGGGCTGGGATTCCATTCAAGTGAGTAAGGCACTTACTTTACCTTAATCACAGCTCTGACCTTGGTAAATGGGAAATTTATAAAATATATTTACTTGTCAGTGATGGGAGAAGGCAGGATACTTGTCTGTCTCTACTTAACCTGACCTGCACATTTATAAAGATGACACTGCTTACAGATGAGCTTTGGGTTAAAAATCATATATTTCAGGTCAGTATAATAAGAACTTGCTCTAGATGGGTAGAATCCCTCCCTGATTGCCCAAGAGAAGGAAAAATAAAGAAATAAATTATTTCTAGAGAATTTATAAATAAACTTCAATCCTGCTCCATAAAATTTCTACATAAAAGCTCTACTGAACATGATACCATAGCCCCCAAAATATAAGACATATAAGCAACAGTAAATACAAATAGGAACAGAAAGTTAAAGTTTCCAATAATAGATTTATTTAGTAGAGATATAAAATAATGCTTTAAGATGTTAAAGAAGTAAAAGTTAAAATGTGAAATAGTAACAAGATAAAACATGAAGCTGGGTGGATTTAAATAAAAATGAAATGGAAACTCACAAATGAAAAACGGAAAAGCTAACATTTTAAAATAGTGAGTCAAAGAGTAGATTAAGCATAAATGAATTAAAAATTAATTAAAATTAGAATTAATAGAGAATTTGAAAATATATACACATATAAAAAATTAGAGTAAAACAAAAATAACAAGAGGTAGGAGATTTGAAATCAGGGTACAGGGACATGGAAGACAGAATCAGATAAGATAGACATGGAAGACAGAATTAGATCTCTCATGGTCTAATTGGAGTTCTGCAAGGAAACAATAGATATGGGGAAAAGAACAATAGGAAATTTTTTCTACAACTGATAGAACACACAAATTCTCAGATTCAGAAAGCACAATGAATACCAAACAGGATAAATTAGAAGAAATGAACATAATGAACACAATAATGAATGTGCAGAGCATCAAAAGAAAAAGAAGAGATGGGAGAACACTTGCCTAATATGAGGAAGGCCCTGAGTTCCCAACACTGTGAAACAAACAAACAAATGTTAGGCACCTTTGTATGCTGTGACCAAAATACCTGCTAAGAACCACTTAAAGGAGAAAATGTTTATTTGAGGTTTCAATCCATGTTTGGCTGACTCTGTTGCTTTGGGCGACAGAGATAAGGCAGAACTTCATGGAAGAAGTGGATGGTGGAAGGAGGTTTCTCAGCTCATGGCAGCCAGGAAGCAGAGAGAAAGAGACCAAAGCCGGGGACAACGTACATAACCCCAAGGGCATGTCCCCACTATTAGAACAGTGACCTAATTCTTCCAGCTATGTCACACCTGCCTAAAGTTAACTAACACTCAGTAATTTTTTCAACCAAAATACCTGACAAAAACCACTTAGAGGAGGAAAAAGTTTATTCTGTGCTAACACTTTCAGAGGTTCCAATCCATGATGAGTCATCTCAGTGGAACCTCTGTGACCCTCTAACTCCAGCATCTTGCATTTCTACAGAACCACCTTGTAAATAATGCTAAGGTCTGATGCCATCTCAAATAGTAGCCAGGCTCCCCTGAACCATGGCAGAAGCAACCTCTGAGTGCCTGACCTGCACAACACAGTGAAATCAATCCCCAGTAAACATCTTTCTGTACTCCTGTGTGAGTAGAGCATCCCCATGGTCTTCCAAATGAGTTTTCACTTTCACATCCTTGAGCCTGCCAGATGTATAGTCTTGCTGATTCCTAAGATGCCCTCAGGGCATCTTTCCTATCGCCTTGGTGCAAAGTACTGAGTTTCTATTTCAACAATCACAATTTTCTTTTTCTTTTTTTTTTTTAAGAGAGAGAGAGAGAGAGAGAGAGAGAGAGAGAGAATTTTTTTAATATTTATTTTTTAGTTTTCGGTGGACACAACATCTTTGTATGTGGTGCTGAGGATCAAACCCGGGGTGCACGCATGCCAGGCGAGCGCGCTACCGCTTGAGCTACATCCCCAGCCCAATCACAGTTTTTCTTGACCCAATTTTACATGTGCTTCTTCTCTGGCCAAACTGCAGGTTTTTCAAATCTTTCTTCATTTTGCTCCCAATTCTCATAGTAAACCTGACTAAAAGCTGCAGCAATATCCATGTCACCATCTGAATGCTGTACTGCCTTGAAATTTCCTCTGCCAAATTGATTTATTATCTTTAAATTCAGTCTCACATAAAGTTTCAGGACATGGGAAAAATGTAGACAAATTCCTTGCTAAAATGTAACATGAATGGGCTCTAGTCCTATTTCAAATAGAGTCCCCGTTCCCCTTTGAAACCTCATGAGCACAGTCTTTACTCTGCATTTTTATCAGCATTCTGGTCTGCTGAACTCCCACCAGGGAATCACCCATTAAGCACTGCCTACAACATTCTAAGCTTTCTCCACCCTGCATCTTCAAACTTTCTAAACTCCTCCCACAAACCTGTTCCTAAGGCTTCTTAATACCATGAACAGGTTAGTCACAGCAAAGACCCTACTTTTCAGTATCAATTTCGGTGTTAGTTTTTTTGTCAATATGACCAAAAACCTCACAAGAACAACTCAATGGAGGAAAAGTTTAGTTGGGTTAAGGTTTCAGAGATTCAGTCCATGATTGGCCAACACCATGGCTCTAGGCCTGATGGTAGAACATTATGGGAAAAGGGCATGACAAAGGTAAACTACTCAGTTTATGGCAGCCGGGAAGCAGAGAGAAGACAAGAGAGAAGATCTGGAAACAAAATATATAATCCCCAAGGGCACACCTCCAGTGATCTTCTTCTGCCAGCCACATCGCATCTGCCTACAGAAAGCCATTTAAATTATTAATCCAGGAAATGGAAAAATCCACTGATTAGATTACAACTTTCATAATAGAATCATTTCACCTCTAATAATCCTGTGTTCTCTCGTGAACTATGTGAGGGACACTTCATATCCAAACTATAACAAAACGACAGGAAGATCTCTTTTAAAAGCCAGAGAGAAGTAGCAAATTTTTCAGTAAGTAATTACAACTAGATTAACAACAGACTTGAAAGGAGCAAACATAGAAATCAGAAGGCATTACTGACATCATTTTCAAAATGCTGTGATCAAATCCATGTCAACATGAAATTGAATAACAAGGTAAGCTACCTTGTGGGAGTAAGTATGAAAAAATATTTTTCAGACAAAAATTTAAAATATTTACCATCAGCAGATACTTACTTGTGGAACTTCTAATAACATACTGCAGAAAGGACTGAGTTGAGAAGGGAAGATAAGCAATGACACTTATAAGTTTGTGAGTAAGCTAAACAAAGACTTATTATTTAAAATGATGAAACTAGTATCTAGTTAATGGGATTTTTCAAATGCCATTAAATAAAGGCAAAATAATAGAATGAAAGCCTCGAAAGAGATAAGCAGAATTAAATAGTTTAAAAACTTCTGGACAGATTTTGAATGTCTATAATTCTAGCCACTTGGGAGGCTGAGGCAAGTTTAGGCTAGCCCAGCCAACTTAGTGAGACTCTGAAGAGAAAAAAAATGTATATTAATAGTAAATAAAATGGAATATCCTACCTGTCCAACAATGAGTGAATTACTTAAATTACAACAAGTTTTTAAAGTATATATAGTTGTCCTTTTCACTATATTTTGTGATATCGCATTTGTTAGAAAAATAATTAAAGAAATTTGAAGGGAATCTTATGACTGGATATTAATGTGTAAATTAATCTGTACCTGCATAAATAAAAGACCTTAGCAAATTCTCTTAAGTAGTATTCATCTTATTATTATATATGCCGGGGGGCAGTGCTGGGGATTGAACCCAGGGCCTTGTACATGTGAGGCAAGCACTCTACCAACTGATGTATATCCCCAGCCCCACTTTATTACTTTTGATTAAAGTTCTCAATAGGATGAATTTGGGATGTACTTCTTAAGAACATTTAGTCAGTAAATACTCAGTCTCTTGACTTAAACTGATACCTAAACATTTAATCTGGTTCAGAGCTTCAGATGCTTATTATCTCTTTAATCAGTCTCAATCTTGTTCCCTTAAATAAAAGGGGGCAAGTAAGACTGTAATTGGTTATACAGACCTGTCACTAATATTATTCCTTACTTTTTAATTTTTCAAACATCCTTTAATAGAAAGTGTTATATTGAATCTTTAAAAACTTTTAGAAATAGATTTCATAGATGTTAAATTATTCCCATTTGCCACATTAGAAAATTGAGTCATTATGGAAAAACTAAATGCATCAAATTCCTACAGCTACCATTTATTCTATACTTATTAAATACAAGGAGTCTCCCCAGTTACTTAATGTAGAGCCCATGAATACATGCTGATCAAATCTTCAGATGCAAGGAGCAAAACTGATGGACCCAGTTTCTGCCTCTCTTGCTGCACATGGAGACCAAGATCTCCCAAATGACTGAACACCACTGGGACACTAAGAGCATTTTGGTAAGATGCAGAGCTCCTTTAAAGGCCTGGCTAAAGTTTTCTTGGAACTTCACTTCTGTCTGACACTCTTTCTACCCAATCCTTTCCTGTCTCCTTCTGTAGGTGCATATGATCTTAAAGCTTTACAAAAAAATGCCTTGCCTGTCTCATCTGCTGCTTGTTGGCATATCCAACCCAAGTGATACTGAGAAAGCAGGAACTAAGACTGGGATCTATGATTGGCCCAATCACTACCAAGGAGCAAAGAGGATGTCATCCCATTTGGTAGGCAGGTAGGATATAGATAGTGCTTGGCAGAAGGTGGTGGCCTAATTGCTAAAGATTTCACCAGAAGAGATCTATGGAAACATCTTAGTAGAGGGGAATGCCCTTCTGGTGTTGGATTCAGTAATTTGAGAAATAGAGGCCGGTGGTTGTAGGGGGATAGGTGGATGCTCATAAACAGTAGAATTGGTTAACTGATTGAATTGGGTCCCTACTGAAGGAAAATGAGATATTAAGGGATTAATAATCAGTTAAAGGTTATGTGTGAGAGCCGGAAGGATTCTGGGGTAGTTTACAAACTGGCCATTATTTCATACAGTGAAAGAGCAGACATGATTGACAACAGACTCTAGGTCTGACAGAATGTGTTTGGATGCTCAGCCTAGGCAGATCTGGTATTCTAAAGTCAGTACTTTGGTTGGGGAAACCTTGAAACATGGGATTGAGAAATCTGGATGTATGCCCATGATCCCCTACAAAGCATCTTGAAATTTCACAGCTTGCAAAAGACGACCCACTCTTCTCTAATCATAGGTAGCAATTTTTTTTTGCTGGGAGATAACTTGGAGATACCTAGCGTCCCCTCCACAAGACTACAGGTGTCTGCATCAGGAGCTGCCTGCATCTCCTTTCCCAGAAGTTTAAATTCCAGTCAAAATCAGCAAAGGAAAGCTTGATATGAGAGGAAAGAGACTATTCAGGTACAGGAATTGTTAATATCCAGAGGAGTACCCTACGATTGGATTTGCAGGGACAGGAAGTAAAACTGGAATAATTGTTTGACTTGGAGAATCTTTCTTATGATTGAGTGCCCTGTCAAGGGCTACAGGGTATGTTCAACTCATTGTTTGGATGGCTTTTAGATGCCTGAAACAAGTGAAGGACACTAAGTGAAGCGGAAATGCCTAAGATGACCTGGTAGAAGGTAAAAGAAGAAATAAGGATCCTGAGGGAAGTGGGTATGATGGGAAATGTTAGGTTTTGTTAAGTTCAGAATCCCTTAAGAGGCATATGTTCTATGGGATGACACAGAAGGACATATTCAAGACCATTAGGATTGCACTAATTACTAAGGGAAGCAGTCACAGAATTGGGCTCACTAAAATGCATGGGGAGAATGAGCTTCCTCATAATAGAAGTCAGGTTGTGATTTGTAAGCACCAGGAGCTAGGAGACCAAAATTACCACATTTTCTGGCTAGGCTGGGGTGCAAGGAAGCAGTCACAGAAGTTGGCAGGAAGTCGTAGAGATTATTAACAAAGCACAGTAGTTCTAGGGGCGGAATAGGTAGACAACAAAATTGCAAAGAAACAACAAAAATACCACGAGTGGAATAATACGATGCTCAGTATGGTCACCAGTAAAATATCATATGCTCAGTTCCTGGACTTGAGCCAATCTTCATATCCAGATTTACTTATTAAAGAGGGGGGCCAGTTTCCTAGGAAGAAAGTCCTGTAAAACCATGCCAAGTATATACTGTAATAATTCTCTCATGAATGTACAATGGGTAAATCCCTAGAAATGTTGAAGTCGGTTGAATGCAGGGTCGGAGCTGATTTTTATACTTGGAGATTGGAAGCATCATGGGAAGAGCCTCAGAGTGCATCTCTCAAGTCATGCCTGGATATCTCCAGTTGCTATGCTCTATAATCTATCACCATATTCATATTAAGGCTATGTTTCTGCTTCCCCATCCTCCCCTGATTATGACTGAGCATGGCAAGGACACCAAAGCAGCCCTTGGGAAGTTTAGGACTACTCTGAGCAGCATCTGGAGGACTTATGGACACTCCCCCACCCAGATGGCCCTGCTTATATCTGCAATGCTAAGACATTTCCATACAACCTTCCTGCCTTCTTTTCTTCAATTGGGATCAGAATTACACTGTGGTCTGATGGCTCTCCCAATATCTCCTGGCTCCCTTACCCTGAATAAATTTCCCGAATATTTGACTGCATCTTGGTTTATGCTTTTTTGGAATATTTGCACCAATACAATCATCTTGGTCCCTATTAGAGCTGAAAATTATAGAAACTAGGTAATGAAGGATGTCCTGGCTAAGCCTAATGAAAAGAGGTCTGACCCACTATGGACCTCATCTGGTGGTATTTTCCCCAGTCCCTGAATATGCACTGGTAGAGGTGTGCTGGGTGATTGGAATAACCCCAACATTGGATCTTTCCTCCATGCTCCAAGAGTTATTACAGTGGTAAAGACCTTGGCAGCTAACCCCCACCCCCAGTAAGATAGCCCAAAACATTATTGCATCCCAGGGTTCATGAAAGAGGTAAGTGCCAGTGTTAAAAATGAAAGGATGCAGTGGTCACTTTCTCCATTATCATGTCACCATCTGGCCCCTTTAGAATCTAGAGAAGGACTATAGATTGCTGTAGGCTGAACAAGCTTCATTGAGTTGCTGTGCCAGATGTGGTACCAAGGTTAGAACAGATCAATAAAGTCTTAACTGTGTGTATAAGAAATTGAAGTGTCTGGTTACAAAAGGGCAGGGGTCGAAAAACTATAGCCTGTTTGCCAAATCCAGCCAGCTGTCTCTTTTTTTTGTAAATAAAGTGTTTCTGGAACACAGCCATGATGGTTCGTTTGTCTATTGTCTGTCTGCTTTCACATTGTAACTGCAGAGTTGAATAGTTGCAACAGAGACTGTATATAAAGCCTAAAATACTTACTGTCTGGCCTGTTACAGACACTTGCTGACTTTTTCAAAGAAGGAGCTGAACAGTTTGAATTTACAAGAGATGGATAACTGTATTCACTCACAGTTTTGGGTCAGGTTTGTTAACTATTCTACCCTATGTCATAATATAGTCCAAAGAAATGTGGGTTGATTAAACATTCCACAGACAGTCACTCTGATCCATTACATTGATTATATCATGCTAGCTAGACAGGATGGCTAGTACACTGGAGGGTTTGGTAAGGCACATGCATTCCAGAGGGTAGACTATAAATCTCAGTAAGATTAAAGGACCTGCCACTTTGATGAAGTTTTTAGGCGTCTGTGGTCAGGAAAGTTCTGTCATATCCTTCAAAATTAAGTTTACAAATGATGGAATCTTGCATCCTCTACCACAAAGAAGGAAATAACAACAGCTGATAGGCAACACTTTCCATATCTACAAATACTTGTCCAGAGATATGTTGGGTGCCATGGAAGGCTGTTAGCTTTGTTGGAGCCCAAAGCATGAAAAAGTTCTTAACAAGTCTAAGTTACAATGCAAACATTCCTACCACTTGAGCCAGTCAATGCAGCAAACACAGTGAGAAACAATATGACATGGTGTTAATGGTTTTTATTCAACAGAAATGTATTCACTAAAAGGCATGAAAGAATCATAAGTGAGACTTCTGGAATTCTGGAACAGATTGAATCTGCAGCAGAATATGATATACTTTTTGGAAAACAGCACCTGGCATGTCACTGGACTCTGTTAGAGAAAGAACATATGACAGATGGGGACCAAAGTACTCTGTATATGGAATAGCCTGTTACGGTCTGAGTCAGACCCACATAGCCATAGAGTCAGAGGAGCCCAGCAACATTCTATTATAAGATGCACATCTGAAATCAAGCATGAGCAAGACCAAAGACATGAGTAATCTGCAAGAGCAATATTAGGCACTGACTGTTTGTATTCCCCTGAATTTCAATGTTGAAAACCTAATCCTCGGCATCCTCAGTGAGACGGCATTAGGAGGTGTGGCTTAGGGATGCAATCAGGTTACAAAGGTGGTGCCTTTGGGAATACAATTAGCATTCTTAGAAGATGAGACGAGGAGGACTTTCACTCTGTTGTTTGCCATATGAAGTTACAAACTAGTATAGGAACTAAGAGGTGGGCCCTCACCACACACCAGATCTGCCGACACCTTGATCTTGGACTTTTCAACTTCAAAACTATAAGAAATAAATGTCTGTCACTTAAGCCACCGAGGCTATGGTGTATTTGTTACAGTAGCCTGACTCAATTATGACAAGCAGATATGTTGGTCCCCATTTAATCCACATGTTGCATCAGTGTCCTTTCCACAATTTGCTGCTACGGGGTGTTTCATACAAAAGACCTGAGCCTGATTTACAGAAGGGACAGCTTATTATAAGGGTATAAGCTGGTCAGGAGTGGTGACACATACTTGTAATCCCAGCTATTCAGGAAGCTGAGGGGGGAGGACCACACATTCAAGGCCAGCCTGAGCAACTTAGGAAGACCCTGTCTCAAATTAAAAAAAATAAAAATAAAAAACAAAAAGCGCTGGAATATATATATATATATATATATATACATATATATATATATATATAATTTTATGTGGCGCTAAGGATTGAACCCAGTACCTCATATGTGTGAGCCAAGTGCTCTTCCACTGAGCTACAATCCCAGCCCTAGAATCAATTTTTAAAATATATGTTATTTAATATTGCAAATTAGAAGTGGAATAAACAAAACAGCCCATAATCATAATCATCACCTAATAAGCTGTTTGTGTGTGAGTGTGCGTGTGTGTGTGTGTGCTGGGGACCAAATCCAGGGCTTGCATGTATTAAGCTTGTGCTCTACCAGTAAGCTGTACCACCATCCCCTACTTCTTTACTACCTTTTATTTTCATTATATAGGACAGTGTTTACTGTTTGCTTCTGAATTATTTCAGTCCAAGAGAGGAATACACGGCTTGGCTGATATCCTGAATTTGAAGAGGCAATGATGAGCACACTGAGAAAGAACCCGAGAGAAAATAAAAGGAAGTAATCAGAAGTAAATCTCCACGATACAACGTAGCAAAATTAAAAAGCTCTGATGCTAATTTGGCCTGGATTTCAAGAGAATGCTAATTGTATTCCCTTTTTGTTGAAATTGAGAAAGATAAAGAAAAAAAGAGTTCAGTGACCCAAGAAGTTACAAATGGGATTTTATTTTATTTATTTTTTTACTCAGTGTAACCCGTTATTGTTTAAGTGGTTTATAATGAGCGTCTGTGGTAGTTCAGACAAGTGTCTCCCAAAGGCCCATGTGTTGAAGGCTTGGTCCTGAGCCCGTGGTCACTATTGAGAGGTGGTGGAATCCTGAGGAGGTAGAGCCTAGTGGAAGGTATTCGGGACACTGGCAATGTTCTCTTGAAGGAGGTGGTGGGACCCCACCCTCTCTTTCCCTCTTTCATTGTCCTGGCTATGAGGTGAGTGGTTTAGCATTGCCATGTGCTTCTGCCAGGCTGTGCTACCTTACCTTGTGCTTTGTGGAATGAAGCTTCCAACTTTGTGAGCCAAATAACCTTTTTCTCTTTGTAAGTTGATTATCTCAGGTATTTGTTATAGTGACAGGAAGCTGACTAAAACAGCATGTTTACATATAGTAAAAATACTTTTTAAAGAAAAAAAAAAGAAAAGAAAAGAACGTGTTTAGGAATCATGCAGATATAATCAGAGATCAATGAGAAACATAGAGGATTAATGTCTTGCCAAAATAAAAACACCTAGGACAAATTCCAAGTCAAATACTACTCAAAAATATATCTTTTTTTTTTTTTGACAAATGAATTTTGGATTCTCCTAGGCTTAAAAATGCACATATAGGATCTCCTATTATTGTCCCTTATCAACTGATGCCATCAGTTCCTGGGCTCTGAATTCACCACTGTACCTTCACAAGGCTACACCTTCCAGAAACAGCTCTCAGCCAAAGACTCAGTGAGACCATAATATTGAAGGGGCTCATTCCTGTGGGATGTGACGTTAAGCTGTGTAAGCTTGAGGACTGATATAAATCTTGTTGAAATGTTCTTGGAACCACGCTGCATTATTAGACTCTTCTCACCCAAATTTCTGTCCATCTCTGCTTCTCTGGAACCACTCTTGGGTTGTGAGTTGAGAGTTCTCTAACCTCCACTGGCTTTTTTCATCAGTTTTCCTCACAGGTGTTCCCACCCCCCGCCCCCAGTAAATCTCTTGTGTTTGTAATCTGTCTACTCTTAAAGGAACTGAATTAATATTCAGGCTGAATCAAAAGTTTGAATTCAGTAAGCATCTTGCACTACCTACCATGAAAATCTGCATATTAGGCAATACATCACTATTTTTAGCATAGATTATATGCCTCCCAGGAAAATAAGTCTTTCCTTTGACTCTCTGCCCCAGTACCACCCCGTGATGACGTGTGTGTATAACACCACTTAGACTCTCAGCCCTGAGTGAAGATCACCTGGAACCTCCAGAGACCAGCACAGATAACTGTCCTTTCATTCTTTGATTTATTCATTCAATCAAAATTTAATGAGTACCTTCTATGTTGAAATCACTATCCTAGGCCCTGAGTATGCAGTGCAGGCACTGTTTCTGCTGTAAGGTCGTTTATCATCTGAAACGAAAACAGACATTAACAACATGATAGAAAAAAAAAAAAAACCTATGTAGGAAAGAAACAGAGTTTCAAGAAGGAGTGTAAAAAGAAGCCATCTTAATAATGAATGGTGAAAGGCTTCCAGAGGGAGGGATGCTTAAGCCAAGTATAAAGGAAGAAAATGGACCAATCATGTGAAGAATTGGAAAAGTACAGAAGGACAGATGGGAAACTCTGGACTGGAGAAAAGCTTTGAGAAGTACTATGAGTGGGAGGCTTGAGTAGTGCACCTTATTTGGAGAGGCAGGCAAGCGTCAGACCGTTCAGGGCCTTGGTGGCCATGGTAAGAAGTTAAGATTTTATGAAGTCATTGAAAGGTGTCAAGCAGGGGCTTAAGCAGGAATGTGAGATAGGATAGGAAGAATGTGTCCCTTTAGGGTCTTTAAAGACTACTCTGGGAATTTTATATATCGTGAAATTGTGCAGGGGAGATGTTATAATTTGGATCTTGAATGTCCCCCAAAGGCTCATGGGTTACAATCTTGGTCTCCAATGCAGCAATTTTCAGAGGTGGAGCTTTTGGAAGTGATTAGACCATGAGGACTCAATCAAGGTCCATTCATGTTCATAACTGAATGAACTATGGGGAGGTCTATCAGCTTCTGTCAAGCTGGAGGAGGTGGGATCCAGTTGGAGGAAATATGTCACTGGCAATATACCCTGCCCCCCTCCTTTGTCTTTCTTTCTTTCCTTCCTGGCCATCATGAGGTGAGCAGCTCTGTTCCACCATGCCCTCTCTGACATGATGCTCTGCCTCACAACAGCCCCAAAGAAGTCATCTGACTGTGGACTGAAACTTCTGAAACCATGAGCTAAAGTAAAACTTTCCTCTTTAATAAGTTGATTTTCTCATGTGTTATATTATAGTGATAAAAAGGTGACTAATACAGGAGCCACAAGTACCTCAGGGCCCTTCAAAGAACCCACATATGGCACATCCCAAGAGAGCTAGCATTTGGACACTGAAAGATCAGAAGACACAAATAGACAGTCATGGTTCCTAAAGAACAGCAAACACCCAAGAGAGGGCTGCTGAAATGGCTAAGTGAAGAGGGATTTCCCCTTCTTTCTCCTTCCTCTCTAATATTTGAAATGCTAGAGCACTAGAGCCTAGAAATGGCAGCAGGACAGATGAGCACAAATGATGGCCCCCAGAAAGCAGCAACAGCATCACCTGGGAACTTGCTAGAAACACATACCCTTTCTTTTTTCTTTTTATTTATTTATTTTTTAAGTTTTCACATATGGGAGAAAACATGGAACACTTGTCTATGCCTTGATGTGACATCCTCTAGTTCCATCCATGTTTTCTGAAAATTACAGGATTTTTAGAAAAATGAAAAGAAAATTCCATTTTTCTTTGTGGCTTAATAACTCCCCATTGTGTGTGTACATATGTTATATTTTCTTTACTCGTCTGTTAATAGGAACCTAGGCTGAGTTCATGTCTTAATTATTGTGTACAGTGTGTCACAGTAAACATGGGCATGAGGGTATCTTTTTATATTCTGACTTCATTTCCTTTGGATTTATACCCAGGAATGGGGTAGCTGAATCAAATGGTAGTTCTCTTTAGTTTCTCAAGAAACCTCCATACTGTTATCCATAATGGCTGCACTAATTTACATTCCCATCAAGAGTGTATAAGGGTTCCTTTTTCTCCATATCCTGGCTGGCATTTTTAAAAATAGTCATTCTAACTGGAGTGAGATGGTTATCTCATTGTAGCTTTGGTTTTCATTTCCTTTCAGGCTAATGATGTTGAGCATTTTTTTCATGTATCTATTGACCAACAAATATAAATTATAATAGATCATATGTATTATTATTTATTATAGAAATAAAAGGCACATGGAAAAAGGAAGAAGAGAGAGGAAACCTTATGTTAGTTCATTCTTGTGGACCCTTTGACATACCAGTGTTCATCATGGTCATATTTGACTTCCACATCACTATCTGATTGTGTTTTTATTTTAATTTATATGGTAGGGAGAAATTCATTCTCCTGTGATAAATGTAGAATTTGGGGTTGTTTAATTTTTATCATTATACCCTCCATTACTTTGAATTCCTGTAAACGAAACATTAGTAAGCTTGTCTATTCGCTAGTGTCATGCTCTCATTTGTCACTGTACTCTTAAAGGGCTTAATCCCTAGGTATTTGAGGTATTCTTTGGGAGTCTTTGTAAGAACATGCACAGATGGATTTGACTGAGACTTTGAAGATATAATGGCAATATATTAATCTTTCCCATTAATGTTTTATGTCTTAATGCTGAAGACTTTCTCCCTCCTCCTGAAAAGTTCAGCCCTATTTCCTGTGAAGATTCAAAGTTGGCTTGACTTGGGATCTCCACTAAGTAAGAGATAGGGTCCCTTACTTTTCCCCCATTCTTGCCATTGGGTTGAATATATGAGCTGATTTGTCTTAGACTTCCAATAAACACATTCTGGTTTCTAGAAATAAAGATTAATAGAGAACCTCATGTCTATTTCTAATTTTTTTAGTCTTTTCTTAGAACTAAGAAGACAGAAATAAGAGCAACAAAACAAATCTACAGCTTTGTATAAAGAAAAAGGGTTGGTATTGACAGTTTTATGAACCTGCCTCTAGGAGGCAGTAGGGTGTAGAAGTTGAGTATGGCTTCCCACTGACTTTAAATTCACTACAACCATTCACCAGTTGTGTGTTCTGTGCCTTGGTTTATTCTGTGAAATAGGTATAATAGTAAATCCTCCCCTATGGGGTTTTTGTAAGGATTAAATGAGATACTTCCTGCCAGGCACTTACAATTGTGTCTGGTATGGAATACATGTTCAATACAAGTTAGCTTTATTATTATGGAATAGGCTGAGTGCTTTGTAGGTTCTCCATCATTAGAGAAATTTAAGCAGAGGTAGGGAAATAAATTGGTAGGGATTTTGTAGATAAGATTTATGCATTGAATAGCTCCTTCAACTCTTGAGATTTGTGTTTCTATTATTTTCTTTCTAGTGAATATCAAGGTACCTTTCATATATGACAATGGTGATACGAGTCTGTATTACTTGCTTTTTTTCTGATGGTACTATTCCAATGATACAATCTCCTCTCCACGATCTGAGACTTCAGAGTAGGGCAAAGAAAACCACTGATTAAACTAGTACACATGCTGACCTCATGGAGCAAACAGGTTAGATGCCAGTGACCTAAACACAGACTGTGAATTCAATTTTGGGAAAACACCAAAGAAGAGTTCTTTTGGTAATTTAGAATCTTTCCTGTCTAAAGGCAAAAATTAAAAGGGAGAAAATATTCATTGCTGGTAAGACATTAGCAGGAACATAAACACTGTAATATATTGTTAGTGAGAGTAAAAATTGTTATCATTTTTGGAAAAAGTCTGGCAGTGAATGTCTGTTGTAAATAAATATATATATTCTCTTTGACCTAACAACTGCACTTTAAACAGCTTTTCTATAGAAATATATGAGTCATGGGGCGGGGGATGTGGCTCAAGCGGTAGCGCGCTCGCCTGGCATGCATGCGGCCGGGTTTCGATCCTCAGCACCACATACAAATAAAGATGTTGTGTCCGCCAAGAACTAAAAAATAAATATTAAAAAATTCTCTCTCTCTCTCTCTCTCTCTCTCTCTCTCTCAAAAAAAAAAAAAAAAGAAATATATGAGTCATTATTGAGGGCCAAATTTAGTTATCTTTATAATGGCATAGTTATAAAAAAAAAGATGGATACAATTCCATTGTCTATCAGTGGAGCCATAGTTAAATCCAGTACACTCTTTGTATTAAATGACATTATTAATGATTTAGAATATTAAATGACATTAAAATGATTTAGATTTCTATCTATTGATTTGAGAGGCCTATAATGTACTGTGAAGTGGAAAAGCAAGTTCCAACAAAATTTAGATTATCTAATGTTTGAAACAATAAACAAGTAAACAAATAACAACTTCCAAATCCCCTTAAGCTTAGGCCTCTTTCCACCCCTAGAGCCTAAAAACTCTCTTGAGTAATAAGCTCGGATCATTGTAGGGATCAACTCTTTTGATTCCCTTCTCTCATTGTTTATTGTCCAGTGCCTAAATACCAATGTTTCATATAACATTTCCCAGTTTTATAGTTGTTTTAATATTAGAGGGTCAATCGGGTCCCTATTACCCTTTTTATAGTATGAACTTAAATTCCTCTAATTTTAAACACTGAAATTGGGTGATCCTCCAGGGTTTTCTGTGACTTCTACCTATGTAGCTTCATATTCCATTGTCTCTAGCATTTCTTTTTACTCCTATTTTTTTCAGGGCTGGGGATGAACCCAGGTCCTCACACATGCTAGGCAAGTGCTCTACCACTGAGGAACACCCATACCTGCCTTTTTCCCTCTTACTAATTAAGATCAATCATCTAAACCATAATAAGTTTTTGTCTACCTGCTTAAAGGCATGAAGAATCTGAAATATCTAAGAGTTAGTCTTGACTTCCAATTTAGTAATACCATTTCTGTGTACCTAGAGGAAGGATTCCTTCTTCCCTAAGTATTGAAGTTTCCAAAAGATCAGAGCCCAGCTAACAATAATAGGAAGTATATGTCACCTGCTAACTTCTTATCTGTGGCATGGAGACTCCATCTAGGTTCTCAGCTTTGGCCGTTAACCTCAGAAGCTTGGACAAGACCCTGAAAAGCCCTGAGAAGGAAGGTGATTAAAAAAAAAAAAAAAAAAAAAAGGAAGAGGACAGGAGAAGAGAGAAGAGAATGAAAAGCAGGCTCTCTCTCATTCTAGGCAAAGTGAACAGGATAAACCATGAGAAGATTTTAACATCTCATTTTCTCCACCATGTTTTTAAAGGGTCACCCTTCGGTGGTGCAGCAAAGACTCAGTTGTGACCATCTGATGCCTGTTAATAAATCTTGATCTTTCCCCATCAATGATAAGAAACTCTCCAGGAGACATAAATAAAGTTTGAAAGAGGAGTAACAGAGCAAAAGACGTATTCAGTGAAATCACAGGGAATGAAAGGCACTTGTTATTGCAGTTTTCAGAGTCTGCTTTATCTTGACCCAAATATTTTAGTTTCACTTGAATCATAGAAAGTCATCAAGTATAACCAATGCTATGACTAGGAAGTCAGACAATGCCTCGTTTGTGATAGCAATTGTGTCCTGTGCCACCTACCTATGATTCTCAGGTCAGACTTTTATTCTCTACCAAAGACAGATCAAATCAAGAGCTATTTCCCAAAAGAGCATGGTTACTACTAAAATATGTGCATTTGCTCTAAGACCTTGGGAGCCAACACTAGAATTTTTCCAATAACGTTTGCCAAAAGTATCACCACCAGACATACACAAATTATAGCTTCACTGTAATTGCACTACAGTTTTGACTTGCTCTGACACTTACTAAGAAAGTCTTTTAGTAAGTTTTTGGTAAGTTTTTTTGGTAAATCTGATAAATAAATGGGAACAGTATACTTCGAAGTGGCATATATTGCTTCCAAAATTCAATGAAGTTTACCAAACCCTGTGCTTCTTTCCTTATGATAGGTAATGAAAAGCTATGAGAATTTCTCCTCTTTGGAGCAGGTACTTAGACATGCTCGAGTTCACTGGATCCTCAGGAATTTTAGTGAAGTAGCAGATTCATGCATTTTTGTGAAATTAATATCCTTCATCTGGCACACTAACATTTTATCAAGACATCCTGCATAGCTTCCACTTCATTGACATCAATGTAGGGGACCAGCATGAGCTTCTGTGGGATGATGAGATGATACATGTCTCTGCCGACTCCACAGTGGCATAGAACTGTTATCTGAGGAGAGTCAGGTCCAAGTCCTTGGCACCTGAACAAAGAATTGAGCAAGACATACAGACACAGCCAGAGCATGAAAGTACACTCCATAAAGCAGAGCAGATGAGCTTTATCTATCTTTATCCACCAGGAAACCCGGTAGCTTTTATCTGCCTTTGGTAGGGGTTTCCCAGAGGATTAATACTTGCTCCCACTTCACTTCCTTTGGTTCTATGGCTACCCAGAGCAGGAGTTCCCATAGCAACATAGGTGGTTCTATTGTGTGTGTGTGGGGGGGGGGAGCTCCCATAGCAACGTGTGTAATATAACCAGGTTCTTTGTCCTGTGACCTGGCTGATATCTTGGAATATTCCACCATCTTGTCATCCCTAACCTCCTGCCTCAGAACTGGTTAGTTATTACCACTCTGGAACAAGAAGTCCTGTTGTCCTTCCAGGAGAAAGTCAAATTCTTCTGTGGTCTCTGATTGTAAGCATGGCCTAAAAGTTTTACCACTTCAATAGCTGTACATCATCTGCCATCGGTGTTACTTTGCCCCAAAAAAAGACACATTTGCCATAGTTGATCCATATTGGAACCACAAATTAATGAAAACAATGATTTATATATTATATAGAATATTTAAGTGCAATAATATTTTCAGACAGTTGGACCTTTAGGTTTTTACTTCTTGTTATTTTTTTCTGATACACATACTCAATTTGAAAAATTTGAGAGTAAGTCACATTTAATATTAAATCAATAATATTTTCTATATTAAAATATAGATGATAAATGTGCTAATGAAGCCCAAAATACCTAGATCATAAAAGTTCTATTAAATGCTAATTGTATAGGCTCTGAAAGTGCTGACAGTAATATCAATTCATAGCTATACTAATTTGACACATTTATTTTACAAATTTAATATATTTATTAGACACCTACTAGATGCCAAATTTGCATTAGATGCTAGGGATTCAATAATGAGTGGAACCTTAGGGCCTGAGGGCAGGAACTGGTGGTGCCTGAGGAGCAAGCAGATGCACTTGGACTGGGGATGGGTGTTCTTAACCGAAGAATTTCACCAACTGCATCCTGTTGTTAGATGACAGGAATTCCTTCGCCATTCCATACTCTGCTTCATACATGGAGAATCCCTGCTGCTTTACCCCATGAGTGCTTGTAAAGTACAAGCTCAAGATTGAAAGAGCTTTTAGATGGATTCTTTACAAACGTGGTAATTTTTTTTTCTTTCTACAAACTCTGGGCCTCAACAGCTATTTCTAAGTGATCTGAATCCATTCATTTGCATCTTGGGTCATTAAACTCTAATTGCTTAATCTCAGAACTGCTTAAATCAGAACTAGATCCAAATTACCCCAAGAAATTACTATCTCTGGCTACGAGCTTCAGCACCAATCATCAAAATGAATAAGTACTGTTCTTCTTCCAATTTTTACTCCATTTGGGGAAGAAAGAATATCACTATGTCAAGTATCAGGACTGACCCAGATGTCAAGTCTAGGGACTTTGTATGTCATCAAAAACCTCCTGACAGAATTAGCTATTTAAACTGAAAAGGAAGTTGAAGTTGTAATGGCTGAACCCTTGGAGGAGATATTGTCCATATTCTTCAGAAGGGTGAAGATCTTCAGTTTGACCAGTTGATGAGCTCTATGAGCTCAGTCACAGAGCATGGTCTGTCTTCCTTACTTGGCACCTTGTTTGAATAAAATAGATGCCAAAATGAAACTGAAGATGAATCTTATGAGTATACACGTCAGTCTAGCACTAAGGGGGATGAACAACAACACCATGAAGGATATTATCTTCTAGAAAGGTGGGACTTAGGAGTAGATTTTGTCCTTTTTTGGTGTTGTTTAGTTTTAATTTTAGTTCTAAAGCAGATTCCCATTCACCCTACACCTGAACCCTTAGTTAATAAAGTTCTGACCTTAGCTTTTAAGACTTAATTCAAGGAAGGATATTCAGGACGCTGGGAGTGTGCATATCATTGCAGATTAATATGCAGATTAGATAGGTGTCCTTGTTCAATCAAAGTTTTCGAAGGCAAGGAAAAAGTTCACAACAAAATTTAAAAAACTGACGAAAGAAATAAAACCCACATATGATACAAAGCATCATCAGCTTAATAATTGTAATAAAAATTTAAAAATATATCCTGTAGAATATTTAGAAGCATTATTTTAGTTTATTCAGGAATGCAGTCAGTATTTTTTAAAAATAAACATGCAAAATATGAACTGGCTGATCTATTGTTGGAGGTTCTTATCCTTGTAGGTGCTGCTGTTAAAGATGAAGTGAATGTCCCCTTCGTGTTTGAAAAATTTTATGGAGATATTTATCAGATACTTTTGAACTGAGCTCAGGAAGAAGCATCCCTTACTATTGATAAATATTTCAAACCATGTTTAATTGATAGTTTTAGAAATTGATTATGAATTTGGTAGAGATTTCAGAGAACTTGTAAAATCTGAAGATGTAAAACCCCAGAAGTGTAATATAAGGACAAATTTTACATATAGATTTTATCCGCTAAATTTTATAAAACGTTCTATTTTTAATTTCATATTATTATCTCTGCATCTGAAATTATTCAGATTTTCTTCCAGGTATTTGTATGTATTGACAGATCTTTTATGTTTTGTTGTATAATATTGAAAAAACAGAGTGTAGTTTTATGTTAAACCATAAATTCCTTTATTATACATTATTCATTAAAATTATATACCAACATGTAAGATTTTTAAGAAACATTTCTTTATTTATACCTCTTCTATTTATAGATGGAAGATATTTTTTTCCACTTAAGCATTCACCTCATATTACATTTTTGTAGGTTGAAAAACATTTGGAGAATGGGTAAATATTTGACTATGTAAACTAGAGATAGTAATGGCAATAATAACAACAATAATAAATGTTGATTATACCAGGAATTGATGTAAAAAATAAAAGATGAAAACATTATTACCCTAGGTACATGTATGACTGCACATATGGTATGACGCTACTTCGTGTACAGAGAAATGAAAGGTGTGCTTCAATTGGTACAATGAATCAAAATGCATTCTACGCTCATATATACCTAATTTAAATAAATAAATAAATTTAAAACTTTAAAAAAACACCATAAATTCTCTTTTTGAAAAGTTTGCTTACCTACTTAGAGAAGCATGTAACAATTACTTGGAATTCCATGTTCAGCGTCAGAAATTTTAATGTTCATGGCCATTAGAGGAAAGATTGACAGGGTTTCCATGAAGAAGTTAATAACAGTCCAAAAAGAATACAAAAGTTGAACACTGAAATACATAAAATCTGATAAACATTCTATATGTTGGTATTCAGAAAGGTTTTATTTTTTTTAAACAGGAATTTATTTATTTTTTAAAATTATTTTGTTGTTGTAGATGGACAGCATGACTTCATTTTATTTGCATATTTTTGTATGTGGTGTTGAGGATCCAACCCAGTGCCCCGCACATGGCAGGCAAGCACTCAGCCACTGAGCCACAACCACAGCCCCTTATGTAAGGTTTTAAAGGTATAATATGATTAAGTGTATTTGTTGCTCCATAACAGAGCATGCAAAGTAAATGCTTACCAAAAATCATTTCTTATTACATGTAATACATCCATAAAAGCTGTTTGAATTGTCATATAAAGTTAATTATTCTATTCCCATATTACAGCCTTATGCTGCAATCAGCTATTTTTTGTCTGGACAAGGATTCAGCAAACTGTGGTCCCCAGGTTTGCTATCTGTTTTTGGTAAATTTTTATTGGAATATAGTCATGCTCATTTGTTTTGTCTATGCCAGCTTATTATATGCTAGTAGTTGTGACAGATCCCATGTGACTTGCAAAACTGAAAAGCCTACCAATTCCACATTCTAGATCAGGTTTTCTATAGAATTTTCAATGATGATGTTAATGTGGCAATAGAGCATTTGAAATGTGGTCACTCTAATTTGGAAACTGAATTTTAAATTTCATTTAATTTCATTATAAATCTAAATAGCTATATGTGGCTATTGGCTTCATTTTGAATAACCTGATTCTAGATACTAAGTTCCTGGAAGCTAGTGGTAGAGTTTGGGTTATCATTTTTACCCAACTATATCCCATCATGCCCAGTATTCTGCTTTACACTTGGCCAACTCAATAATGGTCTTACAAGTACTTACTGAATTAAATTTCTCATGGTTGTTTTCTCTTATTTTAGTCAAACTTAATGATAAGACTTAAAGCTAAAGTACTTTTCTCAGAATTATTGTTTGGCTCCAGTCACATGCCCAATGGTGTCTTGAAACTGTCTCCAAATGTTCTAACCGATACACATTTTCCTCTCCAGGGAGCAGCCATCTTTGAGGGCATAGGTAACAGAATGGAGAATCCAACTAAGCATTCAGACTTGCCCACTGTCTCCAATGCTGGGGAAAGGCCTTGCCCCTCCATCGCAACCCAGGAAGGGAAAGTGATTCCTCGGGGAAAGAAGAGCTCGCCTGGGATCACAAGGCCTGGAGCTAATAGTGACTCACTTGGAGCTTCCACCCAGAAGTCCCTGCCTCAGTGCTGCAGTCAGACTCAGGAGGGCGACAGCAACACCCCATGAATTTCAAATTCTCACAGATTCAGCATTGGAGCCCCTCATCCAGGCTATTTCTTTGTTACCTCCAGTATCGGTATTACTACTGGGTCTTGGAAGCCATCTGTTTTGTTCCACAGATCTTACAGACTGAATCCCAGTGAGTGGACATCAGGGGACAGATATTCCTTCTTGAATGTATCTAATGCAAATTAGTTCTTTAAATACCAAAGAGAGGTGCAGGTTTGTCAAGTTAAATAAAAGGTGCTGTTATACTTTCCCCAAGGCCAGGGACTTACTGACTTAACATTTGCTTAACTCAATGATACCACTCAAGGAGTAGCAGAAGGGAGAAGTCAGCTCCAAGGCAATGTTTTGTTTGTTTGTTTTGTTTACACGACAGATGTTTTAATGAGCATGAGCAAAACTTAGCTGTTGCCCCACTCAAGAAAAGCAATAGACTAGTAGACGTGAGGGAAAAAGAAGGAAAGGAAAAGAAGAAAGAAAGCAAAAAAAAGATGCATTGATTGATAGGTTTGTTTATTTTTTTCCACTTTGTAGATGTACCAAATTTGTTTATCTTTATCGACAACCTTTCACCTTTCCCTCCACTTTTACTACTATAAATAAATACCTGACAACATTTGGCTTTGTGTACTTGATAGTATATTTTTTTTTGTAGGATACATTGAGAATGCACATTTATAATTTCATAGGTGACCAGAGTACCTTCCAAAAATAGTTGCCACCTAACCATTTGTATTGCTGTTTTCTTTTGGAAAATTGAATGTTGACCATCCTGGGTCTACATTCCTACCAGGTAACAATTTTGAGTCTCTCTGGCCCACATCTCCCACATCTCCACTGCTTGCTTCTTTAATTTGAGATACCTGCTTAGGCTTCTTGAGTCTAAGTTTGTAACTCCTGCCTAAGCACATAGATTGGAGGCAGTGAGTTCCAAACAAGTGGTTGTTTTTGGAATAACCAGAAAAAATAAAATTAATTCTCTTTTCCTCCTTTCATTGTAGTTTTAAAAGTGATAGAGGATTTAAAAAATAAAACTTGATTTTGACCTCCAGATTATTGAGTGGTAGTAGAGGGATGTAGGAACTGACTCAGGGATGAGATAATTTACCCTGTCACTAATTTACTACCATATCAGTGTTGAAGTGAAGATTTTTTTTCTGATCCAAAGAAATGGTGAAAGAGTAGGACTGGCTCATTTGTGTAATAAGTAAACCACTCTATGTAATGAAGTCAGAAGCCCTTTTTTGAAAGTTAGAAAATTAACTCTATTAAAAAACATCAAGTTATTTTGATGATGATGCATATCATCATCAGAGAACAGTCCTAATACAGGAATTTCTCCCTAACTTGCAAGTGGGCTGGGTATAAAATTGTGGCTTATATTAGATCCCTACTTAAAGAGTAATGTCATATGACCTGAGAAAATATATTTTTAAAATTTTTATTTATTTGTTCTAAATAGTTATACATGACAGCAGAATGCATTCCAATTCATTATGCAAAAATGGAGCACAGTTTTTCATTTCTCTGGTTGTACACAATGTAGAATCACACCATATGTGCAGTCATACATGTACCACCATCTTTCCTGCACCCATACCCCCTCCCCTACCCCCTTTGCCCAATCAAAGTCCCCCAATCTTTCCATGCCCCCTGCCATTTTGAATCAGCATTCATTTATCAGAGAGAATATACAGCCTTTGGTTTTGTGGGATTGGTTTACTTCTCTTAACATGATATTCTCCAACTCCATCCATTTATCTGCAAAAGGCAAATGCTTTTTTAACCCATTAGTAGTTGATCATAATACTAGTTCTAATTCTTAGAGCCTGAATGACTTTAAATCTTCTCAACATGTATTTAACTGAGAGAAAATGAGGATGGGAGAGGTTTGGAAATTCTGGTACTGGGGTCTTTCTAGATGAGAGGGCTGATGACACATTTGCAGAGGACTCAGATTAAGAATACTGGGGTAGGTCTTGAAAGGGCATTCAGGGCAGCAAGAAGAGTGGGATTAAGCCTCCATGCTGTGGACAGGAGAGCTGTAAGGTTTTCTGTGTAGTAACCATGTGATACTTAGATCTGGCTTCAAGAAAAAAAGGCAATTCTGCTAAAAGGAATGCATCTTGAGATCAGTCTCCAGTTGCATTGCCTTCAGGATGTCCCCTCAGCTCCTGGGCTGAGGTTATAGTCAGCTGATAGATAGGTCAGCCTACAGCCAGTGATTGAGCACTAATGGGATACTAAGGCCTTGCCATTTCTGCCCATTGTGGAATTCCTCTAACAGACTAGATGTTTCCCGAGCTCTACTTTGGATTGGATGAGACTTTGCCAGATCTCCTCCTAATGTGAGGTTCTCCCTGCAAAATTCTCTTTACTTTTTTCCTTTCCTCTTATAGGTTTCAGATAAGTATCATGCTCTGGAGACTTTTCTTGCTTAATTCTGCAGCCTTATCTTTTAATCGTTCATGGGTACTATTCTCCAATAAACTGCTGATTCTCCTAACCCCATATCAGCATCTGCTTCCTGAAGGACCCAACAATTCTTAGTAAAATCAGTGTTGCTAAGAAGTCTCATATAGAAATATATTCACCAGGTAAATATGATGCAAATGTTGAAGTATATTAGATTAAATTAATTGTACACAAGTGGTATGAAAGCTTTTTCCAAAATCAACCATACAATTTAAATTCTGCTTAACATTGCCTAATTTCTTTCAAAGGAAGAAAGAAAATAAGCTTATGCACTTTAATTTTTATTGCATAATATTTTATCATATTACTTTCTTGAATATAATAGGGAAGATATGTTAAAAGCCTAACATCTTAAATTCACAAGAGATTTTCCTGCATCTGTTTTACTGCAATTGCAGCATTTACTAAAGAGTGCTGTGTAGACTTTGGATTTACATTCTTCTGTCCTTTAGAATTCATGAACCCAGCATCTCCATAATCATAATTAGATTCCAGTCTCTAAGACACTTGTTTTTTCCCCCTCTTGTATTATGAGTTTTCTATTTCTTCATTGAAAATCTTTGCTATATTCTATCACTAGCTTGCTGTTGGGAAATAAGAATTAATTCAAAGCAAAACAATGCAAATATAAAATCAAGACCAAAAGCAAACCTCAAGTGTATAATTTTTACCCTTGCAAAATTTATATTGCTCCTATATATGTTCACTGCAAGTACCCATCTGTATCTTTAAGTGTTTATAAATAAATAGTTTACTTTTAAAATAGTTTTATATTTTATTCAGATTTAAAGTAGTCCTAAATATAGCTTAGGTGCAGTGAGCAAACAAAAAAAAGTATGGATATTATTTGAATAATACTGCTTAAAGATATATAGTATATTTTATTTTATTTTTTTAACAATTTATCAAATGATTGATCAAAAGAAGTAAGTTAAAGCTCTAAAAAGAACAATTTGGTAAAATTTTTATTTTTTATTGATTTTTTAAAAAAATAAGTGACAATGGAATGCATTACAATTATTATTACACATATACAGCACAATTTTTCATGTCTTGTTGTATATAAAGTATGTTGACACCAATTCATGTCTTCCTACGTGTACTTTGGAAAATGATGTCTATCACATTCCACCATCCTTGCTAACCCCCTGCCCTCTCCCTTTCCCTCCCACCCCTCTGCCCTATCTAGAGTTCGTCTATTCCTCCCATGCTCCCCCTCCCTACCCCACTATGAATCAGCCTCCTTCTATCAGAGAAAACATTCAGCATTTGTTTTTTTTAGGATTGGCTAACTTCACTTAGCATTATCTTCTCCAACACCATTTATTTTCCTACAAATGCCATGTAAAATCTTTACTTTTTAAAATTTTTTTTTAAATATTTATTTTCTAGTTTTCGGCGGACACAACATCTTTGTCTGTATGTGGTGCTAAGGATCGAACCCGGGCCGCACGCATGCCAGGCAAGCGCGCTACCGCTTGAGCCACATCCCCAGCCCCCAAATCTTTACTTTTTAAGTCCACAGTTTTCTTTCATTGTTTATTATTAAGTTTTCAATGATTATTTCTTAAACTAACAGTATTTAAACTTGTTTTAAAAGGCATCTTCAAAAAATTGAATATTTCTGTGAGTAGGTGTTTTGATCTTTTTTAAACAAAATTACAGGTCATAAATGTGATAGTATTGTTCTTATCAGGGTAATATTTTACTTATTAGATTAGTGGTACCTTTTTAATACTCTTAATATTAAGTAGCATTTAATGCCAAATCATGTTTCTGTCATGCCTTTTGTCTACAAGTACAATTTCTATGTTTTAAATGCTTTTGACACACTTCAAATAAGAAGAGCCAAAAACAGTTAAAGCAGTGTTCTCAGCACAGAAATGTTCCATTAAATCATTGGTCATTTATGAACAGTGGTCACTGAATCAACGTATATGTATGTATTAGCTTATCAAGGGTTCTCTAATAAAGTACCACAAACTGGTTAGCTCAACTCAACCAAAATGTCCTCTGGAATATGGAAGTCTCAGATCCAAGTGTCAACAGGGTTAATTCCAGCTAAGGTTGTGAAAGAGATGGGCTCTGTGCTTCTCTCTGAGCTTCTGGTGGCTGCCCCTAGTCCTTGGCTTGAAATGATTCACTCCTATTTCTGCCTGGTTCTTCACCTGGTGTTTCCTCTTCTGTCTATCTCCATGTCTATTCTCTTATAAGAACTTTAGTTTTAGTAGATTTGAGTCTACCTTCATTCAGTATGACCTCATCTTAAGGTGATTATGTCTAATACTATGCATTAGTCTGTTTTTTTTTTAATTACTATAACAAAATGCCTGAAGCTCTGAGATATTTAAAGAAAAGAGATTTAATTAATGCACAATTTGGAACCTGAAAGTTCAAGATTGAACATCCCCATTGGTGCAGTCTTTGGTGAGGATTTAATGGTGGATGGCATTATAGCAGGAGTATAAACAAGAGGCAGTTATCACGTGGTCAGATAGGAAGCCAGGAAGAGGTTTAGGTGTTATGCTCAAGTTTTTTATAACAACTCACTTCAAGAGATCAGTATCCTTTCTGAGGGCAGTGTAACCTAAGAATTGCCTACTAATCCCCACTTCTTAAAGTTTCTATCAGCTCTCACATTGCCATACTGGGGACCAGATTTCTAACACATAAAACTTTGGGGCACATAGCAGACCTATTTCTATATAAGATTGCATTTAGAGGTACTGAGACATAGGAGTTGAATATATCATTTTGAAAGACACAATTAAGCCCATAACAATATATAAAACATTTTTATTACTTACTATGTTTAAATATATAGATGACTTTAACATATCTTTTCTTATTTGACTTCAAATATGTCGCTTCTTTTTTTAAAAAATATTTTTTAGTTGTTGATAGACCTTAATTCTTTTTATTTATATGCAACCCTGAGAATCAAATCCAGTGCCCCACATATGCCAGGCAAGTGTGCTATCACTGAGGCACAGCCCCAGCCCCTCAAGTGTGTCATTTCTTATGTGATACATCTTTATTTCTCACAAGGACTTGAATGGAATTATGAGTCATAACTTTTTCATATTTAATCCTGGAACAATTTTTATTGCTAGTGTCTGAGACACAACTTCTTAACTGATGGAAGTCAATACAACATGAAACAGCTCAAATATTCTGGATATATACATGAAAGTATCAGTCATCTGATACCCTCATCCAACTCTGATGCAAATCACTTCTTTCATTCTTTGATCTGAATCTCTCAATATATAAACTGGACAATTAAGTTTCATCATTTTCAATTCCTTTATTTTGAAGCATCTTAAATTTACTTAAGTTTTATGTTAAATTTTATGTCCTGTCATAAACATGGTTTTCTTACTGACATAGGAGCTTAGTATGTACCCACAAATGTACAGTACACAGGGTGAGTAGTGGAAAGAATACAGGCTTTGGACTGGACCTGGACTCAAATCTTTGATTAATTCTTTCATCTTGAGCAAGTTATTTTTTTCTCCTGTAAAATGGCACTAGACTTTTGGAGTATTTAATGACTTATGGTTACAGATTTTTTTTTTGAGGGAGGGTATGGATTTTTCATCATATATTCTCAGTGCTTTACATCTATAAACTGAGGTAATTTTTATGCAACTTACCTATGAGATAAGTACTATTATTTCCACATTAAAGAATCCCAGATACAAGAGGATTGAGCAGCTTTCCACAAGGTCAATTACTCTGTAAGATACAGTTGGAATTCAAACCCAAACATTCTGGCTGTGAAGTCCACACTCTTAATAATTCCATATTGTCTCTGCAGTAAGTCATTTATCACAGAGTCTGATCCAGTAGTCAGTGTATCGTTTCACTGTTCATACACAGATCATTCAGACATCTGGGGATTAATGGAATTTTTTCTGTTTATATGGAAAAAGAGATTTGAACTTGGCACCTAAGATTACAAGTTCTGAAAAAGTTTTTCATTAAAAAAGTCAAGCATAATGTTTCCAGGAGCCATGAAAATTGTCATCTTACCCTGATTACTATTGATTTCATTTTAGTTAATTTAATTTTAAAGAAGCCTGACTTCTGCTTTGTTAGTGGTCCCCAAGGAGAGTATCTTGTAGTTTTAAAGAAGTTTTATAGTTTTTAATTGGTACTAATGAATGTGAGTTTGTGTGTTACATGAGGACTCTTTCCCTCTGAAGGGTTTGAAACCATTCAGCTATATTTAAGTGGTCTGATAATACTTCAGAGTAACAACACACACAGTTGCTACATTTCTGTTCTCATTCCTAGATGGCTGGATAGACTTAGAAATATGGGACTGAATTATAGAAAATCTCTGATCATGGAGCAGTGTGACCATTCCAAATACCCAAGTTCAATAGACACTGCAGGAAACACAAAAGAACATGGAAATACCCTCTTCATGTACATGATAACAAGGCATGTTGTGTTCAAGGGAACATATCTTCCATGCACAAATCTTGTCACTTTGATGTTTGCAAAGCGTTCCTCACAGGAAGGGAGAGTTAATTGAGAGTGGTAGTCAAGTGTGTGGTGGGGACGGAAGCTTTTTTGTTTCAGTGGATGTGAAGGGTTAATGTCTGGCTCATGGCACTAGATAGTGATGGTCCACTATCTGAGGAAGGGCTGAGGGAATCTGGTAGGAGGGTAAATCAAGTGTCTGGCATGTTTGAGGAGCAGGCTGTGGGAAGGGCAGAGTCACTACTGATAACATATCAGTCTCCCGGCAGTGAGGCTGCATCATGGTATCTAAAATATAGCCAGAGTATATTTTATGTGTGTGGCACTGTGGATGTGTTTATACAAATTTAAATCTCTTAAAAAAATTTAAATTATGTAATATTTCAAACTCACCAACATAGAAAATAAACGACACGATTACATATAATAGATGGCATGCTACGTAGGTTGAATACATTTTTACATAGTTCTTGTTTACTTCCCTTTTTTCCCCCTGTTCCTACTTCTCCTTAATCCTTTTTTTTTTTTTTTAAAAAGGTGGGGCGGGGGGAGCCTATTTATATAAAATTTCAAACATATAAAAGAAGAAGCTACAATTTGTTTCAGCCATTTTCCAACCCACTTCCCCACCCCACTAGATTATCTGGAAGACAGTTCTAGACATCATATCACTTCATCCATACATTTTAGCATTACTCTCTAAAAAATAAGGATTATTTAGAAAATATAGTCACAATATCGTGTCTGCCCTGAACTGTTAATAGTAATTCCTTAATATCATTTAGTATCAACTCAGTATTCAAAATTTCCTGTATTTTTTCATAATTTGTCTATCTGAATCAGAACTAATGGTTATAATTGCAATATTTGTTAGAAGTCCTAACTCTCTTCAGACTGTAGATTCCTTGTCCTTTTCTCCATTTTTCTTCCTTGCCATTTATTTGTTAAAGAAACCCACATTTCAGATTTTGATAATTGCATCCCAATAACTCTAATTAACATTTTCTTTGTCTTCTGTTTTTCCATAAATTGGGAGTCAGGACTAGATGTTTAAGTGGATATAATTTCTATTTTTTTAGTAAAGTGACAATATTTCATAGATATTTTGTATACTTCTGTCAGATAAACATAATGTTGATTTGCCTCTCTGTTCTAACTAATGTTCAAATCGTCTCTCTTGTTATTTTTCTCTAAGTAAATAAAATGTTATTGATAGAAAATTCTACTCCATCGTCTTTCCCTCTCTACAGTTAAATACTATCCTGGACTCATGTGTTTCATGCTCATACATGTTTTTACATTTTAACTATTAGCACATATTTCTATAATCTAGATTTTAAATGTCTTTATGTTTAAAATGTTTTCATCATTATTATCACACTGAATAAATGTATTTGTAGCTTCCTTTTGAGATTGATATATGAATTAGGAGAACCTAATTCATCTTTAAAAAAATAGTTTAATATTATATGATGTAAATGAATCCTACTCTATCAATCATGTAATTTTCAGTTTCTCCTATTATAAACAACACTGCAATGAATATTCTTGTTCCTGAGTCCTTGTATATCTGTCTTCAAGTTACATCAGGGTAGGTCCCTAACAGGTGAAGTACTGGATTGCACGGTGTGCTAGAGTTAGCTCATGCCAGTTCTGGAGAGTCTATGGTTAAATTTTTAGAAACTTACTAAGCTCATTATTAAACATAAACTCTATTAAAATTAAACTATATAAACTTATAATTAAGTAAATTATATTAAATATAAAGGAAATAAATCTTAAAATTCATCACTTACTAAGTATTTTAATATAATTTAGCATACTTTTATTGAACACATTAGAATTATCTATGCTGGAGGTGATGTACAGATATTGTATCTATATAGAAGAGATATTATGTAAGTGTACTACTGTGCATATTTTCCCAACTCTGCTATGAGTGGCATCACATTAGTAGCTTGAAATCAGCGATGTTAGGAATATTTATGCTATAAAAATTGGACACTATTACAAACCAGGGCTTAATTTATTGTCTTATTGATAGTCTAGACTTAAGAAAGTGAGGGAAAAATAATGATGCCAATTAATCATTTCTGTAGGCCTTATGTTGTAGATAGCACAAAAATTGAGGAAATACTCTTCCAGTATTCAAAAACTTTTATCCAATAAAGCAGCCAATGTCACATTAGATGGCTACATTAAAATTTTTTGAGAATGATGGTCTATTTAATGGATGATAGAATAATTTAGAGACCTAATTCAAGAAAATCACACCCAGGAATAAAGTTAACACAAACAAAACATTTTTTTTAAGAGAATATTTTTGTGAGCAACAAGGAGGCCCCCACCCAGATCCATTTTCAAGAAAGGTCTGATTGGTCAGCTGCAAAGTGTGTGGTAGCTGTCAGTGTCCAGGTATTAGCTTTATCTGGATCCACTTCTGCTTTTAGTTTAATGTCATTCTGTTCCGGAGAGGCTGCTAACCACTGACTGAGCAAGGTGGTAACCAATGTTTAAGGCACTTCCACCCAACATGAGATTCTTTGGAAGGACAGTCTTTGCTCTGGAGCCCTGTTGACTGGTAGAGACTTTGCCAAACCTGCATACTGCTCCAGCAGTCCTCACTCTAGTCCTGCTTCCTCATTCTGTCTTTCTTGGATCTTATGCCTCAATAATATCTGACCTCATTCCAGGGTCTGCTCCCAGAAACCCTACCTGCCACAATCTGTAAGATAGAAAAGAATTTCTTCTTTACTAGCTAAAAAGTTCTATAATGAGAATCTATTGGATTTTTGTTGAAATTACTGATTAAATTATGGTATGGCTTACATACAATTCCATGTAAGTTTGGAATTCTGAACACTGAATTCAGACTCAGTTCCAACAATAATTGCCTGTTGACATGTTAAGAGTGGTCATCTTCATTTGATGAAATTGTGGATATAATTTCTTTGGTATGCTAAAAAGCATATTTCTTTACAATGAGGTTGTAGCCACCGCTGGGAGCTTGAACATTAATTCTACCCAGTTCATCAAACATTTATTTGGGACACACAAGTTGTCAGGGATTGTTCTAAAATAGCAGAAGAAAGAAAAACAAGTCAGATTGTCCTTACTCTCAAGGATCTTACAAAATAGGATCAAGGCAGGCATCACTTTGTAGAAGTGTTTTGGCCAATTGCTTATACTTAATTTGGTTTGGTCAAATCAGTTTTGCTGAGAAACTACGAATGTTTCAGTTTCAGGTGGTAGGTCCATCTAAAAATTACTATCTAGATTTTCTTAAGGAGAGGAATGGTTCTTTTTTGGTGATACAGAGGGTCTGGCTCACATTGCTTCAAAATGGCACTAAGATGTTACTGCTGTGTGGGTGGGGAAATCTCTCCCAGTACTTGACTAGTTAGCTGGCCCCCTCCAGTGTACATCAGCCATGTTTCAGTTAGCTGGGGCAACACATCCACATTTGCAGCTTTAAGTAGAAAACCCATGCAAATATGCATGAGTGCTCTTCTCCTTCTACCACACAGTTCCTACACTGAGATCCCTTTCTTGATCTCTGATGAGTCCTTTCTTCCTTATAGTGACAAGAAGATGAGCACCATATGTTTATAAAGAGGAATGGGAATGAACACTGCAGCTTTCCTTGACAATAAAATAAGGTACAGTTTTTTTAAAATCCATTTAGATTAATATTGAATGAAGAATGTGCAGGAATGAAAAGGAAACAGTTGTGTTCTAAGTCTTTGAAATCAGCTAGCTTCAAATCCCTTATGACAGAGAGAAATATGTGTCTGATGAGGCCAATGGCACTAGACTAAACTCGGTGATAGTGATGATTTAGAATCTGGTGTCACAAAGTTTTCAGTTCTGTGTGTAAATTTTAACACCCCCACATCCACTGGATCTGAATGAGAAAAGTTACTTTAACTCATCTCAGTCAACCTTCAAAGGAAAGCTAATCAGAAGAGGGGCTGGAGGAGAGGAGAGAGGACTAGTTTTATGTCTAACCTGTCAGGGCAGTAGTCTCTGAATTTAGTCTTTCCAAACAAAAAGATGGCTTATTGTTTTCCTTGTAGACCTATCACACATCTGGCAGTATTCCAAAAACTCAATTTATTCTCTAGGGTCTTAGAACCAGAAAAAAAAGAGAAAGGAAGGCCTTGTCTCATGGTCACTTAGAGGAAATGGGATGAACATCTTATGTAGCTGTGATTAAAAAAGAAAAACCTCAAAAGCTAAGAAACCCTCTATGCAATTTCTGTGTTTTGAATTTAAAGTGGAAGTGCATGAGAAAAAAGCATAGTAAGAATATCTTAAGACAATTTGGTGGTGTATAGTTGAAACTCTGTGGCCAGCTACTGGGGAAGAAGGAGGAAACTATGCAAAGAACACATTCCCTGTCTCTTTCTATACTGCTTTCAAAATAAAAATAATATACTCTCACATACCCAGGCTTGAAATCTAAGAATTCATCCTTGAAGTCCCTGACATACCCAGGAGCTGAGCTTTGCACCTTTTGTCACAGTGTGCCCACCTTTCAAACCACAGAGTCTCTGGGGAAGAGTAGCTCTTCAGTAATGTTTCACTTATCAAAGTCACAAAGTCTCATATATTTTCAGACATTTCCCCGTATCTTTATTTACCTGAAAATGGGGCATATCTGATCTTGATGGTCCATCATTATTTAACTGGCAGTATTTCTTTCTTTCTTGATGGGTAAAAATAATGGCCCATTTAATAATAAATTAAGTAAAATACCATAATAATGATGATATTAATATCGATTTCATTTTCGAGGACTTTTTTTGTATTGGTCACAGTGTTAAGTGTTTTAGAAAACTATCTAAAGGAATCCTCATAAAATGTGTGAGAATTAGCCCTCTTTTATGGATTAGAAAACAGACTGGGGTGGTCACAATGGCCCATGCCTGTAATTCCAGCTACTTGGGAGGCTGAACCAGAAGGATCACAAGTTCAAGGCCAGCCTAGGCAATTTAGTGAGATCCTGTCTTCAGATAAAATTTTTAAAAGGATTGGGAATATAGTTACATGAAGAGCACTTCCCTAGCATACACAAGAATATGGTGTAATCTTCTTTACAAGAAAGAGAGAGAGAGAGAGAGAAAGAAGGAGGAGGAGGAGGAGAGGAGGAAGAAAGAAAGGAAGGAAGGAAAAACCCTGAAACCAGAATACTTTAATTTGTAAGAATAAGGTCTTCCTTCACTGTGGTCTGAATTTTTTTATCCTCTTTTAGATTGCTTCTTAAGGTAACAATAGTTGCTCTTTTTACCCAGTTTTGGTAATAACAATAGCATAAAAATAATAGCAGCAAACATTTGTGTGCCAAACACTGTGAGTGAGCATGTGTGTGCATGTGTGTGTGTGTGTGCTTGTATGTAAAAACTCTTTTAATACAACACACCTAGTAGGTAGGAACCATTATTATCCATATTTCACTGAAGAGGAAACTGAAGCACAGAGACACTGCCTACTGTTGCCATGACAAAAACACCCAGCAAGAACAACTTAGAGGGCGTAAGTTTATTTGATGCTCATAATTTCAAAGGTCTCTGTTCATGGATAGCTGACTCCTTTGCTCTGGGCCCAAGATGAGGCACCACATCACCGGGAAAAGGCTCAGAGGAGGAAAACAGTTCGGCCCATGGCAGAGTCAGGAAGAAAAAGGGGGGAAGGGGCTGTGGGGAAGATGCATCTTGGGGGCACACCCCCACTGACCCATCTCCTTCAACAACACCCCACCTACCTATAGTTGCTACCAGCCAGTTCATTCAAACTAGGATGAGCTGATTAGATTAGCTTACAGCTCTCATAATCCAATGATTTCACCTCAAAACATTCCTGCATCAATGCAGAAGCTTTAGGGGGACACCTCATATCCAAACCCTAACACTGCCCAAGGGCATACCACTTGTCAGAGGCAGAGCCAGCGTTGAGCTAGGCAGGTAGTATGGCTTCACAGTCTTGACTAACCCACACTAGGATTAGCAACAAGCGCTAGGGGCCTCTCTTCCTGATAAGAGCTCCTAGCCCAGTGTCCACCGGCTTTGATCACAACTCATTCATCTTTTTTCAGAAAACAGATCAATTTGTATTCCAGTTTATTGTTTGTTATCTTCAGGACTCATAGGCCTCAATATAGAACAGACATTTTGTAAGTTTCAAAGGAAATGTATATGATATTTCTCCTTCAGGGGATTTTTATTGACAGATCAGGACTAAACCACACAAAATAATTAAAGTGAATTATAATGTAAAAAGGAATGAATCTAACATAGTTAGCACTCAATATGAGCTCAGCATGTTGCTTATGTTACACATATAATCCTCATCACAATCTAAAGTTTTTATTTTATGGATTAAGATGCTACAGCTATAATGCACCAATAAAAATGTGGAAGAAAAATATTAAAATAGATATAAAAAGCATAAGATTTCAAAAGCAAATTAACACAAGTTTCAGACATTTTTTAATGCATACATTTAAGCAAGATATATATGAAATACATATATTATATCTGGTTTGCATGACTGTACATAATATAATATATATGCTTGTAGATATTCATACATGCTATATTAAATGTAAATATGACTGTTGAAGGGGAAAGGAATAATAAAAGGAAAAAATGCTGAGTGAAGGTAAGAGACATAAAATAATATGAAAAAGGTGACCTGAATGGCTCGACAGGTATGCCCACCTGGGTCTGTCTGGTTCCCAAGCTGATACACAAGTATAGCCCAATGTGCATGGCTAATTTAGGGAAGGCTAGAAAGGAAGAGAGATCAGAGTTGGAATCTTTGGGTCTTGAGTATAGAGAGGGTATTCTGGGAAGCCATAGAAACTAATCCAAAAACATGAAAGCAAAAGTTACATGCCAAAAAATCAAATAAATAAATAAATAAATAAAAGTTACATGCCACATTGAGGAAGACAGTGACCCTGAAAGGAGGGAGGGCATTTGACAGGAGTAGTAACTCCGCTGGGCTTCCATTTCACTTCAGAATAGGAGCTGAAAAACCACATAAAGACTTTGAACCTGGGGCTGGGGTTGTGGCTCAGAGGTAGAGAGCACTTACTTAGCATGTGTGAAGCACTGGGTTCAAGTCTCAGCACTGCATGTAATTAACTAAAACAAAGGTCCACTGACAACTAAAAAATATTAATTAGGAAAAAAGAGTTTGAACCTGATTAGGAGTCATTGTGAGGCATTGTAAGTCTGCAGGGATCCTTTGAAGGACACTGTCATAATTAGTGAAATAGAATGATTATTTAGTGAACGTGAGAGAGCACAACCATTAGACTACAACTGAGATGAATGGAAATTCTACAGTTAAAACTCAAAATCTGGCAAATGACGTAGAAAATTTGGCCAAACTTTTGCCCAAAATCTGCTGCTTTTAAAAAATTAGTCAAAGATCTTGAAAATAATGCCCAGGCAATTGAAAAAGCCGGCATATGATTTACAATATGCCACTGAATTTGAAGAGCTTTGGAAGGAGGTTTACTTAAGCCTCATGAAGACAATGATTTAAAACATGGAATGGAGCCACCCGTGTGGGCAGAAGCGAGAAAGGTTATTGCAAAAACAGCCTGTCTTCTCTTGCATGGAAAAAAACCAGAAGCAGGGAGGATCTGTAGTCAATCACCATGTCTAAATGACTAGATCACCCTAAAAAATGCAGGTCAACACTGGGCTTTTCGAAGTTAAGATGAATTTCTCCTCCATCCTCCCTTCCTCTGCCCCCTCAAGACCCTACACCATCATCCTCTGCAATCACTACAGGAAAGAATCAGCAATGAGCTGGAACTGAGATTTGGAACAGAGCACTGTGAAATCAATACACCAGCTGGAGCAGAAAGTCCAAGAAACATAAATTTCTTGGAAAATGACCCTGTGTTTTGGCAATTATTACTGTGAATGAAAATTCCTCAGAATCTTAACTCAGAGCATTGTAGTATGTTTCTCCCCCAAAGTCTGCTACAGTATGTTTTACTTTCAAATTTATCCCTGCAAGCAATTTTAATGATATTTATTCCTGAATGACTTCAAAGGATTTTATATTATAAAATAATATCAGAATTTTATTGTATGTTATCTATAGGAACTTTAAACAGTTTTTGCTCACTGTGAAGGTTTTTCAAGAAAGAATATTATAAATGAATTTCTGTGGAATACTTTAAAATTAAAAGCATAATAAATTTAGAATCTACTACTGTGTACAGTTTAAATATCTTCATTTTCAAGTATAAAATCAGTACAGCAAGTCATACTAACCTAGAAGCCCCTGAGATTAGTACTCCACAGCAGAAAAGAGAGAAGTGGTGAGTGAAATACTTTAGGAATTTTGGGACAAATTCCTGTGGGTAGAATATAGTAGGGACCCTGACTAATTTTACCTTATTCTATAGAAGATAGACTGTTAGGTCCATTGGTATTTCTCTATAGAGATTAGGTATTTCCACATAATTTGATTGTGATCTGGAGTATGAGTGATTAAGCAGAATAAAAAAAAATCCACTTCACTTTTTCAAACCTAGGGACTGCATTTTTTTCTTTTTCTTTTTTTTGTCTTCATGTTTGTTTGTCCTTCCTTCCTTCCTTCCTTCCTTCCTTCCTTCCTTCCTTCCTTCCTTCCTTCCTTTCTTTTTAAATTTTTTGTAGTTGTAGATGGACAGCATGTCTTTATTTTATTTGTTTATTTTTATGTGGTGTGCCTTACATGTGCTAGGCAAGCACTCTGCCACAGAGCTGCAGCCCCAGCCCCTCCATGTTCTTTCTTGTATTCTATTAGTCTTCTCAAAGTAAGAAGACACTGTAAGTGCAAATTTATTATATTTTACTTAACTTTCTCTTGAAGGTCTGAGTTATAGTCACAGATATGCTGTGACTAGTGTAACAGTATGGTCTTAGCGCATTAACCTCTGAGCCTCAGGGTTTTTTTTTGTTGTTGTTGTTGTTTGAATTTTGTTTTTGCAATAATATTTTGTAAATATTATCCAAGCAATATTTACTGTGTGTCTATGTGCCTGGCCCTGTGATAGATACCAGGGTTCTAAAAATAAACATATTACACAGACATCTTTCCCTTTCGAAGTTTATAGTCCATGTAGGAAAATAGACACTAACAAGTAATCGCATTAATAATTTGTTGATTATAGTTTTAATGAGTACCAAGAAAGAACAGCACAGTATAAATTGGCACCTTATAATAGAGATTCCTAAACTTGCTGTGTGAATTCCAAAAGAAAAAATGTGCCTGGCACACATAGACTCAAAAATGGTAGATGAATCTGAAAATACATTGTTTGGGTGACAGAGAAATTGGGAAGAAAAAGAAGAAAAAAGAAAGAATGGGAGGAGGAGAAAAAGATGGGGAGGGGATCAGGAAGAAGAAAGAAAGAAAGAAAGAAAGAAAGAAAGAAAGAAAGAAAGGAAAGGAGAGAGAAAGAAAAGAAAAACGAACCCACCAGGATCAAAGTTAGCTGATGTTTATTTTAATCCACCTATCTATCAGAAAACCAATAGCAATCTTCAGGAAATTCAAGATGCTGGGTAGAGGAAGGCTGCATTCCTGTTGTTCTGTGCCTTGAGATTTAAACAGGAGGAGTACTGCTTCTCTGCAAGGTGGATGAAAGAGGGCATTCACTAAAACTCAATATTGCACAGAGTGTCTTAGAGACTCAGAAATTTGGGCACATGAAAAAAGAAGAAAAATTGGAGCATCTGGTTGTGGCAGCAGCAGCAGCAGGGTAGCTGCACTGGTTCAACACAGAGGGAAGGGGAACACAGAGAGAAACACAATGGACAAATTTATGTATGGAGAAATTGAGATCAGAAAAGCAGCCTGCCCTTAGCTGATCCAGAGGCTGTACTGTGCACTGGTGCTTGAAAAATGGCCCATGTGTGGAGAGCTGAGGTGAGAGCCATCTGGAGGCAGCCATGCTTCAGAGCCAGAAGGTGACAGCAAACACTGTTACACTGATCCCAGCAAGCACCTACTGTGTGGCCAAGGGTGTACTTAGCAGAACAGGAGTGAAACAGGCACAGAGAATATTTTACCCAGGGAGATTGAAGTCAGAAAAGCCAACAGAAGCCCAACTTCCCCCTTTGAGTCTGGTGGCTCATGTGACCAGATGAAGTGGGTAGAAAAACCAAAGAGGCAGTTGTGAATATGCTCAGGAATAAGCCTGGGAAGCCTGGGAAGGGTGAAGGAATGACTCCCAATCCCCATGAGTAAAATCCTAGGGAGTCTCCTGAGATCCAGATTTACAGTTGAGATCAGCAACTGCCAGGCCCTAGGGGTATATTGATCTAATCTCCCCAGAGCAGATACCACCTAACAAAACCCTTGAGGTGGGATTAGACCTAATCCCCACCTGCCAGATAGCCACTAAAAAGATCTCTGAAATGGCCCAACCCAGGGAGTTCTTTGATCTGGTCTGAGCAGACAAAACTATGACCGTACTTCCTATTCCATCCTATCTAATACTAGGGAGAAAAGAAAATGAGAATTATTTGAACTAGCTTCAATCTTAGGCCACTCCAACTGGCAGCTCAGAGAGTAACACAAAAAGAGGAAGACCCTTGATCTTGCTCTTCCTCTTAGTACATAGCTCAAGAAGAAATGGAAAGAAAGATAGTCAGGCATAGACAGGAACCATCTGTTCTTGTAGTCTATTTAGACCACTGCCATGGAAATGATTTTGTTTATCATTAAGAATCTTTTGTGGGGCTGGGGATGTGGCTCAAGCGGTAGTGTGCTTGCCTGGCATGAGTGTGGCCCAGGTTCGATCCTCAACACCACAAAGATGTTGTGTCCACCGAAAACTAAAAAATAAATATTAAAAAAAATTCTCTCTCTCTCTCTTTCTCTCTCTCTCTCTCTCCTTAAAAAAAAAAAAAATACCCTTTAAGAATCTTTTGTTTTGTTTTTTGTTTGTTTGTTGTGCTGATTGATTCAGGGATATATATATATATATATATATATATATATATATATAAATATTCATTTTTTTCATTTTTAGCATTTTTAAGTGAATTTATATTTGTCTTGTCTCTTGAGGTTAGGATTTTTTATTAGTATATTTTGGGTTTGTTTTGTATTGTTTTCATTTGTCTGTTTCTCTTTCTCTCTTTTCTCCTGTTAATATCCAAATTCTATTGTTTACTTTTCACTCTTCCTTTACTTTGTTATTTCTATTTTTTCTTCTCCTTCCTTATAGCCATCACATGCTACATTTCTCCTGCATTCTCTCTGTTCACTTTTTGAAATTATGAACTTTTTTCTCATCACATTTTCTTTTCTCTTAATTAAATGTATTTTTACCACCTTTTAGCACTAATTGGTTTATATAACTCCTGCCCCACCATTAAAGCTATTGCAATTATTACTGATTTGAATGACATAGTTGGCACCTGTTATATGCTTTAATGCCAGATATAGTTAATGGTTACTTATTGTTTTTGCTTTTGGCAATTACTGACCTTACAATTTCTGGATTTTTTTTTCCAGTGGCAATTAACATCTATAGAATATTTCATCCAACAACAGCTGAATATGCTTTCTTCTTAGTGACTCATGGAAACTTCTCCAAAATAGACCATATTTTAGGCCACAAAGCAATGCTTAGCAAATACATTTTAAAAATTGATGTAATTCTTTGCATCTTATTGACATGGCTCCCTGTCTACCAAACCATGGATCTAGCCCAATGGTCCCTACCAAGAAGTGGCAGGGGAGCAGTGAAGCAGTACAGCAGTGGTCCAGGTGGGCCGAAGCACAGGCAGCAAGCACCTGGTTCCTGGGCATACCCTGCCATGCTGGTGCAGTCTGAGGAATGGCCAGACTGAAGCAACACAGGCCAGCAAAAAGGTGAACCATGGCAAGCAGACCTATTACCCAATGGCAGACTGGCGAGTACATGGATGCCTTTTGCAGAAACCCTCTCCGCTCAGTTCTGCTGCTCCAGACCCACCCACCCTCACCACCAAGCATGCACAATTCACTGACCTCAACCCCCAGCTTCCTGAGAAGTAGGGAGAAAATGGAAGCAAGGCAAACCTGAATAGGACCCAGGGTTAACCAATAGCATTAGTGCTTTTTAAAATCCTAATTAGCATCATTTTGGACCAATAGCCTTGGTATTTTTTTCAAACCTTAATTAGCATAGATTTGGACTATTAACATCCAAAGTGCTCTATAAACCCCTAGGCTATTACACTCAGACTGCAGCCCCTTTTGGATCCCCTCTCACCCTGTGGGAATTCTGTTTGTTTTCTTGAATAAATCCTACTCTTATTAATCCTATTCTCTGGATTTCATTCTTTGGACTCATGAGAAAAGAACCCAGAAAGAAGAAAGTGGTGAGATGCTGGGATCTGCTGCAACCCTGGAGGGCATAGCCCACCACTAAGAGCTGCAATGTGTTTCTGCTTAGGCAGACCTCGCTTGCCAGCAGAAGCAGAGAATGGAGTTTCTTCTCAATACTCTAGTTTCATCTGTGGATACCCAATGTGGGGTTCTTCAGAAGGGTGAGTGAAATGGACCCATAGAACTATTTTTTTTCTTTCTAGAGCTCAATACTCCTTTTAGAAAAAATTCTATCAAACATACCAAGCACATATCAGCCAGTTAAAAGAAGTTAGCATGTCTACTGGTCTATAGGCACAAGTAACAGGCCTACCATAGGAGCTTTGCTTAATCCCCTTCAGCTCTGATGGAGGAAAGTTGGTTAAGTTTTGCTTCAGCTTCTCTCCATGGAACAGAAACCAGGATGACACATTGGTTTAAGTGTCTGCTTCTTTCTTTCATTTTTCAAACTGACGTGGGCCGATGGTGGAAAGCACCTGTTTTAGTCAGCATTTTTACTGCTGTGACTAAAATATCGGGGAAGAACAATTAGCGGAGGAAAAGTTTATTTGGGGAGGGCTCGTGGTTTCAGAAGTCTCAGTCCATAGATGGCCATCTCCATTCCTTGGGGCTTGAGGTAAGTTAAACACCATGGCAGAAGAGTGTGGTGGAGGAAAGTGGCTAAAGACATCACACTAGGAAGGAGGTGGGGACACTCTTCTCACCAGGACAAAATATAAATCCCCTCAGGGGCCCACCTCCTTCAGCCATACCCTACCTACTTACATTTAGCCCAAGATAATTCCTATCCAGGGGATTAGTGCATTCTTATAACCCAATTATTTCATCTCTAAACTTTCTTGAATTGTCTCACATGTGAGCTTTTGGGGGACACCTAATATCTAAACCACAACAGCTCCATCACCCAATGTATCTTAGATGCTGAGACAAAGTCTTAGTCCAATCCAAGGTCTTTGGGAAAGTGGTGATCCACTAATCTCCAGAGCATGAGTTAAGAAATCTCTGTTTCTCTCCTGTACACCACAAAAACCATATACACACAGGTTTCTTATGTACCTCTAAACTCCAATTGTTCCACAAGCACCCATAGTTAAAGTTATTGAGAATCTTCAAGTTCTTGAGAAACTTTTAGGACCCAAACCCTATCCTTGTACCTGATGTGCTTCCACTCACAAGGAGAGTCCCATTTCCTGGAATCCCAACCTTGCCAGTTTTCCTTTGGATGATTTCAAACTCATCAAAGAGAAAACATACAAAACCAGCACTCTTAAGTGACTTAAGGTCAAGTATATGCAATAAATAGAATAATGGCCCTAATTATAAGTATTATGGCAAATACAGATATCAGGAAAAGCTAAAAATGGAGTATGTCTCTCCCTTAGTGCAAAAACTAAGTCCCTCTGAGATGTGCAACCCCATCTGTAGTGCCTCCAAATTGGGGGTAAACACATTACAGAAAATCTGGGTTTTTCCTTTTAAGATGGAAAAAACAGAAAGAAAGGGATTTGGAGTTATGCATTGGTTAGGGTAACTAATCCAACCAGTCAAATCCGAGCCAGGTCTCAATTTGTGGTCTTACATGTTTTGAGGATCACAGGAAATAGAGGAAATTTTGAGTACTTTGCATTGGTAAGAGTGACTAATCCAACCAGCTGACCTCAAGGGGTGGTGGCCAATGGCTTTGAGGTTCAGAGGAGATTGAGGGATGCCTTGATTTAGTTCAGACAATGGAGGGATACCATGGGACACATTTTTCCCCCTTGTCATTCACATGGGTGATATTCCATCTGGCACAAGCACTCACACACTGATTACTTTGCTCCTCAAACCCTGAGAAGAAATGCCTAATATTTTTATGTACTCATCTGACCCAAATACCAGTTGGAAGAGAGGGAGAGATGGCTCCTGAGGGAAACATAAACTATAACACCATCTTGTAGCTATACTTGCATGAGCCAGTGTGCAAATTGGTTCAAGATCAAAGAAAAAGGTGTCACTTTTAAATCTGAACAGCTATAGAATTTTCCTGTATTCTGAGATTCTGCTAAGTTTCTGCCTAAATGCTACAGAAAGAGGGAGGCTAAGGGAAAAGAGCTGATTTCAATCCAAGGTGCACTCTGGTCTGATGAAGATGTTCCATATGCTCCTTTAGTACAATATTACATTCATTTCATTTTGGGGGAAAACCCTTAGTCATTTTTCTTATTTTTAGCTCAGTTTTTCTGGTGACTTCATCTTTGGTCCTGTGCAACCAAATTATTATTATTTTTATCTTGTTTTGCCTAAATGGAGGTTATTCAACAGTGACAATAGTGGAAGTGAATCTGATTACCATTGAGAACAAGTAGGCACCTAAACCTTTGATTTCAATACCCACCATGGTTGAAAGACTACTCTTTTTTTTATTATTTTTTGTACCTTTATTTTGTTTGTTTATTTTTATGTGGTGCTGGGGATAGAATCCAGTGCCTCACGCATGCTAGGCAAACGCTCTACCACTGAGCCACAACCCCCACCCGAAAGAATACTTTTAATATCCCTAGTTGCACAGATACTCCCTATTTTTATGTCAAGAGGCAGGCTCTGTTTTAATTTCTAAAGGGTTCAATATTATAGACACTGTGAATTCTTTTTTTTTTTTTCTGTCTCCTGCCTGTAGAGATCCAATACCTGGTAAAAAGCTACCAAACATTTGTTTCTTGTCTGTTTTATGCATATTTATGCTTATCTATGTGTTGTATATTGTGTTTGCATACATTCTTGTATCCATGTATGTAATGGTTAATTTGAATTGTCAACTTGATTGGATTAAGAGAAACCAATGATTAAGAGGCTTATGGGGGTGTCAGTGAGGGTGTGTCTAGGAATAATTGGCATGCCGGATATCCAACTGAAACAGAGACCCTAAGTGTGGCAGCACTGTCCAATAGGATGATGGCTTGGATGGAATAAAAGTTGGAAGAACAAGGAAGCAGCAGCAGATGCAAGCTTGATTCTTCGTGATCGGGTTTTCCATTGCTGCTGTGATCCTCTGAGGATATTGCACTCTTGCTTCTTCACTCATCCAAAGCAGACTTTGCCAGTGATTCTCCAGAAGCCTTCCATCTCAGACTAGGGTGGCACCATTGATCCCTCTTGTTCTGGGGCTTCAGCCTTTTGGACTGCACAGCTACTTGTTCTTTCAGCTCTTCAGCCTGCAGATGGCCATTGTGGACTATTCAGCTTCTGGTTGCATAAATTAACCTAATAAATCCCCTTTTTTTATAATTATACTTCCTGTTGATTCTGTTCCTCTAGAGAACCCTAATACAATATATCATTTATGTGGTACCAAATTGGCTTATAGATAAATGAGTCCTCATAAATTAAAAAAAAAAAAAAAAAGGAATTCAAATTTCCAGTTCATTAAAATAAAATGTTAGCAAGAAGGTCAATTTAAATTGGTAAAAGCAAAGATGTCTTTGACATTACTAATGCACACTTTTCTAGGTGATTAGTCAATCAAGAAAATATTTATTTCTTTAAAATGTTTAAAGTGCAATGTGCATTGCTTTAAATGATTTCTCTTTTAAACAATTACTCCATTGCTGATTAAATCAGTAACTATTATTTTAGGTTATTACAATGTAGTTGACACCCATGCTTGCTGCCTGTGCTTCAGCCCACCCTGGCTGCCACTCTGCTACTTCACTGCTCCCCTGCTGCTTCTCAGCAGGGACCAGTGGGCTGGCAGCCCAGCTTGGTGGCCGGGGAGGCATGTCACTAATGAACTTTTCCAAAGGAACCCTACATGACACAGCTAAAGAAGATTCCTCTACCAAACGGGTAACATTAATGAAAACAGTGATTTACAAAAATCAGATGGCATTGGATGTCTTACCTATAGCTCAGGAAGAGACCTAAGACATTATAAAATACAAATGTTATGTATGTTTTTAACAACTCCACTAACACTTCCAAAGTATTAAATAGCCTCTACTCACAAATCAATGACATGTTAGACCCCAATTTAAGTTTTAATAAGTTTCCTGGCTTCATCTTTTTCAGGGAATGGCTAATATAATAGATTACTTTTGTGCTAGCTGTTTACTTATTTATTGTTGTCTTAACATGATCTCTGTCCTATGTATGCCTAGTCCTATCATCTACCAACTACCACCATGGACCTTGGACAACCCTAATGTGCAATATGCCCTACCTACACATGGCCTTACAAATGAAATCCAAATCCAACCTCCCCTTCTACTCTGGGCCCTTGGATAGGACTCTGTAGAAAGACCCTGACTGCAGTAACTGTCAATGCCCATTTTTGGCTTGAAGTAGCCAGAGAAGTTATTGCCCTTTCCCCCTAAGAACAGTTAAGGGCTCTTCTTCAGAGAGGGGAATGACATGGCTCCCATCTGCCAAGCCATGCAGCCAGCCCACAGGTACCTGCTGAGAAACAGCAAGGGATCAGTGAAGCAGTAGAGCAGTGGCCATGGCAGGCTAAAGCACAGGAAGCAAGTATGGACTGCTGTGCTGAGCCAACCAGGCCCAGGCTTGAGAATCTATGGGCCATTACCAAGATGAGCCAGGGTGAACAAATGTGTTACCCCACGGCAGACTGGACCGCACACTGTGCCAACACCCCATGCAGAAGCCCACTGCACATGGGCTTTGCAGTTCCAGACCCCCTTCTCCCATTGAGCATGCAGAATTCAGAGACCAAAACCTTCAGCTTTCCTAGAACAGGGAGACAATGGAAGAAAGACAAACCTGAATGGGATTCAGGGCTAACCAATAGTATTAGTACTTTGACAAACCCTAATTAGCATAATTTTGGACCAATAGCCTTGGTACTTTTTTCTAAACTCTGATTAACATAAGTTTGGACTAATAGTATTGACCCAAGTGCTATGTAAACCCCTCAAACAGCAATCCCTGCTGGGTCCCCCTCATCCTGTGGGAATTCTATTTCTTTTCTTGAATAAATCCTACCCTTACTCAGCCTAGTCTCTTGATTTCTTCTTTGAATTTGTGAGACAAGAACACAGAAAGAACTTGGTAGTGAGATGCTGGGGTCTGCTGCAACCCTGGAGGGCATAGCCCACCATTAAGAGCCATGACACGTTTATTTGCAGTCTAGTATGGACCAACTTCACTTGCCAGCAGAAGCAAAGAATCGAGTTTCTTTTCAAAATGCTGGTTTCATCTTCATATCATAATGAGTGAAATTATAAATCAACAATACAAAACCCTACAGAAATTATATAAACACATGGAAATTGAACAATATTCTTTTGAATGATAAATGGGGGAATAGATGAAATCAGAGGAGAAACTTAAAAAATTTTAGACACTAATGAGAGTAGTGATACAATGTATCAGAACCTCTGGGCCACTATGAAATTCTAAGAGGAAAGTTTATAGCTATGAGTGTCTACATAAAAAAATGGATAGATCCCAAATAAACAACCTAATGATGCATCTCAAGGACCTTGAAAAAGAAGAAAAGACCAATTTCAAAACCAGTAGAAGGAAGGAAATAATTAAGATTAGAGCCAAAAACAATGAACTTGAGAATAAAAAAATACAGTGGATCAATGGAACACAGAGTTGATTCTTTGAAAAGATTAACAAAATTGGTAAGCCTTTCACCAAACTAATCAAAAGAAAAAGAGATAAAACCAAATTAACAAAATTAGAGATGAAAAGGGAAAAATCACCACAGATATCTCAGATCTCCAGCAGATCATTAGGGTCCATTTTGAAAACTTACACTCCAATAAATTGGAAAATCTGAAAGAAATGGATGCATTTTTATACCAATATGATCTGCCAAAACTGAAACAAGAGAACATAGAAAACTTAAGCAAACCAATAACTTGTAATGAGATACAAGCAATAATAAAAAGCCTTCCAACAAATGAAAAAAAAAAAAAAGAAAAAAGAAAAATCAAAGAAAAGCCCAGGACCAGATGAATTCTCAGTTAAGTTCTACCAAACCTGAAAGAAATAATACCAATACTTCTCACATTATTTCATAAAATGGAAGGGGATGAAACACATCCAATTTATTTTATGAAGCCAATATCACATCCTACCCAAACCAGATAAGGACGTGTCAGGAAAGAAAACTACAGACTAATATCCATGATGAGCTTAGATGCAAAATATTTCAGAAAATATTAATAAATCATTTCAACAACATTTTAAGAAGATTGTACACCATGACCAAGTTGATTTTATTCCAGAGAGACAAGCATATTTCAATATACATAAATCAATAAATGTTCTTGATCACGTAAACAGAAGGACAAAATTACTTATTTATCTCAATAGATGCAGAGAAGGCCTTCAACAAAATTCAGCGTTCATTCATGATAAAAGCTCTGAAGAAACTAGGGATAGAAGAAAACTACCTCAACATCATAAAGGCTATATATGAAAAACCCAAAGCCAACTTCATAGTAAAGGGGGGAAAACTGAAAGCATTTCATTTAAAATTTGGGACAATACTAGTATACCCACTTTCACCACTCCTATTTAATATAGAACTAGAAATTCTATCGAGAGCAATTAGGCAAAAGAGGGAAATAAAAAAAATAAAAATAGGAAAGGAAGAAGCCAAATTATCACTGTTTGCAGATCACCTGACTTAAAGTTACAGAACTACAATAATAAAAACTGCATAGTCCTGGCATAAAAACAGACTGATAGACCAATAGTACAGAATAGAAGACACAGAGACAAACCCACACATCTAAAGTCATCTGATCCTTGACAAAGTTGCTAAAAACATACAATGGAGAAAAGATAGCCTTTTTAATGAATGGTGCTAGGACAACTGGTTATTCATATGTAGAAGGATGAAAATAAGTGCTTTTCTCTCACCCTACACAGAATCCAACTCAAAATGAATCAAAGACTTTGGAATTAGACCAGAAACTATGCAACACCTAGAAGTAAACATAGGGTCAATTCTCTAGATCTTAGGCATAGGCAATGACTTTCTCAATGGGACACCTGAAGCATAGGACATAATGCCAAGAGTTAGTAAATGGGATGTTATCAGATTAAAAAGCTTCTGCACAGCAAAGAAAATAATTAGGAATGTGAAGAGAGAACCTACAGAATGGGAGAAAATCTGTGCTAACTAATCTTCTGACAGAGGATTAAAATCTAGAATATATAAAGAGCTCAAAAAACTTTACACCAAAAAAAAAAATCAAATAATCCAGGTAATAAATGGGCAAAAAAAATTAAAGAGACACTTCTCCAAAAAAGAAATACAGATGCCCAACAAATACATGAAAATATATTAAAAATATTAGCAATTAAGGAAATGCTAATCAAAATTACACTAAGAGTTCATCTCATACTAGTCAGAATGGTAGTCATCAAAATGACAAATGATAAATGCTGGAGAGGATGTGGAGAAGAAGGAAGCCTTACACACTGTTGGTGGGACTGTTAATTAGTACAACCACCGTGGAAATCAGTATGTAGATTCCTCAAATGAGGAGGCATGGAACGATCTTATGACCCAGTTATACCATTCCTCTTTTTTTTTTTTTTTTCTGAAAAATAAGTCATCTTACTACAGTGATACAAGCATTCCCATGCTGATAGCAGCACAAATCACAATGGCCTAACTATGGGATCAATCTAGATATGCATCAACAGATGAATGGATAAAGAAAATATAGTATATATACACAATGGAATTTTATTCAGCCTTTAAGAAAAATGAAATTATTTGCAGGAAAATGGATGGAAACTAGAGAACATCATGTTAAGCAAAATAAGTCAAATTCATGAAATTAAGGGTCATATATTTTCTTTCATATGTGGAAGGAAGCTAGAGAGAAAAAGGAAAAATGCAAGTGAGAGTGGATCTCCTGAAAGTCACAGGGAGATCAGCTGAAGAAAGGAATCAAGGGATGGGAGGCAGGAAGGAAGGGGGTAAGTGCTGGGGAGTGATTTTATATTGTTGTAGTATGTGCATTTACAACTATGAACAACAAATCCCATCAATATGTACATTTTAATGTACCAATAAAAAATAAGGGAAAAAAACTAATAATAATCTTTTAACCAGTGTCCTGCCACACCTGAGAGAGGTGAAGAATTCATGCAGCATATGCTTAACCTTGAGGAGAGGAAAAAATATTTCAAGACTCAAATTTAATGTGCTCCTTTGGTATGCTTAAACCTTAAAGAATATTACATAGCTGTGACATGCACTTACAGACCCAATTAATGGGGAGGCTGCGGCCAAAGATTGCTTGAGCCCAGGAGGTCAAAACCAGACTGGGCAACATGGACCCTGCTTATGAAAGAGTCCCTGTCTCTAAAAAATTAAAATAAAAACCATATAGGTGGTTTTCTTTTTTTTTTCCATTTTGCTTTGGTGTCTTACTCAAAACTTAAATCTTTGACAGGTATTTAATATTATTATTTTTTTTTTGAAAGAGGCTTAAAACATGAAGCAATGATTCAAGTGCCACAGGCAAGGAGATTCAAATTAAATTACTTTAATTTTTCAAATTTTCAATTTTATGTAATTCATCACATTTTTTTTTTGTGATTAAAATAGAAGGAATCTGGCCTGATAAGTGAATGGCTACCATTAATCCTATTCATGAAATATAAGCCAAAATAAAAAGAGAATTTTATAGACCTCAGAGACAGCCAGGAAGCTGCATACTGGCTCACCTGATGAATTCTAAGTGTACGCTTTTGTTGGTGTGATACCTCTGTTTTTCATATCATTGTTTGAGATGTTGAGGATATCTTGTATTATTGTGGCATCTTGAAGATCAAGAAACCGAAAGGAGAAACTTCTTCAAGGAGATGTTAGTGAGAAATAAAACCAGAAATACAGTTCTCTGACTCATAACATTTGACTTCCGGGGACAGTGGTATGATGAGGAAAAAATGGCTACATGAAAAGAGTGGGGTGGAAAAAAGAAATCCATTTAGAAACTAGTGGGGAAAAGAAGTTGAAGGAGGGAAATTTATTTTTTTATTTTATTTTTAAAATTTTTATTATTGGTTGTTTAAAACATTACATAGTTCTTGACATATCATATTTCATACATTTGATTCAAGTGGGTTATGAACTCCCATTTTTACCCCAAATACAGATTGCAGAATCACATCAGTTACACATCCACGTTTTTACATATTGCCATACTAGTATCTGATGTGTTCTGCTGCCTTTCCTATCCTCTACTATCCCTCCTCCCGTCCCCTCCCCTCCCATCTTCTCTCTCTACCCCATTCATTTCTCCCCCTTGTTTTTCTTTCCCCTTTCCCCTCACTTCCTCTTATATGTAATTTTGTATAACAATGAGGGTCTCCTTCCATTTCTATGCAATTTCCCTTCTCTCTCCTTTTCCCTCCCACCTCTCGTCCCTGTTTAATGTTAATCTTCTTCTCATGCTCTTCGTCCCTACTCTGTTCTTAGTTACTCTCCTTATATCAAAGAAGACATTTGGCATTTGTTTTTTAGGGATTGGCTAGCTTCACTTAGCATAATCTGCTCTAATGCCATCCATTTCCCTGCAAATTCCATGATTTTGTCATTTCTTAATGCAGAGTAATACTCCATTGTGTATAAATGCCACATTTTTTTTATCCATTCGTCTATTGAAGGGCATCTAGGTTGGTTCCACAGTCTTGCTATTGTGAATTGTGCTGCTATGAACATCAATGTAGCAGTATCCCTGTAGTATGCTCTTATTAGGTCTTTAGGGAATAGACCGAGAAGGGGAATAGCTGGGTCAAATGGTGGTTCCATTCCCAGCTTTCCAAGAAATGAAGGAGGGAAATTTAAACAGGATTTTTTCTTCTATGCTAATTTAAGAGTGATTGAGAATACTTTTATAGAAATGTCAGTGAAAACACAATGTCTGATAAACTTTTTCTTGATTATTTATTTGACCCACAAATACAGATAAATTGAAAATTTAGAAGATCAGTATCTGGCAGAGATAACATACTAAGATAAAGATATAATTAAGACTTTAAAATTTTGCAGATTGGAAAATTGAGTCAAAGCAAATAATATAAAATATAGGACTAACAGAGAAACAAAGGACTGATTTGAAGAATCTGAACTATTGACTTTGTAGGTAGACAAGGGTTCACCAGCCAAGGAATGAAGGTGACTTCTAGGAGCAGGAAAGGGGAAAGAATTCTCCCCATGAGAGTGATCAAGTGTCAGGTGCGAAGTGCTTATAGTCCCAGCTGCTTGGGAGACGGAGGAAGGAGGGTCATTAAGTCCAGGTGCTTCAGACCAGACTAGGAAACATACCAAGATCTTGTCCTCCCCCAAGCCCCCAAAAGTCCTGTAGTCTCACTTTGAAGGGTTGTGGGTGTGGCTCAGTGGTAGAGCATTTACCTAGGATAAGGCCCTGGTTTTGATCTAGCAATACATAGTTTAAAAAAAAAAAAATCAATAAAGGAATGTATTCTCCCCCAAAGTGCCCAGAAATAACACAATCTTGCTAACTGTGATTTTTGGCCCTGTAAGACCCATTTTGCTCTGACTTCCATGACTATAGAACAGTAAATTTGTGTATTTTAAGCCATTGAGTTTGTAGTAATTTTTATAGCAGCATAAGAAACTAATACAAAATCAAATGTGATCCTATAAAATTCAGGGTTTTAAAGTTGAACTTAAATAATTATTTCTTAATAAAATTCCTACTTAACTATAACATATAGTTTTATTTTAACACTAAAAATGACTAATCTTTTGTACATTAAATTTGATTATGTAATAATTAATAAATAGGTTAATTTCAGCTAAGTCAACTATATACTTCTGCAAGCTATTGTGTTAGTCAGCTTTTTGTCCCTGTGACCAAAATACCTGATAGAACAACTTAAAGGTGGAAATTTTATTTTGGGGTCATGGTTTCAGAAGTCTCAGTTCATGGTTGGCTGACTCCATTGCTCTGGGTTTGAGGGGAGGCAGAATATCATAGCCAAAGGTATGAAAATGTGGAGAAAAGCTGCTCTGCTCATGGCAGCCAGAAAGAGAAGAGAAGAGGAGAGAGAGAGAGAGAGAGAGAGAGAGAGAGAGAGAGAGAGAGAGAGAGAGAGAATATGAATATGAATGGGGTCAGAGATAAGATATAATCCCCAAGGACATGACCCACCTTACCTACAGTTTCGACCCAGTACAGTCATTCAAATTATTACTACATCAAATGGATGAATCCATTGATGAGTTTACTGCTTTCATCATTGTCCCACCTCTAAAACTTGCTGCGTTGGGGATCATGCTTTCAACCAAGAGCTTTTAGGGGTACGCTCCAGATCCAAACCATAGTACAGACTGCTACTTTCTAAATATCACATTTATTTTAGTAATAATATTTTTAACTTTTATCTCTTCTACGTTTTTTTTTTTCTCATGTGCTCTTGATACTTTTTTTAAAAAAACTTTCCATAGGGCAGTTTGTGTTCTGAGACCACACTTTTTTTCTTGAGAGTAGCTAAATTTTTCTCATTCACAACATAAATTGTAGAATAGTGGCTTTTTGAGCTGAAATTCAGGAAGCCAGTAATTCTTGGACCATTTTTTTTTCTTATATTATATTTCTGAAATCTGGTCTGGTGAATAAATTAGTGGGCATAGAACAAATAGAGAATTTCATATTATAAAAGTTATATCATTAACCTCCTGATTTCTATTTTAATTATTCTTGTTCTTTTTTTAAATCTAAACTTTGGACAAGATTTATTCAATCAGGTAAGTATATAGAGGAAAGTACAAGAATAATAAACATAGAACCTAAGAATGCTCTTTGTGCTTCCCCTTTGCCTGATTCCATTAATGTTTTCATCTATACTGTTACTTCTCCTTTTCACTAGAATTACACCTTCTTCAACTCAGCAAAGAAACATTGAACACAGGATTAAGACTAGAAATGAAGAAAACATGAGAATTGACTGGAAGTCCAGGGGTTCCCAACGTGAATTTCCCTAAATTGGAATATATTCACAGCCTCCAGGGGTAAATCTCAAACCCCAGAGCAGAAGTCTGGTAGCATCTGGGTGGGGATTATCTGATTCCAGGTTTTTGTGTTGAAATCAATCTCAGAGATAAGAGACTCTTCAGGGACTCTGAGGCAATGTGTCACTAGTACAAAGACAACTAACAAGATTTTAAAAAAATTATAAATATTGTATTATTCTTGAGCAAATTAGATGGGAAATATTTAAATTTTGTCTTAAAGTAGAAAGTACTATTGCTCCAGCCATTGTAGTATTGTAAGTTTTAGCTATAATGTTAGTTGTACAGATGAGTAATAATATTGGAAATACTATTCAAAAGTGATAAATTGGTAAGTGATACACAGATTTATAAATATTTATATATACTCACAGAGATGTGTGTATAAATATATGCACATCCACAATCACTCCCCAATTTATCTCTTTTATATTGTATTTCCAATACTATTATTCATCTTTACAATGAATACATATATACACATATATAATGTATAAATTAGTATACATTTTTATAAATTAGTATACATTAGTAAATATACATTAGTATACATTAATACATATATACATATATATGTACGTGCGCGCGCGCACACACACACACACACACACACACACACCCTGTTTTGCAAGGGGCTTCAGAAAAAGTAACTGATATTTTCAATCTGTGATTCCTACATAATTAGTGAATAATATATTTAAATCCCTTTTTTATATATCTACTCCCAGGTTTGTGGTGTGGCCTTGTCTCTCTTTAAAGTTCACCTGGTCAGAGGTGAACTCTACATTTCAGAACTCCTAGCACTGACTTAGGCTGCTACAGACACTCTTTGTTGAATTAGTAGTCTTGGTCAAAAGAAGTAACAGTAGAGGCCAGTGTAACAGGTTAATTACCTGAAAGAAAGCATATGAATTAAGGAGAATATAAAAAGGTTACCAAGAGTATAGACAAAATCAGGAGAAGAAACCCTAGTGTATTTACTTTCTTTGAACCACAGGAATAAGGTGAGAAAGGTATCCAAGTAGGCTAAGGGTTCAGTGAGTTCTTATTTAAATGTACTGCATTTCTAGTTGCCCTTTGTAGGAGCCCATTTCCCCATATTAATGACATTAAAATAAAAAGTAATATATGCAAATGAATTAAATAGTAATTGTAAGCAGAGCAATGCCTGGTCTAGTTAGCTTCCTCTTGGGAGAAAGCTTTGGTGGTGGAGGGCTTAGTCTGAGAGATGTTGGTATAGCAGAATCATGAAAGGAAAGCATTCAAGTTATAGATAAATAGATAACATGAAGTTTGCATGCTCAAGTGTTTTGGGGTACTGGAAAATTGGGCTCTGTGTTGACTATAAATCTTATGACTGATTATGACTATATCTTGCCTGGTACAGTCATCCATATTACTATGTGGAAGTAACCTTGGCCTGGCAAGTTGTAGAAAGTTTATTGGAAATCTGTGCTTGGAATATGACTGGGGAATCACAGAAATAATCTCAGCTAGTTGCTACAATTGTTCTATATGCGTCAGTGATCACTCTAAGAATTGTTCCATACCAGGATAAATAAAAGGGTGTCAATATTCTCCAGCATTCACTGGCCTCTCTGCAACAAACTGCGGTGAACCTAAACCTGTAAGTGACTGATCCCCCCAAAACTACTCTTTGAACATGAATTGGCTACTCTGGTAATTTCCCTCATCTTTCCCCAATTTATATTAAATGAATTAAGCCTAAACCTGAGAATGTAAAATATATTATGTCCTAGTATGGATCCAGTACTAATTTATGTACTATTGTACCTTTACAATAAACTTAGGCTTTTTCCATCTTCAAGGAGCTGAGTTTTTTAAAACACATCAGTGATTATAAACTGAACTATTCTGTCATCTTAAATAGTGGATTTTTGTATGATAATTTGGGAATGTGGAAAATATTAACTTTGTGGCAGTTAAAAAACTGGAAAAAGAAAAAAAAACAGAATGCTGCAGAAGCAGTACCCAGAGGGTGCACCAAACTGGTCTGAATGGACAGAATGCCAACTTACATTACATCCAACTCATCCCACCTCATACTGGTGAGAAGGGAAGCTGAGTCTCATATCAAACAGCTGCAAATTAGGCTGTTTGAACTGGCAGCTCAGAGAGCAGTGCAAACACAGAAAGGGGTTAACAACCCCCACCCCTTGGTCTCTCAGTGCATAATTCAAAAAGAATTGGAAAGGAAGAGTATCGGACATGGATAGTGACCACCCAATCTGGTCAACTATTTTGACCATCTTAGTGGAGACGGTCCCTTTATTCTTTAGAATTTTTTCTTTTGTGTGTGTGTGTGTGCGCGCGCACACATGTGTGAATTCTTGCTATGCTGATTTGTTCAGGGCCATATATACGTACACTTCTTTGTTTCTTTTTTTCTAGTTTTTAGTATTTTTTTTAAAGATAGTAATTTTGTCCTTGCCTTGTCTTTGGGGATTTTGTTTCTCTTTGGATTGTAAATCTTGTTTCAATTTTGAATTATTTTCATTAGTTTATTTCTCTTGTTTCACTTTATCTCTTATCATCTCTGCTAATAACTAAATTCTATTGACTTCCATAGTGTTTGCACCAATTTTCACTCCCATCAACAATGTATGAGGGCACCTTTTTTCTCATGTTCTCACCAATATTTATTGTTACTTGTATTCTTGAAAATTGCCATTCTGACTGGAGTGAGATGAAATCTCAATGCATTTTAAATTTGCACTTCTCTAATTGCTAGTGATGTTGAATACTTTTTCATACATTTGTTGACCATGTTTATTTCTTCTTTTTGACAAGTGTCTGTTTAGTTCCTTTGTGTGTTGGCTCCTTTCATTCGTCATTATATGTGAAAAAATTAAAAAAAAAAAAGAAAAGAAAGAAAGAAACAGGAAAAAAAAACATAATTAAACTTGGTAATCTTGTTTTTAACCTTTTGACCAAGGTATCACATATTATAAGAGCATGAATATTAAGAGAACAGCTCAATAGATTTATTTCCATTGGCACAGCCCAAGTAACCACCATTCAGACCTAGACTAGAAACTTTCCAGCATGCTGGAAGTTTCCTACAGTTCCCCTCTTGGTCATTACTCCTCCACAGAGAATCTGTACTAGGTCTTTAGTCAGCATAGATCAGATTTCCTTATTCTTCAGCTTCCTGTGAATAGAGTCAAATGGATGTACTTCTGTGCCTGACAATAATGTACAAGATTCACTCCTGTTGCATATAGCATTAGTTTATAGTTTATATTGCTGAATAGTATTCTTCTACATGAACATACTAAAATTGATTTATATAGATTCCTGGTGATGGACTTTGGAATTATATTCAGGTTTTCACTTTCAAAAAATTCTATTTATTTTTGTCAGTACTGGAGATTGTACTTTGCCACTGAGCTATATCCTCAGATCTTTCTTAAAATTTTATTTTGAGACAGGTTCTTGCTAAGTTGTCCAGGTTGGCCTCAAACTTGAGATCCTCCTGCCTCAGTCTCCCAGGTAGCTGTGATTAAGGTGTATGCCACTGCACTCAGTTCAGTTTTGGCTCTAATGCATAAAATTGGTGTGTATATTATTAGACATATATATACTTTTGGTGGACACATTATGGGTCCATTTACATTTCTACCAAAAATATGTGGTGAGCCTAATCCTTGAAGTGATTTCTTGGAACCACAGAGGTGAGGTAAATGAAGTATCTAAGTAGGCTAAGGGTTCCAAATACTTTTATTATTTTAGTGTCATGGTAGGTATATTGTGAAATTGCTTTGATTTTTAGTTTGCACTTCTCTGATGACTGATAATATTCAGCATTTTTTTCATGTGCTTGCCGCAGTCTGGCTGGGCACAAAATCACGAGCCACTCAAGCAGGAACAAACTTTATTTTTTGAAACTGCCGCCAATGCCCCGTACGCGTCCGGGAAGATTGCCGATGGACCCATGCCACGTTCTCCTGGATCCCAAGAGGCAGTTCCTCCTCCGGAATTCCCTCCTACCGCACTTCCCCAACCAATGGGAACTCTCCAGGAGTCCCAGCAGGCCTAGGTGGACAGCAGGAGTCCAATATCCATATGAATGCAAATCTTAACATAATCATATCATCTCAATGGCTAGCTGGGGTCACCTTTCAACCAAAAATGCCATGCATCACATTACTTGGCTGTGGCTTTTAGCATCTTCAAGGGATACTATAGCATTAACTACATACTGACTATCAGAAAATAAATTAAATACAGAATTTTTAAACATCACAAAAGCTTGTAATACTGCATTAAGCTCTACCTTTTGAGCTGATTGTTTGGGTACTAAAAATGTAAAAGTTTGATCAGGGGTAACTACTGCTGCTGTACCATTATTTGACCCATTGGTGAATATATTTGGAGCATTTATGATAGGGGTTTTTCTTGTCATTTTTGGAAAAACTACAGGATGCTTAGACCAAAAAGACAGCAAAGAATTAGATGGTAAGTGATTATCAAATGAAACATTAGATCTACACATGATTATTGCCCAAGTATTTAACTCATTAGCTAACTCATCAATTTGATCCATAGTATATGGAGTAATAATTTTATTGGGAGAAATCCCAAACACTCCCTTTGCTGCTTTTATTCCTTTGAGTATTAATTGTCCTACAGCCTCAGGATACCTAGTAAGAATAGTGTTAGGAGAATAAGATAAATGTATCCACAATACTGGACCTTCTTGCCAAAATACTCCTGTAGGAATATTTTTTGTTGATAGTACAATAAATAATAAAGGCAAACTTATATCAATTCTATCCAAATGCATATTTTCCATATATGTTTCAATGATTTTTAATGTCTTTCTTGCTTCAGGCGTTAACATGTGGGGTGAATTTGGATCTGATGGACCTTTTAGGCTATCAAATAAAGGTCCTAGCTCTCCTGTTGGTATGCCTAGATAAGGCCTTATCCAATTTATGTCTCCCAATAACTTTTGAAAGTCGTTAAGTGATTTGAGTTGATCTACTCGTATTTGAATTTTTGGTGGACGGACCATGGTTGAGGATAATAGAACTCATAAATAATTAATTGGAAGATTTAATTGTACTTTATCTATTGCTATCTCTAGATTATAATTTTTAATAAATTTGTAAGTGTGGCATAACATTCTAGCAATGTGTTTTTATCTTTATGTGCCAATAACACATCATCCATATAGTGAAATATTTGTAGTTCAGGATTTTGATTTCTAAGTGGCTGGATTGCTTTGTTAACATACATTTGACACATAGTTGGACTATTAGCCATCCCTTGAGGAAGTACTTTCCATTCATATCTCTGATCAGGACCTTCATGATTTAGTGCAGGGATAGTAAATGCAAAATGTGGACTATCCTCAGGATGAATTGGAATTGAAAAAAAACAATCTTTAATATCTATAGCTAAAACATACCAGGTTTTTGGTAAAGCAGACAATTGGAGAATTCCTGATTGAGCAGGTTCCATAATAACCATCTCATTATTAATGGCTCTTAAATCTTGCAATAATCTCCATTTACCAGATTTCTTTTTAATGACAAAAATGGGAGTATTATGGGGAGATACGGAAGGTTGTATATGTCCCTCCACTAATTGTTGTTTGACCAGGTCATGGGCTACTTGTATCTTTTCTTTAGTCAGGGGCCACTGAGGAACCCACACTGGTCTTTCTGATTTCCAAGTAATTTTGATTGTCTCAGTGGCCCTTTCTGAAAATCCAATACATGTCTATTTATTCCTTGATCTATTTGAATTGGTGCTGCTATACCTTGTTCTTGTTCTCTTAATATTTTTTCTTTCCTAAAGCCTTGTTTAGCCCTAGTAGTGGGCGTGTTAGGATTGATGTTATTTGTTAATGTCAAACCTAATTGATCTAGGACATCTCGTCCCCATAAATTTATAGGAAGATGATCTAATACATAAGGCTGTATAGTTCCTTCACATCCTTCAGGATCCTTCCAATCTAATACCATTGCACTTCTATGGGGATTAGTCGCCATTCCTAGGCCTCGAAGTGTTTGAGTGGCTTGTTGTAATGGCCAATGTTTTGGCCATTCTTGACGAGATATGATGCTAAGGTCAGCACCTGTGTCCAGTAGCCCATTAAATTCATGTCCTTGAATATTTAGTTTTAGCATGGGGTGAGAATCTAAATTTAAAGACAGCATAGCCCGATCTACACCTGTGGAGCCTAATCCCCTGGAAACTCTTTCCACAGTACTACTGGAAAATTTATCATGCAGGCTGGGTATTATTAATAACTGTGCTATTCTATCTCCTGGTGAAATTACTGATATACCTCTTGGAGAACTAACTATAATTTTTATTTCACTCTCATAATCGGGATCAATTACCCCAAGACTTATCATAAGTCCTTTTAGTGTAGAAGAACTGCGTCCCAATAATAAGCCTACTGTTCCTTGGGGAAGAGGTCCTTTTACTCCTGTGGGAATGATTTGAACTCCCATCTCTGGAGTTAGTACTGCTCTGGCAGAGGCACAGATGTCCAACCCTGTGCTCCCTCTAGTTTGTCTGATGAGGGATTTAATGGATAATGTGTCCTGGGTACTACCCTGATGGTGTTGCTGGGTTCCTCCATTGTCCCGTATACTTGTGGTTTTGGGCCCCGGAGCATTGGGCCCTCCAGTCCGTTTTTTGGCAATGGAGCCTGATGCCTTTCTCCATGATATCATGGGTAAAGACTTGGTCCTTGTCCATTTTTTGATAATGGAATACCCTCTATGGTGGTTTGAGAACGGCATTCATTAGCCCAATGTCTCCCTCTATGGCATTGTGGGCAAATACCCGGTATTCTATTTCTTTGATACCTAGCTTTGTTAAACCCTCCTCCTATGGGGCAACTTCTTTTAAAATGTCCTGTTTGATCACAATTATAGCATGTTTTGGGCCTGGCACCTAAAGCCTGTTGTACTGCTGCCAAGACTTGCTCTTGTTCATTAATGTCTCTACATAATTTAATATATGTGTTTAAATCTTCATGTCTCCATGGTCTAATGACCTCTCTGCAGCAACGATTTGCTTGGTCATAAGCCAGTTGTTTTATAAATGGCATTGCCTGTTCTGTATCCCCAAATATTCTAGAAGCTGTTTGAATAAGCCTATCTACAAATTTAGCGTAAGGTTCATTAGTTCCTTGTATTACCTTAGATAATTATTCTTGTAAATCTCCATGCCTCTGTAAAGTTTTCCATGCCCTAACCGCATCTACAGCAATTTGTGCATATACGCCAGGATCATATTCAATTTGTTGCTGTTGACCCTCATAAGGTCCTTTTCCTAACAACATATCTAGATTTCTTTGAGGGTAACCGGCTGCTGCATTTCGCCTAGCTGTCTCCATGCAAAATTCCTCATTGGCAACCTTCCATAACAAATATTGTCCTCCATTTAGCACAGATTGACACATGTTAGCCCAATCTGCTGGCGTCATGTCCAAGTTGGTAATGAATTCGACCATGCTCACAGTGAAGGGTGCTTGCGGCCCATAGGTTGTTACAGCCTCCTTTAATTGCTTCACTGTTTTGAAATCTAAAGCACGGTGAATTTGTTGCCCTCCTGCCTGCTCAAGTACAGGGCATGCTAATCTTTGGGGTCCTGCCTCAGGATTCCGTCCATCAACTACAGGAGTTGAGGGCTGCTCAGCTGTAGATGGAGCTGTTGGTTGAATTACGCCCTCTGGTGATAGAACGAAGTTAGTAGCAGCCTTCTGTTATAATTCCCCGCCTGATGGTTGTTTTTCCTCTAAGCTTTCTTCCTTCAAATTTTCCTCTGTCTGACTAGCTCAAGAGACCTTCTCTTTTGCTTGACCTAACATGTTTTCTACCATAGTCTGCACCTCTAACAATTTATTTAACAGTCTTTGGTTTGTTTTTTACTAGTTTCTAATCTACTATAAAGGTAACGCAACCCAATAAGATAGCATAAAACAAAACCGAAACAGAATGAAACAAAAACGGAACAAAAAATAGTTGTATCAATTTTCTCTTTCTCAGGACTGAACAACTTCAAACCTTGAGCCAACTATTTTTCCCAGTTTGCCTGAGAAAATTCTAGGGATAGGCAGCTTGAAACAAAATCAAAATAAATCAAAACAAGAACACATTGTTTTTTGAAATGGTCACCCATTCTCTCACCTTCCCTCAGGGGCGAGCAATTTTACTCACCTCCAAGCTTCAGGCGTGCCCCGCACAGGCCACCAAAGAACCTCACCCCCTGACTGGTGCATAGACCTATCCACTAGTATGGCTATATGCTGGACTGGTAGTCAGTGACGGGATGATCCAATTGCAGTGGTGTCAACCTAAGACAGGAGGCTGACGCCTAGAGGTCAGTTTTCCGATGACGGGTAAGAACCATATGTTGAATTGGACAAACCTAACAGGCACGGTCCCTAGCCACATTGCTTGTTGCTTAATTAAACAGAAGGGGGGAGATGCTAAGAGCCACAGCCAAGTAATATGATGCATGGTATTTTTGGTTGAAAGGTGACCCCAGCTAGCCATTGAGATGACATGATTATGTTAAGATTTGCATTCATATGGATATTGGACTCCTGCTGTCCACCTTGGCCTGCTACGGGACTCTGCTACGGGACTCCTGGAGAGTTCCCATTGGTTGGGGAAGTGCGGTAGGAGGGAATTCCAGAGGAGGAACTGCCTCTTGGGATCCGGGAGAACGCAGCGTGGGTCCATCGGCAATCTTCCCGGACGCGTACGGGGCATTGGCGGCAGTTTCAAAAAATAAAGTTTATTCCTGCTTGAGTGGCTCGTGATTTTGTGCCCAGCCAGACTGCGGCAGTGCTTATTATCAATTTGCACATCTTATGAAGTGCCTGTAGAAGTCTTTTGTTCATTTTATTGGGTTGTTTCTTTTGTTGATTAGTTGGAGATTTTTAAACATTTTAGATTTGAGTCACTTGTCATATATATATATATGTATATACATATATATATATGTCAAATATGGATATAAAGATGTCAGACAGAAATGTATACATATGTGTATATAAATATGTACATCATATTTATATATGATGTATTATGTATATGTATTATGTATATCAGATACAGCTACATCAATGCCTATTTGCCAATAAGTGTATAAATGCATGTATGATATATTCTTCCCCAGTCTGTACCTTGATTTCTAATTCTCTTAATTATGTCTATTAATGGTAAGAAGTTCTTAATCTCAATGAAGCCCAAGTTGTCTTTTTTTTTTAATTTTTGTTTTGTTTTGTTTTTTTAGTTGTCAATGGACCTTTGTTTTATTCATTTATATGTGGTGGTGACAATCAAACCCAGTGCCTCATACATGCTAAGCAAGCACTTTGCCACTGAGTCACAACCCCAGCCCCTGTCATTTTTCTTTTATAATAATATTCTTTTCTGTACTTTAAGAAACCATCATATGTACCAAATCAATAAAGATATTCTAAATAAAAAATATCTAAAGATGTTTTCTACTAGAAGCTTTCTTTTCTGCCTTCCAGATTTAAGGCTATCACCACCTCAATTTATTTTCATGTGTGTATGAGATAGAGTGGAGTTGACTCTCTTCCATATGGATTTCCAATTATTCAAGCACCATTTATTAAGAAAATTTCTCTTTTTTTTTCCTCAAGGAATTGCTCTGGCATCTTTTCCATATACGTGGGTCATATGCATGTGACCTTGGGTCTGGGCTCTCCATACACAATGTCTTAGTAGCTGCTGTAACTTTTTAATAAATATTGAAATATGGACTATAAATCCACTAAATTTTCAGAATTATTTTGACTGTTACTATTCTAGGTCTTTTGTATTTCCATTATTTATATATTCAACTTGTTAATTTTCATGAAATATAATCCTTCCTAGAATTTCACTGGGATTGCCTTGGATCTACGTATCAATAGAAACACAATCAACATCTTAACAATATTGCATCTTTTAGTCAATGAACACGATGCATTTCTCAATTTATTTAGACATTTTAAACTTTATTTCCATGATATTTTATATTTTTCAGTGTAAGATTTTTTAGATATCTTTTGTTGGATTTATTCTTAGGCATTGATATTTTATTGCTATTATAAGTGATATTTTTTTTTAAAAAAATCTCATCCAGACTTTGCATCTAATATTCAGGAACATATTTGATATTTGTTGTGTACCAATGTTACTTGTTAATTCTCATAGTTGTTTTGTAGATTCTTTTGGATTTTTAAAGTTCATAACCATTCTCTGTGAATAAGGACAGCTTTATTTTTTCTTTACAATTGCTAAACCTTTTATTTTCTTTTCTTATATTATTACATTGGTTAGCACTCTAGAGAGAGTGTTGAGTAGAAGTCGTGAGCTCATAATCATCTTTAAAAGTCTTCCTTATTTCTAAATGTAATCCAAGAGTCATCATTTCTGTTAATTTACTATTTGGTGGGTAAAATAAGTTTGTTCTACAGTTTCTCCTTGATGGCTCTCTCTTTTATTCCCTTATCCCCACTACATTTGGCTTCACTGTCATTTTGGCTTGGAATTCAGCCCTTTAAAATCTTCATAATTGGAATGTTGCTACATTGATCAGTTCTACTTCATGGGGATTCAAGAGATGAGAGAGTGAGGAATATCTACTTTACACTTAGTGCTGTATTCCTCATTTGTCTCCAAATTACCAAGTTTGTCAATTCCTTCTGCCTTCTTACCTTATAGGAAATTGCCAAAAAACACCCCAAATTTTTCATCATAAATTGAAATATTTATAAGAGATACAATGTAGTATGTTGTAACTAGTAAAATTTTAAAACAAAACTGTTTACCTCACTCTAAAAAATATCAATTGGAATATAAATATATGACAATACAATCCCTAACTTTATCTAATAAATATACGAATAAGCTTTTCTTTTGAATTTGGAAATTTAACTTCTTTCCTTTTTCTCCTTAATTTCATATTTATACTTTTATTATAGTTCATTGTATTTTATGTATTTCTTAAATTGAATATCCATTTATGCTTCTCAAACTCAAAAATGCATATAAATTGATATTTTGATAGCAAATTTTATTTGACATTGAAATTCTATTTTAAATTCAGTACATACTATAGGAATAAATATTTTTCTGGACTGAATTATAATTAGTATAAAATTGTAGAAACAAAAGAGTATAACTTTATATATGACCGATGATCTTTAAAATGGCAACATTTGTATTTTTATTGAAAACTTAAAAATAATTGTTATTAAATATAAGGAGTTAATTATTAATGGAAATATAACCCATAATAAGATTAATAGAACCTTAAAAACAGCATATGTCTATGGATGAATGTGACTTTTTGCTAGAATGAAATAGAATTTAACCTGATCTTGTCATAGGTGAGGCCTAAAGAGTTTTCATAAGTAGAAGTACTGAAATACTCATCACTTGTGTAGTAAGAAGATGGGAAAGGAAGATTTTTACAGTAGTGTCAGTACATTCTTGACCACTACCTAAGTTATATGCCAAAAATTAAAAAAAAAAATCTATCATTTAAAACTATTTTTGTAAATGTATTGTTTATTTGAAAGTTGCTAAGATTTTTAAATATTCTAACGACAAAACCTAAATATTTGATGTAATGCATATTTCAATTAGCCTGATTTACCCATTCTATAATACATACTTATTTCAAAACATCATGTTACATACCTCAAATGTATTCAATTTTTGTCAGTTAAAAAATAAAATTATTTTAATCATGTGTCATCTAACAACTGATCTCCCCCAACCCAGTTTTGCTAAATGCAAAGAACTAGAAAACACCTGATGTGCAAGATGATTTGTTATCAGTGATTAGTCACTTCTTCATTTGGGGGACATATCAAAAAGGTCTTAACAAAACTCAAATGCCTATTAATTGTACTACTTACCCTTTCTCTAAAAGGCACATTGTCTACTTTTACAAGAAAAGTTTAGAAATATAGAAATATGCTTTATTTCATTACAGTTATGCTAATTTTTAAACAGAAAATACTTATGTTTTATTACATATTTTTGCCAAAACATTAATAGCTACATATTTAGTAGCTAAGAGTAGACAACATCATTTTGCCTTATATCCACAATGTGGATACATTTTCTTAACATAGAAAATACTTCTTACCATATTCAAAAGAAGTGACTTTACTAAAGTATTCTGATTTTCCAGCTTTTCAAATGTAAATTCCCAACTAATGGCATATTCTATAAGAATAGCCAAAAAGAACTGCTTTCATTTTAAAAATAAGAAAAGGTAAAACCATAAAACAATCTGCTACCACTCCTACCACCTATTCTTTCATATATTTGAATTAACAATATTCCAATATAGTCCATTTATTTTTATTTCTGTTACCCTTCTAGCTTCATGGTAACAGAAATAAAAGTAAAGTAAAAGCAGAGAGCTAGTGTGTCATTGGAATTTATCATTAAGAACTGGTCTCATTTACTGGGTGCCCCAGAGGTTTTCTACATCCTAGTAAAAGATATTTTATTAAGATTTTTGATAGGTGTTGGGCATGGTGGTGCACAACTGTAATCCCAGTCACCCAGGGAGGCCAAGGCAGGAGGATTGCCAAGTTCAAGGCCAGCCTCAGCATCTTAGTGAGATTCTGTCACAAAGTTAAAAATAAAAAGGACTGGGGATGTGGCTCAGTGGTTAAATGTCCCTGGATTCATATCTCTAGTACCAAAAAAAAAAAGATTTTTGATAAATGAGAGGTAGTCATCTCCTTTGCAAAGTGAGAGGCTCATGTTTAAGCTGAACATTTTAGAAATGGGTACATACAGAAGATGAAAATTGATTCTCTTACAAACATCCTTGCCTGTATACCCCTTGAAAAGCATTCATATGTGGGGACACACACACCCCAGTTAGAGACTGTCTGTGTTAAGACATGTTCACAATTGGAACCACTTAATAATTTCAGTCAGTTATCAGAATTCTGGATGGTGGTGGGGTGTGCTGGGTATCTTCCATTTGCCCCTTCCTACCACTTGTTCACCCTGCTCCTAGAACGTCACTGCTCTCTCTATTGTAAATAATTTTCTCTCCTGGGTTTTGATAATCTCTCTCTACCTTCCTTCTTTTGGCCTTGGAGAAGGGGTGGTTCTCCTGCTGGTCCCTGCATTATTCTCTGTGGCTTCCCAACCCTCCTACACCTTTGCAATTGGTCCCATTGTAAATTAGCCCTTCTTGAATTTTGTCCTAATTTGAGCATGCCATCTGCTTCCTGTTCGTGGAGACCCTAACAGATACTTTAGAGATTACTGACTGCTCCCAGGTTCCCTCAGGAGAATAGCTCCAAACATGTTTTGGAGCCAAGGAGCTTAAAATGGATATGGGTATGGATGGAAAATTTTGAGGGCTGAGTTGCAGAGACACAAAGTCACTCTAATGGCCTCTTTTCACATTGCTTCCTGTTACACCAGAATGAACAACAGCCTTATAACAATAGGATAGAAGCGCTGAACTTCACTGAAGACTATTTAAAGATATTCCTTAGATATACACTTTTTTCCATGTTCAAGTGTCCCCAATATTCAAACATTTCTAATGTCAAAGTTGATGCATTCATCTCTATCTAAAGTCACCTTGAGGATGCTCTCAGTTTCTAACTTGTGTTTTAAGCCTTCATTCCCCACCAGCGAGAGATTGTTTCTTTTAAATTCTGTGTAAAATTTCACTTCAGAATTGCTAACCTCATACTTACCAGAGTTTGTTATTACACAGCCTCCTTTGTCTTATCCTTAGTGTTCCTAAACTTGGGTGTTCAGTTTCAGAATGACTTCCCGGATAAACTTAGGCTCTTCAAAACCTACCAAAAAGCCAGACTGGAGAAGAACATTTGAAATATTGTCCTCTCAGCACCAGCAGCATGAATCTGGTTGCAGTGCCGATCAAAGAGGATGAACACAGGATCAAGGCAAACATTAGCTCTGACAAGGAGGTCTCTTAACCCTAAAGAGAATTACTTTCTTAACTGCCTCTTCCTTTTCAAGACTGTCTACCCTAGTCTTTCACGGAATTAGCCTTTCCCTTTATTATGCAAAATATTTAAATTACTCTGTTCACTGGAATTAGCCTTTCTCATTATTATGCAAAATGCTTTAAATCACTTATTTTCTTCCTTTCTCACACTCACCCCTATCCCTTTCTTTTTTAAAATTTTTTTTCTTTTTTTTCTTTTCTTTTTTTTATTGTTGGTTGTTCAAAACATTACATAGTTCTTGACATATCATATTTCACACTTTGATTCAAGTGGGTTATGAACTCCCATTTTTACCCCATACAGATTGCAGAATCACATCGGTTACACATCCACTGATTTACATATTGCCATACTAGTGTCTGTTGTATTCTGCTGCCTTTCCTATCCTCTGCTATCCCTCCTCCCCTCCCCTCCCCTCCCCTCTTCTCTCTCTACCCCATCTACTGTAATTCATTTTTCTTCCTTGTTTTTTTTTCCCCTTTCCCCTCACTTCCTCTTGTATGTAATTTTGTATACCCCTGAGGGTCTCCTTCCATTTCCATGCAATTTCCCTTCTCTCTCCCTTTCTCTCCCACCTCTCATCCCTGTTTAATGTTAATCTTCTTCTCATGCTCTTCCTCCCTATTCTGTTCTTAGTTACTCTCCTTATATCAAAGAAGACATTTCGCATTTGTTTTTTAGGGATTGGCTAGCTTCACTTAGCATAATCTGCTCTAATGCCGTCCATTTCCCTGCAAATTCTGATTTTGTCATTTTTTAATGCAGAGTAATACTCCATTGTGTATAAATGCCACATTTTTTTTTTTATCCATTCGTCTATTGGAGGGCATCTAGGTTGGTTCCACAGTCTTGCTATTGTGAATTGTGCTGCTATGAACATCGATGTAGCAGTATCCCTGTAGTATGCTCTTTTTAGGTCTTTAGGAAATCAAAACCACCCTAAGATACCATCTCACTCCAGTAAGATTGGCAGCCATTATGAAGTCAAACAACAACAAGTGCTGGCGAGGATGTGGGGAAAAGGGTACACTTGTACATTGCTGGTGGGACTGCAAATTGGTGCGGCCAATTTGGAAAGCAGTATGGAGATATCTTGGAAAGCTGGGAATGGAACCACCATTTGACCCAGCTATTCCCCTTCTCAGTCTATTCCCTAAAGACCTCTATCCTTTTCTATCTTGAGATGATCTCTTGTCCTAACAGCATTAAGGACCCTGATCCTTACAGTGATACACATTTTAATGGCTACTTCCTTAGCAACACTTAAAATTCAAAATCAGCCAAATCTTGAACTTCAAAGCATCGAATTTTAAAAACCTACAGTACTTCTAGCCTTATAATGAAACACCACAGTACCTGCCCCATTCCTTGTCATTTCTTATTTCCATTCCATGAAGTGTCTCTTTTCTTCATATGCTTAGTCTAAAATCTATGGATTCTGTGTCTTTTTTATATATCACTCACTGTGGGAGCTGTGGGGAGCTGCACTTTGAGGAGTGAAGGACTCATCCCATTAACCGCTCTGAGTGCTGCTGTCAGGAAATCTTCAATTGCCAGATGTCCTCGGGAACTGCATCTGCTGAAGAGAACTGCCTCTGCCCAGGGAGGCCTACACTCAATAAATTATATACACAGAAGTATAAATGACCAAGGTCCTTGTCCCAACTTGTGACACACTACTTTGAAGAATTAGCTTATATCAGAGCACCTTATAGGGTTGGCTGAGGCCTTCTGTCGGAATCCATTTTATGGACTTCTATAACAAAATACCTAAGACTGGGTACTTTGTAAGGAAAAATAAGTGTTTGGGGAAGAACACAGAGGCTGAAAAAGTTCAGATGACTACCTGTGATGAGGGCCTCATGCGAACGAGGTGGATGCCATCACACAGTGAAGTTCATGAGACAGGGGCAATGGGCCAGCAGAACGCACATAAGAGACCAGAAATGTGGGGTGGCCTCACTTTATAACAGGCATTCATGAGAACTAAACCAGTCTCTCAATACCTAACCCACCTTTGTGAGACAGGAATTAATCTTTTTCAAGGATGGGGCCCCGTGCCTCCCAGGAGGCTCCACCTCTTAACATTTCACCATTTCTCAAAACTGTTCCATTGGAGCCCAATCTTCCAGATGTGAACCCCCAGGGTTCAACCATGTTTAAACCTTAGCATCTTCTTTGAGCAGTCCAACTTCTCTTTCTGCTTAATCCTGTTTCCTTCCCTTTCCTTACAAAGATAATTCCCTAGTAAATTTCAGCATGCTGATCTCCTTCTCAAGAGTTGTCATCTGGAGAAATCAATCTGGGGCATTACCTGCTGACTTCCTGCTATTGTATATCAGAATTTTTCTCTTGTACAGCACTCCTCTTTCTCTGTTCCTACCACAACTCATTCCCCTCATTTTACCTTTCTTAAACAGTGATAATATCATTTTTAGATAAATCAACATGCAATATGATAATGTAATCATTATTCACAGCTGAGTCACATAGTTTAGTATGACTATATCTTATTTCATGTACTTTTCCTTTTTCCTGATATAACAGTTGCCTAATTTTTTCACTTCTTGGTGCATGTACCAATTTTCTCTTCATTCTAACTATTACATTAGTTTGTCTCTGAACATGGTCACAAATATTATTCTTTCATCAGTTGTATATTATTCTTAGAGCCATTGTTCTTAGAAGGCTCTGTCCGGCTCTAATTTAATTGTTCCCAGTGCCTTCTGATGGCTGTTATCTTGGTATTTCTGTTCTCCATCATTCTGAATACTTTTTTCCTCTGTATTGTACCCATTTTTTCCTGGATTCCATATCTTCTTTTCTGGTTTCATTGGGCACATGTTCTAGTAGCTTTCTGAAAAGGGGAGCATGGGAGGTAAACTTTTAAGACTTTGCATTTCTGAAAATTTCTTTCTTTTTTTTTTTTTTTTTTTTTTTTTTTAATACTTGGCTGATTCTTGGCTGTTGCTCGGTTGAGTACAGAATTTTAAATGAAAAATAATCATTTCCTCCGAATTTTGAAGGCATCTTTCTATTTGCTTTCCATTTTCAGGTAAAATGTTAGGAAGATTTTGTCTCTTTTATGTGGTATTGTTTGTTTGCTTATCTTTTTTTTTTTTCTTTAAATATTTTTTAAAGTTGTTAACAGACCTTTATTTAATTTATTTATATGCAATGCTAAGAATTGAACCCAGGGCCTCACATGTGCTAGGCAAGCACTCTACCACTGAGCCACAACCCCAGCTCTGTTTGCTAATCCTTTTAAGCTTCAAATTACCCCTGGTGGTTTTTGGTTTTGTTTTGTTTTGTTTGTCTTGATAATGTGACTTGAGTCTCTATTCATTGATCACGCCATGGGTCTTTTCCATCAGGAACCTCATCCCTATTCATTCTAGGAAACTTTCTGATTATTGCTCTGACAATATCTTTTCTCCATATTTTCATTTTGTTTCAGATGTTGCACCTTTTGGCTTCATAGTTTCATTTTCTTGTCTGTTCTCTTTCTCTTTGTGTTTTGACTTATTGACGCCAGTTAGGGATATTTTTCTCATTTCCTTTTTATTGTGCTGATTACTTTTACTTTTTTTCCTATTATTTGTTTCCAAGAGTTCTTTCTTATTTTCTCAATTACTTTAAAAGATTTTCCTTTTCTTTTTAGTTTCACCCACAACACTCTCTTCAGAATATCCAGTGCCTGTAATTCTTTACAATTTTCACAAATAAGTGGCAGAAATTGGTTTGCATTTTGGATGGAGATATAAATGCCTTAAATTCAACTTTCTTTGGACTACTCAGTCATTTCCTTTTTCTGTTTCCAAGATGTCTTCTTTTGGATGCTGGCATAAATTTTCTTAATCCTGTTGTGTATCCATTTTTCCTTTTGCAATCATTTTAGCAGGGGTTGGGGAGGGAGTGGAGATATGGGTTTTTTGGTAATATTTAAATGACAGTCTTCATTTCTTCCGTTGTAAATGACAATTTGAAGAAAAATATGAATTGGTATCTCATTCTTTCAGCTACATGCAACAAGAACTTAATAAAGACTACATTTCAATTTAAAAACTACAAACATTGAGAGTTAGTGACCAACCTGGTGATGTCGTATGATTCAGTTCTAGTGAATTATTACCCAAGAAGACCCAAAGGTGAGTAAATATAGGACAGATTGGAGGAGTGTATGACATTTGATATTCTTTGGGTGACTCAATTAAATATATGGGGAATAAAGATACAAAAATAAGAAGGGCATGTCTTGGACGTCACCTGATCTGTGGGCATGAAGAAACAGGACATGGAAAAGCATGGCAACAGAAGACTTTCTCCCTTTTCATTGTTTTTCCTCAAAGCCTACCTTTATGCTGGCTGAAACAGAGAATGAAGTTAAATAAGCAAATATCATCTTGCTTCTATTTTTTAGTACATTTTCGTTTTGAATTTACGACTTATAAACCTGCTTACTTCAAACAATAGGAGGTAGTTAGATATATTAAATTATACTAAGTGGACAATGGGTTGAATATCTTCCTTTCAACCCTCCAGATCCCTTCTCCACCCTGTTTCATTCTGCTGTCTGGAATCAGACCTAGACAGGCTTTTGTACCATCTGTTGCTGTTTTCCAGGATCTAGCCCAAGGACGTCTACAACCACAGGTATGAGGAAAGGGAATAAATGCAGGGTTTTTTCTTTGATTCCCTCCTTGCATTTCTCTTCCAAAGGTGACTGTCCACTGACTTTCTTCTGCCTGCTCCCTTAATCCCTTCAGATCTGCTACTAGGATCCCCTCTTGCTCCGTAATTTTGGTGAGAAAAGTAGCCATGACTGTATTTGAATTTTCAAGCAGGACATGTGCTGAAACTCTGAGGAGTCTGTAAACAACCCAACAGCCTTTGGGATAGATGTGCTACAGGGTGGTGAGGGGACTGACTGGTTTTGTTTCTTGAGCTTTCTGTTGCCTCTGGGCACTTGACTGAGGGATTCAAGTTGCCAACATATGACTTTAATGAGTATGTTTTAATAATTCTTATTTCATACCCCATATCTATCAACTAAACTGAATAGATATGCTTCTAATTTGCTGGTTTTGGCAAGTACTAATTATTTTGCATTGTCTTATACTGATTAATGTGACAGTACTCAAAGAAGAATGAGAAAACTTTTTTCTTGAGAATGTGTAGGATTATGATATAGAAGTTCATCAAATTATTTCTATATACATCACCTTTTAGGGGTTCAGAAGAGAAGTCGAATCTTCATTGGTTCATATACATTACATTGTGTGCTATGAGACTCTATCATGATGAAAATGAAATAAATGTATCTGTGAATTAGTCTCTAGGCAAAGGCTTGGTAGGGATGTAAGACTATAATACAGATTAACAGAATGCTAAGGTCCAAGGCAGCTTAAGTGAAATCAATGGTTCAAATGCCTCAATTTTTATGAACTCACAAATTACTTAAATCCATTTCCAAATTTAGCTTGGACATCTACAATAATTTCATATTTCTTTTCTAAATTATTCAGTACCATAGCTAAATTTCCAAAGAATTAAATTGACAAAAAATTCCATGAAAACATTTGGTAATTATTAAACACTAATAATAAATCATTTAGGAGAAAAAAGTTAGCATTAAAATTGCTGACTTTCAATCTGAAAACGGTGAGTTTAGACACTGAATTGTTTTTTTATGGATAGTATTTTAAAGAAACACTTCTAGGAATATACCAAATATCTCATATATTTGTTTTTTTGCACAGTTAGCTTTCACACTGATGAAGTAGGAGACTGTCAATTTGTGTATATGAAACTCCAAGGACTAGTTAAATTAAGGCTGTTCAGTAGAAGAATAAATCCAGCAAGGGTTTCAAATGTAGATACCAAGTACTGCAGGTAACAGGTGTGCTTGAAATGTGTGAATTGATGGGCCTGCTAGTGCAAATGCATGGTGAGAGATCATGATTACTGAACCCTTTGTGTTGTGCTGCAGGGGGAATGTAGGCTTAAATACAACTGCAATGGGAAGGAAAGATCCAGCACCGTGAAATACTGCAGAAAAAGTAACTGGGAAATACAGTATTAGTAAGAGAATGGTAGGCTTTTCTTGCCTAAGGAACAAAGCACGAACTATGTCAAGACAAAAACCAATTGCTGCTGGTCATGTTGGTCCAAGTTCTGCAGTGGAATGTGTCTGTTCACTAAAATCTTAAACATCAGAGCCTAGCTGGTCTATCCATCAACTCACAATCATGCATGAGAACCATGAGGGAGGAGCTGCTGCAAAGTTCAGAAGACCATGTGACAGGAGACTAAATTTCATTAACAACACCCTGAGAGGAGCTAGTCAGCCAAAGGGAACAGCAGGGGGAATCCCCACCACTTAACACAGAAAATGCTCAGAGCAGCTCCACCTCTGCATTTGCCACATCTGCTGCAAAATAATTCATCAGGCTGCAAAACCGTAGGTGTGACTGAGGGGTGGCACCAAGATGAGCTATAATTGTGAGAGGCATACAGCTCTACGGAAATACAGAAAACTTACTTTCCAAAATATATCAGCAAATAACACACTTGTGCAATATAGTCAGCATGATCCTTAATACCTGGAAACTAGGGGAAAAAAGATTTAAAAAATTTGTTGAATAAACGAATGAATGAAATGGTAAATAAATTTGGTAAGATTTTGGTAAGAAGAGCCTGGAAGATGTGGATTCCTCTAGATAAGTTTGGTTAATCTGATTATTTCAGGGAAAATCTCTACACTTTATTGATTAGTCCATATTACTTATTGAGAGGAGCTCTTCTTCCCTTTTTCAAATTATCAAAATATATTAAGCCTCAAATTCCAAGCCTTTTTGATTTTATGGATTTCAACTTTTTTTTTACAGAAAAATTCTTATCAGTTATTATCATGTTACTTATATTTTCCATTTCATCTCAGTTTTTCCATCCTTTTAAGCATAGTTTATGTATTGAGTTGGATGTCTTTTCAAAGTCTTACATTAACTAAGTTTTACAGATGAACCCATCCTGAAAATACTAAAATCCAGAATCTTAAGAGTTGCAGAATAACAATAACAGTTTATCTTCTTTCTTAGCCTGGTAGTCATCGTATTATTATATTAATTATTATATTAATCAAGCAGTATATACTGAATGCCAAATGGCCGCCAATTTACATTAGGTATTACAGAAAGGACACACACACACACACACACACACACACACACATATATATACACACACACAGTAGAAATCATAGTTCTTGCCCTTTAAGTGTTTATATTAGAAGTACTTAAAATATCATATGTTTACACATAAAGCAAAGAACAGTAAAATAACAAACAGCTAGAAATTGACTAAAAAATTATGGGAACACAAAGGAGAGAGAGATTACTATGTACCAAAGCCAGTTGCCGGGAGTGTTTTGTAGAATCATCAAGGCGTGCCTGGAACTTGAAAGACAAGTAGGAGGAAGAAGACAAGCCACTCAAATGGGGAGGATCAGCAGGAACACAGGCATGGAAACTGGAAGAAAAATGATGCTGACACTTTTTTACATCCCATTTAGAAGCCAAAGAAAGGCATGACTTTCAGAGCAAGTAACAGACTGTAAGAACCGGTTATTATTACCTGAGGAGAAATGTTGCCTTGGGACATTAACAGGTGGCATTATTGTTTGGGGATTAATTTGAGTCTTGGTGTTTTATGCCTGCAACAGGTGTGCTGAAGATACTTTAATTGAGTGATTAAATAAGCTGATGGAGAACAACTGAGCTGCTGATGCTCTATTTAGAAAATGCTAAGAAACGTTGAATGCTGATTAGGTTTCCGGAGTTTGTGGGATTTGTTTTCTTTTTCTTTACCATGTTAATTTTTGCTACAATTTAACTTGCATATTTAGTCCATGCTACTCCTAGTAAAATAGTAATTCAGAAAGATTTGGGTTTGCTCCTCATTTGTGTAACTTTGGAAAATCATCTAAGCCCAATATGTAAGAAGGAAAGGAAAGCATGGTCTCCTTCAATGATTGTGAGAATGAAATGAAGCTATTTAGTTTATTTATTTACTTTTGCTGTGCTGAGGATCAAAAAGGGCCTTACCATGCTAGACAAGTACTCTACCACTAAGGAGCTGCATCCTTAATCCATGAAATGAAAACATAAGCAGAACATCTAGTAAATTTCTTGGCACGTGGTTGTCTTAAATACTTTTCCTCCTTCCTGCTTTCCCTTTCTCTGTTCAAGTAATGGACAATGATACCCCCAAAGACTACATAATATATTAAACCAACTTGTGACATTTTTTGGAGTAAAAGGGAATAGTACTAAAAATTACAGAGGGAAACAGAAGAAAATCGAGTCTGACCCTTACTATGTTTCTTATGAAAAGAGAAAGAAAAAGAAACCAAAAAAGATTTTTTTTTCATAAAACTATGTACCATTGAATAAAAAGTTGCTGTCACAAAAGGTATTCTGTAAATTTCATAACACATATTTTGAAGTAAAACATCTCATTGCAACATGATGTATAGCTACCCCTTAAAATAGCAATGAATACAATAGTAAATGCAAACTGCCACTCCTATACTCTCACATCTTTCTCAATAAGCTTCTTTCATTTTTTTCTCCTTTTTAAATATTGATAAGAACTGTATGTATTTAGGGTGTGCAATGTGATATACTGATAAACATAAAATGATTACCACAATCAAGCTAAATAACATATCTAGCACCTCATACATAGATATCTTTTGATCAGCATGACCCTGTTCTCCTAGAAACCCTGACAACCACTTAGTCTCTGCTTCCACAAATGCATGAAATCATGTAGTATTTGTCTTTTTGTGCCTGACTTTTTTCACTTAGCATAATGTCCTAAAATTTTGTCCCAAATGGTGAGATATACTTCTTTTTAAGACAGAAAATTTTTTCCCTCTCTCTCTCTGATATTTTCTGTATTAGCATTCATTCACCGATGGACTTTATGATTCATTCTTGGTAGGGGTGGTCCTTTGAAATTCTGTTATGTCACTTGTAATATCTCTTCTTTCAGTTACATATCTTTTCTCTCTTTTTAAAGATAGTCTAGTTAAAGGTTGTTATTTTTTTTTGTTTGTTTCAGAAAGCCAACTCTTGTTTCATAAATGTTTTCTGTTCTCTATTTATTTATGCTCTGGTTTTTATTATTTCCTTCCTTCTGCTAACTTTGGGCTTAGTTTTTTTTCTGTTTCTTGTTCCCTGAAGTATAATGTTAGGTTGTTTATTTGGGATCTTTCTTTTTACATAATGTAGGCCCTTATAACTATAAAATTCCCCCAAACAATTGCTTTTGCTGCATTTCTTAAGCTCTATTAAAATTTCTTTCTATTTTGTATTGCAAGATACCTTTTTATTTCTTTTTGATATCTGATGTTTCAGGAGCGTGTTGTTTAACTTTTATACATTTGTAAATTTTCCAATTTTCCTACAGTTACTGATTTCTAGTTTTATACCATTGTGGCTGGAAAAGATACTTGATATGATTTTAACCAAATATTAAATTTGCTAAGACTTAATTTGTAATCTAACATATAATCTATCCTAGAGAATATGTGTGGAAGAACATCTTCCGCTGCTGTTGGAGACAATGTTCTCCATTTATCTAGTAGGTCCACTTAGTCTATAGTGTTTTTCAAGTCTGCTGAATGTCTTTTTAAAAAATATTTATTTAGTTATTTTTCTAATTAGGTATATATGACAACAGAATGCATTTTGATTCATTGTACACAATTGCAGCCCAACTTTTCTCTTCTCTGGTTGTACATGATGTAGCGTTGCTACCATATGTGCAGTCATACATGTACCTAGGGTAATGACGTCCATCTCATTCCACCATATTTCTTGCCCCCATGATCCTTCCCCTCCCTTTCCCCCTTTTCCCAATCACAGTTTTCCCCATCCCCACCACCCCCGCAAACATGGATCAGCATCCACTTATCAGAGAGAACATTTGCCCTTTGGTTTTTTGGGATTGGCTTACTTTGCTTAACATGATCTCCACCTCCATCCATTTACCTGCAAATGCCATAATTTTATCTTTTAATGGTGTTTATATACCATGACGTTTATATATCACAGTTTCTTTATCCATTCATCTATTGAAAGACATCTAGGTTGGTTCCATAGTTTACATATTGTAAATTGAGCTGCTATAAACATTGATGTAGCTGCATTACTATAGTACGCTGATTTTAGGTCTTTTGGGTAAAGACCGAGGAGTGGGATAGCTAGGTCAAATGGTGATTCCATCCCAAGTTTTCTAAGAAATCTCCACACTGCTTTCCAGATTGTTTGCACCAATGTGCAGTGCCTTTCCCCCCACATCCTCGCTTCAAGTCTGCTGAATTTCTGTCTAGAAGATCTGTTGTTGAAAGTGGGGCTTTGAAGTCCCCTAGTACCATTGTATTGAACTCTATTTCTCCCTTCAGTTATGCTAATATTTACTTTGTATACGTAGATGCTTTGAAGTTGTGTGCATATATATTTATAATTATTCTATCTTCTTGATAGAATAATTATAAATATATTATTATTATTATATAACAATCTTATTTTCCCCATTATAGTTTGTTTTTACTTGAAGTCAATATTATTTTGTGTTAGTATAGTCACTGATGTACTCTTTTGATTGCTGTTATTATGGAATATCTCTTTTATCCTATAACTTTCAGTCTATACATCCTTAAAGGTAATGTAAGTCTTCTATAAGTAGAACATGGTTAGATCCAGTTATTTTTTATTCATTCAGTCATTCTATGTATTTTGATTGGAGAATTTAATCCATGTGTAATTAAAGGTAAATGTTTTGAGCTGCTCATTGTTTCCTGATTCCTTTTGCTGCTTTCCTTTGTAATTAGGTATTTTTCTAAGTGCTATGCTTTTCTTTTTCTCTTTTGGATATCAATTGCAGTATTTTCTTTGTGGTTACCATGAAGCTTACATAAAAATTCTTTTTTTTTTTTTAGAGAGAGAGAGAATTTTTTAATATTTATTTTTCAGTTTTCGGTGGACACAACATCTTTATTTTATTTTATGTGGTGCTGAGGATCGAACCCAGCGCCCCGCGTGTGCCAGGCGAGTGCGTTACCGCTTGAGTCACATCCCCAGCCCCATAAAAATTCTTATAGTCATGAAAATATGTTTGAAGCTGATAAAAACAACTTCTATTGCACACACAAAAACTACACTTCTAAAAATAGCCAATAAATACCTGAAAAAAGACTCAACATCAGTAATCACTGTGGAAATACAATTTAAACCACAATGGGATATCCCCTCACACCTGTTGTCAAAAAGAAGGCAAAAAAGTTGGTGAGGACACAGAGAAAAGGGAGAAATGGGAATCCTTGTGCACTGTTGATAGGAATTTACAGTGGTACAGGCGTTTTGGAAAACAGCATAACTTCCTCAAAACTTAAAAAAGAACTTATGTCATCCAATAATCCAACCACAAGGTATAGCCAAAGGAAATGAAATCAATATTTTGAAGAGGTATCCATATTCCCATGTTCAGGGCAGCATTATTAACATATTCTATGATATGGAATCAATACGAACTTAACACCACAAAAATACATAATCCAATTAAGTATGCAAAAGAACTAAATAGATATTTCTCAAAAGAAGAAACACAAATGATCACCAAAATGTGAAAAAATGTTAACCATCTCTAGCAATCCGGAATATGGGGTCAACCTGATGCTGGAGCAGTCATGGTACATGGGTCTGTAGGGGCTGGTCTGGAGTTTAGAGTCATGTATACTAGCCTTATATCATATAGCTACAGCTGTGGTCGAAAGCCTGGGGCCATGGGAGCAGACCAGGTAGGCCTAAAGCCTGTGTTTGTGGTTGTTGGCCTGGTACCTGAGGCCAGGGCTGCTGACCTGCACTAGAGTAGAACTGATGCCCAGGGCTATATGTCCTAGCTCTGGGCTGGTCTGGAATCTGGGGCAGAGACCTGAGCTTGTATCCACATAGGCTGGACATAGTATGGGGATGGTACAGAACCTATGGCAATGAGAGCTGGCCAGATGGAGATTCAATGCATGGGAGCTGGCTTGACACAGGTGTTAGCCTGGAGCTGGATCTTAGGGCATGGGGGCTGGCCTGTTTCTGCGGCTATCCTGGAATCTAAGATAGGAGGGGCTTGCTTGGAGCTGAGGTAGGTATGGAGCCTGGGTTCACAGGTGCCAGACTAGTGACTGGGTCCTCCGTGCTGGTCTGGCACCAGGTTCACTGGGACAGTTCTGGTCCTAGAGTGTGCAGAAAAGGTGGGTGCTCAGTTCACTCTCCTACCCCCACACTAAAGGTATTTCTCTCCACAATGTTCTCTGCAGATTCAGGGGAGGAGGTAACATGAGTAATGTTGAAACTGTCCTTTCTTCTCTCTTGAATGGGTCTTTTCTTATTTCTGTGCTTCACCCACATGCCATCATCTCCCACTTTAGTCCTGTGAAGGTATTGTGTGCGCATGTGTGTGCATGCACGCACCCTTGAATATGCACTCATGGATTGTTGTTCAAGTTAATATTACTCTGAAGGGATGAGACTTCATCCCTTCAGAGTGGAAATTCCTATTCTGCCATTTTGTTGACACTGTCCTATTACATTCTTCACAAATTTTCTGACTGATGCAGTCCAGCTGCTCTGGGAGATTTAGAGAGATCAGTAATGGGGACCAAGTTTCTGTATATGGATGGTCCCTGACTTATGATAGTTTAACTTATGATTTTTTTTGACTTTATGATGGTGTGAAGACAATATATATTCAGTAGAAACTATTTGCCAGATTTTGAATTTTGATATTTTCCTGGGTTAACAATATGTGATTTTCTCCCAGTGCTGGGTAGTGGCAGTGAGTCACAGCTCCCATTCAACCACAGGGTCATCAGGCTAAGCAACGAATACCCTAGAGTGTACCATGTGTCCAAGCTAGGATGTAAGTAAATAACTAAGTAAGATATAGTAAATGCTTTCCAATTTATAATATTTTCTATTTACAATGAGTTGATCAGAATGTAACCCTATTGTAAATCAAGAAGCATCTGTATTTAGATTCCAGAGTGATTAAGTCTGAGGGCTATAACTGAAGTTAACTTATGAGAAGCCTTGACTGAGAGGGGTTTCAAGGGGTACTCTAGCATAGTGAGGTGGGGTAATGGCTGGGAACAGTTTAACTTGTCATCAGAGATTTTTTGACATACTTTTAAGTACTTGATTTTTTTGTGTGTGTGTTTTGAGTTTCTTCACTAAAAGGAAGAAACAGAGATACAGTGAAGTTGCCATTGAAATATTGCCCTTGTTTGGGAGTTCAGTTTCATCTATGTGTGCTTTAGTATTTGGTAACATTAATGTTGTGTTTATAAACTTAACAACTTGAACTTGGTTCTGTAATCGTCAAACTGAACGGAAGCTCTCAGCCCAAGAAGCTTCTGTCCCACTGCGTTAATTAGCACATGCCTGAGTCTGACTGGACAGTCTAGGGCCTAGGGCATAGTGAGTCAACAAAGGCTGCGCTCTAACTTTTATGGGCTTTTTTAGCCATTTTTATTCTTTGTTTTGAGTTGCTGAGTCTGGCCTCAAATTTGCAGTCCTCCGGCCTTAGCTTTCTGAGTCACTGGGATCACAGGTCTCTGCCCAGGCAGTTATTCCCAACCTCCATTATGAGTAAAAAGACCTTGACTGTGGAGACACCTTATTTTCATTGGCCTTTCCCCCAACTCTAGGTCCCACTCTCTATAACCAAAGAAAGCCCCCTAATGCATATGTAATGTTAATGTGCTAAAAACTATACATGGAATCATACCACAACTATATAATAAAATGAATATAACTAACAAAGAATCATAAGGCTTATTTTCAGTTTTCATGAATGTTCATAGAGAATTATACCTTAGTTTTGCCTTTTCATCTTTAAGAACCAGTAAATCCAGTTTATAGACAAAACTTTTCCCTAAAAGGCAGTTTTTTTATTGACTAATTACAGTAAGACAGTTTCCTTCAGCTTTAGCTTTCATTACCTATAATATGATGAAGTAATCACAAGTACTAACCAACTAATATTTCTTTTGGTTTCTTTTATAAGAGCTTGTTTTACTACAATTTGCAGAGAACACTTAAAGGAGGCATGACTACACGAGTGTTCAGTGCTGCTTGTTATCTGTACTTAAAATATCAGTGAGGGAGATGTCATATGATAATAAATGCTACTGATTTGGAATATACTCACTTGAGCTTTGCTTACTTTTGTTGTGAAAGAGAAAGCGAGAGACAGAGAGAAGGCAGATATACATGTGCTTTATAAAGAAAACGGCTTTTAAAAATTGCTCAGTAGTATTATGTGGGCTGACTTCTATTTCCTGGTGCCTCTGGCAAACATGGGAAAGTAGTTCTTCCATACAGGCATTCTTGGAAATAAATTGTCTCTAGAGAGTGAGCTTCCTGCTTTATCATTTTAACCTACTAATCTGTACCTCACAGGACTATTGAGAGACTCAGCTAATAAAAAACGATCATAAAGCACTTGGCAAAATCACAACAACTATAAAAAAGGATAAATGCAAATGTGGTAAGGCTTGTCTTTCTGGTATGTACATAAAGCCTTTGTGCATGAAATGATACAGGGACTCAAATGTCAAGGAAAAAAAAATTTTTTTCTTTTTTCACTTTCACAAACTGGGAGTAGTTTTACCAGCTGGTTTGCTAGACTGAATTGTTTCTAACTCAATAATAGGGTACTAGGTTTAAAACCTTCCTTCTAATGCTGATATTAGGCCTCTCCATAAACTCATGAATACATTGCTTAAGAATTCATACCTGCTTATTTAAAGAAGTGCAACACATTTATATTAAAAATCATAGGGGTAAATAAATGGGTCATGTAGCAATTGAAGGCTTTATTTACATCACAAAATAGGAATTAGCAGCACCTATTTGGTAGTTTTCCTGAGTTACCACAGTGAGAACTGGATAATTACCGGGCACAGTGTACATATTATGCTGTATGTTCCTGATCTACAACTCCATCCAAGAGGAAAGGGAAGGGAAGACGTAAGATGCAGCTGTGTAGCAGGCAGAAAAGGCAGTCTGTCCACATTGATGCAGGAATTCTGCTCAGTCACATGCATACTATTGGGCGGATTCATGGGTCTAAAAGCTTCTCATTCCAGCCAAGCCCAGCTTTCCTGATGTCTCAAGAAGATGACAAGACATTGTTGTAATTGTGCACAGAGAATGAAGAAAGGTGGATGAGAGAGTCCTCCCCACAGTGGAAGCAAGTAAGTTCCCACCAAACTAAGAAAACAATCAGTTTCTCCTTTCTTCCCGGAGAAGATGATAGTAGAAATTGTCTTAGCAGGTAAGTCCTATGTCTTGGATTTATAATATCAGCAGAGAGATAAGTTGATGTCCATACTTACGAATTCCAGGAATACTATATATATATGTATTTTTTTTTACTTTGATCTTGTCTTATTACTGTAAATATTTTAGAGATGTGATCTCTATTTATTATTCAAAGGAAGTTCTGCTGTGGAATTATACCTTTCCTCTGGCATTTTAGTAAGTTCTATATTTGCCAGCATGTTATATTCCTCTACCCCAGAATTAATCACATTTAAGCATACCTAATGTTTTCCTAGTTTTACTTATATGTTAGAAAAGTAGAGTTTGGCATAAAGGGATTTGTTTTGATTATGTCTCTATTCACATTAAGTTTAGGGTTGCTTATAGGGGTTGCTGATTTTGTTGGACTATCTATATCACATTAGATGCTCTTCTATGTTTCCTTCCAGTAAATTCTAATGACACTGCTCTTTGGATGTGATTACTCATTCTTTTGAGAGTATTAAAAGGGTGTGAGCAAAGCTGTCACACAATGATGATGTTTTTATTTATGTAAAATATCTGGTGGGTGGAGTAGGAAACTCCTATCCAGTGCCACCAGGTCACACAAACACTGCTCTGTTTCTTGAAGCCCAAGTAAGATTTCTTGGAGTCCCTGAAGAAAATTTGACTCCTCTTATTACAATCTATTGGACATACTCTGCTTCATATATTCTTTGCTGTTAACTCCAAGAACTTTTAAGTTTTCCAATGTCTGACAGACTAAGGAAAGAAGATAAGGGTGAACTAGCAGAAGCTGGTCAGAGGTAGGAGCATTTATTCTACAACTCTGGGAAAATTACCTGAACAAGGGGGAAGGGAAATATGTTTTGCTGTATTATTTTTGAGAATTTTACTATCTTTCTACTTAAGTTTATAAATAAATACATATTATAATTTCCACTTGAATTTTAAAATTATTTGGGTATATTCAGATTTGGTAATAAAGACATCAAAATTTATATAAGCCCTTTGGCTCCAAAATGTAATACAATATTTTAATGAAGATGACTTTTAAATCAACACAAGATGCTAACTTTATAAGCTGTGAGGTATGAAAGCAAGTCAGAAAGGTGTACTTTCAGGCCTAAATCCTTTTTTTTTTTTAAAGAGAGAGTGAGAGTGAGTGAGAAAATTTTTAATATTTATTTTTCGGTGGACACAACATCTTTGTTTGTATGTGGTGTTGAGGATCGAACCGGGGCCAAACGCATGCCGGGCGAGCGTTCTACCGCTTGAGCCACATCCCCAGCCCTAAATCCTTTCTTTTACCTTCTCTCTTATATGCTGCTGAAGGAGATTTTTAACTTCAGATTCAAATTCACAGTATTGCTGCTGAGGGTAAAAAACAAAACAAAACAATAGAAGAGTGTTTTCCTTAACAACATTGTCTCAGTTGATATTAAAAAAGTCAGGTGTTGATAAAATGTTTTTAAGATAATTTTCTTCAAGAAATTTGGCTTGTTAAAACCCTATATAAAGATTTTTCTTTCATAATTAATAAAGATGATGTTAGTATTAATAAGTTTAACCAAAGAACAATAATAAGAAGCTGTGCAGAGTTAGATTCTACAGAATGCCTGACATGGATACATACTGACTACAGTTAATGGGAGGGATATATCTAAAAGTTTATTTTAAAATTAATTATTTGAGGGGCTGAGGATGTGGCTCAAGCGGTAGCGCGCTCGCCTGGCATGCGTGCGGCCCAGGTTCAATCCTCAGCACCACATACAAGCAAAGATGTTGTGTCCACCGATAACTAAAAAATAAATATTAAAATTCTCTCTCTCTCTCTCTCCTCTCTCACTCTCTCTTTAAAATAATTAATTAATTAATTAATTAATTATTTGAAACTCAAAAGTTTAATATAAATTGGTGAGGTTCACAGCCCACTTGAGTCTCGTTAAGTTATATTGAATCTAAAGCATTATTAATGAAATTATTTTAAAAATGGTAATTCTAGAGTTTACAACCGTGTTTTTCTTTTCACACTCCAATGGGAAGGTATGTCCTCTCCTGGTACTTCTGGGCATCAGTAACTCATCATTTTTATTTAAGGCACATTTATATATGGATAAGTAACAGGAGGTTGGGGCGCCAGGGCTTAGCCGTATGGTTATCACAGCACATCAGGAAACAGGGCAGTTGGTTCACTGAAGTCCCTGAACTGGATTTTTCCACACCATTAATATATAAGGATGTAAAAGTAAAGGACTATTTGGGTATGGCTTAAGGAAGGTGGGAATATTAGGTCACTAAAAAGTTGGTATTAATTTATTTTATATGACACTATAGACAAAACTATGCAATTACAATAATTTAGTCAAGACTTCCATTAATATCAACTAGAAATCAAGAATTTAAATTTTTAAAAAAATTATTCAAAAGTTTTTTATTTACCTTTCTTCTTTCTTTCTTTCTTTCTTTCTTTCTTTCAGGAATTGAACACAGGGCTTTATACATGTTAAGCATATGCTCTACCAGTGAGCTAGACTACCAGCCCTAAAAAATATTTTAGATGTATTCAAGAGCAGGCAGTTAGGTAAGGAAAGAGTTGCGGGTGGGGGAGTGAAAGTCAGAACTGGATGAATTTGAGCATCTGTTGTCATGGCCACATGAGGCTTGAGGCCTTTCCTAATATGGGAATCCAATAGGATACTCCTCATAAAGCAGACACCCCAGAGGGATTTAAGGAAAATCAATTATTTCAAACACCAAAACAGAGTTAAGGAGAAAAAAGCTTCCTGGAGGATTCATAGCTACAAGCCAGATCTCATATGGGTGGTCTAAAAATTTTCAAGCTGAGAATTTAGTATGAAATGGTCCTGAACTGCTGGTGCCTCCAGGCATCTATCAGCAGTTTTCTCCAGAGAACTTACCATTTCAAAACTCACTAAATTTTCATGCATAAAGCTCTAAGGATCAGATAACTAAAAAAATCACCACATACATAAGAAAATAATGGACCATAAGTAAGAACCAGCATGAACAAAAATCAGAAGAATCAGATCCATAATGCTTCAGATATTAGAGTATTAGGAAACAGAATTTAAGTGTACATATGAAATGTAATTTAAGAAATTTAGAAGAGGCTTTAAGATATGTGTTCAGAGAAAGAAAATTTAAAAAAATAAACAAACATAACTTTAGAAATAAAAGTAATATACATTAGAAACTAAAAAGATGATGTTAGCAGAAGATGAGACAAAACTGAAGAATCAATGAATAGGAAGACATTTGTGAAATTATCCAGAATGCAGCCCAGAGAGATAAAGAGAAAGATTCTATGAAAGAGATATGGAGTGTAGAATGAGAATACATGTGCTATCAGCAGCCTAGAAAGAAAGGAGAGAAAAAGTGGGGTTCAGAATGTTTGAGAACTGATGAAGTCACCAACTCTAGAGTCAAAAAATCCAAGGATAGGAAGAAAGATGGATTCAAAAAAGTCTGTACCTAGATTTACTCTTATTGAGTAAAACTATTGTAAACTAACGACAAGGAGAAAATTCTAAATGTAGCTAGAGAGAAAAGATGGATTACATTTCAAGATTATTTTTCAAAATTCAAATTGTAACTAAGGAAGCTAGAAGATAGTGTGATTTTTTTTTTTTTTAAAGAATAAGGGTAAAATACATTCCCAAACAAAAAATGAGGGGATATACCAGCACTTACATCATATAATTTAGGTAAATGTAAAGTGATCCTAGATGGGAGATCTAAGGGAAAAATAGGAAAAAAGAACAAAATGAGTGGTAAAATTCTGGATTAATCTGAACAAACATTGACTGTATAAAACAACATTCACTGGGCCTAGTGGCACATGTCTGTGATCCCAGTTATTTGGGAGGCTGAGGCAGGAAGATTGCAAGTTCAAGGTCCTGTCTCAAAATTAAATACGTTATAAATACTTAATTACATACTGTAGTTTTGGATGGGCTTTTAAAGATTCTTGTGTTGTTTTGGAGAAATTGGGTCTATCAGTGAACTCTGAATTTAATCAGTTAGAATCTGCCTGTTAGATGTTATAAACTGTCAGCTAAATGCATAGAAAGTACAAAGCTTTCAAACTTGAAGGTTAATGTGTGAGTGTTGAAACAAAAGCATAAAAAACCACAGTCAATCCTAAAGAAGATGAAGGAGGAAAACAAATCAGGAGACACTGACAGGAAGCACAACATTAAAAGGCAGAAATAAGCTCATATTTATCAGAAATTATAATAGGTGCAAAATGATTTAAAAGCTGGATCTAATTAGATTAGTTAGAAAGTAAAATTTATTAGGCAAATTCAAAACACAATGATTAAAAAGTTCAAATGTAAAAGAATGAAAAGGGATATACTTATACCAGACAAACACTTCTCAGAAGAAAACTGAGAAGGCAAAAGAAATTCACCACATAATGATGAAAGGTTTCATTTACCTGGTAGATATAATAATTATAAACTGGCATGTATAACTGCAAACTATATGAAACAAACAAATAGAAATATTTGCCAGGACTATAAGGTGAAATAGATGAATCCACCAATGTATTAGGATATCTTAACTCACCCCTCCCATTAATTGAACGTGTCAAGCACATGGAAATTCAGTAATAGAAAATGTCAAAACACACTCACTATCCTTGATACATATTGTTAGAATACTGTACCCAAGGGCTGCAGAATATATATTCTTTTTATTTTTTAATTTTTCTTGAGGGGCCAAGGATGGCACTTAGGACCTTTCATATGCTAAGCAAGCACTCTACCATTGAGCTACAATTCCAACCCCAGAATATACTTTATAAAACTACACAAAACATTTAAAATAACTCTGAAAACATTTAAAAACATTAATATTGTGCAGACTGTGGTCTTTGAAAATGTTAACATCAAATGTCAATAAGGAAATTCTGCTGAAATATGATTTTTGGAAGGTCTAATACCAATTTGAAAGTCTGCCCTTTGTACACTTCTCTATCAGTCATAGGGGAAGTTCTACATGAAGTGTCACTAAGATTATACCACCGGTTTCAATAATCATATTACCAAGATAAGTATTAAATTCTTCTCCAGTAGTTTTTAGTAAATTATGTATGTAAATCATGTCCATCTGTTTCTCTTTTACCTTGGTAATCTCAGAATAAATAGAACTCTTCATTACAGATACCTAAAAGGTGGTTTAAAAACATTCACTTTGGAGGTTTTTTTTTTTTCTCTATACATACAAGGTAAATAGAATAAACAACACTGCATATTATGCAGGGCCATAACTGTCACTTAAAATACCAAAAATGGTTGGAGAAAACAATTGTACTTTCTCATGATGTAGGCATCCCAGGTAGGGTTTTTTTCTTTCCTTTTTTTTCTTTTTTTGTTTTGGAGAAGAATTAATTATAGTGAAAGGAGAAGTTCAAAAAATTCATAACACATGGAGCAGAAGTGGTTTTTAGTTACAGAATTTATTTCAAGTCTTGGAGTATGCTAATGTCTTAGGTAGAAAAAACTTAATTTGGGAAAAACAAATTAATGTGGTGTAGTTGGCTTAATTATACAACTGAAATTCACAGAATAATTTTTAAAAGATCACACAAATTTATAGAACTTTAAAACTTGAACATTACTCTGTTCATGTGATATTACTATAATTCCCACTTTATAAATGTAGGAACTGAGAAACTGAAGTTAAATGTCTTACCCCAAGTCAAGTTATGACAACACATTATGCCAAAATGAAACTTCAAAAAAATTTCAGTTATGTTTTAGCTTCATTTTTGATTAAGAGGCCATAGCTGTGTAATGTCTTGTTTTATTGACCAAGTAATAATAACTTTGGCAAGAAAGTTTCAGATCTTTGAATTTAACCTTAGCTTTTTTGATTCTAAGTTCCCTAATTTCCAAGACCTTGTTTGACTTTTATATCTCACGACTTTTTATATCTCACGACATTCAAACCACATTGGATTACCTCCTGCATGAAAATAGACTGAAGTAACACACATTTGGATGACAATCAGTGTAGCCACGTGTCCTATGTTTGCTGGGAGGCTTCCCTGGAAGACTCACCAGCCTGGGTCAGTTTTGAAAGTTCATCATAAGACTTTTTCTACATCTCTTCTGGTAGACTATGAGGCAGCAAGGCAGAAGAAGACGTTTTAATAAGTAAAAGTAAATAGCATCAGATAGCCCTGGGTCTGAATTCTAGTATTGCCATTACCCACTGCTTATGCTGGCCCCAGTATCTTCATGGATGAAATGTAGATAAATTTAACTCTAAGAGTATGGCAAATACTGATTCAATGTTTATAACCTGCTTTCTAGTTCTTTGGTGCCCCGTAAATTAGCCCCTCCTATCCTCATACTTAAGTGGATCCTCCTGGGTGCTCCCCTACTCTACTGGTCCTTGAGGCCTGCCACTAAATGAACGTGTACTAAAGTTAGTCCTTGGTTGTGCTGCAGTTCGTGGCATAGGAATGTCTGTTTCCCACATGTGCGGACAAGTGGAGTACTATCGTTTTGCCACTTGACAGGGTTATTTAGCAGGTGCACATGTCTGAACATTCCTGAAGCAGGAGGGGGCAGCTCTGGATTTCCCAGAGCAGTAAGTAACCAGGCCACAGCTGGAGTGAGGCAAAAGCCAAGAGCATCAACTTGAGCTCTGAATTTGCAGTCTGAAACGAAGGGAACCCAATTCCGTGTGCACTTGATGTTGTAAATACTACACAAGTCGAGGAACCTTTTCAGGTACTTCTCTGGTAGGGAGGCCATAACCTGGACACTCGGAGCCTGGACTGGACCCAGAAAGGAAGCTGGTTGGTCCAGTGCTGAGGACACAGGAGGCACCTTGCATTCTGGCTCGGTTGCAGAACGGTATGTGAGCAGGCGCCTGCACCCCCTCTCTCCCCGCTGGCCGCCTGGGGCGCCGGGATCCCGGCTCAGGCGTCCTCTGCAGGCTCCCGCCCTGAGGCCGTGCGGCCCAGGTGAAGCTGCCGGGCGCGTCCCCGTGCGCCCCTTCCCCGCCTCCCGGCGACTTCCTGGTTTGTAGAAGGTGCAGGAGTCGCTGTGGGCGGCCTCGGTCGCAGGAACTAAGAGGCCCCTGCTTTGGTGGCGGCTGGGGCGGCGGCCTGCGGAGACGGGGGCGGCGGCCACGCCGCTGCTGCTGTCACAGAAAGGCTCTAGGGGTGGGGTGGGAGGCGGGGTAGCTCCGGGGGCGCCGCGACATGGGCCCGCCGCCACCGCCGCTGTGAGTAGCCTCCTTGGCGGTGGGGCGGCCGGCGGAGGCGGGAGCGGCGCGACCCTCGAGTGGAGGGCAGCTGGCTTCCAGGCCGGCCGCGGGTCGGGACGGACAGCCCCGCAGCGACATGTAACCATGGAGTGCAGGACCAAGTGAGTGGGGACCTGGGGCGCGCGGGGTGGGCGTCCCTCGGCGGCCCTTCCCGGCTGAATCCTGGCCCGCGCGGCTGCCTCAGCCCCGCCCGGCCGGCTCCCGCGGGGTCGGAGGGGGCGGCGCAGGCGGGGGCGCGGCCGAACCCCGAGACCCCGCCGCGGGCGGGACGGCGCTAGGCCGCAAAGCCTGCCGGCCCGAGTCGCGTCGGGCGGGGTCGGCGGCTGCCCCTGGCCGCCGGGGCCGCGCCGACGCCCGCACCCCGGGGTGGCCAGACAGCCGGGCCACGCCGACACCCCCCGCCGTGGGCTTCTCCTCCTCCCGCGGGTGTCAGACTCCACGCGTCTGGGTGGTGCGAGGTGGCCGGGAGGGAGCAGCGTTGAGGTTAAGCGGTTATTATTTAAAGTGCTCTCCTAGCATTAAGATAACCGTTTTTGTAAGCTGTTTTTATTTTTTCAGTTCTGACTTGGATGTTTCCTTTTGCTGTTTCTTAGAAAATTAAACGGGTCCCTGAGGCTTGTTTATTGGAGGCATTGTGTGGTGTGTGGTGCTGGCAAAGGGTATGCCTGTGTCAAAGTATTCTTCAGTGCCTGTCTTACTTCAGCAGCTTAAGTAAAAAGCAATTTGAATAACGATGGTGATTTTTCTTTTAGGTATCTTAGAGGCATGAGTTTTTTATTTTTCTCCTGAAACTAACTTTGGAAAGCATTCCGCCTTTTACTTCCGTCCCTTCAAACTCTTCCCTCAAATTACAATAATAAATATCACATATATTTGTATAATTGCAGAAGGCCTTTTAAATGTCACAGAGTGTAACTGAATCAATATTTAACTTTTACACCTACGAGAGATTCTAAATAATACTAGAAAAATAGGGAAACTATGTAATTTAAAATTATTTTCTTCAGTGTTTGACACCATAGTAAGTAGGGTGAGTAAAAAAAGGAGGATACTTTTTGACCTATTATAAGAAGGAAATTACCTGAGTGTGCATTATTTTCATTGAAATAAGCTAATAGTGGGAAAGTCAAGAAAATGTATATTTGCAAATTGATTTATAGAGTTTGTCACTTCCTATGATTCTAGATACATGTAAAGATTTTTTAAATGAACATTTATTTAAAAGTGAGAGCTGGCATTAATTTCTTGAAGGAATTACATATTAAAAATTGCAAATGTATAAAGACATTTGGCAGGGGTACCTGAATTATGTGTATTAGCATTTTGGCATTGTAGTGTCACAATCTTGTGATTGTGATGGAAAGAGAGATTAAAACCAGTGTTTTGGGAGAGAAAAGTGGCTTAATAAATTTCACTCCACTGTTTTTGACATTTAACCAATAGGTTAAATGTGTGAGAAGTTAGTAAAAATGTCAGTAAATTCTGAATGAATCAAAGCAACCTTACTGTTCCTGTAGGGAAAAATCTAACGTGGAGGTAGATATTCATTTTCCCCAAAGATAATACATACAAAGCAGATCTTTTTTGTTAGCCTTGGAGTGTGTAAATAGTTTGCTACCATAAACATGTTTAAGTACAGTAAGCACATCTCAAGAAGAGCATATGCAAAGTACCACATTTATAGAACATTATAAATATTACATGGCAATGGCAAGTGGAACCAGGTAGTCATTGCAAGTCCTTTGAAAAAGACCTGAGAACCTATGTTAAGGTGTGGCAGGGTTTAAAGGCACTGAGGAATGCAGTGGCTTTCCAATTTTGATTCAGTAGGATAAAAGCAATGCTTTACATTTATACAGCAGTATACCTTTATAAGGTACTTGCACATATATTATCTGATTTATAGTTCTCACAATTCTGTGATGTGGACAAGACTCTTTATAGGTAAGAAAACAGTCTTTGAGGTTAAACTCTTTGCCTCAAGTCTCTCTTAAGTTGCTAACTGATAGTGTTATTTTTGCTGTGCTAGTTATAGTTATGTACTTAGAAAAAGTATATTGAGACAAGAACAAGATTAGTTTTAGAATTAAGGAAATATAGGGGATGTGGGTATAGCTCAGTGGTAAGTGCTTGCATAGCATGCATAAGGCCCTGGATTTGAGCCACAGCACTTCATTCCTAACCCCTAAAAAGATAAAAAGCAACACACACACACACACATACACACACACACACACACCTTTATACATATGTTTGTTTTAGGAAATAAATATAACAAAGTTCTTTTTCTTTTAGGGAAAATCCAGAAAGAACCTTTGACTTGGTATTGAAGGTGAAATGCCATGCCTCAGAAAATGAAGGTATGTGTGTTCTAATTCTTAAAATATTTGATTACATTTGTCAAAACAAGGGTTAACATCATGGACTGCTGGAGCATGTATCAGGAAAGTAAATAATACTACATGTGGATTCTGCATCAAATGTCTCAAGTTGCTAGTAATAAAATAGATACTAGGTCTTTATGGTGGGTTTGGAGAAATCAGGAGTTTTATCCATGCAGCTTGAATTTCAAGCATGTCTTAAGCCTGTTTAACTTACAATGTATTTTTATCCTTTGTTGATAAAAATAATTTTTCATAATGGTGAAAGAGTATGTCTTTTCATTTTCTTTTATTTGTTTGAAAATTTAGCTCCATTTAAAAAATGTTTAGTGCATATTCTCTTGCTAGTACTGATGGGACCTTCACCAGTTTCCTGGTAATGTTTCTAGAATGTGAAATACAGACTGAGTAGCCTCTACTATTGATTTACTCCAGTAACATGGCATTTTCAGAGGGAGGTAACAACAGTGTAACATTATTTGGAAGGGTTTCAGCTAACAGTCTGTACAGTTTCCTGAAAAGACAGGATATTTTAGTACTATGACTTTTGTCAGTTTTTCCACCACTTTTGTTATAATGTATGTGTTTGTGGGGGAAAGAGAAGCAGAAAAGGATAAGAAGTATCTTTTCTCATTTAATTCTTTCTAGTATGTCCATACATGGTACATCTACATGGATATATTCAGCATTTAACTTTATTTGCTGTGTTCTTAGACCCTAGATAGCATGCTGTGGGGTTTTGTGGAGACTAGTTGGCCATCTAAAGCCTTGGTGTAAAGTCTGCTGACATTCTTAGTTTTAGAGACTAGCCAGCAATTACATACTTTTAAGTAATCTGGAACTGCACACCTTAAAATAGAGGAGCCCAACCCAATTGTGGTGAAATGGGCATGGCTAATTTTAGGTAGTAAGTCACACACATTCCTGACTCTACCAGCTCTGCCTGCTGTTCTTCTGGCCTGTTTGAATTACAGCTGTGATCAGGTGTGTCTACTGGTAAGGAGTGATTCTAAGGTTGCAAAGAGCCTTTTTTTTTGATTAAAAAGGTTATCTTTTTTTATCCTGTATATTGTAGTTTGTCGGTTTCATTCTTTCAGGCCCAACCAAATCCTTTTTACAGAATAGACATGTTATGTGGAATAGATAAATATTTTTTTTCAGCTCTGATTTAAATTTATACTGTATTTATGGTATTAGTTAATCTTGCAAATACCTACCATACTATTACCTCAGTGTATGAAGTAATGCTTACCTGAAGTGTTTGTAAAATAACCTAAATTCATTTGGAAAACATGGAATGTCTGTGATATTGAATGCATGATTTAAAAATTCTAAAGTGGTCTTGATGAAAGGATGAATCTGCCTTATATAACAACTGATCTATTCATGTGTCACAGAGATTGTGACCTGCTGTAAAGATTTTGAGTGGTTTGCTCCCTCCTTCTTCACTTTGCTCTTTGTCACTTAGCACGAGCTAGTTATTCCAATATGTATCTCGTACTTCCAACCTTTTTAAATTGCCGCCGCTGCCATCGTCGTCGTTGTCGTCATTGTCATCGTGGTCTTCTTCTTCTTTTTTTCTTTTTTTGCTGTTGTTATTATCTAAATCACTACTTCCTAAAAATACCTTCATATGTATTTGAATAGTCTATCCAATTTGGTGAAATTGAAATGTTATGATGGATAAAGTAAACAATTTATTTTTTCTGTAGGTTAATGCATTTTATATGGCTCTTTGGAGCAAAAAATTCTGAAGATTTTTTTAAAGAAGCTAAACTAATCGTAAAGAGCATTAGTCTTTCTTTTTTTGATTTTGATCTAAATAGTATGAACAAAATGAATATCTTAGGGTCTAAAAAGTTATAAATTTTGTGCCCTAAAATGTAATGATATCTCTAACTAAGAGGGCTATAAAAGTTAAATTTTATGTCAAATTGAAAGTTTGATGTTCTATAATAGTTTATCAATTTTTTCCTTTATTGATAAATAAGAAGGGAAAATGTATTGAAATTATTTTTTAAATTATTGAACTATTTAACTGTCCATAAACTCTTTTAAATATGATTCTGAAATGTATACTAACTTATTTGAAATGGAATACTTTTTTTTTTTTTTTTTTGCTAACATGTAGACAAGCATGGGTGAAATTTTTACATGGTAGTTGAAGTGGAAAACAAAATGTGTGAATTTGGATGCTTTGGGTTACCAACATAAAACTGGTTTGAATACTAAAGAAACTTGAGAGTTCATATAAGAGGAAACCCAATAGGTTGGGAGTGATCCAGGTTCTTTCTACTTCCCAGCTCTTCCACCCACAGAAGGCTTAGATTCTTGTGACTATAAGATGACCATCAGTAGATGTCGGAAGTCTCCTCTCCTGTTTATGTCTGTAGGGCTTTTTATGGCTTTTATATATGGCTTTTTATGGCTCTCTCTTTAGATTCACAAGTTTCTTTCCTAAAATACCCCAGAAAACCTCTTGTTGGATCTCAGTGGCCTGAGTTATCTTGGGCATCACCATTTCCAGTGTACCATTGGCAGAGTAGGTGGAAGGCTGTGGCAAGACAACCATGATTCATTTACTGAATAGTTGGCAAGGAGAAGGTGTTGGGAAACCAATTAAAATATTCTTGGTCAAAGGTTTCTCAGAACATTGCTTTTTTTTTTTTTTGATGATTCTTGATCTAATAGAAAATAGGTTCAGGGTAGGCTTGATTTATCCAAAGATTGAAATGCTCTTTACTCTTTGTGTTAAGGTATTTGGTATGCTTCTCTTATTCATTATTTAAATAGGGAAGTTTTAATTTCTCTCATTTTTCCTGAGTAACTTAGATTATAAGTATCTTTAGAGATAGTTATTATTAAGTTTTAGTTAGTGGTTTGGAACAGTATGAGTTGTTCAAATATAATTTGATATAGCCAGCTGTGGTAAAATAGTGATCTTGACCTGGTCTGTTGCTATTTGGATTTGCTTCAGAGGCATTACATTGATTGTTCTGAGCACAACACATTTTAAAAATTAATTAATTAATTAGTACCAGGGATTGGATCTGGGTGCTTTAATACTGAGCCACATTCCAGCCCTTTTTATTTTTTATTTTTGGGACAGGGTCTCTCTAAATCATGTAGGGCCTTCCTAAGTTGCTGAGGTTGGCTTTTAACTTGTTATCCTCCTACCTCAGCCTCCCGAGTCACTGGGATTACAGGTGTGAGCCACCATGCGCAGCCACAATAAATTTTAGAACACTGAAGAGTAATTTAGCTTCATATGGAGTGCCCCACAAATTTAAAAAATCACCATGAGAGGGGTTGCTAGTGTTCCCCATCATGCTTCCTGTGTGTTAGTAGAATTGCTTCTGGTGGTATCTGTGGACTGCTTGTGGCATCTTTTAATGGCCATTTCCCGCAAGATAACCTTAATAACTTGTACTTTAACTCTCCAGAGTGAAGTGCCGAAATTTAGATCTTAATGCTCATCCTGGTAGATCTCCAAGCTAGTTGCCCTCCTCCCTCTTCTCTTTTTTCTTCTTTATTTTCCATCAGACAGGGAAGTACAGCCAGCAGTAATGGCCTCTGCTCAGTTCTAATAACAGAACTTATTGTTATTATTCTGCCTCCATTTTTCCTAAAGTGATTTAAGATTTCAGGGAAATGAAAAGTAACCCTTCCCCAGTAGAGACAGGACATGCTTCCTCTAAAGGTTTTTCTTTTATGCAGTGACTTTGAGACTGTAGCTTTCCCTTTTTTTATTCAGTTCATAGTTTGCTGCAAGCAACAGAAGCAGCAAACAATGGTGCAGTCCTTCTTCTGTGGCACAGTCCTGATTTTTTTTAAAAAAACACATTGTCTATTTAAGCTTCACAAGTCATAGGGGACCAGAAATATTTATCTCTATTTCACAGATGAAGAAACTGAAGCACAAGGAAATCAAGAAACTTGTCCGAAGTACTAGTTGCAGAGTCTGTACTTTAATCACTGCTGTATTGCATAATGACTTTATGTAATCTCAGTATAGGCTGTTTTATCATTGGAGGAAATATTAGAGTATATGCTATATGTGATGCAGGTAATTTTTTTGAAACAGTAATATAGTGTTTTAAAATTACTGAATCCAGTATAATTCCACCTAAAACTACTACCAGGTTTTTTTCATGTGGTTATAGACCCTAACTCAGCAGACTAACCTCCTAGTTCTTTATTTTTTTTTTTTTAGAATTTTATATCTCTATATTTAATGAATCTTTGATCCAGTACTTCTATTTGTTAGTAATTTTAAGCACATATATAGCAAACATTTTTCTTTTTTTCTTTCCTCTTTATCTAGAATAATTTTCCTTAGGAATAAATCTCTTTTTATAAACAGACTTTCTACTTTGATCAGCTTATTCAATCTGGTATCAAATTATCCATTTTTAAAAAATCTCTGGTTTATGTTAGCAGTTTAATGACCTTTTACTCTTCTTAAATCAGACCATTAAGTCAAAGAATCCTAACTTAGTATTTCCTGTGGCCTGCACAAAAAGGCATTTCTAAGCCCACTTTGGCATTTAATAATGTTTTCTTCTATTGATACCATTCATACTAGAATTCAGAGCCTTTCAATTCTGCATATATTTTAGCACTTATTGTGTTCTTATAGAAATGTCTAATATAGGCACATATGGTCATACAGATAATATGACTAAATGTCTGTTTACCTGCTTGAAATAAGCTCTTCATAGACCATATTAACAGATATATATTAATTTGTATCCTTAAGAAAAAACTTATTGCAGTTATCAGACATGTTTAGTGAATATTTACACAATGAAAAAAACTTGGACCTAGTTTATTTCTGGTCATTGGATTATTGAAATGCTGATTAAATTAATTAAATTAGTTCATGGAGAGCTGTTTATAGAAGTGATCTTAGATGCATGCTGGCATGACAGTATCAGGGACATTAACATATACCTAAGTCCAACAACCCTGGCATTTAGAAAATAGAATCTTGGTGAATTATACATATAGTAAAATGGTTTAGGAGATGTTGTTATTGTCCAAATGGAAAATATCTGTGAGTAAAATGTGGTTACCATGATAATTATTTTTGCTCTAGCTTGTGTTCATTAAGATATTCTTTTTTGTGTCATTCTCAATCTAGGTGTACTAAGATAAATTAGATAACCCATATTGGAAGTACAACTTTATATCCTAGTTTGTTGAATAAAATGAAATTGTTTTATTTTTTCATACTCACCCAGCAGGAACTGAGTTAATGCAAGTTAATGTGATTCTTTTAGAAGCAGATCATTGGAATATGCCATTTTTGTTGCATGCACAAAATAGTTAAGCTTGTCTGTATTTTTATAGCTGTCTTCAAATATAAAAAGCAAATCAGATTTCACTTTTCAATTTTTGTTCATTATTACTTTGATAGGCATGTTACCAAGTTTTTATTTTGATAATTGATTATAACTTATCTCATCAGGCACTTCTGTGTTTCACATGTTCTCTACCTTTGCTGCTTTAATCAAAGTGACTCCTTGGCTTTGGGTGTTAATGATTCCAACTGTTATAGGTGAAAGGCTGCAGGCCTCTGATGCAGTGTTGTTCAGTGGTGTGCTTGCCCACAGCTTTCTGGCCACTACTGTGTTGCCACGGTGTAACAAGTTTGTTCAGGTTTCTTCTTGGAGCTTTCTTTTCTTGACTTTCAGGATAATGTGTTCTTGACATATATATATATATATATATATATATATATATATATATATATATATATATATATATTTTTTTTTTTAAAGAGAGAGAGAATTTTTTAAATATTTATTTTTTAGTTTTCGGCGGACACAACATCTTTGTCTGTGGTGCTAAGGATCGAACCCCAGCCGCATGCATGCCAGGAGAGCGCGCTACCACTTGAGCCACATCCCCAGCCCAAGATTTTTCTTATGTTCAAATAATATCCTTCTTTACCCCCCTTCCTGTATTTACTTTTGACTTGCACATTATAGGATAGTAATTTACCTTTTACAATATGCATTTTAGGACACACACACAAACACACATACACATATATATGTGTATTATATATGTACATGTGTATGTATGTGTATATAAATACATATATATATGCATGTATATATATATGTATGTATATGTGTGTGTATATATGTGAAATAGGCATTCTGGGGTGCTTTAAGTAGGTATTTTGGGGTGCTTTGAGTAGGTGTTGAAGTTGTTTTAGATAACAATGAAAATATCACACTTAATCCCTATTATTTTTAATCAATTCCAAAAGAATAATTCTTTTGGGTGCAACCCATTACAATTTTGATCCCATTCTTGTGATTGAACATGATGTAGAGTTATACTTGTTGTGTATTCATATATGAGCTTAGAAAAGTTTTGTCCGATTCTTTTCATTGTCTTTCCTATTCCCAACCCCCTTCCCTTCCCTTTATTTCTCTTTGTCTTATCCAATGAACTTCTGTACTTCCCTTCCTCATTCTCCCTTGTTATGGGAGAGAATATTTGACCTTTTGTTTTTGGGACTGGCTTATTTTACTTAGCATGATATTTTCCAGTTCCATCCATTTACCAGCAAATGCCATAATTTCATTCTTCTTTATAGCTGAGTAATACTCTATTGTGTATATGTACTACATTTTCTTTTTTTTAATTTTATTTTTAAATTGTACTAATTAGTTACACATGACAGTAGAATGCATTTTGACACATCATACATAATGTGCATTCCTCTGGCTGAACATGGTGTAGTCTCACTGGTAGTGTAGTCATCCATGTATATAGGGTAATAATGTCCATCTCATTTCTACCGCCCTTCCTGCCCATTTCCATCCCTTCTGTCCAATCCAAAGTTCCTTCATTCTTCCCTACCCTCTTGCCCCTATTATGGATTAGCATCTGCTTATCAGATAAAACATTTGGCCTTTGGATTTTGGGATTTGGCGTATTTTGCTTAGCATGATATTCTCCATTTCCATCCATTTACCTGCAAATGCCATAATTTCATTCTTTTTTTTTAATGGCTGAGCAATATTCCATTGTATATATGTACCACATTTTCTTTATCAATTCATCTAGTGAAGGGCATGTAGGTTGGTTCCATTGCTTGGCTATTGTGAATTGAGAGGCTATAAACACTGATGTTGCTGTGTCACTGTAGTATTCTTATTTTAAGTCCTTTGGGTATAAGCCGAGGAGTGGGATAACTGGGTCAAATGGTGGTTCCATTCCAAGTTTTCATGCTGCTTTCCAGAGTGACTGCACCAATTTGCAGTTCCAGCAGGAATATATGAGTGAACCTTTTTCCCACATCCTCACCAACATTTATTGTTACTTGTATTCTTGATAATTGCCATTCTGACTGGAGTGAGATGGAATCTCAATGTAGTTTTACTTTGCATTTTTCTAGTTGCTAGAGATGTTGAACATATTTTCATATTTTTTTGACCTTTTATATTTTTTCTTCTGTGAAGTTACTGTTCAGTTTCTTTGCCCATTTATTGATTGGGTTAGTTGTCTTTTTGTTGTTAAGTTTTTTGAGTTTTTTATATATCCTGGAGATTAATGCTATATCTGTGTGGAGATGGTAAAGATTTTCTCCCATTCTGTAGGCTCTCTCTTCATGTTCTTGATTGTTTCCATTGCTACAAAGAAGCTTTTTAGTTTGATATCATCCCACTTATTGATTCTTGATTTTATTTCTTGTGCTTTATTTTATTTTTATTTGTCTTATTGAGGAAGTCTATTCCTGAGCCAATATGATGGAGAGTTGGGCCTATGTTTTCTTCTAGTATATTCAGGGTCTCTGGTCTAATGCCAAGGTCCTTTATCCACTGTGAGTTAAATTTTGTGCAGGGTGAGATATGGGGGTTTAATTTCAATTTACTACATGTGGTTTTCCAGTTTTGCCAGCCCCATTTGTTGAAGAGGCTATCTTTCCTCCAATGTATGTTTATGGTGCCTTTGTCTAATATGAGGGAAATTATATGGGAATGTCTCTCTGTCTTTTATTCTGTTCCATTAGTCTTCAATTCTATCTTTGTGCCAATACCATGCCATTTTTATTACTATAACTCTGTAGTATCAAATTTTAAGGTCTATTATTGTGATGCTTCCTGCTTCACCTTTCTTGCTAAGGATTTGCTTTGTCTATTCTAGGCATCTTATTTTTCCAAATGAATTTCATGACTGCCTTTTGTATTTCTATGAAGAACATCATTAGAATTTTAATGGGAATTACGTCGAATCTGTGTAGTACTTTGGTAGTATGGCCATTTTTCAGTATTAATTCTGTGTATCCAAGAACATGGGAGGTCCAAGGAAATGAGTTTTAACATTTAACATTCAAAAGTGATTCCCACTTTTGATTCTTAGTTTATGATAGAGAGACATCACCTGAAGCTGGGAGAGTTTTTGTTTGTTTGAATGTTTCAAATTTTTGAATGTTTCAAACAGAAAAAAGGGTTAAAGATACTTTTGAAAAACTCCTGAGATCCAGGTATTCCTATATTGTTAGGTTGAATGATTTCCCAATTGTAATATTTATTTTGGGTTGTTAGAATCTTAGTTTATATAAGGGTAAATTGATTTACTTCAGATACTAATTTAATTTTATCTATAGAAAGTGATGGTTCACATTTTTGTGATAGGTTAATCATTGGTATATGGGGTACTAAGAGTGTTTCTCAGTTGACTTATAGAGGTATGTATTTAAGGGGTTATGGCAGTAACACTTAGGACACTCTATAGAAGAAAGTAGAATGATTGAACTTGAAGTTCCCTTGGAACTTGAAGTACCTATTGCTTCCGTGACTTTTGCAGCTCCTGCAGCCCCTCTTACCCTGTAGGTTCTGTTGTCATCGGCTACCCTGTGGCTGCATAAAGTGTTGTTGCACCCCAAGCACACTTGTTATGATCTCTCAGCTCTTCAAATAACAATTTCTTTAAGTGAGTGGGTATTAGTATTTATCTGATCAAAGTAACTCACAGTGAAGTGAAACAACTGATAGAAAGCTCTCAAGGGAACATTTTAATTTTATTTATTTATTTATCTATCTATCTATTTATTTATAAATGTGGTGCTGAGGTTTGAACCCAGTACCTCACATGTGCTAGGCGAGCACTCTTTGAGCCACAACCCCAGCCCAGGAACATTTTGATTTTAAAGAAAGCCTTGTAAATTCAAATTAATTTAGAAGGTGTAGTTGGTTCTAATGGAAAGATCTCTAAACTAAGGATGAAATGTAGCTTTAACTGTAAAATCCTGCTTAGATTTTACCTTCTTTATTTCCTCTGTGTTGATACTCTGTAATTTTTGATTGAAGGTTTTAATAATTATGTAAGTATATTTAATGAGAATATTTGTTCAGTGAATTTCATTAAGATTTTTTGGTTTAAAATTCTTAGTTAATGAAATAAAGCTGTAACATCATAATTACAGAGCTTTATTTATCAGTTTATCTCCTTTGATTAGGCTTCCAGGTAGGTTTTTACAGAAATAGTAATAAAACTATTTACTGCAGTCCGGGGAGGTAGAGACTGCTATCCTTTCATAAAGATAAGGAATTGGAGGCTCAGAAAGGTTAACCAGTTTGCCTAAGTTCCATAGTTTTAGAAAGTAAGACTGGAATTTCAACCTGTTTTGTGACACCAGAGCTTGAGCTTTTATCCATTGGTACCTCATTTCTTTATTTTTTTAATATTTATTTTTTAAGTTGTAGTTGGACACAATACTTTATAATAATTTATTTATTTTTATCTGGTGCTGAGGATCGAACCCAGAGCCTCACACCTGCTAGGTGAGTGCTCTATCACTAAGCCACAACCCCAGCCCCGTGGTACCTCATTTTAAACAGTGAACTTTCTCTAATGATCTTTGGCAGCAATTTTCAAAAACTACTGATTTTAGAAAATCCCTGAAAAATTCCAGGATTGACTAGAGTTGTTTTGATATTTTATCAATTCTTAGTAGACATCCAAACATAATGGGAAGAGGGGTCTAAACTCCATGGGAAACATTTGTCCCTTCCCATCATTTGGTGAATGTGTGTGAGTGTCAGTCATGTCAGGTAACTTCATTAGGAAGTGGCATTCTTTAAAGGGGCCTTGAATAATTGTAACAATGCACAAGGCTATGGTTTGTAGCACTGAAGTTCTTCTAAGGGGGCATCTAGCTGGGCTGTGAATGTGGCGTGGGGAAGCTCAGGGGTAGGTGATGGATGGAGAGATTGGATGTTTTGTCAGCCCTCCATTGGGCGTTAGGTGCTTATCTTTCTCTAAGTTATTTGGAGTGTTACTTTATATTGAGTGTGAATAAGAGTGAAGAATATATTGCTTTTGCTGTAAATATTTACATCTAAAGAAGATCAGGAATTATTCTTGCTTATACAGTGTAACCTGCCTTGGCAGGGAGTTGTTGGGGTTAGTTTTATTTACTCAGTACATAAAACAATGTCTGACTCATAGTGTGTGCTTAGTGAATATTTATTGAAGAACTGATGAAGATGCTTTTAAGTAAAAGGAAATTGTTTCCTTAATTGGTAGTGAAGGTTTGATAATTATCATTAATTTCTTCTTTAACATTATTAATAATGAAGTTTGTGAAAGTGAAGCTACAGAAGTAAAAGATAACTAAAAGAAGTTGCTAAATAATAATCCTTTTGGTGCTTGTCTTGTGGCAGTTATATTCTGCTGTGAACTAGGTATTCATTTTCCTGAATTATGCTGTCCCTTAGGTTTTAGGCTTTTGAGGCTGAATTTCGTGCAGACTTTGGGAAGGTGTCTTGTATATGGATGGTGTTCAGTGATTACTTACTAAATTATATTCTGCTATTAAAATAAAATTAGAAAAAGGTTGTCCTGTAGTACCAATATCTGTTGAAGATTTTTTAACTCTTTTAATTTATGTAGAGGACTTGAAAAACTGCAGTTTTTTTTAATCCTCACAAGCAATGGGTGCTTTATTTAAAAGAAGATTTTTAAAATAGAACTGTTGATTAACCACAAACTGTAACTTGCTCGGCAGAACTGGTGAAGATCAGATAGAAAGAACCTTTTCCTCTTTCAGTTCCTTCTTATTTATCACTTGAATCTGAAAAAAAAAAAGCCTTTAGCTATCAGTTTAGTACATCTGATGGTCTTCTGTAGATGTATTTGCTTCTAAAAATTAGTCATTTCAAAAATAATTTTGTCTTGGTTTGTTAGTAGAAATTCACTAACATAAGGGTGTATTTAGTATTTAATTAATGCTAAGCTGTCTTAAAACTTTGTTACCTAAGTAGTTGTAAAATTTAGATGACTTTATTATGTTGATAAGATACTTAAAATTAACTTGTGAATTTATGTAGAAAACATTGGTTGTAATGAAATCCAAGTGAGTTCAGATGTGTTTTAATACACTGAAACGCATTTTCTTCAACCATGCTGTCCTCTAGATTTTAGGCTTTTCAGGATATATGCATTAAAAGTATTGTTTCTCTTAAATGGACATAGAAGTGGTTTAGAATGGAGTTTTAAATGGTGAGTTATTAAAAAAATTTAAAACTTTTAAGATTCCCATATATCTGGGATGATGTTTGGAAGAGGAAGTTGTATAATTTTGGGAGGAAATTTTTTTAAGATCTTGGTCATTTTTACCCTTTAAATAAATTAAAATAGCATTTTCTGTTTAAAATTTTGCAAGTAGTTAATACGGATAATTAATTTAGTTTTTAGAAAATAGTGTGTTATCTTTTAAAACTTGTGTATTATTACAGGACTTGAGAACTAAGTTTTAAAAATTAGTGCATTATACTTATATATGATAGTGGGGTTCATTTTGATATTTTTATAATTTGCTCCATTTCAATCCTCATTACTACCCTTTTCTCTATTCTCCTACACCATGATCCCCTTCCTTTACTCTATTGGCCTTCCTTCTATTATTAATCTACTTTATAAATTGTTACATTATAATTGTACATCCATAAAAGTGGAATTCATTGTGATATATTCATGTGCACACAGAATACTTTGGTGAGAATTAAGTTTTGAAGTTTTTGTTTTATGATGAAATTTTGGTGCAATTTTGGTGATGAATATGTGCAGAGGAATCATTGACAAAAAGGGAGAGCGCAGTTTCATCAAGATTATGTATTGGTTGTATTCACTGTCTGTGCACAAGTTTAGACATGTTAAAGAAGAAATTGTAAGCTGAGTTTTGTGATATACAAAAATTCTAGCTTCCAAATTTTATTGGTTACTATAGTGTTGTTAGTGACATTGAGTGTTTACCCTAAGAAGTGAAAATATTAAAATTGAATACAAGTTGGAAGGCAAAATTCGAATTTTTAAATATTAGAAATATTTAGCTGCAGAATTAAAGACATAATGTGATGAACATACACAGGGTTAAGCTTAACGTGTCATTTTTCTAAATTTGGTCTTTGAGGTAGAAATTACTATCCAAAATTCCTTATAAAGCCCATTATTAAATCAATTTATTATAGTTTATTCCATTTAGGAGATTGGAAATGATAATTTTGTTTGTAGATGGACTTGGAAATGAGACAGGATATAGCCTTAATGTCAAATGTTCTACCTTAATCCTTGAATAATTTACTACTGATTTCTTCCTTATAGTATTCAAAATAGTGGTGTAAGTGTTAAAAACATTTGAAGTCACTGAATACTACCAAATTGCCTTCCCAGTCATTAAAGTGAGATTAAAATGCATTGAGGATATCTGACAGTTTGTTTTTAAGGTACTTCAATTCTTCAAAAATGTATAATTATATTTAATACATATGACAATAAATAATTTAAATTTACTTTTCAAACAAATTTTAAATATGATTAGAATTGATCTTTTTTAGATATTAAATCTAGTTTTGTCAAAATAAATATTTGTTTTTGTTTTTCTGTTAAGGGCATGTCAAAACTAGATTCAGAATTGAAGCTTCATTTAGAAGCTAGGTTTGGGGAAGAGTACATAATGGGTGCTTTCGCCTAGGAGTCTGAGAGGTTAAAGCCAAGGGCAGCCCTCAGTGAGAGGCGTTTTCCTCCCACACAGCTGTTTTTAACCTAGAATCCCGATCAGGAGTGTTGAGTCTTCTCCAGAGGTCTTGTTTTTTACTTTTGGGATCTCTGACAGTATGGTCCAAAGGAGGCCTGCTAGTTGCATCATCTTGAGCCACCTACATGAAGGTGGTGCATGTACCATCATTTTGGAACTTGTGGTTTTTACTTTTTTGATGTATTCAGTATTTATTCTTTCTTTGATTAGACAGTTAATATTTTTATATTACTTTGAAATGTTTTAGATTCTTTGGCTTTTAGTTGTACTTTGCTTATTTTTATTATATTAGTTTATTTATTATATTTTAAAATTTTTATTCTTTTTATTTAAAATTTATTTAATGAAAAAAATTATTTAATGAAATACTCTAATTGTTTGGAAAAAGTTTTGCTCTTTCCTAATCTGATATAAGTAGCAAACCCTTTGAGTTCTTTTTTAGAAAAATAACTTTTTTCTAATGAAGAGAAAAGGACAATTAGTAGAGAAGTAAAAATATGATGCAAAACGTAAAAACACTCTAAATTTATACTTATACTTTGATTAAATATGAATAGATAATTCAATCTCTGTTTCAAGGTGAATATAAACAAATGGGTTAGATACCATGATTTTCTTAAAACATAAAATCTGGATCCTCTCATGAATAAAATAGAATGGCTTACCTGATTGACATCATAGTGGAGTGGAAAGATACTGGACTAAGAGTTGGAATACAGATTTTGGTTTTGACTTCACCACTTATTAAATGTTTTACTTTGGCTCTGTCCTTTAACTTTTCACATTTATAAAATATTTGCACAGCATATCTCAATATTTTTAAGAGTCAAGTATATATACTGGCCTGAAAGTATTTTGTAAATCACACTGTTAAACACTATCTGTACATAAACTTTTATTGTTTTTTTTTAATCTGTATTGTGTTTAGCTGTGTGAAAAGGACATAATCACTTCAACAGAAAAGAAACATCAGTGATAAAACTCTCCTGTTTTGATGTGTGTCATCAGTCTGTAAGAAAGGAATGCTTAAAAGAAAGTTGCATAGTAACTTTTAAGTCCCCTATTTAATATCACAGTAGTATCAGAAACAAGATTGATGGAAGACATTAACGTATTTGAGGCTAATGAGTCAGTTTCACTTTGAAGAGGATATTTGTCAGAGTATGAAAATTTGTAGCATGCAAAATTTGTGTTTTTTATATATGTGAAGGCAATTTTATATTATATATGTATATATGTATTAGTTTAAAGGTAATCTTATACAATATTTTTGGCACATCTGCATTTTATGAATGTCATATGAAGTCAGGTGTAGAATTTTTCCATTTGTAAGATAGCATACACTTCAAGACTTGATAGCTTCTGGAGGAATCAAGAAAGACTTAGACAATATTTCCTTCTTTCCTTCCTTCTTCCCTCCCTCCCTCCCTCCTTCCCTCCTTCCCTCCCTCCCTCCCTCCCTCCCTCCCTCCCTCCCTCCCTTCCTTCCTTCCTTCCTTCCTTCCTTCCTTCCTTCCTTCCTTCCTCTCTCTTCCCCTTTTCCCTTTTCTGCCCATCTTTGTTTTTTTCCCTTGAATTGAATCCAAGGCATTGGACATGCTGGAAAAGCCCTCCCATTCTACTGAGCTGCATCCCCAGCCATATCTTTTCTTTGGCACTTCTTTCTTCTGAACTCTTCATATACACAAACTTGAACAGCAAAATGGGAGTTCCACAGATGTATAAGTTCCACAACATTCTAAGAATTAATATTAGCAAGCTAGAACATTATTAGAACAGGAATAGCATTAAGGTTCATTACTCTGAAGGAGTAAGGATGAGAAAAGATTAAGGATAGCATTACACAAGTGCAGGGCTTCTCAAAGGACATTATCAGTTGAGAGGTACAGTGCAGTTGGCTTGTGAGAGCTGTGTAAGCAGATACCGAGAACAAGTTGAGTAGTCCTTATTTGAAATGCTTCATATTGGGCATGTTTGCCTTTTGGATTTTTTTTCTTCAGATTTTAGAATGTTTATGTATACATAATGATATTTGGAGAAATAGACCCAAGTCCAAACACAGTATTCATTTGTTTTTCATATATACCTGAAGGTAACTTTATTTTATATATCAGGTTACATATAATATATAAAACTTTTAAGCTTATATACTCTTTTACAGTATTTTTGACACATCTGCATTTTAACTATGACTGTTATTTTCCACTTGTGATATTATGTTGACACTCAAAAAGTTTCAGATTTTGGATCATTTTGAATTTTGGATTTTTTGATTAGGGATGTTTATCCTATATTGCAATTTTCGGATGAAAAAAATTATAGCAAGTACAAGTCTATTCATGTAAGGACATTACTCTCATTTATTTGAATTCCTCTATAGCTTTCTTGAAAGAATATGAAATTAATTAATTAATTAATTAATTTTTAATTGAATTTAAAAAAAAATAAATGACAGTGGAATGCATTACAATTATTACTACACATATACAGCACAATATTTAATTTGGGTTTAGAAATTATACTTGAAGCAAGATTCTTGTCAAGTGAGATTCTGTCTCTTTATAAGTGATTTAATAAAGTTTATGAAACTTATATTTTGTCAAACTAATTTACTTAAGACTTTTCTTTACATTACTTAGTTCTCAGGAATAGTGTTTCTTAACTTTATGTTATGACACATAGAAAATGACAATATGTGTATAACGCTTCAGAGCAAATGGACTTCATGCAATGATAGGAGGTATCTGGTCTGGGGGCTCCTAGGGTTAAAGGGGTCATTATTTTCTTTCTGTTACCCATTAGAATGACCCAGATTAGAACGTTCTCTTCATTGTGTTCTTGGTGAAAATCTACTTTTTATTCATTATTATTTATCCTAGAAGAGGACAGCAAAACTCTAGAGTTTGGCTGGAGTTAGAAGAATTTGGGTTGTAGTTCTGACTTAAGCTTTCTGAACCTACGTTTTGTTGTTTAAAACGAAAATAATTATAATCCCTTCTCTTTCAACCATAAAGCTGTGATGTTCAATCAAGATAGTAAAGTGCATGCATATGCTTTTGAACATATGGTTATTTTAGTTATAATTTTAACTTAATAATAAATTTTTAAATCATAATTCAAGAAAACTGCAAGTATATGCTTTTCATGACTTTCTAGTGTATGCACATATATATAAGCATATATATATAATGTGTCTATATTTTAATAAACAGTGGTATAGTGTACACCAGGGATGGCTTTAGGAAGGAGAATTGCAAGATTTAACAATGACAATAAAAAGTAAATATTATAAGGGATGTATTACATTTATGACTGTATTTCTTTCTATTTCAGGCTAAGTCCTTTTAATAATAGTTAACTTTAATTATGAGTTCTGATAAATATTATAGGTCACAATCTCATTGTCATCTATTTTCATGTATTTTTAAAATAAAAGATAAATATTAATAATAATGACTCATATGAAAGAAAACATTCAGCCTTTGTTTTTTTGGGATAGGCTCACCTCACTTAGCATTATATTCTCTATCTCCATCCATTTACCTGCAAATGCCATGATTTTATTCTCTTTTAATGCTGAGTAATGTTCCATTGTGTATATATATACCAAAGTTTCCCTATCCATTCATCTACTGAAGGACATCTGAGTTGGTTCCACAATTTAGCTATTGTGAATTGTGCTGCTGTAAACATTGATGTGGCTGTGTCCCTGTAGTATGCTGTTTTTAAGTCCTTTGGGTATAAGCTGAAGAGTTGGATAGTTGGGTTAAATGGTGGTTCCATTCCAAGATTTCCAAGAAATTTCCATACTGCTTTCCAGATTGGCAGCACCAATTTGCAGTCCCTCCAGCAGTGTATGAGCATGCCTTTTCCCCCACATCCTCGCCAACACTTATTGTTGTTTGTATTCTTGATAGCTGCCATTCTGACTCTGGAGTGAGATGAAATCTTAGAGTAGTTTTGATTTGCCTTTCTCTAATTGCTAGAGATGTTGAACATTTTTTCATATGTTTGTTGATTGATTGTATATCCTCTCCTGACAAGTGTCTGTTCAGTTCCTTTGCCCATTTATTGACTGGGTTATTTGTTTTGTTGGTGTTAAGGTTTTTAAGTGAGTGCTTTACATATACTATGGCAATGGAGGGGGAGCATGGGAGGAATGGCGGAACTTTAGATAGGGCCAAGAGGAGGGAGGGGGCAAAGGGATAGGAATGATACATATACATATACCCTAAGTATATGTATGAAGACACGAATGGTGTGAAAATACTTTGTGTATAATCAGTGACTTGAGAAATTGTGCTCTATATGTGTAATATAAAATGAATTGCATTCTGCCATCATGGATAACAAATAAGAAAAAATAAATAATAAAATGATACTGAGTGAAGTCCAAATAGAATAAACCTAAATTAATCTATGCTAATAAAAAAAAGATAATAGTGACTCATTGTTACTGAAAGTCAGGATATTGGTACCAGTTTTTCCCCATAAGAAATAAAACTACCTATCTTAAAGGGAGCATGTTTTAATTGTTGGAAAACACCTAACAGTAGCCTTTGGTCTTGACATTACAATCTTCAGAGCATCAGAGAAGTATATTAATTCTGTCAAAATACTCTGTTTCTTAAGCATGTAAACTGTATGTTTATGATAATTCCTAGGACTTTTATTGAGGAATTAGTCTTACACAATTGGTAAAGATGAGATTTTTGGTTTTACGTATATCAGTAATGTTCCTGTGAAACCTAACAGATCATCATACTCACCATAGTGGGCTGGCCATTCTGATTATGTAGACCATTAATGTAGTAATCTTGTCCTGCCAACAGGCTTTTGATCTCCATTGCTAACTAAAGGTTTTCTCAAACTGGGGCCTGCAAATAGAAAAAGCAATCTTGAAATTCATCTGGAAAAATAAGAAAGCCAGAATAGCTAAAGCAATCCTTAGCAGGAAGAGTGAAGCAGGTGGCACCACTATACCAGGCCTCAAACTATACTAAAGAGCAATAGTAACAAAACCAGCATGGTATTGGCACCAAAACAGACTGGTAGACCAATGGTACAGAATAGAGGACACAGAGACTAACCCAAAAAATTACAATTATCTTATATTAGACAAAGGTGCCAAAAACATGCACTGGAGAAAAGATAGCCTCTTCAACAAATGGTGCTGGGAAAACTGCAAATCCATATGCAACAAAATGAAATTAAACCCCTAACTTACCATGCAGAAACTCAACTCAAAATGGATCAAGGACTTAGGAATAAAACAGAGACTCTATTAGAAGAAAAAGTAGGCCCTAATCTCTATCATGTGGGATTAGGCCCCAACTTCCTTAATAAGACTCCTGTGGCAAAAGAATTAAAATCAAGAATCAATAAATGGGACGGACTCAGCAAAAGAAACAATCTGTGAGGTGAATAGAGAGCCTACATTTTGGGAGCAAATCTTTACCCCTAACACATCAGAGCACTAAACTCTAGGGTATATAAAGAATTCAAAAAGCTAAGCACCATAACAACAAGTAACCCAATCAATAAATGGGTCAAGGATCTGAACACTCAGAAGATGATATACAATCAGTCCACAAATACATGAAAAAAATGTTCATCATCACTAGCAATTAGAGAAATGCAAATCAAAACCACTATAAGATTTCATCTCATTCTAGTCAGAATGGCAGCTATTATGCATACAAACAACAATAAGTGTTGGTGAGGATGTGGGGAAAAAGGTACACTCATACACTGCTGGAGGGACTGCAAATTGGTGCAGTAAATCTGGAAAGCAGTATGGAGATTCCTTGGAAAACTGGGAATGGAACCACCATTTGATCCAGCTATCCCTCTCCTTAGTCTATACCTAATGGACTTAAAAACAGCATATACAGAGACACAGCCACATCAATGTTTACAGCCCAATTCACAATAGCTTAACTGTGGAACCAACCTAGATGCCCTTCAACAGATGAGTGGATAAAAAAAAAATGTGGCATACATACACAATGGAATATTACTCAGCAATAAAAGAGAATAAAATCATGGCATTTGCAGGTAAATGGATGGCTTTGGAGAATATAATGCTAAGTGAAGTTAGCCAACCCCCCAAACCAAATGCCAAATGTTTTCTTTGATATAAAGAGGCTGATTCATAGTGGGGTAGGGAGGGGGAGCATTGGAGGAATAGACGAACTCTAGATAGGGCAGAGGGGTTGGAGGGGAAGGGAGGGAGCATGGGCTTATAAATGATGGTAGAATGTAATGATCATTATTATTATTATCCAAAGTACATGTATAAAGACAGGAATTGGTATGAATATACTTTGTATACAACCAGAGATATGAAAAATTGTGCTCTTATATGTGTAATAAGAATTGTGATGCATTCCGATGTCTCATATAAATAGAAAAAGAGAATAATTCCATAAAAAAAGCGAGCCTCATCTCTAGCATTTATCCACATTTAATTCTTCTTTTCTTTTGGTACCAGAGATTGAACCAAGGGGTGCTTAACCACTGAGCCACATTCCCAGCCCTTTTATTTATTTATTTTTAAATTTTTTTTTGAGACAGGGTCTCACTAAATTCTTAGGGCCCTACTAAGTTGCTGAGGCTGGCTTTGAACTTGTGATCCTTCTGCCTCAGCTTCCTGAGTTGCTGGGATTACAGGTGTGTACCACCCTACCTGGCCACAATTAATTCTAATATTCTAGATCCTCCATGATGTGGATTCAGATAATCATTCTAGACTTTACTTCACTACCTGCACTTCTCATCACTCAAACAAATTTTAGATAATCATGCATAATTTCTGTTCTGTGCAGAGTGTTATTATTTTTCATTTTCATGTGGTCGATTTGTATTCATCATGAAAGTTCAGCTTTCAAATCCTGCCTTCAGGATAATATGTCAGTCCTCTCCAAATGCATGTTAGTATATTTAAATTACTATAATCAAGTTACATAATTTATTTGATGGTAATTCTTTAAAGTTTATGCTTGCCTTAGTGGAAATTATTTAAAACATACTTTTAAGTAACAGTCTTTAAATCAGAAAGTAGTAAATGGAAATGGTAAAAAATAACATTACTGTTAAGGGGCATACAAAGAAAAACATGTCTTCTTTCCTACCTTAAATCAAAAGTCCTTACCACTTCTTTCTAGAGTATACTCATTGTTTCTTTTACATTTCCTCAGAAATTTTCAGTGTATTTGCTTGCGTGTTTACATAAATATCCTCTTGGACCTAAGTGGATGCATTTTATGAAGATTCTTTTCTCTTTGCCTTACTTAATTTAGTTTTCAGATTGTTTTAACATCAGATTGTGTTGACATAGAGTTTGAGTTGTTACTAAGTGTGCTGGTCCAATGTCAGTACAGTGAACTGGTTTAATTTTCAAACTTTTTTCCTGAGATTTTCTGTTGCTTTTCCATCTTTTAGGTCATATTTGATGTGAGTGATGTATTAAAATATCTGAAAGCTTTTATGCTTACTCTTCCTTATTTTTGTTATTATTAATGTTATTGATTCTATGAAGTGGAATATATATTAACTTTAGTGAACAGAAAATTTCACTTGTCTATTTCATCTAATTTCTTTTCATCATGATATGGGCACATATTGTGAAGATTATTAACCCATGAAATTACTCTTTGAAAATATAATTTTTTTCATTTGTAGCATTTTTATTAATTTTGTAAATAATAGCATTAGATTATTATGCAATCTGGAAGATATGAGTTGCAAATACATTTGCATGACCTATCATATAACTTTGTGCAAATTACTCTTTTTGTATTTCTCATTCCTCATCTGTCAAGTGAGAAAATTAAATTGCAAATTATGAAATCATATACAAATGTTATGATAAGACCTTAAAACCAGTTTATCATCTAACAAGGTTTTCCCCTAGAATAAGTCAAAATAGTATCTGTAGATATATTTTTTCCTTCATTTTCAACTTTTACAAAATTTATTTATTTATTTTTTGGTAATAGCCAATATAACTCTTAATCTGCTTTCTTTATTTTCCCATGTATTTTGGAAATCATTTGGTAAGAGGGTTTGTATTATATACTATATTTAACTTTTTAATAATGCCAGTTCTTTTCTCCATTTGTGAATACAGTGTATTCTTTTTATTGAAAGAAATGTTATTAAATTCTTAAGGAATGATTAAAAAGAAAAAGCATGACTTCTGTCCTAAAAAGCCATTACTGATTCTGCCTAGACTTCAATATTGCTCAGTTTGCTGTTAGTCTCTCCTTGTGTGCATTTTTGTCTGTTTTCCACCATTAACTTCACTTTTTTTTCTTTGACATTCCAGCTGGCCTTTGTATCATCTCAGTCCCATTTCATTTGTGGGGAACCAGTGTTGCAGTGATCACCCCTTCTTTCTCCCTTCCAGTTGCCCCTATGTTCCCTGTCAACTTCTGCCATTCCTGGATCCTGTCTTTAATAAGCAGTTTGTTTGTTTCTCAAATGTCAGAGACATTCTATTAAACTTCAGATCTCCATGGCACACAAACTTGTTTGTTCCGCTGCTTGTTTGTCCATCCATCCATCTATCCTCCTGAATATAAAAAGGCTCCTTGATGTTAGAAGGAATGCAGAGATGATACTGGGGCCTACTCAATAAAGGAATTTACAATCTAGTGAAACAAAAGTGTATTTAGGGGTTATTAGTTGTTAGAGTTTAGATTTTTTCCAAGCCCCATCTGTAACTGCTACTCTCATTAAAAGACTCAATGCTTGAGAACCCAGTAATTATAACCAGATGAAATAAGTTTTGATTTTGTTCTTAATTTATTGAAGTATCTCAGTTATTAATATCCTCTCTGAATGTGACCACTTCTAATTTGAAGATTCAGTTATTAATAAGGAGGTAACAGGGAAGATCTATTCCAAAACCAGTCATTAAATAATACTGAATCACAAATGGTCTTAGGTCTTTGATTTTATTAAGGTTTTCAGATAACTTCTGGGAAGCTCTTCAGATTCAAAAAAATCACCCTTTCGATTTTTTTTTTTTTAATTAACAACTGGGTGAACTCAACATTGAGGTGAAAGACAGGTATTACATCCTGATGGTTGATGGCTTACTTTTCCTGTCAGTTTTGGTAACATTTGCAATAAAAATACAACATTGACTAGGTGATGTACTGAGTGACTAATTATTTAATGTTTAATATATTAATGCTAGCAGAGTAACATTTAATAACTAATTCCAGCTCCCAGGTCTGGTTGTGACTAGGATAGGAGGTACTGGGCCAGCTATGTCTCCAGGTCTGTGTTTCAGCATCAAGCTGCTTTTACTGCTGATAAATCTCAGATACAGGTGTGAAGATTGAGCATCTTTCTTATTCCTGGGTTATAATTCTGTTCTGCTACTCTTTTCCATGTGTATCCTTGTTTTTATAATTGGGTTTATATTTGTGTTGGTACTCTAGTTTATCCTCCAAATAAATTATAAATTTTTCTAAAGCAAGAAATGACATATGTATCACCTATTATCTTTGAATTCTATTCCCTAATATAGTTCTCTGTGTTTAGAAGGCATTTAAGTGAAAGTATAGTAATGAGTGATGATAATGCTTACCTCTTCCTAATTTTCTTCCCATTTTAAAAAGTCTGCTTTTCCTTGTTGTTACATATTGTATCTTTTCCATTTTGAAATATATTGCTTTTAAGGATATACCACTACTAATATTGTAGAAAGTATTTTCAGAAAGTATTTTTCACATGAGTTACTTATTTGATTTTCATATCAATCATTAGATGGATATTAATATTTTTGTTTAAAATTGAGGAACCTAAAGAACAGAAAGTGAAGTGACCAGGCTTACACAGATAACTGGCAGACTTAAACCAAGATTTCAACTCTAAAACCTACTTTTATTCCAGTACACTTTGATTCTATTTCAGATAAGTGTGGTAAATTATGAGAATTATTCCAAATTATAAGATCACATAAATTATTTTTTTAGGTAGAATGAACTTTTTTCTTGATAAATCATAAATCAGAAGTTTAAATTGAAGTAGCCAAATACTATGTGTTCGCTATATGTGAGTGGGAATGCCTTCATGATTTACGAAAAAAGATTCTAGCCCATTGTAAAAAATTCAAACAAAAGAAAAAAAAATAACATGAAGACACCAAAAATCATCATAAATACTATCCCCCAAAGAATGTTGTGGTTAATATTTTGTTGAATAATCTTCCACAACTCTGAATATGTGTACATTATATTCTTTTTCATAAACTGGCTCCTCTGCCCATGGCATCCTGTAATTTTACCTTTAACAGTTGACAATTTATCATGAACATCATTTTGTGTCTGAAAATGGAGATCTACTCAAATTTGATAATTCTCTGAGTTCCACTGTTTTGAGTCTGTTGTGCATACATCTTATGGCACTGGTATTATCATCTACTTTGAATAGTTTCTTAATAATATCATTTTTGAACTTTTGGTATGTATTGGCCAATTGTCTTCACAGAAAAATTGTGTTTACTATTGACAGTTTGAGAGCATCTGTGTACCACTCTTCTCAACAATACTATTAATCCTTTTTAAAAATATTAACAGTATCAATTCAGCATCTCAAAACACTATTTTAATACACAGTCAACATGAAAACATTACAAAAACAATTCATACTATTTTTTCTAGTCTTTGAAGTCCTGTATTTAAAAAAATAGGTATTATGTTTTAGAGCAATTTTAGTTTCTTAGCAAAACTGAGTGTAAAGTACAGAATTCCCATATGTCCCCTTCTCTCACACATGCAACTTCCCTCACTGTCAGCATTCTTCACAGGAGTGGTACATTCTTGATAAGCATGGTAAAATCAGTATCATGCAAAGTTCATGGTTACTAGGGTTCACTGTTGGTATACAGATTTTCTGGGTTCTGACAGTTTTAAAGGTATGTACCCACCTTTATAGTATCATATGTAGTTATTTCACTTCCCTAAAATTTTTCTGAATTCTACATTTATCCTTTCCTCCCCCAACCTCTGATCTTTTTACTGTTTTCACACTTTTGCCTTTTCCAAAAATATCTCTGTTTTAAAATTTTGATAACATTTTTCCCTATTGTGCTGTACTTTTTGTCTTTGATTAGCAGAAAAGTTGGCCCTTATTTAAAATGTGTTGGCATTATTTTCTTCTGTTATTGTCTTGTATACGTTAGATAGATCTAGATTAATGGATTTTCCCTTTTAGCACTTATGTTTTTCTTCTTCTGTTGGCTTTGTTTTTAGAAACTTAAAAAAAATAACATTGTACATCAATAATGATCCTATCTACCATGAATTAAATACTCATACTAGTGCTAATATGAGAACTTTTCAACAGTAAACAATATTTATTCTTTTCCTTCCTTTGTGGTATTGTTTTCATACATTTTTCTATCATGTAATTTATAATTATTCTCAATAAATCCTTAATTTTCTTTAAAAAATAAATTACTTTTTAAAGAAGTTTGGATATAAAAGAATAATCTTGTATTTACCTACTCATTTACCATCTTTGGCAATCTCCTTTATGTAGATTCACATCTGGTCTAGTATTACTTTCTTATACCCTGAAAACTTTAAAAGAATATTAATTGTAAATGAAGTCTTCTGGAGACAAATTCTCTCAGACTTTTTGTATCTGAAAATGTATTTATTATACTTTAATTTTAAAAAATATTTGGAGATAGATTTCTAGTTTGAGAGCTTTACCATTCAACATGTTAACATTGCTGTTCCCTTGTCTTTTAGCTTGCATAATTTTTTTAATATATATTTTTTAGTTGTAGTTGGACTCAAAACCTTTATTTTATTTATATTTTTTTGTGGTGCTAAGGATTGAATCCAATGTCTCACACATGATAGGTGAGCACTCTACTGCTGAGCCACAACCCCAGCCCCTAGCTTACATAGTTTTTTGTGATATTGCACCAGAAAATTTTGATTGTTATTCCTTTGTATGACAGTGTATCTCCACCCTACTCCAGCTGCTTTTAAGATTCTCTTTCATTATGATTTTAAGAAATTTCATTATCATGTGTCTAATTAGCTTTTGTTGTCTTTGTAATTATACTGCCTACGACTTTTTGAACTTCTTGAATCCGCAGATTTGATTTTATACAAATTAAAAATTAAATAAATTTAATTTTATACATATGTCAAATTAAGAAAAGTGTCAATCATTGTTTCTTTCAAACTATTTTTCTATTCACCCTCTTCTTTACTCTTTTTCCCTTAGGATTATATGTATGTTAGACTGTTAATATTACTTTAAAGAGACTCTTTATTTTTTCTCAGTGTTTTTTCACTGTGTTGCTTTATTTTGTATAGTTGTATTTATTCTGTATTTAGATTTTCTGACCTTGTATTCTGTATTCTCTTGTCTGCATTAAGCCCATACAGTGACTTTTGTTTCAAATAACTTGTCTTTCAGTTCTAGATTGTTTTAAATTTTACTTTGTGCTTTTATTTATTTTTAAATTTTCAAAATTGATTTTTTAAAATAAATGACAATGAAATGTATTACAATTCTTATTACACATATACAGCACAATTTTTCATATCTGTGGTTGTATATAAAGTATGTTCACACCAATTCATGTCTTCATACATGTACTTTGGATAATGATGTCCATCATATTCTGTCCATCATATTCCACCATCCTTGCTAACCCCCTGCCCCTCCCTCCCCTCCCACCCCTCTGCCCTATCTAGAATTTGTGTATTCCTCCAATACTCCCCCTCCCTACCCCACTATGAATCAGTCTCCTTATATCAAAGAAAACATATGGCATTTGGTTTTTGGGGATTGGCTAACTTCCCTTAGTATTATCTTCTCCAACACCATCCATTTACCTGCAAATGCCATGATTTTATTCTCTTTTATTGCTGAGTAATATTCCATTGTAAATATATGCCACATTTTTTTTATCCATTCATCTGTTGAAGGGCATCTAGGTTGGTTGGTTCCACAGTTAAGCTATTGTGGATTGTGCTGCTATAAACATTGATGTGGCTGTGTCCTGTAGTATGCTGTTTTTAAGTCCTTTGGGTATAACCAAGGAGTGGAGTAGCTGGGTCAAATGGTGGTTCCATTCCCAGTTTTCCAAGGAATCTCCATACTGCTTTACACATTGGCTACACCAATTTGCACTCCCACCAGCAGTGTATGAGTGTACCTTTTTCCCCACATCCTCACCAACACTTATTGTTGTTTGTTTTCATAACAGCTGCTACTCTGTCAGTTCTAGATTTTCTGTTTGTTCCTGTTTATTAGTTTCTGTTTTTCTACTGAGAGTCTTCATCTGGTCATTCATTTTTTTTTCTATCACTTCCTTTAAACTCTTAGAAATATTTGAAATAACTTGTGTTAGTTTCTTTCTGTTTTGTCACAAAATATCATAAACAAATATCCTGACTTAGAATAGTATACATTTATTATGTTAAAGTTCTGGAATTCAGAAGTCAGTAAAATCAAAGAATCAGCAGAGGTACGTTTCTTTCTGGAACATCTAGGAGATCATCTTATTTCTCACCTTTTTTTTTTTTAAGCTTCTAGAGGTTCTTTGCATTCCTTGTATCATGGCCCCCTTTCATCTTCCTAGCCCACAATGGCTGAATAGCCCTCCTCACATCTCATCACTGACACTTCTGCTTCTCTCTTCAACATATGAGGATCCTTGCAGTTATATTGTGACCACTTGGATAATCCAGGATATACTGCCTATTTTAAAAAGTCACCTAATCAGCAACTTAATTCTCTCTGAAATTCTAATTCTCCTTTGCCATATTAGCTAATATAGTTACAGGTTTTAATGATTAGTACATAGACATCTTTGAGAGGTCACTATTCTGTTTCCTGTGTAATTATTTTAAAATTCTTGCCTACCAATTCTAGTATCTGTTTCATGTTGAAATTTATTTCTATTCACTGTTCATTCCTCCTGTCCTCCATCCTGATTATGAATTATACTTTATTGCTTATTTTCATGTCCAGTGACTTTTTGTTGTGTGCTGAATATTGAGGATATATTATTGACAGTTTAAAATTTATCTTCTTTTAGTACGTTTTAAAGTGCAATTTTGTGCTGGATCAGTTTGATCCTTACAAGATTAATTTTTAATCTCTGGGTGGATTTAGAATATTTTACTCTAAGGCTACAGCAGCTGACTCTTTAGGTTCTCATACTCTTTAGGTTTGTATCAAGAACTGGGCAGACTCTAACCTTTTACTCTATTTGCATGCCAGTTAGCCTATTAGAGTTTCATGAATACTATCAGAAGATATGAGTTTGCAGAGTTAGATACAGAGAACTTCATGACATGGCACAGCAAGTGGCATGAGCATCAACATATTTGCATCAGTATTCCTTGCCCCTAAATCACAGAAATATAAGGTGAATAGGACCAGATGGATGACTGTAATTGGTTGCATTACCAGAGAAGAACCTTGAGCTTAGAGAACCCAAATAGCATGTAATGTACAATAAGTATGCCTGCCCTTTACTGCTGGAGGGTGAGCTCATTTCTATCTTCTAAGGATATAAGCTGATTTGCCCTTTGCTTTGGATGGAAACAGATTGTCTTTTCCAAGGTTGTTTGCTTTAATCATGTTACTATTATGCTAGTAGTTTAGAATGGCTTTAATGATTTCTTGCCCTATAAAAGCATGTTGGAAGAGATAGTCTGGAATAAAACCCAGTTAGTGCCTGTGCTCTCAAAGAGTAAGGAAACATGAGAGACTCCTGGGATTCTTTCCCAACAGTGTGACATTTCTGGGGTAGTATTAGTTGATTTCCCATTTGTTCATGGTTTTATATGCATGCCACTTGGCTATTCATTGCCAGACTTTGTAGAATGTCATCTTGATCATTGCAACCTAAAAATTTGACTTATTATGACCTTTATGCAAATTTCTGGAGCTCCTAATATTTGGTAGCTTTTCCTACTAATTTTGCTGCCTTCCCTAACTTGATTCTGTCCTTTCTCTCCTCAGCATGGCTGCTGTTCTTTGCTTGTGTGCTGTAGTTCTAAAATGCCTCAAAGCTGAAAGTCAGGGAGATAGTAGTATTCATTTCATGTAATTTCTTTCTCTCAGGACCAGAATTTTGCTTTGTTTATTTTGTAACATTTGTTTCAAATATTTTGTGCAGTTTTATTTTATTTTACATTTTTTACAGTTAGCTAATTACTTTATGCTTACTATCTCATGACCAAAAGTGAAATGTTTTAACACTTTACATGATTTATGGGTATACAGCATCATGCCATCTACACTAAAAAACTACTTAGAGGTATTTTTTGCTTTTTAAAAGTTCTTCAGAGTGTTATATAAATAGATACTCAATAAAATGTGTCATGTTCTTTGATATTGCTGTCATGATAACAATAAGAAAAAAGGTTACTTGATGACAGATTGGTTTATAGTTATTTACCTCTATCAAAACATATGCCCAGTTGATCACATACTTTTTTTTTCTTTCTTTCTTTCTTTTTTTCTTTTTTTTTTTTTTTTGGTGCTGGGAATTAGAACCCAGGACACGATACATACTAGGCAAGTGGTCCTATGATTGCACTACACCACTAGCCCCAGATAACATAAACATTTTTATGAACCATTACTGTTTTGAAAGAAAACAACAACTGGAGAAATTTGTAAAGGCTGCCATATTTGGTGGTATTTAATGATTTGAAATAGTGTCATTGTATTATATTTATTATTTCCTTATATAATTTAAATTTGTATAATAATTTATAGATTCAAAGGGGTTTTGCACACATTGTCTTAATCTAATTTTGTATTTCTCAACAACTCTATATTAGCTTCAGCAGCTATTCCCATTTCACTGATGAGAAAATTAGATCTCAGTAAAGTAATTTCATACTTAGGATCCTAAATCCATGAAGTAGTGTAGTGAGCTTTGGCATCACTCTGACAAAATATCTGAGAAAAACCAGTTAAAGGAGTAAAGTTTTATTTTGACTCATGGTTTCAGAGGTTTCAGTCCATAGTTGCTTGGCCCCATTGCTGTGGGTTTGTGGTGAGGCAGAACATCATGGCAGGGAAGGTGTGGTGGAGCAAAGCAGCTCACCTTGTGGAGGCCAAGAAGTAGAGAGAAAGAGAGGAGGAAGTAAGGAACAAGATATAGTCCCCAAAGGCACATTCCCTAAGAGTCCTCTCCCTTCAAGTAGGTTCTACCTCCTATAGTTTTCCTCCACCCCACGATAGTTCATTCATCTGTGAATCTGTCCATGGGTTAATCCATTGTTGAGGTTAAAATCCTCATGATCAATCACTCTCTAAAAGCCCCACTTCTCAACATTCTTGCATTGGGAACCAAACCTTCAACACATGACATTTGGGGGATATGACAGATCCAAGCCATAACAGAAGTAGAAGAGCTAAGGCTAAAAATTGAAACTTTAAATAAAGTGTACTGCTCTTTGTGCATATGTGGGTTGCCCAATTTATTTTATATGAGTATATATAATTTATACTCACTTCATTTATTTTGTTCTTGTTGTTTGATCTGGAGCTAAAAATTTAAATCATAATAGGGTGAGATCATATATAGATGTAAATTTTTAAACTTTATGATCTTTTACATATTTGAAACTTACTTTTAAAATTTTTAAAATAGCAAATCCTTAGTGAAGGCATAAAAAGTATATTTTTGTGTTATTTTATTCAGTAATTATTTAAATTGTCAATTGGATAATTAGGTTCAATCTATTGTGTAAAAACTTGTTGAAGATTGTTTATTGACACACTCTTACATTGGAATTGTTATATTGATATTAATATTTTAACATTTAATTTACTTTAAATCACATTAGTAGTTTAAAACTGCTTTAGTGATTATTTGCCCTGTTTGCATGTATAAAGATGATACCATTGTAATCACATTACATGCTTATTTGGGTAACATATCTTTGTTTAAAGATAAAGAGTTGGTAAAAATGGGAGTTCATAATCTGCTTGAATCAAATGTATGAAATATAATATGTCAAGAGCTTTGTAATGTTTTGAACAACTAATAATAAAAAATTAAAAAAAATAAATTGAGTTGGAAGTGTTGAACATTTGGAGTATGTGCTTGAATTATATTGTCTATATAATCTATATGATCTGGGGGTATGTCAAAAGTACTACTTCAGTGAGAGAACTTTTTGGTAGGAGATGTTAATTTTTACCAGTTTGTGGTGTTTGATCTTGATTTGAAAGAACCTAGCTCTATCAACAAATAAAATAATGATTTACTTCCCAAGAAATCCCAGAAAATAATTTTTGTTAGAAGAAAATATAGTCTGTATATGAAAGTCTTTGAATGTTTTTCTTATCAAAATACAGAAAACTGTCTTTGGATTCACTGGATTTACTTATTAACATAAATACAAGTTTGCTTTTCACTCCTTCTCTCAGATAGGGAAATCTTTGGAAATCATAAAAGCAAGTGAATATGACAAAAACTTATCTTGAACCAATTTTGCAGAAGTACTTTATAAATTTAATCTTTTCTTCTTGTTCATAATACTATTGCCATACTACACTTCAAGTCTCTGAAAACTTATTTCTAGTTCTACCCTAATCAGTTACTAGTTACATGACCTTTCCTGGCTCAAGTTCCTAATATTGAACAAAAGCTGTAGACAAACTATAGTTCCTTGCAGTTTCAGCATTCTATCATTTTAAGTATATTGTTGCTTTAGTTCAATTACATTATCAAAATAGTTTTCAAAATATATTGTATAGCATGGTGAATATAATAATAGCTATTTGTTTACAACATCAATTCCTAAACCTCAGCTTTCCATGAGTCAGTCTTCCCTCTACAGGGATAATCTACTCATAGTTCCCCTTTTTTCATTCTTCTGCTTTTTAAAAATCATGCAATTAAAAACTAAGGACCTTCTAGGGACTGATATGGCACTATATAATATGACTATAATCCCTTCTTTCCACATTTTGACCTCATCCTCTGTAACTCTTGCCCCTAGCTCTGTCAACTACAGCCACATTGGCCCTTTTTTCTATCCCTGTAGTACATTCACATTCTCCTTCAAACATTTGTACTTTGAGTTTGTTCTGCCTCTGATATTTTTGCTCCACTGTATCTGCCTGATTCCTTTGCCTTCTTCATGTGTGTGTGTGTGTGTGTGTGTGTTCATTCTCAGTGAGATCCACTTTGACTAACTTAATAAAATCAAAACTGCACATACCTTTCTCTGTCACTCTTGAGTAAATTATATATGCCTTTTCCCAAATCACGCACAAATTCATGACTGTATTGATTGGCTTTGCTGATACAAAATTCAATCTGATGGCACACAGTTTCCCTAGGATAACTGAATGGAGATATTGACAATATCTTAGAACATCGGCATATTCTAATTTGGAAGTAAAGTCTGATTTTTTAGAAATTGGTGGATGCATTTCACAACTCAGTTATGTTCTATTAGAATGAATTCATGTACTTATTTTCCATGGGTGTATATTATTTGGTGAAACTCAGATATTTTCCTTACTTGTGTTGTTTTCTTATTACTGAGTTTTGAGGATTTTTTTTTTTTTTTGTATTTCTATCGTATGGTAAGTTTAATTTTTCCAGGTTTGTCTTTCTATTCTCTTAATGGTCTCACAAAGTAAATTCCTTTATTTTGAAACAGTTTTATTTTCATTTTCATTTAGTTAAATATATTTTTTGGTTTTTCTTTTCTTCTTTAATTCTTCTTATTTAGAAGTGTGTTACGTAGGTTCAAAATACTTGGGTATTTTCTAATGATTTTTCTGTTGTATTTTGATAACACAATTCCTGAGAATATTGGTTGTATGATTTGGATTTTTAAAAAATCTATTGGAACTTGCTTTATGGTCTCAAATATAGTCTCTCTTCTTAAATATCATCTTCTTAAATTTTTAATTTTTTTAGAACATTGTTGATTTGAACAATGAAGGCTTACTTTTAAGCTTAGAGTTGCCTTTAGCTACTGTTCGTTTTACTTCACTGCTGTGGTATTGTCTTCTGAGTACTATATTCCATAGCCTGGTTATTAGGTGTTTTTATCCACCCTGGATGGTATGAATATCAACTATTCCTGGTCCTGGGACCTCTCCCTGTTCTTTTGTGCGGTCCTGTCCTCAGCTTTGGGTACCTTCCTCCTATATGCACACTGGTCAACACTCCATTGAATACTTGGGTGAAGTGGGATGGCATGGGTGTAGTGAACCCTCTGCAGTTCCTCAGAGTTTTGTTTCTGAAAAACTTCCTTTTCCCTAGTACTCTTTTTGTGGACTCTTTTGACCTTGTCCCAAGCTTCAAAAATTTGTCTCCTCATTTCAGGAAAGTGCCTAGGTTTCTTTTTTCCAGTTGCCACACTATGGAAACCCTGGCTGGTACATTGGGGCAATTTTCTGTTTTGTGCACTAAAAGATATCTGAAAATTAGTAATGATATTTTTTGAAATTTTAGTTGTTAAAAAGGGAGGGTAAATCCAGTCTGTTATTATTTTTAGTTTTTTTTTTGTTTGTTTCTTTGAGATGACATCTTTCTGTGTTGCCCAGGCTGGCCTTGAATTCCTGGGCACAAGGGATCCTCCTGCCTCAGCATCCCAAGTAGCTGGTACTACAACTATGTGCCACCATGCCTGGTCATTCTGTTACGTTTTTCCCCCCCTTACTTTGAAGCAGATGTCCAGTTTATAGATTGTTAAAGTGCTCTTTACCATTCTATACCCATAGTTAAAGATAAAGGTAACTAATATATATGGGATAAATAATTTTGGGAATATAATTGTAATTATTATGATACTTCTGAGAATCTTCTGTCATCTTTCTACCAAAAAAGTGATTTAGCATCAGCATCTCCTATTTTGTGTGTTTTGCAGTTCATAGTTCAAGTCTTCTATATGAGAGGAACTGGCCCGGGTTAGGTCAGGTTTTTGGCTAATTCAGAGCTTTGGGTCATATTCACCAAATGTGGGTGCAGCTAGTAGAAACCCACCCTGGATAAAGGGTCCAGCTTCCAGGAGAGGGTGGTGTTGTGACCTGGGCTCTAGTTACCATTCTGTACTTAATATTGATATTTTAAAATTTATTATTTTTTTCATAATTATAGAATTATAGAATCTTAAGACTTTTCAACCATTAGTAAATTACATTATTGTTATCGCTGTGAATGTCTATTTTGTCCAGCTAGTATGGGCATTTTAAGAAAGACAATAGTAATAAATTAAATTTAATCACAAACCAAAGGCCTGAAAACCAAGTAATAAATTTAACATTAATCACAACAAAAGGCCTGAGAACCAATAGGATTGTTGTTTCTTCTCATCATAATGATTAAATAGGGTGTCCTAGAATACTTAGTAGATACAAGCAAGCAAGTCTAGAAGAAAATACAAAAATCTCTTTGTTTTGAGGTACTTCATGCCCTCCAGGTGGAATGTCCACATTTTTAAAAAAAGATCTGCTATTTTAGTATTTATTAGGATGTATTTTAATTGATTAATTAATTAATCATTAATTAATTAGTTAGGAATTTGATTCTGGAACATATGTTAGATTGTTCTAAAGATGGAGGTGGCGCCATAATGTACATTGTAAAAAGTTTCCCAAGAATTGTTTGTGTCTGAAAATTAAAAGTCATAGTCTAGAGGAATTGGGCCATTTGTGGTACATAGTACTACTTGGACATTGGGCAGATGACTCTCCCACTAGATGTTGCAGGTATATTGATATGATGTCTTTTAAATAAATTCAGGAGAGGAGCAGTTGTGTTCAGGTGGAACAACTGGAGCAGTGTTTGGATTGGCAAGGGCTGATAGTGGTTAATAGTAACAGATGCCAAAAAAAAAAAAAAAAGGAAGGATAGTTTGAACTGTGAACATGCAAGTAGACAGTCTTGGATGATTTTCAGTATAGTTGATGTTTTAGTCAGCTTTTCATTGCTATGAACAGAATACCTGGCAAGAACAACTAAGAGGAAGAAACATTTATTTGGGGATCACAGTTTCAGAGGTCTCGGTCAGGTGGCTAACTCCATTGCTGTGGGCCCAAGGTGAAACAGTGTATCATCTCAGAAGGATGTGGCAGAAGAAAGGTGCTCTCCTCATAGTGGGGTTAGGAAGCAGGGGTGCAGAGGGGCCACAGGGAAGATGCACCCTTCCAGGATACACCCCCAATGACCCACCTCCTCTAAACATGCTCCACCTGCCTAGAGTTACTACCCAGTTATTCAAACTAGGATGAACTGATTAAGTTACAGCTTTAATGATCTGATCATTTTACCTCTGAATATTCATGCATTAACAGGAGGTTTTGGTGGACACCTCATATCCATAAGAGATAGCCACAGATTGTTGATATCTCACATGGATGCTAGTGTAATCAACCCCTTGTAACTGTGAGTTCTTCAACCAGTTGTGGACTGAAATATATATACATATATATTTATGAAATATATATACATATATACACATATGTGTGTGTATATGTATATATGTGTGCATATATATATATGCACACATATATCTGTACTGCATCTGCATCTGTACTGAACATGTACAAACTTTACTCTTATCATTATTTATTAATAGTTACAATAACTAATTACATAGCATTTACATTAGCTATTAAAAGTAATCTAAAGACAACTAAAAGTTTATGAGAAGACTTGTGTACATCACATTGCAAATATTATGCCTTTTTACATTAGGAACTTGAGTATTTGAGGATTTGGGATCCACGGGACATCCTGGAACCAATCCCCCTAAATAAATGAGAGGTGACTACATTGAGAAATTTTGTTTATGAAATAGTCTTAAGGAGACACTGAAGAAATAGAAACTTTGATATCTACTCAGCACTCATAAAAATGAGAAACTTGTTTTCAGAATGAATATGGAGAACAGCACAAATATGGATAGCAGTTAGAAGAGGAAGGGCTATGAGATCAGTAGAGCCTTGGGGTTAATTAATAGCCATTCCAGTATATCAGTCATGTGATATGGGCCTTTTTTTTTTTTTTTTTTTTTGGTACCAGGGATTGAACTCAGGGGCACTCAACCACTGAACCACATCCCCAGTCCTGTTTTGTATTTTATTTAGAGACAGGGTCTCACTGAGTTGCTTGGTGCTTTGCGGAAGCTGGTTTTGAACTCGCAATTCTCTTGCCTCAGCCTCCCATGTTGCTGGGATAACAGGCATGTGCCACCATGCCTGGCTAGTATGGGCCTTTTAAGAAAGACAATAGTAATAAATTTAACATTAATTACTTAAAATTATATATATATATATATATATATATATATATATATATATATATATATATATAAAATTTATCATTTCAATTTAAAATATAAGAATTGGTCAAAATGTTTCATGTCATTGAGTCTCAAAAGAGGTAGCTTTCATTAGATATTTTAGGCTCTCTTTAACTCAAAAATTTGTTATTATCATTCAGTAAAATCTTTAATCTGTAGGTTATAAACTCTAGAGAGAGGGTTGTTTGATAGGTATTCCAAACTGTATTTTCTAATAAGTTTTTATTAATAAAAATCTAAATATCCACAATGGAGTGAATGTCATATAGGTCACACTGAAGTAAGCATAAACTGTTAAGCAGTACTTCAGATCACTGCTTCTGAAAAAAGAAAATATGCCCCAGAGCCCATGAGAAGTAGCCTCAGACTATTGCTTTCTTTCTTTTTTTTTATATATTAAGTGTGATGGTGAAAACTCTGAGGTAATGCTCAACTTGTGCTTCTAAATTTTATTTTTCAATATTCCTGCCAAAAGCCAAGAGCATCTTATAAAACTTCCTATGGAGCTGAGCAGTATACTCACGCAATAAAAAAATAATTGAAGTAGATATATTTTGCAGAACGTATAGTAGAACAGAGTCACTCTGCTTGTAATATTTGGATGGTTATACTTGGTGTTACAATCAGAGAAACAAATCAGGACCTGGACATGTAGAAATATTTAAAGATTCTGCACCTGGAATTCTGAACTTTGAGCAAGTACTGATAGAAGTCAGAATTTTCCTTATCTGATATGTTGACTTTGAGATAAAAAAGTGATTTGTCCATTTTGAATGAATGTGGAGTTTTGTGCTATTTGACAAAGAACCATTTGCATCCATCTTGTGAATCTTCTCTCCTGTATTCCTTTTTTGAATAAGGCCAGTCCATCCATCTATCAATTCATTCATTCATCGTTAATTGGCAGCAGACTTTGTTCTAAATATAGTACTACATGCTGGAGGTAGGAGTTTTTGAAAATAATTATGCTAGTTTCCAGATTAAGCTTTGCATCTCTTATTTTTTTCTGATCCTCTTTTTTCTTATGTGTTCTGGGATAATCCCTAAAGCTGTTTTTTTTAAATTAGTTACTCCTCTTTCAAAATTTCCATTCAGTTATTTAGTGCTGTGTTATAAAGAATAAAGGCCAATCTGCTGGGGGTGGAAACCTTCCAAATACAGAGGCTTAGATACCACGGAAGTTTGAAAGCAGATGGTCTGACTAGAGGGCACTGATCTGTGAAGTTATTCAGGGATCCATGTTCTTACCTCTTGTTGTTCTGCTATTCTCTGGACTATTATTCTTATCTGCAGAGTCAAAGCTAGGTTACTAACTGTGTCCAAGTTCAAGCCACATGACAGGCAAGAGAAATATTTCAGGCAAGAAATTTCTTCTAAGACAAGGCAGTGGAAAAATTGATATATCGCTTTCCTTGCTAAGAACTAGTCACATCGAAATTCTTAGCTAAAAGTGAGGTTGGAAAATGTACTGTTTAGCTCATTGATCAAGTGCTTAGGAAGAAGGGAGAAAAAGATTTAAGGAGGTCAGCAAGCAGCTGGCTACTCATGCCCATACTATTGAATAGGCCTTTTTTATGAATTCAAGAGCTCAACTCTGGTCCAAGGAACTTGACCTCTCACATACAAACAGCACATTTTTGGCTCAAACTGGCTTTCTTTTTCCTCTGTTCTTTCTTTTTTCTTCATCCTTCATCTCCAATGCCACCCTTTCCTCATCTAATTTCTAAATACAAGCTGATTTACATATCAGCAGTTTAAAAATATGTCAGGGTAAGAGTGATGGGAATGGAGTTACTCTTTATACTAGTTACGTGGATTCCAATTCAGCCAGCCAAAAATGTCTAGTTACACTTATAATAGAAAAGAATTTAAAACAGTGAATGAGTTTTATTAAAGTGCCAAATGTTAGCTTTAATGTATATTTTAACTATTTATTACAATAAAAACTTTGGCCACTATCATATCATTCATTGCATTCTCTCTCTCTCTCTCTTTTTTTTTGGGGGGGGGGTACTGGGGATTGAACTCAGGTGCACTCAAATACTGAGCCACATCCCCAGCACTATTTTGTATTTTATTTATAGACAGGGTCTCACTGAGTTGCTTAGCGCCTTCCTTTTGCTGGGGCTGGCTTTGAACTCATGATCCTCCTGCCTCATCCTTCTGAGCCGCTAGGATTACAGGTGTGTGCCACTGCGCCTGGCCATGCATTCTCTTTTGTGTAAATCCTTCATCTTTCTACCATATTTACTCTTCCTTCTCTGCTTATTCTTTATTCTTTCCAAGAATGATTTATTTCTAACAGTAAGATTTTTTAAATTTTTAAAATATGGAATATTAATGAAGTTATATAACATAAAATAATCAAATTAGGGTAATTAACATTTCCATCTCTTTATCTTTTTTTGTGTTTGGAGTCTTCAAGTTTCTTTTTTATTAGTTATTAAAAATACATAATAGGTTATTATGAACTATAGTTATCTTGCTGTACTATAAAATACTAAAACTTATTACTTCTATCTATGTTTTAGTACCTGTTACCCACCCTCCCTGTATGCCATCTCACCCCTTCTCTTTTGTGTCAGTCAACTTTTCAATCACTGTGACTTAGAGAAAGAAGTTTATTTGGGGCTCATGTCTTCACAGGCTGAGTGTATTGTAGACTGATTCATTGCTCTTAGCCTGAGGTGAGGCAGAACATCAAAGTGGAAGGGCCTGATGGAAGAAAGCTACTCAACTCATGGCCAGCAGGAGGAGAGAGGGAGGGAGGGGGAGAGAGAGAGAGAGAGAGAGAGAGAGAGAGAGAGAGAGAGAGAGAGAGAGAGAGCACATGCAAGAGAGCGCACAAGGAAGGAACCAGGGACAAGAATATAATCCCCAAGATTTTGCCCCTAGTGACCTACTTCTTGTCATACTTCAACTGTCTATACTTCCCACCCAGACATTCATTCATTATTTTTTTTTTTGTAGTTGTAAATGGACAGAAAGGCTTTGTTTATTTTTATATGGTGCTGAGGATCGAACCCTAGCCTTACACATGCTAGGCAAGCACTCTGCCCCTGAGCTACAGCCCCAACCCCATCCATTCATTATTAATCCTTTGTTCCATTTATTTATTTATTTTTTATTTATTTATTGGTCACTATGATCAAAACACATGACCATAGAACTTAGAGGAGGAAAAGTTTATTGGGGGTGGGGTGTTACTGTTTCAAAAGTATCAGTTCATAGACAGCTAACTCCATTGCTCTGGGTCGAAGGTGAGTTAACACTCATGGTTAAAGGGTATGGCAAAGGGAAGTTCTCCTCATGGCAGAGTCAGGAGTAGAGGAGGTAGAGGAAGGGCCTCCAGGGAGATGAAGCCTTCTAGGGCGTACACCCCCATTGACCCACCTCCTCCAGTCATGCCCCACCTGCCTATAGTTACCACACAATCATTCAAACTAAAATGGATTGATTAGGTCACAGCTCTCACAATTCATTTTTCCCATTACTGCATTAATATAGAAGCATTTGTGGGACACCACATATCCAGACCATAACAACCATCAGATGGATTAATCCACTAATGAGGTTACAGCTTTCATAATCTAATATTTACCTGAAAGCTCTACCTTTGAACTTTGCTGCATTTGGGAGATGTTTTCAAAACAGGAACTTTTCAGGGAACATTAAAGAACATTTCCACCCCCTAATCCCCAAAAGCTTTTGCCCATTTCAAAGTGAAAAAAATACATAGAGTCCATTTCTAAGAGGTCTCTATATTCTTAACGTTTTCAACATTGCTTACACATCAAATTTTCATCCAAGATTCAAGGAAAACTCTCAACTGTGAGACCTTTTAAAGATCAAAAACAAGTTAAATACGTCCAATGTGCAATACCACAGAGTAGACATTACCATTCAAAAAGAGAGGAATAGAGCATAGAAAGAAGGAATTGGAACAAAAAGAGGCATAAACTCAGTTTAGTAAACAAGTCCTATAGCTCTACATTCCAGGGAACATGGTTGCAAGATGATATCTTGAGAGGGTTTGAGCTACCCTGTCCCTATGGCTTGCTGATTATAGCCCACATGGCTTCTCTGTTGGCCTGGCTCTGCTCATTTACTGCAACTTTCCTTGGCAGACAGTCCACATTCCTGGCATTTCTTAATTCCTGAGTCTCCATTGCAGCTTTGACTTCTTTCTCATGTTTTCACACATCATCCTCTCAGGGACTGTCTGGAGGAATTTTAGACTCAGATATATTTTGACTGAGTTTCCAGGCCTTCCTCTGAAATCTAGGTGGAAGCTACCATGACCTCTTATCTCTAGCATCCTGCATTCCTGAAGGATGAACCAGCACCATATAGATGACACTAAGCTCTCCTGCCAGCTTAAAGCAGTAGCCAGGCCCCCTTGGACCATGGCTGCAGCAGCCTCTGAGTGCTCGGATAGCTAAGCACTATGAAAGTAATTCTGGGGAAACAGCTTTTTAGGTGGCCAGCATGCTCTATTCTCAAAGCAGTATTATTCAAACAAACTTTCACTTTTATACCCTTGAGCCTGCCATGGGGTCTTGCTGATTTCTGAGATGCCCTCAAGGCATCTTTCATGTTATCTCTGTGCAAAGTACTTAGTTTCTTTCTAGTGACAGTAATCTCTTCAGCAACTACACCTTTCCTGGTCTCAGTTATACCAGTGCTTTCATGGCCAAACTGCAAGATATTGAACTCTATCTTTGCTTCCTGCTTCTGATTCTTCTAATAAACTTCGCTAAAAGCCACTAGCAATACCCAAGCCACTGCCTGAATGCTATGCTGCATTGAAATTTCCTTTACCACATTAACTGGTTCATCACCTTTAAATTCAGCCTCACAGAGTCTTAGGGCACAGTCAAAATATGGACAGGTTCTTTGCCAGAATGTAATATGAATGGTCTCTAATCTACTTCCCAGCAGAATCCTTATTACCATCTGAAACCTTATGAACATAGTTTTTATGGTCCACATTCCTATCTGCATCCTGGTGTTTTGAGCTCCCACCAGAATTCCCCATTCCAAAATCACAAACCTTCCAAAAGCTTCTAAACCACACGTTCAGGTGTTATCCCAGCAAGGACTCTACTTCTTGTTATCAGTCTCTGTGTTAGTCAGTTTTTTTTTTTTTTTGGTCACTGTGACCAAAATACCTGACAAGAAAAACTTAGAAGAGGAAATTTTATTTTGGGCTCATGGTTTCAGAGACTCAGTTCATGGCTGGCTGACTCCATTGCTCTGGATATAAGGTTAGGCAGAACATTTGGTGGAAGAAAGTGGTATAGGAAAGTTGCACAGCTCATGGCTGCTGGGAGGGAGGGAGGGAGGGAGGAAAGAGAGAGAGAGAAAGAGAGAGAGAGAGAGCTTGCGTGTGCAAGCAGGAGCAGTGACAATACATAATCCTCAAGGGTGCACTCTTAATGACCTACTTCCTCCAACTATGCCCCACCTGCTTAGTTAGTACTCAGTACTCCATTAAAATCATTAATCCATCATATGTATTAATCCATTGATGAGGTTATAGCTCTCATAATCTGATCATTGCCTAAAAGGTCCTACCTTGGAACCTTGTTATATTAGGGATTATACTTTTAAAAAGCAAGCTTTTCACAGAGGGACATTAAAGATCCAAACCAGGATACCTTCCCACCCTCTTGTAATTACTATTCTATGTTAAGATTGGCTTTTTTAAAAATTAAAAAAAATATATACTTTTATAAATTTATTTTATTTATTTATTCTTTATGTGATGCTGAGGATCAAACCCAGTGCCTCACCCATGATAGGCAACTGCTCTATCACTGAGCTCCAGCCCCAGCCCCTAAGATTGACTTTTTAAAGCACCACGGGTGTAGAAAGAACATGCTGTATTTGTATTTATGTGTCTGATTTATTTCACTTAATATCATGTTATCCAGTTCGTGCAGTTTTCCTGAAAATCATAGAATATCCTTCATTTTTATGGTTGAATAACATTTCATTGTGTATACGTTCTGTGTTTTTCTTACCTATTTATCCACTAATGGGCTTATAAGTTGATCCTATATCTTGGCTATTGTGAATACTGCAGCAATAAACATGGGTGTGTAGTTGTTTCTTTGATTTACCAGTACCATTTCCTTTGAGTATTCACTCAGAAGTAGGAGAGCTGGATCCTATGGTAGATCTATTTTTAGTTTTTTTGAGGACCTTCATGCTGTTCTCTCTAGTGGCTGTATTACTTTGCATTTCTACCAATAGTGTATAAGAATTATTTTTTCTCAGTATCCTGGTCAGCATTGTATCTTTAATGTAGTTGTGATATTGATTTTTATTATTTATTTTTTAAGAGATGGTGTCTTTGTTTCTCAGGCTGACCTTGAACTCCTGGGCTCAAATGATCCTCCTCAAGTGAAGCCTTTAGAGTAGCTGACTACAGGTGTGGGGGCACCATGCCTGATGTGATATTGATTTTTAACAGTCATGTTAATTGGTTGTATTTTTTTTCCATCATTTTACTTGTGGGATAATTCATGGAGAGAGAAGATATTTAATATTAGGCATGATAGACCCATTCAATTTTTTCATCATTTTGCTTACTTTTATGTTATTTATATATCATAGATTTTGCCAAAATTTATTTTTACAACTACATTTTGTTTTATCAATGTTTTCTTTTTTAATTTTGCTAATTTTTTGGTGCATTTTTCTTATAGAATTAGGAATGAAATATTTAACATTTTCTGCCAGTCATTGCTGGTGTGTACCAGCAATTTTTCACACACTTGAAGTGTTTTTTTTTTTTTTTTTGGCCAGGTTTAAATTTTAACATGACTCTTAAGAGTAAAATCATGCTCTCCCAAGTCAGTCAGACATCTGCTATGTATAAGCATTGATTTTGTTCCCTCCTAAGCATAGATTTTTTTCTTTCGTTAAGTTTGTTCATCATGACCTCTTGAAGTTATCAGGCTAATCATTATCATAGGTTGAAAAAAAAAAGCATGTTTGCATTTCTTTTAAGTTTGGGGAATCAGTTTATATTACTGTATAGCAAATGATATGTTATTTAATTTTGAATTCTGTGCATAGTGGTTGTACCTGTATCTTTCATTAATAATTGTCTATATGCATTCCTTTGAATTCTGATTATTCTGCAAAATTTCTTTTGTTTTTAAAATTATTGGCATAATGTGTTATAGGAAATATTGAAAAAATGAAGAAGATAATTTTGTTACATAGAAACATCAGTTTTTGAGCATATCCTTTTAAAGTTAAGTATGAGCTTATTTACTGTGTTTGCAATCATATTATATAGTTTTCAGTTAATAATTTTGTGTATTGATTGTTGTCATGAATGTGAATTGTAAGATTATATTTGAAAAACTGCAGTCCTCTCCACATCATTGTAAATATTCATGAACTTACCCATAACAATATACTTGAGATGATGATTCTTTTACTGCTCTCTTATGATTAAATTTGTCTAATGTGTTTAACATTTTATAGGTTAAAATATCTTACAAATGGTTTTTATAAGTATGATTTGATTTATATACTATTTTTATTTCCATTTCTAAGATTTAATCAAATGCCATGTTTGGCTTACTATTTCACCTTTGTTCAACATTAAAACCTTGTAAAAAATAAATATTAAGGAATATGGAAAATGGGACAGTTTTCTTTTGACCTGCTTTTTGACCAGTCCTTACAATAATAAAAACAAAAGTAAAATTTCTAATAAGAAATATTTAATGTAAAAACTGCAAAAAACTTTTGTAATTTTTAAAAAAAGTATGCTTTGATTAGGCAGATTTTTAAATGCAAGAGATTGGAATGTCATAAATAAGCCTGTATTATTTTAGGAGATCATATAGAGGAAGGGATTCTATGTTAGTAAAATACATTTACTGACCCATGTTCGAATTGGTGACCAAGATTGTCAGAGCATTGAGTTCTAAAAGTTTTTCTCTTATCTTTATGTTAAACAATGGAAAGTTTTACCGTATGGTCGAATAACATCTTCATCAGGTTCTCAACAGGATACCTTAGTTAATTTTCAGCTGAGTGCTTGACAGGATTTTCTCTTTGGCTAGCTGGTTGGATGAGAGTCTAGACACTGAGAGGCCAGGCTTTCGTGGGGCCTCACAATATCATTATTGTGCATGTTGAGTAGGAGCAGCTTCCTCTGATGTAGGGGCTCCATGCCCAAACAGCAAAGACAAAGACATAGCTTTTGTTCTCGAAGAGAGGAGCTAATCCGACTGCTGCACACTGTGAAAAACCTATTATGAGAGAGGAAAAAAAACTTTCCTGGAAGGTGAAGGGTTAGCAGTTTAACCTCTGACCATAAAATAAGCCAGTAAGGAGGAAAAAGTGTTGGGTAAGGCAGAAGAATAAGAAGAGAAACCTTTATCAAGGTCTGTATGCTGTGTTTGTAAAAGCAGGTCAAGCAGAGATGACTGTCAGAGATGGATACTTCAGTTCTAATAATACATGCAATTTTCCAAATGTGTCTTTTGATTTAATATTCTTCAACGTAAGTGTTTACCCTCTTAATTTGAAGATCATAAATGGCAGACAATACCATAAATGCCAGAAACAATAGAAGACTATCATTTTTCTTTTATTATTTCTCCAAAATTAAAAAGACCCCCTATAAATTTGTCAAGTTCTGAATATTTATTTTCTTGTTATATGAGGATAGAAACTGGTTGATTCATTTTCTTCATTGTTTCCCACTACTTCCCACTACTTTCCTTATTTAACATAATCAGGTATCTTTAAAGAAATAGAGAAATAGGATAGTGCACCTATATAGTCGTCATTGAAAGTCTCTCCTATTTTGTCTGTGGCATTTTGCTACCTGTTCTATGAATACATGGGTCTTCAGGTGGCCAGTATAATTATACAATTGCAGGGAGGAGCTGGCTACAACTTAGCATGAAAAGAATCTGGAGTCTCCTATCTGATCTTATATTGGTATTATCAATATTGAGAACTTAGTTATAATTTAATTGTTAATTTCTGTGTCATCTGCCTGCTTGTATCTACCAATCTGAATTAATTGCTGCCCCTTCTCCTGTCAATGAGAGTCCTCCTCAGATGTTAGGTCTTGGAAAATAATTTAGGTTTTATCCATTTGGGCCCCTTGCTTGGCTATACTAACGTATGTTACTTATTCCTGAGAATAACCAAGTGTAAATATGGGTAAGCAGTTTGCTTTTGCTTTTCTCTTGACAGAAAATGAGAAAAATAGATAACATAAGAGAAAGGAGGAGAGAAGTTATGCCATGTATTTAATAAAAATGACATAAGGGAGATAAGGATGGAAGGTAGAAGTTGAACTGGGCATGGTGGCGCATGCCTGTAATCCCAGTGGCTTGGGAGGCTGAGGCAGGAGGATTGTGAGTTCACAGCTAGACTTAGCAATTTAGCAAGCCTCTAAACAGCTTAGTGAGACCCTGTTAAGATGTGGCTTAGTGTTTAAATGCCCCTGTGTTCAACCCCTGGCACCAAAAAACTAAAAAAAAAAAAAAAATTATAAATGTAGAATTTGAGAGTGAGTTGAGGGAAAAAAAGAAAGGAGGTGAAATAAAATGGATGAGTTATGTAGCACTGTGAAGGGAACTATAGGGCAGTGTTCTGAATTTTGAACCAATAAATAGTTGAGACCATAAACATAAAATTTGATAAGGAATTACTCTTTTTTTAGTATTTATTTTTTAGTTGTTGTTGTTGGACACAAGACCTTTATTTTCTTTATTTTTATATAGTGCTGAGGATTAACCCAGGGCCTCGCACATGCTAAGTGAGCACTCTACCACTGAGCCACAACCCCAGCCCAGATAAGGAATTACTCTTTAAGGTAGAAATATAAAAGGATGGTGCTATGTAAAGCAAGTGACCAAACTTGGAAAGATCCTAGGTGAGGTGAAGTAGATTTATGTGAAGAGAAAGAAATAGTAATAACCTGTCATTTTGGCTAGTGCATTATCTCCATTTACCATGGTAAAATTGGTGCATGTACATCTTAGCACTTTTCCCCTCTTGCCCTACAATATGAATACTAATGATGGCTGATACTGATATAAGGCTTCCTAGGAGTTACTGTTATAAGTTATGTATGTATGTATATAATCTCTACTTTCCCAACAACATTGTTTGAAGTAGGTACTAGTTCTCACTATTTTCAAGGAGAAAACTGAGGGACAGACTGTGAAGTATTTGAGAAAGTTCAAATACAACTAAGGAATGGCAGCATATAGTGTGTTTACATGGAGTTCAGCTTCAGAACCCAGCCTTTTAAGTGTTATGCTATGAATTCTCTCAGAATTCAGTGAAGGTGTAATCAAAAACTGACTTAAGTTTTATACTTTAATCCCTCTTTTATTATTCTACTTCCTTAGTACATTTTGTAAATAGACTAAGTAAAAATATATTGTTCACTGTCATAGAGAATGGATTGGTGTTAGAATATACAACGACAAATGAGGATATTTTTTGTCTGTATCTCATGAATTTCAAATTTTTCTTTTTTTTGTCTTATTTTCCCAATATAGTTTTCAGTTAATAATTATTTTTTCAAATGTATGATTCTCTTTGTTGTTCCAAATGACATAATTCTTCTCTTTGTTACTCCTTTACAAATCTATTTTAATCCTTTTGAGTATCTGGTTTTGTCATTGTCCCTTTCAAGTTGTGATGTGAATATTCTTAAGAAGTTATCTGGAGAAAGTGTTTGCTATTCCTCAAAACTCCCTAGTGGCTAGTATCCTTTGAGATACCAATTATTATTTATGTTGAGTCCTGGAATTATCATATGGTAATATCAACATTTATGTGCTCCAGTAAACTCTTTTAGAATGGTAAACTCTACCCCAATTTCACAATGTATCTATAAAATTCAGACATCTCAAAATTTTAAATTTCTAGAATATGTGTGTGTGTGTGTGTGTGTGTGTGTGTATACCAATTATGATTAAACAACTGTCTATGGCTCATTCTTTTCAAAAGTGTGGTTCTTAAGTTCATGGAACTAGTTTGTAAATAACATCTTGCTCATTTAAAGTGTACTTAGGAGCAGCAAAATAAGGAAGGATTCTCTTGCATTTAGAATGGAACATTTAAATGGACTTAGGCAACACATAGCATCTTGTATGTACAAGCCAAAAATAAAAAATTCAAGTACATAGTTGGTTACTTTTTGATTAATCTTTCATAATGTTTTCTTTTCTAATTTAAGTCCCTATGCCATAACATACAGGTTAAAAGTTAGTGGTCCCTTGACATACCTTATTTGGCTATAGTATTTATTGAATGTTCACTTATTTTTCCCAATTTTAAAATTAGATGATTTGGTTTTTATAGAACTGTTGGCTTCTCTTGAAAAAATCAAAAATATCTGCTAACACAGGGCTTACATTGCATATGGCTAGAGATGAATAATGGCTGTTTTCTTGAGAAGGGGAATAGTATCTGTCTTATCACATGGTCTTTCATTTTCCATTGTTTCCTGTTTGCTCACTCCTCTCATTTATATTACACATGTGATATTTGTAACGTGTGTGTGTGTGTGTGTGTGTGTGTGTCTGTACTTAAAAACACATATTTAACCTTAAGATCTCCCACTTCCCTTTTCTACCTATAAAATGAAGGAATATATTTACATAATAAACAAATATTTGCACTTTGAATTTTTCCCGGGTTTTAAAGAAAATCTTAATTTTTTTTTTAACTTTATACTACATTGTTCCACTCTGTTTTCTAAAATCTGTGTGCTGAATCTGTGGTTCTCAAAGTGTAACCTGGAGGCTGTGAGGATCCCCTAGAGGTCTTCAGGGACTCTATGAGATAATAATAATAATAATGGTGAAATGTTTTATCCTTTTCCACTTCCATTTTCCACAAGTATATTATAGACTTCTATTAGAGACTTCACATGATGAAGTTAATTACTTCGATGACTAATGAAATATATAGTTGTGGATTTTGTGTCTTACTAATTTCTGACTTTAAGTTTTAATAGTAAATATCATTTTCTCTAACTCACATAAAAAGTTCTCTGATGACCTTAATACTATTAAGATACTAAAATCAATTCTGAGAACTACTGTGCTCTACAGGGGAGGCTAACTGAAAACACATCAGTGGCAAATGTCCAAGGATGATTTCCAGAAAATTACTATTTATTTGGTCCTTTCTTTCTTGAAGCATGGTTTTATCTTAATTAGTAATGGCTTTACCCTATTGATGCACTTGTTATCTTTAAAGAAAATATGTAGTGAAAATATATAAGAACAGAATGCTTGACTCTTTTTCATATCCAGAAATACTTGATTTCTTTATATTTAAGTCAGAATTGATCAGACTTGGGTTGCATTATGATAGGTAATCTCAAAAATAAGCAAGATTAAATAAATTTATGAAATTTTCTCTGAAGAAATTGATATGATACTAAAGAATTACATATGCATTGTATATGTTCATTGAATAGAGAATGAAAAATAAATTCAATGAAACAACTAAAAAGGCCACTTTCATAAAGTATGCATCAAGAATATAAAACAGTTTATGGCTTCAGGAGCTTTATTTAAATGAGGAGACAAATAAAATATTTAAGTAGAAGTATAAATCAGTATTCCACGTTTCAAAGCATCTGGGTCAGTCAGTATGTATTGCCTGGAAATGGGAAAGATTGTGTGACTTCAGTGCTTTGTGAAAGCCTCATAGCTTATGTCCAGAGAAATTCATAGAATTTAGAGAAATGGAGAAAAGAGAATATAGAATTTCATGTAAGGGGTACAGTGTGTGTTGGAGTATGAGTAAAGCCTTAGAATTGGAAATATATGCTATACGAAAGATAAGATAACTGGATTGGGTAAAAATTTGGGTATTGGAGTGTGGTGTGAAATACATTTTGATAGGTAGAATGGAATTAGGTAGGAAGTGCAGAATTTCACTACACTAATTGGATGAAGTTATTTATTGTGTTAAAATGGCATATTTTATTGAGGCATTAAATGTATATGTATTTTAAGGATTTAGGTTTTGATAATGTAAGTGGTAGGGAGCCACTGAAATTTTTCTTTGAAGGGAAGCATAATAAAAAACACTCTTTTAAGAAGATTAATTTACTGGCAGTGGATTGAGAAGAGATGTGACAGGAAAACTACTTAGGCAATAAGGATTTAGAGTAGGATGAAAATGGGAGAGGAGGACTGTATATGGGCTACATTTCAAAGGAGAACTAACATGATTAGGTAGCTGATTAGATGTAGAGGATGAAGAAGGCATGATAGAGCTGATTCTGGGATTTTTATTTTGGTGTCTGGCTTCCTTTAATAGAGAGAGATGGATAGGATTCAGTTTTAGACAGTTAAGGGGATGGTATAATGAAGTCAGGGAAAATTGGGCTTGAGAATACAGAATTTTGCTTTATCTATGAGTAGCATTTGTGTTTTACATATGACATTATTGGCTGAGTATCATTTATCTGAAATGCTTGGTACTAGAGATGTTTTATATTTTGGAATATTTGCATAGGCTCTAGCTATGGAAAATCTCTAATTAAAAAATTCAAAATTCGAAATCCGAAGCTTTTTATTTTGTAGTGCTGGGGATTGAACCCAGGGCTTTATGCAAGTGCTCTACTATTGAGTTACATTCCCAGCTCATTTATTTTGTGTTTATTTTAATTTTTGAGACAGGGTCTCATTAAGATGTTGAGGTGCCCTTGAGTTTGCAGTCATCCTTCCTCATTCTCCTGAGTAGCTCAAAATCTGAAACAGTTTGAGTGCTCTGTCCTTGCTGTATATATCATATTTTAGTTCTGAGTACAGCTTGAAGCAGTTTGAAACCTAAAAAAGACTAAGTTTAAAAGACTTGAGGAAAATTTTTCTTCACAGAAATATTGAGGCAGCGATTATTAGTTCAGGCCACTTGTTCGAATCACCTTCAGAATTTTTTTTTTTAAATACAGGTGTCTAGTATGGTATGGAGTTGGGCTGAGTTTTTTTTTTTTTTTTTTTAACATGATATTCTTTAAGTAATCCTAATGAGCAAAAAGGGTTGAGAATCACTACATTTATACAAAGGAAATACTTTAGAGTTTTAGTAACAGTTTGAGTTTTAAAAAGTTTCTTGTGTGATTATCTATTTTCTTCTTACCTTTTCAACAAGAGAGAAACAAGAGTTACGTTCTTTCCTAAGAGATTTAGTTGAACATTGTGAAGAGCATTCAACCATTAGGTTTATTAGACACTTTAGTAGGGAAGCTGAGGCAGTTGGAACAATTCCTATGTATGTGCATGTACACTTGTTTTAGTGGATATGAAGAAGCTTGACATGCAGGAATGAGGTCTCCTTTGATCCCTCTACCTGTGATCTACAATACATGATTATGTTATTCTCTCAGTCTCACAGATTAAAATAGTCCACATTTTTCTTGAAGTCTCCTCAGAAATAGAATTCAGTCCATTTGGTCCCCAAACCATATCACTGTTTTCTATTTGAAATACACAGACAGCCAAGTCTTTTAAAATGTAATTTTCAATAACTTGGTAATTATATGTTCTTAGGAAAGTAAGTGAAAATTGTTCTAGGATTTAATTATTGGTAAGTGTGTTCAGACTAATAATTTTCTGTTCCTTCAAGGAAGCGATTTCTTTGAACCAATGGTATATTTCCAATCATAATGTTGACCTCAAAGTTTAATGACATACACTCAATTTTTGTTCAAGGAAATTCTGGATATCATCAGAGAAAATTTTAGAAACAAAACATATTTAATTGGAAATAGAATGATCTATTTATTTCTCTACTTCTTTCATAATATTTCAAAAGAAACTTGAAAACTGAAATTTAATGTCTAGGTTATGCTCATTTTGCTTGATATTTTACTTTACCCTTAATAAGTTTCTTAATTTTTATTGTAGTCATTTTAAAGCTTACCTAGAAGTTCTTAGGCCTCTCTGGGAGTATAGGTGACATCAGACTGATGTTTAGACTTGATGTTGACAGCTTGATCACCTCTGAGTATTTTTTGGATCTCAGTCCAGGAAGACCTAGAGGTTTTCATTTTCTTTTCATATTTTTGAGGCATTTGTTTTCTTTTCATATTTATGTGGTCCCTGTGGGGTATCTCAAATGTACCCAAGAGCTGCTCATCTCCCTCAACTGCTATGCTTTATGCCTTCTCCCTTGAGGTTTCCTTGTAGATATTTCCACTGATGCAGTTCTTTCTCTAGACTGTTTTAGTCCTCTGTGTAGGCTAATGCTTGTGACATTGATTGATACTGATCATGTAACCTTAACTCAGACTGTTTGAAGTGTACCCTGTATCTCTGTTGTTGTACTTGGCTCCTGGACTGCCATTCATGATGACATTGCAATTATGGCTCTTTGTACTTTCAGTGTCACTTGATCTTTCGTAATCTGGTTATAGTTCTGAAAAGTGGACAAAGAGGTAGTTCTTCATCATCTGTGTTAAAGGTTCTGCAGAAGAAGAACCCTCTTTTAGTTTTGTAGAACATAGTCCTTTCCTTCCAAGATTATCCACATGCCACCAACATCCTTGGGTCAAATCATTTTCAAAAAACAAATATTCATTGTAATCTTCAGGGAGAATTTCCCTTTGACCCTTAGGTCTTATTGTATTTTGGCATGAATTCTGTCTCAGAAGAGTGGATTATCTGCTTCCTTCCTTCCTTGCTATTTCTCCATGAATTGCCCACATATGTCTGAATTCCAGAGTTAATACTATATAAGATCCAGGTTCTTATCCTAGGAAATTCATTTTAACATTATCTGAATTATTAAAGTAACTTTATAATTGAGTTCTTTTTTTTCTTTTTTTAAAAATATTTTTTAGTTGTCAATGGACCTTTATTTTATTTATTTATATATGGTGCTGAGAATTGAACCCAGTGCCTTATATATGGTAGGTAAGTGTTCTACCACTGAGCTACAACCTCAGCCCCCAAGTCCTTTATTTTCTTTCTTTCTTTTTAAAAATATCTTTATTTTGTTTATTTATTTTATATGGTGCTGAGGATTGAACCTGGTGCCTCACACGTGCCAGGCAAGCACTGTACCACTGAGCCACAACTCCAGCCCAAGTTCTTTATTTTCTTATCATTCAGTTTATATTCAACATAGAAGCTAGGGTAATCCTGTTAAACTATGTCAGATGACGTCACTGCCCTACTCCAGCTCTCTGTGGCTTCCTTCCCTAGAGCCTGAGCCAAGTGCTGTTTTACAACTCTTCAGGCCTTGTGGATTCTTTCTTTTCTCCCCTATCTTTCTGACCTCATATTATCTCCCTTTATTATTTGATACTATATCTTCAGATATTTCTTTATATGAACAAGTAAAAATTTTTTAAAAAACTGTAGTATTTTCTAGACTGTGTAGTATTTAATAGAATAATAGTTTATAAAACCATTTTTATATTGATGTGCATGTATATTATTTCCAGGACATTGTTAATTGTAAATGGTGGTTCAGTAAACACTGTTGTGCGTATATGTCGGCACACAGGAAACATATAATTTCATGCATTTTACAGTGTCCTTTTGGATAATTACGTTTTTCTTGATGTTATAATTTTTAGTCACTTCTTTACTCCTTGACAAATCTTTCAGCTTTATTTTTCTGAAAATGCTTTTATTTTGGCTACACTGCTGTCCATATATTCTTAAAGATTTTGAATATATTATTCCACTGTCTTCTGGCTTTCATTGCTGCTATTGAGAAGTCTGCTGTCGGTATAATAACCTATATTTTCTGATTATTTTTTTCTCTTTAGGATGTTTTTAATGATAAACATGTATCTTTATATTTGCAATTTCATTATGATACATCTAGTCATCTTTTTTTTTCCCTTAGATTTGCTATGATTTGTAAATCTTAAAATTTATAGCTGTCAACATTTTGGAAAAATCATTCTTTAGTTCTTCTAATATTATTTTCTTCCCTTTCCATTATACACATTTCAGTCTTTTTGGTCAGATATTATAGAACTCTAAGAAGATGTTATGTTACCATTCTGATCTTTGTTTTTCTTAGCTTTTTTATGTGTCTCTCTCATCTCTCTATGCCTCATTCTTTTAATGTCTTTTGTGTTTTTGTGTCTAACTCAGTTCACAATTTTTCTCTTCAGTTGTATATTGTATGATGCTAATTCTATCCATTATGTTTTTAATTTAATATATTATACTTTTATATTTTGTAGAGTTCTAGTTTCCTGAACTTGCCTTTTAAAAGCTCATGTTTTGAATCCTTATTTTATTCTTTACACATTTTAAGTATTTTTATTATATATGCTTTTTAGATAATTGTAATATCAGAAGTCTTTGATTGAGAGGATTAATTTTATTCTGTTTGTTTTTATGGGTTTTGATCACAGGTATTTAGATTTGTAGTATCTTGTTTGGCAAGACCTGAGTTGAGTGTTTCTCCTTTGAAAGAGCACTTATACTTGCCTTTGCCACATACTTGAGATGCTAACTCTCTAGGCTCACAGGATCTAGCCATAGGTTTTGTAGATAAAAAGATAAATAAGAAAATAATTATTGTATTTATAGTAACTTTCTTAGTGAATTTATCTGTTTGAGTCTTAAATTGATTTTATTTTACATTTAGTTTGATTCTAACTTGAAAGTATTCTTGGAAAACTGATGCATGGGTGAATTTGGTTTTTTAATATTTTGATTTTTAATTGTATTTTTCATTTGAAAATTAATTTTAAATGTTTTTAGTAATTATTCTTCATATAGCTTTCACATATTTTTATTTTGGTAAACTTCAAGTCATTCTTATAGTTAGTATGATTCTATTCATGAACTTAACTTATTCCAAAAGACTGGAACTGTGTGTACTGCATGTAAGAATGCTAGGCGTCTATCATAGGTCAGACTATTTTTTGTATTAAGTCATGTGGCTCAGTGGTAGAGTGCTCACCTCTACCACTGATCTATCTACCAGTGCTCAATCCTCAGCACCACATAAAAATAATTGAATAAATAGAATAAAAGGTATTGTGTCCATCTACAACTAAAAAAAAAATTTAAAAGGCATTTTCCAAGTTTGTATTTCCAGTCACACCTGTATTATGCTGTAATATGAAAATTATTTTAGGGGCTGGGATTGTGGCTCATTGGTAGAGCACTCGCCTAGCTTGGGTGGGGCCCGGGTTCGATCCTCAGCACCACATTAAAAAAAATAATAATAATAAAGGTATTGTGTTGTGTCCATCTACACCTAAAAAATAAATATTTTAAAAAATTATCTTAAATGTTAGGAATGTTTTAAATGTTTGAAATAAATTGAAACTGCCTTAGGAGTTTTATATTTCTAAAATTTCATGTTAAGGCTGTAGTTCTTGTAAATATTTTAAAACAGAGTTAAATACAATGAATTTTGAGAAGAAGTATATCTCTTTATATTTGATCATTTACTTATAAAAATAATATAGAAAAATAACTGTATTGCTAAACCTTGCTTTTGCCTTCTTTCTTTAAGGGAATCATGAAAAAGCTAATGTATGTGAGGATATGTTGAACATATCAGCTGACTAAAAGGGCATATCAGGTTATATGACAGATCATCTTTCTATAGCAACCTATTAACTTTTTTCCCCCTGTGTTCTTATAAAAACTTTTGTGTTGGCTTTTAATGATTGGTATCTGAAAAACGTCAAAACATTGATTCTCAGTTCTAAGTTCCTTGTCATAGATTAATAAAGATTGAACATCTGTGGTACACATTTCTTTCCCTTTTTTGTTGTTGGTATTTTTTTTTTTTAAGTCTCATGAAGGGCCCTTGGGACAGATGGCCCCTCACTGTTGATGGTTCGATTACCATGATCACCCACAGCTTCAGAGGAGTGCGAAGAAAAGAAATTGCTTTCTTTGTCAAGGTGTTTTCAATTCAATTCTCACCCATTAGCCCTGTTTGGTTAAGTTTGGAATTACTCTATCAGGTGATTGATGAGGGTTTTCATTTTATTATAATAGGTCTTTTTAAAAAGGGAATGGAAGAAACAGAATGATATATCTATCATGCTACGAATTGAATTATATTTTCTTACGGTTCTTTGAAGTTCTATTTTAATTGCCTTCATTAGAATTTTCTAGTTTATGAACAAAAAAATGCTTCTTCATTTTGAGTTATAATGCTAATTTCAGATCATTCTGGGAAGAAACATTTAGAAAGTGTAGAATTTTCCATTAAATTGTATGGTTTGAGTTTCAAAAGTATCACAATTATTCTATAGTAGGATTGGTTTGATTATCCTTTATCTCTTTACAATGAAGAGAATTGCAATGGGATCCTAACAGTAGTTTTTATTTGTATTACCACTTATGTACATTTTTTAGGAGGATGAAAAAAATGACCAAATTTAAAAAATTGCTTGCTTTTATTTTTAAACATATATATTATATAAAGCACAGAAGTGTAATCTCTCTGTAAAACACTGTGAAATAACATTTTCATTTCCTTTATGTTTTTTTTTAATATGTAGTCAAACTTCCATGGTTAGGAATTATGTTACTTCCAGATTGAGATGGTATTGATTTAAATACTATTCATGATTAATAGCCTTTTCTAGGTTTCTTCACATAATGTTTTCAAAATTTGTTTAGAAGTGTTCTATAGGGTTTACACTATTATTTTAAAATTTTTTGAAATACATAGTTTGCTAAAAGTATCTTCCTGTGGATAAGAAACTTTCTATATTTTTGACCGAAACTATTGCCCAATGAATGAAGGGAGATCCACAAAGTAGAGCAAATTGTTTCTTTCTTTCTTTTTTTTTTAATGTAGTTTCTTTTATGCCCAGCAGAGCAGCATAGTTAGGATAGAAGTCCTACTGGATACAAGGATACTAAATTCTAATTTTGTCTTTAGTAGTTTCTAGCTCAAGACCCAGGATCCAGTGTAACATTTTTAAGTCTGGATCATCAATATAATCTTTAAGATCCCTTCTCATTCAGAAAAATTCCAAGATTCTATCCATATATAATAAGACATTTCTTAAAAATATCAACACATAAATAAATATATATGTATTTACAGATATCCTTTCTGTGCATTTAATCTTTCAGTTGTTTAGATTCAAAGTAACTGCTTAAATTCTGTGAAGGAAAGGCTTCTAAAAACACACATCAAAAATATTTTCTCACATATCTGAGATGGTAAAGTACAAAAAAAATCTATTTTATTTAAATATTGGATTATGAATGTCTATGTATCATGCAGAGGTAGAGAATGCTAGCATATATTTATGAACATATAACTACAGTCTCCATAAGTGTTCCTTAAATAATAGTTACAATGTTATAAAATATTACATTTTGAAATAAAATTCTTAGTAAAATATTACTAATACTATAGAATTATAGTATTAGTAATATTACTGATACTATAGAATTGTAGTATTAGTAATATTTGTTAGTACAGAAAAGGTTTTAAAGATATTTTGTCAGCATTTTTTTTATTTTGCTAAAATTTCTGCTATAATTGCCATGGTTGATGTTTTTTCTAAGCTTCGAGAAGATATCTCTCTTGTCAAATAAAATATGTATGAAATAAAAGGAATTACTGCCCTATTTTAAATAATATTTTTAATCAACAAATATTAAATTCCTTGACATGTGTTGTATAATACTGATCATTGTGAAAGATAACATGGTATGTGAGAAAAATGGTTCTCAAAGTGTGGTTCTCATAGAACCAGTGACATCAGTATCACGTGGGAGCTTGTTAGAATTGCAGTTTCTCAGACCCATGGTGAGGCCTACAGAATCAGAAGTTATTTGAGGTGGGACCCAGTATTTTTGCTGTAACAAGTTCCCTTGGTGTTTCTGTTGCATACTAAAGTTTGAGAACTATTGAATAGTGCATTAAGAAGATACTAAAATTCTATATTATCAAACATATATTTTTTAAAACATTAACATAGGAATTGTGCATATTTATGGGGCACAGTATGACATTTCTTTGCATGTAAACAGTGTGTATTGCTCAGAATAGGGCAATTGGTATATCTGTTGCCTATCATCTGTATGTTAGCCTTAATTTGTATAATATTTGATTATATATGTTTTAATAAAAATACATGAGCTCGAGGCCAGCTCAGCAACTTAGTGAGGCTAAGTTTAAAAGAAAAAAAAAAAAAAAAGAAAAAAGCACCCTGGTTTAAATCCCTGTAGTAATGGGGGGTGGGGGGAAAGGAGGTAGTCTGAATTTATTATTATTTATTTTAGTTTTACTACTCCTTATGTTTTTAAAGTTTGTAATGCAATCCATAATATTAGGTTAGTTTTTGGTGGGGTATGAATCAGTAGAGCTTTTCATTAATCCTTTGTTATGGGACTGATATCCTTCCACCAATGGTTTAAATTTGTGTTTTGCTAGAGTGCATACCAAGGAAAAATGTCAAGGTATTAGTTTTCTGGATCTCTAACTTCGCCAGGGTCCTAAATAATTGAGTGAGATGCTTTCTTAAGATTTTTTCTGCAGTCAGCCTTGCTATGAAAATGCCATAATTAATGGTTTGGAAATCTATTGTGACAGATTTAACAAAAATTATAATTTTAACCATAATTATCTAACTATATACTTTTCAATCTTTTTTACACAATAGTACTTATATAAAAATGATATTTGTTTGGTGTACTTGGAGAAAAAGGTGATATTCTTTTCTTTCGTGTGAACCTAGAGAAAGGAAAAAGGGAGAAAGATAAAGAATTCAGAATTTTAAAGGATCTGTTTCTAGTCATAAAAAGTATTGTATTATTAATGGTAGGCCATCAGCTGCTTTATTTGATAATTTTACAATGCTTCCATTTTATTTATCTTATTTCTCAATCCTGCAGTCTTTGGATATATGTAATATATTTATAAAGTGCATATGTATTTCTCTATATAACATATATTATTGGATTTTATTGAAAAAAATCCACCTTCTTTTTAATTAGTTTTAGGTAGGTCATGTATGTCTGTGGTCTTTTGTGCAAGTTCTCTTTTTATCACACATGTCGGAGAGAAACTTTGACCCTGACTGAATCCACCAATTTTATCTTTCATCTGAGCTGCTGGATCATGATGGGAAAATCCTACTTTGTTACCTTTCAGTGCCAGAATGGACACTTGCATAAACTGAATATTAATTATTACCTAAACCTTCTCCTTGAACCTCCAACAATCCCTCTCTCTAAGCTGAGTACTTTGTTTTAGAGAACTTTTCACCAGGGAGGGAAAAATACCAGTTTTTACATGTTTCATCTTTGAGCCACACATCCCACAAACTTGTCTTCTCCCTCCTCCATTTTCCTTGTAACAGTGGAAGGCTAGCTCTAGCTTCTGTCCGTGGCTCATATCACTATCTTGGTCAGGATTCCACCCTTCCTGCCTTCTTAGGGATCTTATTTTCCTTTTTTGTTGGCTTCCACTGGCTATTAGTTCCTATAAGCATGTTCTAAACTATCCTGACAAAGAAAAAAAATCTGTTTACCTTAATCTTTCCATTTACCTTTACTTTCTTCTGCCCTATGTAGCCTTCCTTAAGTAAGTTGCCTCCATACACATTGCCTCTTTTCTCATACTTATTCCATAGTCATCTTAAATATGCCTCCTCACCAACATTCTAGCTGAATTCTGCCTACTTTCGGGTTGTTTTTCTCCTTTGGTTTATACCACTAGCTGCTGGAATAGCTTTTCTTGCCAATCCAGCTTCATCTCTAGACATTCTTTCCCTTCTACTTTATGTTCTAGACATTAGATTTTTTTTTCTCGTTTCTAAAATGCATTCTGCTTTCTTTTAACCCCCAAGATTTCATGCTTGTTGTTTCTCTAGTCTAGAACTTTCTCCGTTATCTACTTTATAGTCAAATTATCCTTTGTGTAATGTAAATGTCAATTTAGAGGTCCTTTTCTTTAGTTGCTCTCTAAAGTAGGTTAGATTTCCTTATGATATCCTTTTATCATAGTAACCCACATTAAATTTTTTTCATATTTGAATGTTTTTCTTTTCTATAAATTGACCATTATATCACCACAGTTAAAAGAATGAAAATCACACATTTTCCAAAAGACAGTCTAGTTTTTTTGCTCACTTTTTTTCAAAACACATCTTCATTCCTTCATTTGCAACATTTCTTGAAATTATTAAGCTGATGAAATTTTAAGTTGAATTAAAATGACCCTGAAGTCTACCATGTTTAGAATAATACCTGCACAAAAACTAAATAGCCTTTGACATTTTTGTCCATGACACTGTAACACTGTAGGGTCCTGGAGGACAGAGACTTTTTCTTTTCTTTCTTTCTTTCTTTTCTTCTTTTTTTTTTTTTTAGCAGTCTTTAGATTTTTGAACAAAATAAACTTAAATGAGGCACAAAATGGATTAATTTTTGGAAATTATTTAAAATAGGTGCTTCTTACATTTTAAGAATGCTCTAATCTCAGACATTAGATAGCTATATGATTAAGCAAACTTCTCATTATTTTGACTTCTGTTTCTTCATATATAAATTCTGTTTTAATTCTATAATGTAAGTAAATCAAGCAATAAAAGGTATAAACAAACAAAATATTATTATTTTATGTTCTACTTTTTCAAAAATATGTCCTTTTGAACTGTGAATTTTTGACAAGTGCATACTTTAAAAGATAGTGTATTCTTAATTCATTTTTGAGTTCTATGAATTAAGTCAGTTTTATTCACTTATGCAATTAGAAAGTTTTCCCTTTTTAGTTTTTGTGATTCAGTAGAATCACATTAGTATTCCAAGTTATTTTAATTTTTCCTTTTCACTGTAGGTCAAAAAATGTGAAATATCTGATTGAGAAAGAAAATAAAATATCAAATTTATCTTATTTTCCATTTTTGAAAAGGTTTAATCATGAATTAAAAATCTTTGTGATAGTAGAGCACAGATAATAATGTAAACATTTTTCCTTAAATGTTTACTGACTTGATAAAAATTTGTGTATTTTTCTTATTACACTGAAATTTATCTCATTAAAACAAATAAGTTATATTTATGTCAAAATTAAGATACGTTCTTCCTTTCATATTTATTTAGTTTCTAGATTGTTGGCAGCAAAGTATTTTTAAAGTAAAGATAAAGAGTCTCCTTTGAATTACTAGTAGAAGTTGGAAAGAAGAGAAACTGTTATTATCAGTCATCACTGCACTGATGACTCCTGCCATCAATTCCCATCCTTTCACCCATAAAATCAGCATAAAATTGGCCTAACATTGCCAGATCAGATTGATTATTTAGAAAGTAATCCTCAGGGAACAGAAAATTCAGTCTTTGTGCAAAGTTGTAGAATTGAATTATTATTTTTTTTTAGTCCCTTTAGTTTCTTCCTCTGCAGTACTTATGAAAAGTTACTACAAAGATATGTCAGATGTGGTGTAAATATAACCACATAAATATTAACTAAGTTAATGCATTTTAAAATATGGATGCATATGATTCTAATAATGTTTTGAGTGCTGAAGAGTAAAATTTATTTAATGAAAACAATAGGATATATTCCACTAGATAATTAAACCAGTAGGTGCTGTTTTTATGTACTCACTTATTCTTTCTCTGTGAATACAGAAAAAAAGAAAAAAGATTGAGTAAGGGATTAGTGTAAAGTAAGGCAGTAAACCATACTTAACTAAATGCTGCTAACAATGAAGGCAAACTGTGAGGACTACCCCAGTTAAATGTCCTTATTTAAAGACAGAGGCATTGTTTTTTTTTTTTTTTAAAGTATTTATTTTTTAGGTGTAGATGGACACAACACAATGCCTTTATTTTTATGTGGTGCTTAGGATCTGACCAGTCCCGCCTGTGTACCTGTACCACTGAGCCACAATCCTAGCCCTGCGAGGCATTGTTTTTTGTTGTTGTTTTGCTTTTTTTTTTTTTAGGAAGGAATTAACTCAAGGGCCCTTTACCACTGAATCACATCCCTAGTCCTTTATATTTTTATTTTTTAAATTTTGAAACAGAGCCTTACTAGGTTATTTAAACCCTCCCTAAATTGCTGAGGCTAGCTTTGAACCTGCTATCCTCCTGCCTCAACCTCCCTTCTTCATGCTGGAAGGAATTATGGGCATGAGCCACTGTGCCTGGCTTAAAGACATAGGTGTAAAACATTTCCACAGACAAATTTTGCACAGACATTTTCTCATGTCTCTCAAAAGTTGTTTAAAAGCGATATTTTAAGCACATTGAAACCCCTTAATTTCATTATTTTTGAAAAAGAACTAGCCTACATTTTGTGTGATGATTTATTTATATGGCCATTAATTTTTGTGTTAATTTATTAACAGTAATAATTTTTGTTTGATATTTCATGAAGATTCTGTCATGCACCTTTGTTTTAGGAGATTTAAATCTGATCAGTTATTTTATTTGCCACTTAACATATCATTTTGTATGCCAGTCAAACATATAAATGTGTGTGTATGTGTATTCCAATTGGTAATAGTTATCCTCAGGACATTAATGCCTCAGGATTTTTAAGTGATCTATAGTTCATTTAACTTCATTTCAAATATGTATACATTGTTTTACGGAGGGCATAATCGTTTGTTGTTACTTCATAAATTTGTAATGTATATGATTTAAATGACTTACCTGTGTTAATTTATATGGAAAGTTTTTATTGCTTTATAGGTAAAAGGTTTAGTTATGGAAAGCTTGCTTTCTTTTCTTTTAAGTTAAAATACTTGAAAAAAATTCTGTTGAAGTTACAAGCAATATTTTAGCTATTTACTTTTTAATTTGCATGTCTTAGATTTTAAGATTCTGAATATTTTCAGTTGTCTGCCAGTTGAAAATAGGAGAGGAACCTGCTCATGCTAAAAATACTGCTAGCTATTCTTGAGTTTTGGAATTAGCACTTAGGAAAGTATGCATCCTTGAATTTTACTTTAAAAAAGCACTATGGAATATTGGAAATAATGGATTAGAGCTGTAGTTTTCCGCTGACTTGGTACATAAAGGGAATACCTTTGACTTACCAAATCCTTTTGCTTAGGTTGGAGTTCAAGCACTGTCAAATTAGCAAAGTTTTATTGTGGACTTTCAAAAGTCTTTAAATTTTTTTTCCCCAGAAATAATATTAACTCATTTTACCTTTTAAAACATTTAAAATATTCTGAATTTTATTTTTGACAGTTAAAAAATAAGTGTATGACCAAAACATTTACCTAGTGATAATTAAGAATTTTATTATACCAAGTGGAAGAGAAATAGTGTAAGGAACAATGAAAATGTAAAACTGGTGTGAATATAAGTAAAAGATATATTAGAAAAAAATTTCTGAAATATCCTGCAAATATTAATTGTATTTTAAATAAGCAGTCTTCTACCTACCTATTAACTTATCTATTATTTTAAAACTGATTTATAGAGTTTATTTTGTTTTAGTCTCTGTCAGTTGTAATATTTGATTACATATTTACCACATTTATATTTTAATTTCATGTTAAAACCAATAGTTTAAAAGTATAGTTAACATTGAAAATACTCAGAATCTTAAAATATATGATATATAAATAAAATATCAATTGCTAAAAAATGATTTTTATAACCTTACAGTTATTAATTTCATTTGATCCTATTTCAAAAGTCACTAAAACCTTAAAAGATTAAAATATTTAATTTGATAAATAGCACACAGTGACCCTGACAAAAAAAATATGATTGTAGTTTGTGTAATTAAATGTTTTTCTTTGGCTCTTTTTAATGATATGTATCAATTATTTGCAGATCCTGTGATATTGTGGAAATTCCCAGAGGACTTTGGAGACCAGGTTGGGACAACATAATTTAAAAACATTAGAAATGGAATATTATGATTATTATCACTCCTGTTACACTTAAATTGCCATAATTTTTTTTTCTTGATCAACATGAGGGAAAAAGGAGCAAGTGTGGACAATAGGTAGAATAATCTTTTTTAGTGTTACCAAGTAGATCAATGAAGACTCTCTTATGTTGAAAATAATAGGGCCTAGATATTTACAGTTTCAACATATTTTCATACTTATACTTAATTCTATGTAGACTTTATTTCTGTTACTTAGAATTAAGGATAATTGCTATAAGTGATCAGTTCTTTCCTTATCACAGTGATATCTCAAATATTTACAATTAGAGTTTGAATTATCAATATATTCTTACTTATAGATAATTTTACCTGTAGCTTTATTTTCTTAAACATAGCATGAGTGTCTGCAGGATTTTTATTCCATTTGTGTTTTAAGTTGTAGTCTTCTATAGTTTCATAAGTATTTAGTATTATCAACATGATGAAATATTTTTATATATGTAAATAGAAAAATATTTTAAAATTTGTATGTTAGATTTATCATTTTGAAGTTGTACTATATAATATATGATTAACAATACAAATTTAAGTTTTGATAGAAATAAGTACTTTTTGTTGGATATATAATGAGTAGGTTCCTTTCGTTTTGAAAGAAATGGGATAAAACAATCTTATCACTGTTAGAATTATAATACTACAAATTTATAATTTCAGTTCACTGATAAGATTCTGACAACTTACCAAACTTAAATCTGATAACAGTATACCTTTAAAACAATTCATTCAGAAATAGACAGGTGCATGATTTTGAATGTATGTGGAAATATAATGTTTTAGATGAAAGAAATCTGAAAGAAAAGTCAATTAAATGAGCATGTTAAGCATTAATTAGATCTAGTGCAGACCTTGACAGTGGTTTCAAATAGAAATTAGGTATGTACTTTTAATATGGTTTTAGCCTTTTAGAGAAAGGATAGATTTATACATATCTTAAATATATAAAAGAAGTCCCTGTGGTGAAAACATTATTTGGAATTAAGAAGCTTAATTGGATATGTTCCCAAGTTGTATATAAAGAATAGAGTCTTGCTGACTCATTTTACCCTTCTGAAATGTTCTTTTCCTGGTCTTCTCAATTCTTTCTTGCCAACTGACTCAGGAACAAACCTTCTGTCCCTTTTCAGGTCTTTTTTGTTATTTTTATTTTCACTGCTTAGACTACCCCTAAGAATTTTCAGGCGATCCAAAGAGTACTAACTGGATTTGCATATGAGTGATAATGTACTTGTTGGGTCTACTCCTAGAAGAATTTTTTGTGAGTTCAGCTATAGCTTTTCTTCTTTGTGACTCTTAAAGTGATGCTTGGAATTTTTCACTTGAAGCTGAATTGTTGCTCTGTTTCTTAAATTTGTGAGGTCATCAGAATATCAATAAGTCCTCACATTCTTAGTGAAATACAAGACTAATTAACCATGTAATAGTGATAAACATCCCTAACCCCAGTGATTTCAATTCACAGCAATTCCGAGACTTTTTGAAAGTTAGGGCTGAAAGGAAGTTTAGTTACCATTTTGTTTACCTACCTCACTTCACATGCTGAAGAAGCCATGCTTTATAAGGGGCCTAGCAGAGGGCCTTGAGGAATGGTTATAGTGTGTGCTTTTTGGTGAATGTACTAATACTACAGAAGATGCAGATGCTGTTTGTATTGCTTACTCTTTGATCTTCTTCTTTCCTCTACTTGCTATCCACTTTTGTTCAGAAGACATACTACAAAATGTAATTTTACTGTAGAAATAAAGTGTACTAAAGTAATGGCTGGGTAGTTGGGTAAAAATGTACATTCATGTGATGTAAATGTTAGTTTATGTGTTCAGTAATCTGATAAATTTGGGAAAAACAAACTCAAATAGAATAAAATATGTGCTTGTACTGTACTTAACATTTACTAAATTAGAGGATATGGCTATTTTCATTAAGCCAAAATTATAAATCTTAACACGTTTCCTAAAGATTTGTCTTAATGACGCGAATTTGATTTCTCTTAAGAAGAATTATTTATCTATCTATCTATTTATTTATTATTTTGAAGTATTAGGGATTGAACCCAGGGCTTTGCAAATGCTAGGCAGTGCTCTACCACTGAACTACAAATCATTCTTTTAAAAATTTTATTTTGACACAGGGTCTTGCTAAATTCCCAGCCTGGCTTTGATGTTGGGATCTTCCTCTTTGAGCCTACTAAATAGCTGAAATTATAGATGTGTTCCACTGTGACTGAATAAGAACTACTTTAAAAATCTACCTCATTTAAGATATTAGAAGCTCAGTTTTCTCTAATTTTATAAGACCTTTAGAAATATTCAGTTTACATTTTTTTTTGTAAGACAGTCAGAACAGTGTTTCTTTAATTTATGAGGCTTTATAATAGGAAAAACATTTCATACTAACATGAGCAAAAAGCCTTTCTGGATTATAGACATATACTATCACAGATGGAAATTGTTTTGGTGATATTTTTAGGTATACTGTTTACAGTGAACAGATAATCTAGTTTTGAAAAATAAATTTATAAAAGTAATGTGATATTTTTTCAAGGGCTTTTTGGTGATGTTTTTGATTATTTTGAGATTTTTTGCCAAAAGCTGAATAAATTTTAACTTTGGCAGTTATCATGTAGCATTATCTTGCCTTAAAAACTTAAAATTATTCACCGAGTACTTTTTTTGCAAGGAGCAAAAAAGTAAAGAAGAAGGCATTCTAGAAGGCTGTTAGGGAAAGGAAGATTTGGAGAAAAGGAAGATTTGGCCTGGGCATCTGAAGTGAACTATTTTTGGCTCTGCTTCTACCATGAGTGCATTGTTGAGAATGCTGGTAGTAAGAAAGGGAGCATGGGAGGTGATTCGTAAGCTTTATTTGACCACCGAGTTTTTTGTTTTTTTTTTCTGTAAGTTGTTTTTCTTCAGATGAGAGTAAAGGACAACCCCACACATAGTTAGGGTAACTGAATATGATAATCTGTTGTATTAGAAAGAATGATAAAATTATTTCATTATTCAAAGCTGAGGCAGAGTGATAGAGATATTAGAATGTTATTCCTTACATTTAATTGAAGGGTTACATTAATCTTTCAGTCCTAACCTTGTCAGTTATATTATTTTTACGATTAGGAAATGTCCTCTGCTATGAATAACATAATAGCTATTTCATGGGATTCACAATAGGAATCAAGGTCTGTAAGAAGCAGTGAAGTAGGCCTGGCTAAATTTCCTTCACACCTAGTATACCTGTTTGTCAGGGTTTTTTTTTTTTGTGTGTGTGTGTGTGTTTGTGTGATATTTCTATTTTTACTTCCCTTTTCCATTCTGTTCCTTCTAATGTTTTGTCCAGTTCTTTTTATTCTGAAGATTAAGTTTGAAAATTAGTTCTTTGAAGACTTACATGAACATTTATAAACCAATAGTCCACTTCCGTAGCCTCTATTATATTCCTCTATATTCTACAGTTTTTTTTTTCTTTATTCCTTCCTTCCTACTTGGGCTGTATGTTTCTTGAAGGAAAGGGGGAACATTTTCATTATCAGTTTCCACAGTTAGCAGAGTAGATGGCACATGATGGTATCTCAATAAACATTATTTGAGTGTCTCCTTGAGTGAGTGACAGGTCAAAGGAAGTTGAATAAATTCATGATATCTTATCATAATCATCTTAGAAAAACAGGAGGCAGGTAATCTACTGAAAGGGATGTAAGTACAGTTTCATTAAAATTTGAGTGAAAAGATGTGATGTGGCACAGGGTTTAGGCAGTTTGAAATTTAGTGAGTGGGTCCATGATGGTTGCTCATGATGGGTACTTGATCCATGTGTTCCTCCTCCCTCCTCTCATCTCTATGGAAGGCTTAAAAACAATTTAAATTTCAGCCTGGTGTTTGCTCCCATGATAGGTGATCGAAGTGCATTTAGAAATATTTTTAGAAAAATGCATGTATCACATGATTATTTTTATAATAATAATAATTCTGTTCATTAAGTAACTTTGGGCAGAAATGATCTGGAAACAGTTTGTATTACAATTATAACGAATACCAAAAATAGCTACGTATTGTACAATAGTAGCAGAGCATTGAAAAATTTATCCTTCAGGTATATCTTTATAGTTCTTTTTATCTGTAGGCAGCCTACTAATCAGCTGATACTAAAATGAATGTACTCTACATTGTATACAATTTTCTTTTTATGTACCACAATGCCTAATGATTTTTCTGCATGGTTTAGGAAAAATGCCTGTTTTTAAATAAAAATTCATATCTATATTAAAATATATTTTTTTGATTTTTTAAGAGATTTTCTCAAAACAAATTTAAAGTTGAGGAACATTGATATCTGGGAATTTTATGTTTGTTTCTTATATCAGTCATAAAGTAGATCATAAAGTAGAAACAATCTATTAAATCCTTATAATCTCAAAATAAATAATTTCAACAGTTGTGAATTTTTTAAGTCAAAACTTTTTACTCATTTGCTCTTAATTTTGTCATTTTCAACTACCATTTGATTATACCAAACAAAAGATAATTTAATCGCTTCTAGATCAACTATTGTTTTTCTTTTTTCAAGTTCATTTATTTATTTATTTATTTATTATTAGTTGTTCAAAACATTACAAAGTTCTTGACATATCATATTTCATACATTTGATTCATGTGTTTTGAACATGTTATGAACTTCCATTTTTACCCTATATACATATTGCAGATTCACATCGGTTACACATCCACTTTTTTACCTACTGCCATACTAGTGTATGTTGTATTCTGCTGCCTTTCCTATCCTCTACTATCCCCCCCTCCCCTCCCCTTCCCTCCCCTCCTCTCCCTTCCCATCTTCTCTCCCTACCCCATCTACTGTAATTCATTTCTCTCTTTTTTTCCCCTTTCCCCTCACTTCCTCTTATATGTAATTTTGTATAACAATGAGGGTCTCCTTCCTTTACCATGCAATTTCCCTTCTCTCTCTCTTTCCCTCCCCCCTCTCGTCCCTGTTTAGTGGTGATCTTCTTCTCATGCTCTTCCTCTCTATTCTGTTCTTAGTTGCTCTCCTTATATCAAAGAGGACATTTGGCATTTATTTTTTAGGGATTGGCTAGCTTCACTTAGCATAATCTGCTCTAGTGCCATCTATTTCCCTGCAAATTCCATGATTTTGTCATTTTTGTCATTTTGTAATACTCCATTGTGTATAAATGCCACATTTTTTTTTTATCCATTCATCTATTGAAGGGCATCTAGATTGGTTCCACAGTCTAGCTATTGTGAATTGTGCTGCTATGCACATTGTGGTAGCAGTGTCCCTATAGTACGCTCTTTTAAGGTCTTTAGGGAATAGTCCAAGAAGGGGAATAGCTGGGTCAAATGGTGGTTCCATTCCCAGCTTTCCAAGGAATCTCCATACTGCTTTCCAAATTGGCCGCACCAATTTGCAGTCCCACCAGCAATGTGCAAGTGTACCCTTGTCCCCACATCCTCGCCAGCACTTGTTGTTTGACTTCATAATGGCTGCCAATCTCACTGGAGTGAGATGGTATCTTAGGGTGGTTTTGATTTGCATTTCTCTGACTGCTAGAGATGGTGAGCATTTTTTCAAGTACTTGTTGATTGATTGTATGTCCTCCTCTGAGAAGTGTCTGTTCAGGTCCTTGGCCCATTTGTTGATTGGGTTATTTGTTATTGTTTAATTTTTTGAGTTCTTTGTATACTCTGGATATTAGGGCTCTATCTGAAGTGTGAGGAGTAAAAATTTGTTCCCAAGATGTAGGCTCCCTATTTACCTCTCTTATTGTTTCTCTTGCTGAGAAAAAACTTTTTAGTTTGAGTAAGTCCCATTTGTTGATTCTTGTTATTAACTCTTGTTCTATGGGTGTCCTATTGAGAAATTTGGAGCCCGACCCCACAATCTGTACATTGGAGCCAAATTTTTCTTCTATCAGATGCGGAGTCTCTGATTTGATATCAAGCTCCTTGATCCATTTTGAGTTAACTTTTGTGCATGATGAGAGAAAGGGATTCAGTTTCATTTTGTTGCATATGGATTTCCAGTTTTCCCAGCACCATTTGTTGAAGATGCTATCCTTCCTCCATTGCATGCTTTTAGCCCCTTTATCGAATATAAGATAGTTGTAACTTTGTGGATTAGTCTCTGTGTCCTCTATTCTGTACCATTGGTCCACCCGCCTGTTTTGGTACTAGTACCATGCTGTTTTTGTTACTATTGCTCTGTAGTATAATTTGAAATCTGGTATCACTTTCTAAATGGAATGACTTAAACTGGTTTTTAATGTGAGAGAATAAATTTTTATTTCATTACTTACTGAATATATATACATATTATATACGAACACACTTCTGAGACAAATGATTTCTTCATTTTTATCAAAATAAAATTTCATAAAGGAGATAATGGGTAATTGTAAGGAAATTATATCATAACTTGTTGCTTTCTTTCATAGTCCAAAAATTTTGTAAGTGATCTGTTTTAATCACCTTAAAATATCAATTTCTTCTCATCAGTTTACTTTTTAGTAGATACACTTATTGTATTTTTGGTATATTGCTATGTCTAAAAGAAGAAAATCTAAAAGAAACACTATAAGGTGGCAAGCCTGTGGGAAAATACATAAAAAATAAATCAAAGATCAGATCAGTTGTAATTATATTTTTCTTTCTAACAAAGCTTATATAGACCAGTTTTGTTTGTTTTGGAGGTGCAGTGTTAGGAAGCTCAAGGCAAAACATGATCACATTCTTATTTTACATAAATGCTCATTTTATATTTTGTGCTGATACAATTTAAAATTTTGTTCAAAAGAAGGAAACTAATTTGGGAAAAAATGGTGATATCTTAGAAATTTTGCTTTATGAATGACCTGAGTATTTTCTGTATAACAAAACTATGTGATTTAGCAAATTCCTATTGAATAAAATATTTTTAATGGATTTTAAATTTTATTTGAAAACTCCTATAATAATCATCTTAGTTTTCTGCTGAAGGATGAAAGATTTTATTTTAATGAGTTCTTAGAGGTAAGGTTTTTATATCTATTTTATGACAGTAAAAATATTATATTTTAACTGGAATAGCCAATATTTTTAAGCAACTTTTAGAAATTAAATAATATATAATATAGATTAAAGTAAATCAATGTGGTTTTGCAGAAACTTACTTAAGCATTTGACAAAAGTAAAATTAGATTTTAGTTCTATTAAAGGGTTCTGAGTCTTTGAGAGAAGCAGAATAGAGAAATGGTTTTTCAATGTAACACAGGCTGATGAATCAGAATAAATTCTACCAAAGTCATAGGAAAACAAATTGAACATAATATTATGGGAACATGAAAGTCTCTCTTCTAGTTCAAAATTTTATTCTTAAAATTTTTATTTACCTTTATTTTAAAAAGAAATTAAACTTGGGTATGAAACAAAGTATGGAAACAACAAGAATAACATGTTTAGATGTTATTTGATGGAAATGAAGTCTCTTAAAACTCACATAAAGTTACAGTTCATTCACCATGTTACTTTGAAATAATTTTGTTTATTTTAACTATACTGCCTTAAAAATGACTTTTAGCGAATTTTATTTTTAAGAATAGATTTAAGTTGAATGGGATTTCAGAGGTAAAATAGTAATTATCCATAAATTGCCATTTTACTTTTATATTTAATGTTTTCTATCTTTTCTTCCCTTTTTCACTATGATATTAGTAGATAATCTTTTTAAAGGAAGTATTGCCAAATTGCTCATCAGTGTTTAAATTTTTGGCCTGAAATACAACTTGGGAAACAAATAAACATGAAGACACTCAACTATTGAAAATTTTAAGTTTAAAAATATTCTGTGTCAGCCGAAAGTATTGAACTTGATCAACATATGGTACCAGCTAGCCTCATCCCCACCAGTTCTTTTGTTATCTTGTTATTGTTATAAGGCTTAATGACAGTTGTAAGCCATAGTTCTGGATGTGGGGGTTAGTTCACCCTGGGGAGAAGAAGAGGAAACTGCAGTGTGGATTATGGAAATATGGATTGATCTAAGAAGAGACCTCTGGTAAAAGAATGGGGCTCAAAGAAAAGCTAGGAGAAACTAATGAAAAGATGATGGAATATGATGTGAAAATGATCATTTGAAATCTTTTCTTTCATTCCCAGCTGCTGTGTTTTGCAGAAAAGGAATGCATTTGTGTATTAAGGGAAAGCTAAAAGAGACCAGATGAATAGTATTATTTATTAGATATATTTTCATTTTGATTCAGATAAATTATGTGCATTTAAATAGACTTTGCATATGTTAAGGCATTTTAAATATTAAGGATATAATGTTAGAGATATTTTATAGAAATGTTTTACATCTTGCATAATATTTGGCCTTCTTTACATACACCTATTTCAAAAATTGACCTCATGTTATTATATTATTTTTATTAAATGTGACTGTTTTGTTGAGAATATGAATTACTTTTTAACTTAATTATTCAAATAGATAGCTAAATGTTTATCCATATGTATTTTTTAGATAAGTGATAATATTGCAGCTTATCTTCATTAGTACTGAGTGATAATAGCCAGCTGTTTGCCAGCTAACAATGCGATCTAGTGGTCATTTTTTGCAAAATACAGATGCTAAGTACATGTGGCTTGAACTTGTTTCTGACATCTTTGTATACAGAGATTGTTCCCTGATTCTACAGTTTGGGAAAAGTTAGACTAGGAGAAATTTAGCATGAGAGTATAAAAGTAAGGCTTTTGGGAAGAGGGTCATATTTTAAAAGAGGATGGTGTTTTCAATTTATGTAAAGTATTCCAGAAGAATATTTTTTTTAAGTTGTAGGAAACCTTTGACTGAAGTTAAGGAGAGAATGATTATATGGACTTTACTTGTGTAAATGAACTTAAAAAGCTAAGATGTAGCGTCTCAGAGAATATCTGCTGCTTCTATACACCTCAGCCTTATTATAAATTTATAATGATAAGTTTAGTTTGATAATCATACTCTGTGACTTTTACATAAATATTTTGTTTTGAAAGAGATGGATAGTATATCTGACTTCCTCTTTCAAATCTGATAGATTCTAGCTGGCCAGGTAGGATCATTTAATATTTTGCATTGCAAATTTCAGTGGTTCAAAAATTTTGTTGATTATCCATGGAGTTAAATCAAGTAAAAAAAGTGTGGCTTGATTACTTCTAGGATATGGAATATGAAGGAGGGAGAATAATATTAAATAATTCTAAGTTTAGAGCCTTCGGGTATAGAAGGACAGCATATGAAATTAAGCACAAGAACTTGTTAAAATAGGCACTAATTTAGTGTGACTGGAATGGTTGGGGCTTGATGTTGAGTATAAAGATTATTGGGTCCAGATTAAGAGCTTTGGTTTATGTTCTTTGGTGGTGACCTATAGGAACTAAGTGATAACCATGAAGGGTATGTAGGTAAGCAGATTTCCAGATATTCTATCTGTATTTTAGGAGGATAATTTTAGGGTAAGTGCTTTGGAAAGGAGAACAGGAGTTTGTTTGAGATATGGAGACTAAGTGCTTTGGAAAGGAGAACAGGAGTTTGTTTGAGATATGGAGACTAAGTGGAAGTCCATTGCAAATGTTGAAAAAAACGGTTGAGAGTCTGAACTAAGGAATCAAAGATAAAGTGGAAAAGGGAACGAATTTGAGATTATTATTATTTTTGTTTTGGAGGAATAGATACATGAGATCTACCCTCTTCATAAAGTGTCCCCCTCTTCCCACCCTCTGGCAATTACCATTTGACTTTGTTTCTAGGAGTTTAACAATTTTATATACTTCACATAAGTAGAATCTTTCTAACAAATATTTATTGCACTTAGCAAGTTGTCCTCAAGAGTCATACACCTTTTTGCATATGGTAGGATTTCATCCTCCTCCTACTTTCTCTTCTTCTTGTTCTTTTTTTTTTTTTCTTTTTTTGCTATGCTGGAGATTGAATCCAGGGTCTTACACATGGTAGGTATGTACTCTATCAGTGAGCTATACCTGTAGCCAGATTTCCTTCTTTTTAAGACTGAATACCATTTCACTGTATGTATATGTCATATATCCTTTATCCATTAATCTATCAGTGAAGATACATTATCTCAATTGTGAAAAATGCTGCAATGAACATAGGAGGTCATATATCCCTTTGAAATCCCTATATTGCTATTTTGATAAATACCCAGAAGGGGAATTGCTGGATTATATAGTAGTTGCATAAGGAACTTTTTTCCATGCCTACTGTCCTACATTCTCTACCTACCAACAGTGTATATAGGGGTTCCATATTCTCTATATTCTTTCAAACACTTCTCTTTTGGTTCTTTTTATTTTGTTTTTTTGATAGTGGGCATCCTATGAGGAGTGAGTATCCCATTGTGGTTTCAATTTGTATTTTCCTCACAATTCGTGATGTTGAGCATCTTTTTTCATGTACATGTTAGACATTTGAGTGTCTTATTTGGAGACATGTCTGATCAATCCTTTGCCCATTTTTTAATCAGCTTTTTCCATCATCTTGCTGTTGGGTTATTGGAGTCCCTTATATATTTTGGATATTAACTCCTTAACATATGTATGGTTTACAAATATTTTCTCTGATTCTGTATGGTTTGTCTTTTCACTGTTGGTCATTTTTTTTTTTTTTTGGTGCTTAGAAACTTTGGAATTTGATGTAGTCCATTTTTCTGTGTTTGCCTTCTAGTCTTTGCATTTATCCATGCACATCTATATTACATATATTGGTGGTACATTCAGGAGATCATTGCCAAGCCCAACAACATGAATCTTTCCCCCTATGTTTTCTTCTAGGAGTTTTAAACTTTCCAGTCCTTTTAAGTCTTCAATTTTGAGTCAATGTTTTTGTATAGTGTCAGATAAAAGTCCAATTTTATTCTTTGCCATATGAAAATACAGTTTTCCAAATACCATTTGTTAAAGGGACTTGTGTTTTCTACATTAGCTATTCTTGAAACCTTTGTTAAAATCATTTGACCATACATACATGGGATTATTTCTGGGCTTTATTCTGTTCCATTCATCTGTGTGTTTATGCCAGTATTATACTGTTTTAATTACTATAGCTTTGTGATAGTTTTTGAAATCATGATATGTGATGTCTCCAGCTCTGTTCTTTGTCAAGATTCATTTGCATATTTGAGTCCTCTTAGTTCCACATCAATTATAGGATCTTTTTTTAGTCCTATAAAAAATGTCACTGAAAGTTTAGGGATTTCATTGAATCTGTAGATTACTTTATGTTATATGGATATTTTAACGATGCTAAGTCTTCCCATCCATAAACTCAAGATGCCCTTCCATTTATTTATATGTTTTAAAATTTCTTTCACCAGTATTTTATAGGTTTTAGTGTATAAACCTTTTACTTCCTAGGTTAAATTTATTCATAAGTATTTTCTACTTTTTGTTGCTATTTGTAAATGGGATTATTTTTTCAATATCTGTTTCAGATAGTTTGTTGTTATTATATAGAAACACAACTAATTTTTGTACATTGATTTTTGCATCCAGTAACTTTTGCTAAATTAGTTTGTTCTGTTACTTTTTGATGGTCTCTTTTGGGCTTTTTACATATAAGATATGTCATCTGTGCAGAAATAAATTTCCTTCTTTTCAATTTAAATGCCTTTTGTTTATTTTCCTTGACTAGTTGCTCTGACTGGGACTTCTGCTATTATAGTGAATGACAGTGGCAAAAGTTAGCATTATTGCTTTGTTTCTGATCTTAGAGGCTTTAGTTTTCCACCTGTAAGAATGATGTTAACTGTGAATTTTTCATATATAGCCTTCATTATTTTGAGGTAATTTCCTTTTCTTCTTACTGTCTTGAGATTTTAAAAAAATCTTAAAAATGGTATTGAATTTTGTCAAATGCTTTTTCTGCATCTTTTGGAAGTTCTATAAGAAAGTGAGTAAAAGAGGGCTGAAGTTTCTAGTTTTAAAACTTAAATGATGATGCTATTAATTAAAGACAAAGAAGTTTTGAGGAGAACGATTAGATAAGTCTTTGAAACAGTGTGTTTCACTTCTTTCTATATTCTTAAAATATTAATAGTTGCAAATGTAAAAAAAGATGTGCACCCTTGGGAAGATATGGGGCATTGATAATATTAAGAAAAATGCTTTCCCAGTACTTTACACTTGTTAATTCATGTAATTTTCATTTAAGTCTACAAAATAGATATTAGAAATTATATCCTTTTATAACTAAGGAAACTGAGGCACAGAGAGTTCAATCACTTGCTCAAGGCTCCAGAGTTAATTAAGTTGCGGAACATTGCTTTCAACCCAGGCAATCTGAACTCAGCATTTATACACTTAACTGTTATGCTATTCTGCCTCTGAATAATAAAGGCATGTATTTCCTAGTATGCTTAAAGTTTCATTGTGTTGAAACTTTTCTTTACTATGTGAATTAACTTATCTAATCTTCAGCATGCCCTTGTTATTTCATAGATAAGGAACAATTATGTACATGATTTTATATAGCTGTGAAGTAGCTATACTGGACTCTAAACCTAGCATTCAGTCCAGCAAGCCCAAGTTTTTATCCATTGTATGACAGTGAGAGTAGATTCCTCACTGAGACCCTGGAAAACACCAATAGGGAGGCTTATAGAGAAGGAGTTGTGTGGTAGTATGAAAAGAAGTGACCAAGATGGACGGGAGAGGTAGAAAAAGAGAATGTGGACATCTGGGGAAGATACTTTTGAGCTGGATGAGATTAGTCAGAAGCATTGGTTTTCTCAGATCGAGGGGCAGAACACTTTCATCTGTGAATCCCATGTGTTTTATATATAGTAGATACTCATATTAAATGATGTTCATTAAATGGATGCTCAATATTACAAAATTGAAATACGATAGAGGATGGAAAATAGACTAGTTCATGTAGATATCCAAGATCACTGGCAGCAGTAGCTTGAAAAGACTAAAAAACAAAAGGGGGTTAGAAATTTGTTGAGTGTCTTGAAAGTATGCCTTCAGGACATTTATAGTGTAATGAGCTATTTTACTTTGTAGCTCCTGAAAGATCAAATCAAACTTTATATAATCTGTCTTAATCTGCTTTTGTAAGTAAGGTGCTCTTGTTTTTATATTACTCCTTATTTTCCCTATATCCCAAATAAAGTAGTGTTTTGTAAAGAATAAATAAAAGATTTGAGATAATTTATTCAGAAGAAATATAATAATTAATGTAACTGTGAAAGCATATCAAGTAAAATGTTTAGAAATGTTTTAGGACTTCTCTCATACATTGAGTAAAATCCTTTAAAAGAGACACAGGAAACTGTGCTTTCTCTTTAAGGTCACTTGTGCCAAAGTGGCCTAGATTAGGGCTGAGCAAAGCTCCTTGCTATTTGGTAAGGGTGGTTTGATGGCTTTCTGTACGTAAAAAGAAGCAGTGTTCATTTTTCAGTTTCTCATAGAAAGGATGCTCCATTATAAAAACGACGAACAAAATTGGCACCTTCACTTAGAGTCTCAGCAAGAGGCCAAAGATTACATCAGCAGGGAGTGTGAACTAAATTTTTATTTCAAGAGGTGGGTGTTCTGTAATGGGTGCGGCAGAATAAGTTTGCAACATGATAGCTTACAGTATTTCTATTTAGAAATACTTACTTAAACCACTTATAACTTCAAATTAAAAATTATGGGCATGTGCATATTTTATAAGAAAAATCTTGCATAATTTAATATCACCTAAAAATACAGAAGAGAAATTGGAGATTCTGGATTATTGAGTTTTTTTAGTTCAGCTTTCTGGCTAAATAAAACCTGAGTCAGTCTTTATTTTAATTACTAAGTACTTAGTTCCTGCTTTAAATTGAGGGACTTAAAAAGTCCAATAAAATTTATTGAATAAAGTTGCTAAAAGTATAATAACTGACCCCAGTGTGTTTGCCATCTGAGCTAAAGTTTTCTATTTGGCCGCAAGATGTAGACAGCTTTGATCCATCTACAGATTCTCAGAACATAAGCTAATGAAATACCTTCTCAATTCTTTGTCCATTTTTATGGACCTCATTTAATCTTATCCTGCCTGTGTTACTCTAGTATTTTTTACTTGATCTATATAACCTTTTTCTAAATGCAACACAGATTTTAAATAAAATACTTCAAATTCATTTATCATTTTGTTCAACTGAGAATCATTTTAAGTTCTTATTTACAAGTCTCTTACTTGAAAGAAGTTAGGTATATTTTTTGACACAAATCTTATATCTTCAGTAGTAACAAACAAGCATAGATATGAGCAGTATCTTTTTTTTTTCCCCCAGAGCTTACTTTTAAGGGAACAGAACAGTCTAGGGCAAGTAAAACTCATATTTATGATTACATATTGCCCCACCTCTCGACTTTTACCATTTGTTGATTCTCTGCCATTTTATTTTCCATAAATATAACTGGTTGAAGTTTGATTCTGAAGTATTAATTGAAGTATCTTAACTTTTCATATATATGAATAATACCTATCATAGAGACGAAGTAGGCATCAGATATATGGATCTGCTAATTGTAGATTACAACCTGGTTGGGGAAAAAAGAGCAAAGCAAAATGCATAGGGTGGGGCATAATGGCTTTTAGCTTCAGGTTGTGGGTCTACCATATTTCATTACATTATTATCACAGATTTTATGCCAGTTTATCCCAATTTTTACAAAAAATTGGAAGTTTTTAAAACAAATTGTTCCAGTATTACATAAAAATAATTTATTACTAAATTGTCTTTGATGCAAGATTAGGATGCATGGAATCACTATGAATATATATTAATACCATTGTAATGAGTATGCCGTGAAATATGGAAATGCTGACTTTACCATTTGCTAGCTGTATGACTTTTCTCAAGTTTTAGCCTCTCTGTTCCTCAATTTAGTATTTTTCACATTTAAAAGAGAATGAAACACAGAGTGTTGTAAGGATTAAACTAGTTAATATATGTTAAGTGCTTAGGTCAGAACTTGGCATATAGTAAGCAATTATTTTATTGTATTTTATCTAATAAGAGGATAGAAAAGAAAGCTTGAAGACTGTTTTAAATTACATTTCTTTAAAATGGCTGTCAGGAAATTGATTATGATGGTACTAAACAGTGTCATTTCATGAGCTCAATTTTGTTTTTTCTCAGCCTGAGTGGTGTGTCAGCACTGGTTAGACTTTAAGGAAACTCCGAGTAGAAGGAGCACTTGAAGATTTTGGAGATACATTTGTTCCAATTGATTATGCCAGTTATAATAACTAGAACTTTCTGGCTAACTACTAATTTCATCCATCTGGCTGCTGGCTCATCAATCACATATTGTGACTACTATACCAGAAGTGGATGAACCCCCCAACCTGTGCACTTCCTTCTCCCTTCCTTCCTGCGGTAGCTCTGCCAACTTCTCACTTTTCATTTTGTTACTTACATGTGATCTCTTTCCTTGGAACTTCTGACTATGCTTCACCAGGAACTTCCCTCCCAAATTTGGTTTGTTTAACTTCTTCTGGACTCCCTGGTGTTTTTCTCTTTTTCTCCCTGTTGCTCTTACTACCCTGCGCATTGCTTAACTATGATTGCTATTCATACATGGTATATTTATAAAATCAACATAAAAACATTACTTATATAAATAGGTTCACATTGAGTTTGTGAATGTATGAATTAGTACTGATTAGATTTTATACTTAATAGTCTTTATAGAATAATTGACTTTTTGTAATTTTGTAATTATAATTTATTTGCTGTAGACAAGGCCTTCGAATAACTGAATGGACAATCAATTATGTTTTTCCAAACACTCAAAATAAATAATAATTCTCATATCTGTGGGTGATTTTTCAGGCTCCTAGGCCCTTTATGGCTCAGAGATATAATAAATATGTCATTGCTCCTAGAATACGAGCCCTTTAAAGATACTTTTTCACACCTTGATTCATAGACACCCTGATTTAATCTCAGCAACAAAGGTCTTATTATTTCTTAGAACACCTCAGACAAACAAGACAAGATTCCTGCATGATTTATCATAAGAGCCACTATTGAAGCAGTTTAGGGATGGTTCTCCATAAGGTTCCAGGCAGAACCTGAACAAAAAAAAGGTGGGGGGATAATTGTAAATTACTCTTCTGAAATATGTATCTCTGTGCCATCTGTTGCACAAAAATCAGTTTTCTAATATAAGTGTTGGGAAATGAAGGGAGAATATTTGCATGAATATGAAGAAGGAAAGAATATGAAGAGGGAAAAATGTGAAGGGTCCAGATATGAAAAGTAGAGAAATAATATGATCATTAAGACTGAGGAAAAATTAAAAATATGTTAACAAAGAACAAAAGAAATTACCTCACAATTCAAGAAAATAGAAAACATGATTCTGGAATAGAGGAAGTGGTAGAAAGAGGATGTTTTCAAAGTAGACCTTCAGGAATATCTTTTGCCAAGACAGTTAAGGGAAAGTCCTAATTTGAGATTATAGAAGAGAGTGAAAAATACTACCATTACTTAAATTGGTCACTGCTTTACATAAGTTTGGTATTTGATTTTTGTTAAGTGGATTGAGGAATAAGTATATGAATAAAAAAGGAATTTTATTAATCTCCCCTTAAATGAAAAATATCTGCTGACATAGCTTTTTGAAGAAATGTTTAATTTGAAGAAAGCAGCCGATTCGAAGGAAGTAAGCTTCCTGAACATATGGAAATCATCAGATATGCCCATTGTATGACAGTGTTTGCGTCTATTGTGTTGGTTAAAAAGAAGTGGTTGGGTATTCCCAAGTATATGTCCATATGTGCATCTATGTCTATATCCATATACACCTATATAAAATATATGAAAAATCTTAAAGGGAGGTAGATGAATTATTCAATAAACACTTTATTATTTTATAATCTCACTATGTTAAAGTTTTGGCAACAGAACACAGGACCTTTAATGTTTTAATTAACTCAGTAAATACTTATTAATATAAATATCTTTCTTCATTTAATTTAGTAACATGTAGCTAATAAAGATAACAGTTGTTTGGAGAATTTTATTTTTGTTATTGGTTTATCATAGTTATAATATTACATTAGGATATATTTTGACATAATTTTAAATGCATGGAGTATAGTTTGCTCCAATTAAGTTCCCAGTACTTACCCTTACTCTCTCCCACCTCCCTCCCCCTGTTCCCTTTCCTGTATTGTACTGATTGGTTTATTTATACTTTTTAAAAGAATTAGTGTCTTGTTGGGTATACATAATGGTAAGATTTACTGTAGTTTATTCATATATATAGTCAGATTCATCCCATTGTTTTCCCCTTATCTTGTCTATCTCAATCCCCTTTTTCTTCTCCCCTGATCTTTTTTTGGTATTGAGTTCATCAATGCAAATAATATCCCCCCCCCCCCAATTTCTTTTTTCTCTCTCTTCTATACCCTAATTTTAGATTAGTTTCCTCATATCAGAGAAAACATTTGAACCTTAACTTACTGAATCTGACTTATTTCATCACTTAGCATTATAGTGTCCATAATGAAATGACATAATTTCATTCTTTTTTTTATGGCTGAGTAACATTTCATTGGATCTGGGCTATTTCATTAGCATTAGATCAAACTGAAGTGATAGGAGACTGAGTAGATCTTATCACCTAAGACTGATACATATAGAATTAAAATTTTTGAAATTTGTATTTCTTAGCAGTTTTAAAAGTAATTGTATTTGCTTCAAGGCAGTTATTTTTTGTTTTGTTTTTTGTGGTGCTGGGGATTGAACCCAGGGCCTTGTACTTGCAAGGCAAGCACTCTATCAACTGCGCTACATCCTCAGCCCAATGGCAGTTATTTTAATTTATTAAGAATAAAATTCATCAAAAAGTTTTGATAAATGCATTTCTAATTTAATCACTCTGTTAGGAGGCTGAGGGTATATGTAGCTCAGTGGTAGAGCACTTGCTCATTATATACAGGGTGCTGGGTTTGATTCCTAACACTACAAAGAAAAAGAAAAAAAAGTGAATAATCACCTTTTTATTAAAACTGTGTGTGTATGTTTTCCTGGAAAATGTAAATATCTGGTAGTGTCCCTGATAGTTTGCTATTATGCCCTGAAACATTTCAGTGCACAGTTTGGGAATTTCAGTTCTGCATTATGCAACCTGCTCATGGCTGTGTCGCTCAGTAAATGTTTCCTTTAAGAAAAAAAACAAAAACAAAAACAAAAAAACAAAAAACAACCTTATTACTCTCTTATATAAAAAACATATAGATTGAAGGAATACATGCTGTTAATTCTCATTTATATGGAAAGATAGTACTTAAAATTAAGCAGTCGTCTTTTTAGAAATCTATGGCCTTTGTGAAAAATGTAATTAATATGACAAGTGAACCTTTTGTTTTTGCAAAATTAATCTGAAAGTGTTATTCATGTAAATAAAATCATGGATATTTGAAAACTGTCCTTTTATAACATTGTGATATATTTTTCTTGAGAACTTTAGTGAAAATTTTATTATCTGATTAATTTGATTTTCAGGATTCTTTGGAAAAAAAAAATGTTGCTTCACCCAAACTTCTTTATAATTACATGTGTCATAGTTGTTAGAATGTGAGTGGGTCTGAATTCTGACTTTTTCTCTAACCAGTCTAAGGCAAAACTGATCATAGGTAGCTAGTGCTCTTGTCAGTAATTAGTTTAGGGTGATTGGTAACCCTGTGGCTAATTAGATACAATGGGAAAGTCAGGGATGGGGAAAGATTTCCTCACTGATATTAAACACTGCATACTGCTATACTGCTGTTGTGTCTTAGTGTGATGTTCTGAACTTTGCTAGCTTGTTCAGTGACCATGAGTAGAGAGGTAGTTGAGGACAAAGCTAGGAGACTCAGCACAGCGTAGCAGAAGGAGTCCTTGAGGACGATGTTGAATTAAACAGTCCTTGAACAAGTCCGCCTTGTGTCTCTGTTTATATATGTGTTAAATACTCTTAGCTGATAAAATTATTTCTATTCCTTAACTGTAGATGCTATTTAAACTGAAGCAAAAAACTCAGGACCCTTGGGGGATTGCAGTATAAGTAATGAAATGTGTTTTGAAAAACATAAGTGATTCTGTTCTCATCTTCCTTCTAATCCTCCCCCCCCCACCCATTGAGAACTTTTGGAATAAGTTATGAAACTAAATTAAAGGATTTGGTGAATGATTTGGTTTATATGGAGAGGCCAAGGAAAAAAGAGGTGTCTAGATGACTACCATGTTTTAGGCTTAGGTAACTGGGTAGATGGTGCTGTCATTCTAGATAAAAAGCACCATATAACTCAAAGAACAACTTGTTTTGTACATAATGTGAGGTATCTGGGACTATCTGGAAAGTGATACCAGAAAGTTGGTAGGCATATAGTCCTAGAGTTCAAAGATATGTCCAAAGTATAAGATGAAGAGTAGTTGTAGTTTTGAAACCCTAGGTATAGATAAGGTGCAGATACTCCTTAATGAGTAGGGAGGAGAAAAATATGGAACTTCAGAGAACACTAGTATTTCAATATAGAGTAGGAGTCGAAGTGATTGAGGAGGAAGAAAAAATGATTACTGATATCCACAATGAAAAATCTCATTTCATGTTAGTTTTTCTTTCCCCCAGAGAAATTCTGATACCTTTGTAGTTATGGAACTTACTGTTTTTTTTAAAAGGCAAATTTTTTCTGAAATGCTTGTTTTTACTTGATCAATTTGTAATGTTAAATGGTAACCTCATAGAATAAAAAAGCTAGCACTATCAGTTAATTCTCTTCTCTTTTATAAGATTGATATAGGACCAAGAAATATATAAATTTTCATTAGTCCTTGTCTACAGTCATTAATATGATAATAGATGTCTTGTTTTTAAGATTTAAACAGACATTTATTATTGCTGCTTGTATTTTACTATGCATATTTTTGTATTCTGTTCTATTCCTTTTATTATTTCTGTTTTTATCATTTGATATGTGTTAGCTGATATGTTCTTTTATATAAGAATAATATATTCAGGAGAGTTAGGAGTTCTGGAACTTCTAAATAAGGAATTGGCTGAGGAAATTTTTTTAAAAAAATGAAAGCCTGTAGAAACAGGAAACTGATAACTTCTAGAAAGCATTGCCTTAAACCTTTCATGTAATCTGTGAATGCAAATCTAGAATTGTGCTTGCATGCATATGTGTCACATTAAAAACTGTGTGGTGGAAGTATCTGCCATTTATGAGCATTTTCCCCAATAAATGTAGAAATAAAATTTTCAATTAGCGTTATTGCTAAAAGTGTTGAAAAAACTGTTTGAATATTTATTCCTCCCTCCAACTCTCTTTCTTTTCTTTTACAACTTCAGTTTGAATAGCACCTGTAATTAAGGAAGAAAACCGAGCCCTGGGAGCTAGGTAGGACTTCCAGCTATTGATCTGTGTAAACCCTGCTTATACTGTCAGGGGAGAAACAGTCAACTGCTGAGCTGCTTTGTCACTGACATAAGCTGAGAGAGGATTTTTTTGTCTATACTGTTTATACACTAGTCTATAGACCTGCTGGCTGGTTGAATTTTAAAGAGTGCGGAGGTTTAAAGACTTGTCCCCTGAGGGATGCTTCTGCCAGTTGGGAAGCGAGCTGAGGCTGTTTTGCAGAAGTGTGTGCATGTGTGTTGCTTTTGGAAAAAAGGAGGGGGGTGGTGTGAAAGACTGAGCAACTAACTGAGAAGCTTCCTTCTTAATTTGAGTCTTAACATTGATGTGACATATATGACTAATTTGGATATATTTATAGGTGGACACTGAATTTAGACTATTATAGAAATTACATATGCAGTTTTGTAGGAGGCTATCTGAATAATGTTCATGTCTGTAGTAAATTGAATGACTTCACTTGATGCAGCACAAGTTAAAGATTAAGCAATAGTCAAGTAAAAATAAACTATTCTTATTTGTGATGAACTATTTTTTAGTAATTTACTTCCAGTTTGGTGACTCCTGTAATTAAATTTGACAATATATTATCAGTAGTAAAATAGCTTTCTCCAGATATGGGGCCTGTGCTCTTGCATTTAAAGGTCCATGCTCATAGGGAAGCCTGGGTACAATGCCCTTAAGGGTAGAAGTGTGCTGTTTTTTTTACACCAGGCTTTTTCTTTTTGAGTTAAGGCTCTTGGAGCTTTCTTAGATCTTGATATAGGAATTCTACAGTGTTTTATTATTGTTATTCTATTGCAGTGTACACTTTGAGAGAAGTCAAGACATTCTACTCAGCACTATATTTATATGTTGGGCTTAAAAATTTGATATTGATGATTTCACAGGGTATTAGTTTTATTGCTAAAGAGGTGGTTGTTAAAGTATTTTTATTGGGGATGATGAAGATATTTGCTTTTCTCCCCCTTTTTAATAGGAAATAGCCTCATACATCTTTGCTTTGTTTTCTAAAATCACCAGGGCTTTGAACTTGTATGATATTGTCTTCAATTCTGAAGTTTAGCTTTTGAGTCAGTTAATTTGAAGTAAATTTTCAGATCTAGTGAGATTTATTCTTTCTTTCTTTCTGAGTACCTGACAATGTTTTGCATTCTGTTCATAATTGTTAAAACTTTTGATTTCTGAAATTTTTAAAAATTATTTTTAGTACAACATCATTGAAGGTTTCAAAATCAGATTATTTCTATGCTACATAAAACATTGATTTTAATATGAAGCAATTTTTAAATGAAAGTTCCCAGAATATATGTTATAGTTTAATGTAAAGGTTTGCTTATAGATATACATTCATTATTTAAGATAAAACTTAGTTCCAAGTGTTATGATTTTTTTCTATAGAAAATTTTTTCATTGTTAAACCATTTGAGTATGGGACATGTAGAATTGTAACACCTCTCAGTGATTCATTCAGCTGCCAACTTCATTCCCTTTTCTCTGCCTGCATTTTAATTGAAACAACATTTATATTTTTGAGCCAGGATCTGTCAGAAGTCCCTATGGCTAGTCTGTGGTACAAGTAGCAGCAGACGTAGCTTACCCATATGGTGCGGTGCTTCCTGTAAAATCCATATGGCCTTGTTGAAGGGAATCCCAGCGGGATGTGAAGGGTGTTAATACCCTTCAGGCCAGGCCTTTCCCTCCTGGGGCTTCCGTGGCATTGTCAGTGCAATCTGCCAAAGCACAAACTTAATTCCTTTTTAATAATCAATTATTTTAGTCTAGGAACCTGTGCTATTTTTCTTCAGGGGGAAAAAAACCCAGCAAACTTTTTTATCCCCTAGAAAATGTCTCAGCATTTTAACTGCACCTTTAAAAAACATTCTAAAGCTTCTTGTTTTTTCTTTTAATTTGCATTTGTAGGAAGTACTACAGAGCGTGCCAAAGTTCTGTTTCCCCTTTGACGTTGAAAGGTACGGTATGAGCCACTATTTAAAATAATTTTAGCTCATCTTATTGCATACTTTAAAATGATTTCATGTGCTTTTTTTTTTTTGATAAAATGAAACATGTTTTCATTGTTTCTAGAGAAACAGTGGAGACTAGAAATTCAAAGTTAAGTAATATTGGAACGAAGAAGCTTGATTATTGTATCTTTTACTTTCTCCATTGTGGTGAGTTAGGAGAAATCTTAAAGCAGTATTGCCAATAGGTTGTATTTCTTCCATTTATTCTTCAGGTATACATTGTAAGCACTAGCAGAATAAAAGAAATGTCCTTGATCAGAACCTTTGAATTGTGTCTTTTCAAATTAGGTGTATATGTTCTCGTTTCTATCTCACTTCATCCTAATTGAAAAGACCATCTGTATGATGTTGTAATACTCATGGCTAGTTGTCTCCCAAGTGTAGCTTCATAGAAACAGTACAATATTATGGAAGACTCCAAAAACTTTTCTATAGCAGTTTTTGAAATCTTTTGTTTGTATTTTACTGAACAAATATTGAATGAACTACTTGTATGTAGTGGGAATTTAACAGAGTTATATCCCTTTGAGCATGATAACAGATCATTTATTGTTTTTTATGTGCCTTTCACACCCTATTATCAGTTTTCTTAAGTGTGTGATGTGAAAAGTTTTAAGAAAAATTTATTTAAGGAAAATATTTTGCTAAGGATGAGTGAGACTGAAATTTTACTATATTAAAGATAAAGCCCTTCTGATGATGGGATAATTGATAATAATAAGTATTATTGATGAATGCTACTCCTTGTTTTACCTCACACCTGGGAACTCAGTTGTCCTCCCTCACTTCCCCAAAGTTAAAATTTTCAAATCAATAGGAAGAATGAAAAAAAAGGAAGAAAAGTTGTGAAAGGATATCATAAACTTTGAGCACTAGAGAACACATTAGTCAGTGGAAGTTTTATTTGAAGAATATAAATTTTAAAAAATTGTCCACTTTAATGTATGTTTCTTAAATATCCAGCACTTGAAATTCAATATTTTCTGATAAAATAGTTTATAGTATTGGTCCATTGGTAATAATTTATTTTCTTTTCTACAATCACTATGGCTGTTTTAGAACCAAAGTTAAGGAATAATGGATTTTTAAATTTTGGGACAGAGCATCAAATGTTCAATTAGTCATGTAATGTTAAGGTTATATCTAGTATCTGAAAGTATATTCATATATTTTAGTAGTAAGGATTTTATCTAATGGTTTATACTGTTACTTAAACCCCAGTGTAACACATATTATCGTGTTATGATAGTAATTAGCTAAAATTATTTACAGCTTAGCAGTATGCTCCTTTGGAGACGCCATATTCTTATTTTTTACCTGAAAATTTATTCCTTGGTACATTGATAGCTCTAAAACACTGTTTGTTATGATAGTTTATTGGTTGAGAATGTTAACAAAAGAAGCAATTTTTAAAGAGTGGGCAGTGGTTGCCCTTAGATTTTGGAGCAGTGTGATTTGCTATATAAGCAATTAATATTGGATAAAGCAGACTGGGAAAATAGAGTTGAGCACAAGAACTCAGTCATCACATGTAGCTTCTTCTACAGTTTCAGCAACAGTTATTTCATAATTTACAAATATTTTCTGAGGACTTCTAGTCTTATGACAAATTAGAACAAATTGTCTTATGATTTCCTGGTAAGGGATTAGCATATGCTCAATTTGTTCAGTCTATGAGGTATTACAATTTATCTTGATGTTTGACTCATGAGTGAGTTTACACATTTCACACTCATTCTAGTTTTAGAAGACAGTTCCAGCTTTAAGAACCAACTGATGGAAGATATGAAAAATTGTGCTCTACATGTGTAATAAGAATTGTAATGCATTCTACTCTCATATATAAGTTTAAAAAAATAATAAAAAACCCCAACTGATGGGATAGATGAAACCAATGCCACATATAGATATATTCTTGCCTTTGTCTTTCTTTTGGAAAATAAAAATACTGGGCTTACTGTTTCATACTTTTACTATATTTTAGGGTATCCCAAAATCAAGTTGGACAGCACTTTACCTTTGTACTGACAGACATTGAAAGTAAACAAAGATTTGGGTTCTGCAGACTCACATCAGGAGGCAAAATTTGTTTGTGCATCCTTAGGTAAGTAATTGTAGTAGAAAAATTGATTACAGGATAGACTGTGTTATTCTTTATTTTGTTACACCAAAGCAAAACCAGTAAACCTCTTGTTTTTCTTAACTCTTTTTTTCTAACTCTGAATAAGTGGAACAATAATTTTTCTTACTTCCTACATACAAAATCAGTTATGTGTAAAGATTTACTAGTACCATAGTCGAATTTTTCTTCAAAGACCTTTACTTTTTTAAACATAAGGTTTTGTGGATTTATTTTTAAAAATTAAATATTAAGATATGAGTTCAAATAATATGTGAGATTCACATATTAAAGAGGATACAAAAAATTCAAGTAAACTAATGTGTGCCCTTTTCTGTCATTGAACCACAACTTCAGAGTATTTGAGATGAATTGCTGTTTTAAAGCAAAGGTTGCAAAATTGTGATGGGGCAGAAGTTAAAGGTTTTTGTTCGGCCACTGGGTGTTTTAAAAATTTTAAAAGATGTTGTTAACCTTATAAATTTTAGGATGCTTTGTATAAAATTTATATTTCTAATTCCTTTTGAGTAATGGGAATATCTGCTAATTACGGTTCTTTACTCCTCAATGGCAGCAATAAGCTGAAACTACATGTCAGATTTTTAGTTCTGTAATTATCTTGCTAGTTTCCATAGTTCTCACCTGTTCTGTCTCAATAATTTTCCTGTTGGGCCTAGAGTTAGTAGGTAGACTATGTCTCTGGCCTGTGCACCTCAAATCTGAGTTGCTGGCTATTAAGGAGGAGGGGTTTTAAAGGCAAGCATTCCTGTAGTGTGTCCTCATGAATCAGAAATAAATTTGCATGTAGCATTTAAATTTAGTAAAGCCATCGTTACTTCAGAATATTTACATAAAATATAAACTATGACTATTTGTTAAATGACTGTAACATGAGTACAGTCTCCATATCTGCATTCCAGTTTTCATTCATTTGTAGGAACAGATTCTAAAACACAGTAATCAAGTTATTTTTTTTTTTTGTGGTTCTCAAACTTGTTTATGTAAAGAACACCTGAATGTTGAAGTATTCTTTAAGTATTAGGAGAAGTGTTATCTCCAAAAAAATGTTTACATAAATACAATAAAATATCAAAAGTTAAATCGTATTTGTCAATCAAGATAACCTGTCACATAAGCATTATTCATTATTTTATCTTTTATTAAAATTATTCCTTCTATATGTGATGACTTTTTTAGGTCATTTGACAGTGCTTTTTGGTAGATGTGAAATATATGTAAAAGCTCTATGAAAATAATCACAGAGAAAAGTTTTAAATTGTGGAAATTCTATCCTCCTCCTTATTTTTTTTTTTTGTAAATTAGGAAAATATTTCCTGTTTGACATTTTAATGGCATATCTTAATCTGTCTGAAAGTTAGCGGGCCTAGAGTGTCCTTTGAGAACAATTATTTAGAGTAGTAAGTTAATAATTTAGTGTTAACAGTAAACAGGGAATTCAACTATAGTAGAATTAAGCAAATTATTCAGAAAGTTGTTGTGGATGGGTAAATATCTATCTATAAGTAGTCAGCATTCTCTCTTGGAAAATAATTTTGGCAAATCTCTTTAAGTGCTATATAGCTAGAGGACTAATAGTGTTCTTGGTTTTGGTTTGTCTACCTGGTTGGATCATCCTTTACCACTTTATAATTGTTGAAAGGAATGATGAAACTATAAATATACTAGAAAAAATATTGCTGACTTTAAAAATATTACTGTGATGGTGAGAGCTTTTATATACCTAACATGGATTGCTGAAACCTGAAAAATTGGTGCAGTTGCCCATGTGATGATGATGAATATTTTTGTTTGGTTACAAATATAATAAGGAAACTTAAAATATTAGTAATAAACTGGTAGAAATAAATTTAAAACATTATAACATGGGTTTAATAGTCATAATATATTAAATACTTAAAAATTAATAAGAAAAAGAAATCAGTAGAGAAATAAGTATCTGAATAACTCAGAGTAAATGTGATTAGTACACTTATGAATGCTGCTTAGCCATATGAAAGTTAAAAAAGAGCATATTTAGATCAACAGAATTGAAAAAATATATTCTTAATAAGCTTGAGTGAACATACATCTTATGTGCTAATTAGTTGGATCCTGTCATTCCACAATACTTGTATACTTCAAAACATGATATTTAGGGGCTGGGATGTGGCTCAAGCGGTAGCGCGCTTCCAGGCATGTGTGCGGCCCGGGTTCCATCCTCAGCACCACATACAAAGATGTTGTGTCCGCTGAAAACTAAAAAACAAATATTAAAAAAAAATTCTCCCCCACCTCTTTCTATTTCTATCACTCTCTCTTTATAAAAAACATGATATTTACATGATTAACATATATCATTTATATACAATTTAAATAATAATAAAATAAAACATTTGATGATCACATTGATGAATGTTCTTCAACAGAACTTGACTAAGTACTTTATGGTGCATTTCCCAGCCTCCATTCTATGCCAGAATTCCTTATGCTACCTCCAAAAGCATATGTGAAAAGTTTTGACATACTCCCACTGTTGGTAGTAGTGCCTGGCATATATGAATGCTTAGTAGATATAATAGATACTTGTGGAATAAATGAGTGAATGGCTTAATACAAGGAATGTTATTTAATTGCTAGGCAAAATTAAACACAAATATACATCCTGACTTGGAGAAATGTTCATGAACATTTCTTGGAGATTGATTGCAAAATGATGAAAATTTTCGAAGTAATGTTTATGAGACTGTATGTTCTATGTTTATAAAGAACATATCATATGTGTGTATTTGAATATGTATTTTAAGAAGTAGCTAATCTATGACAAATTATAGTATATTAGTCTATGAGTGCATATTCTTATCAAAAAGTCTAGAAGGATATCTTCTTCCTTGTTTATTAAACACTTTAGCATTTATCTTTTTTTGCAATATAAAAAAATCATTTCAATTGTTTTTTTCTGAAAATCTGAGCTTCCAACATTTTACAGACAATAAACTATAAGTATGAAACTATAGATAGTATGTTGAAAATTATCTTTTTAAAAAATCATCTTTTCCCTGATAAAATAACTATCTTATTAATGTATTTCAGTATAGTCAATAAGTTGATCATGGCAGTGTAACAGAATTTAAATGGGAAGGGGTGGGGGGAGATTTTTTCCTATACTCCAGAAATGTGAAGATGTGAAAGAATAACCTTGGAAAGAAAAAACTATTGCTGATGTTGTGACTATGACAATCTTAGAGTCAGATATTAGTGCTTTTCTGTAATTTCAATGTAAAACATATAATATATTTTATGAGATGGTTAGATAAATGCTAATATAAAATACTAAATTTTATTTCCTATTTTCCCCCTTTTAACAATGCTCATTTGACAGTATGCTTAAGATGTAGTACAAAAGAGTTTGTTTAACACACACACACACACACACACACACACACACACGATGTATCAAACCAAAATATAGAATAAGTAGTAAATTTTTAAAAGGAATAGGGGAAGACAGATATCTTATAAACTACTCAGAATTATTTTTGGGAAGACCCCCTAATTTATAGACCAGTTTTCTTTATAACAGGCTATGTTGCTTCAAATGGTGTATGAAAGAAGATCAACTATGTTGCTCTTCTGAGAATTTACTAGTGGCTAGTCAAAGCCTCAGAGTAATGTTTGCAGTCAGTTTTGTAGGACTGTCTTGAACTCATGTATTAACTCATGTAGTTAATAGGGCTAAATTTTATTGAAAATTTTGACAAAATACTTATGTAAGGAAGTTACATAAATATTTTTAACTAGATTTTTTGATAAAAACATGTTATATTTTATCATGAAAACTAAGAAGATTCAGAGAAGGTTAAAAAAGAAAATAAGTCACTTACATTTGTGCCACGTAATCAATACTTATATTTGGTATTTAGTTCTAGTCTTATTGCCGTAAGACTTGTTAATGTACATTTACAGACTTTTATACAGTAAATCAAACTAAATAATTAACTGTAGTCTTTATTCATAATTACTAAAATACATGAATGTATCTAAAGTAATCCATAAATCCAGAAAGTTCCAGTGACTTTTATAGTATCATCCATTAGTGCAGAGAATTTTTCACACATACTTAATCTGACATTTGGTTATTTTTCTCTTTTGTTTCCTTAGAGGGTGAAATTTCACACACTTTTTTTTTCCTTCTGATTACAGGTTATTTTTAATCAGTTACTTATATCTTTACTTGAAGTATGACTTTTGAATGTTAACATTTAATACCTTGTCCTTGAAGCTGTCATTTGGTACAGTATTAATGCATTTATATTGAATCATACTGCATCTTTAAGTATTATATTGTGAGAGACATTGGTTTGATTATTCATTTATTATTATTCATACTCAGTAGCAAATGAATTAAGATTCTTGGGTAGAATTAATTGTTGTTTTTCTTGTCGTTTCTACAATAACATGAACTCTGAATTTTTCTGTTGTTATCAAATATGTCTCCCCCATATTCTCATTTATGTTGTTACCCCATAATGTGTAAATTTGTGTTTCAGTGATCTAAAAATTTTAAAAGAAAAATATTTATAAATGACTCTTGAGATTTTGTTGATATTGAACAGTTAGAAATGTTTTAGGACCTTTAAAGTAGTTATAATAAAATGATACATCCATCTATCTATCTACCTACCTACCTATATAAGGAATTTTAAGATACTTTATTGCAAAGTAAAATAAACCACTGCAAATTGATAGAAAATTTTCATTAGCGCAAGCAGAAAACAACTTTGATGGTTGACTTTTTGAATAGCAGGGACTCTTAAATTAATGATAATTTTCATGATGACAGTGAATTAGCAGCATCATGTAGTGTTTGTTTGCTGTAGCCACATTCTCTGCTAAGTTACTTATATGCATTATTTAAAAAAATAATTCTTGGAGTTTAAGTTAGAAATTTATATCCAATACATTAAAGCTACTTTTCTCCTGGATCATGCTATTATGAGATTTAAAATAATTTAGATTTATGTTAAAGTTCTAAGTGGAATAATTTGTACACAGTGCTATTAAAAAAACATGTACTCTTTTCCTCCTAGACATACACTATTATAAAACTTAGAAGTTAGTATTTTTAAAATTGTACTCATTTTGTTCACATTTTAGAAGAAAAATTAGAATTTAGGCCTATGTAATATAAAAGTTGATATTTAATTTTGAGCCACTGTAATATGCTTTAGTTATTTTTCTGACATATTAATAATTTAAATCTTACCATTATTTTTATTTAGAATTGTTTTTAATAGGCTAGCAAAAATGCAAGAAATAACTTTTTTTCTTAATTTGATTAACATAATTTTATGACTATAAAATTGTTGCCAAGGGTTCAAAATGAAATACTCTTAATAAGGAAGACAGATTTATGTTTAGGGCCTTTATAGTTCCCCTTGTCCCCTTTAACTCATACCAAACTCCAAGCTTTCACACTCTTCCTTTGGGCAAATCCCTTAGAAGCAGAATGTTTCAATTTTACACATTTTGTGTCAATTTTCCAGACAGAAAAACAGCCTCTAGACATTAGACATTTTTCTACGGAAAGGCAGTTTCCTTAGTTTTATTTGATTACTATAAGTTAGGTTCCTGCTGATCACTCAGACCGTTAGTGGTTACCTGACTATTTGACAAAAAACATTTCCTTTCCTTTATTTAACCTTTGACTTTGGAATGTAAAAGTTTTATCAGCTCTATGGTGGGAGTCCTCCTGTGCCACAAAATGGATCTCTCTTTCTCTCTCTCTCTCTCTCTCTCTCTCTCTCTCTCACACACACACACACACACACACATACACACACACTCATAAATACAGACACCACAGGCACACACAAAATCATATCTATCTTTTGTCATAAGTCTTAAAGAAAATTAATAATCTTACAATTAAACTTTAAATTCCTCCTGTCTTTTGTTTTAAAATAATTAGTTTTAATGTATTTGTTTTTCATTTTGTATATATTTGCAATACTATGAAAGTCACATTGACTAATATTAAAGAAATTACATGATCTGTTTTTAAATATTTAGTCTTTACAATATGTTGAGTAATTTTTTTAACTTCTAGGATTTTTAGGTTGATTGTGAAAAACAGAGTTTAAATATCTTTGGATGTATAAGATTTAATGAAAAATATTAATGATAATCAGTTTAAGAGCTAATAGATTAGTTAAAATTATTTCTTTGAACATATATTATTTGAGAATTTCCTCAGAAACCACAAAAATAAAGATATGGGAATAACACTTCTTAACTTTCGCAATGTAAGTTTATAATTTACAATATTCATTTTCTGTATATGTGTGTGTTATATTCAGATCAAAAGTTTTGGGCATAGTTTCCTTTTGAAAAAAGGATGTTATTTTTCTCCACATATTTTGATTTAAAGTGCGAAATGGAATCTACTCAAAGTATTGGCGTTATTATACTACTTTATGTACCCTGGACTGTTTTCTTGTCAGTAAGGAAATTGAACAGTAGGATTTCTTGTTGAGTGGTTACTTTGTATCAGGCATTGTGAATTCAGTTACCTGCAAGGACCAGATTGGTGACTCAAATGAGAAAAGTAGGTTAGGTTCCTAACTATGGATGTAAGTTTGGTGATCTGAATAACATCCGACACATATAAAGGCAGAAGTCAATATTCAGCTTTAGGCATTTGTAACAGAGTGAAAAATGAGTGTCTAGTAGTGCCAGTTCTTTTGATTTTTATAGGAACAGAAATTGAGATTTTGAAGTGAATTATCTGAGATTTAGAAATTGACAACTTACTCAATTAAACAGCAGCCACTACTCCAGGACTGTGATGATCACACAGAATATGGCCATGGGCTGGCTGGTTGCAGCGTGCAGATAGCCAGTTTACAATCTGTGTTCTAGATGCTTGCATATTTGCAATGGAAAAATGTTCTTGCTTCCTTGATGCTTCAGGAACATGTGGCTGGGTTTTGCATTAATTTCACTTTAATATAAGTTATGCTTTTATTAAAAGCTGTGAATGATGTATACTCTTTAAAAGGAGATAATATCACTGAGAACCAGTGTATGTGCATAAAGAGCACATTATCTGTGACTACACTCTGTTCTTTATAGTGATACTATGTACTGGCATATCAGGACATGCTTAAACAGAAGTTTGATTCTGTCTCACTCTTTCACAAATTATGTGTACAGAAAAATGCTGGCTAGCTAATGCAGTTATGAATCTTGTGATGAGGTCTAAGATTTGAGTGTTAAATAGATTTAAGTTATTTGGGAAGGCATCTTCTACCTTGTTTTAGACTGTTTTTTTTTTCCCCAAACTTTTTTAGCTACAGCAGTGAAAACAAAAGCAGTATAAAAATTTAAATTGGTTTAGTTACCAAAACATTAGAAGAAAAAGCCAAATTAAATAAATCCAAGACATTAGCACATCTAAACAAATGAGAGTTTAAAAATATAAAGAAAATGCTCTGAACATTAATAGAGATACACAAATTTAGGAATTATGAGTTAGCTGATTTAAGATTATACCAGAATTAGTCCAGTTTATTTAGCCATGTAAAAAACATTCAGTCATTGGATATATTTATTCAAGGGCTGGATATTTATTTTAGGAATACTTGTCTACATTGGATGATGAGCTGGATGCAGGTTGACTAGAACTCTAATCCCAAGATTGCCATTTGGCATCCTTGTAATTGTGGATAAGTTGCTTTGTATTATTTTAGTCAAATAATAGATATTAAAGTAGTAGTATAAGAATTAGACAAGGTAACACAGAAATATTGCACTGTTATACTATTTTTTTTTTCAGAATTTTATTCCCTTTCAACTATAAATTCTGTGATTCTTATAAACACATAAATTCTGTGATTCTTAGCTTCTGCCTCTATACCCAGATGGATATATAACTGACTATTGAGTAATACACCCTAAATAGAAATAATAAAGCATATTGGGGTTAGGAAAGATGCTTGTGAAAAATATCCCATAAAGGTAAAGCTGGTTTTTAAATAGTCTGATTTTTAGATAAAATCATAGGATGGTGCCAGGACGAAATTCAGCAAAAGTATTCCTAGACATTTATAAAACAATAATAATTATATAGCTATAGAAGGCCTAGCGTGAGAATTTAAAAATGTTTAAAAGTAAAACTAAATATGGATATTTTAAATATTTTTTATTATCTGGGTTTATCACTTTCAAAACCAAGTAAATAAATAATCCTACACATAAATTATATTTTTCTGAATAAATTAGTTGCTTAATGAAAAATTGAGCTCTAATTAAGCTTCACATATTGAAAGGAAATTATAACAAATGAAAAATAAGTATTTAGATGAGAAAACCAGAACATTTAAAAGAACATTAAGGTATATGGTCTAGAGAGAAAAAGATCATCTTACTTTTTAATAGCTTATATGGGATCTATATTATATTTTTCACTTTTATATAGTGGACTAAGAAAAAAGAATAAGGTTAAATAAAGTTTCACACTATTTACATAAGATGAAAAATGACAATGTAAGATATGTAACTGCCTAAAATTAATAAATTCTTTTTCTAAAACTCATTGAGAACAGGATAGGAACAAACTGACTGATTCTTGAGTATATTAGAATTAGAGCTTGTCTTATTTAAATATATAGGTATGAAATACGTGACATTGAAATTTTCTTGAACTAGTCACTTCTTCAGGCCAATAAAAGTTGAAATGTGAATATGAAATGAATTTAAATGAAAGAATTACATTCTAACAGTATAGTATGTCTTGATAGAATAGCTCCATTAAATTATTTCTTTCAGAAACTGATGTACTCATTTGCATTTTATTGAGTTGATAATAATATTTAGGGTTTTTTTAATAAATGAAAGATATAATAGAGTAGGACTTAAAGACTTGAGTAATAGGAAAATTGCAGTTGTCAATACTAATTTCTGATTTTCAGATTCCCCAAAAGCTTTCACAGATTTGTCACATCCCTTTCCAAATTTTTTCAGATTCTCACACAAAGCTGTCAGCATGCTTGTTGCAAACACCTATTCCAGCATTTCTTTAGGAAGCTTTTGTTTTCATTTCCGTCTGGAGTGGTTGCTTTCTAGGCTTTTGGACAATTCTTATCCTTGGACTTCTCTATACTCCCATGGTCTTGGAGTTCTTGTTTTCTGTATCTCCCTGCATTCTTCCCTCTTAATTGCCCTTATTTTGTTGAGGATGGCTTAGGAAAATTTTTGAGTCCTTACACAATTGAGAATGGTCATACTTTGCAGATAGTTTCTCTGAACATGAAATTTAACTTCGTATTTGAAGACATTGCTTTTGAGAGGTACAGTGATAGTTTGAACGTGACTCCTTTGTATGTTACCTGTTTTGTGTCACTGGGAACTCTTAGTCACTTTTCTATTCCTCTTCTTTAATTTCATGGTGATGCTTTGGTTTGGCTCATTTGTTGTGCTATTCAGTCACCCTTTTAATCAGGAAAGTTGGATCTGAAGTTCTACGAAATTTTTCATTCATTTTCAAGAAAGAAACTTTCACTTCTTCCCTTTCTTTCTTTCTTTTTTTTAATAGCTGCTACTTGTCAACTACATGATATATGAGACTAATAATGCCCTGATGTTTTAACATTATTATCTATCTGTCTCTTTATTCTAGTTTCTGGGAGATTTTCTTATGGTACTTTCTACCTTCCCATTGATTTAAAATTCTTGCGCTTTTAGTACTTCCAACAAGAATTCTATTTTTGTTCTATAATAATTTCTTTCTCCATTTCTTTTTAATTTAAATCTAGTTTTGTTTAATAAGATCTTGTTCTTTATTCTGCTCCTAAGGATATTAGGGAAAGTTTTGAAATTCTCTCCTGCTGTTTTCATAGTCTATATTTATTTGGAGATCCTTTTATATTTGTTCATTACAAAAATGCATTTGTGTCTGTATTTCTTCAAGTATTGGGTGGTTGGACTGTTCATTTACATTCAAGAAGATGGTAGTAAAGTGAATTGGAAATATACTATGTGCAGAGGTGGGTTTAACATCTACTGTCTTGCTGGTTTTTAAGTTTCCCTTGTACATATGAATTCATACCCTTTTTACTCATTTATTGCTATTTTAATAGTATTTCCAAATGGCACAGATAAATGCATTATTAAGTTTATTAGTTTTAAGAAGTTGTGTAAATATATTTAAACATTATTGGCACTTTCCATGTTTTTAGTTACTATTTGTAATTATCTTAAAGAATTTTGTATTATTCTGCTGAGTAAAAGTACTATAGTTTGCCTAACTGTTCCTCTTTTGTTATGACTTTAGGTTATTCATGGTTCAAAAAGCATCATTCATCATCTCTAGTAAAGCAAATATTCTATGAGGAAATTCTAATAGAATACTGTTTGTCTAAGCTTAGTTCATTGATTATTTTATCTTTAATATGCTTTATGCATGTTCTCTTCTCTGACCATTGTTTGGTAGAAGTATAACAGTGTTTTCTCTTTAAAAGTAGCTTACTATACTAATGCTTTGAAGAAAAAAATGGGTATTTGTTAATTCAGAATTATCAAAACTGTTGTGATTTACTATTTTTCCATATGGAAATGAAACATGGTAATAAATGTTAAATTAATAACTTTGGACCAATTTTAAATATACTAGTATTTTATTTGTTAATAATAATATAGATTTTATTGCATACAGATGATTTTTGGATTTAGTATTTAACTTTCATAAAAAATTACACTTTGATCTAGTAAAATGAATTAGAATGACTGTAAGTCATTTTTGATTTTGGTATCTAAAAACAATTATTACTTTTTGAAATTTTTAAATTAGTCTTTCTGATATTTGTATTAATATTTATTTTGAAATTTATCATCCTACTTAAACATCATTTCTGAAGAACTGAGTAAACATATAATTCTATTATTTTTTCTTTGTAATATTTAAAAAGAAATATAGTTATGTGATGCATGATGATGTGTGAAGGTCAATGGCAGACCACCCGTAAAATGGTGATCCCATAAGATTGTGACAGTAGTGACATTGAAGCCTCCTTGCTTGTATAAGGACAAGCAAGTATAAGTACATTCCTTGGTGCTCACATAAGGAAATTGCCTAAGGTCACATATCTCAGAATGTATTTCTGTAATTAAATGACACATGACTGTAATTATATATTATTTTTAAAGCTTTTTAACATTAGTTTCTATATAATATTATCTTTACAATGGTTAATTTTTATCCTGTGTTTTTAGTTATTACTATGAACTAGGATTAATTTTAGATGCTGTTGATATTTTAAAAAGTATGTAATGGGCAATTTTTCAAATAGATCTTTGATTTGTGATTTGTTTTATGAGAACCAGTAGTGGATAATATGTAAAATTTTTCTGAAGCAGTAAAGAGAATAGAATGTATGTATAGTTCTTTTCTGTTCTTTAGGATCAGTCTGCTCAAAACATTATAAACTTAATGATTATTTAATCTGCCTTTTTCTGATTATAAATTTTAAATATTTATGTGGACGTGTATATACAAATGCACATTTAAAATAATTTGTTTTGTCATAGTTACTTGCCATGGTTTGAAGTATATTACAAGCTTCTAAACACTCTGGCAGATTACTTGGCTAAGGAACTGGTAAGCTATATTTTTTATTTTATTTTTATTGTGTTAAAATATACATAACATAAAATGTTACCATTTTAATCATTGTAAGTATATAGTTTTGTGGCATTAAATATATCCACATTATTCTACATCCATCAATTCTAGACATCTCTAGAAGTTTTTATATTGACAATCTGAAACTTAATACCCATTAGACTTTACCCATTTCCTTCTATCCTCTTTCCTGAAAATGACCATTGTACTATATCTGCCACTATGATTCTATGTACTTCATGTAAGTGGAATCATACAATATTTATCCTTATATTCAAGATACCCATGTTGTACCATGTGTCAGAATTTCCTTTCTTCTTAAAGACTGAAGGTGGCTTTCCATTATATCTATATATGCTGAAGTCTGTTATTTTATTCAACTGTTGGTGGACACAGATTGTATCTGCCTTTTGGCTTTGCTTTTATGAAGACAGTTGTACAAATACACATCTTTCAATCTTATACTCAGTTTTTCTTGGTGTATACCTAGAGGAGTTAATGCTGGGTAATCCAATAATTCTGTATTTCAGTTTTTGAGGAACCATCCTACCATTTTCCACAGTGACTACATCATTTAACATTCCCACTAGTAATGTACTAGAGTAATTTTGGTTGTATTTGCTTTCTATATTTCATTTATTAATTGATTTTTTTTCTGTTCTAGGAAAATGATTTGAATGAAACACTCAAATCACTCTATAACCACCCAGTACCAAAGGCAAACACTCCCGTCACTTTGAGTGTGGTAAGTAATCACTAAATGCTTTAAGAAATCTTAGCAGTTTGTCATTTAAGAACAATGTTACTTTAAAAAATTATTTACCATGTCACCTATGCTTCTGCTTCTGGAGAAGCTTTAGCAATAGGACTAAGATTAGTAGGTGATAATTTTGAGCCTTTTGATGAGCTATAATTGTCATAACTTGATATATTTGAGTTGCGTATTTTAGTAGTTATTAAACTGAAGCACTAAAAAATATTTTGAACTGAAAATAACTGTGAGGTTGTGATGATCTGATGAACTGAATGGTTGTGATGATAATTCATATTTCAGGTGAAAGTCATGTATAAATAAAGGAGTACATACAAAATGTGTGTGTGTGTATGTGTATATAAAATCACTAGTCCCCCTAAAATGAAAACAATTGTTAATAAGAATAGAAAATGACATTGCCACAAATGACATGCAGGATGAAAATACTGGATGAAGAGTTCTTGTTCTTTCTTTAGTCTGAAATATGTCTTCTGATATAATCACAAAATAATGTAAGTATCATTAGAGTGTGTCAAAACAGCAAGCCTGTTTACTATTGAAACTTTTTAATGAACTGTGCCATCTATATCTAAAAATAGACTAAAAACAAAGTTCATGGTAGTAAAATGTGGATATTTTCATTAATATTCTCCTTTACTTTGGCATGTGAAACTGAAGGTTGAATTTTATTTATATTGATTTGTTTCTTTCACAATGATAGTAAACTTCTATATTAACAAACAAGAAAAAATTTTACCAGGCAAGAAAAATTGCTAGGATAAGTAACTTGAAATATAGATAGTAATAGGTATTTTGTGTTTTTGCAAGATAAGGAAATCATTATTATTATACTTTCTTTGGTAACAACTTTCTCCTTGCCTGATACAATTATATTTATATTATAATTTAATAATAGTTTTTTTCTTACTTAACTCCATTCTTTACATTTTCACTGTCACACCCGCATTCAGGTGCTAAGCACCTCAGATTGTCCTTAGTCTAGAATCTTTCCTTCCAGTTCTTTCTTCAAATTAAACTACCTTAAGCCTTGTAAGTCCACTACTGAAAAACAACTCCTCATTTTATATACAGAATTTGTTTGAACTTTTGGCCAGGCTTTCCGGACCATCCAATTCCTAATTTTACTCTAACTTTTTGTGTTCTGTATCACAATTTTTTCTTAAATCATTCCCTACAGTGGTCACATTGTTTAGCCCAGTTTCTTGAATGAACATTTTGCTTTCCTTTTGCACTGAATCTTATTTATAGACTGTCTATATTTAGACTAGTTCAGGTCCCACCTTTGTGAAGCTCTTGCCACACACCTCAACGTGTTCTTTCTTTTCTGTGATCTCTGCTGCCTTGTGTCTGCATCATCTTTTGTTGGATATTGCCAAAGTGGAAAGAGACTGGGGATGGAAAGCCAGGAAGACCCTGGATATTTTTAATCAAATTTGAGAGTCATCAGCAGAGATAGTTGTAGCTTTGTGAAGAATATACTGTAGAGAATATGGAGAAGAGGCTAAGGTCTAATTGCCCAATTAGACTGTGAGGACGAAGAAAAGAAATCCAAAAATAGAGGAAAAAATAGAGGAAAGAGCAGATAGGGAGAAATTCACACTCATAGGTCATGAAAGCCAAAAGAATGCAGTGTGTATGGTTAGTGGCAATACAGCAGAAAGCGCAAGCAAAACAAAGAATAATCGTTGGTTTTCCAAAAAGAACTCCTCTTTCTTGGAAAGTATTATGTTTGTAGTGATTTTGACACTTTGCTAAAGAGTTATGAAAATTTATTTCCCTTTAATTGACATATAATAATTTTACCTATTTATGGGATGCAGTGTTGTGTATGTGTAGATTATATGACAATGAAATCAGAATCAGTTAGTTATACTTGGAATCTCTGCTTCTATGACAAATTTTTAGATTTCAAATATGAGTTAAATCACTTATATATCCTTCTGTGTCTGACTTGTTTCATTTAAGATAATAAGCTCTATTTTCATGCATGTTGCCACAAATGACATAATTTCATTTCTTACTGCTGAATATTCTATTGTATATATGTATCATTTAAAAATACCTATGCATTCATTGTCAGATGGGGAGGTTAATGCCATGTCTGGTCTGTTATGAACAATGATGCATTGAACCTGGGAGTGAAGACATTCTGGTTTCCCTTCTTATGGCCAGACACCTAGTAGTGGGGATACTAAATCATATGGCGTTTCTATTTTTAATTTTTTGAAGAACCTCTATACTGTTTTCCATAATGGTTGTGCTAATTTCCGTTTCCACTAACAATGTATGAAAGTTCCCCTTTATACCCTCCACAACTCTTATTATTTTTTGTCTTTTGGATAATAGCATTGTAACTGGGGTGAGGTGATAACACATTTTGGTTTTGATTTGCATTTTCTTGATAGCTATTTATGTTGAGATTTTTTTCTGTATATATTTTGGTAAGTTAGGCCTTTGAATAGCCCATGATATCTTTCACATTTTCTACACCTAGTCTCAAGTGTTTGGTAAAATAACTTGTTACCTATGTTTAAATTTCATTTGCTTCTAATAACAGAATGTACCCAGTGTTACACACTGCTAATGAGGGACAATTTTGGGATTAGAACATTTATCTTCAACTACTAGTAGAGATTTTAATTTTATGTTGCCAGATTAAAAATTTATGATCATGGAAGTTTTCTTGAAAGTGGGTTACTGGTCACTAGAATATCAGATTTTATGAGATGTTAAATGTCTAAAAATTGATTTTTTTGAAACTGTGTTTCAAAATCATTAAATAACCATAGTGTTCTCTACTCTCACAATATAAAAATACTTTCTTTAGGATTTTTTCTAGCATAGAATTACCAAATCAGCATTTAAAATAACACTTATAATCAAAGGATAATGTAGCTGCATGAGTTTCTCTCAAAAACACTTTTACATAAGTTTCCCCAATATTCATTTTTTCTTATGTATTATAAGAATCAAGAAATATTTATTGCCAGTGAGCAAGTATTGAAAGATCAGCTCTCACTAATACCGGTGAGTTGAAAGACATTGGCTTCTAAAAATCATTATGAAATTGGGAAAAAAAGTTGCTTCTTTTTCTCTGCCTTTGTTTCCCCAATATTCATTTTTTCTTATGTATTATAAGAATCAAGAAATATTTATTGCCAGTGAGCAAGTATTGAAAGATCAGCTCTCACTAATACCGGTGAGTTGAAAGACATTGGCTTCTAAAAATCATTATGAAATTGGGAAAAAAGTTGCTTCTTTTTCTCTGCCTTTAAAATTCACCTCAGTCCTATGGGAAATGGTAGACTGACTCTTTAAAAAAATAATCATTTCGAATATATTTTCTGTTTATACTATCTTTTAAACCATGGTCTTATCAAATATAGTTATTGAAAACCTATCCAAATAAAATTAATAGAGACCAAATATGCATGTTCTCCATCTTCAGAAAAAGCAGTTTTGAAGCACATTCACAGCATGAAATTTTTGTCACAAGATTATCTTGTGGTTTATCTCAGATTATTTTTCCACCATGGAAAATGATACATTATGACTGTGTTAACCAGCCTTGTTCTCTCTAGTTTAATTGTGCTCTAATACTGCCTAGAAAAGTTTCTGTCTGAGTCTTTAATTATAAAGATGATACTAAATCAAGATATTAAAATAATTTGGAGCTTAATATGAACAGAAAATAAAACAGTTTTTGATGATTAAGTTGCACTTTGATTTTCTAAATATTTGTAAATATTGTGGGAAATATGAAGGCATATATACTATGTTTTGCTATGTAAATATTTCAGTGAGCTATTGTATTGTTTGGTACATTGTAGCATTTGATCCTTGTTCACTTGGTGTGTGAAGGTCATTTTGTGATGAGCAACTATATTTTTAAGATTTAAGCATTTAATAACTGTGTTTTACAAAGAGATTTATTGTGACTTAGCTTATAAACTCTGGAATTTTAATATATTTTGACATATTTTTGGGAGGAGAAGCTTTATTTCTCTAGTTTACCTAAATTAGATATGTTTTAAGAATATATACTTGTAATTATAAATATATGTATACACACATACATACAGGTGTATATATGTGTGTGTGTGTGTATGATTTTTTTGTTCTCTACTTTTTTACTTACATTATGGATTCCTGCATAGAAGAATAGTATAATTATGAGTATATCTGCATTTGTGAGAAATAATGAAGAAATAAGGAATAATGGTGTTATGTCTTTTTCCTTTTTATTTGTTCTGTTATACATTTCTTAATATGTTGTTGATAAAGAAATTAAGAAAAATGATATAAGGGAAAGTATTTCTTCATTTAGAACATGTAGGTAGGATCTTACACATTCAGTTAGGTCCTGAGTTTCCCTGAATCAAGTTGAGGTATGTGTATATGTGTATAAAATCTTTGGTAATATACTCTTTTTGGCCTTAACTGAAAAGTCATTGTTAAATTTATATAAACCTGCTCTTTCATTTAAGAGTTTCTTAAATTCAACAAATCTTGAGTGTCAGCCCATGACATTTATTAATTAAACTATTTTCTTATTTTAATCCCAAAATTTAATTCTTTTCTTACATGATTTATTTTTACTGATTAGCATTCCTACTTCATTGCCCCTGATGTAACTGGACTCCCAACAATACCTGAGAGTGTAAGTTACTTTTATTACTTATATAACAACTTTTATTTATTTTGGTCTCACTCTTATGGATTCCTGCATAGAGAAATAAGATACATTATAATTGTCTGTATTTTTGAGAAATAATGAAGAGATAAACAATAATGGTGTTGTATTCTTTTCCTCTTTATGCATCTGCCCTGTTATACCTTTCTTAATATGTCGTTGATAAAGAAAATTGGGAAAAATTATCTGAGGAATAGTTATGAACATTCTGTTAGGTTCTGCTTCCCTATACAAAGCTGAGAACGTGTCTCAGGAGAAGGCTACTTTAATGAACTGACCACTGCATTTTAGATTTCTTGTCTATGACTCTGTCCTAATCTAAGTGTCCTATACTTGATTTCCTGGTTTTATTTTAAAGTAATATATATTTCATGAAGCTTGAAGAGTATTATAAAAAATTGGAAAAATGAATTAATTTTGCATTTTAATTAGAGTTCAAATTAATATATTGTTGATAAAGAAAATTAAGAAAAATGATATGAGGGAAAGTATTTCGTCATTTAGAACACTTAGGGTAGGGTCTTACATATTCAGTTAGGTCCTGAGCTTCCCTGAATCAAGTTGAGGTATGTGTATATGTGTAAAAAATCTTTGGTAATGTACTCTTTTTGGCCTTAACTGCTTGTGTGAAAAAATTATTGTTAAATAATTTTTCATTTAAGAGCCTCTTAAATCGTAGAAATAGTCTGTGTTTCTATAATGTCACAAATTAATATTTTTATGGAAAAGTTTACATGAGTAAGTGGAAATAACAAATATTTTTTGCTTTTTTAAATAACTATGAAAATAAAATATTACCTTATATACTTTTTCTTCAGTTTCTCTTGGAAAGTTGAACTGAATCTAAATAATTCAATCAAAAGTCAAGGGAAAATCAATTGGAAAAAAATATGTTCAAATACACTTATTATTTACCTAAGAATTCTACTCTTTTTTCAAATGTTTTCAAACCTACTGAGTGAAAATAAAGAAGGCAAGTGTAAATATTCTAATACTCAAAATAGAATATCTAATCAAAACTGTTTCTAGTAGAGGTGAATCCTAGGAAACCCTATTTAAAAGGATTATTTTAGACAACCCCTATGAAAAGACTTAGCATTATTTCTCTTACTATGGGCCTGAGATAGATCCTCAAGTGTCAAGGCCCATCACAGATAGGGGGGTCTTGACCCCTGCACCTTGTGCACAGGGCATCCTCCTATATTTACCTCATGGACAACTGACCATATCTTGGCTTATGTGGTTGTGGCTGCTTCACAGCAGAGTTTCTAATACAAAGTCAAAGTAACTCTCTTCTACCTTCTATCCTCTCCACCTTTCTCTTACATTTACCAACAGACAACTAATAGCTTCAATTAACAAATACAAAGTTTTAGAGAAATAAACATTCTAATGAAATGCCACTGAGAATAAAAGTTTTTAAAATCTCCCTTAATGTATTTTATTTAGCAAAAAAGTCTTGTTTAGGGGGAAACAAACAAACAAAGGACAGAAATATCAAGAAGCATTCTGTGTTGTGAAATAATTCCCTATCTAAAAATTATCTATCTTTAAAATTATAGGAAAAATTAATATTTAATGTTGTGAATGTAACTTTGTATATGCAGTGTTGAAGTGGAAGGTAAAGTGGTCCTTAATTAAAACAGGAAATGGATCTCTCCCCATCAATTCAACATCACTGACTGATATATAGTCTCTACTGATATGTTCTTCTCTGACTACCAGTTTATTCTGATAAAGTTTGTCTTTTCAAAATTGAAAAAAAAAAAAAAAGCAGGATTTCTTTTCTTTTTGCCCAACTAAGTTTCATCCTTCCAGGTCGTAGTTCACCTGGTAGTACAGTTCAATTTATTATCATATCTTAATCAGTTTCTTCATTACTTTATTGCTTTCTGATATGCTTAAATTTGATTACAGAAAGCTAAAAATTAGTAATTTCAAAGAGAGAATCTGAAAATCAATGTAATTCATCCCAATTTTGTTCTTATGTAAGATACATCTTATAAGAGTGTTAAATCAAAGAATCAATTTAGGATATCACCAAATACATTTGGTTATAGTGGTATAAAGCAAGCCTGACATGTAGTATAAACAAAGGATATTCCTTAATAAAGAATCAAGGACTTCTTATAAATCCATCTTATCCTTTGGTTGTCTTGTGTATTGGACAATGATTTTTGCCTGCAGAGTGAATGACAAACATGAGAAGACTCAGAGAATTCTGGAACAGTGGTTTTTCAAAAATCACTGTCTGTAAGAATCATCAGGAGTATATGTTTAAACAGCAGTTTCTTGGGACCATACTCTAAAGATAATAATTCAGTAGTTTGGTGGGGGCTCAGGAAATCAGCTTCTTTTCAAATACTTGGTGTTGGGGGAGGGAGGCTGGGAAATATGCGACCCTCTGATCACCCTCTGAGAAACACTTTTGTGGAGAGGGTTATGCTTCCAATAATAATGGAATATTGCATGCTTCATGTAGCAGCAGAATAGTATTAAATTTAATTATTTTAATGAATGCCACTTTTAATAACAACATCCTTTGAACTTTAAGACTTTTTTGATAAAAGTATAAAATGTTTTTCTTCATATTAACCATAAGCTGTAACTTGAGAATTATTTTTCACTTGTACAGAGAAATCTTACAGAATATTTTGTTGCTGTGGATGTGAACAATATGCTGCAACTGTATGCCAGTATGCTGCACGAAAGGCGCATCATTATTACCTCTAGCAAATTAAGCACTGTAAGTACTTCACACTTTCCTTTTAAATAGCATGTATTGAGTGTTTCACAAAAAGACCTAAAAACCTCTGCAGATTTAGAAATGTGTTATGTGTACTTATAAGACAATATCTACATACTTTTTTATATATGGTTTTAATCTGGCTCTTGAAGTACAAAAGTCTGATTTATAGAAGGCTTTCTCAGATGCATTAAATCAGGTTAATTATTTTTTCTTATCAGGAGATGAGAGTTTTTTTCCTCTTTTTAACTCTCCACAGTTCATTTTAGTACCTTCTACCACATAAAGAATTCTTAAGAGCTATTATGAGATCTTTATTATTCACTTATGGCTTTTTCCATTGGAGCTACTTGAAAGAAATCAAGGGGCCATGATAATAGCTGCTACCCTAACCTGGTAATAGGTAGATTCATCTTTGTTGCCAAGTAGTGGTTTGGGAGTAGATTCTATAATAGTTCTGGTTTGGAGGAGCTCTTCAGACTGATAATAACTTAAAAGTCAAAGTAGCATTTTTTATAAATCACAGGTTTTATGACACTCACTAAAATGTTCTTTTGGAAGGTCTTCATTACTGTGGTAAAGGCTGTGAGAATAGGAGGGTTTTCTTGGGTCACAGAAAAAATTTTAAATGTATTTTACTAGTTTTCATAACTTATTCTGCATTAAGCATAAAAATATGTTTTTTTCAACTTTTTAGTTAATACAAACTTAAAGTTTTGAGTAATCTGTAAGATATTAAAAAAACCAGTATTCAATACTGCATGAGTTTGCTTCTCCACATATTTGTTTACTTGATAATAAATAAAACCATAATTTTAATATTTTATTTTCCTAGAGTGGAAATAAAAAATTTATAATATTTTAGCACCTAAAAGTAGAATGAGGGTTAGGATTTCTTTATTTCTTTGGGATATCTGTTTAGTATTTAATAATGAGCAAGGTATTTTCAGAGATATTAAATGGTCATCCCAAGGCCAAAAAACTAGAAATAATTAATGAGAAACTAGGTTTCCTAATTCTGTCTTGGCTTATTTCTTTTGCTTTACAATTGAAAAAGTAAAATTTTGAGATTTTAAATATTTAATATTGATGAACTCACTTTTCCCCAAATTGAAATACATTGTACATGTTGAAAAATGTAAGCATATAAAGGAGTAAATATGAAAAAGTGATGAGGTAGTATCAGAGAGTAAGTACTGGTCAGTAATGTAGGTTATATTTTTCTTATACTTCTTTAAAACATGTTGAGATGTTCAGTCTGAGTCACATGGTACTTTGACTTAGTGCTTCAGAGGTTCAGTCCATGGTTGGCTGCTGATTCCATAGTTCAGGGCCTGAGGTAAGGCAGAACATCATGGCAGAGGGCATGGTAGAGGAAAAATGCTCAGTTCATGAAGCCAGGAAGGAGAGAGAGAGAAAGAGACAGAGAGAGAGAGAGAGAGAGAGAGAGAGAGAGAGAGAGAATGAGAATATGAATGAGAGAGAGGGAGAGAGAGAATGAGAATGAGAATGAATGCAGGTATATGAGAAAGTGCTTGATAACAAGAAATCATGGATAATATAATCCCCCAAAGCATACCAGCAGTGACCTACTTCCTCCACTCATGTCCTCTCTGTCTACGGTTTCCACCCATGAATCCATTCAAATTATTAACCCATCAAATGGATTAATTGACTGATTAAGTTACAGCTCTCAAAATCTAATCATTTGACTTCTGAACATTCCTTTATTGGTTCACACTTGAGCATTCAGGGGTTATCTCATATCTAAACCATAACATTTTATATATTTGAGTTTCTACTGTTTTTAACTTATCACTGAAGTAAACCCATTCTTTATTCTCTGTCCGCCTCTTCCTCCTTAATTTTTAAACATGATATTAATATTATAAAGGATATTTTTATATTGATTTTATGAAGATTAAAATAATTGTACAAATTGTTTTATAGGATTAACTTTATAAGAACTAATTTGTATTAGGATTAATTCATGCAACAAATATTTATTAGGCACATATTATGCATCAGATATTTTCCTACATACTAAGAATTCAACAGAAAGCAAAACAAAGTTCAAGCAATCTTGGTGCTTATATCCAACTGTTGTGAAACAGATAAACAAATGAACAAATAAATAGTTGTTATGTCATACAATGCTGAGTCCTATTTATTAAAGGATAAAGTGAGTGTGCATGTACAGAGGATAAGGCAAGAGCCAGGTTTTGGTTTTATATAAGGTAGTTGTGGGAGGGAATGCCTCTCCAGTGAGATAGAATTTAGGCAGAGATCTGAGGAAAATAAGCTATGTGAATGGAGTGTAAGCTGCTGCGTTTAGAACACAGGAATAAATCTGAACATGTGTTTTTGAAAAATATTTGGTTTTATTTTAATTTTTATCCCTCTCTTAGAGGATGTGTAACCTTTCTGACTTGGTTTCTTCAAGAGTAATTGCAATCTTAATCTCATAGGGTTGCTATAAGAATTAATGGACACAAACACATAATTGAAGTGCTTAAGATTTGTCTATGTAGGATAAATGTTCAATGTTTAGTTTTTTTTTTTTTTTAGAGAGAGAGAGAGAGAGAGAGAGAGAGAGAGAGAGAGAGAGAGAGAATTTTAATATTTATTTTTTAGTTTTTGGCAGACACAACATCTTTGTTTTGTATGTGGTGCTGAGGATTGAACCCGGGCCGCACGCATGCCAGGCGAGCGCGCTACCGCTTGAGACACATCCCCAGCTCTTAACTGTAGTTTTATAATAGCCTAGATTTGTAGTTTAGAGCAAAAATTAACCTGCCTATCCTTTAATTTAATATTTTACTAAAACGTATTGTTTTAAAGGTTGGTATTATGTAGAGAGTTGTTTCCTATGTTTAAGGTCAACTTAATATCAGCAGTTTATGACAGTTCTTAAAAATTTTGGGTGATGTCACCTGTAAGTTACCAGCTCTGTTTTGGATCATTCTCTGGGGCAGTTGAACTGATAAAATCAATATAATTCAATTTGCTTTTCATGATCTTCTTACCCTTGTAATGTGGGAGAAACTGCTTTACTTGAATCTATCTTGACCAATTATCTGATATATATAGTACCTATAAATATGTGTGCTATAACTTCAATGGATAGTAAAATTTAAGATTAAGGATTAATATCATGATATAAATTAGAGATAAACTATTTTTTAAGAAAAGCTTAATGGAATCACTGAAATATCCAAAGAAAGAATTATCACTAAAGAATTGACTTGATTTTAAGATTTTTACATTCTTGTATTTTTACATACCATAGGAACTATAACTTACTTAATATTAATGCAAACATTTTTTCACCCCTTGATCATCTTTTAAATATATATAGCCCAAATCTCAATTATTATAAGAACCCATATAAGTTAAAGTGTCTTAACATTCACAATTCTATTATTTGTTTGCCTTGGTTGTTTACTCTTGAAAACCATAACATTTTTCTGATTATGTTAAAGTGATGTTTGTCAAACTACAGCTTCCTGTGTTTTTTTTTTTTTTCATGGCAATACAGTGGTAGGGAATCAATTAACTTAAGGGGACCCTTTCTTCAGATGCTATTTGTAATTAAGAATGATTAAATTTTAACTTTTGTGAAAGATAAAATTTAAAATAAAAATAATTAGTTTTAAGATGTATAAGCAAAAATATCAAGACTGTTATTATGTCTTGAAGATTTTAACAGGTTTTCCTCCCATTTATTCAAGTGTGTATTGTGTTAGGATTAATTATTATATTTTTACATGTTTGAGTTTAATAAACAGGGACATCATCAATTTTGTTTTTTTTTCTTTGATTTATACATTAATAAGTATACATGAAGTGGTTTGCAATAATCCTGAACTAGAAAATTGATTTTATGCATGCTGTAGGCAGGCCTTAGATGTTTAAGCCCCAAGTGAATCTTGGTAGACTAGCAGAATATCCTCTCAGACTCTCATATATTCAAAGCAAAGGAATAAATCATGGTATTACAAGGTTGTATCAGTTGACTTATTGCTGTTTTGTGACCATAGGTAGGGAGGACTGCTGTTTAAAGTCATGTCATCCGTTCTCAAATCAGTCAGGCATGAAGCCTTGTCATATGCCTCTATAATTGTACCACACCAGACTTTCTCTAACTAGTCAGCTGGGGCTGTGCATTTTGTCTCAAACACCCGGCTGGCCAGCATCTGACAGGAGCTTTCTCATCATCCTGTCAGTAATATGTTAACTAGAGTGTATCTTTGTGGCCTGGAGAAGCAGGTGGAAGGGATGCTTCTCTTTAAAGCAGATGTCTAAGTGTTAGCTACTATTTGGACCAATATTTAGTTGGTAAATATTACCATCTTAAAGTCTGTAAGCATGTTAGTTACAGAGATTTGATTGTGCAGGGCCTTTTCTTTCTAGAGTATTTAGAGCAAGCAATATGCTGTGAGTGTTGGAATTGCATTAATAAACTGTAATTTCTTCCTTTGTTATAGTTGCCCCCAGGCATTTAAGCATATGCTTTTTCTCTCCCTTTCTCATTAATTCTATCAAGGGCATACACAAAAGGAAATCTTGTGATTCCCCAGAAAATCAGCTCTTAAAACATAGATTTTATATGTTTAGTTTGACTAAAGAGGAGTCCAGAGGATTTTAACCTCTCCATCTGGATTGTACATATTCTTGATTTGTCTATTAATGGTACCACCTGTATCAGCATTTAATCTGAAACCTGAACCTCAGAGATTCTTCCTGGAGATTAAGAATTGAACAGTTGGCAGAAGAACAAAGAGTATGCAGGCCTACTTGTTTCTTAAGGTTCTTGAAGAGTGCTTTTGACCTTTGTGTTCTTAAGGCTTTAAGGAGTGGTGCAGTTAAAAATTGTTATTGGGCTGAGGTTGTGGCTTAGTGGTAGAGTGATTGCCTTGCATGTGTGAGACCCTGGGTTCGATCCTCAGCACCACATAAAAATAAATAAGTGGAATAAACGTATTGTGTCCCACTATAACTAAAAAATAAATATTTAAAAAATTATTATCAGAACCTTTCAGGGAAAGATATTTTAGGAACAATTTGTAGATTGTGAATTCTACCCAATTATATCAGCTGAAACTCTAGGTAATAATTCTGCTTATCATTGCGTTGTCTGACATGCACACTGCTGTTGTGAACATTGTGGTATGGCTGACTGCAGTGTTGAAATGGGCATGTTGATGTCATCATGGAATGCCTTTTAGGTAGGGCTGTGTGGAGGTTATTTGGAGGAGGTCTCAAAGGAACACTAGAAGTATTTCTAACTTGCAGTTCTCTTGGAGCTAAAAGCTCTGTTTTTCATGGAATTAATCACATATGTTTCTGGCTTAGAGTTTAGTCCATTTGTCTTTTAAAAGTGAAAAATTGGCTTTTAATTCACAAAGAAGAATTTTTAGTAAAACAATTATGGAATTGTCTCAGAGGTGTATTAAATTGTTGCTCCCCTAGGTTCTAAAAGTTTTGTTCTCGTAACAAATCACCAGAGTGGCCTTGGACAATTTCAGCTTACTGAAGAATTTTCTATAAAGAACAATGACTTAATTTTGTGCTATTAGTGATTATCAACATTAAATAAGAGAAAATTTGTATGTATTGTTTTGTTTCTTTGATAAAACTGTTGAAGACAGGTTATTTTTTTTTAAAAAATGTATCTTCTATGTTATATATTTTTACACACTATAGATTCTTTTCATTTTGCAGTTCTGCAAGTGTTTTTTTTCTTCTTCTGATGAGCAGCCTTAGATTTGAGCTATAGTTTAACTCATCATAGTTATTTCAATCACCATTTTTTCCCACCATCTCTTTCTCCTACTATACAGTGATAATTTGGGGTGCCCCTCCTTCTCTTCTATCTTCCCTGCCCAAGTCCTATAGATTATATTCTTAAAGCTTTCTTCTCTGATCCCTGTTCTCCATTACAGTTGTCCACTGTCTTAGTTTAGGCAACTATCACTTTCTATGAATATCTTTTTAGATCATATCTACTGAATACTAGCATTATCTCAATTTACATAAAATTATGACAATGATTATAGTCATAAGTATTGTCTATATGTGACAGTGTATACTATCAGTCACCCTTATGAGAATTTATTTAAACAAACATAATTATCACTAACTGTGTAATAAATACTGTTGTTATCCACAGTAGACAGGTAAAGATGAGGATTTTGAAATTTATAGAGAGTAAGCTGCTCAAGCCCCACATGTGGCTAAGCCAGTTCTAATGCCAAAATATATATTTTCATCCTTTATGTAATTTTGCCTTTTACATTGACTGTCTAATAAAACCAAATGCATATTTACCTTCTATACCTATATTGCATTCCTCTGCATAACAAGCTTCAGTCTGTCTTTGCCAGTTTAGTTAACTGTCCATTAATATCTTACATTGCTACCTTTTCCCCTCTCTTTTTTAGTATTTCAATATTGCTTGCTTTATCTATCTATCTATCTATTTATTTATTTATTCTAATCAGTTACACATGACAACAGAAATCTCTTCAGTTCATTGTACACAAATGGAGCAGAACTTTTCACTGCTCTGGTTGTGCATGAAGTAAAGTCACACCATTCATGTAATCATACATGTACCTAGGGTAATGATGTCCATCTCATTCCATTGTCTTTCATACCTCTTTTTCCCCTTCCTCGCTCCCCATTGCCCCATCCAGAGTTCCTCCACTTATCCCATGCACCCCACCCCACCCCATGTGGATTACAATTCACTTATCAGAGAAAACATTCAGCCATTGGTTTTTTGAGATTGGCTTATTTCGCTTAGCGTGATATTCTCTAACTCCATCCATTTATCTGCAAATGCCATAATTTTATTCTCTTTTAATGCTGAGTAATATTCCATTGTGTATATGTACCATAGTTTCTTTATCCATTCATCTATTGAATAGCATCTAGGTTGCTTCCACAGTTTAGTAATTGTTAATTGCGCTGCCAGAAACATTGAAGTGGCTGCATTACTGTAGTGTGCTGTTTTTACATCTTTACAGTTCTCCCATTTTAACACTGCTTTTTTAGTAGTGGCACTTACCTTCTATTTGTATCTCCCATTTTATCACCTATTAAATTAATTTTATTTGTAATTACTTAATACTTCAGAATAAAAAACCTCTCCTATTTATTTAATACTTCTTAATCTGGCATTAAAAACTATCTGTTCTCTGACCCCAGACTTTTCTCCTAAATTCTTTCCCTATTTATTATAGTCTACTATGATCTCTAGATAATAAACTCCTCAGGGCAAATTTTTTATCAGATTCAGTCACTACAATATATTTAGCTCTTAGGACAGTGAAGATACATAACTGACTTTTAACAAAGAAATTTTTTGAACGAATGCATAAAATGGCAGTTTTTCCTTTGCTTAAGTGTATTTTGAATGCTCCTACCTCCATGCCTTTGAAATTTTTTCAAAATACAAATTTCTTTGTAGAAGCCTAGTAGTTATGAGTAACTCTTATTACATCTTGCATCTATGAACTACTATAGCTTTCTCAAATTGAAATCATTAGTGAATTTGTTGATCTCTTTTTATTATTATTATTTTTAGCACAGTTTTTCGTATCTCTATATAAAGTATGTTCATGTCAATTTATGCCATTATACATGTACTTTTTTTGCATTATAATTCTTTTTTTTTAAAAAGAGAGTGAGAAAGAGAGAATTTTTTAATATTTATTTTTTAGTTTTCAGTGAACACAACTTCTTTATTTTATTTTTATGTGGTTCTGAGGATGGAACCCAGCTTCCTGTGCATGCCAGACAAGCATGCTACCGCTTGAACCACATCTCCAGCCCATAATTCTTAATATACATATATACCACAATTTTTCATATCTCTGTTTGTATATAAGGTATGTTGACACCCAATTCAAGCCTTCATACATGTATTTTGTATAATGATGACAATCACATGTTGATCTCCTATTAGATCTTAATCTTTTAAAAAGTTAAAGACTATCGTTTTTAAGTTGCAGACTGATTTTCACGAAGGTTTGGACTTTTGTTTTTATAAAACAGATTTACATTTATGTTTTCTACTGAGAATTTCAATTTTAAAGATTTGTGCTTATCTTTTCTGCAGAGAATTTCAATTTAAGGTCTATGCTAAAATCAGAATGCCTTGGGGGTAGAAGTTATTAGTGCGTGTACACTTGTTTTTTATTTCCATGAATTTCTTTTGCAATATTGATTCTTGTTCAGGACTTGTTTTGACATTTTTTGGTCTTTATATAGTACTAAGTATAAAATTAACTGCTTTTTCCCTGTGGAAAGTTCATTTGTTTATTCATTGGATCTTCCTCATTATGGGTCACTGAACTCATGCCAGGTAGCATTCTACAGGTAAGATGATGAAGTCTCCACCTGTGCATCATTCTGGGTCCAATCAGGAGACAGATATTATGTAGTAATTTGAACATAGAAAGTTTAGCATAAAGAATTAAAAACTATTATAATGTGGGATTCAGTAAAGAGGGATGAGCTGAAAAGAAATAGATAATGCTAAAAAATATAAGAATAGCAGATTTAAAGCAGTTATTAGTTTTAAAACTGTGAAATGGCTCCCCAGAAATAGCATCTGAGATCCAGAGGCCCTGATGAAGTGTTCTTACCATGCCTCATTAGATAGTAGATAGTTTCTATGGTGATATTCTAGCAGAATTTGCTGAAAACCTGTCCTTTGGGGTGCCAAGGAGACCTGCCCACAGAGAGATGCCATGTTTTCAAGCCTTACTGGAAAGTCACATGAGGAATGCTGGGGAAGCTGTTCATAGACCTGAATAGAAGCTGTTCATAGGACTTGTCTCACTGCCCTAACAAAGCAAACAAGGGAAGCTGCTGTCGTCACTCAGGAAAGGAAATGTGTAGAATAACATGCAGAAGGACTATTCTTTATCGAGTATTTAGTATCTGCTTTATAAGGGGACAGGGATTAATGTCATTTGCTACCTGTGAATTTAGACCTGTGTATCTGTGCACTGTACACACACATATACCTACATATATGTGTTTATAGGTTGATGTATATACTTACATATATATGATATACATGTTAAATATGTATATTAAGCATATATAAGGGAATTTTATAACAACATTTTAATGTTAATATAGTAAATTATATATAATCATTCTTAAATGTTATTTATAAATTATTAGATTTATTAACCCCATTTATAAAGATTTGGAAGTTCCTTTGGAATTATTCACCTTTGTGCTTATCTTTTTTTCAGTTCCTTGTAGCTTGTAGTCAGTTTTGTTTTGTTTTTGGCAAGAGATATTTTAAATTGTGGTTTCGGGATATATGTAATGGTTAAAAAGTAGCTTCAGTTAGTTTTATTTTATTTTTTGGTTATTTGAAATGTTGTCTGCAAATATGGTAATAATGTGATTATCTTCTAAAATCAGATTTTTGTTTCGATCCTGATGACCTCATATAAGCCATTTAATTTCTTATTTCATGAACTACATACCACGTAACCTCATATAAGCCATTTAGTTTCTTATATCATAAACTTTCTTATCTAAAAAATGAAGAAATTGAATAAGAATGTAGCCTAGGTAGTTGTGAGGTAGATTTAAAGAATGTTGTAGTGTTAGACTTATTAATTTTGGTGAAGAAGTAAGTGGGCTTTCCACAAGAAAAACAAAACTTCTGTTGAATCGATTGTAAGTAGGAACTAGAAAGAACATATTTAGTAATAAGGAAAATTCATATAGGAGAGGGAATGTGTTTGATGGTGTTGGCACTTATGTGTATTGTGAGAGCTATGGAAATACAATGAGATGAGAAGAGTTTCATGTGACAGCAATGACTATAGAGAGGTTTGTTTATTTTGTTCATTACCCTGTCCCCAGTACCAATAACATTTGGTGCCTCACTTACTAGCTGTGTGATAATTGGCAGTTAATCCAGCCTTGCCTCAATTTCTTTAACTCTATAATTAATGAAATAATGAATATATGAAGGAAGAAAGCAAACAAGAAAAATTTCAAATCATTTGGCTAGAATAAGCCAAAGACCAAATATGTGATTATTAGAACTTTCCAAAGGATTTGGGTATGATGGAAAAAGGAATGGATTTTTAGGAATGAAGTATCTGAATTTTCTGTCTACTGTGGCCTAAATATCTCACCCCTCCAATTCTTATGTTGAAATGTAATTGCCAATACAATAGTATTAAGAGATGAGACTCTTAGGAAGTGACTAAATTGAGGGCAGAGCCATCATGAACGGGAATAATGACCTTATAAAAGAGGTACAAGGAAGCTCTTGCCTCCTCCTACCATGTGAGGACACAGTAACAAGGTGTCATCTGTGGAGCAGACAATGAGCCCTCACTGGACAATGAATCCACCAGCACCTTGATCTTAGACTTTCCCACCTCTAAAACAAAGAAAAATAAATTTCTATTACTTATAAATTACCCAGTCTCAGGTGAAAGCTGCCTAAATGGACTAAAGTGCCATCTAATAAAATAAAGGAAAATAATGAAACAGAAATAACATTTTATTTTAAAAACTTGTAAAAAAAAATGTCTTCCAAAGTGGCTGTGCTATTTTGCATTCCCATCAGAAATGAATGAGAGTTACTGTTGGTCCAAATCCTCATCAGTGTTTTGGGTTGGGGCCATTCTAATGGGTAAATAGTGGTATCTCATTGTTTTAATTTGTATTTCCCTGATGACATATGACATGTGATATCTTTTCATATACTTATTTGTCATATGTATATCTTATTTGATGAGGTGTGTGGTAAGGTTTTCAGCCTATTTTTTTTTGAGTTGTTTTCTTAGTGCTGAATTTTAAGAATACTTTGTTTACTTAGGATAACATCCTTTATTAGATATGTCATTTGCAAGTGTTTTTCCTCAGTCTGAGCCCTCTGATTTTGTTGCATTGATTGTGTCCTTGACTAAAAATTTTAATTTAATGAAATCTAGCTTATCAATTCTTTCTTTTATGGAACATGCCTTTGGTGTCATAACTAAAAAGTCAGGCTCTAGTTCATATCGATTTTCCTCAAAATGTTATATCTTCTGGATTTTCAATTGGTATATATATTATAATTATGCATGATAATAGGATTCATTATGATACATTATGCATCTATGTTATCTTTTGCATTTTATGATTTTACATTTTAAATCTGTGATCAATATTGAATTAGATTTTTGTTAGGGGTATAAGGCCTATATCTACATTTTTTTTTTTTTGGCCTTGTGAATATCTAGTTTTTCCTCACATAATTTGTTGACAAGACTGTCTTTTCTCTATTGTATTATCTTTGCTTCTTTGTCAAAGATCAGTTGATTATATTTACATGCGACTATTTCTGAACTCTCTGTTCTGTTTAATGGATCTACTTGTCTATTTTTTTCTTTAAACAAACACAACACTGTCTTAATTACTGTAGCTTTAATGGTAAGTTTTGAAGTCAGTGTCCATCTCCAGCTTTGTTCTTCAGAATTCTTTTGGCTATTCTGTGTCCTTTGTCTTTCCATATAAACTCTAGAATTAGCTTGTATGTATCTACATAATTACTTCCTGAAATTTTGATTGAGATTGCATTGAGTTTATAGATGAATTTGGTAAGAACTAAGATCTTGAAATATTGGGTCTTTCCTATCCGTGAACATTTACTCTCTCTCCTTTGACTTAGTATTTCATTTTTTAAAAAAGAGTTTTGCAGTTTTTCTTGCATATTCTTGTACCTGTTTTGTTACTTTTATACTCAAAATAGTTCATGAAGGAGTTTATTGATAGTATTATGGTAGATGCATATCATTATAAATTTGTTTATACCCACTGAAAGAAATTTAAGCTCTATAAATAACTACATGTAAACAGATTAAGTAATACAAGAGAGAATTCAAATGTAAACTGTGGACTTAGGTATTAATGATGTGTCAGTGTAGGTTTATCAACTATACGGTGTGCCACCCGAGTGAGGAATATTGATAATTGGGAAAGATATGCAACAGTGAGAGTAGGGGAGTATATATGGTCAATATCTGAACATTTTGCTCAGATTTTCTTTGAACCTGAAACAGCTCTAAAATAAAATTTAAAAAATTCACAACCAAATACTGACTTTTTTTCACTGTTAAAGTTGCTGTTTCTTTAATATAACTATCACTTAATTTGAATATTAAAGTTTTGTTCAAGTGAGAGTACTTTATAATTGGGATAACATTGTAGTTTTCAGATATTGAACTGACACTTTTTTTTGGCCTAAACTTTAAAATGTGAATATAAATTAAATGTGTTTCAACAGATGCCTTCTTTATGGTTTCTAGTATTTTTCTTTTCATTCCAGGCGGAATTTATCACATTACTATCTCTAGCAGTTTAATCTGTATACTTGTAGTTATTTATAGTGCTTAAAGTTATGAATGAACTATTGCTTCAGTTAAAAGTCAGATGACATCTCTAACATATGTATTTCTTCTTTTATGCATAAATACATTTTGGGGCAATATAAATATGCCTCTCAGTAACTCACATAGAATTCTAGTTGCAATGAGTAGGATTTCTACCTAAGAATAAGGTACAATCTGGCCACGTGATACAGAGACTAGAATAATGGGACTGGCAATGTGTCAATATGAAATTTTTCCCTCTAAAGTGTGTCAGTTAGGAATTTTTATATTTTCCATTGTGGTCATTACATTTGATGAGTCATTTTTCTGCTGTCTCCCTGGGAATCTGATGAATGTGTTTTTTGCCTCCACAAAGCACATGCCTACTTAATGTTTAAAACACTGCTTAGTTTTTTGTTATTAGGCTAATTGACTCTTATATGTGGAGTTTAACTTCAAGAAAAAGGAACAGATCACAACAGAATATTACAAAAGAGGAGAACTTTGGTTTCAAACTTAATTGTACTTTACTCCTTACAGGATATATGATCTCAGGCAGTTGTTTTAACTTTGCGTCCATGTCCTGATCTGTAAGATGGGATTAAAGATAGTTGTACTTATTTCATTAGATTTTTGTGAGGATTAGATCTGTATACTTCAAATAGTCAAAATATGGCCTGACATATGGTAAACAATATATAAATATTTGAAATTATTATTAATATTTTCAGTCATTATGAATGTCAGTCTGCTATTAAACCAATGGCCTAGGATTGAAATTTGTAAGTGCATTTTATTCTGTAACTAAATTCACTATTGCTGACCTTAGTTTTCAAGTTTCTTAATCTGAAGATTTTATAGGCCCCAGGTTTTGAATCTTTTTTTCCCCCATTGGTTCTTTTTAGTTATACATGATGGTAAAATCTATTTTGATAATTATGAAAGCATGGAATATGTCTTGTTATCACATGGTTCTCATATATACTTATTTTATAATTGGAATCTATAAGAAATTTAGATCTCAATGTTTTCATTTTCCATTAATCAGTCCTTTGGGACAATATAAGTTCAATATTTTGAGTATACTTTATTAAAGTGAATGTGTTTTAAAATATTCATATGCTACTTCAAGCTAAGATTTTTTCCCCTTAAACCTTTAGTCATATGTCTAAATACAAAGTTCATTCATATTTCATCTATACCCTTTTTACATAGCCTGGAGGTTGTTTTATGCAATATTTTAGTGCATCTATATTGACTGCAGTCCATCACATGAGTTAGGGGATTTTCCATTTGTGGTGGTGTCATGTTAACATTCAAAACTTTTGGATGTGGGGGAATTACAGATTTTGGATTTTTGGAATAGGTATGCTCAATCTACAATGTATGTTTTGCTTGTTTATTATTTATCTTCTTCATAACACATACAAACAGGGACTTTGTTTTGTTCAATATTGTGTTCCTTTTACCTAGGAAGGATTTATGAAAACACAAAGCAGGCCCTTAAAATTTTTGTTGAACTGAGCAAATGAATTAATATATTTCCAATTGCATAGTTAACCTAATGCACTGTCAAGCACTGAGAAGTAATCTTTAGATGTATTTTAAAGGTAGATCTGAATTATAGTTAAAATATGCTGTTAACCCTTAATGGGAAAATATGTATTACTAAGTATCTAAAAAAAGTAAGAATTGAATTTATCTTATTTAAAGAATGTTTGACTTGTGAAAGGCAATGCTTGCATATCATCTAGCATAAATTCTTATTTTAAAGATTAAGAAATTCACAACTTATTATGTTAGATGTGCCAGAGGCCACACAGCTTATTAATGTTAGAGCCCTAATTTTTTTCTGTCATATACTTTTTTTTTGTACCAGGAATTGAACCCATGGCACATTTAACCACTGAGCCACATTTCAAATCCTTTTTTATATTTTTTTTAGAGGTAGAGTCTCAATGAGTTGCTTGCTAAGTTGCTAAGACTGGCTTTGAACTTGAAGTTGATCCTCTTGTCTCAGCCTCCTAAACTGCTGGGATTACAGGCATGTGCCACCAATTATAATTTTATATAACATATATGAATGTGTTTGATTTCCTAGTAAATTTATTTTTACTTTCTTATAATTTACTTATATTTCTTATAATTTACTTACAACTTTGTTATGCTTTCTACAAAGTAGTTGTTAAAATGATGTTGTTCTTGCATGCAACTGGAGGCATATAGGGGATTTTTTTTTCTTTTTGGCCAGTGTTGGGGGTGAACCTAGGGCCTTACACAGGTGAGGCAACTGCTCTACCAGTGAGCCACATCCCAATCCTTTGATATGATTCTACTTTGTAAATATCCACTTGGGTGTCTCCTGGTCAACAGAACTTGCAAACTCAAGTTCTTTATGATTCAACCTAAGCCTGGCATTTTTGTTATATTAGTCTTAATAATTCATTCTCATTGCTTAAGCTAAACACTAGGGCTGGGGAGAGGTTGTTGTATATTCCTACCTCCTCTTGCCATTTATTTTCCATATCTAGAAAGTTGTCAAGTCCTGTGAAGCTTTATTCTCTCCTGATAGATCTTGATTATCAGGGATAACCCCCTGCAAGATGTTGGACATAACAGAAATTTTTTGACTCTGCTTATGATCACTGAAACTATCCTCTTAAAAAAATCCAGTCAGATACAATTGTGCCTTGTTAGTGAATAATGAATAACTTCATTTAAGGGTGACTCTTGTCGGATAGAGGAAGTGTTCTGTGTAGCATTTAGAAGGGTATTCTGAACTTCGGGTGTGGCCAGTGAAATAAGTCAGCCTCATTATAGATCATTTTGAGAATTTGTTTCTCCTCTTGCTTCACTATTACTATTTTCTCAAAAATAAAAAGGAATAGTACCCCTCCCTTTTTTTAAGATTTAAAATGAGCTGTTTTGAAAGTCATCTGTGTGCAGATGGAGAAATTGAGTAATTAGCTGACTTTCAAAGCTACTTTCCTGACCCATCAGGTTATGCCAAAGGGATGGAGAGAGTTAGGACAGCTTTAAAGATGCCTAATTTACAACCAGGAAGTACCTAAAAGCTCTAAGAGAATTTGACACAATGAGTTAGAGCAACCTCCTTTTCATTTCCTTCTAGTTCAATTTTGTAACATAAATAAATCCATGATCTATAATTGTTAAATAGAAGTATTTGAATGCCTCCTAGTGGAATCTGATATGCTATGATTACATTTTTTAAAAAATAATATTAATTGAAAGAATACTCATAAATTAATAAAGATAGCAAATTCAAGGCATTAAAACCCTTTAATGAAAGTATGATGTGGAATCAGATACATTATCTGTTGTACAAAATTAACCAAAAATCTGGAAAAATATCACACATATGACAAAGATAAGTACATTTCAATGAAATTTTTTCATGTTTTTGGTTTGAATGACATTATTTAAATTGTTTTTTCAATTTTTCACTTAAAGATAAACAAATTAGCTTCCAATATGATTGGGATTGCTTAGGTTACATTTATTCTTTAAGGTAATTGTGATTCTCATGTATATGTTTTAATTTCTTTGCATAACAATGAAATAGAGAAAATGGTTTATAGAAAGTCTGTGGTCCATTTTCGGATAGTTTTTTGAAAATTTTGATTCTCAGTTTCACCAAAATTATTTTATTAGTAACCTTGAACTATAGGCTACAGAAAAACTTTAAAATGACAAAAGAAGAATGCTGATTTAATTACTAGACAGTAAAAATGTACTTTACCTCTATAGAAACGTAATTAAAATGAAACAAAGTCAAATGGAAAGAATTCTTATGAGGGTCAGTAAAAAGGAGAAAAAAATGATATCTCTTTGTTAAGCATTAAAAATGTTTAATTAACTGCTTGCCAAAACAAAACAATTAAAATGGCAATTACCTTTAAAATAGCAACAATGTAATTGCAGCTGATGTGATATAAAGCTAGGAAACAAAATGTTAATCTAGAATGAACAGTTTAAATATGAAATTATGATATACTTGGCTTCCTGTAGTACAGCTGTCAAGCTTGGGCAGTTTGCTGGTCAATAGTGACATTCTATGTGTCAGTGAACAGAGTCTCTTGATACCATAACCCACAGTTCACACATTACTGAAGCTCCAACTGTCGAACGTTCAAGTCCCCTGGTATTATTGCAGCTTCCAGACTCTCCTGACTGGCTCATGTTTCATTCTTTGGCAATTTGCCCTAATGATATCCCTCAGGAGCTTTCAGCCTCTCTTCTTTTCCATATTTAATCGTGCTGTATTAATCTGAGTGATGCGCAAACTGTGCTGCACAAATCGTAATTTCCTACAATATATTCTGAGATGCTTACCTGATTTTTCAGTTTTAACTTTATTTATGTTCTAAATTTTAACTCCAAAGTATATTTTTATGTGGTTATAACTATCTACATATGATTCCCATGAAGCTACTCTTGCTTTTTATATATTTTTTACAGGAGTCCCTGAGACATAAAAGACTTTATTTATATAACTGGTAAAGGCATTGTGAGTTATGTCATTGTGTAAATTTTTCTATAATTATCATTCATCTTTGATACCTTGGACATGGCTTTTTGTTTGGAGGGTCAGCGGCTACTTATTATTGTTGTCCTTTTGTAAATTTTAGTTAACTGCCTGTCTCCATGGATCGGCTGCTCTGCTCTACCCAATGTATTGGCAGCATATATACATCCCAGTGCTTCCTCCACACCTGCTGGACTACTGCTGGTAAGCTGGCTTTTGCCAGACTGCTTTAAATCCAGGTTTCCTGATTAGAAAACAGATCCGCTTATTTGTAGATTAGGTAAACCTCCTGTATATGTGAAAAAAAATCACAGGAACTTGACTTTTGCGTTAGTAATACATACTAGAATAGTTTTATGGAGGCCAGAGTAGCTCTTTCCACAGAAAATTTGCCCTTGGCAAACAAAGCTGTTTAAATTTTGTGAATTTATTCTGCAGTCATTTAGATAATTCAGTACATAAATAGAAACAAAATTTTTGTTTGTGGCTGGGAAAATTGGACAGAAGTATGATATTAATTAGAAAACCCAGTGTTCCAGGTGTCAGAACTTGTCTGGAAAGTCTTGCCAGTTACCACATTGTCTCTGTCAGGGCACACTTTTGTTTCCTTTACCCCAGGATACACTTTCTTTTACCTCTGCTTTCCCTAATAGCACACTGAATACCTTGTACTGACAAAATGGTTGCTTTTAATATAAGAATTATATTAAAATATAATATTGGTTTAAGTCAAAATTTCAGCCTAAAGCTGCTATAAAAATAAAAAGAAAAAACAGTGTTGGGATTAATAATAAAGGGTTTGCTTGCCTTAGAAAGAACTCCCAGTGATTTCACCAGTCTGAATTCATTCAAGCCTCTAGAAATTATGAGAACAATGACCAATGACCCCCTTGTTCTCCTCCCTAGAAGAGTCTACATACTTAGAGTGAGGATAGCAGGGAGCAGACTACTAAAAAGCAGCTTTGGGACCTTCTTTAGGACTGGGGTATGTTATCTTTACTGCATAATCATTTTCTGGAGGCATACCTTAATTTGTAAGAAATTTGATGGGATTTTTTCCCCTTTAAATCATACACATACATGCACAGGAGGAAATCATTTCAGCTTTAATGTGTTTGTTTAAATCCTAACTAATATTAGTAAAAATCAGTTCCTTTAAAAATAACATTTATTTAGCTTTTTATTTCTTGAAGGACAAATTAAAGTACTTAAGGATTAAAATTATATAAGTTCATACTTTAAAGTTTTTAAATTAAGTTTTTTTGTGACTAATCTGCTTATAATAAGTGATGATAATAACAGTATATGTACTTGGACACATATTTTGATTATACTGCTCTATTGGTTTCCACAGCATGGTAGTAGTATTGATAATGCTGTGAAGTAGGTACCAGTGACCTACCACTGCTCTTCTGCCCTTGGAGAAATGTTTCGCAGATTATAGGAATGCAATTAATTATATTGTGAAGTATCATACTCACAAGATTAAGTGTAAAGCTAAACCTATAAATAGTCTCTTATGACATGTATTTTAGAGTTTTCTTTTGACCAGCACACCTACAATGTCTTAACCATCCTTGAAGGCAGAGATTGGAGTTCATTCATGTCAACATATGCAATAGTTCTTTGCACACAGTTTTCTGTAATTAAAATTTACTTTATTGATGAACAGTTTAAAAATATAGGTCAATTGAGTGTTTCAAGAACTAACACTTCTAATTATGAAGTTTAGAATTATATTTTATTGGGTTATAATGCTCATGTCATCTTAATTTTTTCTATTAAAATAATCTGACCTCTTAGAGGTAACATACCTCTAAGCTCATTTCTCTATAATGAATTACACATTTAATGTTACTTAGAAACTGTTCAATGACTCAGGGAAATTTTTACTAATTCTTTCCAAAGCTACCTTTCTGATACTTTCCATCCCTGACATCAAATCCTTTTTTTTTTTTTTTTTGCTGCTTCCATTATAATGAAAGAAGCTTGTTCTATATTTCAACCCTGGAATTTTCTTTCTAATGTCTGAAGTAGCTGTTAGGACATGTTCTAACAGCTTTTATAACAGAGCAGTGATACCCAAGCAAGGAGTTTATCTGAAACTTTCTGAACTTTACAGACACAGTGATAGGTTAATTTCTACTGTATGAACTGAGAACTATGATTTTTTTTTTCTAGAAATAGCCATTTGAGATTCTGGCTCTCTTCCATTATTAGAAAATTTCATGGAATAAACAATTTTCTAAGAAAAATGGTTTTTCTTCCCTTTGAATCCTTCAAGTTAAAATCATATTAATCTACCTGCACAAGGGGAAATATTTCATATTATCCCTTCAATCTCTTTGAATAAATGATTTTAATATTCCAGTTCAAAATAACACCATGAAAGTTTGATAGGAGTAGATGTATTATTGTTAACTCTTTAGAGTGATAAGAGCTTTCCAAATCCTGAAGTAATTCTAGCTCCTCAAAGTATTTCTGTTTTTGTATCTGATAGCTCTGGCATAGAACAGGTTGTGGAGAACCATAATGCCATCTTGTGACCATGGGTGAATATCGCATCTTGGTTTATTGATAAAGCCTAACTACTTTGTTGGTCTGTTCATTCATCCATACATTTGTTCATCAAATATCTAGTGAGCAACTATTTGCCAAGATGTGTGTATGTAATGTGATGAATAAGATTAAGTTTTTGCCCTTGGGAGCTTCACAGATAGGAAGACATACATATATACTGACATAAACTTATATGTGCACAACATACACGTATAAAGCTCAGATATTGTAAGTCCTATTGTAGAGACATACAAAAGAACCATGCATGGAAATTGAAGAAACAGCCCACCTTCTTGGAAGGTTAGGGATGATTCTCAGAAGAAAGTTATACAATCTGTATTTTTCCCTTAATCAGCCAAAATAAGAGTATTTTAATGTGGCAAGTTTATGACACTGATAAACCATCTGAGTTCATAAATGTTTAAGAGGTGTTGTGATCTATGAGTAGTAAAAGCAAATTATTGTTTGGTCAGGGAATGGTTAGTCAGTCTTTTCATTTAGCTCATCTATCTGATTCTGCTATGAAATGATCAATTTAGCTTCTAAGGGAACAGTTTTTTTTTTTTAAATGGAAGATTATAATCTTAATACTACCCCCAATAGATTGCTGTTATAGTTACAGGTAGTCTGTTTGTTAAGAAAACCTAAAAAGAAAATAAAGGCAATATTTTGAGTGAAGGTTAGTTTCTACCAAAAAGAAACAGCGTTCATAATAGAGCCTTCTATATTCTGTCTTTTCAAAATAACTTCACTGATGGAAAGATCTAGGACAGTTTTGCACATGGATGTTAACATCTGTGTTGCCAAGGATCTCTTCCTGACTTATTAACACCCTAATTTAATTAGGAAATTTCAGCTAGGGTTTGCAAAATTTCTTTGCATGAGACTTGGCTTATTTTGTATTAGGAGGTACACAATCCACTATGAAAAGGTGGGAAGGAAACACCTATTCAATTAATCCCATATTCTGAAAAATATAATTACTTTAGAAAATCTGTGTTGTAGATTAATAATGCTTGTGCCTCAAATAGCTCTATTTTTGGATTTTATTTAAAATTAGTGAGGAAAAAACTTGTGGATACATACTTAGCTATCTTATAAACAAATTTTGAATTACTTTATTATTATTATAAAAAGTTTTGAGTTACTTTATTATTTTATTATTTATTACTCTGCATAGATGCTTTTTACTGAATTTTTAATTCTATCTTTACAATTTATATAAACTTATTGTTTGTATCTCAAAAGATAAGTAGTCTTCATAATCTTTAACAAATATTTTTCTAGATGTATTTCCTAGAATTTTAGTAGATTACTTAGCAGTTTGAACTCTCATTTAATAAAACTGTGGTCCATCCAGTATCCCTTCAACATGTATAAGAGGAACATACTATGTTTAAAAGCCTTGAATATTTTGGCAAGCACTCTTCTATTAAAATGTGTTTTGGAATTTAAGATACCATAGACTTTCTGTATTATACATCTTGTGGTTAGGATATCCTAACTGGGGGTGAATTGGAATGTTTTGTGGTAACTAATAATTTTATACTATTTTGGATGTTTGGAGGGCTTAACATACTTAAAATCTTGAGAGTTGCCTACCTTATTTAGTGACAGTGGCCCAAGCCTGATTCTGGGGGCCCAGAATAGTGATCTATACTTCGCTTGTTATCTGTAGAGTCCAAGGGATGAAAACATGAACTAGGGAGTAACTGGTCTTCCCTTATTTAAGTAAAAGTGGAACAGTCCACATTTATTCCTCCTTTTTCCTTTTGACGGAAGAAAATCTGTTGGGTCTTAAGGATATTGAGACCTATAAATAGTTCTCAACTTTCAGTCAAATGAAGTATCCAGAATATCAGATCAATTCCAGATGGTCTGTTGCATAAAAATTAAAAAAGAATAGGAAGGAACAAAGCTACAAAAGACAAAGACAACTGGGAATTAGAATGTAGTACAATAATAAGTAATGAACTAGAACGTACAGGCTCCTGAGAAGCAAAGAACTTCATCCATTGTGTGTGTGTGTGTGTGTGTGTGTGTGTGTGTGTGTGTGAATTCTGGAAGTATAGGTTACTGTTTATCCATCCTTAAATGAACTTGGAACTTTCTGAGGTTACTTTGAAGTACCTGAATCTGTCAAGGTGCCTGTTATTTTTATCTGTTATTAGTTCTCAGTAGAAAAGTGAACTCAGAGTTTGGACAGCACCGTTTTAATAATGGCAGTGATGGTTAGAAAATTATGCAAATCCTTTGAGAAAGAGGATTATCTGTTTGCCTTAATAGAAAAGGTTTGCATTAATAAAGCACAAAGATGCCCATAAAAGAATTGCCAAAATGTTTTTATTTTTATTTAGCTATTTGTTCACATATCTTCTATCACTTTTGTAGACATCTGTACATTCTTATGTTTTCCTGTTAGATAATAATTTTGTTTAAAATGTCAAGTTGAATAATTTTCTTCTTGTATTTCCTAAGAAATATTTCTAAAATTACTAGTAGCATAGATTTTGTATATTAAAAGTTCTTTAATGTTTGCATTTCTGCTGGGGTACAAGATTCACAAGGAAACACATTTCAGTCGTATTGTTTATTATTATTCCCAAGTCCCTACCTCAGAGCCTGGCACCTCCAATATCAGGCATTGAATTAATTAATACAAAATCCTTGTTGTATTTGAGTATTTTTAATTTATTAAATTATTTTATTCATTACACTGAAAGTGGAATAAATCTGAATTTATAAAACTTAAATTAAAGGTGATATACATGAGGGAAGAGAAAGCACACTATGGGAGGAACTTGTTTATTTTTTTGCAACTCTACTTCCAGAATACTGCCTGGCACACATTAAGTCTCAGTAAATAATTTGATGACTCTGTGACTATGTAACTGCTTGACTGACTGACTAAATATTTGGAGACATAGTAGGTATGAAATAATGAAGACATATTAAAAAAATCACAGAAATAAGAATGAGAAAATATGTGCAAAAATGTAATAAATTTGATGATTATTTAGGATCTATTTGCTGTGAGGTATATGGAAAAGATTCAACTCAGACTATGGCCTAGGCCCTGAGAGTCTTAAATAAAAAAATGCTTTTTAGGTATTATAATTCTTAATTTAATTACAAATGATTTTGTGATTTTTATATAAGCCAACCTTAATTTAAATGTTAATGACCTCTAGGATTAAATTTGAGTTTTATATATTGAATACTTTTGAATGCAGAATGTGCTGTTCTGGAACTGAGCATTTAGTAAATTTAATTTTTTTAAGCACTTGAATTACTTTTATTATTGTTTCAGTTTTAACAAACTATATGAATCTATCTATATATATATTTTTTTAATTTAGTGCCCCAATGCCATACCTGATTGGAATACACTCCAGCCTCATAGAGGTGAGTATCTTTCAGAAACGAGATAGTGATAAAATTTACTCATTAAAAATAATACTTAAAACAGTTTTGTTTGAAAGAATAGCAAATGAATAATATCAAGCATTGACTAACTTCATATTTAGGAGCTAATTAAATGATCATTTAAAAAAGTTAGCATTTAAATAATTTCATTTAGATTAGTGTACTAAATGAGCATTTTTAGTGGCATGAGACCCATGAAAATAGGTTATATTTTATAGAAGTCATATGGTAAGTTTTGAATACTAAAAACTTTAATCCTTAATGAACTACTTTTCTTGATGGTAACTTGATATCTTTTATATATCTTTTTCTCGGAACTATATTTTGAAAATTAAAATTTACGTACTTGTGGCTCATAAAATGAAATGTTTTTATTTTGAAAACTTCATTTTTTTAAAGTTTATTTCTATGTGGTTTTAATATGCTAATGACAAACTTTGAAATTAGAATACAGCTTCTTTTTATATTTTAATTTTCAGTCCTGTTGGGGGATAAAAATTTGGGATTTTTTTTAGCTGTCATCAGATCATTCCAAAATGATTTTTTTTTTTAAAACTTAAATTATCCTTGTAGTGAAACTTTAAACTTCAAAGTTCTTGAATCTGAATCAGTGATATTTCCAGAGTAGACTTTTTGGAAGATTAGCCTGTGAAAAAATAAACAAAGCTTTGTATGAAAGGAGAAAATTTGAGTCAGTTGAGTGGAAACATTATGATGGGTGATTTCAGTTTTCTTTGAATACTTTTCTCTTTTGGCTGATTGTACAGATTAACAATTTAACCTAATTTCTAATTAACAAAATAATGAGTTAAATGTGGTTTTCTTAGTTGCTGTTACTATATACATCAGTCCTTCCCTTTGATCAAAGAAGATTCTTTTGATGTATTTTAAAATTCTCAAGGATCATATGAGAGAGTCATGTTCCTGCAAAAGGCCTGGATTATAGAATTACACCTGAGCTCTAGTTTGGGGGCATTTTTTTTTTTTTTTGCAAAATAGTAGACAGTATTTTTTATTTGCTTCATCATTAATAGAAAGTAAATCTTAATGAATTTTTAATAGGCTTGAATTGTTTTTTATATTGAAATTTGGGTTGGATAACTTTATGATTTCTTATATTTTATTCATTTTTATAAAAGTTTTCCTATAAGCTCAGGCATTTTCAGTGAAAAAACGAAGTATATGAAATGTAGAATAGATGAATTTAGGTATTCAGTCTGGTATTAGATCATGGAATATTTCATAGCATTTTTAAAGATTTTTTTTAGATGTATGGACATTTGTTTTATTCATTTATTTGTATGTGGTGCTGAGAATCGAACTCAGTGTCTCACACATGCCAGGTAAGTGCTCTACCATTGAGCCACAGCCTCAGCCCCTCACTAGCATTTTATTGATCAGTTTTTTGTTTGTTTTTGTTTTTGAAGTTCTAGGGATTGAACCCAGGGCTTTACACATGGTAAGCAAGTTCTCTACCACTGAGCTGCATCCCAAGCCCTGACCACTAGCTTGACTTGATAACGAATCTCAACATGGTTAGATTTTTTTTTCCTAAGGAAATCATCAAATTTGACTTTCATATTATTGTGCATATTATTATGCATTTTCACATTAGCGACTTTCTGTATTCTGAATGTAAGATGATAATTTTTCTGTATATTTATACAGATGCAAAATATTTAAAGTTGTTGACACTACCTATTGATGGGTTATTTTTTTATATAATATTCTATAACAATTTTTACAATTGGCTTTCCAAAATTAATATAGAAATTATACATGTTTTAAGTGTTCAGTTTCATTTATCATATATTTATTGGCCATATGTAAAGAAAATATTTTTTAAGGAGCAAACTTAAGAATTTTTCATGTTTTGAAATTATTGTCTTTAAAAAAAGTGCATTCTAACTTTAAATAAGCTTTTGTTATTAAACAAGAATATTTAGAGCCACAGTTAGGTTAGTTGAAATCTCTATAATTTTTATTCACTGGGTTTATTCAGGTGTCTTGAATAGTCAGCTATATTTGGTTTATCTGGTTTAATAGTGAATGAAAAAATATACTTGGACCTTCAAGAATTCTTTTAAAACAGTTGGGTGTTATTTAGTAACTTTCTTCTTAATGTATTACACAATGATATTATGTATTACAATTTTATTCTTACTATTTCATTATTGGACTTTTCAATTTATTATAAATTACTTATTTATTTTATAATAAGTAATTTATAATCAAAATGTGGATGTAACCACTTACATAGTTTATATGTTAGACTGAGACGAGTAAGTTTTTGCATTTTTTTTTTTTTTAGTAATTACAATGAAATTTTTCAAGGAAGAGTCAAAATAGTCTTTTTCCTCTTTCTTGTTCAAGACAGTTTCCACATATATTATCAGTTTATAAAAACTTCCATAGTTATTCTAAATCATATTAATGATATTTGAATTTTTTCAATTATTTTTTATGTAATCATTAAGTAAAGAATGGCAAAAAGTCTCTTTTTAAAATAAAAAAAAATGCTTCTAAAATGAAGGAAAAAAACATTTTGTTCTTCCTGAAAACTAAACTTCAGGGATGATCTCAAAGCAGACTAAAGCATGTAAAAGTGATTAAGAGTAAATGAGTAAAAGCTATAAATATGAGAATTGTCTTATTTGGTTCATTTTACAAAGGACTATAAGTGACATGTTGTTCAGTTTCATAAGGTCATGTGATTGCTGCCATGGTGTCATTTCTTTGCATTAATGTGTATAATGTACATCCGTAGTCACATTTGCAGAAGGGTTTAATAGAGGGCATGAAAAGACTTAACCTACTTTAACACCTTACTGTTTTCTTAATAAGCCTTTTAGTCTATGTCCAGTTATTATTTTCTTATTTTTGAAGAAAAAGGAATTCTTTTCTCATGTTTTCTCACTCTTATTTATATATATTTTATAACTTTATAAGATAAAAAGGTAACATTTGATCTTTACATACCTATTTAGAAAAAAAATTGCTTAAGCTTGATTTGAAGAGAAAAAATAGTTAGCATACTGATGCTATTCCAGATTTTCTTTCAAAAATACTGGTTTGCCTCCTTCCTTCCCTCCTTCCTTCCTTCTTTCCTTCCTTCCTTCGTTTCTTTCTTCCATTCTTAAAATTATTTCAATATTAGGGCCTCTCAGTTTCTTAATTAAAACTGAATACATTTTTTATATTCTTTTTTTCCCTCTTTTTGAAATAGGGTCTTTCTCAGACTCTATTGCCCAGACTGGCCTGGAACTCATGATCCCCTTCTTTAGCCTTGAGAGTAACCTGTATTGCCATACCCTGCTTCTTGTTGTTATTCTTATTGATTAATTCTTTGTAAAAAAATTCCGTGGGCACTATTATCTGACTTTATAAAACTAAAAGTAATTTTGAAAAAAGTGAACATTTCATATTAATTATTCAGACTTTAGTGTGTTATCACAAAACATTTTGGGGCACATTGGCACTATCCTGTGCTTTTTTTTTTTTTTTTGATCCTGGGGATTGAACTCAGGGGCACTCAAACACTGAGCCATATCCCCAGCCCTATTTTGTATTTTATCTAGAGACAGGGTCTCACTGAGTTACTTAGTGCCTCACCAGTGCTGGGGCTGGCTTTGAACTTGTGATCCTCCTGCCTCAGCCTTCTGAGCTGCTGGGATTATATAGGCTTGCACCACTGTGCCCATCTATCCTGTGCTATTTTTAAAAGCTCATTTTACTTCTTAAAATATGTGTCTAGCTCCCAGATTATTTACATATTTCTGGTATAAAGCTAACTTAAAAATGAAGATGTATATTATAGCTATAACATAGTTTGACCAAATACCATTACTACAAGTACACCAATATAATATATATTTGCTTACAATATTAAATGGATTATTATATTTATACTATAGTTAATTTATAAGTAAACACATATTTCTGTATTTAAACCTCTCTTAGTGTGTATAGAAAGAAAAAGAAATGAGTATATTTATAAATGTTTTTTGAAATAGTATCATTAATGTCACAAGAAATGGTTCTCTGTGTCTTAGAAGTGACTATCTTTAAGGTCTTATTTTATAATACAATGTGTTTTTACAAGGTGGATGTTTAAAATAGTGTATCTCCCAAGAATTCATATCACAGGTAGATAATATACCTCTCTTAAAACATGAATTCCCTACTTTAGGCTGTTAGTTCACTAGCAGATTTAACATTCTACCAAATGTGCAGAGATTTGAAATTCTTAAATAGATCAGAGAAATTTCAGTCATAATCAGTTTAAAAAAATAATTGACTTAGCAAATTTTAAATTTGAGATATTTAAATAATAAATTTCAAAAATGGCTTTTATTCTGCAATGATAGTTTTTAAAATATTACACTGAAATTATTTATTGATCTATTACTAGTTGACCTATAAAATTATGGAATTATAAATTCATGGATTTAATTCCTTAATGAACACATTACTTATCACTTATCACCGTTTGCTATAATTTAAATCAAACAAATAGAAATCAATTCTTTTTTAAAAGTATATATGATAATTTAAATAGGACAAAATAACCATAACTATTTTCTTTATTAGGTCAAAAACTTTGATAAAATTGTAATTTAGTATAATTTGTGAACATATTAAGGTATGTTGACTATTTTAAAGCTTTTAAATAAATAAGACAAATAAAATGGTCATTCTGATAGGCTATTCAATTTCATTGTTTACCATGAAATTGATGTAAGGAATATTGCTAACTATAAGTTCCAGCTTACTCTCCTTTCTGTTACTTTCTCTTAGACCACTTTCAGTCCTCATCATCAAGTTATATCTACTGGTATGGAAATGTAGAGAAAATATTTATTCATTTTAAAATGCAGATCAATACTGTGGTCATAGTTATTATTTTATGTTGTCACTACAGTATGATTTATGCTAAAGATAGGTGAGGAGCTGGGTACAAATTACTGTATTATTGGGTTGATATTCATTTGGTGAATTTTAAAGACTACAGGTTTTTATGATGCAAGTGTGCCAATTTTATAATAGGTTTTTGTTGCATTATCTCTTTGGTAGTTAAATTAATTAGTATTGTATGAGCAAATATTGCATTTTAAGCATTTCTACCAAATGTTTTGAATGGATTATGATCAAATTTCCTTCCTAAGAATAGGAAGTTGTTTATATCCTTTTGTAATGTAGGATTTTTTTGTTGAAATTTTCAAGCTTATTGCATTAAGATAATGTTTTGGTGTTTTAAAAATCACCAAAAAACATATAGTTTGCATAGAAAATATTTTGTCTTTTTCATATATGTGTTTTTTAAACAGAGAGTGAAAAACAAATCATTGGAAGATGTGGTTATGTTAAATGTTGACACAAATACTCTAGAATCACCATTTAATGACTTGAACAACCTGCCAAGTGATGTGGTAAGTCTGAAGGATATTTTGTGGGGAATGTATATGTTTTATCCTGGACCCTTGAGTTGAGTTATTTTCTCACTTTTTATCTTAAATAAAAGTGTTGGTGTGTGCAAGTGGTGTGAGAGGAATTGATGTAGTTCTATTTTTAGCATTTTTACCTTTTGGCAGTTGAGGAGATGTAGAATGGGACATCATATTCCTTATTGTAAAAGTACCATCATAATTAAAAAGCTAGATGCATTCATTAGGCAGAGTTTCTTTAAATGTAAGTCTCTTCATCTCATCTTAATCATTATATTACAAAGTAGGCATTTCTGTCTGCCTAGTGGCATGTCTTGCAAAAGAATGAGAGAGTTTTTGAAGGCAAGAAGAAGAAGGGGGCCAATTATCGGCTTTTGCTTCCCTGCCACCTGCCAGCGCTTTTCCTTTTAATTAATGATCTGATGGCACTGGTCAATATAATAAGAAATGCTTGTACAGTTGGGGTCAGAAAATTCTGGCTTTGATCTCCCTCAACTTTCTGAAACATTTATTTGTTTTCTCTAAATTATTTCAGTTTTATTTTAATCTTTTCTATCCTGCTGAGGACCGCAAGAATGAAAACCTACACTGTTTGTCATTTGCTTTGGCAGAGCAAAGACTGCTTACTTAGAATTCTATTTGTAAATTAAACTGCAAATGCAGTTTGTCATAAAAGACATCTGATCCTTTTGAAATGACGAAAACTGTCTTTTGTCTGTAAAGGCTGATAAATTAAGTGCCAGTTCTTTTCTGGTCTTTGATCTTGCAGAGGGTTTGTGTGCATGTGCGTTTGTGTCTGCAGCTTATAATGGGACATATTCTGTATTTCATGTTAAATAGTCTCAAAAAGTACATTTTTCTGGCCTTCGTATTCCTTAGTATAGGGCAAAAATGCAAACGAGTACTATTTCTGTATATATTTTATTTAATAGGCTAGTTAAAAACATCCTGTGATTTAGTTCTAAGTTAAACTAACTCCCCTTTTTCAAAAAGCAAAGCATCTTTTCAAGGACATTAAAATTTGGGAATTAAAATCATAATACATTTTTGTGTAAATTACAATTGCTTTGAAATCCATTATTAAGGATTTAAAAATTCCAAATTCCAAATATACAGCCACATGAGCCTTGATTGTTCTTATAGTTAGTGATAGGAAAAATATTATTTCAAAGTCCAAATCAGATTATTTATGACTATAAATAACCTAAAATGCTTGCTGACCTTGAGGCACATTACTCTGAACTCTTTTATCTTAACTCTAGTAAAAATTCATGCTGTTTGAACACATCCACACTCAGGCCAATGAACAATTATCTTTTCAGCTCATTATAACTAGATTGTCTCATTATAAACTTTTGCAGAAACTACTAGAAATGATTAGTTATTCATTTAGAATCCCATCAAAGTATTCTTCAATGGATGGAGAAATAATTATAAAAAGTAGAATTCCAATTTTTAAGAATGTTTTCCTGTGTGCATATATCTCGTACTGTTAATGCTCAATTGAGGAAGGATTGTTTATTAAAGAAAGAGAAAGAAAGAAATTCAGCTTTTCTGTATATGATATTAAAAATTTTATTGTCAGCTTTAGTGAGATGATTCTTTGAGAAGAACTCTGCTTTTTTAAAATTGAGAAGTACTAGAATTAGTTGATAATTAAGACACTTATTTAAATAGATGGGGATGGTAAGTAGTATTCACAAAATGTACAAATATGAGTTTTAAATATAAAAGATGATAGGTCATCGTGTAGTCTACTCATAAACAACATTATAACTAAACAAAACTGAAATATTTAAAATAGGTAAAAAGGAACACTGCCAGGTGTGGTGGATTGATTATATAGAAGCTTGAAACTGAAGGCCACAGAATTACAGATAATTTGAAGGCTACATAAATGAAAATGCTTCTGAGATAGAGCAAGGATCATTTGTTGAAAATATGAATATTTTTAAAGTTATAGTAATTTTCTAAAAATATTTAAGGTGATTGTTTAACCTGTCTCTTTTAGCTCCATAGGAAAATGATGAAGTATCACAACATATTTTTTAAATGGCAAATGTTTTAAATGAGATGTGTTAAAATCACAAATGATTTTACTGAATTTTTGTGTGTAATTTAAATTAATAGTACGTATTTGAGGCCTAAAGAATAGTATTTGTAATCGTTTGATTGTTTAATAAGTTGACTGAGATTAGGTGGAAGGTGTTTTAAAATCATCCACCAAAGCATTTAAATTATACTTACAGGCTAGATGACTTTCTATGCATGTGCACTCTATTATTTTGTCAGATTGACCAGTGGTCTTGGCTGTTCAAAGGTCAGTGGTCACAGTTGTCCTGAATTACTAGGTCTTTTTTCCTGTGGACCCTCTGCTGTGTTGCATGCTGTAATCTTCTTAATGGCTTCATTCCAATATTCACACATAATATTTTAGATTTATTGACTGTTAGAAATACTACCATGCCAGTAGCAGTTCCGCTACTCTTAAGGTATTTAAAATTGGAAAAATAAATCAGGGCAAAGCTTCCAGGAATCCTTTGTTTTCTTGAGGGAGGGGAAAAAACTCTCTTCCTGTCTTCTGACAAGAACACTTGTTTTTTTATTTCATCATTTCACTATAGATTTGTATCGTTAATACACACACACACACACACACACACACATACACACACACACACATACACACCCAAATATTTTATGGGGAGTGATTTTAGTGATACTGATTATTACATGGAATACCTTTTAAAGGCATTAGATAAATTAAAACGTGGTTTATGTGTTTTCTGTCTGTGAACACATGACTAAATTTTTGGTGGTAGTATCATGTAGAAATCTTTGAACATATATAGTCTGAATGTTTTGAAATAAAAAAGTAAATTTTAACTATCAATCATAGTTAGGCTTATTGTTGTATGTTTTTATAAGTGGGAAAAAGCTAGTTGAATTAAATATAGCATTTAAATCTCAAATGAATCCATTTTAATTTAAGAAAATAGACTATGGAAACCTCCCATTCCAAACATTTATACAAATTTAGTTTTAATTACCTAACAGTTTAAAATGATATATTTCTAAGGTATTACTCTTCATTTTTAAAAGTATTTTGGAGATTGCTGCTATTTCAAAAATAACAAATAGCGTAACCCACTCTTTGGAAAATTAAGCTAATGATTAGAATTATAATAAGATTCAGGAAATCCAGACTCAAAAAAATTAAGGTAAACAATTGTAAACTAACTCCCATAGACAGAAGTAGGTTAGAATTGACATTTGAAAAAGTTTTGTGCATTAGGATATTCATTACAACAGGCAATTAATTTGCCTGTATTTCTTAACTGTCTGTAAATAATTTTGTCTCATTCAGTTTTAAAAAATAATGTGTTCTGAGGTAGATCAAAATGCTTATCCCTGGGCTGGGATTGTGGCTCAGTGGCAGATTGCTTGCCTCACACATAAGAGGCACTGAGTTCCATACTCAGTACCACATAAAAATAAATAAATAAAGATATTGTGTCCATCTACAACTAATTTTTTTAAATGCTTATCCCTATTTTAGATAAGAAAATCAAGTCACGCAAAGCATGGTGTATCTCATTTAGTGCAGATAGGTTGATCATCAGTCATACGCGCCAAGTACTAGACCATGATCTGCTCAGATAAATGTGATACACAATTTAATAATTAATCATTTGAAATTTAATATCAAAGTTTACTTACCATGGTCATATTGTTAAAGAAATATCAAAATAATCTATTTGATTTAAGATTTTTAGGATTGTTCTAAAAATGTTATTCTCATATTGTATATTATACCATTGGAAAATTTGTTTCTGTTTTCTACCCTAAGAGTGTATAGAAAATATAGTGCATTTAGGAGTTATTGTACAATTCACTGTAGACCCCAGTATGTGATAAAATAGCTATGATTAGTAAAAAGAATTTTTAATAACTAAACTATTAGAAAGATCCTATTATATAAAATGATCTTATCTAAAATACCGTGCATGTTATAATAAAGCCTTTAAGTATTATCTGAAGAAATGTGTTAATGATTTAATGTGATAGGAAAAGAAAAGACATAAATTACTCTAAATCACCCAGAATCACTAAAAGCCTAAAAAACTTGAGAAAACACTTAAAACTTTGACTTTAAATAACATTTTTGGATATCTACACTTATTTGGAAATAAGTTGGAAAAAGAATTATCTATTTCAGAGAATTTTTAAATCACCTTTCCTAAAACCATTGTATACTGACCTCTTAGTCCATGCAAATTGTCAATAGATATGTTTAATTCATTGAATATTTCCTCTAATCTAACATGAAGGTTTAACATGTTAAATGTCATAATATACATTATAAAGAAAAAACAAGGCCCCAGAGAATATTATATTAGTTCCAGGTTTGCTCAGCTCTGCTATAATCCTTATTGTGTCTAATGGTAAGTGAAGCCCCTAACAAATTTTTGGGATGGCCATGTGAGAAAGTATACAGTTTTACTTAGCTTATTGCAGAAGTTGGAGAACATTTTATTTGGTTTAGAGTAGATTTCAGGGAAAATACTGCTTTCAGTGTGTCTCTGAAGTGTGTTCATGAGCATGGTCTGAGTTCTTAGCTTTACAATCCAGGCATCTAGTTATGTGTTTCCCCCCACCACACAGCTTTGACACAGTACTTTGTACATAGTAGGTATTCAATAAATGAATTATATTAAGCAATTATGTTGAAAGGAAACATAATTGCTCTTCTTAAAAGTTTGCTTTTAAAGTCCCTGTTTACAGTCATCTCCTGGAAAATTTTGTAAGGATATTTTCATTTGACTTTCATAATAAATAAAAGAAGAAACCTATAAGCATATTTGAAATATACTTTTTTGTCTAAGAGTATAGCATTCTATTTCCTGTATTTGGAAAAGGAGGCCATCTTGTGAGGATATGATTGTATTTCTGTACACTAATTGAGTGTCTCTGGAAAGTCACTATTCTTTTATAAGTGATTATTTTCAGAGATGTGATATTTAAAAATAGACTTTTTGTTTGTATGTTTGTAGGTAAAATAGTATATATATATATATATATATATATATACTATTTTCCAACTGTTCTCCTGGTGTATATTTTAAGAACATAAGCCTTAAGTGCAAAAACAAAAATAAAAAATTGCTGAAGCCTTAAATATGCTTCCAAACATTTCAAAGATCTTTGTTATTTTCTCTTAAATGAATGAGACAAGCTGTCCCTCCCACCAGACTTTAGTAATCCCCCCTTTTATGTCTCTGTACTTTTGCCATTTATAAAGTTGATTTATTGTTTGTTACTTTTAGTGATTTTTAAATGCCCATGAAGTCTTTGGCTTCCTCATGACTTTGTATTTCATATTAAATTATCCTCTCTTCTTCTGTTGCCCACACCCTCTCCCTCCCATATTACCTTAATAGCATGTCTCTCTCTGTTCTAAAGCTATTTTTTAAAAATATAAATTTTGATTTTTGACTATTAAAAGAATTTCCAATTTATTCTAGTCCTTTAAATTGTTGACTTTTCCGTATTCAAGAAACTCTTTTGTATGTGATATTGAGAGCACTGTCACCATAGTTATTCCCCAGTCTTTCTTATATCATGACTTGGTTAACTTTTAAATGAATTATGATCCTGGTGTCCATCACAGATATTCTGCTCAAGTAAACAAGAGGAATAAATGTAAAAGTATGTCTGAAACAGATTGTTGATATGCTAATTTAGTTACTTTTTCAGTCTTCACTGATTCAACAAGTATTTGTCAAGCATCTGCTATCTGCCCATATTTTGCTAAGAGCTGGGGATATAGTGGTGAACAAAAAAATATATACCCCAGTTTTTGCTGTTTACATTGTGTTAACAAACACTTATCTAGTATTACAAGTGGGTCAAATGTTGTAAAAGAAAGGAAAAAATGCAGTAGAAGAGAAAAACAAGGAGATTCTAATTTAGATTAAGGGTGAAATTGGTAGACTGGATCTGTTCTAGGCTCATTGATACAGAGAAAATCGTTTGCAGTTGTTGTGTAGCAAGTAATTGTCTTTTGTGGTAATGTACAGGCTTTTGAGAGCTCAGATGTTCTCCTTGTATACCATAGCAGTAAAGACTGTAAGCCTGAAGTTTGTTTTTTTGTGAAAGCATGACCCCCCTGATGCTGTACCAGTTGCATTGAGGGTGGGATTTCAGCAGCACCTGTTTTAGAAACTACGTAAGCAGTCAGAGGCTTGGTCTATATTCTTATTTCATATCTGTCACATATCCTTTTGTACTCTTTGTCTCTTCTTTAGATGACATATTTATTAGGGTACAGACTAAGCTGCTGTAATAGAGACCTCTAAACACCCTTTTCTAGATAAAAATAGAAGTTTTTTTTTCTCTGTTGTGTAATAATTAAGAGGAAAGTTGTTCAGAGCTGTGGGGTGTCTGCTATCATTCACATGGCATTCATCTCCAGGGTTAAGGTAGCTGTTCCACTACTCTTTGCCCTCAAATAAAAGGGGGAATCCAGGGAAGGGCACTCATACCCCTTTTAGGGCATAGCCTGAAAGTGTCACATTCCTCAGTTCACATCCCTTTTATTAGAATCCAGCCATATGGCCACACCAGGTCACAAGGGATGTTGAGAAATAGCTGGGTTTTAACTATGTAATATTTAAAACTTACATTACCAAAGAAAAGAAGAGTAAATGTTTGTGGACTGACAGCCCCATTTCTGCTACCAGCAAACTAAAGTGAAAATAATTTAGCTGAACTGACATATTATTCTTACTAGTCCACAGTGTTTGTGGTACAGCTAAGCTCAGTGTGTCAGGATTATCTTTCTTCAGAAGTAGCCTGAATGGTGGGTATGAGTCAGACAGACAAGCAAAGGAGGAAGAGGAAAAGCATTTACAAAAGTTGGGCCATGGTGAAGAGATTGGCAAATTCAAGAAATGGAAAGAAGCCCTCTAGGTTGTGTGATGAGTAAAAGAGTTATGCAAAAGGAGATGGTAGAGTTAGGCAGGAGTGGTCAGAAGGGACTATGGTTCTTTAATAGACCTTTGGACTTTATTGAAAATTCAGTGACAGTTTTTAACAGAGGAATAGTGTCATCTATTTGAAGTTAAAAAATATCATTTTGGGTTCTGGGTCTGGAAGGTCACTGTGAGTTTAAGAAATAAAGCAGATAAATCTGTGAAAACCATTTGCAGTGGTCAGGGTGAAAGATGATAATAGTTACTTGAATCTGGTAATACAAGGATTTAGAGAAAAGTGGACAGATTTGAAAAGTATATCAGAGGTAGAATTGACAAGCCTTGGTGAAGTATTGAATATGGGGATGAGAAAGGGTAAAATGCTGAGGAGGACCTAAAAAGTTCCTTTGAGAACAACAGAATAAATGAAATTGACACTGTTATGACCTTGAATTTGAAGTGGAGTGTTAGTTAGCTCTCCAGCACTGTAACAAAATACCTGAGATAAACAACTTATAAGAGGAAATGTTTATTTTAGCTCATGATTTCAGAAGTTTCAGTCTTGATAGGAGCAAGTGGCAGAGGAAATGGCTTCCCTCATGGTAGCTTTATGATGAAGAGTCAGGAAAAGGCCAGAGCCTGAGTATCTTTCAAGTGCATGCCTCAAGTGACTTAACTTCAAAAATAATAAAACAAGACAATTGATACTTTTTCATTATTAATAGGATTATGTGATAATAGCCATATGACTAAGATTTCAAATGTTTTTCTAAATTCTGAGTTGTATTCAAGTATATAGAATTCATGGGAACATACACAATTTTTTTCCCAACTAAATGTACAAGTTTGGAAATTAAATCATAAAATGTCATTTCTCAGACCACATATTGAAAAAGTGCAGAAGAAACACCATCGTTTTATAGATAAAAACTGCTAAAAGCTAATTAGTGCTGCAAAGGGCAATGGTAACGGGTGATAATTTACTCCAGTGACGTAAAGGAAGAGAAAACAGTAAAGTTGACATAATCATTTTATGTGAGATTGATATCCATGTATCTAAAATTGATTTTTAAAAACAATTTCAGTTTTACAGACTATTTTTGAGCATTCATTGTCTCATATAAAAGCAATTAGTTCAACTGCTTTTCTGGTCTCTGAAAAACAGGAACAACCTCAGATCTACAGGTACTAACAGTTGAAATCTTATAGTTTATGTTGATGTTGTTTGTAAAAGTTGAAATAATATATAAATAGCACAGGAAAAAGGGAACCATATTTATTGCTATTTTCAATCTCACATATCTGTAGGAAATTAGATGGTATGCTCATGAAGAATAAGCACTGTCCAATAGAAATCCAATAGAAATATAATGTGAGCCACATATGTAATTTAAAATTTTTAATCTCATTAAAATTCCAAAGAATTTGATGAAATTAATTTTAGTGATATATTTAATTTATCCCATACTTACAATACTGTTTCAAAATATAATCAATATAAAAATTATTCATGAAATAGTTTCTGTTTTACACTTAGAGTAAATCTCAGTTTGGATTAATGACATTTCATTTGGACAGTGCAGTTCTAGAACACATATTTTCTTTTTATTTTCTTTTCATTCATACAAAGCTCAGAAACTATGACTGGGTAACTAGAAGTAAAGGTTTAAAGTTTATGATTTGGTCAGGAAGGGATTGTGAGATTGATACTCCTGGATAGCTCAAGCAACAGTCATTCAGTCAAGGGCATAATGGAGTAAAACCAGAGGAGTGGGTACACTTGATTCCATTGCCTGTGAGCAAAAGTATTATGCTTATTCAAAGAATAATGTGTGCTTGATTTATAGAGAGCTAAATTGTCAATTTCCTATTTTATTAAAAAGTACACTTTTTTTTTGCACACATATAAAGCATGACTTATTTGTTTTTAATTTTTAAAAGCAAAAATTAAAAATTCCCCAACCCATTTAGGTTAAATAATATTTCTAAAAATTGAGAACATTTTCTTTTTCTTCCATCGTAATATATTTTGGGGACAGTAATTAAATATGTACCCTGATATTCATTTCTATTGTTTTATATTTTAAAACCATTTGAAACTTAGAAAAAAATAATATTACTCAAACTAGAATAAAGAGCATTAAGAAAGAAGATTTATTTTTGTATCCTTCAACTGTATTATTGTTTGGATATGTGGATTACCTAAAAATGTTCATTTATTGAGGTTAGATTTTAATATTAAAAATTCCCTCTTAAATGAATCCTGGTATATGCACTTTGTGGGCTAAATGAATTAGGCTCTAAACTTTTATCTGAATCTATGGAGCTTCGATGTAAATTGAAAAGATCACAGCTATGGGGAGAAGACCTATACTGCAAAGGCCTTTCTGCATAGATTATGAACATCATAACTCAATAATTTTTTCAAAACTATGGTTATAATTGGACCCAATGGGGGTCTGTTTCTTTGATCAGATCACAGCAACTGTGACTTCACACTGGAAAATGTCACCACTGTGCAGGTTTATCACCTGTAGAGCTGCTCTTTCCTCTGATGCTGTGCTCATTTCTCATTAGCATTATTCAAAGTTTAGTTGTTAATTAGGTTGACACTTCAATTACAATCATCATCTACAAGACTAGTCAGGACTACTTGCATAAGGAAATAAAAATATTCCTTTTTGCATATATGTGTAAAGGATAAATGACATTATTTTATTATCTGGTAGTTTCATACAGTAAGAACATGCTCTGTTAAGGGAGGAATCCAATTGGAATTTGTCTCAGTTTTTATTAAGAAAACAGAATTGTTACATAGTTTCACGTTTCTGTTTTAAGCATTGATGGGGGTTGTGTATGAGGATCAATATTTTTAAATATAAAGACTATAGTTTTCCATTTTATGTGAAAGAAATTATTGAAGGGAATTTGATGCATAGGAGCATGTTATATATCTCCTCCCCCCAAAATCAGTTTACATCAGGAGTAGAACTCACCTAAACATTAATTTGATAATATTGTTCTCTAAAGTACGTAGCACTTGAAATTAAAGGATGGAATATGTCTGAAAAATAATAACACATTTAGGTGACTTTTAAAATCATACAAATTCTTAGATGAATCTTTCTTAATTTAAAAACATTAGTACTTTTTTGATTACTGGTTTATGATATAGTGACATTGAACTTAAGGCCAGCATGTGGTAGTCTGAAAACTAGAAAGAAAGTGTATATCATATATTTTCCTCTTATTAGCTACATAGTGAGGGCAGGTTAATTCATGTCTTTGCACCTCTTATCTCTTCATTCATAAATGGTATATGAATTCTTTTCTTAGAAGACTATTGTGAATATTAAATGAGACAATGTGTAACATTTGCAGAACATAATTCTCCACTCACGGTACAGTCTCAATAAGTTTATTTCTTCTTCCCTCTTTTTTTTTCTAATAATGACAAAACACATCAACAAATGCCTGGAAAATTACATACGCAAATGAAGCTTCCAAAAGTAAAATAAAATTCTAAGTGATCCTGAAGAACCCACAACAAATAACCTTACATAGCAGAAATGAGCTATATTCAATGAGCTTCACCTCAAAACAAGTGGACACATGTTGTAATTGCTAAAAATCTGCAGAAAAGTGGCTCACAAGCAGTTTACTGTAAAATAATTAAAGCTTATTTATGTCAAGAGGCCTTTGGGGAAAAAAAAAAGAGAGCATAAACCAATTTGCATTAGCACGTTACTATTCACTCCTGCTTTGGTTTCAATTAACAGACCAGCAGGTGCTCGCTGCAGTTAAAAAGATAAGCTATCAGGAAGAAGGATGAATTTTTGGCTGACCTGCACACACTGTGGTTTGCCTGCTGATTGGGTTCCTACCTCGCTGTACCAATTTCTGAGGTGTTAATTTAACTGTTCTTCTCTGTCATGCAGGTCTCGGCCTTGAAAAATAAACTGAAGAAACAGTCTACAGCTACCGGTGATGGACTAGCTAGGGCCTTTCTTAGGGCACAGGCTGCTTTGTTTGGATCCTACAGAGATGCTCTGAGATACAAACCTGTAAGCATTTTATTTCATCACTATTGTACAGTTCTTTGGAATGAGGCAAAAGAAAGAAACATCATTTTAATATCACACCTTAAAAAAGTATCATGACTATCTTATAAAATCCAACATAGTATACTATAAAACATCTCCAATTCCTTGGCTTTCTGTGTTAAGTTTTTTGGTAAACTTTAGTTAATACTTCCCACATTCTATTGCATATCACCTTATTAAAATTCTAAAAATGGAACACTTACCTCTTAACTAATTAATTGTGTTCAAACATAAAGCACTTATCTGATCTTGTTAAAATTATTCAGAAATTCACCAATCAAATTTATTTAATGAATTTAAATATGACAAGTACAATGTGAAAGTTTAAGAAGTTAAAACTGAAAATTTTTGCAATATTTGGAAACTTAACTGTTTGCCTAATGTGTAACACTTTTCTAAAGTGGGCTTATCTATTTAGTGTATTTTGGCTCATTTTGCTGTTAATTTCACATTCTAAAAATGGTTATTGTGTAGAATTATAGCCAAGTTTTTAGGTGGTCTAATCTTCATTATTGATTAAGGTGTGTTAAGTTGATTTATAAAAATGATTATACTACTGTTCCATGACCAGAGAAATATATTTCAAAGGATAAAAACATAGAATTAGTAAAAGTAATACAAAGACCTGCTGTTTATTAGGAAGTTTACTAAACTGTAGTACCCTTAGTCACTAGACTTTGATCTTATTTGTAGAATGAGAATTCTTATAGTTTCTCTATCTTTCAGGGTTGGTTTGTAAATCCCTATTGTAAAGTAGGAAGTACTAAACATATGTGAATGTGTTCAAGGGTTATTGAGTTATGGGAAGAGTCTTAAATGCATGAGCATATTGGCTGCTGTCTCTAAGTAAATGTGTATGTCCATTTTTCATGCTCTGTTAGCTTTATGTTAGCTGTAACAAAATACCTGTGATAATCAACTTATAAAAGGGAAGGCTTTATTTTTAACTCACAGTTTTGGATGTTTCAGACCATGGTCCATTGGCCTCATTGTTTTTGAGCTTTGGGAAGTCGCTCGCTTTTGCGGGGAGCACGTGCAAAGCTCCTTATCCTTACTTCATGGCTGGGACACAAAAATTAAGGAGAAAGGGTCCAGGATCTCAATATCCTCTTCAGGGGTACATACTCAACAAATGGAAGACCTCTCCTTAGACTCTGTGTCTTAAAAGATTTCACCATCTCCCAATAGCTCCACTGGCTGAAAGACCAAGCCTTAACATGTGGGGCTTTCGGGGACACTTATCTAAACCATAGCACATGCTAATGCTTTAAATGTATGCATTTATAGAACTCATAGTACCATACATAACATACAGAGCTCATATGGGAGAGCCTTAAATATTGTTGTTAGGATCTCACTCTTTGCAAGACTAGAAAACAGTTATCTACTCTCTAATAAAGCATATACGTATTCAATTTATTCAACTTAAAACAGAAAAATTAGTTTGAAAGACAAAATTAATGATTTATTATGATTATAGGATTTTTTTGTAATAGGAATTGATTTTGAGTTTATAGTATAGGAAAGAAGGTTAAAAATATAATTATGCGTGAATTTTACCACATTTAAATACTTATTCATCTTTATAAACTAACTTTTTCTTTTTGTTTTCCTTCTAAAATTTGTGAAAAACTACAGATTTGAGGACAGAAGTAAACTGAAGTGAGAAGAGAAACATTTTTTAATAGATTTAAATTGTCAATATGTTGGGTACAGTGTGGAATGATTAAAATAGCATGTTTTTAACATTTTTGAGCTTCATTGAGCAGACAGGAATATAAGATTTCCATGATTTTCAGTTTTTTCAAAACAGTCTTGAAAGCCATAATTTCAGTACCTGTTAGAAATATATAATTTTATCATAGAATATCTTTGTTTTTATTGATCCTATTTGTTAATTTTTCTAATTTCTTCCTTTTAATTTTTGATATTTTCTCTTTTTATTGCTAGTTCTTTTAGGGAGCTGGGGAATAGTATTATCATTTTGTATGCATTTTTATTGACTGAAAAGTTTTTAAAGTTATTGAAAAAATTCAGGTTTTTTAAAAATTTGTTTTTCAAAAGTAACAGTATTCAAGGGAAACTATTCATATCTTTATTATGTTTAAAATGTGTTTTAAGCCATTTTCTTTGCAAATTGATTGTGTCATAATTTATTAAAATGATTGCTTTTTCTCTAAATTATTTTCGGTCATTTGTGTAATAGGTATATGTACTTTATATATTTTTGATAGATATAAATAAAGATGGATCAAGTGTTGAAATTACAATATTTCATGGTTTTGCCTATTCATGAATATATTTTAGTAGAATCTTCTCACTAGTAGAGTATAACTTTAAAGGAAAAACCTACTAAATACCTTTAAGATGGATATAAATTCTTTCATTAGGCCTTACTTTTTAAAGTTTTATGATTGTTCATGGGTATAAAAATGAATCATTATTTCCTTTACTGACAATACTTAAAATGTGTTTAGGCCCAGACTAACCAGGGTGTCAGGCTATCTCTTCACCTGATACTGAGCAAGTAATCTGTCTTCCTTTTACTTTCTTTCCAAAACTTTGACCTCAGTTTATATTTCTGCCTGAGGCACCAGTAATCTCAAACTTCTCAGGCTCCCAAACCTTTATTTATAATTTTCTTTCTTTCTGGCAGTTCTTTTATCTCCTTTGATTTTAATGTTCAGCCAAGTTACTTCCTGATACTTGACTCCATACTTCATGCTTGATCCTTTCTTTCTGTGAACTATATAGTCATTTTCCTTAATATACTACTTCTCCATTATTCACTGGAAGAGTATTTTCTTGTTATTTTTACTTATACTTGTAATTTTGATTGCTATTAAAGCAGTAACTGACTGCTGAGCACCCATTAGATGCCAGACATTGATAGGCCCTAGAGATAAACACTTCCATTTAATTTTTACAAGCCTTCAAAACATTACCTTTTTATTTTAAAGATAAACACAATGATAATCATAGAGTTGGGAAAACCTCACTGTGTTTCCCTAGCTAGTGAACAGTAGGACCTGGATTAGATTGTTCTTTCCACCGTCCCTCTCTCCAGTGTAACATATTCCTGTTCAATCTTGCCTGTTCTCATAGACTCCTGAAGGTACATTTCCTAAAGGTGTATGTCTTCTTAAATGAATGTGTTGGGGCTCAGAAAAATGATACCCCAAGCTGTGCTTTGACGTGCTGATCCAGAGGAAGTCTCAGAACTAAGGTTTCTCTGACCTTCTTGCCTTCTTTACCCTATACCTGCTGTGTCTCTCAATGTCTTTGGTCCTTTCTTCCCAGAAGCACAGGGCGACTTTCTCTGAGGTTGCTTTCCCAGAAGGAAGGCAGTTGTTATGAAATCTTATCATATAACCAGAAACCTTAACTGATAGAGACAATACCATTACCGTGCCCATAGGGTAAGTTAAAGTATGGTAACTTTAACTTACCCTGTGGGCATGGGTAAGTCTGTATATGTATCTAGTGTATAATGATGGAAATCACAGTAATTAGCATTTCTATCTCCTCAAACATTTATGCACATCTTATGGCAAAAGATATCATCTTGTGAAACTTTCTTCTCCAGAGTTTAGTTCCAGAATTTCATTTCATATTTCCAGAGTTTATAGGTAAGACTTAAGGATAACTTTTCAAAACAGAGAAGAATCACCAAAGAGATGCTGTAAAAAGGCAGTGATTGTTCAGAAGAAGGAAAAGTTACTTTTTTCTATTAAAGAAAATTCAACACTTAGTGAGATAAATCATGTGTTCCATATGGAGCAGATTTATGCCTCCAGGGGGCAGTTCTAAATAATTTTTTCTGCAACAAGCAGTTGATAGGTCAAGTTTAGATAAGATCAGGTAAGGAGGGCATGTACTTCATAGCACATGGCTCTAATGATACCTTTTTCCTTCCTATTCATTAGTCACATTATACTGAATAATCTTGAATCTGCTCTGATTATGTTTTAAAAAGTGAATCAAGTATGAACATTGATGTTTTTACTATTATCAGTAAAAAACTACCTAGAAAGCTTCTTAATATAGTATCTAATATATTATTTTTTCTTCTTTAAATATAGTGGCAAGTAATGTTGGTACTTCCTTTCTAGAAAGTTTGTTCTCCTCTCTGTAATATGAATTCCATTCTTGTTCTAGTTCATGTTATGTTTTCCTGATATACTTTTATTTATGCTCCTTCATTTGACATTTCCATCAAAATGATTCTAATTTGGGTTCCTTTCTATTGCCTTATCACTGTCCTGAAGAGCAAAATTCAGTTATTTTTGTTATTATGTTGAAATTGTCACATGAAGAGTTTTCCTTTTGTTTTATGTTTCTATCTCATTACTCTTTGTTGCCACAGAATCTTATGTTTATTTACTGTTTCTGTGAATGAACAATATAGCATTAAACAACAGATTAGGTAGCAGATAGATATTTCTTAATTGCATGAACCATTTTCTATAGTGGGTGGTAAGCCTAACTTTAATATGCAATTCTGTATAGATAATTCTTAAGTATATCAAATTACAGACATTTCCATATTCTTCTTGAGCACTTTGCCTTCACCTTGCTATAGCAGATACTGTTGGTTCACTGCCTAGACCTCCTGTACTGGCTGGTGATCCTTTCAGTGAAAAATTGCTTTGACTAAATAGGAGGTACCTTTCCAGGGAGAGAATGTGCTCTCCCCTATTACTCCCCTCCACAAGGGGAGAGCAAGCCAATGATACATGCAGTATAAGAAGTTGGGATCAATTCTGTGTTATAATTAGTGCTTTCCCCTGTGTAGTTAGGTAGAAGTGGATCTATGAATCTGATTCCATTCTTGCTTGGCTTTTTTTCTCCTTTCCTTATTTCCTCTAGTATCTTTTCTCAGATTAATTCTCCAACAAGTTATTTGAACAACAATCCCTATCTGGGCCTCAGCTGAGAATACGATTTAAGATGCACATCCAAATTTATTTCATCAACTTCTCATTAAATACATTTTCTTTCTGTATTTGTAGTGTTTGATAAATGATATTACCCTCAATTACAAATCTCACCTATTCCTGTGTAGAGTTATTTCCCAGTTTTTTTGTTTCTGAACATCCTTTTATTCTTTCAAGTTATTAAGGACAACGTGAGAATTGCTAACACGATTCATTGTAATGAATGAGTCATTGTACTTAGTCTCTGTTTTTATTTTGATCATAAAGTTCAGTCACTTATGTTTATTTGTGTTGAGTGGGCAGGGGGTGGCATTTAGGTTGATGAGAGAAATAGCAGGTGGTAGGGATCAGCCACTGAATGATGACAGATATTTTGCAGTCAAATAAGAATAAGTGGAACAAGTGGAGTCTGTAGGACTTGAAATTTAAGTCCTTGTTCATTTGAAGACGGAGCATCTGGTACAGATATCACAAGATGGTTCTAGAGATATGATTACTTAGCACTTAGAATAAGTAAAATCAGATGCCAAGTAGAATTTATCCTAAAATATATCCAATCAGAATTATATTTGCAATTATGAAGATAAGGTGATTGTAAGCATTTCATTGATTTCAAAACAAATTAATTTTATAACAACTAATGGAAACAGCAAAAATCATGTAATAATTGTCATATTATTATATAAGTATACATATTATTATATATTATTATATAAGTATACATATTATATATTATTAAATATTGTTAAGATATTTTATAATCAGGATGAAAATAAAATTGTTGGATGTTTTCAAGTACACATACTATTTATATTCTCATACTTAAGTATAACAGTGTTAATCTTAGTTTTAGGAAATTTACTCCTACTTTGAGGCAGTGAAATTGACCAGTTTTCAGAGTCCAAAAGATTCTTGAATAGTAAGGTATTTTAGAGGATTTTTAGTACTGGAACATTTCGGCTAGCCTGAAATCCAGCTATTATGTATCAAGGTCTATTTGTTGATTCCCTGTCATATACTCTGTGACTCTCCATGTACCTCCTAAAAGAGACTGCTTCTTTAACTGTCTTTATATTGATGCCCTGAAAATCTTCATTTCTATCTAGGGTGAGCCTGTCACTTTCTGTGAGGAAAGTTTTGTAAAGCATCGTTCAAGTGTGATGAAACAGTTCTTGGAAACTGCTGTTAACCTTCAACTTTTTAAGCAGGTAAGAGTGGATCTACACATTTTTAGTCTGTAACAGAACATTGTCATTTTTGCACATTTTCATCATCCTGAAACTGTGTCCTAATCCTGAGTAAAGTCTTTTCTAGCATTTTATGATTTTTTTAAAAACTCAGTAGCTAGCTATGACCTAGCAGTGCAGAAATATTATGTAATAACTTTGCTATTAAAAGGAACTAATGAAAAAATTGCTAAGCTCCAGGTTTCACTGAGGAAGGTCATATATCCACAAACGAAAACACAACATGAGTAGTTTTTAAGCAGGGAATGTGAGGAGGAGTTATTTTGGAATTGTAGATTGATATGGTAAAAAATAACTAGGATAGTCTCAGTGTTATCTAGTTTATAAAATAATTTACAAAATGAATATTTAACCTTTTAAGCTTTGTAAAAGGCTTTTCATAATTATGAATTTAAAATTTAGGGGAAAATTATGGTTATACCATATGTCCTGATTTTCAGTTCAGAAAATATAATTTCCATTTCAAAAAAGTTGTAGCTTGACATTGGAATTCAGAAATTTTGGTATACTAGTTTTTTTCATCTCATTATAGAGTCATAGCAAGTCTCTTAAGCTTTGTTGTCTTAGTTTTGGTTTACATAATTTAAGTCCTTAAAATTTGCATTTCTTCTTTGAAATGACAATTTTAAGAGTAACGTTGATGTTGTGAATTTAGTGTTAATGAAGAACAGTGGTATGTCAAATAGTGCTCAAGCAGGATAAAAATATGTAATGCCTTGGAGGAGCTGATGACCATAATAGTAATTTATTTAGACTCTTGGGGGGAAATTCCTTATAGCTTAAAATATTCTTCAAAATAAGTCAGTAAAGAAATCAGCATGGCAACAAATTAATATATTATCTATATTCTATGGAAATTTAAAAAAATAATCTGAGATTTGAAAGTATTTAGATAATATAACTGTCTTTTAATATATAAAGGAAAGGCTTTCTATATATAAACTTTTAGGATCATGTATTTCAGGACCAGAGATGTCTTGTTATTTTCCAAAGATATAGTTGTATACTTTGGAGTTCCCTATACCTAGATGTATCCAAGCATATAGTGAATTACTTCCTAGGGTTATAAGGAGGATCAAATAATAGTGCTTTATAAGCGCTGAAGAATATAGTACAGTGTATTCCCAAGTTAGTCATCCAGTATGGGCTTGTTGAATTAAATATTAATGTGCCCATTTTTGTATCAAGAAGAGATACAACTTTCTATTATCAAGAATGAGTAGTGAAGATCAAATTGTTAAATGGATCAAGGATTGAATGGGTGGGTAGAATATATAACTTGCTACTTTTGAGTAGAGATTCTGTAACTGGATTATTACCACTTAATAAGTTAATAAAGCATGGTAAATTTTATTGCATAATAATTTTCAAAAAGCATTTATAAGAATCATGAAGAGTTGGGTTAGATACTTTTCACTTAACAGATGATTGTGCTTAAGTGCATGTTTATTTTCCTTTAAAATACAAATATTGCCACCTACCTAACAGGGTTGTGATAACATTTATGTGTGCTTATATATACACTCAGCATAGTGGATGACACCTTGCAGATGCTCAGTAAAATCTATTGTCCTTCTCATTCTTAGAGGAAATACAATAACATAATCCAAGTCTATGTGGGATTATTTTTAAATTAGTAAAGTGAAAAGGCTAAATCTAAAAAATGAAAATCTTCAATGAAAGTAAAATCCATTTTGTGGACAACTTGAATAGTTTTGCATAGACAAATGTACCATTTTTAGAAGTTGATAACATTTTATGAATCTTAAGAAAGTGATTCTTAAAGATAGCCCTGAAAGTATTTAAAAGAGTCTTGTTGACAGAGTTTTACAAACTTTTCTAAAAGAAAAGTCAGTTGGTAAAAATGTATCAACACAGATGGATCTTCAAAGATTATACTTAGAAATGGCTGAAGGAATATAAAAATTTACTAGGTACAAGTGATTGCTATCTATAACAATGATTTTATGATCCATGGTAGATCTAGAATCGGTGTCTCTTTTAGCATGTTAATGCTTCCAGTTTGATAGAACTTGAACCCAGGAGAGCAACATACAGTTTTAAAGAAAGAATTAGAGTGAATTTTTATTTCTGGTAATGTGTCAGAATAGGTTGAGAAATAACTTCTTTACCCAAGCAATTTAAAATGTAGGAGTTGAAAAATATTTTGTCGAAAGGAGGCACAGGAAACAGAGCTAATGGGTCACTTTTTCTGGGTAAGAAGTATAATAGGAGAACTTACTTCCAAAAATCTGGGAGGACTTCATGTAAAAGTAAACAGGAAATAAAGGTACCTTTTCCTTTCACTTATTTCCTGGGTATCTGAACAGAGACTAAAATTTCAAAAGAATTTTCACTATTAAAAATCATTAAACATATAGGGAATCAAATCATGAGTAATATTAAAAGTAACAGAAACTGACCAAGACTTCAAATACTTGGAATTATCAGAAATAGAATATGACATAGCCATGTTTAAGATGTTGAGAGAAAAAAAATCAAGCTTTAATAAAGTTGTCCAGAAACAACTTTAAAGGATATAAAACCAATTTTAAGAATACAGCAAATAATTAGTGAAGCATATAATAATTGAAATTAAAGGAAATTGTTGGGTTTAATTGCAGATTTGTCTTAAATGAAGAGAGATTTAAGGAGTTGAAGATATATCTGAAATAGAAATTATCCAGAATATGGTTCAGACACAAAGAAATAGAAGATATAGTGAGATAATAGACATGGAGAGTCTAGAGTAATTCATATAATCAGTTCTAATAGGTAAAGACTAAAAACAGAAGGGAGAAAATAAATGAAATGACTTCACTAGAACCAGTGAAACACTCCATTTTATGGATTTAAAAAGTCCAACATATCCACACCAAGCAAAGACAAAGAAATCTAATATATTCAGTTACAAAATATTAAAGAGGGAATTTTTTAAAATGATAGGAGAAAAAAAGATTACCTTCAAAGGAGAACTGTACTGACTAAACTAACTTCAAATCAACAACAATGAATATAGATGATCCTGGCCTGATATCTATAACATGTTTAGAAAAAAAATATGTAGAGTTGTATACCAGTTTAAACACCTTTTAATTACACAAAGGATGTGAAGGCATTTCTCAACAAAATCCAGGTTTGCCCCTTGAGCTGGTTTTATTGATATGTCTACTTGAGTAGGCCACTGTTCCCACTTTATTCATACATTAATTTAGGTTTTGTGATGAAGAAATATTATAGATATAACTAAAACCCCTAATCATTTGACTGTAAATAATAAAGATTATTGTTATAACCTGACTGGTGGATCAGTCTGAATCACTAGGAAGTCATTAAAAAGAGGACTAAGGAGTCTATGAGAAAAGAAGAGAGAAAGCTATTCCTTAAGAATGAACTCATATAAAATTGGAAGAGGTGTGTGTCCTAAAAGATGCATAAATATCAATAAGAAATACAAGAAACATAAAAAAACAAGGCAACATGATTCCTTTGAAAGTTCACAACTCAGTAGTATCTGATTCCAAAGCAGGATGAAATTCCAGACAAAGAATTTAAGTAATTATACTAAAAATGATCATTTAATTCAAAGAAAAAACTAATAAAAAGCTGGATGGTTTAAGGGAAACTATGCAGGATAGAAAAGAGCAGTTTAGTAAAGGAGAGAGCTTCTAAAAAAGAACCAAAAAGAAATTTTATAGATGAAAAACTCAATAGATCAAATGAAAAGTCTCACCAAGAGTAGATCAAAAAGAAGAAAGAAATCAAGCCTTCAAGACTTGGGTGAAGAGTTATCATATTTAGAAAGTAAAAAATAAAAAGAAAAGTAAGAATAAACAAAACCTACAAGGCCTATTTATGATTAAAAGCCAGGTGTGAAATCATGATGTAGAAGAAGGAACAGAAGAACAGCCTTGATATTTAATGAAATAACAGCAGATTCTGTAATCTTGGGAAAGGTATGATCATCCAGGTATAGGAGTTATTTAGAACTTCAAATACACATGACCGGAAAAGAACTTCTCCACATTTATTGAACTTCCAAAATTATAGAACAAGGAAAACTATTGAAAGCTACAGAAGAGAAATACTTACAAAGGTAAACATATCAGAATAATAGCGGATTTCTCTAAAGAAATTTGGAGGGCCTGAAATGATAGATATCAAGCTCTAAAAGAAATAACTGCAATTCTAGATTACTATATCCTTCACAACTGAAGAAGAAATAAAGTCTTTTCAAGATTAAACTAGAGGAATTCATGGCCACTAAACCAGAATTACAGAAAATACTTAAAGGAATTCTACACACAAAAGAGGAAGCAAGATAAACACAATCATGAGAGCATGAGAAAAAATACATCTCCTTAAAAGAGTAGAAAAACTAATAAGAATTAGGAAAGAATAAAATATTATTACCTTATTAGATCATTAGACTTCTAAGATGAATAAAAGAGGTTGTTCCAAACAACCAGAAGAAAAACATAGAAAGAGATAGGCCCAAATACAAATGACAGGAATTTGTCCATACCATTCAATAATTATCCTGAATATAAAAGGTCTTAATTCTTCAATTAAAAGAGGCACACTGCCTAATTGAGTTTAAATAAAAATAAAAAAAAAACAAAACAAAAACAGAACCTGACAATCTGCTGGACGCAAGAAACTCACCTCAATGGCAGACATACAGATACTAGATGTGATAGAGAGTGAAGTTTCAAATAAGTGAAAACAAAGTAAGAAACACTAGTTTTACTCATATTTGGCAAAACAGACTTCAAGTCAAAATAAGAGACAAAGAAGGTTATTCCATGTTTACAAAGCAAACTGTCCATCAGGAAGATATAATGTTGTAAATATAAATGCACTAAATATTAGAACACTCTCAGATTTATAAAACAAACATTACTGAACATAGTAATGTTTGTTTTATAACACAGTGGGAAACTTTAATATCTGAGTCTCACCAATAGATCATCTAGATCCAAAAAAAATCAACAGAGAAATATCAGAGTTAAATTACAGTATAGATCAGATGGACTTAACAGACATAGAATATTCTGTCCAACATCTGCAGAATTACAATCTTTTCATTAGCTAGTAGAACTTTTTTCAATATAGACCATATTTTGGGACATAAAAAAGTCTAAGAAAATGAAAAAGGAAATAATTTATTGCATTGCATCAGATCATAATAAAATGAAACTAGAAATCAACAGCAAGAGGAACCACAGGAACTATATTATATGGAGAGAAAACACTAAACATTAAAAAACTCAGGGGGAGGATTAAGATATTTGTAGAATCAAATGATAATGGAAACATAACATAGAACAATATGTGCAATACAGCAAAAGCAGTTCTAAGAGGTAATTTTATTGCTATGGGTGCCCACATTTTAAACAAATGAGAGATCTCTAATAAGTAATTTGATAATGCATCTCAAGGTCCTGAAAAACAAGAATAGAGCAAACCCAAAAGCAGTAGAAGGAAAGAAATAATAAAGATTGGAGCTGAGCTAAATAAAATAGAGACTAAAATAATGATACAAAGGATCATGAAACCCAAAGAGTTAGTTCTTTGAAAAGATAAACAAGATTGACAAACCTTTAGCCAAACTAACCCGGAGGGTGGGGGCATGGCCCGGGGATGGGAACAAAAACATACAAATACAACTGAAAAGGGGTTATTATGACAGATACTACTGAACCAAAGATGATCATTAGGGACTGTTTTGAAAATTTATACTCCAATAAAATTAAAAATCTAAAAGCAATGGATAAATCTGTAGAAGCATATGACCTACAGAAATTGAACTAAGATCATATCAAAAGCTGAATAGGTCATTAATAAGCAGTGAGATTAAAGTCTCCCAAGGAGGGAGCCCAGGACCAGACAGGTACATTGCTGAATTTTATGAGACATATAAAGAAGAACTAACACCAGTGTTCCTCAAATTATTCCATAATGTAGAAAGAGAAGGAATTCTTCCAGACACATTATGCATAGCCAGTATTTCCTATCAAAACCTGATAGATACAACAAAGAAAACTATTGACCAATATCCTTGATAAAAATAGATGCACAACTCCTCAGTAAAAATACTTGTAAATCAAATTTGATAACACATTTAAAAGATCATACACCATTATCAAGTTGATTTCATGCCAGGGCTGCAGGAGATGGTTCAACATGCAAATCAGTAAATGGAATATAGCACATAAAAGAATAAAAAACAAAAATTATATGATAATCTCAATAGATGCATGAAAAGCCTTTGATAAAATTCATCATCTCTTTATGATAAAAATCTGAAGAAAATAAGTGTAGAAGGATCATACCTCAACATAAAGTCTCTACATGACATACTTATGGCCAATATCATACTGAATTGGGAAAAACTAAAAGTATTTCCTCTAGATTCATGAATGAGGCAAGTTCATTCTCACTACTTCTATTCAATATAGTTTTAACCACAGCAATCAGCCAAGAGAAAGAAAGAAATGGAATACAAACAGAAAAGAAAGAATTCAAATTGTCCCTGTTTGAAGATGATATGGTTGTATACTTTCAAGAACCTAAAAACTCCACCAAAAGACTGATAAACAAATTCAGCAATACAACAGGATATACAGTATGCAAAGATTAATGTATTTTTAAAATACACCAATAAGCTCACTGAAAACAAAATCAGGAAAACATTCCCATTCACAATAGCCTTATAAAAAGTCTACAAATAACCAAGAAGGTAAAAGACCTCTTCGATGATAATTATAAAACATTCTTCTTGATACTAGAAGATGGAAAGATCTCCCATGTTTGTGGCTTAGGAGAATTAACATTGTTTAAATTGCCATACTGCCAAATGTAATCTACAGAATCAAGCCAATTCCCTCAAAATGCCAGTGTCACTTTTCATAGAACTAGAAAAAAATCCTAAAATTTATTTCGAACCACAAAAGACCATGAATAGTCAAAATAATCCTGAGCAAAATGAGAATGCTAGAGTCATCATAGTACCTAATTTTAAATATTCCTTAGAGATATAATAACAAACACAGCATGGTATTAGCATAAAAACTGACATATAGACCAATGGAATAGAATAGAGGACCCAGAAATAAACCCACTCCTGTACAGCCATCTGATTCACAATAAAGTTGCCAAAAATATAGGCAGCCTCTTTAACAAGTGGTGCTGGGAAAATGGCTGTCTCCCAGTAGAAGACCGAAACTAGATCCTTTCACCTTGTACAAAAGTCAACTCAAAGTAGATCAAAGACCTCAATGTAAGCTTGCAACTTTGAAGCAATTAGCAGAGTGAAGAGGCAACTTACAAAATGGGGGACATCTTTACTAGCTGTTACAGAAGATTAGTATCCAGAATGTGTTAGGAATTCAGCATCCAAGAACAAGAAAAGGGCAACTGAACTGAACAGATGCTTCTCAGAAGAACAAATGGCCAATAAATATATGAAAAAAAATTGTTCATCATCTTTAGCCATCAGGGAAATGCAAATCAAAGCTACCTTGAGATTTCACCTCAACCCAGTTGGAATGGCTATTATCAAAAGAGAAAAAAAGCATAAAAGTTAGGAAATGCTGGTAAGGATGTGGAGAAAAAGGAACCTTTATAATATACTGTTATTAGGAATGTAGACTAGTACAGCCACTGTGGAAAACACTATGGAGGCTCCTCAAAAAACTGAAGAAAACTACCATATAATCCACCTATAGACTCCTGGATGGATGTACACCTGAAGTAAATGAAGACAGCATATGAAAGAGACACATGCATACCTCTGTATACCTCTCTTAATTGTGACTCTATTCACAAAAATCAAATTATGGGATCTGCCTAGGTGTCTGTCAATGGACACTATACACACATATACATTGGAATATTATTCAGCCATGAAGATTGAAATCATGTCATTTGCAGGAAAATGAAACATGTTAACCAAAATGAGCCAGATACAGAAATACTAGTGTTGTATTTTTTCATATATGGAAGCAAACAAAGAAATAACCTATAAGTAGAATAGAAACTATTAGGGAAGAGGGAGAAGGGGGTCCAGGGTAAGGGTGAGAGAAAGTAGGGTAAGAGATAGTTCTAGAGAGGTAAATGCAGTTAAGAGAGGATGTGTGCATGTATGGAACTATCCCAGTGAAACCCACCAACTTGCATAGTTAATATGAGTTAATATTTATAACAAAGTTTATTTTCAAACCATTCTAGTGATATCTTTAAAAGGTACTATTCTATGCCTAAATTGCATTTATCTAAGAAATTAAATAACAAATGCACATAAATTTATAAATTTTTTGAGTCTAATTTACCATGTTAACTTATTATAGGAGAAAAATTATTATTTCATCTCAAAAGATGCCAAAAATTCTATAGACTCTAATAACCATTTATGATAAAATGTAGAAAAAAAAGGCATGATTAAAGATATTTTTCAACAAGTGTCATTCAAAATTTTGAAACACTAATAGTTTCTTTTGGGGAAAGATGCCAGTATTTTTCACTTAAGCTTCTTATATGCACAATTTAGCCCTCCAGAAGGTAAAAATATTTCAAGAGGAAGATACTAAAATTACATTCTTATTACTTTGAAGAAGGAGACATGCTTTTTAAGGCTTAATACTTTGATTTCATTAAAATTCACAATAGATATAAACCACCCAATCACTTAGAATCTCTATACTATAAAACACAAACTTCCTCATTACACATATGATTCAATATGATTGTGTAAAATATTTGAATAGATACATACTGGTGAAGAAACCTAAATGACTAATACTGACCTATAAGATATTCAATCATAATTTGTACTAGAGAATTCCAAATAAAAAGCACAGTCTACTCATTCAGTAGACTGGCCAAATTTTAAAAACCTGAAAACCCCAAATTTGAGCAAAGGTGTAGAGCAAGAAACTAAATTTTAATTATTTAGGTATAAGTTTATACAAGTTATTTAGAAAACACTCCGATTCTACCATTTAAGTCAAACATGCAAATTTCCTATGACACAGCAACTATACTCTAATACACATCAAAAGTTATTTACCAAAATTGCTCAGAACAACAAAACATGTGAGTAATTTTAGCATGAAGGATTTGTTATATTCATACAATAAAAAATTTTATCAGGGAAATGAATGAACTATAATAAAACTCGAGATGAAGGAAGTGAAACAAGTGTCAGTGAGGAATGTATATGATGAACTCTTGGAAATAATGTTCAAATGCAATAAAATCTAAATAATACATTATTTATGTAAACCTAATTATGTGATCAAAAACCATAAAGACAAAGTAAGCATAAGCTGGAGGTTTTTTTGTAGGGAGGGAGGGGCACACAGAGATGCCTTAAAGGAAGGGCAGTGTTCTCCCAGATTGTCATATCCTTAAATTATATGATATTTAAATTTTATTTTAAAAAAATTTAATAGACAAATAATAATTACATATGTTTGTGAAATACAATGTGAGTGATATACAAACACATATATGTACATATGCATCGTGGAATCATATCACGGTAATTAACATCACTCACCTATTGTAATATTTTTAGTGAGAACATGCAAAAATTTTCTCTTTCAGAAATGTTGAAACAAACAGTACTGGTAACTACACTGTACAGTAGATCTTCTGTTGGCTCACTGAAACTTTGTATTCCTTGTTCCTCATCTCCTCATCCCCGGGCTGCAGTTTCTACAACAAAGCATCAGCCACCAACTACCTTTACTTTATTATTATTAAGCTATATTTATTTATTTATTTTTTAAAGAGAGAGTGAGAGAGGGAGAGAGAGAAAGAGAGTTTTAATATTTATTTTTTAGTTATCGGTGGACACAACATCTTTGTTTTGTATGTGGTGCTGAGGATCGAACCTGGGGCGCACGCATGCCAGGCGAGCGCGCTACCGCTTGAGCCACATCCCCAGCCCAAAGCTGGGGGTTTAATTATTTAAACAATTAATATTTAAATTAAATAATTATGAAAATATACAACTTTTTGGATGTTTCTAGATTAGGCATTAAAAGCTGTGTTTTCATTGATTTCTAACTTCTTTAAGCTTCAGTTTCTGCATTTCTAACAAGAGTTACTCTAAAGATCACTAAATTTGAGATACCTTTTGGCTCTAACATTCCATGATAATATTAAATAAACATGTAGCTTAGACAGATGATAGGAGGTTCCATTTGGATGAATTGCTCTTTAGATAATGGATTTGGAAGGAATCCCAGAAATAGTTCCTTAAATCCACAATCTGACATCACTGTATTTCTTTAATTAGCAGTTTTATAAAGATTTAAGCCACTATTTTTAGGTCTCTTACCTTCATTTCATAGTACACTAACACAATAAAGTAAATAATTTTCTTGTATTTATTGTGGGCTATTAAAGTTACTGGAAGAAAGGTCTTCTCTACTCGTTTTGCTACGTACTTCGTATGGCTAAGAATTGTGTCTGAATTTAGTGCATCAATCCAGGAGCTTAACTTGAACTATAAATTTAAAGGATCTCCATGAATATAGACCCTCTTAATTGGAAAACTGTTAAGAAATTTGTGTAATAGTGAAGGAGTTCAAGTATATTCATATAATGCTGCCCCCCATCCCCAAAATAAAAAAAGAATTCTGCTTGTTCAAATTCTAACTCAATTGGGGAAGAAAATGATAGGGAAGATTCAAATTGGAAAAATCCCTTTTAGTGTTCCTCTAATACGTTTCATAAGATAATATAAACATTTTTTTATCAAAAATTTCCCATAGAACAAAGTACTCATCGTGATAGAAGAAAAGGCATATTTTTATTTATTTATTTAGTGGTGCTGGGATCATACTGGGAGACTTAAGCATAGTAGGCAAGTACTCTACCTCTGAGCCACATTTTCAACAGAGAACATGTGTGTTTTAAAAGTATTGGGAAGGGTATATAGGCCTGCTGAGAAGTATATTTTAGGAAGCCTCCTGTATTTTTCCAAAACATCTCTGCATATCCTGCATTCTATACCTCAATATGGCAATGTTAATCTTCACGAGAAAGTATTTTACATAAATTACTGGTAAAATTACCATCTGTCACCTCCATGTTCAAGGAAAATTAGCAGTTAAGTAAACATACCATGTTCATCCTTTGACTTAATTAGCAGTTAAGTAAACATACCATGTTCATCCTTTGCAACATCCTTTGCACTGTTAAGAATACTTGCCCCAGGATGCAACAAACCTGGGTTTGGATCTGATTTTGCCACTTTCCCAGAGTATCTCACTATGTAAGGTGCTTGGTCTATTTCTGGGCTTCGAATCTTTGCCCAGTTTTCTATGCTAAGGCAATATCCAATCACATTGAAATTCCTTCAAATATATTTTTCACAATATAATGTTTTGCATGTGCTAGCAATACCAAACCACCCATGTTGATTTTCTGCCATTCTTCAATATCCTGTTCAAATGTTAACCCTATTGCCATCAGTTCTGTCCTTTGTTTCCTTAGAACTTTGTTCATGCCTGAGTTTTGCATTTATTCCATGTTGTTGTAATTTGCTCTATTTTCATACTCACTAAAATCTTCACTGTTGCTTACTACATCTGCACTCTTTCTCTGTGCCTGTGTTTATCCACTATAACAATAATGTATTGATGATTTGTTTTGTGGCAAGCACTGTCACTCCAAGCACTTGAGATTCAGAACTGTGTAACCCTTCACAGAGTTGTCAATTCTAATGAAGGGAATAGGCTGACAAACAACAAATAAGAAAAGTACCAGTAAGTGAAAAATTTGGAGAACTTTGGTTGACCAATTTAGACTGAGTGATTAGAAAAGGCATTACTGAAAGGTAATATTTAAGTTCAATCTAAATAATGAATCAATTCTGAGATTTTTTTTAAAAAAATTATTATTTCAGGTGGAAGAAATTTCTGTTGAAAAGATCCTAGGTGAGGAAAAGAGGTTAACATTTCCTGGGAACAGAATTAAATCAACTGTGGGCAAGGGGGAGAGTTGGACTACATGGGGTTGGAAAGGTACAGATCCACTGGGGCTTTAAAGGCATAAGAAGTTTATATTTTATTCTGGATTTAATAGTATTCCAGGAGGAAGTGTTAGCTGGGACACAACTGGGTCTGATTTTTATTTTATAAAGATTACCCAGATTATTCTATAAGAATGGATTAGAGGAGAGAAGGTATTGAAGCTCCTATTATGAAGCCATCACAGTTGTCCTGGAGAGAAGTGGACTAGGGTGGTGATAAAGAAGATTATGTGAAGCAGAACAGACATTTAGTTATGTTAACAGGGTGAAATTTCTGACACTTACTGATGAAAGATATAAAATCAAAGATAATGCCTGAATTCATTATTATATAGGCAATTCCAATAATTATTTATTTATACATCAATTTTCTCAATAAGAGTTTTCCTAGGATTATGATCATATATAATTAATATTTGTACATGCAGTTTCTTGCATAAAATATTGTCAATTCTGAATGCTAAGTAATCTTAGGAAAATTTCTCCATAGCATGTTTTTATTATTACATGTACATAGTGATTCTGAATTCTGAAATATTTATGTACTATAGTCATGACAACTGCAAAGGATAAATAGGGACTCTATGATTAGAATGGTTTGTTTCATTAAACTTCATTATGACAAAAGGAGAACACTAAGATAACAGATTATATTCTTTAAGTAGTACATAAATAATTATGTTGCAGTAAAAATGCTTAAGACTATCTACCTCAAATGAAAATCACATTTTGTAAACATGCCACCAATTCCATCCAATTTTTATTATGTGAAGAGCATACTTTTTTGTAGATAGATATAAAAGATTGTATGCCAGTTTCTTAAGATTCTTATCAGGTAATAGAATTAAAACTTATTTTGAAAAGATTAACAGACCTTGGAAATCATATTGAGAGCAAACACCCCAAAATTTATGATTTGATAAAATGAATCCCATGCAGTTTTGGATAGAGGAGTTTATTCTCAACTAATCTTTGGTAGTTCCTTGGAAACATACTATTACGACACATAAGAAGAATTCGGTGACTAATATTGCTTGATTTTTTTTTGACAAAAATTTTATGTATTGGAGCTAGGGTTGTGACTCAGTGGTAGAGTGCTTGCCTAGCACGTGCGAGTTGCTGAGTTTGATCCTGAGCACCACATAAAAATAAATAAATAAAGGTATTGTATCCAACTAAAATATAAAAAAATAAAAAATAAAGTATTTACTTAAAATTTTTATGTATTCATGGTATATAATATGATGTTTTTACATTGGAAATATAGAATGGCCAACCATCTAATTAAAATATAAGTTATGTTACACTTAACAGTTTTTTATGGTGAGCACAATTAAAATCTATTCTCATCAATTTCCAAATATACAGTACCTTGTTATTAACTATAATCACTATGCTATACAGTAGGTCCACAGCACTTATTCCTCTTATCTAATTCAGATTTTGTAGGCTTTGACCAACATTTCTTCATCTCCACCTTCACCAGCCTCTAATGACCACTATTATACTCTTGTTTCTCTGGATTTTTTTTCTATATTCTATATATTAGTGAGATCATGCATTATTTGTCTTTCTGTGCCTGATGTATTTCATTTAGCATAGTATCTTCCAGGTTCATATTGCCATAAATGATAGAATAGCCTTCTTTTTTTAAGCTGCATTGTATGTGTGCATGTGTATGTACATATATACATACATGTATGTCTTATAAAACATATATATCTATGTTTTATATATGTTTTTATACATGCACTCACCCATATATAAAACATTTCCATTTATTCATCCATTGGTAGGTTGATTCTATATTTTGGCTATTGTGTATAATGCTGTACTGAACATTGGAGTGCAGGTATCACTTTGACATATTTATTTCATTTCTTTTGGATGTATAACCATAAGTAGAAATAATGGATTGTCTTTAAATTTTTGAAAAACCTCTGTACTGTTTTAAATAAAGATTGTATTAGTCTACATTCCCGTTAACAGTGTATAAGGATTCCCTTTTCTCCACATCCTGAACAAATCTGCCATCTTGTCTTTTTGATAATAGAAATATTAACAGGTGTGAAGTTACCTCATTGTAGTTTTAATCTGTGTTTTTCAATTATTGATGTTGAGCATTGGTCACTTATATGTCTTCTTTTGAGTAATTTCTTTTCAGGTACATTACCCATTTTTAATTGGGTTATTTTCTTGATATTGAGTTATTATGGATATTGCCCCTTATCAAATATGTTCTTTAAACATATTTTCTCCCATTCTGTAGGTTGTCTTTATTTATTATTTCCTTTGCTGTGAATAAGATTTTTAGTTCGATGTAATTCTGTTTGTTTTAGTTTTTGTTGCCTATGATTTTGTCGGGGGGGGGTTAGTATTTAGAAAAATCATTTCTCAGAACAATGTCAAGAAAAATTTGTCTTTTTAAAAGTATTTTTACAATTTCAGGTCTTACATTTAAACATTTAACCTATTTTGATTTGATTTTTGTAAATGATTTTGAGATAAGGTTCCAATTTCATTTTTCAGCACGTGGATATCTAGTTCTCATCATTTATTACAAAGGTTGTCCTTGCCCTCTATATTTTGACACCTTTGTTAAAGATCCATTGATAATAAATGTGTGGATTTAATTCTGAACTTTCAGTTCTGTCTCATTTGTGTGTGTGTGTGTGTGTGTGTGTGTGTGTGTGTATACATATATATATAAAGTCTTTTTGTTCCTTGTGATGGTGGTGGTGGTTGTTATTGCCAGTACCATGTAGTTTTACCAGGTTTTGAGACCAGATAGTGTGTTGCCATCAGCTGTGTTCTTGCTCAAGATCGCCTTCGCTTTTTGGGATCTTTTATGAATACATACGAATTTTAGAATTGTATTACTATTTCTGTGAAAAATTTCATTGCAATTTTGGTAGGGATTACATTGAGTCAGTAGAATGTTTTTAGTAGTATGGATATTTTGGTGTTAATTTCTGTGATCCATGAACATGAGAAGTTTTTACATTTATTTTTGTCTTTTCAATTTTTTCTCGTATTTCATTTTTTTTTTTAGTTTTACAAAGTTCTTTTACCTCTAGTTAAATATATTGCTGAGCATTTTATTTTTTAGTGCTATTATAAATGGGATCACTTTCTTGATTCTTTTATAGGTAGTCTGTTACTAGTATATAGAAATGCCACTGGCTTTTGTAGGTTGATTTTTGCACGCTGCTTACTAAATTTATTTGTTAGTTCTAACAGATTTTAGGTTGAATCCTTAGGATATTTCATGCATTAGATAATGTCAACGGCAAACAGAGACAAGTATACTTCTTCCTTTTTCCTATGTGGTGTCTTTTATTTATTTTTCTGGCTAGGACTTCCAGTAAGTACTAGGTTGACTAGAAGTAGTAAAAGGAAGTATCTTTGTCTTAGAGGAAAAACTTTCAACTATTCACCAGTGAGTATGACTTTAGCTATGAAATTGTCATACATAACCTTTCTTAAGGTGAGCTATATTACTTCTAGTCCTAATTTGTCAAGAATTTTTTTAATCATTAAAGGGTATTGAATTTAGTCAAATTCTTTTTCTGTATCTGATGATATACCCATATGGTTTTTGTCCTTCATTCTGTTGGTGTAGTATAGATGCTTGATATATGTGTGTCAAACTATCTTTGCATCCCAGGGATAAGTCTCACTTGATCATAGTGAACGATTCTTTTAATATGCTGTTGAATTTGGTTTGTTAGTATTTTATAGAGGGTTTTTGTATTCTGTGTTCATCAGGATTATTGGATATAATTTTCTCTTTTTTATTGTTTTATTAGTATATTACAGTTTTACATAATAGTGGGGTTCATTTTGACATAAACATATATGCATGGAATATAATTTGCTCCATTTAATTCCTCAGTGCTTCCTCTTTTCTTTCTCTTCTCCATTCCCCATAAAGAAGAAAGAAATTATGGCATATTTCTGGTGAATGGATGAAACTGGAGAACATCATGCTAAGTGAAGTAAGCCAGATTCAAAGTCAAGGATCAAATATTTTCTCTCATATTTGGAAGCTAAACCAAAATAAAAGCAGGGACCCCATGAAAATAGAAGGGAGATCAGTAGAACAGAGGAAGTGGATTGAAGGATAGGGAGGAGGGACAGGAAAAGGGATGACCAGTGGAATAAAATTGACCAAATTATATATATATATGTGAATATACGACAGTGAATTTCACCTTTGTATTTGTTTAGGAATTTGTTTCTTTTGTTATCCAATTTATCAGTGTAAACTTGTTTATGTAGTCTTTTATGATCTTTTGTATTTCTGTGGTATCAGTAGTAATTTCTCACCTTTCATTCTATTTTTATTTGAATCTTTAATTTTTAAATTTTTATTTATTTTTTTAGTTAACTCAATAAAAGTTTGTAAATTCTACTAACTTTTTCACAAATCCATTCTTAGCCTTATTGGTTTTTTGTTTTCCTTGTGTGTATTGTATTTATTTCTACTTTGACCTTTATTTCTTTCTTCTTCTCACTTTAGTTGTCTTCCTTTTCTAGTTTCTTTAGGTTGTTTATTGAGATACCTATTCTGTTTTATCATAAGTGCTTATTGCTAGAACCTACTTCATAGAACTACTTTTGTTGCATCCCATAAGTTTTGGTATATTGTGTTTTCAATGTTATGTGTTCTCAAGATACTTTTTGATTCATTCAGGAGTGTGTTATTTAACTCATAGGTATTTGAATTTTCCAGTATTATTTACTGTTACTGATTTCTAGCTTTGTACTTCTTTATACTGATTTATGGCTTTATACTTTATACTTATGATTTTGTTAAGACTTCTTTGATGGCCTAACATATAATCTATCCTAGAGAATGTTTTCTGTGCTTGAGAAGAATGTAGATTCTCCTGCTTCTTGATGGCATGTTTTGTATATTTTCGTTAGGTTTATTTGGTTTAAAGTATAGTTTACAAGTATAGTTCAAGTCCAATGTTTAAAGCACCCATTCTGGCACTCAAAATTCTTGATCTTCTTGCCTGTAGCTCTCTCATATTTCTACAAATACCCTTGTTCCAGCCATTCTGAACTTTTTAGGTATTATTTCTCCAAAACTTGTTTCATATCTTTATGTTTCTGGAATTATGTTGTAATAGAGGCTTTAAAATAATGAATGAGTTACAGTGAATTATGAATAAATAAAAATAATATGCCAAATGCTGGCTTTGCTCAGTAGTGTTAAGTGATTTATATAATCTTGTTTAATCTTCAAAATAACCATATAATTACATACTTTATTTTTGCCATTTTGCAGGTTATAAACCCAAATTGTAGAGAGGCTAAATAACTTGCTGAAAGTTAGCACAGCAGCCAGTATACAGTAGAGTCAGGTTTTGGCTCTAGGAAGCCATTAAGATTTATTCTCCCTCTAGGAATAAATTAATGAAAAAAATATAGTCATGCCTATTCTTGTTTCCTTTGCTTTGAATAACTTTTCCTTAGTTCACATTTGCCCAACTCAGGCTTTTTTTAAGGCTCAGTTTGGGCATTTCTTTTTCCTGCTCTTGACTACCTATGCTATTATAAATTCTCTTCCTTTTAGCATTTTGGATTTGCACCATACAATATTTGTTTGATTTTTTGATTTATGGACTCTATAACATGGGTCATATTTTATGTATTTTTATATCCCTAATATCCAATATATAATAGGCATTTTATATTGGAAAATCAAGAAATAAAAGCTGTGGTGTGACTCCATAGTATAAAGAATAGGCATGAAAATGTTTTGGCAATTTTAGTAGATGAAGAATTTATGAATTAACTGTAATGGATCTCATTTAAGAGTAATGACAAAAATTATAGGAGTCAAGTGATACTGTGTTTTAAATTGAGTGATGACTGCAGTTTTAAACTCGGAATCACATAATGGTGTAATGCATAGAAATGGAAATTCTCTGAGCTCATTCTACATTTTGTTCCATGACCCATCTTCCCTGATTTCATAAGAGGTTAAATAAAACAAGTGGGTCAAAAGCAAATATTTCTCTTTTATGTAAACTAGAGATTTTGAAAGATTTTAACATAAATAATAAATTGCTATAAGTTTTCATATTTTTTTAGTAATCTTGTTTTATGATAGTCACTCATGGCATGTGATCTGTAGCTAAGATCAGCACATGCATTGCTAGCACTGAAGACGCAACAGCTTTGTAGTATTAGGAATCATTTGCATACAAATGGATAGGAAATGATAATTGCATCAAGCACATATTTCACATTGTAAAAAAAAGTAAAAATAAAATGTGACATAGGAAAAATAAGGAAATAATGTCATAAAGAAGGAATGTATAAGGGAATACAATTTATCAGAACAAAAGATACATTTTTCAGGCTTCTTTGTTAAGTAATTCTGGTAACACTTTAAACAGTGTTTCTCAGAGTGTGCTCTCAGATACCCTGTGTCAGAGTTCCTGGAGAGCACATACTTGAGTCGTACCTTCAAATTATTGATTCATAATGGCTTGATTAAAGCCCAGGAAACTACATTGTTAATAAGGTACTATGAAAATTAGCACACTGAAATTTTAGAGATAGTCATCCAAGAGTTATATGTTATGTTCTTCATTCAACAGTATAATTTGAGTATCTCCTATAATACTAAGCAGTGTTCTGAATAGAACATGTAAGATAACAAAGCAGAAAAAGAACTTTTTACTTTATGATGCTTTTATATCTCAGGGAAACAAAGGCAGGAAATAAATTTAATAAATAAATCATGTATATATTTAGAGGTAGCTGGGTATATTGGCACATGCCTGTAATCATTCTGGGGAGGCTGAGGCAGGAGTATTCCAAGTACAAGGCAATCTGGTCAACTTAGAGTCTCTCAAAATAAAAATTTAAAAGGACTGGGAGTATGACTCTGCAGCAGAGCTCTTGCTAAAATGCACAAGGTCCTGTGATTGATCCCCAGTACCAGTCCCTTCCCTGCCCACCAAAAAAGTTCAAAGGTATAAGTACTATGGAAAAATAAATACAACAGGATAAGGGAAATGAGGCGTATAAGAGACAAGGGTATATATATAATTTAAAATAGTATTTTAAGTGTATATTTCATGGAGAATAAGACATTTGAGCAATAACCCAGGGAGGGTGATGGCAAAGGTAGACCAGAAACAAAAATTTAGAAGGATATTACGTAATGTAGATGAGAAATAGATGTCAATTTGAAACTGATTGATGGAAGTTATGATGAGACCTGATCAGTTTATGGATCTGTTTTGAAGATAATTCTCATAGATATTATGAAGAATATAATATTAAGCATGAGAGAAAGGAGTCATGACTGATTCCATGATTCTTCATCAGAGAAACTGGAAGGATGTAGTTGTCATTTAATTGATATGGGATTATAGGAAAAAGAGATTTTGACAAGAAAAACAAAAGTTTAGTTTCAAACATGTTAAGTTCACTATGTTTATTGTTTATACAAGTGGGATAGTGATTAGACAAATGCATAAAGAAGGCAAGAGAGAAAATCTGACTTGAGATATAAGTTTGGGAATCATCATCAGATTGATTGTGTAAAGCCCTTAGAGGTGACCAGATGAGATTACCAAAGGAGTGAATATAAATAGAAATGACAGTGGTTCAGGGACTGGAAAGTAGCAAAGGAGGCCAAGAAAGAGTGAATGACCAGTGATAGGACAGAAATCAGGAGCTACCACTTTATTTTAGCAGCCAAGTGAAGAAAGAATACCAAACAGAGAGGCATAAGCAGTACTTTTGACATGTAAATTTAAAATAAACACTTGGAATTAACTACTGGATTTAGTAACAATGTAAATATGATTACAAAATTACTCAACAAGAGCAAATTTGCTGAAGCAATGAGGTAGAAGTTGTGATTAAAGCCTGAGTGGAGAGGACATGGAGACAAAAAGTACTATCAGCTCTTTTTAATTTAATATAAAAAGGAACACAAATGGATATAGAGACATGAACATGGCGGCGGGCAGAGAGGCAGCGCTTTCAATACACCCCCAGTGATGGGGTCATAAAGTCACATGGATAACGCTTGGATTCTACCAACGAAGAATCTCCTAGCAAAATTCCACTGAAGAGAGACCGGCCGGGAGCTACTAGGATTTTTTGAAGCGTCTGTGTGACCCGGACGAGCAAAACCCTGCCACGAGACGCAGAGATCCAGATCCACCAGCCACAGTCCGCGCGCCGCGGGCGCAGCTGCGGATCCGTCCGCCCGCCCGCAGCCAAAGTGACGGAGTCCTGCTAGACTCCGAGATGCAGCTTGGCAGGAAGAAGTCTTTAGCCAAGCCTTCACAGCCAGGAGCTGAGGCCAACTGGGACGGACCAGTCCCACCCCTCCCTTCGGACACTCCGGACACTCCGGCAAGGAGCCTGGGGCCCGCCATAGCAGAGAGGTGACGTCATCGGAGTTCGGCCGGCAGAATTCCTTTCCAGCAGAATCCTCTTTAGCAGAGCACCTTCATTCCCCTACCCCCCAACTTTCATCCCAAGCGTTACATCTTCCATTTCGTGTAATTGTCTAAATGCAAATAGGTGAATGTCTCGAGGCTGTCTATAAGACTCCTAAATACCTAGCTACTACCAACACCCTGGGTAGTATCTAACTTCAGCGGAGCAATCTTCTAAAGTAGCCAAGACATACTAACCATCGTACCACCATAGCACCTAACCTAAACATATAGTCCTAAGAACAAACAACAAATCACTATATGCATACAGAACCTAGAAGCCTTATATGAATTGAATGAATCAGCTTTAAAGTACAACAAAGCCCAACATTTCTAGGCATAATCTCCCACCACAAAAGAGAGACAACAGAGATATACAAAGCCAAAACAAATGTATAGGAGAAAGCAGTTACAAAGCAGTCAAACAGAGCTGGAAAGCAACGTGAACAACATGAAAAAACGTGGGAAAAAAGGGTTACAAACAATGCAGGACAACCTAAATATACAGGAGGACCTAGAAGAATCAGAAACATGGACAGGGAAAGAAATCAAGGCATACCTAACTCAGATGGAATGGAATATTAGAGAAGACATGAGACAGCAAGTCCAAGCATTGAAAGTATATTTTGAAAAGGAACTAAACACACAAATTCAATCCGCAAAGAATGAGCTTTACCAGGAGATAGAGCTTTTAAAAAAAAAATCAAACTGTAATCCTAGAAATGCAAGAAACCATAAATCAGATTAAAAGCGCTAATGAGAATATTACAAACAGACTAGATCAAGTAGAAGTCAGTACATCAGATAATGAAGACAAAGTTTATCAACTTGAAAAGAATATAGTCAACACAGAAAAGATGCTTAAATCTCATGAGCAATCTATCCAAGAGATATGGGATCTCATCAAAAAAACAAATTTGAGAGTCATTGGGATAGAAGAAGGCACAAAGGTTCAGTCCAATGGAATGGATAACTTATTAAATGAAATAATACTAGAAAACTTCCCAGAGATGAAAGATGGAATGGATTGCCAAATCCTAGAAGCCTACAGGACCCCAAACATCCAAAACCATAATAGACCAACTCCAAGACACATAATTATGAAGATAGCTAACATACAGGACAAGGAAAGAATACTAAAAGCTACGAGAGAAAGGAGGCAGATTACATTCAGGGGTAAACCAATTAGGTTAACGACTGATTTTTCATCACAGACTTTGAAAGCGAGAAGATCCTGGAACAGCGTATTTCAAACTCTGAAAAATAATGGATTCCAACCAAGAATACTGTATCCAGCAAAACTAAGCTTCAGATTTGACAATGAAAAAATATTTCACAATAAACAAAAGCTAAAAGAATTTGCAGCCAGAAAAGCAGCACTGCAAAGCATTTTGAGCAAAATACTACAAGAAGAGGAATTGAAAAATAGCGCCCAAAACTAACAGTGGGAGGTATCTCAGTAAAGGGGGAGAAAAATAACCAAAGAGGGAAAACTAGCCAATCTAAAATAAATAAATAAATAAACATGACTGGAAGTACAAACCATATTTCAATTGTAACCTTAAATGTTAATGGCTTAAATTCACCAATCAAGAGACATAGGCTAGTAACCTGGATTAAAAAAACAAATCCAACAGTATGTTGCCTTCAGGAGACTCATATGATAGGAAAAGACATACACAGACTGAAGGTTAAAGGTTGGGAAAAATCATACCACTCACATGGCCCTCAGAAGCAATCAGGAGTGGCCATACTCATATCGAATAAAGTCAACTTCAAACTTAAGGTAATCAAAAGGGATAAAGAAGGACACTATATACTGTTAAAAGGAACCATCCACCATCAAGACATAACAATTATCAATTTGTATGCACCAAACAATGGTGCTGCAACGTTCATAAAACAAACTCTCCTCAAGTTCAAGAGTCAAATAGACCACAACACAATAATTATGGGGGACTTTAACACACCGCTCTCGCCATTGGACAGATCCTCTAGACAAAAGCTGAACAAAGAAACTATAAAACTCAATAACGCAATCAATAACCTAGACTTAACTGACATATATAGAATATATCAACCATCATCAAGTGGATACACATTCTTCTCAGCAGCACATGGATCCTACTCAAAGATAGACCATATATTATGCCATAGGGCGACTCTCAGTAAATATAAAGGTGTGGAGATAATACCATGCACCATATCTGAACATAATGGAATGAAACTGGAAGTCAATGATAAAAGAAGGAAGGAAAAATCCTGCATCGCCTGGAAAATGAACAATATGTTACTGAATGATCAATGGGTTACAGAAGATATAAAGGAGGAAATCAAAAAATTCCTAGAGATAAACGACAATATAGATACAACATACCGGAATCTATGGGACACAATGAAAGCAGTTTTAAGAGGGAAATTCATTTCCTGGAGTTCATTCCTCAAAAAAAGAAAAAACCAACAAATAAATGAACTCACAGTACATCTTAAAACCCTAGAAAAGGAAGAGCAAAACAACAGCAAATGTAGCAGAAGACAAGACATAATTAAAATCAGAGCGGAAATCAACAAAATTGAAACAAAAAAAAAAATTGAAAAAATTGATAAAACTAAAAGTTGGTTCTTTGAAAAAATAAATAAGATCGACAGACCCTTAGCCATGCTAACGAAGAGAAGAAGAGAGAGAATTCAAATTACTAACATACGGGATGAAAAAGGCAATATCACAACAGACACTACAGAAATACAGAAGATAATTAAAAAGTATTTTGAAACCCTATATTCCAATAAAATAGAAGATAGTGAAGATATTGATAAATTTCTTAAGTCATATGATCTGCCCAGATTGAGTCAGGAAGGCACACACAATTTAAACAGACCAATAACAAAGGAAGAAATAGAAGAGGCCATCAAAAGACTACCAACCAAGAAAAGCCCTGGACCGGATGGGTATACAGCAGAGTTTTACAAAACCTTCAAAGAAGAATTAATACCAATACTTTTCAAGCTATTTCAAGAAATAGAAAAAGAAGGAGCTCTTCCAAATTCATTCTATGAGGCCAACATAACCCTGATCCCAAAACCAGACAAAGATACTTCAAAGAAAGAAAACTACAGACCAATATCTCTAATGAACTTAGATGCAAAAATTCTCAATAAAATCCTGGAGAACTGAATACAAAAACATATCAAAAAACTTGTGCACCATGATCAAGTAGGATTCATCCCTGGGATGCAAGGCTGGTTCAATATACGGAAATCAATAAATGTTATTCACCACATCAATAGACTTAAAGATAAGAACCATATGATCATCTCGATAGATGCAGAAAAAGCATTTGACAAAGTACAGCATCCCTTTATGTTCAAAACACTAGAAAAACTAGGGATAACAGGAACTTACCTCAACATTGTAAAAGCTATATATGCTAAGCCTCAGGCTAGCATCATTCTAAATGGAGAAAAACTGAAGGCATTCCCTCTAAAATCTGGAACTAGACAGGGATGCCCTCTCTCACCACTTCTATTCAATTTAGTTCTTGAAATACTAGCCAGAGCAATTAGACAAAAGAAATTAAAGGCATAAAAATAGGAAAAGAAGAACTTAAATTATCGCTATTTGCGGATGACATGATAATATACTTAACAGACCCAAAAGGGTCTACAAAGAAACTGCTAGAGTTAATAAATGAATTCAGCAAAGTGGCAGGATATAAAATCAACACGTATAAATCAAAGGCATTCCTGTATATCAGCAACAAAACTTCTGAAATGGAAATGAGGAAAACCACTCCATTCACAATATCCTCAAAAATTAAAATACATGGGAATCAACCTAACAAAAGAGGTGAAAGATTTATACAATGAAAACTACAGAACCCTAAAGAGAGAGATAGAAGAAGATCTTAGAAGATGGAAAAATGTACTCTGTTCATGGATAGGCAGAACTAACATCATCAAAATGGCGATATTACCCAAAGTTCTCTACAGGTTTAATGCGATGCCAATCAAAATCCCAACGGCATTTCTTGTAGAAATAGATAAAGCAATCATGAAATTCATATGGAATAACAAAAGACCCAGAATAGCAAAAGCAATTCTAAGCAGGAAGTGTGAATCTGGAGGTATAGCGATACCAGAGTTCAAACTGTACTACAAAGCAATAGTAACAAAAACAGCATGGTACTGGTACCAAAACAGGCAGGTGGATCAATGGTACAGAATAGAGGACACAGAAACCAATCCACAAAATTACAACTTTCTTATATTTGATAAAGGGGCTAAAAACATGCAATGGAGGAAGGATAGTATCTTCAACAAATGGTGCTGGGAAAATTGGAAATCCATATGCAACAAAATGAAACTGAATCCCTTTCTCTCGCCATGCACAAAAGTTAACTCAAAATGGATCAAGGAACTTGATATCAAATCAGAGACCCTGCACCTGATAGAAGAAAAAGTTGGCTCTGATCTACATATTGTGGGGTCGGGCTCCAAATTCCTTAATAGGATGCCCATAGCCCAAGAGTTAATAACAAGAACCACCATTTGACCCAGCTATCGCCCTCCTTGGACTATTCCCTGAGGACCTTAAAAGAGCATACTATAGGGATACTGCCACATCAATGATCATAGCAGCACAATTCACAATAGCTAGACTGTGGAACCAGCCTAGATGCCCTTCAATAGATGAATGGATAAAAAAAAATGTGGCATCTATACACAATGGAGTATTACTCTGCACTAAAAAATGACAAAGTCATGGAATTTGCAGGGAAATGGATGGCATTAGAGCAGATTATGCTGAGTGAAGCTAGCCAATCCTTAGAAACAAATGCCAAATGTCTTCTTTGATTTAAGGAGAGCAACTAAGAACTGAGCAGGGGGAAAGAGCATGAGGAAAAGATTAACATTAAACTGAGATGAGTGATGGAAGGGAAAGGGAGAAAAAAAAACAAATGGATATAGTACATGGGGCCAAGAGATAAAATATTTGTAGGATGTTGAGAAGATCTAGTAGAAAAAGAAACTATATTCAGAGGAGAAGCAGAAGAATTGTTAGAGAAGTCAGTGTTTGTGAGGAGCACAGGAATTCCTAGCAGGCACATGTGTAAGAGGGTAGATAAAGGTGGTAATAAAAGCTTGCAGAATTACTCTTAAAATTGCTTCACTTTTTTTCCCAATGAAATTAGGAAACAATATCAACAACTGAGAGAGAATGGGGGAGGTAGTTAGACATTTTATGATACAAAATCATAAAACAGGTTGAGAAAGTGAATGGATTGGAGAAAAAGTAGAGAGTGATAATAGTTATTGTGGTTGGTTGGATATTGTCTAGACACCTGACACCTCATGTAGGCCTACTGAGTTACCTGCCTGTTCCCACTTCTCTGCAGTTATTAACTCTGGCTGTACTCTGTGCTTAGAATGCTCTTCCATTAAGCCTCCTCACTGCTGGCAAGTCTTGGTTCAAATGTCATCTTCATGAGACCTGTCCTGACCACACTGTTTGAAAACAAAAAAGTTTCTGGCCCCATGTTCCCCACCCTATTTTGCAAATCTATTTTATTCTCTTAACATCCATCACCTCCTATCATTCTATGCAATTTATTATGTTTCTTATGCCCTGCTATCCCCTACTCCATAGATATTTTATCATAATAAGGTTTTAATCTTGCCCATTGAATTTATTGCTCTGTCAGGCATCTAAAAAAGTAATACAGTAAACATTTGGTTAAATATGTATTAAATGATTGAATTAATAATTGATTCTTGTGTCTCTGATCATATAATTAAACAGATTGAATTCTGGAGAAAATTCTTATTATCTTCCAGGTAACATCTTTGAGGATAGTATTAGTGTCCCTTAACTGCTATTTAAAATTATTAGTTTTAGTAATAAGTTTTATTGAATGGATTTTATTGAATGTTGTTCAAGGTGTTTTCCTCTTCATTATGCATGGTAATCTAATTTAGTGTACTGGAACCTTAACGTTATCTCATCACCTAAATTTTGAAATGACATAAAAATAACAATTTATTTCTGCTCTTTCACATACTTAATTTTCTTGGTTTGAGCTCCAAACTAACATACCCACACACTATAGCAGTCTGTACTTAAATATAGCTACTAACTGAATGCTTTGCACTTAGCAGGTGTCTATAAATATCTGCTTATTTAATTTATTGTAACACTAAAGTGTAGTTTCACTAACCTGTCAATGTTTACTGAACAATTATACAAAGAAATATTTAAATCAGCCTGCTTATTAAACTTGTAGCCTGAAGCATTATATAGATTTAAAAAAATTTAAAGATTCACAAGAAATTAACACATTTAAAAGTGATTTTACTATGTTTAAATTTGGTACATTTAAAAGACTATATTTTTATCCAGTTCTCAAGATCTTAATTTTATTAGATTTGCTATCTTGGTACTCAAGAAGAGTTTCTAATGTGAGATAAATTTTGAGATATGGTAATTTCTCCTTCATACTAAAGAAGGAATTCAGGTCTGTAGATTTGTTTATTGTTTTGCATCAGTGCCTGCTAATTTGCTTAAATAACAGGACTGCTGAGTGAGCATGAAAGAACAGTATTCCATCTTGCCTCTTCTCAGCTTGCTAGAGCAACACTGCTGGCCCCATTTCATCAGCACAGTCTTTATCATGAGCTTCTCCCCCACCTTTAAAATCGAGTATTTTTTAAAAAATCAGAATCCTAAAATTTAATTAATGACATCTTCAGAGCTTTGATGGGGTGATTGTAATTAAATTTTTGTGTAGCATATGTGTAGATCACTAATGTCATTCAAATGTTGATAATAACGTAAAAACTAGAGATATTTAGATTAAGTGCTAGAAATGCATTGACTGGTGAATAATTAAAGGAAAGCATACAATTTACCCCTTAGAGTAAAGACATATTCCTACCATGTAACTGGTTAATATGTTTAACTCTCATCCACGACACTGATTAGAATGTTATTTTTATAATTTGGGGAAGAAAACTTGCCATCAACTCTATTCTCTATATTATTTTTCATTTATAAATAATCATTTTGTATTTAATTGTATTTTAAAAATTAATATATATGATTAATTTTTATTTTAATGAATATGGCACTGCTTACATTTGAAGCAATAAACAGTTTCTTTAAATGAATTTTCTATAAAAATATGTATTTGAAGATAAAAATACTTTGAGAAACCTTATTGATAGCACTGTCAAGATCAGCAGGGAGCAACTCTGCTGTTTGAAATACTTATCTTGCAAACTGTTATGCTACTTTATAATTATGTCATAAGAATTAACAAAATTTAGTTTTTCTTGCAATTGATGACTAAAGGGAAAAATTTATTTATCCTGAGAATTATATATATTCTTGTTTTTTGAGAATTATGAATATATTCTTATTTAAATATATTTTTATTTAAATTAATTTATAATAAAATCATATAATCTATACTATGAAATTATATTTATGAATTTTTGTAAGATTTCTGATTATGTTTGGTTTGATTATTTATCATTCTAAGTTCTAGGTTTTAAATTTCCTTTTGAAATAAAAGCAAAATGTTAGTTTATGTAAATACCATCATTTAAAAGAAAATTCTTAAATTCCCTTAAAAATCTACCTACAGCCTACTTTATGTTGTATCTGTACTGCTCTCAATGTTATTAACAGTGTTATGTCTCATTACTTGAAAGAACAAACTAATTCTGCCAAAATTATGTCTTCCAGTTACCTAAAGATGTATGTTTGCACAATGATATAAGTAACAATTAAGCAATGTTATAGCCCATCATATAGTCATAGCTTTTCAATAGAAATGTTTTTATAATTCAGAATGATTCCTACATTGAGTAACTTAAAATATTTTTATCTCTTTTACATGCTATGAGGTGCTCCAGAGTTATTAAAGTGATATGACCATGAACCAACTTCATTTGGGGCAAAAATTATTTTAAAACAAAAATAGAAACACGAAGTTTGGAGAACTATTATTCAATACTCTCCATTAATACCCTTTTCCCATTTATTCCTGGGTCTCAGTATTTTGTATATGTGTATATATAATGTATGCATGTATGGGCACATAGTCTTTTAAGAACAAACATTTTCATCGTGTGTACACATTCACATGTGTCCAACTGTCACTGACAGGATTGTTTGCACAGAAGTGATAACAACATGGCATTTACAAGTGATTAATTTTTGTTGGCTCAAATCAGTAGTTTAGTAACACAAAGTGGTTACTCTTACTCAAAAATGCGTAATCAGTAAATAGTTTTGGGATTTATCACCTTTTTGACTTGAACTATTCCACTTATTTAATAAAATGAATGGATTATTTCCCGAAATACAAAAATGAAAACCTTTTCACTTCTCAGAGGAGGACATACAATCAATCAACAAATACATGAAAAAATGCTCACCATCTCTAGCAGTCAGAGAAATGCAAATCAAAACCACCCTAAGATACCATCTCACTTCAGTAAGATTGGCAGCCATTATGAAGTCAAACAACAACAAGTGCTGGCGAGGATGTGGGGGAAAGGGTACACTTGTCCGTTGCTGGTGGGGCTGCAAATTGGTGTGGCCAATTTGGAAAGCAGTATGGAGATTCCTTGGAAAGCTGGGAATGGAACCACCATTTGACCCAGCTATTCCCCTTCTTGGACTATTCCCTAAAGACCTTAAAAGAGCGTACTATAGGGATACTGCTACAACAATGTTCATAGCAGCACAATTCACAATATCTAGACTGTGGAACCAACCTAGATGCCCTTCAATAGATGAATGGATAAAAAAAATGTGGCATTTGTACACAATGGAGTATTACTCTGCACTAAAAAATGACAAAATCATGGAATTTGCAGGGAAATGGATGGCACTAGAGCAGATTATGCTAAGTGAAGCTAGCCAATCCCTAAAAAACAAATGCCAAATGTCATCTTTAATATAAGGAGAGCAACTAAGAACAGAATAGGGGGGAAGAGCATGAGAAGAAGATCACCATTAAACAGGGACGAGAGGAGGGAGGGAAAGAGAGAGAGAAGGGAAATTGCATGGTAAAGGAAGGAGACTCTCATTGTTATTACAAAATTACGTATAAAAGGAAGTGAGGGGAAAGGGGGAAAAACAAGAGAGAGAAATGAAGTACAGTAGATGGGGTAGAGAGAGAAGAAAGGAGGGGAGGGGAGGGGAGGGGAGGGGAGATAGTAGAGGATAGGAAAGGCAGCAGAATACAACAGACACTAGTATGGCAGTATGTAAAAAAGTGGATGTGTAACCGATGTGAATCTGCAATCTGTATTTGGGGTAAAAATGGGAGTTCATAATCTGCTTGAATCAAATGTATGAAATGTGATATGTCAAGAGTTTTGTAATGTTTTGAACAACTAATAATAAAAAAAAGAAAAAAAAGCATCAATTTCTATTTTGCTTAAAATAGTTTGAGCAGAATTCCTGTCATTCACAAATAAAGAATATTAACTGAAAAAAAAAAGTCTTATAGTCCTAATCTTTTAGAGCAAATTAAGTTCTTTAAAAGGATGCCTCAGTTCATTGGACTTGCCAGTAACATATTACTTTAAATTTATCATGTTTCTTTCATTTTATTTTTTAAAAGATGATACTTAGTCTGTAAAATTAGTTCACTTTAAATTCGCTTTATACTGCGATGTTGACATTATATGCAAATGAAAGTTTACATGTGTTTTAAACTGCCTTATTTTGAAACTAATCTGTTGTCATACATTTCTCCCATGCTTCCATTATAAGTTATAAACTTTGACTTCAATATGGAATTAAATGAATTGATTCTACACATTATACTTATTTAGATTTAAACCAGGTAAAAGTGTCTTATGTTTAGCATTGTTTCAGTATACTTGAGACTGTCTATAGTGTATAGTCTTTTCATACTATTTTAATGAGATCTCACAAAACTTCATAAGGGTGTATAATCATTCCTTTTTCATACAAGGGAAAGCAGAGATAAGAAGTTGCCCAACATTATAAAACCAGCAAAAGGTGGGTTGTGGTGAGACCTTTCACACTTCAGACCTGATGTACATTTACATGCCAGGAAACCTTTGCATGCCAAGCATCTGGAGGTATTAAAAATAGATCATCTGTGGTCTCTGTGCTCAAAGAGTTCTAGGTTTTGTGAAAGCAAAGCAAACTCTCAAAAAGCTAAGACTTTATTATTTTAGGCTGCTTATTTAAACCAATGTTAACCAAATTTTTAGATAAAAGCATTCTATAGTAACAAAAAGATATCAAAACATATTTTGAACAGGAATCTGCTGATTCATTGGCCATTATTTCTTAATTCTGATATGTAATTTTTTTCTGAAAACCTGATATAACTTATTGCTGTCAGTTGTCCTAAATTGCCACATGAAGAATACTGTTTTGCTCTATGCATCACTTCTCAATTAGTTTTGTCCATTAATGATTCAAATAAAAAATAGTGCAAAGTGTGAAAAAAATGTTTTTTATTTATTTTAATTTGTTATACATGACAGCAGAGTGCATTTCAATTCATAGTACACATATAGAGCACAAATTTTCATTTCTCTAGTTGTACAGAGTAGAGTCACAACATTCATGTCTTCATACATGTACTTAGGGTACTGATGTTCATCTCATTCTACCATTATTCCTACCCCCATACCCAATCCCCCCTCCCTTTGTCCTATCCAACGTTCCTCCATTTCTCCCATGCTTCCACCTACATCCGTAATGGATCAGCTCCTTTGTATCAGAGAAAAAATTCAGCCTTTGGTTTGGGGGATTGGCTTACTTCATTTAGCATGATATTTTCCAGCTCCATCCATTTGCCTACAAATGCCATGATTTTATTCTCTTTTAATGCTGAGTAATATTCCACTGTGTATATATACCACAGTTTCTTTATCCATTCATCTGTTGAAGGACATCTAGGTTGGTTCCACAGTTTAGCTATTGTGAATTGTGCTGCTATAAACATTGATGTGACTGTGTCCATGTAGTATGCTGTTCTTGGGTATAACCAAGGAGTGGGATAGCTGGATCAAATGGTGGTTCCATTTCAAGTTTTCCAGGGAATCTCCATACTGCTTTCCATATTGGTTGCACCAATTTTCAGTCCCACTAGCAATATTTGAGTGTGCCTTTCTCCCCACATCCTTGCCAACATTTATTGTTGCCATTCTGAATGGAGTGAGATGAAATCTTAGGGTAGTTTTGATTTGCATTTCTCTAACTGCTAGAGATGCTGAACATTTTTTCATATATTTGTTGATTGATTGACAGATATATGAAAAAAATTTATACAGGCTGTTTTATTAACTCAGTTAAAATTTAAATTTCTAGGATAAAAATTAGAGTGAGAATTAATTAATTTTAGAATGAATATAAGCATTTTTTGTTAATCCTCAAATATTAGAGTCAGCCTTGCAAAAAACTTCTTAAGTTTTTTCTGTGTTGTCCTCTGGATTTTAGGCAAGAAAACTTTAGAGATATTTCACCTTTGTTATCAATACATCTAATTCTAGATGTCACACTTCAGCAAAATAAAAAGTACCCAAGTGACAGTAAAACATATACATTTAAAATATATCACAGATTTTCACTTGAGGTTGGTCATATAAAATTATGTGGAGATATTTTTCAAATGCAATAGCAAAACCACAAGACTTTACTATGCTGTATATGTTGGGATAGGTAGGAACAGGGCAGAATGGTTAGGAGGTGCCCTGTAAGGTAATTGTAATTTTTAAAGTATTTCTTGATGCTTATCTTGGCTTCTGCATCTCACTGCAGTTTCTTCTTTAAGAACACTGAAAACAATTTTAAAAGAAACTTATACTCAAAGCAATATGTGTTTATCTCAACTATGTTTGAATATACATGACAGCAGAGTGCATTTCAATTCATAGTACATATATAGAGCACAAATTTTCATTTCTCTAGTTGTACAGAGTAGAGTCACAACATTCATGTCTTCATACATGTACTTAGGGTACTGCCAACATTTATTGCTAACATTTATTTTAAATGTGATCATCCAGTGAGCAAATAAGCCAGAAATTGTGAAAGTTATATTTATTTTATTATTAAATGATTAGAACTTCTCAACACCCTATTACACTTTAGGACATAATAGTTTAGACAAGGAAAGTTTTATTTCACTAAAGTTAATATTAATCTCAAAAATAGTAATGTCTGACATTTCTTGGACACTTACTGTGTCAGAGGCTATGTTAAGAACACTAATCTAAGTTATTATAATTTCATGTTTGCAGTAACACCAGGAGACAGGTACTGGTGAGGGAAGGTACAACCTCAGGGACAAATGGCTCTTGGCAAGGCAGATGTGCTTTTGTGCAAACTCTTCTGTGGAGATTGTACACCGAGTTACCTTTTCAGAGTCTATGACCTTTACTGCTATAGTTTGCCATTTCTTATTTTTAAGAAAACTACAGTCTGTGCTGGACATTTCTCTTACAGTAACTGTAGTAATTGTTCATTGTGGTTTAACTAATTGGCTGCTGTTTACTGAGCACCTGCTCTTTGCATTGTTTTGAGAATTTCTTATTCTGTATGTATACGTATATCATATTATATGTGATTATATGAGGGAAAATCTGCTATTAATATTTTTGATATAAGTGAAAATTTAACATTGTGAAATAAATGAAAAATTAACATATTTGATACTTTTCAGTTTATAGATGGTCGACTGGCAAAACTAAATGCAGGAAGGGGTTTCTCTGATGTATTTGAAGAAGAAATCAATTCAGGTGGCTTTTGTGGAGGTAAAACCTATTTACAATATTATTATCCATTTTTAAAATAACAATTATCTTGATTTTTGTACTTGAATTTATATATTCTGTTTCATAAACAACTCTTCTATATATACATAATGTCTTAAGTATATTTTTCATCTTATAATATCAATATCAAGTAATTTTGTTTGATATCTGTTATTCAAGGCATTAAGTTTGTCTTCATGAATTGGTAGCTTTTGACTTGGACAATCTCCTAATAATACTGCAAATGAATAATAGAAGTCCAATAAATATATATCCTTTTGCCTTTCCTCCTAAATAGTTGTCTCTACCAGAAAATAATTGTAGTGGTAATTTCTGAGTATGAATTTAAAAACTGAGATTCGGATTGAAATGGCACATGTAATATAATCTAAAGGGAAATATTTGAACACCATAACTCATTCTGCGTTTTTATGTAAGTGTATTATTTTATGGAAGTCTTTTCCTATTTTACTTTGCAGATCACTTCAGCATTAGGAAAAGTATATCATTCCATAAATATAACTAATTCTACAGCCCTCTGGTGTAGTGTATTGATGGTGTCACGCAAGATTCCCATAAGTATAATTAATTATTCAAATGTAAATATCCAAAAATATAATTATATGGGCAACTAATGATTTATAGATTGATGTTTTGTGCACAGATGTTCTAGTATATAGTCGCAACTTACATAGGATTGTGGTTGAATCCTTGAAATGTCGCATTTATTCATTCATTCAGGCAGTATTACTGAGTCCTTACTATGTACTGTTTTAGATACCAGGCAAGCAAGCAAAATAAAGATTTTTTCCCTCTATATCTTGGTGTGTTTGTTTTTAACCTGGTATAATATCGTTTTTTTCAACTCTTTGTAGTTATATTTGAAGAAAAGAAGTTTTTAGTCTGTATGAATAAATGGTTGTTAGAATTAAGAAAACATGAAAAGATAAAAAGTCATAAGTATTCATTTATAAATTTAACAAATTTTAATTTTATTCTTAAATAAGATTTATTTCCTCACCTTAAAATATAGAAATAAATATACATTTTTTTCATTAAAAGAAGTACAAATGAATTTTGCAATTGCAGACCTTTATCTAAGGTACAGCATTTTATTGATAGCATTTAGCTTGGGGAAAAAGTTCAATTTGACTTAGTAGGTAAGCTGCATATGGAATCATTCAGCTCCTTGCTTTCCTTAGCTCTTAGGGAAAAATTTAGCTTCAATGGAACTTTTGTGTTAAAATAATGCTGTTTTACTTTTCAACTCAGACAAGCAAAATATTGTCAGCTTATGGACAAATTGCTTGAGGCATCTATTCAGTATTTACATAACTGCTGTCTCATTATCTTTATGACCCGTGGGGCTAGTAGCTTTTATAGAATTGAAGTTGACATCTTGTGACAGTAATGGGGTAGAACTATGATCCTTTTATACAGTTAAATTCTGTAGTCTTAACCATTGCTCAAGATACCTCTGTAATAAAGTAGAAATAGATGGCTTTTCTGGTGGAAGAGGATAACTAAGATTTTTTTTTAATTAAAGATTTTATCACTTAAAACATAATAGGGAAATATGATCACTGGTTATCATCTGACTTAGAGACTGCCACATTGTTAGTTCAACTCAATTTCAATTGCTTTGTTGTTCTTTAGTACAATTTAGTACAGAAAATGTTTTTGAGCTTTTATTTAATTTTATTTAATTTGAGGGAGCAAATAACCTATCCCAAAGGAAATCCTAGTTCAGCAATTACTCATTTCAGTAAATAAAGAAGTACCTTAAAATAATACCTGTCAAATTTTATTTTTAGTTGTATTTTAGATTCTTTTAGAGATACATGGAGATTATTCTTAGAAAATAAAGCATAATTCATTAGGATTTGAAATAAGAAAAATGACTAATAAAATTAGCAATATTCTTCTAACTACTAATTAGGACATATCTGTCTGTTTAGGGTATATGTGTGTGTGTGTGTGTGTGTGTGTGTGTGTGTGTATGTGTGTGTGTGTGTGTGTGTTTATTTCCAAAAATATTTCTTGGTGGTCTCCTCCAAATGTGTCATCTAGTATACTCAGGAGAAGGAAGAATATATCTGCCATGACATTCACCTGTAAAATGTAAACAGTAATAACTCTCATTTCTCTTACAGTAACTGTAGTAATTGTTCATGTTTATTGAGTACTAATATGTGACAGAAATTCTCATTTTATCCTGACTACACTCTAAGAGACACTTTGACTAGCCCATTTATATGAAGGCACTCAATTCAGTAATTCTCTCAAAGTCGCATAGGAAGTAGAGACCAGTCTGAACTCGGCACATATCTACCTAGTTTCAAAGCTCTTGCGGTAATGACTATAGCATATCTATGTTTTTATACTAAGAATTATTAATAAGGGAACAGGTTGTAAGCAAAAGTAGCACTTAAGCCCTCTCTTCTCTGAATAAAAGCAAAAGTTCTATATTTCTGACTATATCTTGAAGACTTGTTTATACATCAAGCACAGAAAAGATCACTGTAAGAGAAATCAACATTAACTAAAACTGAAGAACAAAATTAAGTTTCTTTAAGCAAAAATAATTAGGAAAATGTAGGGAAGCATCTATACATCATGACAGTAGTAATTTGTATGCTATTTTTGTTGCTAGTGTTTGTTTTATGATAAAATGATTGTTGAGTATGGTATAATTGTGGTTCTAATTAAAATTATACAAGGCAGTATAATCAGATATAGAACATTTAGATTCACATTTGAATCTAGAAATATGATTAAAGAATCTGTGGATTCATAGAGATTTTATAAAACCTTTTTCTGTCCCATAAGTTTTCATAATCAGGACTACTAAGCAATTCATGTTATACTTGATTCTTTTCATCACTTTTGCAGAATGTTTAATCTTAATTTATAAGGATAGTATACCAGGAAATATATGAAGGGAAATGTTGAAATATATAATATAAGAGGACATGAATATAACAAGACTCAATTAGGTAAACACAGATCATCTCAGAGCCACAGTTTCCTCATTTGACAAGTTATTCATAATAATAACTAACACTTATGATATTTCTGGGATGTGTTAGATACCCTGCTAAACATCATATCATCATTATCTTTCATACTCACATTAATCCTAAGAGCCATTGACTGTTAAGATGAATGATGAGACCGAGGCTCACCAAACTAAGGTTCTTTTTCCTGATTAGTCTGTGAAAGCCATTCAAGAAAGTTTAATAGGAATGTTGTTTTGTAAATATATTTTCAGTTAAAATAATACTAGTTCTTAAATCCTCATCAAATAGTCTAAACTTTAGAAAGGAGAACTATTTTAATGTTGATTTTTATATAGAAGTATGTGGGTACTCTTCATTAGTAGCATGTATTTCCTCATTAACTTCCTGATATAATCTGGTCAGATCTTTGTTTATTTCTTTTTACTGACTAAGGTATTAAAGAATTTGATGAGGTAGTAGATATTTATCAGTTTTAGTGGCATTTTTCTGGCCACATAAGCACTTTAGATCAATTTACATATTTTGATAAATAACTACACATTACTGGAATTTAAACAAATACATTTGAAAAAACAGTCTTTGCATAAGTGAAAGCTAAAGATATTTTGTCCTTGAGTAAGTCAAAATGAGTTGTTTAGTAAAAATGTTAAAATTTTTAAATAAGACTTGTTAATTGCCTGAAACAGTTAACTTAAAAGAAACATTGATAGATTATATTTTGCATTCAAATTAATTTTTAAGAAGAAAAGCAGCCTTATTTTTTTTAACATTACCAAAGGATTATGTGCTTGTCTCATAAATTTCATAGAAATAGGAACCTTACTTATATCATAAAACAGTAAAATTTAGGGATACAGTCCTTAAATTTTTTAAAACAGGAATCTACCTAAATTGTTTCACATTTTGCTGTCATCTTAACCAGTTTATTTATTCCTAGGGAATTACTGTTTGCCCTCATATGTCATAGTTTTATATTATTCTGGATTTTTAATTTCCCTTTCAAAGCTCTAGCTTGAGCAGCCCCTCTATCTTTCTTCTTTTTCTTTTTTCTTTATTTTTGGGGGAGGGGATGGGAGTTGAACTCCGCAGGCACTCAACCACTGAGCCTGGTCCCCAACCCTATTTTGCATTTTATTTAGAGACAGGGTCTCACTGAGTTGCTTAGTGCCTTGCTTTTGCTGAGGCTGGCTTTGAACTCATGATCCTCCTGTCTCAGCCTCCAGGGCTGCTGGGATTACAGGCATGCACCATTGCACCCAGCATCCCTTTCTAATGTAATTGCTTTGGAGGTGATACAGAGAAACCTCTGTATAACTTAAATGTTCTGATATTTTACTAAGTAGTCTTAGAGATAGTATTTCAGAGTTGAAAGAATAATGAACCAGGAATTAAAATGCCTATATTATTTTTTCTTGGTTGTTAGACTTCCAAATTTGGGCAAAGAATGTATCATCTCAGAACCACAGCTTCCTTATTTGGAAACTTATTAATAATAATTAATAATAACTAACATTTATGGTGGTTCTGTGATGTGTTAGGTACCCTACTAAATATCATATAATAATTATCTTTCATTCTTATATACATTAATCCTAAAAGGCAATGATAGGCTTTGATGAATAAGGAGGATGAGACTCTGCTATTAAGAACCTAGTTCCATATCACATGGTTTGCAGGGTGGATCTGGACTACAAAGGTCTGTTACACACCAAATGCTGCTTTCTTCCCATCCAGCTATGTTGCCTATGGCATTGCCTGCTTTGCCTGTGTTATAGTAGAAAGGTTCAGATCGAATAACATAATGTAGATAAAAACATCTGTGACCTGTGGAGAGTTCAGTAGGAACTTTTTTTAAACCTTACAATCCTAAATAAGACACTAACCTTTCTATAACAGATCCATTGTCTTATCATAGCTATTTTCTTTGTGTTTGAGTATCCAAAAATGCTGAAGTGTTATATTATTGGCATTTCTCTGATTTCTTAAATTCATTTTAGGAAAATAATTAAATACTTTACAGGATAACTGTAAATAACATCTAAATCTTAAATTTATGATTTCCACTCAATCATTTTTAACAATAAAGAAGTAAAAAATATATGAACTGATGAGACTTTTTAATAGACGAGTGAATAATCTGGATGAATAAAAATATGCACTTAATTTTATCATTAATAAAAATCTCCTTGAGAAATAAATTTATAGGATAACTTGGAATTTGTTATTTTACAATGGAAAATACATTTTAAAAAATTTGGACAAGCCAAGACCTCTTAAAGCTTACCCTTTTAAACTTATTTTACATAAATTATTTTAGGTAGATACATTTTTGTGTAGTCATTTACAAAATTAAAAAAAATATGGTATTTCTCTCTAGATTATTTTCTCCAAAAAAGGCATAATGTAGTGTGGAGTGGTAAGAGATGTTTATCAGAATAAAAGTTTATCAGAATAAAAGTGATTTCTTGATACTTCTTTAAATTAGGAAAAGATTTTAAGTCTAAGAGTGAATCCAGAGCACAATGCTTTGCCTGATGTTTATTAGGGTTACAAAGAATAACAGGAAAAAAATTCTTAAGCTTGGATCATTCTGCTTCTGTTATTGTAACAGCAAGGTGGTACTTCTCCTCCCCACCTCTCTAAGCCACAACCACAAACAAAGGAACACCGTTTTTAGAAGTCACTTATACCTGGTTATTGACAGGGTAGCCACTGGCACTTTGATTTTTTGTTTGTTTTAGAAGGAAGTTACTGGGAATTGAGCACAAGGATACACTACCCCTAAGCTACATTCCCGGCCCTTTCTACTGCTTATGTTAGTATAGGGTCTTGCTAAATTGCCCAGGTTGGCTTTGAACTTGCCATCCTCTTGCCTTAACCTCCTGAGTCTGAGATTACAGGAGTGTGCCACTGCCACTACACCTAGTAACACTTTGATTTTTATTGTGATTTTTTTCACCCTTCTTTAGAGAATATTTAAACATTTATACTAACAAGAAAGTAGTTGAAATCAGTTGATATGAAAGATTAGGCTAGTAATATGGATTACTTTTTTGCCTTTGAATCTCATTTTATTGGCCAAATTATTTACCGTATTTCAAAGTCAGTCAGTTCCAAATTGTATTAGAACTAATTTTTGTCAGCATTTGAGTTTTGTAATAATAATAACCAGATACACTGTAGCTTAAAAGCTACATTTGCTTTACATTTCCTTGGGTGATACCTTTCAAATTTATAGATTTGTAACCAGAGAATATGCTCAGAACTAAAACTGTGGTTTAATTGCATTAAAATAAAGTTAATTAATGTGTTAATAATTAACAACCACAGAATAAATTTGTTGTACCTCAGATTCTTTCAGCTCCAAATTTCCTTCTGATTTTTTCACACTTCTCTATGCACTTGAGTGGCATTTTAAGTAAAATTATGTAAAAAAGGCCAACTTTTACAAAACAGCAGAGACATAAAACATTGAAAATTAAGTTTAAAAAAAATAGAAATTTTTGATTTGAAAAGAGGTGAGATATGCCCTCTGAGGCCAATATGAAAATAAAAGAATAGATAATAATATATTATTTTCATATGTCAATGAAAAAAGTGTCCATTTTCAAGTGCTAATTATAAAAATTAAAGCATTAATTCTCATTGTGCTATTGCCTCTTTTACAACATTGTGAGTAAAATTTGCCTACTAAGATGCTAGAAATACTAGTTATTGATGAATTTTAATTTATAAATTTTTATTTTTGATTCCTGATATCAGATTTTCTATATTCCAGGGAACCCAAGGTCATATCAACAGTGGGTACATACAGTAAAGGTAATAATATGCTTTCAAAGTTTCTTCTTTCACTGTGATATGGAGAAATCAATAAAAGTATGCTATTTATAATGTGCTACTTATTTATAATATTTGAAATGTGTGCAAATTTTCTCAGTGTACATATTCTTATTTTATGCTTATAGTTTGTTGATATTCATAAATTTATAATTTTAAATTTGAAAGTTTCTGTCTAGAGATAAATGACATATTTTGTAAAGAATATTTTCTTGTCACTTTATACTATATTCCAGATAAGGAACTAGTTGGAATAGCCAGATTTCATGGAACTTTTATAACTTCTTCATAACATAGTTTTGTTAATATGACTTTTTATAAAATCTCTCTTCTATTGATTAAACTTTACTACCCAATATTAAAACAGCTGATAAATATTTTATTCCCTTTTTATTAAGTTTTAAATATGTAGGTTTTACTATCCATGTTACTTGTCTGCAACTTCAAAGATAAAATGTCTTTTAAATGATGTAATATACCAACTAAAAGAACAGAATCAAATGTTTATAGTTAAGTTATTGTAGTATTTTAAAACATTAAAAAATAATTTTAAAAGGTATTTAACTTGTGAGTAAAATTATTTTTGTATACTACTAATAATGCTTTGTTTTCAGGACAGTTTGCCAAAAGTTTTTGGAAACATTTCTTTCTTTTACAGAAAGGAGGTGCACTGTTCAACACAGCAATGACCAAAGCAACGCCTGCAGTACGGACAGCTTATAAATTTGTAAGTGTTCTTATGGTATTTAATAATTTTGTTGACAGATTTATATACTCTCTAGAAGATACACATATGAATTCAAAATATTTTTCAATAAGCTTTAAAAAACTTTAGAATTAATATTGACCAACACAAATTCAGCTAAAAAGTTATTGTATAGAAAGAGCATTTCCTTTAAATAATCTAAAAATGGTTCTTCATTTTATTTCAAAGCTACCAGCACAATTGTGCAGCACATTAAAACGGTCCATGAGGAGCTATTATTTTGTAAATCTGATTCTTTCATTCATTTTAAATTCTCATTGTGCATTTGAGGCAGAAGTAGAAAAATGTGGCAATATCTCTTCTCTCAAAGATTCATTGACTCTCCAAAATTAAAATTCTTCAGTAATTCTCCATGGCATGTAGTAAATTACAATAACCACAGTAACAATGAACAAATAATAAATTTAAAATCTCTTTAAATATGATAATTAAGACCTTGCATTATCTGTTCCTTCCTGTATTCTGTTCTGTTTTCCCCAGTTCTTCTGAAACTTTCATATGTCTGAACATACTTAGCAATGCCTCATTTTTTTTAATGCAAGATATTTTCTTCTGCCCTTCTATTCTTGTTCAAGTTGTTCCTACTACTTAGAATATCCATTTCTTGGTCTTTATCCATCTAGTAAACCACTGGTTCATCTATTAATGTCCCTTGGAAAAAAAGTTTTCCCAATCCCATGCCAAACAAACAAACAAACAAACAAACAAACAACAACAACAATAAAAAACCAGCTAAGTTTATAGAACTATTTCCATGGTTCCATTTGAACTGTAGGAACTTGCTTCAGCACTTGCTGTGTCTTCATATATGTTTATCTCTACACTAGACCAGTAGCTTCTCTAGGGATTATCTAGTGGTAGTGAAGTGGTTTTTTGTTTGTTTGTTTTTTTAAGTTCAATAGGTCACATATATTCTATATTTCTAGATATATTCAGGGTAGTATTTGTGATATTATAAAAATTTATCTTCAAGTGCTTTCTCAATAAATAATTGATATGATAGAAATAATAATAAAATATTTTAATGTTTAGAATTTATGTTCTTTTCTTACATGCAATTGCAATATAAATGTAGTTACTCTTCCGATTGAAAAAAATCTGTTTCAAAGATTGCATTTTTTTTTGGTAGGGAAGCTAATCTACAGAGTTGATTCAAAAATAAAGTTCTAACATTCTGAACTATTTGAAGCCATTTCATAAAGCGTTAAGAGAAAAGAAGTCATCAGTTTGCCTTAGAAACTTCAGCCTCTGCCTTTTGTTTGGTTTCCTCATGACTTTGCCGTTCTGGGAGATCACTGCCTCTAATGGGCTGATTTAAGTTGCTTTTGAAGGGAAATTTTTCACAATGAAATATCACACAGCTACCAAGTGAAAAAACAAACTAATATCAAATCTTGTTTCTCACACACACAAAATTCTAGATGCTAGGAAAGTTTCTGCAGTTAGTAGGCCCTCATTTTTTTCCTGGAGCAAGCCTAGAGAGCTTGTATAGTTTTGCCAAATGTGTGCTTTCCTCCTGAATTTCACTCTTATCTTTTATAAAAGTACAATAATAAAACAAACATGTTCAGACTCATTCATTATTTAAAATTTGATCCTGCTAGTCAATAGGATGTTTTCTTTTGAACACTTTTCTGCAAGGCAATGAAATCTTTTCAAATTAAGAATTCTGCTCTTTGGAGAATTATTCCCTAAATCAATTTCAACAAATTATGGTATTTAGAATATACTTAATAACTTTTTATCATTTATCTTGTATCATATCAGACATGAATCAAAAGGTTTGAGGCAAGTTAATCAGTTATTTTGTGACCTTCATAATTTTACCTAAAACTGATCTCTCCACATTGCTCATGTTCTAAAATATGTGCACTAAAATTCCTTCTTTGACTATAAATTGCTATGAATACTACTTCTAACTTCTTTATGTGGGGATAAAATATTTTTAAGCAGCAGAGGCCATGTTTTTCCTCTGTTTTATACAGTAAACACATTATTTGAATAACTGTCATGAACTGGGCCTCATTCTCATCATGGAGTTAGCTTAGCATATAAAGTACTGTAAGTAATTGAGATGCTATTCCTGATGTTATATTGATATTGGCATCATTTCACCCTGTGTTTTGAACATACTACTGAAGTACTGGATGTGTATTTGTTGAATAAATAATGATTTTGTGCTGTACTTATAATATTTTTTCTATACTTATTTCTATGCTAGAAAGTTTTTTTCTCTGCTTTCTGTACTTTTCCATATTAAAACGGCCCATAAAGCAAACAAGAGATGGAACACACATTCTCATAATTTAAGAATTACAGCAAAGTGAACTATATATTTGATTTGACTAAAAGATTTTCTAATTCATCTTTTCATTAGATCCTTGCATTAGTCAAAGCCATTTGTTTGGTGCGTTTCTATAGTGAATAGTTGCTGACATTGTTGAATGTCAGCTTGGTGAATTGAAAAGGATAGAAAGAATATGCTCCATCTTCTAGGTAGTATGAAGGAAACCTAATGAGTAGGCAGGGTTGTATACAGTTAAATACAGTGCACAAATTGCAGAACTACGGAAGAGACTAATACTAGCTTCAACTTGATATAGGAGAACCTGGAAAGATAAGTATGATCAGGTGGATTAGAGGATGTCTGGATAAACTAGAATATAGTCCAAATGCAGTAAAAGCAAAGATGGGTACAAACTCTTAAGAGATGGGAACAAAAGCATTTTTCCTTGGTAATTACATATTTTTACCAATGAAATATAGGAATTAATATAGGACCTCTTAAATAGATTAGGTATTTTTATGAATGAAGAATGTGAAAGTGCTATTTATCAAGTCTAAAGAAGAATAGGATATAGTTTAGAGTTATTGGCTTTTTGGATTACTTTTACTATGTAGTATGTTTTAGTTTGCTTCATTTACAATGAAGAATTAATTGTTTTATTCAGTTCAAGATATTCCTTATGGTATGCCAAATACTCTACTGATTACTACAGATATTAACAGGAAGGAAATAAGTTCCTTCTCTGCAAAGAAATTGGGAAAGTCGTGTGTTTACTTTTTCTAAAAGCACCTTGAGAGATCAGGATGGATTAAGTGGAGCATGGCCTTTGTAGTTGAAGTCCTCAGCATGTGTGGCTTCAGTTTCTCTGTCTATACAGTGAGGTTCACAATGCCTTCTTTTTTGGTGAGACTTAAATTCAGTGATTATATTTTTTACAACTTTACTTCTTCCTTTGAGAAGTTGGACTCTATAATTTCAATATAAATTAAAAGAAGAGAAGTTAGACTTTATAATTAAATAGATTGAGATTTGAATCTTGGCTAGGTGGCCTTATTATTCCTGAGTCATTTTCCTTATTTGTTAGATATGATAACAATCATGCTGAACTTCAACCTGTGATGACTAAAAGAAATAATGTATGCTAAGCACCCAGCACACAATCATGTATTTAGGAAACAGAAAATAAATGTGAATTCCTTTCTTCTCCTTTTTCACTCTGGCCACAGTGAATGGGAATTTCAAGTAGAGCAAAGGCTAAGGCTTTTATGAAACTCCCAGTTGTCTTTAGTTAAATTATATTCCACACACTTCACAGCAGGACTTGGGACACTCAAATCTGGAGCCAAACTTTAGTGAAAAACGGATAGCTTTCAAAGTGTTAAATGACTTTTAATTTTTGCCAGAAAAATATATATATGAAATAGATATACCATCACAATGGCTTTATTTGTAAAATTTCTGTGACTGCCTATAAAAGCACCTTAATAAAATTTTGTAAAGTTGCCTGAGTTTCTTGAAGTTTAAACATTTGCCCCAATAATTTTCTGGTATGATATGCTTCCTCTTTGCCCCTAGCTTGTCACAATTTTAAATTAAGGCTGTACTTTAGAAATCTGGTAGATCCCCCATGTGTTTTTTATAGGTTATCAGACAAAATAGACTAAATGTTAGCCTTTGTGTGATTTGTGGAAATATTAAATACAGCCTAATTATGATTTAATTTAGGTATAATGAAATAGTGAATGATGGTGTCCTGGAAAATAGTTTTAGGTTATAATAAGCTCCTTTTCTAAATAATGCAAATAGTAATTCTAAATGTGATCATGTGTACTTATTTTTAAAGTGTTAATAGAACTATGCTGAACCAGACACATTCATTATCATTTTCTAGGCAAAAAACCATGCAAAGCTGGGATTGAAGGAAGTGAAGAGTAAACTAAAGCACAAGGTGCGTGGTATTGTTTCCTTCTACCCCCACTGTTGTCTTCTTCTGAAGCTTATATGTTTACAAATCACATGAGATTTATGTTTTTAATGACTTTTGAAATATGCTTATCCCTTTGTTCAAAAATGTATTTTTCATAACAAGCCCTCTGGCAACTCTCTGCCATTCTATATGCATACACGGAACAATCTCTTTATTGTTTGCATATTTTATCACAGAACTGTGGAGATCTTCAAAGATGATTAACCAGATGTATGTTTTCATAAAGTTGATTGCCTTGATATTACAATTGAAGTTCTTGCTTCATGCTGAGAATTTTTTTTTTTTTAAAAAGATACCTTTGAAATAGAATTAATTCAGAAATGCCATTGTTTGGTTTAAAGGCTCTTTGCAAAACAGTTACTTTAAATTGAAGAATATTCTTAATTTTGTATATGAGGATTTATATTTAAATTTATGATATTGCAGGTATTTGAAAAATTATGTCAGTATATGTGTATTTTGTTTGATTATACATTATGATAGATTTTATTATAAATTGTTACAGTTTTTACTTTCACCTTTCAAGAAAGCATAATAATTGAAATTTTCAGAGTAGTTCAGGTTATTCAAGAGTTTATTATGAAAATTAATTCACATTTTAGAAGAACATACTTTGTTCCTAAATAGACTATTTAAATTTTATAGTTGAAGTGTGTTTTTTATTGTATGCATGTGTATCAGATACTAAGTCTATTAATCAAATAACTTTGGTAATAGAATAAATATGCTAAAATAATTCCTTGCTCATTTTTTCATGTATAGGAAAATGAGGAAGACTATGGGACCTGTTCTGGTTCGGTACAATATACACCAGTTTACACTTTACACAGCGAAAAGGGAGGAAACATAGAAAAGCGTAAGCTTGCCCAGGTAAGGTCATTTACCCTGTTGGCTCCATGTTCTAAAATTACATAATTTTAGTGAATTCTTTAAGGACAGTTTTGGACCCATTAATTTTTTGTCTCATGATAAGAAAACCTGCAGTATTGTCGAGGAAATGATGGTGGATTCTGGATATTAGATTAAGAACCAGATGTCCCAGCCATCAGTTTCTATATATAGGTTGAGCATCCCTAATCTGAAATCCACAACCAAAACTGAGCACTCAAAACACAGGTGCACTATAATATTTATAAAAACACTGAATAGAATAAAATTATCTTCAGGCTTTATAAAATATATATGAAACACAAACGCATTTTGCATTTAGACTTGGGCCCCATTCCCAAGATCTCGTGTAGATGCAAATATTCTAAAATCCTAAACTCCCAAATCTAAAACATTTCTGGTCCTGAGCATTCCAGATAAGGGATGCTCAGCCTGTACTTCATCATGTCATCACAGAGCTCATAATCCAGTGGGGTGAGACAAATATTTGATTTCCATAGAGTATGAACACCGTGATGATGAACAAGAAATTACAGATTTCCTTTACTACAAAAAATCAAAGGAAACTCATATATAGACATTTGTTTACTAAAACAGTCTGTGAAAACCTCTGTAGAAGCTGCTTAACTTACAATGGGGTTACTCCTGATATAAGCCCACCCTAAGCTGAAATATTATAATTGAAAATGATTTTAAACACCTAATTTACCAAACCTTTACCTTAGAAGCACAGTATACTGTGGAGTTGTTTGCCCTAGTGACTGCATGGCTGACTGGGAGCTGTGACTCACTGCCATGTCCAGAGCTGAGAGAGGGTGTCGCATCACATATGAATTGCCTGGGAATAATCCACAGCTTGCAGTATGGTTTCTTCTAGAAACATGTTGCTTTTTCTTATCATTATAAACTCAAAATTTTTTTAAGTTGAACCATTGTAAATTGTGGGCTCTCTGTATATCTATCACTTTTCAGAGGTAGATATTTTACTTGCTAGGAATATTTAAAGCTTCTGCCTCTATGCTAATGCCACTTAAAAGACGGTGGTAAAGCTTTCTGAATCATAGCATTGTTTGCCTCTCATTTAGTATCAAAAGTATATTTCTGTAGGTTTTTAACCAAGGAAAATTTGTATCCATCAAATTATAATTTAAATGCTGTTAGAAAACAATGTTTAAAATAGAATTCTTGAATGGATATATAAATTACAAAAATAAAGAACTAGAGAGTAGCTACAAAGCTTATTACAGCCACCAAAGTTTATAAGCAGAAGTTGATGGCTAGAATGGTCCCATCACAAGGCAATTTGCCTTAAGTTTCATAACTAATCAGTGGCAAAGGAGGTATAGAAGTTTCTTTCTAATGCTTAGTTAACTTTCAGGGATAGCTGGATACTGAAGATTATAGATGGCCATAAAATGCAAATATGTCTTTGTGTAAGTCTATTTTGTGCTGCTATAACGGAACACCTGAGACTGGATAGTTTATAAAGAACAGAGCTTTATTGCTCATCTTTCTGAAGGCTGGGAAGTTCAGGGCAAAGGCATGAGCATTTGGTAAGGCCATTATATAGTGTCATCAAGGGGCAGAAGGAAAGGTAGAGGGCAAAAAAGAACAAGACAGCCAAACTGACCCTTTTATAAGGCACCAGTACCACTTCTGAGGGTGAGCCCTCCTAATCTAATCGGTTCATAAAGGTCCCATTGTTACACTGCAGTTAAATGACTTTTGGAGGGAGCAAACATTCAAACCACAGCAGTCTTTAAGAATGGGAAAGGGCCAGTAAAGCTATACTAACATCCTAGACATTTGTAAAGAAACCCCATTCATGTGATAGTTCAACACCTACTGTGTGTTAGGTACTTTTCTAGACACAAAGTATGTATATAGAAGGAAAACTTAAAACTTCTGTTTTCATGGGACTATTCTGTAACATGTTAAGTAGTTTCTCTTCATTTTCTACTTATTAAACTGATATCTATATCTAGTTATATTACCATATCTAGTTATATTACTCTGAAATGATTAGAATTGCTTATTTGCAGCATATTGTTAGTGCTTGTGAGCTAAATGAGCCCTTCAATAAAGCCCTTATTCCCTATAGAAGCTTTTGTGGTCACTATTAACTGAAAAACATTAACTTGTAAACTAATGATGTGTTTGCTATTGATATTTCTGATTCTACTCTCCTCACAAGTATTTTCAATTCTTGTCTGTTTTCAACCCTTAATATCTTAAAAAAAAACTTTGTAGAACAATTTACTGGCTTAATAATAGGACATTTAGATCATAATTACCATGGCAAAAAAGATTTTTATATGAAAAAATATGAGATATTTTTTACCTATAGGATGCTTGAAGATAAAAACAAAATATGTAAATTAAAGAAACTCTTAAATATCAGTTTTAAGTTAAACTATTGTCAGGTTTTTGTATTTAAAACTATTCCTTTCTTTTAACATGACATAACATGTCTAATATAATTTAGTTATAAAATCGATTTTTTTAATTTCTGGTTTTGTTTTCTGCTAATTCCTAGAGACAAATTTTTCTTCTTATTGTGTACACTTAAGGTCTACAAAGATATTTTGATATACGTGATAAAATGTTTACTCAAGATAATTAACATATCCATCACCCTCCCAAGTTACCTTTAGTGTAGTGAGGGCACCTAAAAGGAACTTCCTTAGCAGATTTCCAATATAGAATACAATATTAACAATTCTGATCAATACACAGTACATTCTGATCAAAAAAAGTATATTAGGTCATAGAAAACCCTCCATGATAACAGGTCCCATTCATTGTATGAATCTTCAGGCTGTCATTTGTTGTCACATCACTAAGTTACTGGCGTTTGTTAGTTAGCATTATATGAGTTCTCAAGAAGATGTGACAGAAGTGATGGCTATAAAAAGAATTGAGAAGTAGGGCTTATTCTTTTATGAATTCTATTGTTATATCATGTGCATGTATGACTTTAACAACAAATTTCACCATTATGTACAACTAAAATACATCAATAAAAAATATGGAGACAAACAAAAAGCCAAATCATAAACCATGAAACAATGTCATTCACCACCGCAAAAAAAAAAAAGAATTCTAATTACTATATAGGAATTTCTTCATCATATTTATAATTGTGGTGCAGAAATTAAGAGTGTCTAGAAAATCTTTACATTTTAAGTGATAAGTATCTAGTTTCAAGAAGCCTATATACCCAGTATATTTCCCATTATATCAGTGGATTCGTATATCCAAGAGTCTTTATTTCAATAGCTAAATATATTCGTATGTCCAAACATTTGTGTCCTAATATTTTTAAAAAATTTAATGTTTTATTTATATTTTTTCTATCACTGAAGTTTGATTGATTTTAGATTCATGTATATACTTATCAAAGAGTTAAATTTGTGGCCAGAGAAACAAGAGAGAGTACCATGTTATCAGGGACACTGGGAGGTAATAAGAGTGAGTAGGGTGATCAGGAGAAGTAATCTCAGAGAAGGGTTTTAAGAGCTGTAACCATATCTCATAAAATGTCTATCATTTATAATTGCTTTATAAAACTATTTGCCAAAAAGTCATCTTGGAGCAATTCTTTCATTTTTACTTTCCATCTTAATTTTCCCCCCCAAGTCTCCCAGAATTCATGCTTTCTAATAATGCTAATTTTACTTCTTTGAGATGAGTTATATTACTCTGAAATGATAGCCTGTTTGTGGCCAGAGGCTTATTTCTAAAAGCAGAACATGGTGAATTCAAATTGAAATTGTCCTAATCCTTTATTTGAAATATTTATTTATTTTTTAGTGTTTAGCAAATTTGCACAAATGAAAAAAACAGTATCAGGACATTTGTGATCCAATGATATGGGTATTCCTTCAATATCTAAGTTAAAGAATATACGTAGGCCTGTGATAGAACTGGAAACAGGAAATGGAAAGAGCAGTCAGGGAAGAATGTCAGCTTCCCTTCACTTGCCCCTGCAGCACCTGGTCTGTTCTATGTTCATTGTGCATTCTGTATACATTGTGCATTCTGTATACTGGTTTCTTTGCTTCTCTGGGCCTGGTATAAATCTTGCTGGTCCTTAGTTGAACCAGCTACTACTCGAAATGGAGAGGAATTCCAGAATCCAATTCCTTATGGAAGGATGTAATCAGCCCACTTGGACCCAGAATTAATCCTTGGTTCAATAAACTCCAGCCAGAGAAAACAGAAAGAGACTGTGTTATCAGGGACAGTGGGAGGTGGTAGGAGTGAGTAGGGTGATCAGGGGAAGCAATTCTCAGAGAAGGGAATTTCAGTACTATGACAGTATCTCATAAAATGTCTATTATTTATAATTGCTTTATAAAGCTATTTGCCAAAACGCAAACAAACAAAAAAACAAATCCATATTGTTAAGTTCCTAGAAGCTGGATCTTTATACTTATCTGAAGGTAAGTTTAAGGTCAGCTTACCATAATGTTCTCTTGCCTTAATTCTCACATGACAATTGAGCCACTTCCACAAGCAAAAAAGGTTACAAGCAGAAATGAATTTAGAATACACTATTTTCATGTTGAGCAAAGAAATCGAGAGGGGACAGCCATAGTTTACTGCTTGTCTTTGTAGTCTATTACTGTAGAAGCTTCCTTGGAGCATCCATCTTTTAGAAATGATACAATCCCATTGATTTAATAAAAACATGAGCCACTACATTGTGGATGAGACAGAAAGCTGCTGCTAGAGTCATGAGCATATTCTTTTAGTCTGATTTCCAAATCAATTATTTTTTTACTCCTAATTCCTCATGTATAATAATATGAGTACATTAAATTTTTAACCAATTATGTAAATATTTCTAGGAAAAGTTAAATGTGGTTAAAATCAGAATCTAGATATCAGTATGTACTGCAGTAACACTAATTCTTATTTATTCATTTATATTTTTCCTATTTCCAAAAATACAATTTAACACTTTACAAGTAATCATAGAAGAGTAAAATTTAAATACATCTATTTAAGTTAGATAAGACTAAAGGCTGACAGAAAGTAAGTATAATAAGAAGTTGTAAAAGCACTTTTCCTTCCTCAGCAGCCAAAATGAAGAGACATGCACAACTATACAAATTATTATGTACAGGGTTTTAAGTTGTTCAGAAATTACACAATCATCCTAGGAAATAGGGAAGATGCTTTAGATCCACAGATAAATTAGTATCCCAGGGGCTCATATTTTGATGGAGTTACCAAACAGTGACAAGGATCTTTGTTTTGAGACAAAAACTTGTTTTTCTTTGTTTGGTCTCTTCTGTGTACAGTTTTTATTATTTGAATTGTTCAGATTCATTAATATCCTTCTCAAAGACAGTTATATTTCCTAGCCCTGGACTTACTTATCTCTCACATGAATTTGAATCACTTGAAAAACTAAAAACTACAACTGAAAATACACTTAAAATATATATTTTTTTCTTCCTTCTATAAGGCTGTCTAGCAGAATAATATCACTTTCTTGTGTTAGAACTGGCCTCTGAGTTACATATCAAAAGGAGGGATGCTCCAGTTCCTGTCTATTTAATTCATCAAATAACCAAATTATCTTAAAAGATACGTCATGTGCTAAATTTAATGACTTAAAAGCAAGATTCTGCAGGGAATTTTAGGATTTGGTGATTCGAATAATATTCCTTTTCTTAATTTCTTTTCTATTCCTCCATTTTTATTGAGTTGAAATCATAAAAGAGGGCACTAGAGCAACCTTAGAAAACACAGAGAAAGATGGACAGGTTCTTGATAACAGTGAGGACCTCTCTGTCTGTCTGCATTATGTGATTCATACAAAACTCCCAACAATCCAGTCAGAGGGCAAACTATCATCCCCTCCCCATTTTTCAGACGTATAAGCAGGGAAATTGAGAGATTAAGATCTTCACACAGAGTTCTTCAGGTAATAAATAGCAGAATAGGAATTCAAAAGCAGAGAGATCAGTTTTAATGCTTGATTGCCTAACCACTACCATGGTACCTTTGGGCTGAGTAGAGTGCTTGAAGCAGACAGGCAGTTGGAGATGAGGGCATAGAGCTTTAGTGCCACAAGGTGACCTGACTGAAAAAGATAGTAGCATTGATTGAGCTCGCATCCAAAAACAACATCCCTTAGCAATACATGTCATTTTCCTGGGATTCTATGGACATTTAATGCATATAAAATACCTGCCACATAAAAAGTACTCAATAGTTGGTAGGTGTTCATTTATATCTATACATAATCTTGATTGCCAGGTCTTTTAGGCAGTGCCACCATCAGACTTTCTTCTCTCTTGGTAGTTACTGCCCAGAGTCACTAACAATTATCTGGACACTAAAAGAGCAAGAGTTCCTGAAATTTACCTTCTTTATTTGAAGTAGGCATGACTTGAAATCTCAGTATATGATTTGAAAAACAATATATGGTGTTATACTGGCAAATTCCCTTTTTGTCAGAATGTAAGACCCTATGTGTGTTATTTTATTGTCGGTAAAATTATCTCAGCAATGCATGTGGGTTCCTAGTCCATTTGATTATCTATTTTAGAAGTAGATCTCAAGTGTAGCAATAACATTACATTTCTGGTTTCCAGTGAGAGTTGCCAGTGAAAGACTTTATTTGCATTTGATATTTGTTTGCTATTTTCCAAATTATAAAAATGGAATGATTTTAGAATATATTTTAAAGTAAAAAAAATAAAGTTTGTAATCTAGGTGCTATAAAAAAGAACAAGATCCAAAATATGTCTTGTTTTAAGCCTGTGTTCCATTATTTAGCTTATATTTGCTATAGATTGTAAATCTACAGTCCACCCCCAACAAGCAGTAATTTGTGTTCTGGTCTGCTAATTAGGATGGTTATTTTCTGTTTTGTTGATGAGGCTTAAATAAATGTCGAGGGTACAGCCATGAAGATCTCCCAATTAGGCTTCACATTTGTAAAACGCAACCCTTTTCCCTTTTGTGTGAAGATGACAGTTCTAACAGCAGCCCCAGCCTAACAGGACTCCAGGGAAAGGATCCTCCTCTGGTTTTATTGAAAACAGGGCCAGTTGGGTCCAGTGAGAATACTGCCACTGGTCATGGTGCAGAGCAGTTTTAATCCTGACAATGTACTTACCTTCTTTCATCAATTTTATTTTAGAACAGAATGCTAAATGCTGAGTGAACAATATTTAGACTATTAAGACTGTGATCTGAAGTTATTTTTAAAAAATTATAAAATTTTTGAAGAATAAGAAATTCTTTTAAATAATATGTAAAATTTATATAAATTTAAGGTTCTGCTCCATTTTAATAATATTAGCCATTCTTGTCTTAGTCTGGCAATTACAGAATTATAGCATGTATTTATCTAAGTGTATGATACACACATGTGCACATGCACACACACACACAATTACACTAGTGAACAAGTATGCGAGCTGGGCTGTATTACAAGTCAAAATTAACAGATGGATGGCCCTAAGCAAGGCAAAAAATCACTGCAACAAAATCTAGTGAAAGTGGAGGAGTGAAGCTTTTTGTTAAGCCCTATTAAAATCCTGGCATACATATCACTTTTAACTATTTCATGTCTGGGAAAAATAACAATCTTCTTAGATTTTCTACCTGTTCTATCAGGTATGTAAAAGCTGCACAAGAAAATATGAATGGAAGATTATTTTTGTTAATAATATGATATAATGCAGTGTGCCTGTTAATAAATACGTTTGGAATGTAGTCAGAATTTTAACTTAAACAGTGTTTACAAATAGAAATGTGTGTAATAGTCATAATAGCAACTGATAAGAGCAAGTAAATTGGTGGACATATTTTTAATATAGTCATATGGACTAATATGAACTAGTTTGAGATATGAGCAGTTATCTTTTGAATGCATAAGGAATGTGTTTTCACCCTAAAATATGATCTATGAGCTTTTTCATTTCTACTACTGTGCCAGGTGCCATGCCCAATTAATGAATGAAACTTTGCTGTCTTTTTGAGTCTTTGTGTATTGAATGGTTTGTAAATCATTCTAATGGCTTTGTGGAATATAGGACAATAGCCATGAGCTCATTTTATAATTAATGAGTAGTATACTTTTATCTGTAAAAAATACGCTCTGAAGATAATTACTTTTTGGTTTGCATAGATTTGTAAGTAAGGCATTTGAAAGCTATATTTTCATTGAACTTAAAAAGAAATCCCAATATGGTAGCATCTTTAAAAATGTGAGAAGACATTTGTCTTATAGATGATTATATTTTAAAATGCTGAAAATGAACTTGCTTCCATGAAACTTATAGGAGCAAATGAAAATGTAGGTGTTTTCTTAAATTACTTAGTCCTAAGGATAAAACAAGATGAGGTATTCACACCTAATAGGGTGTGGCTCATTTTAATGTATTAATGACAAACTTACTTCATAGGAATTCAGAGGATTCCAGGAATAATAGGTGCACAGGTGAAATAATAGATTTCAGGAAATGATATACTTGTTTTGGGATCTGTGGAAAAATACAGTCCATTGAACAGCTTTTCTGGACTGGACAGTACAGAAAAGACATAGTTTACAGAGGGAAGTAGCCACTTGCTTCTGACCAAGCAAAAAAAGTGATTGTAAATCACAAGGGGATAACTGTGTTGGAGTAGGTGACAGATAATTGAAAATAATACTTAACTTTGTAAAATAAGTTTATTTTTACAAAATAATACAAATAAGTTTAACTAAATCATAATTAGCAAATAAATAAATAAATAAATTTGTACTTTTAGCACTTCATTTACTTTGGCCCAATCGTGAGAACATTTGAAGCTAAAATACTGAATTAAAGTAATTAATTTGAAGAAGGCTTCAAATGGTAAACATTTGGCTGGGCACAGTGGTGCATGCCTGTAATCCCAGCAGCTTGGGAGGCTGAGACAGGAGGATCACAAGTTCAAAGCCAGCCTCAGGAAAAGTAAGGTGCTAAGCACCTCAGTGAGACCCTGTTTCTAAATAAAACAAAAAATAGGGCTGGAATGTGGTTCAGTGGGTGAGTGCCCCTGAGTTCAATCCCTGGTACAAAAAGCAAAGAAAAGAAAAGAGAAGAGAAAAGAGAGAGAGAAATGATAAACATTTGAAATAAGTTAAATGAGTGTGTGTCTGTTAACAAATGCCCATTAAAAAGTACTGCCAAAGTGAAAGTACATTGCAGCAGTCTCCATCCCAGTCACTCTTTCACATAGGATATGTTTAGTCTAATGTATGCTAATGTCAGAGATTTTTGCAATTTATCTTTAGAGTCCACATTGAAAACTCTGAATACCATATTGTTAGTTAGAAAGTTATTTTCTCCGTTGTTTCTCTGTTGAAATAATATTAATTTCCAACAGGTCAAATTTGATTTTAGCTAAAACTGTTTGAAAAAAAAAATAATAAAATCCATTATGGGTTACAAGGGTGCCATCTAGTGGAAATCATAAGTACTTTCATTAAAAGAAGAGCATTTAAATTTATAGCACCGTTTTAGAATAGTCTCTTAGAAACACAATAGGACACACATTGAGACATTTATATTGTCATAAAATTGTTCAAGAACATTCAATCAAATAAATAATTTAAAACTAAATATTCCTTCTAGTAACTCTGAGACGTCATTTTTTGTATGTTTAGCTCTACTAAATAATACATGGCATATTAAAAAGAAATAATGAAAAATAATACTAATTATATAAACATATTCCATATACATTTTGAAATATTTTAAAATGTAACTCCCTAAAGTTATAATCTTACCCTTCAAATTTATTGTCACAAACAACTATTATTTATTACAGAATCTTCCCAACAAAAATAAAGGTACTCAGTTTTTCCATTTAGTAAATTTAATGAATATTACCACTCTTTATGTGGAGTCACAAAACTAATATTTCTCCTCCATGTTTTTCATCTGGATTAGTTTTTGAAGTTTCTTTTTTTTGAACTAGTACCTCTTTAATTCTGATTAACAACAGGTCTCTATTAAAAAAAAAGCTAACTAAATTTTGCAGACAAATTCTTATTTTCTCTCAGGCATCTTAGGATAAAGAAATGGCGATTTTCCTCTGGTTTTGTGTAGAGAAGTGCTTTTAAAGTTTGTCAGAGATCAATGTTAATGTTGATGAAAGGAAAAGCCAGTCATTTCCTTTGTAGAGGTTACTCCTGCTGCCTTTTAGTGTCCCCTGAGAGGGAAATTGCCAGAAATGTCAATAGATATATAACAACAGGAGTATAATAGAATCTTATTATAATCTGAGCCTGATTTATATCTATACACATTGTTATATTTTCTAATACATAACATAAAACAGTAGAATGATACATAAATATCTTAAGTTAGCCTGTGCCCCCATGCCAATTACAAAATAGGGCTACTATGTTTGCAGCCTTCTCTGAAAGTTCTTTATGGTTTTTCTAACATTGGAATATAATACTAGTCATTTCACAGAAATCTATTCCCTTTGTGGCTTTATCAGTGTCTCTGACATTTGTAATAAATGCTTTTAAAAACTGGTTATTATTTGATTCTGAGACCAAAATATCAGTGCAATGTCTGTTGAAATTTTGACTATATTCAACACACACACACACACATTTTAAATTTCTCTGTACCTATGTGTGATATCACACATGCACATATATACACTTAATATATTGATGTGATAAATTTGATAAGTAAAATGTATCTATAGTTATTTTCCTAATCAAATATTTTTAATCCTTTTTAAAAACATAATTTATTAAAATGGTTGGCAATAATATGGTTCTGTTGATTAATGCTGACTTCTGAATTGTTTATTCCAGCTAGAAGTTCATCTTCAAATTAATTAATGAAGAAAACCAAATTCTGTGTTTTATTGAGAATAAGACAAATGGACTTGACGTGTATAAGAACCCTTTTTTAAATGTTGAAATATTGAAACTCTGTCAACAAAAGTGAAATAGATTGCCATTTATCAAAGGTTTACTGATATATTTATTTATTTTGCTTTGAGAATGTTATTTATCAGTCTTGTAAAATTGTGTTTATACTGACCAATAATAATCTGGCCCTGAAAAATTACTGCAAGATCATTGGCAATATTTGCATTTTCAAATATTAAAGATCAAAAATTATGGAACAAAGTATTTTAAATATTATTGATATAATCACTTGTTATATAAACAGCCTTTAAAAGTTGTCTTAAAAATATTGTTTGCAGCCATATTTCTTGAACCCACTCAGGTGAATAATGAGACCTCCTGCGAGTAATGACCTTCTTTCCACCTATTAACACACTTCAGTGACAGACCATCTTAGGGTACCCAGCAGTGTTGCCATGGGGTGAATTTTATAAAGTCTCTGATCAACAGTGGAGAAATGAAACTAAAGTACTTCATTTCTAGGATGGTTTTAAACTCCTAATCTCTGCTCAGTAAAAAGGTCTCTATAAATGGGGTTAGTTCTGATTTCTAGCATTCTATCTAATAAAGGTATTTCTTTAGTCAAATACTAGAACAACTTAATATTAATTAAAATAAGCTTTTATTAATGTAATTAGTGGTGCAATATGGACAGAATAGACACACCATCCTGGAGTCTAGTTTAATTCAACTATCTATTGACTATCTAGTGAATATCTAGTGACTGCTGATTGACAGTTTTAAAGATCACTTACCTCTTTGTGGCTTCTGAGAACTTTCATTTACAAATTCAGAAAGCCTCTCCTCCTTTGACCTTCGTATTCACTCTCCTTTTTACCTTTTTTTTCAAGAGACAAAATATAATATATGCACACAGTTTTATATATAAAGCAGCATCACAACATATAGGGCATTTACTCTTTTTTCGTACATTCAGTTATGTTTGAAACACTTCTTAAGGCTACAAAACAAAACATAGAAAAATAAACATGAATATATTCATGTATAAAAAGTGATATGATAAAGAATATAAAGTACTATTTTCCTTTCAACACTTCAAAATACATGTACTCTCCCTTTTACTTTTTTAACCATCACCCTCATCAGAGAAAAACCACTTGGATGGTTTATGAACTTGAGCAACTTTCCTGAGCTCCCCAAGCCTCTTAGCCTTCAGGTCTATGACATGGTGATGATTATGTTCACTTCCATAGAATTATTGTGGATGTTATATACTGACAAAATTTGTTCTTCCAACACTCACTAGAAGTTTCATAAATATGAGGTAATAGTATTTCCATTCTATCAAATACAATAACAACCACCAGAAAAAATAAAAAAGGAAGAATTAATGCCTATTATGTTTTAGAAGCAGTATGAATTAGACTGGTTGATAATACTCCTCAGCTCTTTTTTGCTGACAGTTTTTTTGTTTCATTTTTCTTTCTTTCTTTAATCTTTGTGTTTCATTTTGAATAATTTGTATTGACCTGTTTTGAAATTCAGTGAGTCTTTCTTCAGTCTGTTGATGAGCTGATTAAAACAATTCAACTCTCATATTCTGTTGTTTCTTTTTTCATATCATTTTCACTTTTTAAAAATAGATTTCATCTCTCTGCTATCAGCCTATCTATTCAGGTATGTTGTTTATCCTTTTTATTCTTCTCATGTCTCATAATGCTTAATTGAGTACTGGGCCCCATGGATACAAAAAATTGTTTACATGCAGAAATGGGCAAGATTCTTCTTCTGTAATGCTGTTAGTTTAAGAGGTTGAGTCTACCAGAAGTTGCACTGGATTTGGATTTTCTTGTTGATATCATTTCCTTCAGTGGGTTGCTGTCTTGTCCTTAGGGTGGAGCCCTGCCAGTGCAGTTACTAGGTTTTCTCAGTGTTCCTACTTCATTCTCAGCTATCAGCAGACCTTTTACATCTGAGCCACACTGGGCTAATGGGGACAGGGGGAAACCTCTCCATGTTTTTCACCCTCCATAGCCGCTGTTTCCTGGTCCTGGCCGTAGGGCTTTTCTGTGCTGTATCCAGCTTCAGTCTTGGGGACTATGTTCCCCTTTATTTCAGGTGTGGACTGTCTTAGTAGCCCTCTCCCTTCTCCCTGTGATAGACAAACTTCATCAGTCTGTATTTCATCCAGGGTGGATGAGAGTTACCTGTACCTCCCTTGTGGAATAGACCTCTGCTTGGTATCAATGTAAAATCATTTGCTTAAGAGAGTTTCTTGTTCCTCCTTAAGACACAGAGATTTTGCTTCTCTGTTGGATCTGAAGGAATGCTCAAAGAAATTGAGGCTTCCTACTTGTCGCTGAGCTTGTCACCTCCTGCATACCTGAACCAGTAAGGGAGCTCTTCAGTCTCCCATCTTCACCTCAGTCTTTCTTATGAGCACTGGGTGGTGAGGTAGCCCAATTAGCAAAAAAAAAATTATGGACATTTATGTTTGGAAAAGAGCCAAACTCCCCTTGTCTTTGAGATTCCCAGCTATTCCAAATTAACATGTTGGCCCATACTTGGCCTCTAAGACTATTAAAATTTTAGCAGATTTCTTCTTACTTGGTTATATGGCAGTTTTATCTTTCCTTGTGCTTTGCAAATGGTGAAATTGGTCCTGTCTCCCATCTCTCTTTCGAAGAGATTGAAATATATGAAATTCAGTGTATTTGGTTACCTGGCAGCTCAGGACCCTGAGAGGCTCAAGAACAATTACACTTTATTTTTTAGATTTTCCAGCCCTTTCTCATTGTCAGAGTGGGAGTGACATTCTCTTGCAGCTTTCTGCATTGCAGATGAAAGTGGAATTAGAAGCAAAAGAAATTAAAAGATAAGATTCTTGGTCTCAAGGACTTGGTAAGATAGGAATGAACTGAAAATGATATACTGATTTTACAAGGGAACAAAGACCAGGTAATCTTTGAGTGGTAGAAATAAAGTGAATAAAGCTGACAAAGAGTAAGAAATCATTGTGATCTGGGAGAATTGGGAAAGAGTCCTCAACATGTCAGGACCACTTCAGAATCTTCTTACTGACCTAGCCTCATGTGACATTCACCATTTATTCTCATAGCACTTCATGCAGGTATTTTTGTCTTTGGATGAAAAATGCATAAGCTCAGAGATTTGTTTCAGACTTGGGGGTAAGCAAAGTGAAACTTTTGGACAACAGTTTGCCTCAACTCCAAATTAGGGGCAGTAGCAAAGATTACATCTACCTTCAATAATTCATGTATTAAAAACACCTTAATTTTATGAAGTATAAGAATTCCATTTTCTTGCTCATCTGTCTATATTCCTTATCTCCCCTATCTAACCCTAGCCCAAGAATTTAAATTTACCTTGTATTTTGCCTTATTTGTATTTGTCTGCCATCTAGTGATCAAAATGGTAACTGCAGATCACCTGGCCCTTGTTGCTTCTGGAAGACTTCTTTCACCTTTCTACAGTCTGATGATACACTTTCTGGAGACCATTATAGTGAAAAGAAAGAAAACATTTAGCTTTATTAATCAGCTAAACAAGACTTACTTCTTGAGGTTTCATCAGTCATTGAGTTGTATGGTTTTGCAACTTAGTCCTACCCCTAAGGCTTTCTTATGATTTTTCTTTCATATAAAATAGTTTCTCTTCTCGTCTTCATCAGCCAACTTTATTTCATTCAATTTCTAGCTAAATGTTTAACTTCTCTAGTAGGATTTTCTCTAATAATTTTCATCCTGTACTGATAGCCTTTCTTTTTCAATACATTTTTCCAAATCAAGTATTGACTTCATGAATTTTCATATATTCTAGATGTGTATTTTACATTTTCATGGAAGCAGAATTTAATTTTATGGTTTTGTGTGTTCAGAACCTAGTAGGAGTCTGATTGAGGATGTATGACATCTTGTTTCCTATTTCATTTTAATCTTTTGTATCAAAGTGATATATATTCTTTATCTCATTTTTATGAGTGCTTTTACATCCCCAAAATCTGCCTTTATTTTGTGTAGTACTGGTTTCCCAGACAGTTGCTAATAGCACATCCTCTATGTAACTTGTTAGTATAACCCAGTGTTAGTCCAGAAACTTTTTATTATTTCAGTTTTAGTAGATGAGCAGCTAAAGCAAGCACACTTCAGAAGATTCTATACCTCCTTACTTGATCCAAGAATTTACTATTGTTTGTAGTATGTAATTGCAGTTCTATATTGTTAGCATTACTAGTCTGTACACTGAGCCTATCTTTTCATTATTAAGAATGTTTCTATTTGACATTAATTATAACTAGCATTACATAATTACTTTAAATAATGTCTGATAGTAATTTACATAAGTTTTCATCTATGCTGTCTGTTAAAGTCTTAATTGAATTACATTCACGCAATGAGAAGAGTAAGTTTTTAAATCTTACATTCAGGATTTTAGCATTTTTGTCTTGTACTTTTTAATGTCTTCTGAAGAAGAAATATCTTTTTCATTTCTTTTATATGACTCATAGCATTGAAGAAAATAGCTTGCATGCTGTAGGTGCTTAGTGAATGTTTATAAAGGAAGAGATGCTAAGAGGCATGGCTTACTACCTTGCTTTCAGTAGGTTCTCAATTAAGATTTGATTAAGTAGCTTTTAATGTTATTCTTCATAATCTGGACCTACAAGTCTAGGATATATTCCTTGCCTATCCCACCAAGTTCTCACTTGCTTGCTAGATCTATGACCTCCTCCACTTCCATATAACCACCATGAATTTAAATTTTTCCAGCCTTTTGCCTTTTTAGAGTGTATCTGCCATCTAGTGATCAAAAAGGTAACTACAAAGTTTAATGGGCCCTTTGAGGAGCCCTGTGTACCAAGTTAATTCACAGCACACCACTTTCCCTGATGGTCCCACCATAGAGACTTTGTATGTATTGTTAACTACTACCATCATCTTATTAAAACCAGCTAACTGTTGAGAGCTCAACTCAAAAAATCTTTCAGAGAAAGACTTCCTTTGACCTCTCAGGTTAGGTCAAAGTGCTTTTGTTGCAATCACAGCTTAGTACAAGTTAATTTTAGTCATAATTTTATGCTTATTTGTATGATTATGCACTTTAATTCATATGTAATTTACTAGAAGGTAATACCCATGAGGGCAGAGAGCCTTCTTCTTTGTTCCTCTAGCATTAGCCCAGTACCTGGCACATGGAAGGCACTTCTTTAATCTTTGTTGAAGGAATGAATATAACAGTCATCTATACCTCATGGATCCTTAAAGTGCTTATGTTAGTCAGTCAGTAGGGTATATTTTCTTACTAGTTGTTTAACTCATTGAATAAATACTCAACAGAAACTACCTACTTTGTATGATACTCATTTACTCAGAAAACATTAACTGCCTACAGCAAAGGATAACTATTATCAAAAAGTAAAACTATGAATCATTTTATTTAGTTAATTAGTGAGGAAACCAGTGAGATAATACAAAGGACAGTCCATAGGTCGTTGGAAATATTGAAATGCTAGCAGATACAAAACTCACTAGTTCTGTTAGACAAAAATTAACAGTCATAGAAAATTATTAATATATGAATCCGTTTTTTCTTTCTAATTATAATTATGCTTTGGAAATTGATCACAGGATACACTGTTTAATACCATTCCCATATAGAAGTGATGAACCCTGGTGTAGGTAGGAAATATGAAATCCTAATTCAGATGTGCTTATGAAGCCCACATTATGACTTTGATGCTACAGATTTTGGAAAAAAAATAGTAGCTTCATTTAAAAAAAAGTTGGAATTGAAATAAAATCATCTACAATATATGCAGGAAGCTGTAGGATATAAACTAAACTATTATCTAAGGATTTGGAACACAACAGAGAACGACATGGATTCGGTTTTCTGTTTTCTATTTTTGACTGTGTGTGACTTTGGGTAGATTATGAAGCCTGTGTGGGTATTCTTCCAGATTTCTTGTACAGTCCTTTAGACACTGAGTGAGTGCTTAATGGAAGAATTTAATTAATTCAATTCTGTATTCCCAGGACCTAACCCTGTATATATGTGAGAATGCTTTGTAAAATACTCTGTATATTGTTATATATTTATTTTCTGATCATCCTCTTCTATTAGTTCTTAAATTCTAATGATATTAACAAGTAGCAACATAAAGTCCCAGATTTCTTATAGTTTTGCTCATTTAGTTTTAATTTTGATTTCTTTCATCAAAAAGTTAAATGTAAGACCTACTGGCTGGCATAATGCCATATACGGGGTTCAATGCAATAATAATGTCTTGTCTTTAGAAATAAAGAATTGTATTATATTTTGTGAGTTGGGGGATGAAATATATTTTCCCCAAAGAAATAATGTTGTGAGTGGTGATTCTGCAAATTTTCACTTAACTCATAAACCTCCAACTTACAGTAGTATGATAGTAAAGTGATGCTATGGTTTTAGGTCATCCCCTTTATTTCTTTTCTTTTCTTTCTTTTTTTTTTTTTTTCTTTTGCAGTAGTAGGGATTAACTAAGGGCCTGATATGGGCTAGGGAAGCACTCTACCACTGAGCTACATGCACCCTGGTCCCTCCCCAAATATATTTATAATCATCAGCCTTACAGGGAACTTAGAGGAGTAGAGAAGAATAGATCAGTGCTATAGGTTGCAGAAACTTGCTTATTAATTTTGGTTGCAATAAAGGCAGTTATCTGGGTTGGAAAATAAAAATGAGAAGACAGAAAATTATTTCTCTGTGGTTTCATGGCTGAAGTGTACACATTCATGTTCACTGTTGCCTGTCTCAAACAATAGCATGCATTGTTAAGCAACTAAAACATACAGATTCTGGCCTTTAAATGTAATTTTCCACTTAGAAAAACTAGGAATCTTTTCTGAGGTTATGTCAAAGAACACAGGAACCAACTTTAAAGAGCTACCACTGATGAAGGATGGGATAATTTTTTAAAGTTTTATTTTGAAATATTTCAAACATGTGTAGTAGTAGAGAGACACTTATTAATATTTCCCAGGTTTCTTTCATGTACTTTCAGTAACAGTCAACTCAGGGTCAGCTCATGCATGCTCCTTCTTCCATCACTGTATTATTTTGAAGTAGAAAACTAACAGTGTATCAGGCTGGGGATGTGGGCTCAAGCGGTAACGTGCTCTCCTGGCATGCGTGAGGCCTGGGTTCGATCCTCAGCACCACATACAAACAAAGATGTTGTGTCCGCCGAGAACTAAAAAATAAATATTAAAAAATTCTCTCTGTCTCTGTGTGTGTGTGTGTGTCTCTCTCTTCTATCTTTTAAAAAAAAGAAAACCAACAATATATTAATCTGTAAATGTTTCAGGTTCTATCTCTAAAAGATAAAGGCTATTTTTAAATCAAAATCATGGTGTAGCTAGGTGTGGTGGCACACACCTGTAATCCCTGTGGCTTGGGAGTCTGAGGCCAGGAGGTCACAAGTGTAAAGCCAGCTTCAGCAACTTAGCATGTGGCACTAAGCAACTTAGCAAGACCTTGTCTCAGTATTTAAAAAATAAAAAAAGGGCTAGGGTGCTTAGTGGCTAGGCACCCCTGGGTTCAATCCCTGGTACTTGTACACACACACACACACAAATTATGGTTTAAATTTTAAAAATGGGGCAGTTTGAACACCAAGAATAATAATAACTATGGTGTATTGAACCATATTAAATATATGTCATGCTTATAAAAAGTCCTTATGACTCACTTTTAGAAATTGTTAGAGAACTAATTCATTACTCTAAAAATTGTTAAATGAAATGAAACAGTTGGTGATTTATCCTTTCTTTTCCCATGCACATTGCACTTTGGGATAGCTAAAGAAAGTTGTTCTTTAGAGAATGCCCTGAAATTAATATAGAAGGAATGCTCTAGAAAAGCATAATTCTTCAGTTCCTAAAGAAATGATGGATTTAGTCAGTGGTTATCATAAGTCATGAGAACTCTCAAAACCCCCAGAATCTCTGTAGAACCAGAACCTACATTTATCTTTTTATAAATTGCTAAAAGATTTATGTACACACTAAGGATTGAGAAGTACTGCTCTAAAATACTTGGGGTGGGGGAGGAGTATGAGCAGGGAATAAAAGAAAGACAAGTTAGGCAAATACTGATGATTATTAATACTGTGTGACAGGTGCATGGTGGAGGTAGGGTTGGTACTCAGTTAAATACACGTAAATCAAGGTCTGTGCAACTGTGTGCTTGTGTATGTTCAGTCCACTGATTTATTTTTCATTATTAGTTTGCAGAACTATTAAGTGTTGAGATGAATACCAACTGTTTTCTTTCATTTCTTCTTTCCTTGTTTGCCAAGTTACTGGGTAACCTTCAAAAACTTTCTTTTGAAAATGTTTCTGATAAAATCACATTGTTACTTTAAAATTTACTAAAGATATTTGTTTTAAACTCTGAAAGTCATTTTATTGTTCAATTTCTCTGTAGGCACGCTTAAAAAGGCCTCTTAAGAGCCTTGATGGTGTTCTGTATGATGATGAGGAGGACGACATTGAAAGAGCAAGCAAGTAAGTCATGGAGTGTGGTGTCCTACCCAGGGCGTGGCTTGGTAGCAAAGCCTTAGGCTACAAAGGATGTCTCAAAGAATGCATACTCCTGGAGCTCAGGTTTTACTCCCTTGCAGTGTCCTTCCGCAAAAGTAAACAGTGCTCTTGGGAACTTTGTGGAGAATGTCTTGGGACAGGAAAGAAAGACAGGCCTGAAATACCTTGTTCTTGGAAAGCAGCAATGTCTAGAGACTTTACTATCTGGGATGGTGATAAAGAAGACATAAAGATAAAGGTAAAGATAAAAAATAAAAAGAAGACACCTAAATTAGGCTCTTACCCTTAGGCTGAAAGGGGCAAGTTTAAATATGAGGAAAGGGGATAATCAAATTGAATTGAGTGAGACATTTCAGTATAGGATAATATCAGAATAGAAAAATTTAGTACAAATGTTAAAATCAATTATAATATTAGGCAAGGGAAATAATAGTGTAGACTTCTTAATAATTTTGATATATGGCAATGACAAAATAGACAGTATTTCTCTACATTAAATAAATGTTTTATATAAAAATATGCATTTCTCTATAAAATAAGTGAGTAAATAGAAGGAAAACCATATAAAAATATTGAAAGTGAACTTGAGCTATTACAAACTTTCCAAGTGTTCATGCGAATATTTCTAAGGTAAAGGGCCCAAATCCCACAGGATTAAATGCTGTGAAAAGCCCTGCTGCTTCTAGATGGCTAAGGTACCATAAAGTTTTGGTTCTTAATGCATGTACTTAAATTTCCAGTACTTGAATTGGTGCATAAATAACTAAGAACAATTAGTTTGACCATGAACCAGTTATTGGTTTTGTGTTGTTCCACTGTGAAATGCTGCTATAGATTTAAAACCATCTCATTGATTGAATGTGGTTGGTGAGCTGAGACACAGCATCTCAGGGTGTCCACCTACTACTGCATGTTTTATCTTCTCCAGGTTATCTTCTGAAGATGGCGAGGAAGCTTCTACTTATTTTTATGAAAGTGATGACTCTGTTGAAACAAAAGCAATGATTCCTTATCCAGGTGAAATGGACTTGTTAGGAGAGATCCTTGACACACTGAGCACACATAGCTCAGATCAAGGAAAGCTGGCAGCTGCAAAGAGCTTGGATTTCTTTAGATCAATGGATGATATTGATTACAAACCTACGGTTAGTTGACCATTCAGCTTATAAAAGTAATGAAAACATTCTTGCCCTTGCTGTGATTGACTGATCTTATAATCTTAGTTGGTGGAAGCATTTAACCTCTAAATAGGTGTTCAAACCTCAAAACTGGTATAATTTAATCACTAAGAATTATTTCTAATAATAAAATTCCTATATTTTCCCTTACACTTACCTAATTCTGGTGATTATTACTATTAATTGAATTTTTTGTCTGGAAGTAATTTTTTTTATAATCTAATTTTATAGTTGTCTTCTTTGGGGGAATTTTTAAAATGTTAAGTGTTTCTACCTTTTTATTTTACTTCCTGGGTTTTCAGAAAAGTATAATAAATGGATTTTTTGAATCATTTTCCGTCTTCTTACTTCCAAAATGAATGGTGTTTTAAACAAAATTGAACTAAATCCAGACACAGTGTTGCACACCTGGAATCACAGCAGCTCAGGAGGCTGAGGCAGGAGGATTGTGAGTTCAAAGTCAGCCTCAGCAACTCAGGGAGGCCCACAGCAACTCTAACATTAAAAAAGGAGGGGGAAGGCTTTGGGGATGTGGCTTAGTGATTAAATGCCTCCAGGTTCAATTCCTGGTATTAAAAAAAATAAAAATAAAAACAATTGAATAAATGCTTTAAGTACATGAAGGATAATAGTATGAGCAATGGCAACCCTGTTCTGATTGTAAGAGACTCCAGAACTTGGCATGAATTATATAGTCTAGTTTGAATTTGACAGGTGACAATTATAAAGACATAGAGACCAAAGTCCATCACATTTCATTCCTGTTCATAGAACGATTTAGAGGTGTCAGAATAACTGTCAGTGCTATAATTCCCCCTGGGAAGAACTTCAAGTTGCCAGTCTTGAAAGATATGAACATTGATTTCAAAATGGAAAAAAATGCTGCTGAAGTAATGCTGTGATCTTATTAAAAGTGTTCTGAATTTGTTATTCTTTCAGAATAAATCCAATGCTCCTAGTGAGAATAACCTGGCTCTCCTATGTGGTGGTTCTGGTGATCAAACAGAGTGGAACCTCGGGCAGGATGATAGTGCTCTCCATGGTAAACACCTCCCTCCATCTCCCAGGAAGAGGGTTTCCTCTAGTGGCTTGACAGATTCTCTCTTCATCCTAAAAGAGGAAAACAGTGAAAAACACCTCAGTGCTGACAATTTGAGTAGCCCTACTGTGGTGGAAAAGCCAGATCTTACTGCAGGATTGAGTTTTCCAATAGCTGTCACTGAAGTATCCCAGACTGATAAAGGAAGAAGAGAAAAGAAAGAAACACTAAGCCAGATTTCAGATGATCTGCTTGCGCCCAGCCTTGGGCAACGTCCATCTACTTTCGTTCCTTGGGAGAAAGAAGGGAAAATCAAAACAACTTCAGAAGATATTGGACTGCTCCATGAAGTAGTGTCATTATGTCACATGTCATCTGACTTCCAACAAGGTTTAACCATTTCAGAAGAAAATACAAGGGGAAACCAAGCTTAAGTCACCAATTAAGGGTCATTCACTTGCATCTAAGCTTCTATGGAAACATTTTGGGATTGCCTGAAATTTATGTAGTAAACAAAATCATTTGTAGGAATGATAACTCTTGCTACTATTTAATTTTTTTTTATTTGGAACAAACATTTCCCCCACTTGTTCATCTTGTGGATATGTATGTTATCCATCGATTTTAAAATGTAAAGTGAATTCTTCTACTGTGCTATTAAATCAGGTACTAGTTTGTATGTATGTCTAAAGTAAGTATTGAACATATGATTTCCCAGTATTTGGTGCTTAAATGCCATTCATTTATTTAAACTAAGTATGCATATATAATTCTTGCATATAACCAGTAGCCATTGTACTAATCTGGTTGAGCATGAACCTGATCAGGATGTCAAAACTAGCCTGAAACTGATGAAATTGTTAACCCACTAATTGCCTTAATCTTAAAACTATATTAAGCATACTTTAATAATGTATGAAATTACATGTAAACTTTGAGAGCTAAGTTATTTGTCCTTCAGAGCAATAATGCCTTTTTCATCAATTTAAGATCAAAATTCATTTTTTAAGGCTCAAAAGCTCTCTTGTGGAAATATTTAATTTGCTTTTATAAGGACACTGTAGCCATGTTTTCCAAAAGGTATAAAGCTATAAATTTACCTTTCACTCAGTGAAATATATGAAGTGCTGAATTGCAATGTGAAGTTAATGACTTCTGTTTACAAATGAGACACGTACAGCATTTTCAGTCTCTGTGTATGCCTTTGCTAGCTAGGGGTTCACTGCAAGAAGGCCAAATGCAATGTAAACTTGTCCAGATTAAAATTTTCATGTCTTTTTTCTTAGCCAATCATTTTCCATCAAAATGCTTCATATCATTATCTCAGATTTATTTTTTTTCAAATAACTGATTTTGTATGTAGAAGTTTTAGATTTATAGAAAAATTGCAAAGACAGTTCAGAGAGTTCCCACAATAGCCCTGTACTCAGTTTCCTAGATTATTAACATCTCACTTCGGTGGAATATATTTGCCATAATTATGAACCAGTATTGATAGTCCATGCATTATTAAGATTTCTGCAGTTTTTCCTTAACGGATGCTTTCTGTTCTAGCATCCCATCCAGGACACCATATTACATTTATTTGTCATGTTTCCTTAGGCTCTTCTTGGCTGTGGCAGTTTATCTTAAACTTTTCTTGTTTTTGATGACCTTGACAGTTTTGAGAAGTAGTGGTCAGATATATTTCAGGGTACCCCTCTTGGAATTTGTTTGATTTTTTTTCCCTCCTAATCACAGTAGGATTATGGGTTTGGGGGGAACAGGTCACAGAAGTAAAGTGTCATTTTCATCACATTATATCAACATGTTTTGTGGATGTTGATGTTGATAACTTGGCTGAGGTAACATTTGTCAGGCTTCTCCAACATTAATTTACTCTTCAACCCCCTTTCTACACTGTGGACTTTGGAAGGAAGTCACTACGAGTCTCCCACTCTTAAGGAGTTAGGCTTCATCTCCTTTAGGCAGAGGGTTATTGGAATAAATCATTTGGAATTCTTCATGGGAAATTTGTCTCCCACAAATTTACTATTAAGCTTTGGAATTCATCTAAATTACATAATTACTTCATGGTAGGGCAGACTAGTGATGTTATGGCTAATTTATCTCTGTGTACCTATTTTCTGTAGCCTCAGTCATGATTATATTCTTTTAAAAATACCTTTTTTAAAGAAAAAAGAAAAAAAATGTATGAGAAACCATTCAAGAACTCTAGTAAGACACCACTGCAAATATTTACTGAAGAAGTATAATTTCAGTTAAAAATCTAAAAGTAGGTTTGTTTAAAACATTGCTTAAAATTATTTATTCAGGTCAGTTTTTTAAAAATTACATTCCAAAATTAAAGGAGTATATTGTAATCAGGATGATTAATCATTCGTAATTGTAAAAGAAGATGAATCTTGTTTTCCTTATAAGAATGGGTTCTAATATTAAGGAAAAAGTTTTTAATCTTTATTTTATCATAAAAGTAAGATTCAGAGTTCTTGTCAAATTTTGCCTTTATATGTTCATTTCAAATTACAGTTTATTGAAATATGCAATAAAAAAACTCCATATATCAGAGGAGCTGTTCTGAGAAGTAAAAAAGGCTACTCTGATGGTTAATCTGCTTGGCAAATGCTCCATTATTTGTGAAAGAATACAAAGCCATCTTTTTTTTTTCCTTTTTTTTTTTATTGTTTGTTCAAAACATGAGGTATTTTTTTTCTCCTTCAGAACTCAGTCTGAAGAATGAGATGATGATGAGTGTAACAGACCAGATTGGGGTGTCAATTGACTTCTTAATAAATAGCATGGCCACAGAAATTTATGTTCTTTTTCTAACTTTCAGTCATCTCACAACATGTTTGGCTCTAATACTATGTTGTTTTGAGGATACTTAGCCACTCACAAATAACGTTAATTGTCTTAAGGAATTTTAAAGTGATTTGTGCCTTATTTTTACATACAAAATTAGATGTTTTACTCTGTTAAAGACAAAAGCAAAAACAAAATTCTACCTGTTATTTCTGAAAAAAATCCAGAAGACCATTAGCAGATATTGGCATCTCAAAACATCAAAGTTCTGAGTACTCAGAGTCTGCTTTTAAACTAGCTTCCCAATATTTAGGTAGATATACTGCAAATGAAGTGAAATTAGCATGAATTCTGAAATAAATAAATTTTATTTTATACTGTGCCCATATTTTCTGTTGTAACTAAACCAGATTACCAAAATTCCCTCACTGTTTGAATTTTTTTCAAAAAAAACAGCACCTCCTCTTTAGCAAAATTATATAAACTTAATGACTTTTGATTTTGTGATATGATCATTTATATGACCTCTAAACTGAGTCATGACTCTTCCTGAATCTTGCTGGAGCTTTTATTATTTTGCCCTTAGATTGCATCCATGGTCTTTCAGGGAAATAGAGAAATATAAATTTAGCGGCTGTTGTTTTGTTTAGTGAAAATGTTGCTAACTGGCATATTTTTATGATTAACTACTTTAGCAAATCTTAGGCACCAAAATAAAGCATGATTATTTTTCCAACTTAAAACTAATAACTCCTTCGTTTTAAAAATATGGACTTTTTAAACCAGTCACAAGGTACGATAACTGAAGGTACAGGGGAAATAAAATAATTAACATTGTTCTTGCTCTGAAAGGAATTGCAAAAGTATTGAAATAATAATATAATAATGTGCTTTGCTTAGAAGTTATCAGCCTAAGATTCGAAAGTCAAGAAAGATGTTCTTTTTTTAATACCTGCTTAATCTAAAGCATGTTCTAAGTACAGAACTAAAGTACCATATCTGATTTCATTAACTTTCCTAATCATTATGCTAATTATAATAATGCTGCTAAGATATCTTTCAGAGACTGATACTCCTTGTTTAACTGATTTTCTGTCAGATAAGCAAGTGGCTTATTCCTCTGTGGGGAATGATGCTCCTTTTTTATGCTTAGGGCCACTTTATTCAGTTTAGTAAGAAGTGAGGGTGTGGACGAGAATCCAATCATGTTGATAAGAATCCAGTTTTTGTAATATGAAATGAATTGCATTCTGCCTCATATATAACAACTTAGAATAAATAAATAATTTAACTTTTTTTAAAAATCCAGTTTTTACTTTTTTCTCTTATCTTTATAATAGCATTCTCTAGAAACAGGTCCTTTCATTTAAATTAAACTAAGTGACTATGCTGTTATTAGGATTTTATGCTAATATTCTAATACTAGAATCCAGGAAATCTAATGAATTGTTTATTAAATAAAATGATGAAGTAGATTCCTGAACAAGAGGAGAAAACTGAATATTCTTATAATCGGTAGACTTTCATTCTTTATTTGAAAATTCAGATTGATTACTTTCATGAATAAGTTTTCTAATGAGAACTTCATTTTGTTTAGCATCAAAGAATCTGAATCTAAGAAAATATCTGTAAATGAGAATATAAATTCAGGAATGTAAGATGAATCTCCAAGTTTAATTCCCCCAGAGCAATTTTTAATATAGGAAAGAGTTTTTAGAAACCTTGTGTCAGTACTGACATTTTTTCTATGTGGAGCCCAGTAATAAGGTTAGTGCATGTTTCATAAAACTTCTTTAAAAGCCAGATTGGTTTTGAGCAAAGCAGTTAACATTATGATCTGGTTAAGGAATACGGAATTATGTACATTTAGACCGAGATGTATTTTATTTTACAAAATAATAGGATTTTGTGCAATACTTTTTTTCTTTCATAATTTAGTTAATATAAATATGCACATCTGCTTTTCTAGCAGATGCCTTAAGGTCATGTCTTTCAGTATTTGCATAAAATTGTATGTAGCAATGTTCTGTGTGATTTTAGGAAAAAATATTCTTTATATTGTTGGTGAGAAAAATGTTTTTTTATTTAAAATAATTATGGATATTGCATTGTTGTATCATAACTAACTGCCTCAGCATCAATAAATATGCAATAAGAAAATCCTGTACCTTAGATTACCAATACTGTTACTTTAAAAGAAATGTTTATGGTACAAACTGTTGATTCTATGTGAGTACACTTAACACATAAGTCTGTTCTGCACCACATAAATTTAAATGGCATTTGTATGGTGATGACCACGTATATAGATTGTAACATCATTTGTGATGAATCTTTGCTAAGATTTATAAAGGGCATTGCCAATACTTTTTAACTGTGTGTAAATTAAGTTAATTTTTGTATAATGTACAGTTTGTTTAACCTTAGAGCTACTATAGATTTCTACTTTTATTATACTTGAAAGAGGCAGAAAGCACTGTGGAAAATTTGTAGCCCTGGATGTAATATGCAAATATACCAAAAAATAAATAAATAAAACAAGGTACTCAACAGCAATGTTAACAGAATGCTTTGTATCCAGTAGGCTATGTTTTTTCAAGCCACGTTTTAGTTTAATGAAGTAATTGAAGATATACAATCTTTTATCTTTGAAGGTTGTAAAGTTGCAAATGATTACCTCTTTGATATGACAAACATGTACGTCTCTTCATCTCTGCTATTTCAGTTCTCAGATGAGAGCCTTGTTGAGATCCATTAATGAATCCACCTTCTGGTTGATGATATGCTGTTTAGAACAGAGCCAGTTTAGAACACTGTGCATGTTAAATGCACTGCATGTGTCAAGTCACCAACCTTTAGATATAGTTTTCATAGGTTATTTTGAGAAATAATCGCATACCAAAAATTAGATTTTAAAAATCCATTATGATTTAGCCATGCCTAAAACAGCAAAAAATAGAAACTGCATGACTCTTACAACTTAAAACACATAAAGCTTTTTTACAAAAGGTGACATGAAGGGTTCAAATGTGAACTTTTCCAAAGCTTATTTCTTTTGCTTTAGATGAAGAGTTATTTCAAAGGACTGAAGATCTTGAGCTTTATGCTCAACATGATAACAGGTATCTGTAAAAACTTACTAGGCATTGAGATTTGCTTCACTGTTCTTGCATCCTTGAGGCTACAATATAAATCATCTCCAAAGTTGACTACTATTGGGAAGACATTGTGTATAAAAGTATTGCTTTGGGACTTTTAAATATGAAAAAATAAATATTGGATGAATTCTACATTACCATAAAGTACCCAAGAATGCAGATATATAATAAAATTGGTCACAATCAAACTTTGTGTGGTGTGCTGATTCTTCTTTCATAGTTGACCATTAATCCCCCTCAGAATTCTAGGTGAATGACTAGAAGGACCCCGCTACCCTCATCTCTAAGCTTTGTAACTGCTGCAGAATCTTTCTGATAGGGCTGCATGAGAGGTATGCACGCTGTTAGGTATAGTAAACATTTTATTAGGTTCTGAAAAATCATAGGCAAATAGTTAAGTAATTAAGGTGTCACTGATTGTTTCAGAGCAAGATCTAAGCCAGACAACTTTGTTTATTGACCCAAATGCATAAGGTTCTAGGATAGAGATAAAATATAGCCAAGTGCTCCAAGGACTGGCAGAATGAACTTCTCATCCAAGACCTACAGTCTCCTAGATTGTCCTTAAGTTTAAATTAAATATCCTATAAAATATTTATGGTCATGACTCTGGTAATTTCTTGTCCAGAAGTAACAGAATGAATTACAGGACATAAAAAGTTGTACATACACGGAAAATATAGCATTAATAGCTAAAATATAAGATACTGTAAAATGGAAGGTTCTAGATTAATTAAAAACCTTCCCCAGGTTCTACTATTGATTGTGGCTTAATAACTTCCCTGAAGTTTTGTTTTCTCTGTATTTTAAACAAAAGTGTCTGTTCTTAGAATTATGTAATATTTATTGAGAAACTTCTGTATGCATAGTAGCTGCCATGTAATTTGAGGGATAGAAAATATTTGTAAGTATCAATTTGAGTTTGAATTTATGGTGATTTGGAGTATGTAGTATAAAATACAACTATAAAACCTTAGTTCTTATCTAATCCAGTGTCGTCGTCTTAGTTTTTCATTAGAATCACCTGGAGAGAAAAAAGAAAAAGAAAAAGAATAACCAGATGATTGGGCCATACTCCTACAAATTCTGCAGTACCTTCTATAGTTAGTTTTTTGTAGACATGAAGAAACTGAAGTTCAAGAAAAACAGTGATATCCTCAAAGTTCCATAGCACCAAATGGTGGCCACATTGGGATTTGAATTGCAAGCTATTAAATATAAATATGGGATAGAACTTATATGGCATGCCCAGCATGTTTTCCCCTTTAATATTAGACAATGTCTTTTTTTTTCATTTTTATTTTTTCAAATTTTAAAGTTTTATCTTGTACTGAAATTTTTTTTGAGAGTTTGTATTAATGCTTGACTTTCTCCTTTTCATTTTTTTCTGTTTTTCATACTCCCCAGCTAGTCTCCAATTCCATCTCAAATATTCTCTCTTTTGTATGTATGCATGTTCCCTCTGCTATCTTTCTATTCTCTCTTCTCTGTCCACCTTATTTGATTGGCATGTGTTGGGGAGATCCACTTGGGTTATGCAGGATAACCTCAGTAACATGTGAATGACATAATCTATTTTGGAAAAAGGCAAAGATTTAACTTGTGAGTTTTAAAAAATATAGAGCCACTGTTATTAACATTTGAAGTTGTTGAGGATATCTAAATATCACAGAACATCCAAAGATATTATCTCCTACTTTTCTAATTTCTCATATTCAAGAACCAGTTCTCAAGACAAACTGTTGTTCTACAGTTTTGTTATGAAATTGACCAAATTATGCTATGCACACATATGGAATATACTATAGTGAATTATCTTTATATGTATCTATAAAGCACCAATTTAAAAACCAATGAATTAAATGGAAAGAAGACCAATAGAGTAGAGGAAGGGGACCTAGGCCTAGGGGAGGCAGAAGGGAAAGAAAAAGAGGAAGTAATGGAGACTGAAATGGAACAAATTATGGTCCATATAAGTATGATTCTGTCAAAATGAACACCACTATTATGTGTAACTATAATGTACTACTAAAAACATTGAAATTGAATAAAGCAAATCTACCTTAAATATGAACAATGTTTTATATTAATGGTGTTTTAGAGTAACACCATTAAACATAATTTACAAATTACTTTTTGTAACTCCAGTTTCCAATTTAGGGATGCTCCAGGACATTAAAATACATTAATAATATTAGTTTCATATTTCATTGTATCCTCAAAAATCTAATATTAAATATATTTTAAAGTAAGCACTAAGCTTTCTGAGATTTGATAAATGTCCAAATTGGACACAGTCCATTAGGCAAAATTCCCAACTCATGAACAGATGTTAGAAAGAAATGTGCTGCTTTATCTTAAGGCTTCCTGTATAAGAGACACTTCTTGACAAACTGTTAGAAAATCGTGTATTTCTTAACTAAATCACAATCAATAGAAACTTGAAATAAGTGTTTGATGATATGGCTAAATTTTATTCTTTTTAAAATAATAGAATAATTAGTTAAGACTGGTGATCATATACATATTGCAAAGGATCATTCTGGCGAACATACTCTTCTTTGAAATTATTGAGGGGTATCACAATTGATTTTTTTTTTAATATTTTTTAATTGTTGAGGACCTTTATTTTATTTATTTGTATGTGGTGCTGAGGATCGAACCCAGTGCCTCAGGCATGCTAGGCAAGCGCTCTACCACTGAGCCACAACCCCAGCCCCACAATTGATTTTTGATGTACAAATAAAAGGGGAACTCAAAGTCCATGGGTGTTTTACAGGATTTTCAAGTTGCTTTACCAACACCCACTACAAATTTGCTTCTTTGTTTGGTGAAGATTCTTTTTCTTTCAAGGTGCATTTTTTCACATTTTTTTTCAAATGAACTTTTTTTGAAGTACAATTTACTTTCATAAAAATTCACGTATTTAGCAAGTATAATTCAATGAATTTCAACAAACATATATCATGTAATCACTTTCAAATCAAGATTTAGAAAAGTGCATTACCCCCAAAATGACTTTGTGCTCTTGTGACTGTCCACTCTTGATTCTGACTACTGGTCACAGCTGATCTGCTTTCACTATGGTTTCATCTTTTAAGAATTTCCCATAAAGGGGTTCTTTCAAGTTCTCTCACTTGGTGTAATGCTTTTGTTGGTAGATCTAGTTGTAGTCACCCTGGTAGTTATGTAATGGTACCTCATTTTGGTTTCAATTTTTTTTTCTTATGACCGAAGATTTTGAAAATTTTATGTGCTTATTGGTGATTGATTTCTCTTCTTTGGGTGAAAGTATACTCCCAATCTTTGCTGACACACATATTGAGCTATTTTTTCTTCTTGTTAGAGACTTGTAAGAATTTGTTTTCTTTAAAACATTCTGGATAAATGTCCCTTAATATACGTTTTGTAAGTTTTTCTTTCTGTGACTTTTGATTTTCCTAGTAATGTTTCAAAAAAAGGTTTTAATTTTGAAGAAATACATTAGCAATCTTTTTATTTCACAATATACACCTTTTTGTCCTAAGAAACTGTTGTCTAGTCAGAATATCACAATGTCTTTCTTCTAGAAGTTTAATAGTTACCTGCATTTAGGTCTATGATTCATATTGAGTTCATTTTTTTTTAATGTTGTGTCAAGGGCCAGATTTTCCCATTTTTCCTAGTACCACTTGTTGAAAAGACTATTCTTCCCTCATATGAGCATAACATTTTATGTCAATTGAACATATTTATGTGTGATTATGTATGGACCCTATTTTTTTCTAGTGATTTACATACTCATTTCTATAGCATTTTTTCACTATCTTGATGACTCTATAATAAGCTTTAGAATTGGACAGTTTGATTCTTCCACTTTATTCTTGAAAATTTAATATTCAAGGTCTTTGCCTTTCTGTATAAACTTTAGAATATATTTTCCCCTATTAAAAATAACTTGCTTGAATTTTAATTTAAACACTCTTTAATACCTGATATATGTTTTATCAGATATTGAAGATCGTTTAATTTTCCTAGTAAAAATTGTAGATTTTTAAATTTCTTCTTTGAGTTATAACAACTTTTGCTCCATAAGTCACCAAAAACTCAGATTTATTAAGTTCATTTACATTTGGATTTTACATCATGTTGGTCAATTCCCCTCTTTCATACTTAAAATTTTCTTCTTTATCTTTTATCTTTTAACTGTAGCCAACAGCCACACTTATTTTGATTAATGCTTGGATGAGATAATATTTACTGCCCTTTTACATGCAAACTGTTTGTGTCTCCTATTTAAAGAGAATTTTTTGTATATAGAATTTCACCTTGTTTTTCTTCTTTGGTCCAATCTGGCAGGCTCTTAGCTTTTCAAGTGTAGTGTTTAGATTTTTCACTTATTGTAATTATTGATATGAATAGGTATAAATTTAGCATATTACTATTTGTTTTCTATTTGTGCTATTATTTATTTATTTTTATAATTTTCTGTCTGCTCTTAGATTGAGTCATTTTCATAATTATATTTTACCATCAGATGTTTTATCATCATGTCTTATCTTTTTTTAGAGAGAGAGAATTTTTTAATATTTATTTTTTTAGTTTTCGGTGGACACAACATCTTTATTTTATTTTTATGTGGTGCTGAGGATTGAACCCAGCGCCCCGCATATGCCAGATGAGTGCGCTACCTCTTAAGCCACATACCCAGCCCATGTCTTATCTTTTTTAAAATTTATTTTTTTAGGGGTTGGGGATGTGATTCAGTGATAGAACAACTTGCCTCGTGTGTATGAGGCTCTAGGTTCAATCCCCAGCACATTGCCAAAGGAAAAAAAAATATTTAGTGTTTGATCTAGGGTTTAAAATATGTATCATTAAGTTATCACAGTCTATGTTTAAACATGTATTACTTGATGTATAGTATAAGAAGCTAACAGCAATATTCACCCAGTTCTTTAATACTCTTGTCATATAATTATATCTAAATATTTGGTAACTTAATTTTTTTGCTTAAAATATTCACCTTTAAAGAAAAGAATAAATGAGAAGGATCTCTTATGTTTACCCATATACTAACCCTTGCTGGCCTCAAACTCCTCTCTCTGATGCCTATTTGTATATGCATCATATTTTGTCTATCTTACAAGCTTCTTTTACTATTTATTGTAATACAGGATTGCTGGCAATAAGTAAGTTTCTGTTGTAAAAATTTCTTTTCTTTCTTTTTTTTCTCCTTCTTCTTTGTATATGTTTTGAAAGATTTTTTTTTGCAGGTGAACAAAGCCCTTTCAGCACTTTTAGTAGCCACTTCATAGTCTTGTGGGCTTTCTGACAGGAAATCTACTGTAATTCATGCCTTCTAGATAGTGTCATTTATCACTTGCTTCTTTTATAACTTTCTCATGATCACTGATTAATCATATTCAGTATATATTTAATTTGTGATATTAGACTTTTCTCCAGAAGCTGAGTCTAGATGTATTTTTATGTCTTCAATTTATTTTTTTTTACATGATATTTAAAGATTACTAGCAGCTGTTTTTTTTTTTTTTTTTGTTTTGACTGCAAAGTGTATCTCAAGACCTGTTTCTGTTGACCTGTTTATCAGCATTTAGGGCATGCTTTTCTGCTTTTCTGTATGCCTTTAATTTTTTATTATATACCAAATATTCTTGGATGCTAGAATTCATTGTATTGTTTAAATAATCTTGGATTTTTATTCTGTATTGCAGTTGAATGCCTTGAAAATCATGTTAGCCCTTTAAAATTTGCTTTAAGCTGTGCTGCTATGGGTCTGGGGTAGTCTTCATTGTGACCTAGTGTGTGTCTTTTGCTGAGTCAGTACTGTAGAACTCTTCCCCTTACCCCCATGTTAGGAGGTCTTTCTCTACCGATGAAAACACATTCCTGTGTTATCATAAAACATGGTCCATAATAAGTGACAACCCTGGGACTCTTACAAAAGTAAAGCAGTCATTCTATAGATGCATCTTAAAATTCAGAACACATGGTATTACCACAGAAAACAACTTCCAGTGAAGATGATTCAGAAAAATAAAACCATATGAAGAAATTTGCTCCTTCAGAAGTAGAAAAAATAAAGCAATAAGAGATTGACTATTAAAATATAAACATGTAAATATTGGGAAAATAATTGTTATTACTTAGACAAGATAGTTCAAGAAGATAGACCCCCTGATTTATTAGAATAGCAACTTAAATGTGAAACTTTTTACCCAACCATAATCTCTTTCTTTACAAAATGATCATAGAATTAATGAAATAGTATCAACAATAAATGCCATATGTATGTTAAATTTTAACTGGAATAATCTATATAAGCAACTGACATTTGGTTTGTTCCAGCAATGTCTCCAGACATTTATTTAGAGATTTTGAAAATGTTAACATAGCAAGGATTTATAAATCATTTAAAACTTATTTATATTTAAATTATTTGACCCTAGGCTCATTGTAAAGCCAGAAATGATATCTTGATATGTTGGATATTTGAATGATCAGTGCTGGTGGAATTCCAACCTAAGTAGTTCCATCTTATTTTATGATTTGTCTTGGGTTTCTTTGCATGCACATCAAAAAAATTTTTTAACCTTTCTCATTTTGTCACATTTTAAATGTCAACAGACCTGTATTTACGTAATTGGTTACTCCCTTCACTTCCTTTTCAATACATTACTATTTCCCTCAGTGCAAGAGGGAACAGTAACAAAACAAACCAAAATTTTCAGGATAATTGACTTTTTTTCAGAAACTTTCTGTATTCTGTGTTTAATGCAATCTTCACTAACAATTTCTACTCTTAGATAAGATTTCAGGTGATACATTTGAATTTTTTGGAGGGAGTACTGGGATTGAACTCGGGGTCACTCAACCACTGAGCCACATCCCCAGCTCTTTTTTTTTTTTTTTTTTTATTTAGAGACATGGTCTCATTGAGTTTCTTAGCGCCTCACTTTTGCTGAAGCTGGCTTTGAATTCGCAATCTTCCTGCCTTAGCATCCCCAGCCACTGGGATTATAGGCATGCACCACGGTGCACAGCAATACATTTGATATCAATTTATTGTATTGTTCTTGGTGCCAAATGCAAGACATTTTGTGATTCTTTTACTAGATGTCTTTTGGATCAGCAAAATACATGTCCATGGTTAAAATGAATAATTCTGCAGCTCAGAATCAATGTGATAATTTGTTTTTATTGGCCCATATTAATTATGCAAAATTATGAGTTTTATTATGGTATATTGATACATGTACGTAACATAATTTGATCACTTTCACTCCTTAATATCTCCCTGTCATGGCTTGGATATGATGTATCTCCTCAAAGTTCTTATGAATGCAGGAATATTGAGATGTGAAATGATTAATTATTGGAGTTTTAACCTAATCAATCCACCCTACTTATAATGAACTGACTGGGCCATAACTGTAGTCTTACGAGATGTGGCAGGAGGAAGTGGGTCATTGGGGACATGTACCAGAAGGATTCAGCTCTCCTATGGTCTTTTCCCACTGTTCTTATTCTCTCTCCTTCCTGGATGTCATGGATGGAGCATCACTTCTCTGTACAACCTGGTGGGCATTAAATGGCTGCAGAGAGTAACTTTCATAGTCTCAAGGAGACATATGACTGACATATAACATAAGCTGTTTTAAAGAACTCTATGTTAATTAACTTTTCCTTACTGCAATGAAATACCAGGGCACCTAACTTTATAAAGACAAAAAAGTTTATTTAACCATGTGTGGTGGCACACACCCATAATCCCTGTGGCTTGGGAGGCTGAGACAGGAGAATCTCGAGTTCAAAGCCAGCCCCAGCAACTGTGAGGCACTAAGCAACTCACTGAGACCCTGTTTCTAAATAAAATACAAAATAGGGTTGGGGATGTGGCTCAGTGATTGAGTACCCCTGAGTACTCAACTCAATCCCCAGTACCAAAAAAAAAATTTAGTTTTCAAATTTGAAGATTCAAAGTCTAAGAGCAGGTAGTCCCATTGGTTTGGCAACAAATCATAGTGAGAACATGTGTGTGCAGAAGAGGAACTCAGTGTTTGGGCTTAATAATTACTTTTAAGGGCCTGACCCCAATGACCCAAAGATCTCCCACCTGGCAAAACTTCACAGGCGTCTACTTCTCAGTAGTGCCTCTGTGCAGACCAAAACTTCAACCACAATGAACCCTTAGAGAATATTTAAGCCACATTCAAGCGTTTTATTTCTAACAGTGACAAAAAATTCCATAGCATCCCCCAAATCAGTTTTTACTTTGTAATTGATTAAATAATGTGAACTCTAATATCTTAATCAGCAAATGTTTGTAGAAGGGAAATGACCAAATTTGTTCCTTAACACTCTTAGGATCTACCTTAAGCTCTAAATCACACATTGATCTGTCATCTTGAAATATTTTTCACTTACCTTTATCATTTCTAGCTTTTATTTCTTGATTAAAGAACACAGAAATAAATATCCCATACAAAAATACACAATCATTCCTTTAAAAATAAACAGAATATTTATGAAACAGATTTAAGCTCAACAATGCATGGCAAGAATATATTTTTATGAACCAAATATTTGTATAATGGACTCATCTCTAGCCTAATAACTTGAAGGTAGATGTGAAATCTACTAATATGTTCAGAATAGTAAAATATATATATATATATATATATATATATATATATATATATATATATATATATATATATATATTCCTATCAACCCCTGGAACCCCAGTAAATCTAAGTAAATGTGATTTTTATCATGTTGGTGTGCTTGACTAGTTTCTTCAAGAGAGAAGTGGTAGAATTAATGTGTATTTAATTTCAAAAGATAAAAAGAAGCTGGTAGCCTCTATCAATTCAGATGATAATATCATGATTGACTTTCTAATTCTGAATGGTGTTTTCTTAATCTTTTTTTTTTTTTTTTGCCTCCTCATGACAAGGCCTCTCATTCTACCAATACAACATTAAGGTTAAATAAGTTACCTTAATTGGAATCTCCTCTCCTGTGGCCATTAGATGTTTTAGATGAACAGTCCATAATTTGTAAATTGATTGTTCTTTCCTCTCTTCAACTTGAGCCACTTAAACTCTGTTAACTACAGATTCAATTGAATTAAATTAGTATTTGGCAGTTGGAGAGATGTTGAATTGAATTCCATGTACTATTTCACATCAAGGGGGCTCTTGGGCTTCCCTTCTATTAGGGAAGTAAATATAATGCACTAGAAAAACAACAAGTACTCTTGGTAAAATTTGAGCCTGAGTTCATGTGGGGATGTCTATATTCTTGACCTATGAAACTGAACAGCCTTGCAAATCCGACAAAAGAAACTTATTATTAGCCTTTAGTTAAGGTTATTAAGTTAGACTTAATGAATTTTTCTTTATGAAAAAAATTTTTTAATTAAACCTACCCTTGATAGTTGATGCTTAGTTATTTCATTTTTGAAAAATCAAAACATTCCCCAATCATTCAAACATAGAGCAATTTCTTTTTAAAGCAGGTATTAGAAAACGAGACTAACTTTGCAATATAAGTTTTCTGAATATCTCTGTTACGGGAAAGCTAACATAGAAACTACCTTGTGGACCACCTGACTCCAATAATAAAAGACTTATCAACCATATGAAGGTGGATGTTGAGCATGGAGCTGAATGAATTAACCCATGATGTAACCAAATCTATGACATGAAGGGCTGAATTGAAACAGAGTGCTGAAACACTTATACTTTGCAGACTTTCAATAACACATATGTGTGTTTCGATTCAGTGTCTGTCTTATTTTAACCATGGATGAGCTTCAAATTTGAGCCAGGAGCCTTAAGCTGCAAACCCTGAACTCTTCCAAGACATGCCCCCTTTAGTGTTGGAAGATGTGGATTTTATCAGTTTTCAAAGGGAGCTATTTGCCTAACATATTAGAAGACCCTTCAACTGGTTCGTAAAGCAGCTCTCTTCAGGCAGGCACTGCCAAATATATCTGATGGATGTTGTTCCCAGGTTTCTGGAACCACATAAAACAAAGCCTGAATACTAAATCACAGAAGAATGGGTTTAAATTGAAAACATGAATTTTTTGTCATCACTCTGCAATGCCATACGAAGCAGTAAAAATTTCACTTTTACTGGAAGCAGGTTGAAATTTGAAAAGTCATATCCACTCCAGAATTAAGAATAATTTTATGGTTTGGATCATACCCTTGCAGAGCATAAAGCTAGGTGAAAGTTGGCTAGCTAATCATCATCAGAAGCATACTTTAAACCAGGATATCTGGGCCAGTCTTGTTGATGATGGTAGTAGATGATCTTGGTTCCTTCACAAAAGAGGTTTAAGGAGTAATTCTAAAAAGCAGAGGATGATGATGATGATGATGATGATGATGATGATGAAGATGATAGTTATATTATGGTTATAAACTGAAACTCTACAAAAAAATTCTGTATTATAAGTTTAGGGAGTCTGATAGACCTGAAGCCTTTTGATTTATTTTCTGGCAATTTTATTGAGAAGAAGATGTGATATGTACAGTTTATTTCAGTCTTACAGATTAATCAACTTCTTTAGCTAATGGAACTTCCATCATGAGGCCACTTTAGAGGTGTGAGAACAACATGAAAAAAATACCTTTGTGTAAACCAACTAATATTACAGATGTGTCATGAGACAAGTAAGACAGAAGATAGGAATAAAGTTGTTACACCCTTGGTTTGTTTGGTACATACAAGTAAGAGTGTGGAAACAATCAAAATGTTACCCATGTTTTTCACTTGTCCTACTGACCCTCCATCTTCTCTGAATAATAATAATAGATATTGTGCACTTAATATATACTATGCAGTTAAGGGATAATTATCATAATACTCTTTGTGAGATAGTGGACTGACTCATTTTTCAGATTAGTTCAGATCATTTAGATGGGGCAGAAAGAAATTTAAACCTATGAGGGTTTTTTTGTTGTTTGTTTGTTTTTGTCTCCAAAGTTTCCTAATATGAAGATACAAGTTTCCCTTTCAAAGGGCTGTTGCAGGTTTAAATGAGACATCATGTATATATTGTGGCAAATTTGTTAACATACTCCTAGTGATACAGTTAGAGCTCAGTGAAGGATCCCTCCTTAATAACCCAATAATCATCATTATTATGCTGCTCTCAACCCATTATGAATGATGCTTTTCAATTCCTACCACGAACACTAATTGGTAAAAACAATGATTATTGCTCCGGGGGCCAGACTGTAGGACCATCTTGATCTCCATTTCATAGAGGGCCTGTTGAGCAAGTAGTAATTTAAGGAGGAGGAAGAGAGACAGGTTTGACGTGCTCTGAGACTGCCACAGAAGAGGCCACTTAAAGGAGCCTTCCTGTCACTCCTTATAAACACACACCATCTGTGCCTTTCACAGGGGCTGCCCTGGGCCAGGGTTCACCAGGGGGCAGGAAGTAAGCCGGCTGTGTCCACTTTACACCCCAGTCCCAAATCCTGCAAATAGCTGCCAGAGCACTGTGACTCTCAGTTCCTCCTGGACCTATATTTGAATTTAATGGATCCTCATTCTTATTTGCCACTCAGAAAGAAATTAGGCATATATTCATATTTTATTAATAATGTACTAATTATTGTTACTAGGCAATTGAATACTTCATACTCCAAAAAAAAAAAAAAAATAACGAAGTACCCTATATTGCCTTGGATTGCCTCATTGACATAAATGGATACATCTCATTTGCCTATTACCGCTGTATAAAAAACCACCCGAAAACCTTACTGGCTTAGTACAGTGGTTTATTATTTCTCATAAGACTGAATGATGGTTGGGTTATTTCTCTGTTGGTCTTACATGGGTCATACTATGTGACTACATTCAACAGGCATGACCGGATCAGGATCAGCAGGCTCAGCTGGCATGGCTGGACCTCTCTCTCCTCAGGGTATTTACATCTCAGGCTTCTTTGCAGCATAGCAGTCTCAGAACCGCCTTCCAAGAGAGGGAAAATGGGAGTCACAAGCCTCTAATGCCTGATCTGAAATTGGCACAATATCATTTTCTCAGTGAGCCCTTGGCTGAATGGAATTACAAGGCCACCTCTGATTCATGAGGAAGGGAGACAGATTCCACCTCTCCATGGGAGGGATGGTGACATGACATTGCAAACAAGGATAACAGAAACTGTTGTAACCATCTTTGAAACCAATCTGGATATAAATTGCAAAATGTATTTGATAGGACATTTGCACCATTTGTGAGGCAGATCCTAGATTTTTCTATGTAAAGTGAAGTTTATTTTTCAAAGATGTTCAGTGCAAATACTCCATAGAGCTAATTTTGAAGCATTTCTCACATAAAGGTATTCAATGTTTTACTTGTTCAAGGATGCAAAGATTTGTAAAGAAACACACTTGGAGTTTCCACATGGAATTGTTCATCTATTCATGCCTGCATGCATTCACTTCATGCACAGGTATGTATCTATATTCTTCCATGAAGCTGTAAACCTAGATGTCACAGACTAATAGATCAATTAAATTTATGGTATTACTATTGGAGTTACCTCTTTATTCCTGTGTTAGTATCCATAAGGACAATTTATATTCTGTAATATCTTAGTTTGTATTTTTAAGCTCAGCTACTTATTTCTTTTTCCTTTAGGCAACAGCTCTTTTTGTCCTTCCCATATAAAACTCTATTAAGAAGTTGTAACTTTAATGGGATACAAAGATAAACATGTCTCATGGCATACTCCAAATGTAGACATCTAGAGACATCTGTCTTCTTGAACTTACGCTTAAAGCAAAGTTAGATATTGGGGGAAAGTCAGAGATTAAGACATTAAGAAGGCTTCAGAGCCATGATAGTTTAGGAGCCAGATCATCCAATGACAGAACACACTCATCTTGGGCACACTGGGATTTTGCTGTTGGCAGGTACAAATGCAAACAACATTCACTCATTATTTGTTGGTTTAGCCACAAAATATTTATTATGTTTTCACTAGGGTCTGTTGTAAGTGCAGGGTTTTACAGTGAAAACAAACAAAGTTCTTTTCCTCATATAACTTAAATTCCAATCAGGGGAAACAGAAAAAAATAGTGATAAACAATATGGAAAAAATAAAGCAGAATTTAAGAGACAAGGAGAAACCAGCAAGAGACTGAGAAGGAACTGATAGTGAGGTAAGAGGAGGAGGTAGAATAGTGTATCATTGTGTGGAAAGTATGTCAGCAGGAGTGACAATTATTTCATATTCTTCTGAAAGGTCAGAGAAGTGGAAGACGGAGTACTGACCATTATAGTTGGCAATGGGAAAGTCTTTGATGGACAGAAAGGGCAAATAGTTTGAATTAAAGAGAAGATTGGAAGAGAGAAAGGGAAGATAGAAAATGCTTTTGCAGATACTTGACTGAAAAGGATATATGGTCATAGGAGTGAATTCTATGTGATGGGACATAGAACAGCATGTTTGATGCTTAAGGGAATGATCCAATAAAGTGGGGAAACTGATGATATTCAAAGAGAGAAGAATTTTCTGGAATTATGTCCTTGAGTAATTAAGAAGATTATTTTAGACCAAATTTAAAAATTCATATCATTAAGATGTTTGAGCATATACCCCAAATATATAGGCATGTATTTCAATGTTTGATTTGTATTATACTTTAGTAGTATGTTGTTTCATGTGTTTCAAAACATATGTAAAAATATAACAAATACTGTGTAGATAAATATATAAATAGAGGGCCTAGGATTTTCCTCCTCATACCACATAGATGGTCTGTACACATAACCCTTACCATGAATCTCACTTAGGATTCTTACCTTGGAATGTCACTTTTGGTGACCTATCAAAAATAAGTCTTTCAGAATTGAGAATTTGAGTTTTATTGCTTTTTTAACTTTCTAGAAAGTGTTTTGATCTTAAACTAACCTTTACAAAGAACAAAGACTATAGTGGGCACAGTGGCACATGCCTGTAATCTTAGTATCACAAAAATATGAAATAGTAAAAGGACTCTAAGTGTAACCAATGTGAGATGATTTAGTTAAAAGATTCATAAACATGTTCTTCAAATGCTTCCATGGGTTGCTTTGTCACATTTAATGCCACAAAATGCAATATATATATATATATATATATATATATATATATATATATATATATATATATATACTCAGAAAGAACATCCACATTTCAATGGTTATTTTTCTATGGTTTGGTCACTTTTTGACCTTGGGTCATTCCCATGGCTTTCTCTAAGTACTTGACTAAAGGATGAGACTGTGTATCTATTCACAGGCATATAATTAAACCTTTCACCACATGATAGAAAGAGAAATGTATTCTATTGTTTTGTTGTTGTTACTGTAGTTCCTGTATAAAAAAAAAATGGTAGTTGTCTGCTAAAGGGCACACTAAAACGTTGTTCCCAGGTTGCAGAGTAAAGAGTTTAAACAATAGCCACTGGAGCTTTTTGCAAAAGATACAGTGCTCTGGAAGATGTTTGTGCCATATATGAGGCTGAAATTAATGGTGCAGACATAGTTTAATGATTGGTTAATATAAAAAAACAATGGTGTCAAGTCAAACCACTATGAAAATCTTTAAGGAGATCAAAATTATCCTTCTCACAGTTCCAGTGCAATCCAAGTTGAATTAGTGTCTCCAGGTATGTCCAAAAATCACTCAAGTCCAATCATCAGTTCACCGTGAGCCAACCCCTTTCTCAAAGGGGCACCATGCTTCTAAATCAACCTCTCCAACGTGGGGGGCTGCCTCATGCTCCACATTTCCACTCGAGAGCCTTCCTTCTCTTGGCGGCAGGGGCTGTAGGTTCCCTGAGTTGCCCTTTTTTTGGAGGCAATAATAGAAGCAGCAACAGCCAGCAAGAGGATGAATAATAGGGCTAACGTCACTGAGCCAATGGCAGTGAAAATGTCCGAGATCAAGTCATCTGCCAACTGAAGGGATTGAAACAGTTAAGAAGTGAATTCAAGAGCAAAGGTTAACTTAGGACAATGGAACTCCCCTGGAGTGAAGAATAACAAGATCAATTTGGTACCACTCAGTATTGTAAAAAGACCAAGGTGTTAAAAGACAGCCAGGTTTTCTTATTCCTAGATCATGTGAAGATGACCATCTGTCTAGCATCTGATTCCTGTGGGCAGAGAGTATGATGTGAACTATCTATTGTACTCAGTGTCTTAATCTTAGTGACTAAGGTCATTCATGTGACATCAAGGTCAAGAAATGAACACACGTGTGTGTGTGTGTGTGTGTGTGTGTGTGTGTGTATTTCTAAATTCATGGGATTGTATTATTTATGGTTTCTTCCCTCCCTCGCCCAAAGTTTGATTTTAGACTTTAAAAAAAAAAATGTTGTTTTACAGTCTTTCTTGGGAAAGGAAGCAAATTAAATTAGTTGAGCCTTGTGGGAAGATCCCTAGAGAAGAGGGACTGAAACACTAGTCTCTCAGGCGATTTGGATTTGAAGTGACAGTTGAATGCTTGTAAAAAAGCACATGAGTTCAATGCCAAACCCAAACATCTAGTAACAGAAAGCTGTAGGTGGAGCCCTGGCAGGAGGATCCGAATCCTGAGATCTCGTGGGTTTACAAGTCGCACATGGTTGGTTTAATGTTGGTGCAGTGTGATTACAAAGCACCTTCTTTAGAAAACCTGAATTCTATCAGTTTGGCAATAAGTACATGAAACTGTGATTGAGTTGCATAGAAATAGTAAAGACAGGAAGCAGTCACTATTTGAATTTTAAGTGACTTTTTTTTAGGAGAAATATTTCCAGCAGAGTAAATATAGGAGTAAATTCCCTTACCTTCCCACTTAGCTTTCTCTATGGTCCCTGTGCCATTGCCAAACCAATCTACCATTACAAACAGAAACTCCATTTTAAGATTCTATGCAGTTTAAATATCTTTGCTATCCTTAGTTTTCATTGTTGTTATTTAATTTTTCCTGTTTTGGTTCAAATCATTATATAATTAATATAATACAGTGATGTCTTTGTACTGTTGTTTTGGGTCTAACCACTGAATCTTGCTCATATTCATTAGTTTTTCTATTCATTCAACAATACTTACTATTTACTATGGATATTACTAGAAAATAAAAATATGGAAATAAATTAAAGTTTGGAACTTGGAACTCAGATCCTAAGGATAGGAGATAAGGAGGAAACACACCCACACATACAAATAATCATAGTGCACTGTAAATTTGTGTTATGATTGTGCATTAATTTGTATTGGGATACGGTGGAGTAAGAGTAGAATGAAGTATGTGATTGTTCTTTGAAATATGAGTGAAAGTTCAAGGATCATAAGCAGGAAATGCTATTTGGATGAAATCATTTGAATTTTTAAAAAGCCAGGGGATAGAAAAGTGCTTAGAATTTGTGAAACAGTAAGAAGCCAAAAATGACCAAAGAAAGGTATTGACCATCATCTCCATGTTTGAATAGGGATATAAATCATTGATAAAAGATAAAACTATAAAGGAGATAAATTTTGTCAAGGAATTTGAAACTACCTTAAAATCTGATGTTCGCCCTGTAGTCATTTTTGGGCTATTGGAGATGTTTTGGAAAGGACAAGACATAATCAGATCTGGGTTTTATTAATTTGTCTCTGATATTAGGATGAAGGATTGGAAACAGTAAAGGTAGATAAGAAATTAGAGGTAGAAAAGTTAGTTCATTTATTGGTCAAGATAAAGAATGACCTAGGTCTAAGGTTAGCCAAGAAGTGAGGGTTGAAGGGCAAGGGTGGATGAGGGGAATTTTGGAGGTAAATTTGGCATCACTCCACATCAGATTGTACGGGAGTTGGGGACAAGCGTAGGAGAAGGATTAAGATGGCTGAGGATCCCATGTTAGATTAGTACATGGATGGGATATCATTAGTTGGGTACAGGACATGGTAAAAGAAACAGGCCTGTGTAGGAAGACTATGAATTCACATTAGAAAAAGCTAGTTTCAAGCACCTAGCACATTCAGGGATATGGTGCTATTAGGTAATTAGAAATACTATAATCGCTTCCCTTCTCTTTTATATTGCTGTGAAAAATCCTGAGTCAGAACAACTTTTCATTTTCAAGTTATTGGGGCTTTAGGAGTAATACATGAAGAGTTTCACAGAATCCAGTCGTTTTTGAAGGGGGGGGACAATTTTAGAGAGCAAATTCCCATTCCATACTGCTTGGTCGTGCTTTTGTGTGTAATTACATGTGTTATTGACAAAGATAACTCTGGTCTGGGAAAAATGAACAGAGTCATAGAGTTGGCCTTGAAGGATCAAAAGTCAGGGACACAGAAGGGCAGATGGAACCTGACCAGCAAAACGCTTGGAATTATCTCCAGACCTTTAGATAATGCACTCCTAAATCCCTGGTTGTTGATTTAATCTTAGTCTGTCCAGTAAATGGAGTCAACTTTGGGAGTACAGCTGTTATCCTGGATGAGTGAGCTGGGTGTGGCAACAAACAGACAGGCAGAAATGATTTGGCTTGCCTCTGTTTTCTAAACTTTTCTGTTCTCTTATTGTCTCATTAAGATGGAGACTGCTGACAGTGGGGAAATGAAGTCCAAATGCATCCTCTCATTTGTTGCATTGCACCTGGGAGGAAGAGGGGCTCTTGGGCATAGGCTCAGAGTCCCTGTGAGTGCCACAATTCAGGAGGCACCAGAGAGCTGATTTTTCACTTGTGATCTGTGAGGAACCAAGAACCTTGCCTAAAGAGGCTTTACTGTACTCAGATGTAATAAGAACAAAAGCAAATTCAAGGGCTAGAATCTAGCTCCATCTCTGCCACTCATTGCTGTCATTTAATGAAGTGGTTAAGGGTCCAGTCTATAGAGGGAGAGACCTGAGTTCAATTCATGATCCTGACACGTACTTGTGTGAATACACCAGCAACTTCTTTCATCTCTCAGAGACTCATTTTCATCATCTATAAAATTAGATATTAATATCCACTTCAAGGGATGGGACTAAATGAAACAAAGTGATGTGAAATAGACAAAGCATGACTTAAAGGAAGTTCTCAAAACATAAAAATATTCGTAGCCATTAACACACCATTGACTATTCTCCCTTATTCTATTTATTTATAAAAGATAAACTAGAATTTCGTTAGGATTTTGCAGTACGACCCAGTGAGCCAACCTATAAAGCCTAAATTGCAAGTTTAGGCCTCATAGTGTTTTTGATGAGACAGTTCCCTTAGCTGTATCAAGTAAGGCATGTCATTAAGCTCTGGAGTCAAGTGGAATGATTGGGATTTTGAAAACCCTCTTGAAGATCCTTTACCTTTGAAGTCCATGGTTGAAAGGCTCCTTTTGGTCTGCTATTCTTCAACCATGCTTAAAATGTACAGCCGTGGAGTGGATCTTTTGATAATTGAAACTACTGTGACATGTGAACTGAGGATGATGGAGGCCTCCAAGTGTGGGACAAGACCTGTTTGGATGGGTGGTACTTCTAACACTGTGCTTTTGAATAACTTTTTCCTGAAAAGATATACCCCATATTAGCAATGACCATCATGTAAAATTATTTTTCTCAAGGATGACAGGCTTCAAACTATATTGAATTATTATTGTTAATTTCTTTTTTAAAAAATATGACTCTTGAGCTGCTGAATAAATAAGTATTTCACTTTGGTTTTCCCCCAAAATGGGTTCACTGAAACCTTGACTGGTTTAGGGCCCATCTATAACCCAAAGCCAGGTTATGTTATGGCACTCTGAGGTGAAATTATCAGCACTTATTTTTAATCTTTTTAACTGACTACTGTATGTTGGAACCATTCACCAGTGCATCTTTTAATCCCAGAAAAGAGATTCTGTACTGTTTCTGCTGAAGGCAGACTGGAGACAGCATGTATTTGCTAAACAGACAAATGGGTGTGTATCTAGTTTTGTCAATTTTTAGTACATTTGGTCTCTATGTGTTGTTTTCCCATCTGTAAAATAGAAAAGAAATAATTCTCGTGTCTCAGAACTGCTCCAAGATTCATAGCATTCGGCTGTGTGGAGAATGGGAACTTGGTCTATGCTGTTGCCCTTCTCTATTATTATTCAGTGAACTTTCCTGCTGGCTGCCCTTGCCCAGTGTGGATTTCAGGGCTCCTGACACCCACAACCCACACATTGATGAACAGTTCATCTAATTCTGAAAAGATAAAATGAGCTGACCTATCTGGAAAGAAAAACATATGGGCCCATTTCTATATCCTCAGCATCAAAAACTGCCTTTCATAATATTTAGGGCTGATGACAGTGTTCAGAAGACTGTGAAAAAAATAAACACATTGAAAGAAGGCCGCCCACCGCCCCCATCCCCAGCCAATATGAAGCATTACAAGACTGCTTGGGAAAATTGACCTCACGTTTCCCAGTGCATGGAAGTGAAGATGTTAAAGCTTTGACTTAAAGTGAGAATCGATTCAAGAATTGATGCCGCTACCATTGAGGTCATTCTCTCATACCTGGTTTTATAAAATCAGCAGAAATGTGTTTGTGTTTAAAAACAGTGGCGATATTTGAGATTAAAATTGGCTCCTGGAAAACACTGCAGTGGAGTGAATTTCTTCAAGTCCTTCACAAAATTCAGCTGTATGTCAGTTACATACAGGAATACGTGGAGACAGTTTAAGGTGGAAAGTTAGGATGTTGAATGAGCAGGTGATTACAAGCTGCAGTCCAGCTTCTCTATATGAGTTTCTGAAACTAGTTTGTGTGTGTGTGATGTATGTGTTTGTGCCATTGTGTAGGTATTATGAGCATACACTGTGTGCTAGTATAAGAATTAGTGATCAGTGGGAAAATTAAACATGTTTTTAAAACACCACTTAGAATATTTATCTTGCATCTGCATATTTAAAACAAAATAAAGATAACTTTAACTCTCATCTCCCAAACAAAACAAAACAAAACAAGAAAAAAAGGAAAGGAATATTCCATATTTAACTTTGGAGAGCAGTTCTTGGGAATCACTATTGTAACAAGTACAGCTTCAATTTTGTGGATGGTGAAAACCTCCCACGCAGACCTGAGTCCTTGAACTGTATCTTATCAGTGAATTAGTAGAAACAGCCGTTTCCATAGTAATATTGAATATATGCCAGGACTCTGTTTTTAAAATTAATATCACTATGGCAGCTAATTTTTAACCATAAATACACTGTCCACTTCACAGTTATAAAGGATGCAAATAAAGTATTGAAAAGCCAAGGAGAGGACGAGGGAGGGGTCCTGGGACAAAGAGGGGGCAATTCAGCCTGATGTTGTGTTTATAGACAGGAAGGCTTCGGAATATGCAGGAGGAGGCTGTGGCAGAGCTACGTGCCTTTCCCCAGGAGCCCAGCCCAGCAGCAGAGCACAGAGCAGCCAGTCATTTTCTCCTGGGCACTGCCCATCTCTTCATCTCACCACCCTGCTTCTCCCAGGAAACTTGCAAGCTCTCCCTGGGATTGCTGAGAACAATACAGTGGTGAGCCCCAGTCTCTCTAAGGCTATGTACAACTGCAGTTGGCAGCATTTGAAACTCCTTGCTGGAGAAAGAAGGAATCTGACATAAAGTCTGTCTCATGAACTCCCACCACATCGTTATAATTCCTTAAAATCTTCTGATTGGGGGTCTTCAAGGAGAGCCAGGAATGAAAAACCAGGCTGAGATGGGTTAATTCAGGCCACCACAGCTTGGAAGGTGTCGTCCTGGGAACTTCCCATGTGATCTCCCTACAAAGCCCTGCTGAAGAGGCCAGAATAGCGACTGTGAAAATTTCCTGTCAAAACGCTGGAGGTAAATGAGATAAAGGAACTGCGCTAGCATAGAGATATACATTTGGAATTCTAGGTGCAATTAAACCATTAGCCTCTTTCATACTTTAACTCAAGCATGACACATTTCCTCTTATGACCTTTAAGGAAAAAGCTGAATTATATTGAGACTTGAGATGTGCTGTGAAATTGGGCACAAAGCGACACATTTGTTCTTGCATTTGACAAATGATTGTACGTGTGCTCTGTGTAAGCACCACGCTGGCTTGAGATCCAGTGTGAGCCCACGGGTTCCTGCCCTGCCAGCCCAGGCACTGGGTCTGAGTTCTCGCCTGATGCTTCACAGCCATCTTCTTGCTTTAGAACCCAGATTGCAGGCAGAAGCACACAAGCAGCTAGAAGTTTGGACACACTGCCTTCATATTTTTCCTCTCTGGAAGCAGGTGGTGTAAGTGATATTATTGTTTTCCTTGGAACCCAAGAACTCATGAATAAAAATTATCTCTCTTTCTCTCATACAAGAACCAAGTCCCAGCAGTCCAAACTCAGATTTCATTATGTTTTGTAAATTTATTATTGAAAGATAACAGCTAAGCATTTCTTCTGACCCTTTTGTCAGGGGTTTGCCAGATGTTTTACACGCAGAGACCACTTCGATTCCCCTGCTAACCCAACAAGGTAGATCATTCTATTTTGCGTCACCTTCTCAGGGAGGCCTGCTCTGACCCCCCTCTTTAACTGCAGCCAGCTTTCTCTTCTGCACCCTGATATCTGTCTAGTTTACCCATTTCCCCACTGTAATGGAAGCTCCGTGAAGGCTGAGCTGTTTGCCTTCCCTTGTTCCCGCCTGTCTCCCCACCACCTGGAACAGCGTCTGTCCCACAGAGACACAGTGATTGACAACAGGGAGTTAAAAGCTTAAGAGCTTGCGCAGCAGCACACGGCCAGCTAGGGACTTGATCCACTGAGAACTTCTTTCTCTTGGGGTTTTTTACCTGATAAAAACCTTGGCATGTGTCTGACAGAGGAATGGAAGCCTTTGCTCTCTGGATCGCCTGCAGGGGAGGTGCTATCTCTGAGGTACTGTTGAGGAACACTGGTGTGGTAGATAAGAAAGGACACAACTGAGGGAGGCACCAAGCAGGCACAGAGATGGTTGGGTATTTTCCTCTTTGTGAAATTAGACATAATCTGTGTTTACCTTTTTTCTGCCCCTTATATCCTGGGCAGGTACATCACCTGGTGACCCAAGCAGGAACTGCCTGTGAAGATTAAGCAATAAAGTAGCAGCAGCCAGTTGTGATCTTCTACCTTCGAATCATTCTTTTCATGGGTTAGGTGAAACTCATGGACACGCTCTTGGCCCATCTTGGTTTCAGAAAGTTTTGTGGATGTTCTTGCTTCCTTTCCCTTTTCTTCTTCTTTTTCTTTCTTTGTTTTATTTTGGAAAAGAGTCATTGCTAACCCAAGATTCTGAGTGTGTAAACTGCATGGCGCTGTGAGCTACTAAACACCTGGAGCTTTCAACCCTGATCCCTCATGTCTTCACTAGCCTGTGCCCAGACCCTTTCCCACTTGAGTCTTCCACCCACATTTCACATTTTTGCATCCCCACAGTCATAATCCTGGTCTAGGTCATTAGCTATCTTTTTCCTGAGGATTAAATAGTCCTCCAGCTACTTTCTCTTCCCCTAGAATCTACACCCTCCATCCAGCTCAATAAGAACAATAGTAGAGGAGGAAAGTGTATTCGGGGGCTCATGGCTTCAGAGGTCTCAGTCCACAGACAGCCAGCTCCATTCCTTGGGGCTTGAGGTGAGGCTGAACATCATGGCAGAAGAGTGTGGTGGAGGGAAGCAGCTCACATGATCAGGAAGCAGAGAGACTCCACTCACCAGATACAAAATATATACCCCAAGGCCTGCCCCTAGGGACTCACCTTCTCCAACCACACAGTTAATCCCATCAGGGGATTAATGCACTGATTAGGTTAAGGCTCTCATAACCCAATCATCTCACCTCTAAACCTTCTTGCACTGTCTCTCTCACACATGAGCTTCTGAGGGACACCTCATATCTAAACGATAACAAAAAAGGAAATGAAAGCCAAACCTTGATTACCAGACTTAGAAGTCCGTGGAAACTAACCCAAACATATCAAACCAACATTTCTAATCTTTAAGCTGATCCTTTTTATTAATGAACTCCCATCTGGTTATTATCTGTCAGAGTCCATCTACCTCCATTCCAACAAAGCACCTCTTTCCACTTCTCAGCGGGAATCACCTAATTCTGCCAATGCCACTTCTCCATCATGAAACATGCCATTTATTCAACCATACCTCTCTTCTTTTTAGAGCACTACTCAATCTTTCCTTCCTGTTTGCAAAGCACCCCCAAGGAAGTCTTTGTGACTCTACACTCTCTAGTTCCTTGATACAGCAATATCCAGTGTCAGCAAGTAATTGGGAAGACCTGTAGCCAAGGATGTATGACATGGAAAGTACACTTGAAGTGCTGCTACTGTTCTTTGTGAGTTAAGCCAAATTCTACCCTTTCCCTTTAGGACTGTAAGAAAAGAGTACCTGTTTATCTATTTACTGTGGAACTTTCCAATAATACAAAATGCCGAGCTTTGCACAAAGTGGCTAATCAATTGTTATTGACTCATACACTTGTAATGCTCATTGCTCTGTTAAATGCATTATTAATTTCCTTGCAGTCATGAGTCCTGTATAGCCCAGAAAATGTATTGGTGGTGAATTCATTCTTTTGCTTATTCATGCATTTTTTCATTCAATAAATCTTTATTGAATGCCTTCAAAGTTTCAGACATAGAAGTTTCTGGAGGTCTGGAACTTGAAAGGAAGGTCATGGTCTTAAAAAAAAAAACCTTTCTATTTAATAGTAGTGTGTATGGGTGGGGACAGCTACAAACAACCATTGTCTTGTGGGCTGCGTAAGGTGGGAGGTGAGTAGGAAGGAAGGCAAGTGGAAGGAAGGAAGACCTCCTGGTGAACCTCGAGAGGAAGGTAGCTGCTGGGAGAATGAGGTAAAGAAGGGAAGGGTGACCAGGTACAGGGACACACGCCTGTAATCCTTGGGATTAGGGAAGCTGAGGCAGGAGGATTCCAATTTTCAGGCCAGCCTGGGCAACTTATTGAGAATCTCTTAATAAATAAATAAGTAGGGCTGGGAAGGAGCATTAGGCAGATGACAACACCCATGGTCCCATTGCTTTAAGAGGAACAAGAAGCATGACAGCGGTACTGGTACATCTGCTTGTCTGGCAGGGTGAGCCCGTTACAGATGAAGAGGTGGAAGCGGGGAGTGGCAGCTCAACCTGGAAGGTGTTTAGGGAACCTGGGCAGGTAACCATGGAGACAATATCTCAGGAGGAGTTGGAAGTGAGGTGGAAGCCCATTTCATGTACATTCTCTGCTGGTTCTTTCCTAGTCATTTGACTTGGACCAGTTACAGGAAACACATCAACTTTATTATTTTGGTTCTTCTTCTGTGTACATGCCAAAAGTTCTCTACTAATCTTTCTTTTACAGCACAGGAAAGATTTGAGTTTCTTTATACCCCATCTCTTCCATAGTAGGTATATTTTGAGGAGGCGATTGAAAAATATGCAAATTTTTTTATACACAATTTAAAAAGGAAGAGAATATTTAATGAATTAAGAAGGCAGGGGGAAAGGCTGGGGTTGTGGCTCAGCAGTAGAGCGCTTGCCTAGCACAGGCGAGGCCCAGGGTTCAATCCTCAGCACCACATAAAATATAAATAAATAAAATCAAGGTATTGTGTTCAACTACAACTAAAAAATAAATATTAAAAAAAAGGAGGCAGAGGGAATGTTTGAGGTTACAAGATACTGAAACACAACAACTGATAACCAAATGCAATTGATCAAATCCTGGATTAAAAATAATTCAAAAAAGGATGCTATTTGAACTATTGGAAAAGCCTGAATATGGAAAGTTTATGAAATGTTAGGTTCCTTGAATATGATAGTAGCATTGTAACTCTAGAAAGAAGTCTTCTTTCTTAGGATATGCTTACCGAAAAATTACATAGAAAAATGTTATGTTGTCTACAACCTACTTTGTAATGATTCAGCAAAAAATGTATGTAACTAACGAAACAGCAAAGATAATAAAGTGTTTAAAACTTGGTCCGTGTGGGTGAAGGGTAAATGTGTTCATTCTACCTTTCTTCTTGACTCTGTTAAGATTTGAGCCTTTATTCCAGAATATATTTGGAAAATAGTATTTAAAAAATGATTTTTATAATGAAAAGTTTCTTTAGCCCCCAAAATATGCAGTTCTTGTTTCTCCCACTATCCGTTCCTTGGCTATTCTAGCCCTTTCTGATTTCTCTTTCCTCTATACTTTAATCACACAGTAAGTTTTATTCCCATTGATGGACAAATCTATCCTTCCAGATACTAAGGTATGGGTCACATCAGATGTCAGTTCCCTCACCTATTTGCCCTGAACCTTGACTACCAGTGCCAAGCAGCATCAGGCACTCACTGTGTATTCGTGGGCTTTCTCATGATCTACTGGTATCACCATTTTTAACCTAAAACCCAAACCATGGCACTTTTTCATTCTGATTTCTTTCTTCTTTCCAACTTTCTTCAGCTGGTTAAAAGCTGTTATTCATTCATTCCCACATTACACAGGAAAAAGATGCCAGATCCCTGACATCCTTATGGCTTATCACATATTCCTTCGGCAAAGGTAATCTAGTCTGTGTCATTGTATTTATTGCCCCCAAATCAAAACCAGTTGCCAAAGTAATGAAGGTCTATTGGTTTGTGTTGACTTAATCCATGTCAGAGGAGCTTTAAAAGCATATAAGGATAATTTGACCAGTAAAAGGAAAGCCATAAAAATGATCAAAAAGCCAATAGATATGCTGAGAACACCAAGCTTATTTTACTGAGGATTTATGGTCAACTTATCAGAAAATTATTTGGTCCAAGTCTACATTCAAGTACTTCCCTCTGTAATTCAACAAAGATTCTAGTCTCTGAAAAAAACAGTCTCCTATAATGAGATACCCTAGTCACCCCTAACTTGCAGCACATGTAGTTTAATTTTCAACAGTTGTGAGACTGCAGTAAATTCAGTTTTTGAATCACTAGTCCCATTTATACCTCAGCCCTGCATTAAATTACCGGAGCATAAACTGCACTGGAGCAAAGCCAACTGTGTTGTCCCTTCTGACATACCTGCACAAGTGTTTATTTATCAAATCGAGCTTAAATACCAGACGAACCCCAGATGGTAGAAGTGCCAACTCCCACTGTGTCCCATCCAACAAAAGTGGATGCCAGGTCATCATGCCCCGCCATGCCATGCCAGCTTTGCCCCAGGCCCAATTCTGGAGATTGCATTTTATCGACCAGACTCAAATTGGCTTCCCCTAGCGTAGGTGATAAAGTGTGGCGTCAGGTCACCCATGTAAAATATATTACTTTAACTTTGACAGCTTGTCATTGAAGTCCTTGTTTATATAATCTATTGTGCCATTGACTCCATTCTTATTTTAAAAAGCAAACCTAGAAATAAAAACCCTTTCTTTTGCTGTTTTGTTGATGAATGTCTATACCCTGCTCCTTCCCTTAAATAATCTCAGAAGTAGCCATTTTTATTGTCACTGTCAGTTTACATCAAATTATCAGACTTCCAGTTTTAAACTCTGCCTCACGGAAGATGAAGCACACACACCATGCTTTAATGGGAAGCCTTTCACTGCACAGCCTTCTCCTTTCCAAAGAGTTTTAGACTCGGTATGTCTAAACAGAGAGGGATCTTGTGGAGCTATGGCTGGGTAGATCTGAAGTGAGCATTACCAGAATCTATGAGACAGCAGCAACCGAAATCATCAAGGTACCTGAAAACTAGCAAAAACCAAAACTTTCACACTGTGAGGATTTGTTGAAATAATATTTACTTTTAGAGATACAAAAAAAAAAAAAAAAAAAAAGTCTTTCTGAAGTTGGGCTTTCAAATTCCAAATAAGCCATTTGGGGAAAACTCTGTAAGTTTCAAAGTTAGCAGGAGGGGAAAAAGCAAGCAAACAAAAAAACAAACAAAACATTGCTTCACTTTCCTAGCCATTTACTAAGTACCCAAACACATGACAGGGGGAAAGATATATTTATATTAGTACTAAGCATTCCTTCTTGGAGGAGACCAAAATAAAGTCTAACAGCATTTTCCTATTAGCTTAAAAGTACTGCCAAACTAAAATCGCTCTTTCTCTACATAAAGATTTAGCACAGAATTTACAAGCCATTATAAAATTAGTTCAGACAATATAGGCAAAATGGTTACTTTATATTTTGGGATTTCTAAGTCTATATAAAATATGTAAAGTAAATATGTATGCATAACGTCTCCACCTTCTTTAAAAAGAGGTCCTTGCCCAAGAAAGGATGGGAGATAGAGGCATTAGGAAGTTTGATACTCTCCTAAAAAAGGCTCACAGGGCAAATTACATAAAAACTCTTCTTTACCATTGGCTGTTTTAATAAAATGAAAATCACATTCCCTGCTTCCTACCCATTTCAGAGACTTATTTAAGAGGAAATTAGATGATCCGGCTAAAGTGCTTTATTATATTTTGGTTTTACAATTTATTAGAATTCTCAAAATATAAGGTTCTTTTTCTGGATAATCTTGTCAATTTTGGTATTTTCTCATATTCTATGTCATACTGACATTTGAATTATTTACATTATTTTTTCTGAATTTTTGAAGTAATTGCTAAGATATTCCTCTTCCTAACTTTAATAATCTAAAACCTAGGAAAATTTTGTTTCCTTAACTCCCAAAGGAACTTTGAGAATTCAAATGATAAACTCAGCCTCTTCGATTTTGCGGTTCATCACGATTCCCTCTTCTTTTTTCCCACACCCCAGAATAACACTCCCTTCCCTGCCCCTTTAAAAAAAAATATTTCCCTTGGGTCTATAACTTTTCTATTCAATCACCATTTAGATTACTTGTCCTCAGGGACATGGCTGTTAGGAGCCGCAGGAAAAAAATCGTGATTAGTCACTGGTTTCAAAAAAATCCTCCCCAATCCTGTTTACAAGGATAGATGCCAATTCTCCAAACGTGCTCCATGCTCATGTTCTTTTCAGGGTCATTCTGCTAGCACAGCACAGATTAAACACACAGCCTCGGTATTTTCAGTGTTGTGAGGAGACACATTTACATTCCACTGACAGCACTGGGTGTAAAAGGAAGCCATCTGCTACGATTCAACATCTTCACAAGGAGTAGCTACAACTTCGCAGAGAGAAGTTGAGAGAAAAGCAGTCACTCACGACAGGGCTCACCTCCGTCCAAGTACTCTTCTTTGTGTGGTGGTAGACCCCAGCAGAAATCAGCACCGTCCTAAAAGGCATTTTTATTCCTAATGGTTCTTAGAAGTTGGTCTTGTTTCACATGGTTTCATTGTTCTCTTAAAAGATGTTAGCTGATAATTTTAGGGCCCTTTTCCTAGTTTCAGGAACCCACAATAAATATATTAATTTTGCTACAAAGATGACAACGAGGTCTTTGCTTATTTGTGCATTCTATCTGGGCAATTAATCTTTTCCAACATCTAGTTCATTTTCTACAAAGGAATCATTTCTGGAAAATCCTTTTTCTAAATTAAAATGTGGTATATAGGGAAAAGAGAAAAGTCATTACAAACTGAAGACTGAGTATACTCCCAGCATTTTGCTCACCCTGTTTTAATTTTCACAACCATCCGAGGAGATAGTGATTATCTAAAAGAGGATTTAAGCAATTCATCCTAATTCATCCAGCTAGTAAGCCACAGACTTGCCATCTAAATTGTTAGCCCTTGTTTGGTTTTGCCCTGGGGCATGTGAAGTAGAGCACTGTATAGATGGAACCCCAAATCTACTCTGTAATTTCAATTGTCACCCTTAGTTGGCATATTTATTCATGGAGAGAAGAGAATCAGTGGTTATTTTATATTTCATGTCTCTTTCTGTGTACAGTGCTTTTATAGCCAGTCGCATTTCCCTGCTTGTAGAAGTTTGTTTAATTACTTGAAGGCTTCACACGTGAGAACAAGCTTCAGTAAAGCATGCCGATGGGTAGGTGGGCTTCTTTGGTGAGTTCTAGGAGGGTGCCCAGCACACAGTGGGTGTCTGGGCAGTAAGCTGTCTCTACAGTGCCTGCCTGCGTAAATGCTGAAAAACTCAGCAGGAGAACAAAGAAAAGGACCCATAATTCACAACTTTCAGTCCTGTGCTTTTAACACCCAGCATGTCTATCAAGAAATAAAATAACTAAACAATGTAGACAACCTCCCAGGGTTGCTGCTTGTATAAAACAGCCATGTGCTATGCTCGCTCCAGTTTTAACACAACGTTAGCAGGCGATGATTAAGAAGGTAGCTATTTCAGTGCTTCACAGTGTCAGAAAACAAGGTATCGAGCCATCAACTCCCTTTTTAGGTGCAGCACTTAGATTGCAGCCATGTATTGCTTCCAACTGTAAATATTAACAGGGAAGTAAAGAGAGAGCTCTTCCATTGGCCATGGGCTGCCTGAGCTCAGCATATTATATGACACTTCGGCATTATTTGCTGAGATGTAGATAATTTTACTTCTTGTTAACAAGTTTCTGTGTATTTTTACTCCATCAGCAGGTTCTTGAATCAATGCCTACAGGAGATTTGACTAACATCAGCATAATTTGACTTTGATGGAAAGTTTGAAATTTATTCATAATTAAAAACTATACATCCATTTCCCAATTTCCCAGTAATGGAAGCTAATTCTTTTGGGTATCATAGTATTTATACATGGTTCCCTAAAATGCATTGGTTCCTTTGTTCTGACTAACTCTAGGAGTTCATGTTTTTATAAGGATAAAGAAGAATATTTTGGGGGCAAACTAAAGAGGCCTTTCATATTTGACTCCTGGAGTTTTGGAGAACTGCAGAGTGATTTTTACTCCTTTTGAGACACTGACTTTTAAAATAATTTTTAATAAATGTAATATTAAAAAGGGACCTGAACATTATTTATAGGAAAATATACACATTTCACTACATAAAAAATTAAATATTATTATTTATCAAGTATATAAAGTATACATGGACAGTGCCTGAATTCAATAAACGCCTTTTGAGGGGCTGGGGTTATGGCTCAGCAGTAGGGCGCTCGCCTTGCATGTGCAAGGCCCTGGGTTCAATCCTTAGCACCACATAAAAATAAATAAAAGTTATTGTATACAACTACAAATAATAAATATTTAAAAAAATAAACGCCTGTTGATAAGGATTGTGATACAGTATATAAATGCACTTGTCTCATTGCAATGGCACATTACTGCATATAGAAAGTCAGATGAGAAAAGTTGTCCCATATTCCCATTTACAAAATCAAGTAAGACAGCAGTAACCATGTATAGGATGTTAAAAATCTAACTACTTTTATTTGTAAGGATATACTTTTAATCTTATGGAGCAAAAATTCGAATTGGCATGTTCTCTGCCATGAACTTTTGCAGTTCATAACATATCACACTTTTTTTTTAACTTAAGATATGATTTCAAGGCCTGCACTTTCCTATATACAGAAAGCTAGAGTCAAACAACATACCATTTCCATTTTCCCTTCATGTTGTTAGCTTCTGCGTTCATAAAGATCCTTAGGTACTCAAATTGTTTTAAACTGAACTGACAAATTAGATGGCATTGTAAAACAAATGTGGAACTTCTCCATATGAGTGATGATCAGTCCTGACACACCTAGGTGATACTTGAAATGTTTTCCAGGCAGATATCTATAGACCTATGTGTCAGGCCTAATCTAGCCCTCTCTGAACCAAGAAAACTCAGTTGGAGTTTGTGGTTATGAATGCAGTCTGCAGGTATTGGAATGAGTAAATTAGTTTATAGTCTTTAAAAGGGAATGAAATCAAGGATGGTGTCTTTGTTATACTCTGTTCTGCCAACAGTACTATGTGAGTTACACTCAGGATACAACCTACTCTCCCTCAAAGAATATTTAATTCAAAGAGGTAGAGCTCCCTGCTCAAATGCTTTGCCATATGTGACTACGAATCACCTTCATGGCCCTTGTAACCTATTCCCAGGCCCTTTACATCCCAGAGTGTCTCTTTCTACAGGTGCACATATTTTTTTCCATTGGAGGAGGAATGGCTTGTCCTCCCCAGTCATGTTGAAATCCTATGAAAGACTCACTTCTGTTTCAGGCAGAAGACTAATAATACGCAATTATGTACAGAAGCCAGATCTCTTCAGCTCACCTCACTAGGTGAATGTGAAGCTCAATGTCATTACTTTGGGTTCTGCAAATAAAATTTTAAATTGAGATGCTTATATTGGTTTCTATAATTTGAGAGCATTTATATTGGTAATTAAGTGGCAATACGGTTAAATCAGCCAAACAAACACAACCTTCAACCTCAAGAAGCTGCAAATTAAGATAATTTACATACTGCCAGCTGTGATTAACTCTAGCATTTATAGGACTTAATAGTAAAAATAAATAGATACAGATCCTGCTAAGGACACACAGCAAATTTTACAATCTCTTTCCCATTTTCTTCCTCTTTTGCTCCTAGAATTGTTCTTTAAAAAAAAAAAAAAATCCACTGTTTCTTGGGCATTGTTGGTCTCATGGAAACCTTGTATTTTTGTGAACTATGTGTAATTGTATCTATTTTTAAAAACTCATTTTAAATTTAAGAAATAGGAACACTTTTAAAATTTTCTGGTTAAAAAAAAAAAGACCTTTAAAGGTTTCATTTAACAAATTAGAAACCCAGAATTATATATTGGATGGGGCGAAATGAGGATTTAAGCTTGAATTAACTAAGTGACTTTCAATCAATCACTTAATTACTTCAAACCTTAGTTTTTGCATCTATAAAGTGGAAGTAATGGAACTACTGATAGTTAGGATTAAAGAGATACTGGATGGTGAATCCTTCCCATCACCACTAGAGCCCCAAGTCAGAGGGGATACATCTCCATGAAGGAAGAAACGCCATGGGAATCCTGCCCATCTGATTCCTGAGGTTCCTGTGCACTGGGCTAATGTCTTTCAGTAAAGGTTCTGCTTTTATAATATCTGGCTTCCTTGGCTCTGAAAGTAGATCCCACTAGTCATAGATATGTTCAGACTGCCCACCGTTCAGTATAGTACACATTTTGTATTGATCTACTCAATTGGGACATTTTCTAAAGTGAGTTTACATAGTTTCTCCATTTTATGTGCTTTAAGATAATGAACAATAACATTAGTCTATTTCGCCAGAGACTGATGATCCAGGAAATTTGCTCAGGATTTTTTGTTTGGTTGTTTATTTGTTTTAAAGGAAGGGAGATTTAAACCGATTATTCTCAAACCTTCCCAGAATAAAACATGTCTTTAGTCCTTTGATAGAAACAGAGAAAGAGCATCACAGGCCTGAAATGTTAATTAATGAATAAGAACATTAGAAGGAATTTGAATGATTTTTTTTTAAAGAGCTCAAAACAAAACTATGTGTAGAGAAAACTTTTAATTAGAAAAAAAATCAAAACCTGGGCTAAATAATATGCATATTTAATAGGAGAGTTAACAGAGCAAATTTCTCCAAGTGTTTGCTCAAGAAAAACTTTTTGTCTGCATTGTATTATTTACACCCCCCCCCCCCCCCCCCGCCACACTCACTATAGCAATGAACCATCTACATGGTTTGAGTTCCTTCATGGAAGAATAAGTCTAAGAATATGATTGAGGATTTATTATTGAAGATAAAAGCATCATTAAGGAAAGTTGCTACATTTTGACAAAAAGTCCTGCTATGTTATGAATATTGTGTCTCCCTGAAATTCAAGATGATGGTATCACTACATAGGACCTTTGGAAGGTGTTCAGGTCACAAAGGTGGAGCCCTCAGGAATGTCCCTTCCATCATGTGAGAACACAGAAAAAAAGACAAAATCTAAAAATGGGAAGCAGATTCTCATCAGATACCATACCCTCCAACACCTTGATCTCACACTTCTCAGCTTCCAGAACTGCAAGATATAAATTTCTGCTGTTTATAAGCCACCCAATCAATGGAATAGTCTCATACAGATGCCTTCCAGTCAGTAAGTGGGAGCCAGCAATAATCACAAGCTGCAGGAAATAGTTTTGAGGAAACTATAGCTCAGGCCTAAATCACAGAGTTCTGAAAGGCTCTTCTACTCTGCCTTAATTTTCACAGAAACTTGAGCAATTTAATCCATCCTCTAGCCCTCTGCTTTGTTTACCCACTTTATATCCCATTATGGCAGCATTCTTTGCCTGTTCCAGTCAGGCCTATCTAATCTCTGTTCTTTTCCCATATAAACTTTTCTTCCCACTATTACGTCTTTACTTGGGCCATTTTTTTTCTCTTTTGAATGCTCTCCCAATTTCTGTCCTATAAATAATCTTCCTCATATTTCATGGCCTTGTTTAATTCCCATATCCTCCACGAAAACTTCCCCTGTTGCAATAGCTTGTAGAGATCAGACTTCTGTGAATTTATGTGTGCTTTTACCCAGTGACATAAATTAGGGATTGTTTTTGATATGTTTTTTAGTTTAGTTTTTTAGTTTCTTCTTCCTCTTTTTTTGTTCCCTACAATGAGATTACAGTGTCCTTGAAGTTATTATGGTAGGGATTATATATTGTATTTCTAACTTTCTGCTTACTTTCCTCCCTCTCTGCCTACATCCTCCCCGTCGCTGGAGGCATTGAAGAAACAAATGCGTAGATGAAATGGTCACTTGGGGAAGATGCTGGCATTCTTTTGGTTGCAGGGGACATGCGGAAGTCACTATCTCCTACAGTTCTCTGCATTTCATGGGACCTATAAAAGGACAGAACATTGGATTTCCTGCCTTGGGGCTCAGAATGTCAGCTTGTCCCACAGGGAGCAGTTACTATATAGGAAGGTGGCTTAGAGGGAGGCTGAATTGGCAGGGAGGAGGTGGGAGTGCACAGTACAAACCCTGCTGCTCAGCTGAATTTGGGAAGGGGAGAACATTTGGAAAATGTTTTGTAAGTCTGTTTTTTTTTTTTCCCCTGATAACTAGATTTGTGAGAAATTATCAATTTTGGTCTTTGTAATGGTACATTGAGACCAAATGCAGTCCTCTCTAGCCCTGTCCCTGAGCTATTGTGGCTGCACCAGCGCTTTTTCTACTCATGAGCTCTTCCAGATCTTTCCTGGATCCTGCTTTTCTTCTGGAACCACCTGCTCTTCCTTGGCATATTTTCCTCTGTCCTTGCTTGGGACCTTTTCAGCAATCTTGATTATCTTTTTGGGCCAGTGCCTGAGATTTCCTTTCTTCTCTCACATCTCAAGCCTTGTTCAGGAATCCCTAAGGAAGTCTATGGCTTTAATGATTGTTTCCTATTCTCTACCTTCACAAATGTAAAAAATGCAGTTATAGAAAGAACTAGTAATTGATCAAGGCAAAGAGGATCATTATGAACACAATATGGCACTTATATTGTTTCTTAAAAACATGAGTATTCTCAGCTCTTTCTTCAGACAGGAGCACAATTTGTAAATTTCTCCAGTGAAAATAATTTTAAAACAACACTTCGATGACAAGGAAATAATCAAATAAAACATAAAAGCAGGTCAAGAGAAAATGTGTTTTCTGAAGAAAATTCCTATGCAGTCTTTAGGTCCTGAGTCAAATGTCCTCTGTGGGAAGATTTTTCTGTGCTCCCCACTCTTGGAAATATTGTACTTTTTTCATCTGTGCATACCACATACCACTCATTCATCCATTCCTTTATTCCTTCAGTAAATAATGAAGCTCTCCTCTGCCATGCATGATTACCAGGCACTGAATTTATGAAAGATAAAGAAGACATTTTCTCCTGTCTCTTTGGTTTATGTTCTCGCCAGTAAAATGGAAGAAGTCTTAAGACTTCTGTGAATAATGAATAAGATAATGTGCATAAGGCCATAGAATAATTTCTGGCTCAGAATGACAAATCAGCCTTCATTAATTAGTGTTATTATAAGATGTTGTGACAGAGGTGTATTTAATGTTCTGGGAACAAGACCCTCCAAATACTGATTGCGGTGGGGGAAGCCAGGAAGTCTTCATTGGAGAATTTTGAAAATGTATATTTGACTAGGCAAAGAAGAATGAAATGAGGATTTTAAAAAGAATCATGAGCAGCATATCCTTTAAAATATCTTTTCAAAGTTGCAACAGTGGTCAGTTCTTACTGATTTAGATGAGGTAAACTAAAAGGATTTGGATTATAATGATTCAACCATAGTTATCCAACTTTGAAGAGAAATTACGCCACTTCTTCTAGATCACTAAAATTTTGAGCAGTCCTCTCTATTCTGACATCATATAATACTCTTCTAAAAGCAGAGGAGGTCTAATTGAATATTAGTTGGACAACTGCTATGAGAGTGTCCTTCATTACATGGATATATATCTTCATGGATCTAAACTGCTTCTGGGATTGGTTCAGGGAAGAGCTAATTTATATCAAGTTTTAGTCCAATATGAATAAAAAGCTGTCTGTGAATTTGGTTCTTGAATAGAAATATTGGAGCATGTGACATACTTAACCCCAAGACACTATCACCAACAAAGGGGTTACTAGGGACCAAATCTAATGTTAGGCATCTTTTCATCCCTGTGACCAAAATACCTGACAAGAACAACTTAGAGAAGGAAATGTTTATTTGGGGCTCATGGTATCAGAGGATCAGTACCTGGTGGGCTGACTCCATTTGTTTGGGCCCAAGATAAAGTAGTGCATTATGGTGGAAGGGCCTGGTGAAGGAAAACTCAGCCCCACAAATGCCAACTGGAAAGCAGAGAAAGAACACATCATCAGGGACAAAATGTAAACCCTCAAGTCCTGCCTCCAGTGATCTAATTCTTTCAGCCACACCTTACCTGCCCACAGTTACTACCTAGTGAGGCCATTTAAATTATTAGTTCATAAAATGGATTAATCTACCTATTATAGCTCTCATTATATATTCCTTTCACCTCTGAGCATTCTGCATCAGTACAGGACACATTGGGGGACACCTCATATCCAAACCATAATCCCTTGCCTTTTCCTTCTGTGAATTTGTTAGGGAAAATAGGTCCATTTTCTGTACTTAATATGCATTATCATTTTTCATCTTAAATTTAGTAACTTTGAAGAAACTGAACACACATACACGCAAGCACACAAACGTACACACATGCCCACGCACAGACGATTCTAAAGTTAGAAATTGCTGTTTTGGCACTTACTTCAAAACCACTTCTTTGATTATGTCAGTTAATATTTATTATCTTCTTTATAACCAACATGATGTTGGCTATTAAAAATTTCAAAGGAAGATATTGGTCTTAGGATGTAATTTTTCCCCTGAGTTTTAGATATCAACTAGAGTGATATTTGTCATTTACCAGACACTAATATACACTTTGCCACCTTGAATAACAAATATAAAATATCTTTGTTTTCCTTTATAACACTATCTTATTATCATAATAGGATTATCAAAGGAATATAAAGGGAGTTAGATGAAAGAAACATGTATTCTCTTTACTTTAAATAAAATGTATTTACTTACAGAACTAAATTAAACTCAGCTAGACAATGGAGCAATCATAAATGTGCTTTCCAAATGATCAGGTAAATTTCAATGCAAATAGCCTATTTGTTTTTGGATATCATGTTTAACAGGATGCTTCTTTTTTGTAGACAACTAGTTAAGCAGATTTCAACAATTTACATAAAACAAATTTATGTTTTAGTACTCACATTGTGAGAAAAAGGTAATAGCAAGACTAATATTTTTATATATAAAAAGAAAAATTTTTAATTACAAAGATCAGGAAAATTATATATATGTATAAAATTATATATATCATATATCTATAATCATATACATTATATAATATATATAATATTTAATCATATACATTATATGAATAAATTATTCATATATTATATGAATAAATATTATGAGTCATGGAAGCTTTCAGTAGAAATAATATTAAAACAATTACCAACTTCAAGTGACCTTGATATTTTAAGTTTTTCAAATATTAAATTTTGCTATGTATCTAGTTTTCTGTATGCCAAATCGTGTATTCTCACCAAAAGGATTCAGCAATGGATTTAATGAGATACAGCCTTATTCATAAAAGCAATGTTACTTAAGAGATGTATATTACATAAAAATTTATACACTCCATTCTTGAAAATTAAAATTAAGAGAAACTGAATTCATGTCATATTGTACGAGACAACAGCATGTATTCAGTTTTATACTAGCAGTTTCAAGTTTGGTTGATTACAACTCAATTTTTGATAGACTGAACCAAATGCCAAAAGTTCTCCTCAAGTAAACAATAAGGGAAATAAAGAAATTAAAACTAACAAGAGGCAATCGATTTTATGGTTTGCTTTGAATGATTTGACCAATTAATTGATTTGTAAAGTGTATACTTGATTTCTTGAACTATCTATGATAGACTTTAACTGCGTTTTAAGGAGAACAGAAGTGTACCACATAAAACAATTAATTTTACAGTATGGATAATAGGGTATGTCCCAGTTAGCCCAGAACAATATCAGTTTAAGCTGTTTTCCTGGTTCCCTTTCACTTTCAAAGTATCCCAGTCTGCATAACCAATAATATGGTCATCCTTGACATAACCAATGTACATCATTATGGGCACATTTCAAATATCACCATGTTTTATGAAAATGGAGAATTCTATGCGTGGAGGTATGTCTGGTTCTCTTAAGTTCTTTGAAAGCAGGAACATCCTTTGTGTGTATTTTAGTTGCTTATCTTGCCTAGCTCAGAGCCTTGCCTATAACAGGACCTCAATAAATGGTGGAAGAGTGAATAAATGCACTATTTAAAAAATTTGTTTCTTTAAGTCCACTAGTGTATGTAGCAAGACAATCATCATTTCAGGGAGATCTCGGTAGAGGAGTTGTTTTGACAAGTGACAAAAATGCTGTAGAATATGGTTAGCTAGTCACCTCAGTGGCAACACCAACCTGGTTATTTTCTATACTTGTTTATGGAATAACAAGAATAAATTCCATTTGTTACACCCACCATTCAGGAGTCTCACTATATTTTCTCTTTGCGTTCTATTTTGAACACATAAAGAAATGCGTTGTGAAGGTGAAAATCTATGTTACGTGATTTCTGTGAAGCCTGCGGCAATGGACTCACATTAAGAAATGAAGGACATTAATTATACTTGGTGAAGCAGAAATCATAATAATGTGTGAAAAGAGGAAAGGAAAACAGGTTAGTGAACTAAATCAGACCTGACTTCAGTGCCTGATAATGCATCAAAATAACACTTAAGAACTCATTTTATTATATCTATTTTTTCTCCATTTAAAATGTTTATAATACTCTATTAAGTAATTTTTTTAACTGTGGTGAGAACACTTAACAGGACAGCTACCTTCCTAATGAATTTCCAAATGCACAATAAGGCATTGTTAACTATAGGCACAGTGTGTACACAGATGTCTAGAACTTATTCATCTTGTATAACTGAAATTTTACATTCATTTAACAGCAACTCCCAATTTCCTCCTCTGCCCAGCCTCTGGCAACCACCATTCTACTCTCTGCTCCATAAAATTGACTATTTTAGACATTTATCTATAAGTAAAATCACACAGTATTTGTCTTTCTTTTTTTCAAATAGAGAGAGAGAGAGAGGAGAGAGAGAATTTTTAAATATTTATTTTTCAGTTTTCGGTGGACACAATATTTTTATTTATTTATTTTTTTTAATGTGGTGCTAAGGATCGAACCCAGCGCCTGCTCATGCCAGGCGAGCTCCTTACCACTTGAGCCACATCCCCAGTCCAATATTTGTCTTTCTGTAATAGTGAATTTCACTTTGTGTAATGATTTTACATTAGTAAACTTTTTACTTAGTGAATTTCACTTAGCTTAATCCATGTTGTAGCAGGTGTCAGAATTTCATTCTTTTTACAGTTGAATACTATTCCATTGTATGTGTCTACCATTTTCTTTTTTTTTTTTAATCCATTCATCCTTCCAAGGACATTTAGGTTGTTTCTATATCTTGACTTACATTGATAATGCTGTAAGGAACATGGAAGTCTAGAAATGTCTTTGAATCCTGATTTCAATTCTTTTGGAGATATACCCAGAAGCAGGATTACTGAATCCTATAATCATTCTGTTTTAATATTTTGAGGAAGTTTCATTCTCTTTTCCATAGTGGCTGCACTGTTATATACTCTCCACAGCAGTGCACAGGATTCCCACTTATCTGCATTCTCACTAGCCCTTGTTATCTTGTTTTGTTGAGAATAGCCATATAAACATGTGTGAGGTGATAGCTCATTGTGGTTTTGTCTTGCATTTCCCTGATGATCAGTAATGTAGAACATCTTTTCATATATGTGTTGGCCATTTTTATGTCTGCTTTGGAGAAATATCTAGTGCTATATTTACTCCCTTCTGAATGCTAATTAGTAGAAAGTCAGCGAGAAGTGACAGTGCTTTTTTTTATATTATAATTTGAAGAGAAAGTCATTCTGTGTGCCTCCTTCCTGCAGGACAAATTCAGAGCACAAAGAAATTGCCATCAGAGTAAGACTGTTGTGCCATTGGCCAGTGCTCAGTTTGCAACAGAAGCCTGAGGAAGTGGGCCAGTCGGCTCTGTCCTTGACATTAGCCTTTACAATTAAGCATAACTCTAACCCTCTCAGAAACCATTTATGACTCTGTCATTCATAAATGACTCCAAATCCTTGCTGCATTTATTTTTATTTTCTGCTTTACTATCTTGGGTTAACAAGTTCTATAAGGTTATTATTTTTTTTAATGATGTGAAGAAGATTTTCTTGTAACTTGCTATGTTTAGGTAGGTCTCAGTGAATGCCTGTATCCTGGAATTTGGGAGCTTATCAAACAGGTTCCCTCAATCATACCATCCATTAATTTCCAGGTGTGTTCAGGCCCTTCACTGAGCTCAGGTAAAGAGGAATTTTGTCATTAGATGTGTCTGCCCACTCCTCAAATCCCCTATATCCTATGATTCTAGTTGCCCTCCTCTATATCATCTTTACTTGTTATTTCATTTTAGAAATATGGCAACTACTCCAATAGGACCAAAGCTTTAGGGTTGAATGGAAAGGAATAAGTGAATCATCATCAAGTCATTTTTGGTAATAATTCAAATTTGGGCCACAAGACAGGAACCCCTACTAATTATCCTATAATCCCTTTCCTGGGTTCCAACTGACAGATCCTGACACTTTCTTTAGCATTACATTTAGAAATAGAAAACTTGATTCAACCCCAGGTCTGTCACTTCCTAGATGATTGACCTTGACCAAATCAGGGAAACTTTTCAAATTTCCATTTCTTCACTTTTAAAATAAAGATAAACATATCGGTCAGAATTATTGTGAAAGGAAGAAAATCCTGAAGTTGTAAAATTGATAGGCTTTCTTTAATTGAAAAAGAATACAGTGTAGGCGTGGCTTGCTTTTCCCAGTTTCAATAGTATCATCTATTTCTTTTGTACCTTTCATAATAATAATTATTTTAGGGGTACCAATTGAAGTAATTTTATAATTTTTTTGCCCTTCTGAATGCCAAATGAGAAAGTTCAGAGCAAAGCATATTTTCTTTAATTTTTTTATTAAAAATAAACAAGTTGATAGGAGTAATTTTTTTTGCACTCAATCTATTGGATTTGTTATTAAAGATAGTGGTGCATACTGGAAAGACATGGCTTGGAATCAAGCACTCCTAAGTTCTAAATTGTGCTAAGATTTAGATATCTACTTTCTGTGTTAACATTGGGTCAATATCTAACCCTTCTAAATGTCAATGTCCAAAATAAATGTCAATGACAAAAATGTCAAAAATACATTATGTGTTTATCTCATAAGGGTGCTGTGAATATTAACATAACTATAATGGAAGTTCCCTTCAGATCATATATCTTTTCATTTTTTCTATTACAAAATCAAGCCAGACTCAGCTTTGCCTCCTACAATTCTTAAGATCTTAGGACTGATCAATGATGATTCACATTTGTCATGATACTGCCTTAGAGTAGTACCTTTAACATCCTCAGAATAAGACTATAATTTTGATGAATACAGGTCTGATGTTGATTCAGTTTTACGTATTTTTGTTCTTTAAAATTCACAATATATGTAGAGAAAATGCCGGACTCTAGGGTACTCTGAGAATCTCATTCAGAATCTTCATTGCAAGTGGGAAAGGAATTTGCTCTTTCAGCTTTGGACTATGGAAATGATATTGAGCTGAATACTTTAACAGCTTAAGTAAAGCACCGCCTGTCCCACCTTACATTCTTCATCTTTCATAAACAGAAGTTGAATTGGATCATTCCTGAAATCCTTTTAAATATTTAATTGACTGTGCTGCATTAGTAACCCAAAATTTAGGGGAAGCAGCCTCCTGGCACATATAGGTACTTATTATATAACAGGTTGTACCATATGAAATTGTCATTTTTGTGGATCTTAAATATTAAACACACTCAACCTCGTATAATTTAGTCTAATATTTCAGTGCCATGTACTTCAATGTGATGGTTGAAAGACCATTAACCTAATCTTCCAATAGGGATTGCCCTCTAATTTAAAATGGAATATGTTTCCAACATCCTTTTAACATATGACTTAAAAAAAGAAACACCATCCAAATAAACTTTCCAGATTGCTCTTTTTTTTTTTTTTTTTTTTTTTCTGGCTACATGCCTTGATTCTATTGCATAGCCTGTCTAAAAATGATTGATGGTGGAGCAAAGCTGACCTCCAGGTTTGCTCAGAAAAGCTTGTGTACCCATGTGAAACCCATGACAAGACATCCAGGCCCAGTCTATCCTTGCTCTGAATGATAAAGTTACCTTTCAAATGGTAATTGGAACAGAGTTGATGGTGTTAGGTTTTCAATTTCCAAGAAACCAGCATAACAAATCAGTGCATCAAGAAATACATTCTTAGGAAAATTTCTCATTTTTTAAACATTGCTTCACTATAACATGGTCTAATATATTAACGATCTGAAAATCCCAGAAGTATCTTTCACAGTCCTTCCTTTCTCCAAAATATCAGGTGAGCTTAGTCAATTATTTAGCCCTCAATACTGCACTTTTTTAACTAAAAAACACAGATTTCATTTCTCAAACTAGCTCATAATTCTGCTGTCATGGGTAATATATATATACCACAATCTTAAGAAATTTCATAGGTACAAAGTGCATTAGTTGTGCTTACTCAGCTAATCATGGATGTTTAAGAATTGTCAGATCCATGCATCTTTCTCAATCACTATACAAGTATTCTCTGTGCTATTTCTGACATATTCTCTTGGAAGGTTTCCAGGGACAGGAGTTCACTTTGGTGCAGATCAATTCTTAACATTATTGAATAGTTCTAATGTTAGCTGGCTTTCCCTTAGGCTGACTTGAAATCGTCCTAAAATTTTTATCCTTTTGTCTTTTATTTCTACTCTCTGTGTTTATATAAAATGAATCAACTTCTAACTTCTCACAATAACCACTGAAATATGTGAAGGAAGTTTTATGTTTTCCTTGCCATCTCTTTCTAGAGAAAACCTTCCTTTATCCTTACACTATTTCTAAAATGCCTGTTTTTAGGTCCTGGCAGTTACCTTCAAACTTTTCTTTTAAATATGGATTCAGAAGTAAAACCTTATCTTCTGAAGTGACCTGGCCAATGCAGAAGTCAGAAGGAAAATCGCATCTTTTGTTCTGGGACCAAATACCTATGTTAACACAGTCTGAAATGGCCTACATAAAATCACAGCTTCCACTTTTGATAACCAAGTTTCTCCTTTTAAACCAACCTCTTGCTAAATAACAACTATAAAACTGGATAGAAAAACAAAACTGCAATTTAAGAGTGCTGGTGAGTAATCAAAAGTATGCATTAAACTATGTGACAATGGAACTTAAAAATGAGGAGGCTACTGGGTGACTTTGTTTGTTTGTTTGTTTTCCCCAACCTGTTTTCTGAATGCAGTCCCAAATCAACACCAAGCTGATTAATTAAATCCAGGAGTGAACTTTGCAACCTTAGGCTTAAAGAACCAGGGAAAAGAGGTAGGTTTCACCATAGCAGCTGGAAAGGGAAGAGGAAAATTCTGGAAAGGTCAGTGCTACAGAGGTGGAGCCCTCAAATTCACAAAATGACTTCTGCTCAGATTTTTAGCTATATCCTAAAAGGTGCACAGGTAAAGGAGACTCCAAGCAGTCCAGCTAAAGGTGAAGAACTGAGTGATTTCAGCTATGGCATCAATAGGTGGCACCACTATAAGAATGGGGGTTTCATTTAGCTAATTGATCACTCACTAAAACAAAATGCTTCTTAAAAGAATGGAAAAGAATTCATAGTTTCTATATAATCTATAATAACACATGATCTATACTGCCCAAGGTACAATCCAAAGTTACCAGAAAAAGAAACAGAAAAATGAAATCCCTTGTGCAAGAGGAAATTTAATCAGTGGGGGCCAATCTCATGATGACCCAGGTGTTGAAATGAGCAAATAAGATTTTAAAACAGCTATTAGAATTCTGCTGATATAATGAAAGAAAAAAATTGAGACTGACATAATCACTACTCTTTTGACATTATTATACCACTAGGAATAAGTGCTATTTTATATTATCAAAGATAATGCAACTGAGTTATAAGTATATCATGATAACCTTTATCCTATATAAATCAAGCATTTACCCTTGCTAAAATCAACATATGAAGGTAAGAAACGAATACAGTTACTTCTCAAGATCCTCACGGTTCTGTAAAGTGATAATTCTTTCACCAGCATTTGTAGAGCCATGTCAGTTTGTGTTAGACGGTCCTTGCCCTTGAGAAGTATATTATTGAGAAGCGTTTTCTGTGTTTAGATGATTAGATTACCAACAATGAGCACTAGAAGAGAGGTACAAAGTAACAAGAGAGAAATAGAAATAAAATAGCGAACAACTTCTGGAGAAGTCAGGGAGAAGATCCTGGAGGAGTCATATTAGATCCAGAATTTCAAGAAACAGAGTGTGTTGCCAGGAAGAAAAGAAGGAAATGGGAAGCTAGGAAGGTACCAGTGGGTAAAGGAGGAGCTGTGGAAAGCTTGAGGGAGGTGAGAGTTTCCACACAGCTGGAGAGGGGAGTCGTGAGAGAATGGATAAGAAATGAGGCTGGAGAGGCAGCTGGGGTTATATTTATGAAGGGCTTACACCGAAATTGGATGCGGAGCCCAAATTTACAGTATCCAGATGTTGTGGGAATCCCCAAGCAGGCACTAGACTGACGAACCTCCTGTCTGCCCAGGAAAAGACCAAAGGGAAGACTCCAGCCAGGAACATTTCCACAACTCAGCGAGTACACAGACTCCCACAGCGGGGGAAAATCCTCTTAAAGTTGTGTTCAGCCACAAAAAATAGAATCTACAGAGGAAAAACTGTTGTGAAGAAAATTCCACAGAAACAAAAACAGGAAGATGAGCATTCTGAGAGTCTGAAATATTAGAATAATCTGAAAGAGATTATTAAACAAGTTCTTAGTATTTCGAAGAAAAAGAACAGCAATCATGGTGAAAAGAAATAGGGCAGGATGAAAGAAAAGGTTGATTTGTAAGATGACAAACTATCCAGCAGTTTAAAGAATAATTGAATTTAAAAAGCTATCAATGGATTCTACAGAGTGGAAAATAGATCTAAGGAGAAGAGAGATGTCAGGAAAACATGGAGGAGACAGCACACAGAGAGTGATAAAGAGAACACAGGGATGATGTGCCAAATAGATGACTCTGAAGGTGGACTCTGTGGTCACCTTTTCCTAGTTTCCTAGTCTGTTGAGACTCTCTCTGTGTGTGGACATGTCCTGCAATGCTTCTAACCAGAGGATTTGTCAGAATGTGACAAAGCCAAGGGATATTTGTGATTACATGAGCATGATTACATGACTACATTTTATTAGACTGTCTTGCTGGACTCTCTCCCTTTTTGACTTTGAGAAAGCAAGGAGCCATGTTGGGGAGTCCCATGTGGCCAGGAACTGTGTGGGCTGTCTCTGAGCCATAGTCACAAAACAACTAAGGTCCTCTGTCCTTCAGTTGTAAGGAATTGAACTCCACCAACCAACTGTGTGAACTTGGAAGTGGATTTCTCTTCTATGGAGCCTCAAATGAGATTACATCCCCAGTAGATAACTGCTATTGATAAGCTCCTAAGCATAGGACCCAGGTGAGCCATGCCTGGACTGACTCCTGCACATGGACACTGTATGATAATAAACCTGTAGTTTTAAGTTTGAAAAGATATTGTTATACAGTAGTAGATAAATAATACAAATGGGTTGTACATATGGACCCATGGAGATAGAGAATATAAAAGCCAATATATCTGTAACATGAAACTCAAATTTATATGCTCAGTCCAGATTTGTTTCTTGAACTACAGAATGAAATTTCCATACTGATTGATTAATAGGTATCCCATAAAACCTTACATTTATTCATTTCTCAATAAGTGAATATTTAAAATATAATATTCATCAAATGTAACTCATTTTCCCTTATCATCCTATACCTTCTTTAAACCAATCATAAGGGCTTACCACTTCAGACTTGGTTAATTTCTCCCCTTCCCTATATCACTTTCAACTGTGAAAGGTAGAGCAAAGTCTCCTTTCATTTTGTCTGTATCCTACACAACCTCTTAACTATGTTTTTCTGGGTCTAGTCTTTTTTTTTTTTTTTTCTTTTTGATCCATCCTCTACACAGCAGCCCAGGGGATTTTTAAAAGTGCTAGTAAGATTATGTCATTTTTTTTTTTTCTGTTTGAAATCTTTGAAAGACTTCCCATTGTTCTTCAGATGAAAAGCCAACTTCTCCACCATGGCGTGTAAGGACTCTCTTCAACTCAGTTCTATGGCCCCAGTCTTACCATGTCCCCATCTCTTTATGATCTTGTCACACTGTCCAACCTTGACCTGAAACACTCTTGGTTGTTCCTTCTCTCCTTTCAGAGCCTGGCTTCTGTTTACCTTTGAATCTCAGCTTAGGTTTGGGGAAACGTTCCTTGACCTTCCACATCCATCTTTAAAATTAAGTGAAATGCTCCTCCTCTGCACACTCTTCCTGCTGGTGCTCAACTCCACCTCAGCACAGTCCTGGGACCTGCCCCTCTGTCTTCCTACATTCCCTGTGAGAGTTTCAGCTTGTTGTGAGCAAGCTTGGCATCTGATTTATAGTCATATTCCCAGCACCTAGCCTTGGGCCCTGCACATAATATTCATTTAGCATGTGTTGAATAAACCAGAAAACTGGGACTGGCGATGTGGCTCCAGCGGTAGCGCGCTCGCCTGGCATGCATGCGGCCCGGGTTTGATCCTCAGCACCACATACAAACAAAGATGTTGTGTCCGCCGAAAACTAAAAAAATAAATATTAAAATTCTCTCTCTCTCTCTTAAAAAAAACCATAAAACTTAGAGAAGTGAAATAATCCATAGCAGTGATACTATCAGCAGTTGAGTAAAATTCTTCACTGTTTTCCTACTTAAATTACCATACTCAAATTTTATATAGCACCATTTCTAAAAAGTTTCAATTAAACATTAAAAAATCACAGCTGAATAGCTACTATCTCAAACCCACACATTGCAAAAGGATCTTTCAGCAAAATTTAGTGAAGAGTTTCTAAGGTAAGAGATTTTGATTGACCTTGTGTTACAAAAAAAACCATGATTTAAAAAAAAATCATGTATTTAAAAATGGCTTATCACAGTTTTCAGCACAGAATAAGTTGTGCAATAGTGTTAATTAGATTTTGTTGTCTCTCCTGGCTACTAAAACACCAATTTCTCCAAATTTGCCTATTCTGTTTCTCTTTAATTCAAAATAGAGGGTAACAAAACCCAATCACTATGCGCGCGCACACACACACACACACACACACACACACACAAAGGAGGAAGTGTGGCCCCAAACCAGTAACATATTTTTACTTAGTTCAGTTGTTAAATCTGAAAAATGAGGAAAATAAGATTAGTTTTTATGCAGATAAATGCAGGTTATGTTTTAGAAGATTGGTCCAGAGCAGTGTTTGAGAACTTCTGTTACTTAGGTGAGATGTCTCCTCCTAAAAGTTAGGTTGAACTAAGGCTAGGTTTATCAGGGACAATATAAATCAATAGTCAGAACAATTAGTGTTGCAATCAGTAATAGATTGTCAACTAGATGATTACTTGCCAGAGAGGGAAAGTACAGGGACTTGACCTTGATGCCACAGTGTTTATTTGCAGGGACAGGTGGAGAAAGAAATCATGATCCAGGAGATTGGGACTAGTGCTTCTGTGTTCCTTGTGTGGATTATGTGTGTAGCATGCACGTTTGCACATATGGGCCTGCCTTGTGGATATCTTACCATGCAAGGCATAGTTAAAGAAAACAAAGACAGTCATCAGAGGGTGAGAAATAGAAGGTGCAGGAGAAAAGGTTTTATTTTTCTATGCAAATGTGTAAAAGCCATAGTCACACACAACACAGTTGAAACTACAGAAAAATAAAGAGAAAAGATAGTACGTTTTTAAAGTCAGATATTGCATGACAAGAACACATTTGGAAAACAGAAAGCAGTTGACAATTACAGTGACAATAGAGGCTTCAGAATTGCACAAAGAGATTGTGAGTTAATATTTCTTAGATATATTTTTGGTAGGAAAAAAATTACATTTGGAATGGCCTATGAGTTTATGATTACAGATATGTCTAGAAGGGAGTAAATGTGAAAACTACGTGTATGGTCTTTAGCTATACCATTATACTATTATCTACTGTTTATTGCAAATATTTAGAAATGCAAATGTTGGGGGAAAGCTTTCCCCATGTCTCTTGCCACAAAATCTGGGATGTGAAGGAAATGGATGTGTGTAAAGAATTGATTTCAAAATTAGATACTTTTGGTTTGAAGTGATCGCTGGTACTCCATCGAATATTTGCTGCATAAATACTCAATTACTATTGTAAAATGAAATGTAATGTGTTTTCTTTGCTTTTAGATCACACTCTTTTGTCCTCCTGATTGTCTGAACATATATTTAGGTTTACCTTGGTCATTTCCAGAGAAAAACAATGTTCTTAAAATAATTAGAATATTGGATATCATCCAATAAATAAATTATGCTTACATATTCAAACCAGGGAAGCTCCCAAAGACATTGACACTTTCACAAAATGACATTTAGTAGATTATTGTTATTTTACTTGTGTTCTGAATTAATTCATAAGATCCAGTATTTTTCCTTTCAATGAACACAAACAAAGCCTCCTTTGGACAGGTATATGTACACAAATATATTTAGCATAAGTGATAAAATGTCAGTGAAAATTTGATAGAAAAGCCAACTAAGGCATAAGTTTATCAACAATCAATTTTTTTGCATGGATAAAAGGGAAAGTATTGCAAAAAAAAAAAGAGAAAATGTTATCTGTTATTTTATGGTAAAAGAGAAGGTCTTAAAAATCAGAAATTACACTAGCAAAGTATAATTTAAATATTTATACCAGAGCATTCTCTTTATATAGTTTTAGGGATATAATTCTCTGCTTTTCCTTTATACATTTATCACTTATCAGAGAACTGGCAACAATTCATTTGAATGGCTTTGAATGAAAACATACATGATATAAAACAGTTTAGAGTAGTTTTCAAATTTTTGTGTCATAAATAATAGATGAGAATAAAGAACATATGTGAAAATAGAATTATAGTGAGTAGAGGAACTGACAGCAGGAAAGTACGTCTGTAAAAAAATGGAGTGGGGAGAAAATGGTTTCTTAAACCACTCAAATATGGAAGTATTAAAAATTGATAATATATTTATTTGTAATAAATACACTCAATACTTCTACTTGTGTTAAGACTTTTTTTTCATTTCTTAAAGCTAGAATAGGAAAATATTTTATACAGACACAAAGTACTTGTGATATGCTTAATATAGGCCTTGAATTTATTTCCATTTTTAAGATGGTTTTTACTTTAATTTTTTTTTTTTTTTTTTCTTATTTAGAGGTCTAAAGTGAATCAAGGCATGTCCTGAAACTCCAGGGCTTTTACACTGGGGAATGTTGAAATGAGGGCTAGTAATCTTCCTGTTCGCCCCACTCCACAACCGGCTCATCGTTCATGCGCAGAATGAGGTAGGAAAGAAGCTGAAAGAGGTTCTGCCACAGTAAGAGGGACACATAAAAGGACAGGCCGCTTACGTCCAGCTCGCAGCGCTCCCCAGCGAAGGCGACGTCGCAGAGGCACTGGAATTTGTCGAGTAGGTCCTGGCACAGGCCTCCGTTGAAGCAGGGATTGGAGGAGCACTCATCAATGTCCTTTTCACACCTTTGAAAATAAACAAACAGCAGAGACTCAGGGCCCGGTTTAATAAATGGGCTGTGAAATGGGGAAGGAAACAGTTCGCCTCATCTACCCAGGACCGCCCCATCTTATCTGCCCATTCCCCCACAATTTATATATATATTTGATAATATGGGAAATGTTCCTTCAAACTCCTTCGGCCAGTTGTGGTTTTAATAGAAATTATCTGTGCACACGTGTGGGGGCACACAAACGCACACGCTGGATTAATTCGAATGGGAAAACAGGTGCGACTATTTAGAAACCAAGGGAACACGGCCATGCATAGAACAGTTTCTCCCTTAAGAGCATTAGTGGGTTTGCCACCTTATAAATGCTCGGTTTATTAGGTGCACTTAGAAGTCATGAGGTGAGGCTGCACTTTGCCAACCTAGAGTCTGCAGAGCAGACCTACATTTTAGCTGTCAGGATGCTAGTACACCGGCACCCTCAGGTGAGCCACCCAACAGACACAACAAAACAGTGAACTGTGAGAGATTTTAAATTACACTGAAATTCCATTTTTTTAAAATTTGAGCAAAAGTGGGTAATTAGATTATTTCACTTGCTAATAAATCTGTTTTTTTCAAAAGCTAAGCATAATTTTAGTTGATCCAATAAAATGCCTTTCAAAGGCAAATTTTTCAAAAGAAATTTCAACATCAATTCTAAAGTCAATTGAAATTTTCCTCTTCCCTGGACACCATCACCACCACCACCACTACTACTACTACTACTACTACTACTATTACTATTCTTCTTCACCCCCTCCTCCTCCTCCCTCTCTTCCTCCTCCTCCTCTTCCTCCTCCTCCTCCTCCCCTCCTCCTTTTTATTTACCTTAATCTCCACCAACATTTTTTGTCTTTTAGTTCTTTTAACTCACAATATAAAACCATAAAAATTGTGTGTATTCATGGTATTTGATATATGTGTACATTCTATATTTAAGTTAGGTTAAACATTTCTCTCTCCTCAAAAATGATTCATCTCTTTCTGACAAAAACTTTCAAACTCCTTTCTTCTAGGTTTTTGAAATATACAGTACATTATTGTTACCTATGATCAGCAACTTGTTCTTCTTAATATTCATTGATTAATTCACCAACTACTCATTCAGTCATTCAGTAGGTTTTATCATGTGCCAAACACTGCTCAAGCCTTCAAATAAAGCAGTAACTGAAACATCTGTATTACTGTAGGAAATTCGTATAAAATTTCATCTTCAAGAATTACAGCAGAGCAGCTTATAATGTTGAAGTTTGATGTAAACAATTTTTAATGTCCTCTACCTTCCAAAACATAGAACTTCCATGTAATCAACCCACGGTATAGAAAAATGAAGATTTCTTCCAAGAAAAACAGTTCCTTATCCCACTGAATACCAAGCATAGCTGAAACATTTTGTTTTCCTTTTTTGGCTTAACCTACTGGGCTGGAAGGAGTCTTTTCTGATTAGATCTGAGCAAAACTTGACAATTCACAGGAGCTTGCCAAGCACTCTCTGTCCTGGGTGGGCCAACGTGTTCACATCATCCATCATCCAACCTGCTAGGATGACACTATAAAGTTGGAGATTTCTCTCCAGGCAAGAGAGAAGGCAGTGTATTAGAGGGCAGTTCTTCAATGTCCTTGGATGTCCCAAAAGTCTCATTTCCCTAGTCCTTGGGAGATTGTCCCAAGTTTTCTAGTCTTCCTCTAGCTACTCTTTCTCACCTATTTATATTTTGAGCTAAACAGTGAATAACACATACACATGTATAACAAGCAACACTGAAGCTTTCATTCAAAGAATTTATAGATGGAAAGTCTAAATAAATCCACTGGTATCCAAAGAATTAACTAATGATGAAATAAGTCTTTGAAAGTACTGAATCTACCTGAGATTTGCTATTTTAGAAATCATGCTGTGCCAGACAATTTTATCCAGATGAGAAGTTTATTCAGAGAGAAAGGAAAGTTATGAGCTTTCTTTTTCATATTTCAAACCAACAACTTAAATTTCAATGCAAAATATAATTTAAAAATAAATAAATACATTTAAGAGGAGAGGTCAATATTTGTTGTACATAGGGGCAAGGTGTAACAGAAAAATAATCCAAGATTTCAGATGAGCTCTGTGCATTGTGACATCAACAGAAGTGGTGTAATTAGGCCAGGAAGTGATCAGCACTTAAGGCAGTTTTTCAAAATTTAGGACAAGGAAATAATTTTGAAAAAATAAATAAATAAGCCTTTTGGAAGACATATGGAACTGGAAATCATCTGGATCATTTCGAATTGATAACTGCATGAAATAGATTTGTGAAATGGAAAGTGTGACTTTAGTCTATCTCTTTCCACACCTATACACTTGGACTGCCTATGCCACCTAGAACATTCCGAAGGGTAATATGCTCCCTGTTTGTTTTGTAAAAATAGCAAAAGAGCTGTATCTGTGTGATGCCAAAAGAGTCAGCTGAGAAACCGAAAATTCAAATTAATCCAAAGTGTAATTGGAGCAGGGACATTCCTATTATTTTACTATCTGTTCTTCTGGGAAATTTCAGTTACAATCTCTTTGTTAGTTATGTTGCTCTGTGTAGAAAGTTTGACCAGAAAGACCTTATCCTGGATGGAACATGAGATGGGGGAGTAATTTTTCCATTTTCTTTTAATTGTGGTGAGCAAAAATTTATTCATACAATTATGCCAACATATCCAATAAATGATTGGAGGCTTCCAAGGCAGCTCAACCTAACTGCTACACACATTTGAATGGACATACTGCTACACACATTTGAATGGTCACTTAACCTGTCAGTCCTACCTTGCGCATATGCAAAATAAGAACAGTAAAACCTACCTTGGAGAGCTCTAAGAATGAAGGATGATATCATAAGGTTCATGACACAATGATAAACAAATGCTTGACTATTTCTCTATGATGTTGATAACCTATAGAGTTCTGGTTTGCAACTGCTTGGGGGACACAGGTTCCTTTGGGAATCTGATACATGTTATGAAGAACTTGCTTTCTCCCTTGATCTCACCCTCAGCCAATCACACACATATGCAAATTTCCCTGCATTTTCAGCAGGTCACAGATTGTGTAAAATCAGTGACTGTCCCTGTAGAAAGTGAGGAAGAACTGAAGGCATTGCTCTGGGAAAGACCGAATCAGATGGGTAAGGTGTGCATACTTTTTGGATTGTAGGTATATCTAAGAGGCAATCTTTCAGGTGCATGTCATTTTACTTCAATAGCAACCATATTTGCATTGTGTATTAGAGTTAGTGGGAAAAATATGAATCCAGAAGTACTTATAAGAAAGAAAAATAGCACATTATACATTTTTAATAAAACATATTTCCCTATTCGAAGTCCTGGCTAATAAAATGTTCTCTACTTTGACCTACACTGTAAATTTACTTCTTTTTTATTGCTCAACTCTGCCTTAGACCTATATTTCAGTATAGATATTCCTATGGGAACTAAGATGAAAAATTAGAGGAGAAAATGAACTCCAAGTAATCCCACTGTTCTTTAGCCCAGATTTCTCTTCCAGAATGTTCTGAGGTGACTTACCATTCTCCGGTAAAACCTGGCCGGCACATACATTTTAATTCAGTCTGAAACTCTGTGCAATTGCCTCCATTGTAGCAAGTGAGATTTGTCTGTTCATTCCCACAGACTGTTGAGGGTAATCTTCTGTATCTAGAAAGAGAAAAGTAACAGCCACAGCTGTTCATCTCGTTCATTTCATTCAAGAAAACTTTTTTGAAAAGTTCACATATGCAGTCAATGTCAAGCTAATTAGGTACTCAGTCTGGAGGCTTTCTAAGTGCTGAATTGTGCAGCATTATACCAGCACCACTTTCTCCAGTAAAAAATTCCTGCTGGAGGGTACTGTAGCAAACCTGGCTATCCATCTTCTATTCTACACAGTTTTTATTCGGGAGATAAGATCTATGCCATGGGGTGGCAATAAATTCAGAGTTGGAAAGGAACTTGCTACAGTTAGATTTGCCGCCGCTCTGCTAATAAATCAACAAAGGCCATAGGAAAATTGCATCTCTATAAAGGCCAGGAAAGCAAGGACAGCACTGTGGTACCCAAACACTCATGCGATTTCTCTGTTGGCTTTCAGAGCTGAACTCCAGTTGCCCTGCCAAGACTTTCTGCTCTCTCTCCAATAATTCATAGCTTTGCAGAATGCAAGCCAAGTGCTGTCCAGGAGGTTTGTATATAGCACTCATGGTAACTGCATGTGAATTCAGCCTGCAACTCTCTTCTGCAACAACAAAACTGCACGTGCTAAAGAATTCTTATAAAAGGCAGAGCAAATTGTTAAAAGCTAAGCTGAACATCATGGCTAGACAAAACCCTAGTTTCAAAGGACTGATGTTCAAAAAGATTTTAAGAATGTTGCTTAGGTCCTTTGGCCCACTGTGTATGTGCTTGGTATCAGATACAGAATAAATATTCAGGAACTGTAAAATGAATTCCTTTTTGTCCTGTCATGTTTGTTGCAGCTAATGTGGAGAAACTAGACTAGATGATAGTAAGAATGTCTCTTATCACAAGAGCTAATCACTTCTATTTTTAAAAGAAGATATAAGAACATTTCAAAAGAGTCAAAGATGTCAACCAGCTTTGAAAGAAGTCAATTAGCAATGCAAATATGAAGCTCTGTATACATCTTAGGTTTAATAAACAATTTCTGAATCTCATTAGAAGGTATTTTTGAAAAGTTTATACATTAAGAACTTGACTTTGATGAATTAGGCAAAAAAAAAAAAGTTCTAGAGAATAGTTACTAGGGCGAATGTACTTTACTTACCCAAATTCACTGTGGAATGCTACTGATTTTGATCCTGAATAATGGCAAATAAGTGGATGAGCTCGCGGAAGTAACATCTAACTGGCGTGTTAACACTTAGCAGCTATCACTTTGCTATCATATGCTCTGAACAACAATAAATGTTATGAAGATACATCCACATTTTATGGAGATGGATACATGTTATGTCTGCTATAAGATTCATGTAATTAAGGTACCAGCTCTGAATTAGTGTAATGTCTCCAATGTCTACAGGCTGCCAACCCACTCCAGGTGTTCTTGCCAAAGTCCTGGAATGTATTACTTGTTAATAATAACCCTCTCACCTACCCATAATGACTCAATTATTTAGTAAATTTAAAGCAGTATAAGTTGTAAAAACAATAATGGCTTCTACTTACATGGAAACATTGAAGCAATGCGACTTCGTAGGAAAATATTCTTTCTTATCTTTGTTTACATAGCATGAAATAGAAGTGGTTGCTAGAACTAAAATACTGCTTTTGTAGTTTCAGAAAAAAATTGAGAAATACTTTGAAAGAAATCAGTGGATTATCTTCAGTGGAATACTGGATGTTATATAAAGGATCTCTAGAACAATCTGATTCTATAGTAGTAGATATCGTAAGATTTTCTTTACTAAGCAATATTACAATTCTGTAAATTGTAGAAAATTATATTAATACAAAAGAATCTTGCTATTGACATGCAAGTGAATTTGTAGCAATACAATTGATTGTCATACTTCAGAAAAGATTATCTCAGATCCTAATTTTGTTCTCCTGTGGAATAGTAAACAGTTTTGCATTTATTAGTAGATCCACTTCATCATTTCTATTTTTTGTATACATCTATATTCTGTATATTGTCCTTTGGACTGCTTTTAATGTCTCCCTAGTTTCTGCATTAATTAATAACTAATAAAATCATCAAAACATGTTCATTTTATGTTTGAAAATCATAAATTCACTTTTTTGAAATGATAATGTAGTCTTTTCAGGATTTTATGAGATTTATCCGGTGAAATAACCCTGGGCATTATTTTGTTATTAGACATCCTGCCTTCCTTTACAACCCTGAATCTCAGTTTTTGTATTTATTGTAAATATATTTGTTTCTTGTGACCTTGGGCTGCCAGATCCTGGTATAGTTCATGAGACATATTCTAACAAAGGTGGCTGAGGAAACACTGTCTGGTTGAAACACTACCATTAATACTTATAGGTCATCCCATCAAGATAAATCCCATCTTTAGATGATCAAATTGTTTGAAATGACCAAAACTTTTCCCGTTCAGCACAGTGTATATGCAGGCCTTGAGAAGAGAGCTTCCAGTTTGATAAGAACCAAGCTTCATGGACATTATGCTCACCTGCAAAATTTTCCCGTAAAATTTCCAAAACAGAGGCAAGAATAGCCATTAGTCTCACTAATGCAGGTGGCCCCATTTGCACATTGGTGATTCTGGCAATTGTCTATCTCCATTTCACAGTTCACACCAGTGTATCCAGGCTCACACCTGCAGTGGTAGGCTGCGACTCTGTCAGAGCAGTTGCCATGGATACAGGGGTCTGAAAAGCATTCATCAATGTTGAGTTCACAGTGTGTCCCTGACCATCCCAAGGGACAGGAACAGTGATACGAGCTATAGATGTCTTCACAATTTCCTCCATGCAAACAGGGATTGGAGTTGCAGACATTTAATTGTAAACAGCCAGTAGCCACTGAATTTGTAGAGATTTTAAGAAACTGCTCTTCCTGAGGTTTATTAGTGAAACCAGGAGCATTTTCAAAGTAAGAGAGATAAATGCCTCCTATTTCTATTGTACTTAGACACCCTTGCAGGCCCTTCCTATTGTTAAGAGCTCTGTCACCCACATAAATGTCTGTATTGTCCTTCAAAAAGTTGAGGTTTCCAGTAGCGATTGCACTGGTCACGAAAGGTGTTTGATGGTCCACTTCCATTTGCCACCTGGAGGCCTGGGCCAGTGGGTCTATCATGGAAAGAGCCACTTGGTGCCATGTGCCATCATTCACTGACTGTAGACTTGTAAGATGTAGCACATAAAAGCTGTTGCCACTTCGCAATTGAAAGAATAATCTGGACTCTTGAATGCTAATATTAAGAAACTCAGGCTCTTTTTCTGCGTGCAATATTATCACATTTGCATCTTTTGTTCTGAATCCAAATGTGATATTGGTGAGTTCTCGGGTAATGTTCCCATTACTTCTGAACAATATTTCACCGTTTTGTCCGTTAAAAACAGCATTTGCAATACCTAAAGAGAGAAGACAACACTAATTAGCAACTTTATTAAGTCTATAATATGTGCTTAATTACCTGCATTAATAGTAGTGATCATCACGTTAATGATATCATGTGTTGATTGTTTGACATGGTGGGTACTGTGCTAGTTGTGTTTTTTTAATTATTTCTAATACAAAACTCTTGACTACAAGTATGGTTATTATCTTCATTTTACTAAAGAAGGAATAGAGACTAACAGAAGCTAAGCAGTCTGCTTATGTTTATTAATTAATAGATAATAAAGCCACAACATAAAACATGGATGGTCTAATACCAAAACGCAAACCAGACTTTTCTTTTCCATTGATATTCTAATGCATGCCAATTTTTATTTTCCACTATAACCCCAAAATAAGGCACTGATGATCCATTTCATACGCAAAGAAATTGAGCACCAAGAAATTACAAATCCAGCTATAGCAACACAGAAGTCCAATAGTAGAGACTGGTTTCTGATGAAGCTGACCAACAGGGAGGAAAAGGTAGTATTCCTGCTGGGTGCAAAGGTACACGCCTCTAATCCCAGCTACTCAGGAGGTGGAGAAAGGAGGATCACAAATTCAAGGCCAGCTCAGGCAATTTAGCAAGACCCTGTCTCAAAATAAGCTTTTAAAAAAAGTTTAGAGCACCCCTGGGTTCAATCCCTAGGACCCCTGGCCCACAACACACAGACATGTGCATTCCCAATGACTGGGTTACCTAACCTGGTAAAAATCCAAACTACCCACTCTCTACCTATCACCAAATATTTTTATGTGACTGGGAAAAAAAAAATATACAGCCAAATCAACCACCTCTACCTCATCATGTCCATGTACTATCCGGAAGCAGAGCAGTTTTGGGGTAATCATTGCATTTTTCTATTAAAAGGTTGTTAAATCTATAAGATTATTAAATCACAACTTGTTCTCTGGAAATGTTTGAACTTATCTCAGTCTCCTGTTTGCATTCTTGACCAAATAGGAGAAAAAGTGCCCCAGCTTTCCACCAAGTCTGAAACTTCACAGTCCCCAGATGCACTCTGCTTCTCATCCTGTTAAAATGGATGCACCTTCCATGTCCCTGTGCAAGGCCAACCTGGTCAGTAATGTGTTGGGTCCCGTTTGTTTTCATCCCTTTTCGGTACTGTTCAGACATGCACCCTCTTTTCTATCATGCTCATTATTTTCCTTCCCTTTTTGTTTCCTGTCTCTACAAATATGCTGCAGTTGTTTCAGTCTTAAAAAATAGACACAAGCATGAGTCCCCGAAGCACTGTCCCGACTCCCCACCCTGCTGCTTCCTTTGCTGTTCCCCTCCCCATCAATACTCTTCTAATGGTTTCCTATTCTCAAGGTCTCCACTTTCTTATCTACCATTTTCTCTTTAGTACATGCTACTCAGGTTCTGTTCCAATCACCTCACTAAAACCACTCTTGTTAAGGTCACAGTGACCTCCACGTTATCCAATCCAGTAGTCAATTTGCCATTTTCATTTTTTTCCCACTTTTCAGTAGCTATTGACCTTAAAACACTGTCATTACTCAATGTGCGAGGCAATACACCCAACCACTGTCATCTTTCATATAGACTAATTACTAATTAGGGTCCCTATTTCTGTGATGCTGAGGGTGAATCCAACCACCACTCCTTAGCCCAAGACCTCTATTAGTTGCCATCATACCTAGAAAGCCTAAGTCTTAAACAATACTCACAGGAGGTTTTTTTTTTTTGTTTTGTTTTTTTTTAATGCTGCTGAGGATTGAACCCAGCACCTCGCACGTGCTTGGTGAGTGCTCTACCGCTGAGCCACAACCCCAGCCCCTCACAGGAGTTTATGTGATATGACCCCTCATTAACTTCCCAATTCCAATTCCTTCCACTCTCTTCCCTATTCACATATCCTGCCTCTCACTGAAGACAGCAAGCTTCTCCCCGACTCAGATCTTTTACACTTGCTATTACTTAAACCTGGAATGTTCTCCCCTAGGCCTTCCTGTACCTGGCTCCTCCTCAGCGTTGATAGCTGCTCAAATGTCACCTGCTCTGGGGAGCCTTCCCTGACTATCCAATTTAAAACAACTTTTGCCCTGTGTTCACTCTCTGTTTCACTCTGGGTTTTATTTTCTTCATAACCCCGATCACATTCGAAGTTTAAAATTGTATACTTGTTCCTTGACTGTCTTTCTGTTCTACAGCATGGGCTTTTTGAGATCAGAGATCTCTGTCTAGAACTTTGCCTAACACACAATAAATAGGTGCTCAGGAAACTTTAGTAAATGAGTAATCGATGAAAATAACTTTCTCCTTTATTTTGGAAATGACATGATTATAAATCACAGCAAGAGAAAATTAAAGTGTATCATTCAAGTTTTATTATTTGACTAAATTAAAATCTCATTTGATTTCATTGTTTTTGATTGTTGAGGTTTTTTTTTTTTTTTTCCTCCAACCAGGTTTTTGGGTAAGAATTAAGGAGGGAAAGAGCAATGAGTGGCTCATATTTTAAAGTAAATGTTAAAATAACAAATCTCTGAAATCACTTCTTGAGATATAGGTAAAAACCACAATGCACATAACATTTTTCCTTTGACTTTTCTTTGGGGTACTTTGCCATAATAAACACACCTGTATCTAAGGTGAGTTGTAAATTTTTAAATCTTGGTTTAATCCTAGTGGGACACAGAGATACAGATGATTAAAGATCTAAAGGCCAAACTCAGAGTAATGTATGAGCTGTGCTCTCAAGAGTATGTTGTTCTGTTACACTTAATCTTCTCAATATATTTTATTTGAAAAGAAAATACAATACGGTCATAAGATCACACAAAATTTAAAGAATACAAAGAAGCAAAAATGAATCCATGGTTCATATCTGTCAATTATGAAACTGATATACAATTCCTATTGTAAACCTCCTATTGATTTCCATTTCTGTCTGCACTAAGATAAGTCATACTTCGAAAAGAAGGCTGTTGGAATATTTTGGGGATGTTGGAGCCAGCTTCTTTTCCTTTTGTAGTAGTCAAGGTACAGCAGTGAAGATTCACTTGTTTCTGATACACATGTGGGCCAGTCCAAACTGCTTTGGGTATATACTGTTCTTGGGCTGCCACTGATTTTTGTAATCCTACTCTTTTCATTCCCCCTGTGGAAATGTTCCAAGTGATTTGAACGCTGTTGTAGAACACAGCTGGGACTAACATATTAATATTTCTATCAAAAGAGTAACAATAAAATTAATAGTTCATTTTCATTCATCATCGTTTTCAACAAGCATGTCAGAGATAGAAGAATGGAAAATGTTGCACTTAAAATCTGTGCTGAGCTAGGAGTGTCGCTCAGTAGTAGAGACTAGACTAGTATGCACAAGGCCCTGCTGGATCTAATCACCAGCTCTGCATAAATAAATAAATCCATAAAGTTCTGTGTTGGTTAGAAACCATTTTACTTTCTATCAACTCATCATGCTTCTATTTGTATGTAGTAGGTATTTCCTAAAAATGAGTTATAAATATACACATTCCTCTAGAAAATTTCCTCAAGTATATCTACAGTTTACCGTGTATCATATATATCTTTTAAAATATAGAAACATAAAAATAAATGTATTCTCTTGTCTTCAGTTATGTCAGGCATAGTCTAAATAGGATGTCGGAACTGACCTTCAGCCACTCTCACATCTAGTTCCATTCCATTATTTTAGTGCAGTGTTTTAAAATATATTTTATGTATGTTTTTATTGTAAGAAGATAATATACTTAATATTTAGAGCAGTTAAGTGAATAACTGATTTGCAGAAAAATAAGTAAATTTATTCATTTAACAAATATTTATGACAACCTACTATGATGTTTGGCACTATTCTAAGGGCCAACAGTGACTTTTTAACAAAATTACATATAAGAGGTTGTGAGGGGAATGGGAAAATAAACAAGGAGAGAAATGAATTACAGTAGATGGGATAGAGAGAGAAGATGGGAGGGGAGGGGAGGGGGGATAGTAAAGGATAGGAAAGGTAGCAGAATACAACAGTTACTAGTATGGCATTATGTAAAAATGTGGATGTGTAACCGATATGATTCTCCAATCTGTATTTGGGGTAAAAATGGGAGTTCATAACTCACTTGAAGCTAATGTATGAAATATGATATGTCAAGAGCTTTGTAAGGTTTTGAACAACCAATAAAAAAATTAAAAATAAAAAATAAAAAAAAGAATAGATTTAACTTGCTGAATGTAAATATTGAACTTCGAGTCACTGTAAATTTAGTAACTGCTTATTGTATTAGTTATAGATGCTAGCACTGCATGTGCTGTGTTATTCTGATTTTACTAAAATAAAAAATTGAACACAAAAAAATTAAATTAAATTAAAATAAAATAAATAAAATAAAATAAAATTTCTTGCACTGTGAAACTTATTTTCTACTGAGGAAAGAGGTGTTAAACAAATAAACACATACATGTATATCAAAAAACTCAAGAACAGGTCAGGTGCAGTGATGCACACCTGTGATCCCAGTGGCTCTGAATGCTGAGGCAGGGGGATTGCAAGTTTGAGGTCAGCCTTAGCAACTTATGGAGGCCCTAAACAACTTAGTGAGAACTTCTCTCAAAATAAAATATAAAAAGGGCTGTTGCTCAGTCACACAGTTCCCCTGGGTTCAGTACCACGCCCCACAAAAATATCAAGGAATAGTAAGAGATATAAAGAAAAAAACAGGGAGGAAGACCCTGGCATCCAAATTTGAATGAAATGGTGGAGAGAAACTGTGAAGCTCTGGGCTGAGAGAGTGGAAGAGGTTTATGGGGCCTGAGTGATGAGGTAAAAGATTGGAGTGAGACGGCAGAAGTATTTTGAGCACAAATCTTCAGAGGTTTGTTTTGTTTTTCTCACTGGAAAAGGAAGTAGAGAAATGGGAAATCACAGGTGGGAATTTGGGGAAGGGAGGTCATGGGATATATTTTATAATGAGGAAATTTGATGGAATGTTTATCTGCTAATGGAAAAACTATTGATGTTGGAGAGTAAGAGAGAAATTCTAGGAGCAAGATCTTTAGCAGCAGAATCTTTGGATAAGGGGAAGGGATTCAAATTCAATTTAAACAGAGGATGGGCTATATCTTGGGCTGTGGGTTATTTGAAGTAAGAGAGGAGACAGCACAGAAATGACAGTGTGGTTACTTTGTGAAAACGTCAAAAAATCCTAAGTGTGGTGTTCAGATCATTAACATTTGAGAAATTGTGCTCTGTAGCACTGAAAGGGGCAGGGGAACCTTTCACATAAAGGGATGCAGTCCTGGCCAGTATCACCGGGTACCTAATGTGTTTGATTATATACATAAGAATATACAATCATCACAAAGAAACCTACAGATTTCGGTACCCCTATCTCACAGGCAAGGAGGCTTTAGATCATGGAGATCATGTGAATTACCTGAAGTTAAAATGGCAGTGAGCTAACACCAGCACATTTATTCTGTATTTCTAATAATGAGGAAGGACAGTATCACCCGGTTAACTCTTTAGACATCAGCTTTAAATGACCAAGGACTCAGATTTGGTATTGCTACATTCTCCATTTCCTGCCCAGACACACAGGGCAGGATAAAACAAGAGACTAATCTGGATTTTTATACTACTCATATCAGGTTAATTATACTACTCACAGAAGGGTAAACAACCATCCACTTATTTAATAAGTTGACCATGTCTGTTTATTTTTTTATTTTTATTTTTTTTGTTTCCTATCAGAACAACTTAAACGTGCCAAATTCATTGGAAGAATAACAGTCCTGCGCTCTACGTACATTCGAATCCTTTGGGCACCAACCGGCACTGGGCACTGGGAGGGCAAGGGCTGAGTTCACACCACCGAACTTCTTCACAGGCTTTCCCAGCTGTATTTGCAGGGCAGGAGCAGGAGAAGTCGTCCCACAGGGAATAACAAATGCCTCCGTTGTGACAGGGATTGGTCTGAGCAGGGGTAAAAAAATCATCAAAATCATTGGCAATTAGATGTGGAAATGTTAAAGGTAACAACATATATCTGTTATTTTTAAATGCCAGTTTCCCTATATCTTCAGATTTTAAACATTTAACATGGATTTTAAGTATATGGAATAAAACTGAATGTTACCATTGCCCACTGATTTCAAAAAGAGCAGCAAGGAAAGATAGCAATAGAGAGAGGGGATGGGGAAAGAGAAAGGGGGAAAGGGAGAATGGGGAAGAAAAAGAGGAAATATAAAATCATTGTATAATACAAGGATGCTTGTTGAAATGTAACAACGCTTTCTGTAATTTACAAATTATCCCATATTTTCACATGCAGTAATTATTTGCAATAAGGATTATTACTTTTATTTTTACAGATGAGGGCCTTTCTGTTGTGGAAATGAAAATGAAGCTTGGTACCTAGATCCTCTGGGTCCCAGTTCAATGCCCTCCCTCACCATTTGCTCTGCCTCTGAATCAGAGACTCATTGTTCTTAATTCAGGTCTTACAAGTTCACTCACAAAGTATTCAAAATAAAAATATTTTAAAAGAAAATTTTTTAGAGCCTGACTGTGTGTATCCCAGGTCAACTATTAGCAAACCATTCAGGATAGTTACATAACTTTATTTTTATTTTTATCTTTTAATTATTTTTTAGGGCTGAGGATTGAACCCAGGGCCTCACCCTTGCAAAGCACATATTCTACCCCTGAGCCACACCCTCAGTTTGTTACATAAAATTTAGTTTCTTTATAAATAGTATAAAAGGGGATAATAATATCTGGTTTATACAGTAATCCTTCAACAGAATTAATGGATTAATCTATGTAAAATAGTGCCTGGCACATTAGAAGTGCTCCTATAGTAAACTCATAATGATTTCTCTGTGTATATTTAGGACTAAGGCTAGTCTGTGACCATAGTTGGAGCTCAGTAAACATGTAACACACATCAATATGCTTCCTTCTTTTCCTCTGAAAGCTCATGCAGAGCTGACAGTTTCATATAGTTAATGTAGCCCTTAGAAGAGCATATAAAGTACATAATATAAAGCATGGGTTCTGAGAAATTTCAGAGGAATTTAAATAAAAAAAAAAAACTCTCAGATTTTTTTTTTCTTGCTGAAGTAATAAAAGTTCAAAACAACAATATCTTGGTATTTAAGATAAAGTTAATTGAGTCTTTCAAAAGAGTTAGTTCAGTTAAGCCTATAGAGTGCCATAAGAGTTTAAGAATTACAATATTAATATTCTTAAGAAATTTGATTGATGTGGGGTAGGAAATATGTAACTGAAGTTATTATCATTGTTAAATATATCATGATGCCAACAAGTCCACTAAAATGTATCAGAAATCACGCAGTCTGTTGGGAACATAGATATTTAACAGGTCTATTGCTGATGGGCCAGTAACATTGTTGTCAGGTACAAAGGATGGTTTTACTAAATTGCATGTTAATAAAATAAAAATTTAGCTTACAATATGTCCATAATTGGTACAAATAACCCTACCTTGCAGATGTTGTCTCCCAGACAGCCTTGAGTCACATTGACAAGAACTGGACTGTGGGATGCACTGTTTGTGGAATTTGGAAAGAATTCCAGATTTTGGTTATTTAATCTTACATCTTGGATACAGCCTTTGAAGAAGCCACCATAAATTTCAGTCTCTTTCTTGTCAGGTAGGCCACCAATGTAGATGACATCTCCTCTCTGGATTTTCCATGTTGCAGCAGAAATAAATCCAAGGTTTTGTGAAGATTGATACAATTCAATTTTATTTGGCTTGATTTTCAAAGTCACTAAGTGGACATTTCCATCACTAAGAACAAATTCTACTGTGAATTTGGGAGAGCTTGGAGTCAGCAGTGCTAATCTTCCATGCTCTAGCCAGACACGAATGTATTGGTAAGTGCTGTTTTTCAAAGTTAGAAGTAAGCCCGACGGACGATTTGTTCGGACAAACATGGAGAGGCTGAAGTTCTGTCCATAACTCCTGTCAAGATTAAAGACAGCATATCCAGTGGAGTCATCCTGGCCAAATCTGCCTGCCACATACTCTTTGATGTCAAAATAGAAGAGGAGAAACAAAGAGGAAACATCTTGAGACTCAAAAGGAAGAAGGTACAGAAGGGGAAAATTTTATATCTACACACACATACACATTTTTTATGTTCAGGACAGACTTACTGAATAGACTAACAATTTGGCCTCATTTTCTGTAATTCTGAGTTTACTTTATCCTGAAAACAACTGCATTTGAGTCTGTAGTTCATAATTGAGGCCATCGATCACAAAAGAGAAAAAGCTAAAGAATCTCCCCTTCACTGCCCTAAAATGCTGGGGCTTAGTGGTGAAATGTCAGACACTATATTGCATTCCATCTTGGAAGAAATTTGAGATTTTTAAGCATATTGTTCAGACAGGCTTCATCTTTGCTATTTGTAGGCATGCTGGAGCCAATGAATTATTAAACCTAATTATTTTTTTTGTAAAGGACAAAAATCAAGAATTTGATTAGTAAATACTCTTTGGGATGATACCCCACATAATGAGGCAGGACAGAGGATCAAAGGAAGAGGAAGACTCTTCCTTCTGTGTCCTGCTTGGGAGGAGAAAAGGAGAGAGAAAAGGGAGCAAAGAGGAATATTGACCCCTTTAGGCCTTTCTTATGGTTGAAGGAGTTAGAAATGTGCAAAAGAGGCAATATCAGTGATGCACTCCACCTCAAGAAAACTCAAGATGTGTAAAAAATGAAACCTGCATTTAAAAACATCGGTGAGGTAGTAGGAGCAAATATTCCTATCCTTATCAAATTTATATACTAATAGGGAGAAACATACATGGCAAGATAAGAAAGCCAGCTGTGTAGTATGTCAGCACACTAGAGATCATTTAGTATAAAACAAATCATAGAGAAATAGAATGGGAAGATTTGAGAATAGGGATGGGATTGTAATTTTAAATGGAATAATAAGGAAAGAACTCTCTAAGAAGTAATATTTGAGCAAAAACCCAAAGAGAGGGACATTACTGCAATAATTCAAGAGAGGAATAATGATACCTTGAATCAGGAGGTGGTGAGAAGTAGTAGGAGTTTTAAAATACTTTAAAAGTAGAACAAATAGAATTTTCTAAATCAAGTACATCTTCAAGATTTTGGACCAGCAACTAGAAGCCTGGAATTTCCATTTGTAATGATGGGGAAGAAAACTGGAGGAACTGATTTGGGAGGAAAATGGAAGTCCACATAAAATTAAAGATGCCTTATTAGATATCTACATGGAAATGACCACTAGGTAGTTGCCACAGAGATTCAGGGGAGGTGTTCTGGAATAACTATAATAATTTGGTATTTTTCAGCGTACATGAAGGATTTAAAGACAGAAGACTGAATGGTACCATCACAAAAGTAAATATATAGAAAGCAAAAGAAGTGGTACAGGAACTGAGCCTGTCAGTTCCAGACATTTGGAGGCAAAGGAGATGACAGAAGAGGAATCAGTAAGATAAGGGAATCCAGTTAGACTGATACCCTGTAAGCCCACTAAGGAGTATGTGTTACTCAACTGTGTTTACTGTTGTTAAAAGGTCAAGTGAGAGGAAGACTAAGAAATGCCCATTACGTCTTGCAACCTAGAAATCAATGCTGAACTTGACAAGAGCACTGTCTTAAAAATATTGCTGTCTTTGGGTTTTTGCATCCCTGTCCTAGAAAAAAAGCACATCTGAAGTGTTTAAATGTCATCATATGGTTCAACTGAAGTTTGGCCAAAAGTTAGATGTATTTTAGTTCAGCTGAGCTTTAGTGAAACTTGCTTAGGCAGCCATCTGTTTGAAGACCTCCTGCATAACAGGCTATATTTTCAGAACTCTGACTTGATTTCCTATGGAACATTGCAGTTTGAATCTTCATTTGGAGACTACCTGCTCCAGGCAACTACAGATAGCTTTCAAAGTGTACTGTTAGATAAAATAACCTCTTTGAAGAGGTTAACATCTCTGAATACACTGCAGCACTTTCATATACGATAAAAATGCTTAATAAGAAGATTTGGCTCTTGAAGCTTAAGGATTGAGGATACACACAAAATCATTCAACCTCAGAGGTCCCTGCTGATCAATCTAGGATCCCTGCAGTATCATTTTGCAGACCTCAACTAAAAGACAGGATACAGAGTTGTTCCCCACCATACACCTTGAGAAGCTTGACTCTTTAGTAATCCTATTCTTCAGAATCATATACAGTTAGTCAGCATGTATGATGTGCTACAAGATTTTAGAAATACCTGAAGCCAAATTTGATTTCTCTGTGGAAATGGAAGGGATGATTCTCATACATGTTGGTGATATATGTCCTGAAGATCAGTGGTAACATGCAGATGAAAAATAAATTTTGACACGCTTTAATGATTGATGGAACACAAGATGAAATTTAATGAGAATAAATAAAAGGCGCTTAGATCAAAAAGTGCCTCATAGGTTTTTGGGAGAGAAATAGGATTCTATGACATTGTGAATGACAGTGACTCCAAGTGAGATACTCATGTGATGTAAGTGCAAGAAAAGTGGCAGAGCATCAGTCTAATGTTAGGCTGCAACATAGAAGCATGTTATCCAGAATAAGGGAGGTTGAGGTCTTGTGTCACCTTGTATCATCAAGCACATCTGTCACATTTTAGAAAGAATACAGACAAGCAGGTTTACCACCAAGAAGCAGGTGACGACATGTCTGAAGATCATGCCATATGGAAACTTTAGAAGAAACTAGGATGTGTAGCATGATAGATGTGAAAAGTTTGATAGTTCTAGATGCTCTTCTTCAAGTATTTAAGCATCCTTAGGAAGAAGAGGTGTTAAGAGTTATATGAGCATATCTTCAGGAATTATAACGTGACCAATAAATGAAAGCTTTGGGGAAATCACATTTCCTTTAGACACAAGGACAGAACTGTTCAGGGAAATTTTGACAAGATGGAATAAGTGAATTCACCATTCCTGAAGGTATTTAAGCAGAGTGTTGGGTCGATACACTTGGCAGGCACAACAGTGTAAAAAAAACAAACAAATCCAACCATGGCACGAAATTTCTTCTATAGATGTGAATTTGTAATTCTAGAAGGATAAGATTCTCAAAGAATAGGTGTATAATTGAAGATAAACATAAATTGTTTTTATAAATTAAATATTCTCCTGAAGGAAAGATATAAGTGGTGCATTTATTCTGAAGAATATCTTGGAAACTCTGTGTTCTTACACACAATCGACCCAAGGTAAGCTGGGACCACCTTACAGACAGTTTTGGGTCTAAGCTTAGGGAAACCCTTCAGAGTTCAGGCAAATTTTTAAAAGATTGACTTTAAGATATTACAAATCCCTATGCCTTTTGTATTTAGTCAGTCAATGAAATTCTCCATCAGGTCTGCTTAATACTTGCAGTGTGTAACAAGGTTGGGAAATGTTTCCCAAAAATCATGATTTGGGTGAAGTTTGTGTCTTTCTGCTTGTTAGTACCTATCCTCCCTCTTGAATACACACATAACAAAGAAAGTCCTTTTTTTTTCAAAAAATTATTTCTTTTACAAATGAGATTTACAACAAATTTCTGATATTCAACTAATGGTAAAATTCTAAGAGCATTTACAAACATACAATTGCCAAAAGATGTGTAATTACTGCATTTAAGCATCTTTTGTAAAAGGAATATGCTGCACACAAAACATTTCTCATAGACAACAGCCAATATAGAATATTTTAGTTTTATGACTAGAGGTGATAAGAAAAAATGTAATTTTTCTTAAACTTATCCCAAGTATTCAAAAAAGAAAAGATTTTTCAGAACTTGTTATAATCTCTTGAAGCCAAACATTCTCACAGGGATTGAACAGTTTTAAATAGTGTAAGGATATAAGGATATGGGGGAAGTAGAGGGAGTATAAGCAATTCAGGAACTTGGCTTAAAAAGTTCATAATTTTCCAAGTTGGAAAAAAAATGCACTAAAGAAAACCAGAGCCCACTGGATTGGCATCTCTTGAATCTATCTGCTAGGACAGTGAGCATCGCCATGGTCAGCATTAACCTCGAGGGTCACTACATCTGGAAGTCAGTCAAAGTGAGTCAGCATCTGTTTGTTATTTTGTATATGTACTAAAAATATTGCCTTGGGTCAATTAAATTTTTCTTCAAAAAGTGAACCATCGCCTCAGCATAATTTCCCCTTTTCTCCTTTAAAAAAAAAAAAAAAACATCACGAAACAACTTGCCATTCTGTTTAAAATATTACATAGAGTGAGTAGATGCCATTCCTCATTGTCAAACAGGTCCATGATTTGTAATGAATATTGTGGGCAGGGGGAAACCCGTGAATAGTTTCTAATAATTCTTAGCCATTTGAACATTGAGTAGGGTATGGGCTAAGACTGGTTTTAATTTTATTTCATATAAAGCAGAGAAGACTATTTACCAGATGTTGTCCTACTTGGAGTTACTCTAAAATCTTGGAGTAAATTACAGCTGAACTTCAAAGCAGTCTGTTACAATTACCTCTCAGACTTTTTCAATGCATGATAATAATAATAAAAAGAAACAGGTATGTATTGATCACTATCAACAGCAATTTTTGACATGATGCTGGAAATAAAGGATTTTGAAATTTATTTCAAACCATGATTTGCTAGAAAAATCAGATCAACTTGTTTATGGCATCTACCAAGTTTTACTATTGTTACTTTTCACTCCCCCCCCCCATCCCCACTCTCTCTCTTCCTTCCTTTCTTTCTTTCCTTCCCTCTGTAAGACCTCTATCTGTTTTTTCTAATGCAGTTCTGGCAAAACTTGTTTTTGTCACTTTGCATGAAATTAGTGTTCTGTTAAAGTGCTAAACTTAAGCATGATTTTGGAGCAAGTATGAATTGCATAGAAAGAAGATTGAGGAAGTGAATATTTACTGGGACTCTACTAAGCACAACAGACTATGCTAATAGGTGGCACTGACTAGTTTTGTGAATAAAGTCCTTTTACAAATGAGATTTACAACAAATTTCTGATATGCAACTAATGGTAAAATTCTAAGAGCAGGTACAAACAGCAAAATGAAAACCCATTTGAATAGGAGCTATTTGCTTATTGTTTTATTTTTCTGACTGAGAGAAACTCAGGTCTCCTATGAATCCACTCAAAATGAACACACAGCCCTGCACTCTTCTGTTTTCTCATTAGTGGGCAAACAGCAGCGTAAGTCCTGAGGATCATTATGCTTCATATCAGTAATAGCAAGGCTGTCCTTGTGATTGCTCTGCTCTGGGGCACAGCATTCCTAGGCACCTATCCCCTCTCACCTCTCAGACAGTTGGGACCTTCATAGGGCCTGTAGCAGTCACACTGGTAGCTGAGCCACAAGTTGATGCAGCGTCCTCTATTCTGACAAGGTTGACTCTCACACCAATCCTTCCTCATGCAGCCTGCCTTGACATTTAACGACAAGCCAGATGAAATGTTCTCCCGGGTAATGGGATTCAAATCAAATTTAATGTCTTGGAGACAGCCTACAAACGAAGGTGTGGATGGGATATTATAGATGTTAAGCAGAGTGACTGCATTGCTGGCTGATCCCACTGGTAAACCACCCAAAAAAGAGTTATGAAAAGCACATATTGATTGAGTCCTTTCAAATGGAGAAGGAGCTTTAGCGATGCATTTCTCTGTACAAGAGCTGCTGGCTAAGGTAAGGGTCACAGTCTCTGCAAATATTACCTCCACTGAATGCCACTCTCCATTGCTGGTGTTGTGGGAAATGTACAGAAGCACTTTTGACTGATTATGAACTTGAATTGATAAGTGAATGTAGCCACTTAGCAACTCCATCTTTACAAATGTGTCCCTGTTCCCTTGGAAAAGTAGAAGTGCTGTTGGCTGAACAGTTTGAAACCTGAAGGCTATGTTACAAACTGAGTCCTTGGTTGTATGTGGACCACTTGTGACCCATAGAAAGCCATTGCCCTCAAATGAAAGTGTGGTGACAGTTTCACACAATGATCCAGTATATCCAGGTGGACATAGGCAGCTGAATCCATGTTGGTCATTTTGGAAGTGAGGTATGCAGACTCCATTGTTTAGACATTGGTGATGGGTGCAGCCCAGGAGAATGTCAGAACAGTTCTCTCCTCCATAAAATGTTCCAGAAAGGTTGTCAAATGGGCAATGGCAAGTATAATTCCCAGGTAAATTCTCACAAGTACCACCATTTTGGCAAGGGTTTGATGAACATTCATTGATGTCTTCTTCACAATGAATTCCTGTTAAATAATAAACAATAGGTTAGAAATAGGTATATTCAATATGATTACATGACTGCTTTGATTCTACACCATGTACAGTCAGAAGAATGAGAAGTTATACTCCATATATGTTTGCTGTGTCAAAATGCATTCTATTGTCATGTATAACTAATTAGAGCAAATTTAAAAAATAGATATATTCAGATTAGAAATAGAAATTTCACATAACTTTCATGTATAATCTCCCAGTTTAGACATATCTGAAATTCAAAACTGTAAAGGAATAAAATATAGTTCTTGAGGAAGACTAAGATCAATTTGACCATTCCATGTACATTGTAATGAGAAGAGCATTCATGATAGACTTTAAATTCTTTCTGTAGAAATAGATCATTTGTTGATTACAGTGATTGATTTAAACTACCACTGTCAGATATACATTGAGCACTAAATACCATAAAAATAAAAAAGGGAAAATATTGCTCTTGGCACTAATCCTACATAAAAATGATTAATTTGTGGATGTCTTTTGCAATTTATAGTAGTTAAATAACAAGTTTATCCATTTATTTCACTCTATCCTATTTGGAAATAGTGATGTTTCCTTCTATCTTGTTTGTGTGCCAGATAACTCCTAAAACCAAAATTTGAAAAATACAAAGACCTGGACATCTCACACTATGGAGCTCTTAAGTGGATAGAAGTTCCCATTTCCTCCTTCCCAACAATTCTAGAATAAAACAAGGCATCTATCCCATATCAAGTCCCTGCTTAAAATTTTTACTTCGTTTTTCTTTACTCTCTTTCCTAACTCTAAGCCGAAGAAAGACATCCAGTAAAATAATTATTAGAATTTATTTAATCAATGTAATAGGAAGAAATATAATACCATTTAAGAATTATGATGAATTCAAATGAACAAATAATGAAAACAAAATTTGATATATGTGGAACACTTTATGATTTCTTCAATACCTTCCTCCACAATTGTCTGAGGTGTTCAAGGCAGATATTCCTAGTTCATTTTCACAGAAGAAATGGAAGTTTAGGAAGAACAAAGTCTAAATACCAAAGCTAATTTATAATGTGACCCTAAACTAGGTTTTAAAAAGTCTAAAGTGATATTGTTTTTTATTTGACAACTTAGTGCACTCTTCTTTACTGTTGTCACCAGTACATATACTGCAAACAATGTGTAAATCATACAAATCAATTGAAGGGGGGAAAATATACTTTACCCAAAATAGAGTAAGACTGAAATCTTTAATAGGCACAAGGCTTCTTGATGGAAAAATCCTTTTCTAACCAAAGGATCCTGATGCATTAAGCAGCTCTTCCTTTTCTCATACATGAATACCCGTCTGCGCAGGGTTTATTAAGTCATGCCGTCATATTTTTACATGTAAAGAATAAACATCACACCCAGATTAAAGAGCTTTGGCAATAAAGTTCCCAATTAACTCAATATCTGAATATATGTTTTAAAAAATTTAATCAAAAGGCTGTTAGATATGGTGTTAGATATGAATTCCAGTTAGGCTATATGATCTTGAACAAGATACATTTACTTTCTGTGTTTTAACTTCCTCATCTACAAAATGGGGTGAATAAGAGTGTTTCTTTGTATCATGGGGTTTTTTAACCGATGAAGTAAATGAAAACATATACAATGCTCATATCATCATTTGGATATAAGTTCTCAGAGAGTGTCGGCCATTACTAAAAGATAATAAACAAAAGAATTAACCCTCTACTGACAACATTTGAATAATGCTGTGATCATTGAAAGAGACAATCTAAAATGTGTGGCCTAGGTAGTACCCCTCAATTGCACAATTTTACATAATGAGAGATTTACATGGATAGCATGTTAGTGTAGAATCTCATTGGACTGTGAGTTCCGTCATGCAAGGGAAAATGACTGTTTTATTCAACAATGTATGTCTAAAACACAGCTTAGTGGTTGGCTTGTATTTGGCATTGTTTGATTAGGTTTTTGAATGAATTAATCAATAATGACCGTCCTTAAGTAATAAACACATTTAATCTGATCCAAACTCCAAAATGTTCTTCTAGTATATTTCTGGATATAGGTAGACAATGCTAATCTTGGAGTATGTGCTGCCATTGATGTACCATACATTTAGAAAGTTGATTAGATTCTATTATACTTATATGTTACTGTACTTGAATTACTTCTATATAGCCCTTGTTAATTAAAAAAATTAAGCTCTGTGAAAATAGTAAATGCACTATAAACTAAAATTTCTGACAATGCCTTCACAGTGCTAAGGGCACAAGATTTAAAATGTTTGATGAATAGAACAGAGTTGAACTGAACCAATCTGTTACTTAATCATTCTTAATACAGAGAACTGACAAAGGTATGACAGGTAAAGCTAAATCCTAAAGGAGTGTTCTAGTGTAAGTTTAATTTTACTGGCTTTATGAATAAGCTAAACTTTTATATTAGAAGATATTTTCTTAAATTTGATTTTCCCAGGATTTAAAAATAATTAATCAACCAGTATTTAATTAAGAGGAATATTGAACAACTTGTGATGTGAAGTACAACCAAGCAAAATACTATTATTTTTCTCTCACTCCATTGTTAATATATCTAATAGGGGAAAGATGTGCCTTGCTTCTGGATGATATCTCCAGGAGACTGCATGATTTTTCTGCTCACTCTTAGATAACAGAGTCATAATCATTTAAAAAAAATGGTAATTAAAATGGCCAGTCACATATAATTATAAAAGTCTCAATGCAATTCACACTAACCTAAATCTCTTTTTCTGATAGGCCAAACTTAGGCTGTCTTAAAGAAAGACCTGAAAAATTTCTTCCCTCTGTTTCTGATCCTTTACTGTCTCTATCTCCAAATTTCTAATGTTCTGACCCTTAGAGGACTAGAGTTTGTGGGAGGGAAGAGGATTCAGGGAGTAGAGTTTGCTGAAGGGGAAGACTGGAGTTTGTTGAAGGGGAAGAGGATACAGGGAGCTTTTACCTGACAAGAGCTAATGTAGCATGATTCATGTCCACTGAGCCTAGAAGGTCCTTAAAGTTTATATTTGCTCTAGGGTCATTTCTGAGTTCCTTGAAGCCTCTTCTGCTCTGTTCCTGCAGGGACCTGTGAGGAAGGGAGGCCTGGCCTTTCCGATGACTAGCTGTTCTCACAGCTCCCTTCTCCCTCCACCCTGTATGTATTGGTTTACAGACATTGACTCCTTTTTCGTCAACTCTCTCTGTCCAGGTGGGCTCCCTCACCTTCTGACAAAGGCCTGTTGGGAAGGTTCCCTTTTACCTGGTCCATTCACTGACATTCCTATCATGGGTTGCCCATCTGGACCTCAGGATTCCTGTACCTTTGACCTGCAGTTGAGGGGAATGGACATTCAATTTCCAGCACCACACAGCAGGAATTCTCTCTCCCTCTCTTTCCTGCTACCTCAGATTACCAGTCACCCCCATTAGATTCCTTAACCAGGTAGAGAGTCTAGTCTAAAATGATGATTTCTTTCCCCACCCCATGTTTAGGGGACACTGAAATTGTTCTTGACACAGACTTATTTTGCTTGGGTTTGGAATGTAGCTTCTAACTCTAAATTTGAGGGGTGCTATGTAATTCAAAACATAGTCTCTTGAAAGAAATCTCTCTGTAGACCCACTGTTTATAACTACCTCTGAAGAATCTTTACATGATCTTGAATGAGTATAAACATTTCAAATTCCTGAAATCTATTATCTTCATTTATTGTGATTTTCAATTTTTTTTGATGTCTATAACTCACTTTAGTACCCTTAATTGACCCTTCAATTTACCATCTCTCAAATTTACAAAATACCTGGTCTGTGTCCTATTCACAGAGGATTGTGGGAGAAGCAAAATAGAAGAGTATCAACTTCAATATGTTTCAATATGCTCATGACATCATGGAAGGACAAAAATGAATATTTATGAAAATACCTTGTAGACAGTAGGCTCACAGTTGGTGTGGCTAATATGTGAAGATCAAACTCTGGCAACCTTAGAGAAGATTTCACAAAGTTTCAAGTATGGGTCAGATTGACAAAAGAGTCATCATATATGAAGAAGTGACTAAAGAAAACACTCTTCAATGGAAGAAAACTTCAAGGCATTCTGAGATTGACAATGAGTTGGGCAATCTGGTTGTCAAGAAGGATGTATGAAGGAAAATCAAGTCAGAAAGACTCAATGCAGCCAGATTGGAAGTCTGGGAACTGAGAAAGTTTTTATTTTTATTTTTATTTATTTACTCGTTTATTTATTTTCTGGCCATGGGAAACAATAAAGTAATTGTTGGATAGAAGACCAATGTGGTTTCTCGTAAAGATCACTCCCACTGGAATATGTAACAGAATGAAGTCAAGAAAAACTAGAGAGAGAAAGACACTCCAGGCAGCTATTAAAATTGTTCACACAGAGGACTATTAGGGCCTGAAATAGGATGCTTATTTCCTCACAATTTACAGCTCTCTTTCATTTATACTTCACCAGCAAATATGATGGTAGGGCTTTCTTTATTGTTTACTACTAGATTTTTTTTTCCTATAATTCTTCTACTTGATCTTCCATAAAACAACTACCAAATCTATCTATCTCTCTATATGGGGAGAGAGAGAGAGAGAGAGAGAGAGAGAGAGAGAGAGAGAGAGAGGGTAGTTTTAAATTCTGCCATCATTCAAAACAAATAAACAAGCAAAACAATAAAAAAGAAGAAAGAAAGCCTGTATTAGGGTCAAATGTCTCAAGAACAGTAAACAGAATTTGAAAAGTGTGATGATAACAGTGATTTATGTTCTTGCTTTAAAAAAATCAATTCTATTGACATCTTCAAAGTAAAATAAAGTCCAACATATTTATTTAAGGAACCCAGCAAACTAAAAGTAGGAAAACAGATTGAAAATCCTTTCATTGGTTATTTGACTGTCTGAACAAAGAGAAGCTCTATTGTTAACAAAAACAAAAGGATTAGGCATTATTTATGGGATTATAAGTGCCATTTGGTCTTCTTAATTGGATATTTTAGTTGACTATGAATTCATTGTTTATTTCCAAGTATTTATAGTGTGAGGCATGTTACTTGAAGCTTACTATCATTTTGTTTATATGAAGTTAATTTAATTAACTATAAACTGTCACTTTATTTTATTTTACTAAAATTCTTTTAGTTCTGATTCTGATAATACTTTTCTTAAAAAATAATGATACAGAAAATCTCTACTACCTGGTATATCACATACACTAATCAGAATAAATTGTATTAATGGATAAAAACATAGACTTTATGTATAATATAAACATCACTGGCTATGAAAATGACTTTTGAAGTTATAATCAATGATTATTTTAAGTGATTTCTACAAGTCATAAAAATAAACAAGTTTCTTCTTGATCTGTTTCATTTGACCAAAGTATTTTCTTCATTTTAATAAATAAATTCAAGAATAAATTAAATATAAAAACTAAGAGCTCAAAGCATGGTAATATCTACTTTCCCTTACTCAACTGTTCTACTTTTCACATGCTAGTAGCACCATTATAATAAACCATCGTTGCCAAATAAGCATCTTAAAACTGTAATGATGGCACCAATTATATATAAAAATAAGAAAAGAACAGATTACCTATGAGCATCACCATTAAAATGCGAAAACCATGTGTCCTGGCTCCAAACATGTCTCTGAAAAAAGGAGGAAAACCCAACCTCACACCTACAAGGTGGATAGAGCAAGTTTCTGATGATTTTGTACCATTTCCAAAAGTGTTCTTGTTCTTCAAGGCCTCTCTCTTCCCCTTTGGTGGCAAGTGTGAGGACTCAGTTTTGACTCATCACTCCCAAGCAGGATCAGCAGGGCTTAGTGTAAGACTCATTTGTGCCAATTACAGACACACTTGTTATTTTTAGATACAATCTGTGCTTAATATGTGGTGCCTCCCCTTTACAAGTCACACTAGTGAATGCTAATCTGATCACAACACTGAAGGAAACTATTATTATGAAAAAAAACTGGGTTTTGAGGAATCTAAACACAGACTGCTATTTTGAGCAACTTCTATGATGGAAAATTAGGGCTAGATTTTGCTTTTCTTCACAACAATAGAAATGCTGGGTTTTTTTTTTTTTTTTTTGCTTTTTTTTCTGTTTTGCTTTTGATTAGTGGTTAAGAAATTCATGGTAACTTCAAATCTATTGATCTATGCAGGAAATGGAGAGAAGAAAAACTTATGGAAAAAGAGCAGGGGCTTTCATCAACTCAGACTGTGGCAAGAGTTAGAGTTGGTTCTCTGCAAGTTTCACATCTGCATATTTAATCAAAAACATTTAACAAATTGTGCATGTACTTAACATGTACAGACTATATTCTTGTCATTATTCCCTAGTCAATATGGCTTACCACTATTTAGGTAACATTTCCATAGTATTAGGTATTATGAGTAATCTAGAAATGACTTAAAGTATACAGGAGGATATATGTAGGATATAGGCAAATACTTCACCATTTTACATGACCTGAGCATCCATGGAGTGTGGTGTACCCAGAAGTCCTGAAACTGAGCTCTCATGGATATAAAGGGGTGGCTATATTTATGTGGTGCTTGACTTAAATTTCACCCTCTATGAAAGAATAACTATACTCCTCTGAAATCTGGTGCCATTTCATTCTTTAAAATGGAGTAATTTGCATATATGTAGTGTTTGAGAAATACTTAGAGTATTTGGTGCTTGAATTTTTATTTGATTACTTATTTATTTATATTTTCTGAGAGGGGAGACCTGAAGACTTATGGAAATTTTATTTAGTCAGTGCCAAGTGAGAAGTTATACCCAGAATGATGGAGTGGCCTCCAATTCTTACCACTAAAGCAATTACTTTAGGTTGAGATTTTTGTGTCTTGGAATCCTTAGAAAATATAAATATGTTACCTGAGAGGGATAATAATTTTACCCTGAAGGTAGTCATTTATGTTGTATTTCTACTGTAATATCCATACTAAAAGATAATCCTTTGTAAATTTACCCTGAGGTAGCATTTGAGTTTAAAATTGTCCCTGTAACTGAAGTCAGGTAAGTTGTGATGGAAACCAGGTGATAGGGCATGAAAGCTGAACAGCATGGAGACAAATAGAAAGAGAAAGAAACTGAGGGTATTAGCACAATATGTACATATACACAAACCTTAATAAACTACACGAATATATGTAAATTAGTCTATATATCTGATTACAATGATTTACAAAAGGAGAAGAGAAAAATGGGGATGGGAGCAAAAGAACAGAATAGAATAAGAATAACAGAATATGGGCCTGGGGCTGCAGCTCAGTGGTAGAGTGCTTGCATGAGGGATGGGTTCAATCCTCAGCACCACATAAAAATAAATTAATAAAATAAAGATATTGTGTTCATCTACAACTAAAATACACACACACACACACACACACACACACACACCACATGTAAAGAATAACAGAACAGGATAAATATTGTGCAGGCAAATCAAGTTTCTTGTATTGGCTAAAGGAGACAGTTTTTTATGAATTGAGGAGAAAAGTTGACTCTCTTTCTCCAACAGAGGTTTCACATATTTATTACTGAACCAATCAGCTAGAAACAAAGAAATGATTAAAGTGATAGTGACCTTAACATATCATAAAAATATGAGCCATATAGTATGTAATTCCCTATAAACCAAGCTTGGTTCTCCAAAAAAAAAAATCTCTCCTCTTGGACCTGGTTGTATTACCTGGCTTTATTGTACTGATTTTTTCATGAGTTGTCATCTAAATCTTTTGCGGAATGGGATGATTTCACTTTTGTTTCTTAGAATGGAATTTCTTGATCATGAATGTCTTGTGAGAAGATCTGATAAGGAATGGAGTCAAGTGCACACACCATTTTGGTGGAGAGGGGAAGAGAATGGCTATCACTTTCTATTTGAGATTAAGCAAATATGAAACTGGATGAAGGAGACATAGTTTATCACATGGAGACATATGGGTTTCAATTGATAATAAACATAACAACCAAGGGAAATATTTATTAACATTATTCTGTAGTTTATGGTTTACTTATATTGTCTTCTTTATTTTTTAATTTTTCAGTAGTGGGGTTTGAACCCAGAGGTGCTCTACCACTGAGCTACATCCCCAACCCCTTTTTAAAATTTATTTTTTACATGGTCTTACTAGTTACCCAGGCTGATCTTCAACTTGTGATCCTCCTTCCTCAGCCTCCCGAGTAGCCAGGATTAGAGGCATGCACCAGTGTACATGGCTCGTTTACTTTTGTGTATATTATCTCAACCTATCTTTAGAATACAGAGCCATAGTAATGTAATGTGATTTCCAAAACTTTTTTGTGGTAATGGGGCTGTCATGGAGAATGATAATATCTATGAAAAAGGAAACTTCAGTCTCTCACTTCATATCTTATGTGCAAATATTTTTATTTTAATAGGAAGAGATAAAAATACAGATGCTGATAAAAAGAATCTAAAAAAATAGTTTACTTTAAATCATGTCAAAGAGAAATTGAAGGAAATGGGATATTGAACCTGAAGAAAAGCAAATACTCCTGCACATCAGAAGGGTCTTAATATGGCTGAACATCCATCCCATCAAATTTTGTGGTTAGTTTGGTTCCATCTGTGAAAACTGGTATTAATAGTAAGATGCCATACGATATCATATGTATGCCTACCATAAATATGGTGGGCTGAACAAATAATAAATCAGATGTCTTGGGAGATAGCCTTTTTCCTGACATTGAAAATGAATAAATTCAGAAAGTAATACCTTAGCATGGATGTTACAGTAGAAATTTAAGAAAGGGTAAGTTATGGCATTCAATAGCTTCTACTGATTTTTCCAACCTGAGATGCTGTCATAATTTTTAAGTAATTATTATACATAAATGAATAATTTATCAATAGATAACAGTAGAAAACTTTGTTAAGTGGAGAACTTACTGAATATAAGATCTTCCAACTCAATAATCGTATAATAATTTTAAAAATCTATAAAAAGCTAATTTGCTCAGAAGGCTGTTATGAGGATTTAAATGAGGCAATTGCTCAAAGCATGTGGTTCCAGGTCATCCCAAGTGCTCATAAACACTGCTTGTCTTTGCCATAACTCCCTACCTCCATGAAGATAACTAGGTTTCATAGTGTCCACAATGTACTCTGTGTTGATTATGGTTACATTTCACTTTTCCAGAGTCATTCCCAATAAGTGACCTCATCTATCTGGACATACTCAAGAACCAAGATATGTGTTAAAAAAACCGTATGTTGAAAAATAAGGATTGGAAATTTGACTATTGCCTCTGGTTCTTGTTTGTCATTTATTGGTATTCTAGATACAACTAAAATAAGCTTGATTATCAAATATTTCAACTTTCAGTGCAAAGAGCAAACAAAGGAAAAGGGAAAACTTTCATGTATCTTTCAGCTACAAGAAATGATAGCTGAGAGGTAAACAGTGAATATGAGTGGAGAATGCTAGCACTTACTGAGACCCAAATCTGAACCAGGCAGTTCAAAAAGAGTTTTATTTATGTGACCACTGAGTAATTTCAATAAATGATGAAGAGTGCACTACCAGTGTCATTTCATAGGTGATGAAATGAGCAAGGCTGTGGCTGGTACCCAGACTGCCTGACTCTTAAGACGAGACTTTTTTTTTTTTTCTCTACAGTGTGGTGCCTCCAAGTAAAATAATATGATGAGCTGGCCTAAAATAATATAAAATATATAGTTATTGCTGGGAGAAGAGGTGCTTGCCTACAACTGCAGCTACTTGGGAGGCTGAGGGAGGAGGATCCCAAGTTGGGCTACTTGGAGACCAATCTCAGCAACAGCCAGACTCTATCTCAAAATAAAAACTTAAAAGAGAGACAGACAGACACAGGGGACTGAAGATGTAGGTCAGTGGTAAAAGACCCCAGGGTTTAATCACCAGTAAAGTAAAAAAAAAAAAAAAAAAAAAAAAAATATATATATATATATATATAAAAAACCATTTAAAGATATTCAGAAAAAGAAAAATCAATATTGAGACATTATAAAATAATAATCAAAAGTATGACTCATCAATAATTTTTAGCCAGTAATGTTTTATATATATATGAAATAGTGGAAAACAAATTTTTTCATAAAATTATAAAAATGTGTCTGTCAAATGTCTTTTATATGCACTACCCCCAAACTTAACGATACCAGGAAAACATGAAAACTGGTGATTTGTTTTGTATAAAAAGATTATGTTTTGTGTATAAAATAAAGAATGGGTTGTTTCTTCAGTGCCCACTTTTTCACTCTGTTATAATACTACTTTGAAAATATGATAGAAACACACTCTCTAGATTTGGTATTTGTTCATAAGCAAATCCTAGCTCGGATAAAATAAACACTGAAACTAGAGAAAATTTTCACCCAGTCTATTATGTGAAAAATATTCTGACATCCTCATATGAAAGACAAAATAGCAAAATGCTTTGCATTCAGTTCTACATTTCCCTTGATTTTAAACTTCAAAAGTCATCCTGAAGCTCAGTGGGTATAGGTAAGTGATTTTTAGTTATTTTATGGACTAACACATAGAAAGCACAGCATTGCACATGCTCACTCTTGTTGACGTTGCTTTGAAAAGTAATTTCAGAGAAACTCAACTGAGTTCAACCAGAACCATCCTAATTGGCTTTGATCAGTAAATCATCAGAAACGGCTCTGCTCTTGCTTAGTCCTTTTTTCCTTCTTCTTGTCAAAAGTGAATGATTAAACACTCAAGTTATGGTGAATTACAAAAACCTGCTTTGTATTGGGTTGGATGTGTTGCTATTCCAAGTAATGTTTGCTTTCTCTCTGCCTTAGTAAGAATCGGCTTTACATTCTTTAGTGGTGCTGTTTGTCATTTCTCACAAATTTATTAATATTTTCGTCTGCACAGCTACAAAAATAATGTCAAAGGCCAAGTAAATTACTGGTCTGGTAAAGGCCTGCCTGACATTCAAGGCCCTCCACAATCTGGCTTTTATTTATCCCTCAGTATTACTTTCCACTGCCCACTACATAAGCAGCCTATTTTAAAACATATTTTACTAGAATAAAAATTAAAACATATTCAAAGCTTTCCCTCTCGCTTTTCACTTATTGAAAATTCCAACTTTGTTCAAGGTCAGCTCATGTCGTACTTACCTTCACTAAAATGCCTCCCCTTGGTAACTAATTTTCACTCCTGTTTGTCCTGAATGTCTGGGTTCCATCATGAACCTAGCAAAGATGACACTGCATTGCTGTTTATCATTTAATATTTGTGGTTTGTTTTCCTTAACTTTATGGGAAGAATTATAAGCGTGAATGCCTCTTTCTGTCTTTACTTTCTATATACGGATTAATAATGAGTACTGTATATTAAATGGAATATTTCATACTGTCTGTGTATTCTACTATAATATAGTATTATAAAATAATACAGTATGACAGGTGTATTTTGGAGTAAATTTGTACAGTATTATCAGCAATTTCCAAAATTAAAACAAACATGGGCATTTGATCTTATCTCATGTATAAAAGAGCCTAATGCATTGAAAGGTAATCTAGTCTTTATTTAATGCAAGGATTATGAATCTGGCATTCACAGATGTCTAAAGTACCCATGAATGGATATTAAAAATCTATATATTATTTTAAAGTATCAGCAATAGTTTGTGATTGTGATTACATTTTTCTGGGGAGATAATTTATAATAGTGACTCTTTAAATTGTACTATAATAATTGCTTGGTTGTGGTGTGTACTTGAAAAGCAGATTCTTAGGACATGTTCCTAGAACTTTGTACTCTGTAAATGTGGATTGGGCCCAGGTTACACATTTTTACAAGTATTATGTAGTATAAAATTTACATGTAGTATACATGTAGTAAAAAATTTCAGCAAATTTCCAAAGAGACACTTGATCCAAAAAAGTCCATGAAGCTCTGATGGATGGAAAGAAGCTGAGATATACAGAATTCATATACCCAGTTAAATGCGTCAATTCAGGGAGCCAGTCTTGGATTGATATTTGAGTTCTTCCTTAACCAGTGGCAATGGTCCATAGAACAATCAAATTATTTGATACAGTTTTCTTGATTAAAAGCAATAAACAAATAGAAAACTAAAATTATTTCTTTAAATTTACTATTTGGCCAGAACCTCAAGATTCTAACTTACTGTGGGTCAACACCATATGTTGTCTATTAACTGAGTAAATTTCATTATGCCTTTCATAAAATAAATAGAATTTATTAAAAATACAATAGGGAGGGGCTGGGGATGTGGCTCAAGTGGTGGCGTGCTCGCCTGGCATGCGTGCGGCCAGGGTTCGATTCTGAGCACCACGTACAAACAAAGATGTTGTGTCCGCCGATAACTAAAAAATAAATATTAAAAAAAAATTCTCTCTATCTCTCTCTCTCCTCTCTCACTCTCTCTTTTTAAAAAAATACAATAGGGAATATTTCTCTGCATTTTTACTTCATTTTTCATTTCATCCTTAGTATGCTCAAAAGATCAAAATTTTGGCATATTATGTTATAGATTGACTTATATTCTTCTTTAATGATTTTCCATATATTAACTGACAAATTTATTTAATAGATATGGAAGAGGAAGAAGGTTTTTCTAGGTCAAATGTTCTAGTAATGACTCCAATTAAATGTGTGATCCTACAGTAGTCATTTAATTTCTTTGAGCTTTAGCTTTGTCAATACCAAAGAGGGAGCACCTTGGTACTATCCACCTGTAGGTGGTGTTGTGAGAACTGAATAAAGAAATTAATTTGCAAATGTTTTGGGAAAAAAAATAAATAGCTACAAGACTAGAGAGCAATGATATTTCTCTTAATGTTTTGAACTTGACATTTGTTAAAAAGATAACAATCTCTCTAATTTTAAAATTCAATTAATGAAAGAACCATTTGAAATGTGAATTTATGTTAAAATGTCTGTTTTATAAATATGCATTCTAAAAGCTATTTAGTTAAAATATGCAGAATATTGAATGCATTATTAACAATAGCTACTGCTACTAAGTAGGTACTGTGTGTAGGTCACTCTATAAATATTTTGCAGCATGATTTATTTCTCACAACCTCACAGTGAGATAGATAAGTTGAAGAAATTAGATCTTATAGATCTTATATAACTCCAGAGAACTGGAAACTACAGAATCAGAATTTAAATTCAGATCTGACAATTTCCAAAGATCATTTTGTTATACTTGTATCTATCAAAACTTTTCTTACATGTCAAAAATGGCAACTTGTAGGGAGTAACAAGGCAAAAGTAAAGACAGAGAGCTTTATATAATGCAACCCAGAAGAGATATAGGAGATACAGCTGAAGAGAGAAAACCCCTGGCTGGAATCCCTTGTGTTCCCTTGTCCAAAGCATCTATGAAATAGATGAGATTCCACTTTAGTTTATTACTATAAGTGATTATTAACTACTAAAAACTGAACAGGCATTGTCTTCCAGCTATAGATCTGAGGCTAGGTTTTGACTATTCCCTAGCATAGTTAGTGAACATGAATTTGAAGTTTTGTTTAAATCATTTTGCAAAATAAAGATCATAAAATATGAAAACTGTCCAGAGTTATTCTCCAAAATTAAATTTTGAATTGTAAAAATAATAGTTATATGGCAATGATCTGTTCCCAGATTCGTGATTATGTTAACAAAGGTCAAGCTACAGTAGAAAGCTTGGGGTTTTATAAAAACATGCTCAGTTCCTTATCCTACAGATAGAATACCCAAACCAATATGACTTCATTTTAACCTTTATAATTAGGGGAACATAGGTTAAAAGATTTGTTAAAACTAGTGTTTGGAAGTAATTTAATGAAAGCCAAACATGAAAAATTCCATGAAGACAGAAAAGATAAAAATCCACAAACTAATATGCCCAATAAAAACACAATATAGCAAACAATAAAAATCAACAAAATGGAAAATGAAGATGTAATCCAGACAAAACAATTGTTATAAAAATAAATATAAGTGGTTAAACTTACCAGTAGAAGGCGAAGATTCAAAAACTGTGTTACAAATAAAAGGTTTAAAAATATTATGAGGCAGCAATTTTTGAGGCAAAAACAATAATGCAGGAAGGAAAATACTCAATGCAGACAAAGTAGGATATAAGGTAAAAAGTATGAAGTTGGAATAAGGAAGGTCTTACATTGATAAAATCTACAGAATCTACAAAATAAATATACAGTTTGGCTTATTGACAATTAGGTAGACTAGAACTTTAGGAAAATGACCTAAAATTTTTTTTTCTGAAATAGTACATCTTAAGTTAGATTAAAATATAGAACACACCTTTCAGAATGTAGTACAAGTTAGCATTGCCTTGGGAGCATCCTTTGAGTCCTCATGGTGTAGACTAGAGCTTCATTTTATGCAACTAATTGTACCAGAGAAGGTTGGCTTTGCAGTACAAGAGAGAAAAATAATCAATTCTATGATTCTACCTTTATGTACAGTTGTGCTCTCTTTTTTTGCATGATAAATTTATAAATCCCCCAAAGGCATGAGGTAGTGATAGGTATTCGTCTTGGGGGAGGTCAATTAAAAAGTAAATTTCCCTGAGGATTCCTAATTACTAATATGAATTTTCATGTTGATCATGAATTTAGGCTATCATATAACAAGTCAAAAATTTAGAGTGGATCTCAGGCAACTAGCAAAGAAAGGCAAACCTTCTCTGGAGGAAAATAATTTAAGCCCAGCCATCAAATAACTCCCAAGATAAAATTCCAAGGAATATGAGATCATCATAAAAATTACCAAAAAATGAGGAAGCAAAGAATTATATATATAATTTTATATATATATATATATATATATATATATATATATATATATATATATATATATATATATCAGAAACAACAAAAATTACATCTAGTTGAATGTTCATATGTTATTTAGTTAAAATACATGAAAATAAAAAAGATCGAACATTAAGGGAATGCAATATTTTAATTGTAACTCTGCCAATACTTTATCTTGAAGCCTCTTGCCACTTTTGTCTTCAGTGAAATATTTGTCCCCAAGAAAGGCAGGATGTGTGGAAAAACATGAGGTGCACTGTATGATCTCAATCACACAGAATACGATGATTTGTATGTACACACTAAGTACACACAAGACCTAGAAGCACATGTCCAACAAGCTGCTCATGATTGTGGATGATTTCTTTCTTTGCTTTCTGCTTTTTTTGTTTCCTCTAATGCACATGTTAGCTTTAAAAAAAATAAAAGTTATTTTAAAAAGGAAATAACTATAGGATGAAGAAGCAAAGTATCTTAGAAAGGTAAGAACTACTAGGAACTTCTAGAAATAAAAAATATAATTATTGGAATAAGAAATCCATTGAGAATTAAATAATGAATTAGATACCAACAATAAGGGAATTAGTGAATAAGAAGAGAGATCTGAAGGAATTTCCAGGATTCAGCTGAAAGAGATCAGGAAGTAAAAGGGAGCAAATAAGAGTCATGGAAGATATAATAGTAAGGATCAACATCCATCTAATTGAAGTTGCAGGAGAAGATAAAGAAAATAAGGAAAAGGCGATGTTAGAAGTTGGAACACTTGAGAATCCCCCCAAATTAATGAACACAACAAGACTTAGATTTAGAAGGCTCAACAAATACTAAATTAGATGAAAGACACAATGGACACCATCTTTCAGGAGGCAAATTTAAACATTAAAATATGTAGATAAAATATAGAATTTTTCTTAGCTAGAAAAAAAACTTTCAAATAAACAATTAAGAAATGAACAAATCCATAACACTGGCATTTTGGCAGCTAGGAAAAATAAGAGAATTTGACCACATGTAGATTTAATTAATAAAAGGAATAAAATAGTATACATATATTGTATATTAAATAGTAGCATATACAATTTTAATATTGGCATATGTAAATTTAATTAGCACAATGGGAAACCAATGCATATCCATATTGAATAATAAATACTAGAAATAAAATGTATTCTTAATTTTATAGATATTCTGATAGCATGAGTATAATTCTGAATGCAAAGAAAATATAAATACAATTTTAAACCTTAGAGATAGTTATCTGACAAAAGTGGAAGGAATTGTATAAAATAATAATAACTCTTTAAACAAAAACTCAAAAATGCCTTCACTAGAAAATAAGTAATAGTCTCTTACATATCTACTATCTCAAAAAATGAATAGCAAAATAATATGTGAAAAAATTTACTATGACTACAGCTAATTTTAAAAGCAAATCATAAGATATAATGAAAATATTGTTCAAATTTTTAATTTTTATATCTGAAAAATGAAAGATTAGCTGAAATGAAAAATAAAAACAATGAGTAACAAATAATAATGTAAAATTAATAGTGGGATTAAAAGATTCAAGAACTACTAGAACTGTTAGAAGAAAAAATATAAACAAACAGTTGAAAAATTTATTCAGGAATCATTTTAAAATTAAGCTCAACTGAAAAATTACTATAAAAACAGATACAAAGAAGATTAAAATATACCTGAAAATCCTATTTGTAACTTATAGTAATCTATTTGAAAATCAGAAAATAATGTATAATTTGAGGGGAAGGAAAAAATCAAGTAGCCAGTTTGATTGTTTTTATATAACATATGACAGGTAGGAGAAATATTGCAAATGGTTCTTAACAAAGAAACTTCCAGGATATAAATTAATAATGATCCTCATACTAGAGTATCTCTTCCAGAAAAAGAAAATTCAATGCACTATGATAAAGCTAGTATAAAGTCAGCATCTAAATTTAAAATTATACAAAAGAGATGAGTACATACTAACCTTATTTATGTATATTGCTGCTAGAGTAGTAATAAGATAATAACAAATTATATTTTGGAAGTCACATTTAAAAAAACAAAAACCTCAGAAATACTACCTCTGAAACCTATGCTCAAGGTTACCATCAACATGGTATGCGACATTGATTGTTTACATCTTTGAATAAGATAAGAAAGGTACTTTATCTGTGTTCTCCCTTCTAAAAGCACATTTTCCAGTCTCATCATGAGAAAAATACCAGGAAAATCCCAGATGAGGGACATTCTACATATCTGACCAGTACTCCTCAAAACTATCTGGGTCACTGAAACAAGTAAAATCTGAAAAACTGTTACAGCCTAGATGAGACTAAGGAGACATGACAACTAATTTCAATGAAACCTGGAGAAGAAAAAAGAACTAGGAAGAAACTCAGAAAAGCCAAATAAGGGTTGACTTTAGTTAATGATGCATTAACATTGATTTGTTAATTGGGAAAAAATGTACTATAGTAAATGTAAATGTCAATAATAAACAAAAATGGTTGAGGAGCATAAAGGAATTCTCAGTATTTGCAATAATTCTGTAAATCTCTAACACTATTATAAATGTAAAAGTTTATAATTTATTAAATGAAGTGCAAATCAAAATCATGATGAAATACCATTTCACATCCATTAGAAAGGCTACTATAAAAACACCAGAAAATAGCAAGCATTGTCAAGGATAAACAGAAATTGGAACTCTGGTTCACTGTTGATGGGAATATAAAATGGTACAGCCACTATGGAATACAGTGTGGTGGTTTCTCAAAAAAAAATTAAAAATAGAATTATATGAATATATTATGAATATATATTTGGGCTTCTTCCCTTGTTATCTGCATACAATTCCTAAAATCTTGTGATCTCCAAAGGGATAGTGTCTTGTGTGCTAATGAGTTGTCTCATTCCTGGCACCCTTAGGTAGGCTCAGGAAGAGGACTGGTCATTGGAAAGACCAAGGCAGCATGAAAGAATTGAAACTTTTAGATTCTCCAGCCCCCAAACTCTAAGGAGAAGAGAGTTATTTGCAAACAAAGTGTTATTATTTTAATACAACACTTAAAGTTGAGTCAGTGTACTGAACCCTGTCTGAGCATTAGCTCATTTTACTCTTTCAACAGCCCTGAAAGGCAGGTGTATCTATACTTTAGGAAGCTGAGTCTCAGTAAGGTTAAATTCACAGGTTTGGCAAGTTCTCATTTGAGAACTCATTTGAGAACTCTCTGTCCACTGAATTCAGAAGGCCACTTTCTTTTCATTCATCAAACTGCCTCATTTAAATTTCATCTCCGATTTACAAAACTAGAGGTTTATCTGCAGTGTATACAATCCACTAAAATTATGTTTTTAGAAAATGTTTTAGGGAGTATAAATGCTCATAAAATGTTATATGATAAAAGTAGGATATAAAACTATCTATTAGCACGATTTTTATTTTAGTATATGTGTTGTGGGAGGGGAAGAGAGAGATAGAAGAAGAAAAAGAAATCTGAAGAAACATACCACACTATTTCAAAGGGTGAGATTAGAATTGCTTTTTAATTTTCTTCTCATTTTATTTTCTTGTATTTTCCACAATGAGTTTCATTTTGTTTAGAAAATATAAGCATTATATTTAAAAACAAAATTACAGAAGTTTTTAAGTCTCTAAGACCTAAAGTGTTTTTTTTTTGTTTGTTTGTTTGTTTGTTTAATGGTGTCTGGATGAGTATCTGAAAAATCTTGTACATAAAAGCAAGGAGTGGGTTTTTTGTTTGCGTAGCTTATTTATTCTAGAGAAATGACGTAACATAGATCATATAACTGCAATAGAGATTCAGAAGAGGTTTATTTAGGTGCTTAAATCTCTGCTTTTAAAATGTATCTTTGTTTATTTCATCATTTTACAAAAAGGTCTTTTGCTTCTGTGGCTCCTATATTTAAAATCTATGTGCCCTCTTTAATAACACAATGCTCCGAAGGACGCACCACCATCTAGTGGCAACTCAGATTAACTGCAGAACCCATGCAGAACCCTATCCATTGGATAGAAGCAGCTGTTTGAGCACTTGCTGTGTAGCAGGCCTTGTGCTAGCTTTTGGGTTTTATTGACTTCTCACGTGTAGTAGGCAGATTTCTATAAGGCTCCCAGGATCTCCATCTCCCGGCATGCACACCCTTGTGTGAGTCCCCACCCTTGAGTCTATGTGGAACAGTAACTGGCTTCCAACCAATAGAATATGGCAAAGGCAAAGCCGTGACATTTCTGGGCTGGCCACAGGAGAGCGCCTCAAAGTGGAGATGTCTTTGCAGGGTCTTCAAGGAGACCCCATTTTATAGAGACCTAAACTCAAAGAGATTAAATAATTTAACCAGGAATACAGACATGTAGATGGAAAAGTCAGAATTAAAACTCAGATCTATTTGATTTTCTAAACCATGTTTTTACCGGTTGCATAAAACTGGAATACTCTTTGATCATTTCCTTTGGGCCAGGCAGTGGGATCACAAAAATGAAAATTATTATGAAATTCACAATATTTTGAAGGAAAATGTAGTCAAACTTACCAGCCATTATATTCAAGTATTCTAAATGCTACATCTGTTAGAGTGATTTGAATGTGGCATTATAATGCATAAAAGATACAAATCTAACTACATAGCAGAGGGGATGAAGGTGGATATGAGGCAGATCTAAAGATTTCCTGGAGGAGATGACATCTGAATCGCGACCTGGGAGATGAATTGGAAGCAGAGAAGTGTACAAATACTACACAGCCACTAAACTTTACATAGCTGCTACCACCACAAGCAGAATATGAAATGTGTACTACTCCCTAAAATGTGCTTTCAATCTTCCTGCTGTTAACCCAGGGCCTAATCCCAGGTCCTGGCAACTTTTTTCTCTTCTACTGTTTCTAGAATGTAAAAATTCATCTTTGTTGTTGACTGTGTCAATAATTCAGGTCTTTATATTGTTGAGTAGCATTCTACTTTTAGAATGTTAAACAGTTTATCCATTACCAAATGATGGAAATTTTGGTGTGTTAACAGGTTTTTCAATTGTGACTCAAGAAGTGATAACAACACATTCTGCAGGTCTCAGATAGATGTGTTTTCATTCTTTTGGGTTAAATATTTAGGGATTAGGAATGATATTGCTGGATTTTGGTAGGAAGGGTATTTTTAGATTTCAAGAACCTGCCAAACTGTTTTCCATTTTACATCTTGAAAACCAAAGCGTGAGAGTTGCTCCTCTTCTCCATCAAGCATTTGATATTGTCACTTATTACATGGATAACTATAGAGACAGACAAAATTGTAATAGTTTTGTAATGGTATCTCATTATTTTCATGATGTTGAGCATCTCTTTGGGCTAATGTATCATCTTATTTGGTTTATTGAGTCAAATCTATATTTTATAATTTATATTTCTGTATTTTAAGACTGATTTGTTTATATTATCGAGTTGTGAGGGTTCTTTAAATATGTAAAATAATATGTGTTTGGTAATATTTTCCAAGCCTGTAGTTTGTCATTTTATTTTCTTAACTGTATCTTTCAAAGAATAGATTTTTTTTTAATTTTAGTGAAATGCAATTTATCAAATTGTCTTTCACAGTTTGCACTTATTGTATTCAACTTAAGAAATCTTTGTCAACCTCAAGACCAGAGGGATTTTTCTGTTTTATTTTAGGAGTTTGCTAGTTTTAAATTTTACTTTAAATCTAGGCATTTAATACAGTTAGTTTTTGCACATGATACAAAATTTGGGTTGCATTCCATTTCAAATGCTTGTGTATGGTGTATGCAGTATTTTAGCTCTGTTCATTGAAAAGTCCATCTTTTCTTCACTAATTTTCTTTACACCTTAAATGAACCTACTTAAAATGAACCTACATCTGCATTTACTCTTGCTCCATTTGTCTATGTCTATCCTTTGCCAGCACTACAATATCTTGAAAACCATGCCTCTAAAGTTAATCTGGGAGACAGGTAATGTGAGTCCTTCAATTCTGTTTTGTTTTTGTGGGTTTTTTTTCCCTCCAAATTGACTGAGTTTTTTGTTTGATTGTTTGTTTTTTTGTTTTTGTACCAGGGATTGAACTCAGGGGCACTCAACCACTGAGCCACATCCTCAGTCCTATTTTGTATTTTATTTAGATACAGGGTCTCAGTTGTTTAGTAGCTCACTTTTGCTTAAGCTGGCTTTGAACTCAAGATCCTCCTGCCTCAGCCTCCCCTGCTGCTGGGATTGCAGGCCTGTGCCATGGCTCCCAGCATGACTTTGAGTATTCTATTTCCCCTTGTTTTCTTCATAAATTTCAGAATCAGCTTGTCAATTTCTACAAAATCACTCCTTGTATTTCTATGTGAATTACATTGAAGGTGTAGATGGAATTTGTGAGAATTGTTGCAATGTTGCAACTATTCTATTAAACCAATACCTAATTATTTTATAGGCTCTGTGTGTGTGTGTGTGTGTGTGTGTGTGTGTGTGTGTGTTGGTTATTTAAATGATACTTTTAAAATGTTTTTTTTTAAATTGGTCAATATTAGTATGTAAAAACAATTAACTTTGTATATTTACTTTGTATCTTGTGACCATGTTTTAAACTCATTAGTTTTATTAAACAATCATGCCAACTGTTAACAGAGGGGTTTTAATTATTTTTTTTCCAATCTGTATAACTCTTATTCCTTTTTATTACCACGTTTCACTGACTAGAAACACAAGATAGTGTAGAAGAGAAGTACTGAATGTGGACATCTTTGTGTAATTTTTGATCTCCAGTGAGCAGGGGAATACTTAAGTCCTTCACCATTATTATGTTAGTTCTAGGATTTATGTAGATGGTAATTATCAGCCTGAGGAAGTTTCCTTGATTTCCTAGTTTGCTGAGAGTTTCTAATCATGTATGGATTTTGAATTTTGTTAAGGATAATTTTCAGTACCTATTGAGGTGATTGCTTTGAGTTTCTTCCTCATTCTATTATAGTGAATTGCATCAATTAAAATTTTAGAGTTTAAAAAACACTAAATGAATAAACATTCCCAGATTAATTCCATTTGTTCATAATGTATTATCCTTTTCATATATTGTGGATTTATATTATTAATATTCTTGCAGGCTTCTTTTTTCAATGTTCAGGCAAGTCACTTAAGCCCTGAGATGGAACCTTCCTTCTCCCTGTGAGGCTAATAGTAATTAATAACCACATCCCAGGGCTAACATTAAAACTAAATGGTGTAAACAATGCTCCTTGAATTTCTAGTGAGTCAGACTTATTTATTTCTCTAGTTGCCTTAGGAACTAATCCAGGCATAAAACACAGGGATATATTTCAGAGATACACAATCTCATTTCAACCAATAAATTCACTCTTTTGGTGTAAAATAGGATTTCTGTAAATGGTTTAGATCCCCTGCTGAATAGAAAATGTTGTCTCTGCATCTGGAGAAATAGAGACTAATGTCATTGATCAGAGGTTCTGTCTCATGTTGAAAACAACTTCAACAAAACTGAAACAAGGAAAGATTCCTTGAAAGGGAATGGCATAAAAGCAAATTAAAGATAATTAGGATTTGTTAATGGAATTCACTTATAATTGTGTAATTTGTTTATATTATAATTACATAAATTAAGACCTAATTATAAACTATTTTAATTAATGTAAATATAAGTATTTTCATAATATCTATAGCATACATATATACTTATATATAATCCTTACTCAAAACATCATAAATTTTGTGGGAATTTTAAGAAAGAATGCTTAAGTACTATTTTATATAGAGTGAGATCTTAAAGTTGGTCTGGAGACTATTATTACAATTTTTTGGAAAAAAATTTTAACAGCAGCAACTGTATATTTACCTATTTTATTATTTTCTCAATGCTTATTGAAACATTTTATAAAGTTGAGCAGTCTGGAAAAAATAAAGTAAAATACCAGATGAATGTGACTTAATCTTCATAAAAAGTCTATACTTGCTGATGGAAGTAGAATTCATAATAAGCTCTGATTGGAAAAATATAACACAAACATTTTAAATTACATTGGGTGAAACATGATATATCATATTAGTTTGAACTGTTTGTGCAATACTTTTTATGTTAAGAGTTTGATCATCCAAGTCCTATAAATCCTGTAAATCTCTCGATTCTTTCCATTAAAATATTAGAGAATATTTTCCCCCTATTGGGTTCACCTCTTAAATAATGGATTTTTTATCCTTTGGAAAAATGAGCACTTTTCAATGATCAGTGGTGCTGAGAGTAGCTGGTACATTCATATAAATTTGCAAAGTAAAGCTGAAATCAACCTAGCTGTTTAACTGCAAACTCTAGCTCCTGAGCAAGGCACCCAGTCCTTCTCTGGCTATGGTGTTGCTGGCTCCCCTGATTTCTAATTGTGGATTTCCCACCCAGTGTATAGTACAGGCTGTGATCCTGAAGCCATTATTCATCATCAGCAAATGTCTCTTTAAGAAACTATATAGTTTCTTAAATATGTATTTATAACAATGTAAATATTAGTTACCATGACCACTTCTAGAAGGAAAGATAAAATATTGAGAAAGCAATCCTATAATTTTTGTCTTAGGTTCATGCCTGTGTCTCTTTTGCATGTGCTTTTAAATTTTCATCAGTTTTTCTTGCCTTTGGCTAACTATGTCTATATTGTAAAAGACATACTTGATCTGATTATCTAGTATCTATCTGGCTACTACTATATTATATAGTATATGCATTTATGCATGCATGTATACCCCAGAAATCAATAAGTGCCTTGTCCTGGACATTATTTCATCAGGTGCCAAGTTTCCAAGGTACTATACTTGTAACTCGATTCCCTGTGTGGCTACTATTGTGACAGAAAATGAAACAGCCCAAATCTACAATTGCAATTTCTAATTTCAATCAGAACTTAATTTCCTTGCAAGGACAGCATCCCTGTCCACTGAAGACATGTTGAATATTTATCCTTCCAACTGCATAACTTATATTTGATCCGAGGCATTTTAAAAGTTATATTATAAGCTCGCTATAGTTTTATTGATTTATTCAAGTGAGACTTCTGAGATCTATAGTTTTATGTTTCATATTTTATAAAAGAGTAGTTTCATTTTAAAAAAATTTTCTCATTTGTCTTTCGACTTTTAGTATATTCAGTCCTTTATGGGATACATCAATATTGCTAATAGAGTTTGGAGAATGAATACTCAAGAATGAGAAGAGGAGAAATAATTTAAAAATAATTTTAAAAAGCAGACTAAACAAAGTTATGATTCCAAGAATCAATGTAAAATGAATTTGTTTTATTTGGATTCTTTTTTTAAAAAAATAAATATATCCTTTCTAATCTGGCCAGTTCCCAAGTTAGTACTAATTATTTTTATATTGTACATAAGCACATGCTTTCTATTTTCTGCACAACCTATTTCTTTACTGATCAAAGTATATTCAAGTTAAAAGTGTTGAAATGTGGAAATATGGAAGCAAATAATCTGAGTTATCTTCAAAGCATCAGTTCATATCCAATTGCCAGCCTTATTCTGGTGCTCTTTCACTATGACCCTGTTACCCTGCAGGTTTTCTTATCTACTCACATAACCTTAGACCAAGGTATTTGGAGCACTTTTCTCACTTGCAGATGAAAAATTATACATGCGTGTGTTCATGTTACATGTGTACACAAAGTATGTATTATACATAGGATATGTGTATATAACTGGCCCTTTATATCTGTGAGTTCCACATTTAGGATTTGTCCAGATTGAAACATTCAGGAAAAAATATTGAATCTGCACTGAACTTGTCATGATTCCCTAACAATGCAGCATAAACACTATTTACATTGTGTTATTTTAAGTAATCTGGAGATGATTTTAAGTCTACAGAAGGATATGTGTAGGTTACAAGCAAATCTATACCATTTTATGTAAAGGACTTGAGCAACCAGGATTTGTATTTCTGTGAAGGAACCAATCCCCCACAGATACTGAGGAAGGACTGTGTGTGTGTGTGTGTGTGTGTGTGTGTGTGTGTGTGTGTTTTATATATGTATGTATATAGGTATATTTTATATATATATATATATATATGTATATATATATATATATATATATATATACATATTTATATATATATATATGTATATATATGTTTTTCTCTTTGTCACCAGAGTGAAAAATCAGCACCTTGGGTGTAGAGGAAGAGTGGAGAAAAAAGGCAAATGATTTTATAAGGTCTCTTTCTTGAAGATTCTACACTAAAAACAAATGTGTTTTCACTTCGATATCCTCTTCAGGGGATTTCAGAATGTTAGCTGTTTGATGAATACCAGGAGCACCATCCTGGTATCTCCAATTGCATGTGAGTAGCCACCAAACTCATAGCTTTTTAAGTACATTCCACATAATGAAACATGTCTTTGCACTGGGGCTCACAAGTTTCAGCTGCAAACTCTATAAGCAGATCCTTTACTACATTCAGACCTGGACCCTCTCAGATAGTGATTTTGTCCTAGACTTGAACTTGAACTGCTGCCCAGGATATATTACTATGGAAGGTTCTATTGACTCCCTACATTTTTCTGAATCCTTGTTTGTTCTAGCCATAGTCTGACTCACTGACAGCTCTTAGGAAGCCTTATAGTTATGGCAGTTCACTCCTGAAAATAGGTTAAGTTCAGCGCCAAGAAAGAAGACAACCACGTAGATGGGCAAAACCCAAGAGTGGAATTTATTATAAAGTTTCAGGATGTAACTCTCAGAAGCAAGGATGTGGAGTTATATATGGCACTCACTTTGCTTGTTAACAAGAAACTACAAGGAAACTACAAACATCTTTTTCCATTTGAACTTCTTTTGATATAATCATCTTCCATTACAGTGACAACTTCACAGCAGAAACTTGGTTTGCTTTTTTTTATACTCTTCAAAATGATACCATTAAACAACTCTTCTGAAGGGATTGGATGAAACCACAAGAAATTTATGAGGCTCTGTCCAGCTATAGACCCTTTGCCTCTCTATCAAAGTTGGTTGAAATTAGCCCGTGGGATCAATGGTTATTATAGGAGGTGGACAGGCCAACAAGGCAAATGATTTTATAAGGTCTCTTTCTTGAAGATTCCACACTAAAAACAAATGTGTTTTCACTTCAACACCCTCTTCAGGGGATTTCAGAATGTTAGCTGTTTGATGAATACCACTATTGAGAAAGTTTGGGATGTTTCTAATATGCTATAAAAGGAATTGTGTTTCTGATCTGTAGGTGAATTCTCTTGCTTTTTCTAATTGCAATTGGCATGTATTCTTTTGTGCTGTCTACTCTGAAACTATTTCTGCCACTAACTTTTGTCTGGGGAAATAGTTTCTTGGGAAAGTATTCCAACAATTTGGGGGACTTTTTTTTTACTCCAAAATATACGAATCTGCAATGAGTAAGTAATTATGTTTGCATAACCTTATCAGTAAGTTCTATTATAGCATATTCTTAAAGGCCTCAGGCTAGAAAATGATAGTTTTAACAGGAACTCTTCCTAGAAAGAGATCTGATCACCAGCAAACAGAGACTCTCTTGGATGTTTTATGTGTTTTTCTTATTTGGGGCAAAGAGTGGTTTTAAAATATTTTTACTTGCTATTTTCTTGTCCACAATCAAAAAGGTGAACATCCTTAATCTCTTTAAAAAATGTGAACAATAGAACTTTATAAGTAAAACAGGGCACCATACTGTGCTCAAAGAAAGGAATCAAGTCAGTTTTTATCCTACTCGATTTGCTGGATGAAATCTTGGAGCCTTGGAAAAGCCAAACCTTCACATGATTTGAAAGGCACACCAATGTACCTTCTGGCCCCACTCTTCTCTCTGCTGCCCAGGAGAATCCCAGCAGCTGTTATGCAGCTTCCTTTACTAACTTAGAGTCTCAAAGCAAACACAAGCACAGTGCTCACTGCTTGCACTAAGCAAGGGCATATGGCAAAAATCCCCGGGTCTCATCTGCCATTGAGCAGAGGGCATTGATGACTGCTATAACTACATTTGAATTTCTTTCTTTCTTATCTGTTTTTTAAAGTACATTTTAATAAATTCATAAATTTCTTGTGGTTTCATCCAATCCCTTCAGAAGAGTTGTTTAATGGTATCGTTTTGAAGAGTATAAAAAAGCAAACCAAGTAATTTTTAAGGTCCATTTAATAATGGGTAACTTAAGAAAACAAAGTTATAACTGGACATTTTGCACACCTTCTCTGAGCTCTACTTCCCATCTCTCATTAGGAAGCAAAAACTAGCACTATCCCTTTAAAAGATTCGACTTCCTTTCTATAATGTCTTCTCTTCTTTTTCTCAGTTTCACCTGCCACTTCTTCCCCATCCTTTAATAATACTCAGTATTAAAGGAAGATCAGAGTCTTTGCTACTTTGACTTGCAAGGTATTTTATGTATCAGAGATAAGGAAGTAGCGGATTTTACATCACTTTCACATAGCGACCAAGGTGGCAGAATGTCCAGCAGAGTGTCTTAGAGATGTCAGGGCACTGAACACTTAATTTTTAAGACTTAGGAACTGCAAACAAATATTTTAGTATTTATATCTAACATAAAAAGATTGAAGACCTGCCACCAAGGCCACCTAATAGACCATGTAAACAACTATGATAAACCAAACCAAGTTTCTAGTTTATCGTTACAATAAAATTCATATAACATAAAATTGACTATTATAACCATTCATTCTGGGGCACTAACTGACTACATCCACATTGTAGTCATTACCATCCATCTCCAGAAATATTTCATTTTCTGTAAATGAATGTCTGTGATACTTAAGCACTAACTTCTGACCTCTTCTTCCCTCCTATGTTTCTGGGATTCACCATTCTACTTTCTGATTCATGAAATTGACAACTCTAGAAACTTCATAGAAGTGGAATAATATATGTTTTTCTGTGATTGATTGGATTATTTTATTTAATATATATATCTCCAAATTTCATCCATGTTGTATATTATGTACCATATTTTATTTATTCAATCATCCATCACTGGACATGGGTTGCCTCCACCTTTGGCTATGGTAAATAATGCTGCTATAAACATATTTGAGACTCTTCTTTCACTTATTTTGGGTACAAACCCAGAAGTAAAATTATTGAATCATGTGGGAATACCATGTTTAACTCTTGAGAAACTGCCATACTTTTTCCCCCAGCATCGGAACTATTTTATTTTCCATCAGCAATACACTTGGGATCCATTATTTCCTACCCTCACTAACACTTATATTTTCTGTTTTTGTATTTGTTCCAACAGTAGCCATTTTAATAATTATGAATTGGTATCTCCTCATGGTTTGGATTTATGTTTTCCTAAGGATTACTCGTGTGGATTATCACTTCATATGCTTATTGTCCATTTGTATTTCTTCTTTGGAAAAATGTCTATTCAAGTCTTTTGCCCATTTTTTAATTGAGGGTTTTTTTGTTGTTGTTTAAGGATAGTTGCAGTCTCTGAGACAGATAAAAGAAATTTTCAAAAGGACATAATACTATATCTATTTAAAAAAAAAAGTAGTGGAAAAAGCTGCTTACCTCATGGTGACTGGGAAACAAAGCTGGGGTCCCAATATCCCTTGGGCATACCCCCAATGACATAACTTCCTCCAATTTGATCCCTCCTCTTAAAGGTCTCATGACCATAGACTGGGGAGGAAATGTGGGGACATGGGTCTTTAAAAGGCATTCCATATCTGAACTATAGCAAGTATTTATTGCATAGTTATTTTTAATGGGAAACAATGTTTTTTTAATCTAAATATCCGAGAATAGGGGTAATCCACAGTAAGGCATATTCAATTAAATGAAATATTAATTGAAGACAGTAAATTATGTTTGTGAAATTTGTTCATGTGTTAAATTCTAGGTGTGTGTGTGTGTTGTGTGTGTGTGTGTGCATATGTGTGTGTGTGTATACAGATATACATAGAGTTGGGTTTATAAAATAATTTCAAATACACACACACACACACACACACACACACACCCCAATACTCAGTTTTGTAGAAAGAGGGTTGGGGAAAACAAGAAAGGAGATAAAATGTTTGAAGAAACTCTGCTAACATATTAAAAAATGCTATTTTTTTGTTTGGTGGCAATAGAGATGGCCTCCTTTTCCTTTTCGGTTTTCTGTATTTTCTAATTTTCCTCCCATGAACTTGTGTTCTTTTATTATAAAAACTTTCTAAGTAACTATACAATTCTTGTATTTACACAAGCATGTTTTAAAAAAAATTTGTCATATCCAATAAAGATTATAGAGTAAATGAATGAAATTAAACTGAAATTAGGATAATCATTTATTTTTTAATTAAAGCTTCCTGGAAACATTAAATCATCCATAATACATCTCAAAACAAGTCATTTTGTACTATGCCAGATGCTAAAATCAAACATGGCTCTAACAGAGATGTAGTGGGATTTAAGAATTTCATAGAGCTGTAGGGAGAGTTCTTTGTTAAGTTCAGACATAAAAAGATACACACACACACACACAAAAAAAAAAAAAAATGTAGAAAGAGAGGATCACCCACAAAGACAAACACCAAAGCAAAGCATGACTCTGTGAAAAGAGTGTCCAAAACAATTGAGATGATAATTGTACATTTGCTTAAATTCCCCATTCCTTGTACTTTAAAAATTATGTTGGGAACAAGAACATGGACACGACTGCTCTACTGCCAAGGATCAATGGATTGACAGCAATGGGTAATGAAATAAAACTACTTCATTGCCATTCTGATTTTAAATTCTTTGTCAGGGAAGACTATTAACCTGTGGAACTAAACAAATATAGTTGACACAGGCAACCCTCATGGCTATATAAACAAAGCTAGCAGATTATGACTATAAAATCACTTTCACAATAATTATGAAATCATTGAAAAATGGAGTTACTAGAATTTTAAAACAGGGAAATAATTTTTTTCTGATTTTCTGAAGAGACCTTAATATTATACCTCATGAAGATATTTTAAGAAGAGAATTAAAAAGTACTCAACATTAAGAGAGACTGCTTGTTTCCCCAAAATCCATTCCCTTTTGCAATGTGAGATAGAACCTTCCAAGTTAGAGAAACACATGATGGCCACATAAAGATTGTATATACCATCCTTCCTTGCAGAAGTTTTGATTTTGACTTAATTCTCAGAAATGGAACATGTGGAAAATCAATTATGCAACTTCCAGATCATGTTTTTAATCAAAGGTCTATGATGGATATGATTTCAAGAAAGTGCTTTCTACTTTGCACACAGAGATGCAGGAACTTTCAGTTCTGCTAAGGAGGAGTCTTTGTCTATGTTCTGCAATCTAAATTGACAGAGCTTGGTTGTTCGGCCTCATAGACTGGAAAAGAACAATAGCTTCTAAACCATCAAAAGCATCAAAGGGGATACGAAGGATGCTGAATAATAATAATAATAATAAACATTTAAAAGCCCCCACTATGTGCAGAAATGTTCTTGAAGCTTTGCATTCGTCGCATGATTTGATCCTTTGTTACTGAACCCACTGTTAGCACAGGGTGACTACTTAACCTGTTCTTGGATTGACGGCAAGAACCAAGAGCATGGCAAGGGTTGGTATTTGAACACAGGTCGTCACAGTTCAGAGTCCATGATCTTAAAATGTTTTTCTTTAACTCGTGGGGCTAAACAACATGAGAATGTTCAAATTCATTCCTGTGCAAATTACTTTAGAAGCACAAAGTTCCAGAACCTTGCTTGGAAAACAGTTCCTATTAGAATAGTTTTAAGATAACCGAGTCTGACTCAATTACAATTTCAAGTCTAAGGCTTTTATTTTTTCAACAATTTCTGATTTACTAATATCTTTTTCTTAAAGCTCTGAACTCTTCTTTGGGTCACTAAAAAGAAAATCCTAACTTATCTTTCATACCTGACATGAATTATGATATCAGCTCATAGGACCTCTTGAGATATTCAGTACACCTGCCACTGTCTTTAAAAAAGTCTTTTAAAACTCTGCATTTTCTCCCTATCATCACAGCAATCTTGGAGAACTAAAGGTTAGAGCAATACTAATATTAAATGTAGTATATTTTTAATAGTATAATAAATACATTCTGATTAAATATTGTTGTTGTTATTATTATTATTATAAATAATCTACTGAACAAAGCAGTCTAAAGAATGAGGATGATAGAGGAGAAAAATCCCTCGAAGAAGTGAAACCTGAAAATGTCTTTCCTATTCCACAATCTAATGTCCTACATTATACACATGGGCTTTCCTGGTAGAATAACAAAGACAAAACCAAAGAGCATTTATAAATATTTACATTTAAAAATATTGTTTTGAGAAAAGAAATCCTCATCAACTTCTTTTTAATGATAAGTTAAGAAGCATTCCATTTTATCAAATGATAATGTATAGCTAATTCAACAAATTAGAAATAGCATATTTGTCTCAGAAGTTGTGATATGGGGGGAAAAGGAAAAACAAAGTCTGCCATAGCGGCTTCTCAGAGAAAAATTTCCTTTTTAGAAACAAGTTACCTGAATTAATGAGCTTAGCTGACTAGCTGACTAAATCATATCCTTTCCTCCCTGGAAACTCCTCAGATAGAAAATCCATCAAAGGTTTCTGCTTATTCTCTGAAGTGCAGAGAAAGTCCCATTTTATTAAAAGTCTCTCCACCTCTAATGAAGGAGATTAGTTTTACTTTTTTTCTATCCCAGCAACTTTAACAGAGAGAAAAGATAAGTGACTGAGAACAGGTGGTACACAAATCTCTCTCAAGCAATGACTACTGAACCCAGGGCAAATAAGCAATCTAGATATGCAAATATGGTCATTCATGTCCTTATTACCTGAAAATGCTAAACAATTAAGTGTGAAATCCTTTGGGGAATAATTTAGGCAAAACTGCTTTTATGAGCTGCACAACAGTGAAATGTATTCCAGTTCTCATTGGCCCATTTTATTATCGGTGTTGAGAACTTCACAGGAAGCTATCAAGACCTGTGGGACTCATCAATGTTAATTAACTTCAAGAAAAGACTAAACCTACAGAATACATAAAGCACATTATGAGATGCAGCTCCTATCTCAAGATAATATGCTCTAAACTTAGAATGAAGGCAAGGGTCATAAACTGAAATGCCTACAAATAGCAGGTGTCTGTCTAAGGAGGCACCCAGTTTTCAATTTTAACCACTGATGCTGCATTGGAAAGTGGGTCCATTGTTGGTGGTGGGCTTGTGGGTCCAGGCCCTTGACTTGTACTTTTCAGATAACAGCATGACCTGCGTGGGAATATCTAAGCCTAGTGGTGGGAGTTCGGGTCCCAACTTCACTATATGCTAGCTGTGGAGTATGTTATGGAACCTCTCCATGCCTCAGTTTCCTCATTTGTGAAGTTCAGATGATGAGGATGGGGTAATTTAGAAGTTTTCTAGAAGATTAACTATTAGACCAGGGTCTGGTACAGAGAGCACTTAATTACTGTAAGCCATTCCTATCCTTTAAGAGAAGACAAAAATTCTGGTTAGTATTTGAAATCTCTTAACTTTCAAATGTTGATAACTAATTTTTTCTTTTAAAATTATTGGGTCAGCTAAATAAACCAATCCAAGCACAAGATCTGGTCCAAGGTCCTTGGCTGTGACATCTACAATAAGGTTATTTGAGACTCTTAAAAATCTCTTGGGACTTTCCACTTGTTTTAAGGTCTGGTATCCATTGCTCAGAATCATTATTTGGTATACTCTCTCTTTTCAAAAAGGACTTTTATAGCTCACTAAAAGAACAGATTTCATTAAACTGCTTGTCATAAAATAAAATTTTAAAAAATCTGATGACAATTTAATAGAGGAAATAAAACAGAAAGTAAATATTTCAGAAAAGTAAAGCTCTGGAAACCTATAAACACTGAGGAAGAAAAAAAAACTGAAATAAGAAATTCTGTGAGTTTGTTCAGGTCACATTGTTAACTGAAGGAAGTAGCATATTAGATGTTTAAAAAAGATGTTTTTTTAAACCTTGAAATTTCTAAAAAGAGTCTTTGTATAATGGACATTTTGGACACTTTTAACGGAGCATATTAAGTAACAGTTCTATTGAAAAAGTGGAGACATTATGTACAGAGCAGATCCTTAGTCCTCCAGGAGCAGCTTCAAGAACATTTATTCATAGTCATATAAAGATTTTGGTGAGAGGAGGAAAGTGGAGCGGCGAGTAGAGCCAGGTGCACCATGTTTAAGGTTTTCTGATGATTCCGAGATGAAGCTTAGAAAACCTCCAGAAAAGAATTGTTACTATGATCTGTATTTTAGCTTTCCAAAATAACACAACTTTAGTTTGGGTTCATATGGAAACTCTACAGCTATTATTGATACCTTATGTATTGTCTAAAAGCCAATGATGTGTGGGGGTTGAGGAAAGAGATATGATCAAGTGAGAATGGGTGAATAGTACAGGAGGGCTGAGGATTCTCACAGTGTAAACTTTGAGACCATTCAAGTTCAAGGGGGAGTCCGGAACAAAGGTTTATAATTAATGTACACCAAAAATAGAGGACAAACATTATTAGTCTAAAATATTTTTGAGAGCAGTTACCCATTTTGTACTTCTGTTATAGAAAGATCTTACTCTAAATCCTATAGAGTGATTGATTTGGAGCAGGTCTGCATCCTGAGTGGTTCATAAGGTTCAAAAGAGCTGCAAAATGTATCCTGAAAATGAGTGTGTGTGAAAATGTGTGCTTTTCTTGTCTTTCACCCTCCCTAGAATACAATGCCAGGAGAAGGGGTTATTGTCTGTTAGTTTCAGGGCATGCAGTAGTGCCTGGCACAAAGTCTGCTCTTAATAAATACTTGTTGAGTACATGAGCACATTTTTTAAAAATTATGCATCGAGATACATACATGTATCTGAATTTTTTGCAAAAACAATTTTGGTTTTGGCATATTTCTATTTAACAGCTTCTGCTAGACATATTTGATAAATAGGTTCATTTCACACTTAAAACAGGCTACTTTATGCTTAGATGCTTCTTTGAAAAATGCTTACCGTCTTTGAATGATCATGGTAGTGTCTTTTCTGAGATCACTTCCTTATTAGAACAAATATTTAAATAACTGGATAAATAAGCAAGTTAAAATATCTATGTATTGTAGAAAGAAAAAGATTTTTCACCATATTAATTCATCCATTCATTCATCACTCATTTATCATATACTTTATTGAGTACTAAGTCTGCACAAGGCACAGTGTAGGTTATTGGGTACATAGTCGTGAGCCCATAGTTCCTGTCCTACAGAGGGATACATGACCTTGGCAAATAACTGCATCTGGTTTCCTGCAGCAGGTGCTAGTCTAGGTGTTTGGGATTTATTAACTTTTTTGCTTTATTGACAAATACCCTGTATGTAGGTCATTATTATGTCCATATAGTTTTACTTCTTTTTGCTTAATAAAGTAGTACTTAACACAGTGCTAGGCACACTACATGTATAGAAAATTACTTACTGAACCAAACCGCTTATGACAGGAAGGCAAAGAAGCCGTTTGGGAAGCATAAAACACATCTGCAGGGAAGGTTTCCTCCCCAAAGCTCATAAATTATTTGGCTCCCTCCCATAAAGAGTACAGAATATTTTTAAGGAGTTCAGCTATCTCACTGGTAGGTATGCAGTTGACTTTGCCAATCAGTGTATGAATTTCTAGAATTTTTCATGCTAGTTAAGTGGCTGTGGAACGTTTTCATATTAATTTGAGGCAGGAGCAACACTCATTATAACTATTGCACTCAGTTGTTAGTCATGTGACAAGTGGAAGGCTTTATGTCTACTCTTGCATCTCTAACCATTTTCTATAGGTTCTTCATTCGACCAAATTAAATTGTATATTATAGCTACGGAATTTCTTACAAAAGACAAAACTAATTAAGTTTGTTAATGATTAAACACTTTTAGTTACACATATGCAGATTAAATTGATGCCTGAATTCTCCAAGGAGAAAACCTTTGAAAAGATATCACTGTGGCGACCTAAAGAAAATACTCATTCTGTCTAACTCAAAGTAAGATGCTGTATTTGATTTTTGTGTCAGCATGTTTAGTTTGATCTATATTCCCCTGTGAAATATGGAGTAAATGGGGACAATGTAGACAATGAGTGATTCAAGAATATATAAGCATAGACTGGACTCTTCTCTCCTCTTTTACTCTCTTACAATCTATTTCTTTAATTCACTAAAAATATTCTCTTATTTCTCCAATGCACAATGCCTGATTAGGCTAAAATATTGAAAGCGGGAGAATGAGGGTAAACTAGAATGAGGGGCCCCTTTAATAGAAGTCAGCTGAATGTCCTAGAGGGGGTATGGCTTAAATGAACAGTCACAAAGATGATATTAATTAATGATTACTCAGGATCTAAGAGTGATCATTCAAATAGCATAGGTCATCAGATGAGATCTTGGAGTCCTGAAAGGAAACAGAAACAGGGAGGAGCTGAGGAATCTCTTCCCCTTTCCTACTATCTTTAGGGACATGCTTTGTGTGCTAAAAAATTCTCACCAACAGGGACAGCTCAACAAGGAGAGGAGAGATGTGCCAGACGTACACTTGTGCTGGCTCCTGGGCCTTGTCAGTCCTGCTGGGCTGCTTTGTGTAGCTTGGCATGGTGGTGTGCTCAGAAAGGATGGATCAAAGCACACAAGAGCCAACAGTGAGAATTCAAAGGCAAAAAAAGGCTTCAGATGATCTGGAGAGTGTCTTGGTGCAAAGCTTCCTGGTGTTTTAATTTCTTGTAGCATTTTTACCTTTTGTGGCTTTACAGAATTTACTATGGTTCAAGTTAAGTGCTCCGCAGGGTGCTTGCTTCTATCATTTTTCCTAATGAATCCTCTATGAGAAAGGCTTGAGAAATTGATTATCTTATTTGGATGTTCTTGCCTATTTGTGTAAGCTTTTCAAATCTTTTTGCTGGAACAAATGCATTGAGCTTCTTCCTGCTTCTGCAGGGGGAACAAGAGATACCGGGATGCCCTTAGCTGCTAGAGATAAATCTAGCTACTTCTTAAGTGAATGACCACAGCTGGATGGCTGCTCCAAGAAATATTGTGAAAGTGGGTTAAGATAAGTATAGGGCCTTATTAAAATTTCAAGGGCGATTGAGACAGGCAGGATATAACAAATGGTGTTGGAGCTTTGCCAGGTCAACCTGTTAAAACTCACTCAAAGAAACAGATAAATTCGAGGTTGTGGCCTCTGTTCAAAAGTGCACCCAAAAAAACAATTCTCTTTTCTAAAACTTTTGATGATATTCCAGAATATTTGTTTCGTAGGTGACTCAAAGTAAAAGTTGACCTCAATTTAATCCCTTTGGGCTCTGCAGAACTCAATTGTTATGTAGAAAATTGTATAATTTTATCTTTATTTGCATTTTTTCTACTTATTAAATTATTGAAATAATTAAAACAAAAATTATAAAATGAGATTATCATATATGGAAGAAAAAGAAACAAACTTTCATGAAAAAGTACACAAAGGTGAATTCTTAATTCTGTTGTTGCATTGGAGAAGCATAGTTATGAAACTTTTCATATTGTTCTCATTTGGGCAATAACTTTGTGTTAAAAAATCATGTCAGTGCTAAAAGGAAGACAAATAATAATTTCACTATTTGCCTTAGCTTTCTCAGGGTAAAAATAGGCTTAGATGTTAAGTCCTGTATCTAATGAAATTTATTCTAACCTTCTATCCTAGACTATGGTGGTGATGTCTGTAACTTGTAATAAAATATTCTGTTAATATGAGAAACAACAAGCCCATTTTTCTGTTTTCAATGTACTTACTGTATGAACTTAAAAAAATATTCCCAAGAATCTTCTGTCATTTTCACTGATAATTAGAAAATAGAATTTCATTTGCAAATATACAAATTGCTTAGATACTACCACCAGGCATTGGTTAGCTAGTTTTCCATCACTATAACAAATTTCTGAGATGATCAACTTATTAAGAAAGTGGTTTATCTTGGCCTACAGCGATAGAGGTTTCAGTCCATTATTGGTTAGCCACGTTGTTTGGGGCGTGTGATGGCACATCATGGTGGGAGCACTTGGTTGAGCAAACCACTCACCTCATGGCCATAAAGAAAAACAAACAAACAAAAAAAAAGTGGAAGAGACTGGTACCCTTTGATGGCACATCCCTGGTGATCGGAAGACCTCCTGCACAACCTGTCTCCTGAAGATTTCACCACCTCCTGATAGCAATAGGCTGGGGACCAAGCACCCAATACGTAGGCCTTTGGGAGACATATAAGATTCAAACTATAGCAATGATCTTAAGAGCCTGCTTTTGTATACATTCTTGGTTGTAAAGAACCAAAGAAGTTGTCTAAACCCACCAAACCCTCAGTGCAAATCTCATATTTCCTATTCACCAAACAGTTCTAATTACACAGACTCCTTCTTCAATCCAAGAGAGCTTTGTCCCATTTGTGGATAGTTTTAATTCTTTAAAAATACTGCTGTATCAAACTCAATCCTGCCTTTATTGTTATCTATAGTAGCACTAATTTCTGCCTTCAAATTAATGTATCATACATTTAATGAATATCTTGATCTGAATAAGTGAGTGCATTCCCTTTAAAACGAATTTATTGAACTATATGTGTATGATCTGCAGAAATTTCTCTGTGTGAGATACTTCAATAAAATAGTCCCAAAAATAAATTAAAAGAAAGATGAGATCTTACCATATCTGAATTACTGTGATTTTATTAGAAGGTACTCTGCCTTTTGATAGGAGTAATTTTGAAGAAAACTTACTGAAGAAGGCAATGACCATAGATAGCTTCAGCAGAGATGCATCTGTGACATTTATGAAGTGTTTCACTCAGATCCTTTTTCTTGTTGGGCTCAGACTACCCAAAGAGAAGTTCAGACAAGCCTGAAATTCTTATGGCTCCATCTCATCAACATCAAAAGTGAACCCTGTTCTTATATTTTCTGAAAAGGTTGATAGAGTTTTGGATCTGAGAATGCTTCATATGATGGATTTATTAAGACCCATTGTAACTGGGGAGAAAAACAAGGCAAGTGAATTAGAGAAAACAGAAGTGGGGAGTAAATCAGGTCACTCTGTGTCTTCAAGATAGCACTAGAACTATCTGGAAAAATCCAATAATAAACATGCAATGATCTAAATCATGGATACAGGTTAAGTAAAAAATTAAGTTCTTTTGTGAGAAGCAGGAAGGTTTGTTTGATTCCATTCGAAAAACCTTCAATGGCTAGAATCTGCCAAAAAGGGCTCACCCCACAGATGCATCTTGTCCATTCCCCACTGCTCACATACTATGGGAGATAGATCAAGGAGTCAAATGGAAAAAGAATGCTGACAACCACCAAATAACATCTTTATATGTCAACAAAACCTTGTGACTCTGCCTTAAGAAGATCACTCAATCAGCCTGGCTCTACTAAAACATCTAACTGAGAAAATTGCTTTTGTCCCAAACCAATGAACTAAAAATATACACTGGACTCCAAGGTCGTGCCAGAGGGTAACAGTAGGCACAGAGCTGTGCCAACTTTGCCTTAAGCTGTGATGTGTTTCACGACACAAATGATCCTAATCACATCCCCCAATAGAAATTTCTACAGATTTGGTGTGCTCCATTTAAAAAAAAGGGGGGGGGAACTATAAAATTATAAAAATTTTAAAGATTTTATTTTTAAACTGTATATTACTAAAATATATGTATCTCGCTAAAATAAAAGTTCTTGTACTGCACTTCAATTTTTTCTCATCGATCCTTAAATTCTTGACAGGAAAAAAGGAAACTGAGAAACTTCACGATAAGGGGCCAGAGCCTCCTGAAAATCGAAGGTCAATCAAAGGAAGAGCACATTTTTCAAGTTGTGTCAACTGGCAGGGAAAACCCAGTTTATCAAAATTGGCATAGATTCTAACTTGAGCAAGAATTCGGAACCTCAATGAATTCCATCTGGCTCAGGAGAATCTTTTCTTTCTGGCTTAGAAAGAATCTTCCTAAGGTTAATCAAAGTTTTTAGCTGATAAAGGTGAAACTTCACCTGCCATTGTGGGTTTGATGATCAATATTTTTTACCAAGAGCTCTTGAGATTTAACTGAAACTTCAGTTGAGTGATTTTAATACTTTTATACTCAACAAATATTTCTTGGACTCCTAATCATGAGCTAGGCACTGTGCTAGGTCCTGAAGCTACATCATGGTGAACAATTTTCATCAGGACTGAGAAAGGGGAGAGCTGAAAAATAAACTGGAGTATGAGAAAGAGTGTGAGAGCATGCGCACATATGCATAAGATTTGAGTAATTAATAATATGAATAAATTAATTACAGTAGAGGAGTAGGATATGTGCATATATGCGTTGGGGTTCACAAAGAGGTGGCATTTTATTTAGAAAGACCTCTCTGGAAAAAGTGGCATTTGAACAAAGATCTAAAAGATCTAAAATTGTTCACTATGAAAGAGACTTTGAAAATCTCATTAATTATATAGCTTCAGGACCTAAAACAGTGCCTAGCTCATGAATCACTATGCAAAGATCTGGAGTCTTTCAGGCAAAGGTAAAAATAAAATGCAAAGCCTCCAAGATAGGAGTGAGGTCAACCTAATTAAGTAACTTCAAGAACCCAGGCCAACTAGAGTAAAGAAGGAAAAAAGTCAGGAAGTGAGTTTGGAGAGCAAGGTCAAGGGCAGATCATGCTTCTGAGGCATGTTTTGGGGTATGGGTTTATTCCAAGAATGGTCTCAACCATTCAACTGTTTAAATGGAAGACTCCTGATCAGGTGCACGTTGAAGTTACTCCAATATCTATGTGGAGAATGGGTTTAAGAAGTGGAGGATAAAACACCAAAAACTCAGGCTATTGCAGTAGCCAACATGAAAATGGTGGAGGTGGGGAAGCACAGCCATGCTTGGAACGCATCTTGATGGAGAAGCTGAAAATTTTGTAGATGAATAAAATTGGGATGTTAAAGAGAGAACTCAAATATGACTGAGCTTTAAGGTCTGGCTGACTTGGTTAACATGCTGTTACCATTTATTGATATGGAAAACAAAATATTTTTATTGCTCTTGTAGTTTTGTGAGGCTGTGTGTGTGTGTGTCTGTGCGTGTGTTCTGTTTTTGTATTTGTTTGCTTTAGCCTAATTTCTTTGTTTTGGAATTCATGGTGGCAGAAAATAAAATGTTTTATTTGGGATATATTATACTTGAAAATCATTTTAGTTGTCTAAATGGAAAAGTTAAGGCACATTCAGGAGAGAAAGAATGTTAGGTGTTAACATAGATACAGAATTTACTCTCATTACTTGAGATTTCCTGGGGAGTGAGTATGGGTAGAAAAAAGATGCTCAAGTACTCAATCCTAGGGAACATCAAAACTTTGAAATTAGAAAACAAAAAGATAAGAGCAATGCAGTGCGAGTAAGTAGGAAGAAGACAGATATTAAGAAATTACAAAGATATTTTGTCCAGAATGTGGAAGAGAGTAACTGTAACATGATAGTGTAATGTCAAGTCAGATAAAGACCCAAAATCAAGAGTTGAGTTGACAAAATGGAAATTCTTGACCAAGGAGTTTTCACTGAGAAGTGGGAACAGCCTTGTTGGAAAGAGTTAGTGGGAAGTGAGAAAGTAGAGACCTGTCTTTGGAGGAGGTTGTCATGGAGAACTTCTCCATGGTGGTAGCTGGAGGCACTGTGTATTTTAGGGAGCATTTATTTATTTTTTCAGGTGGGAAGTAGGCAAGGGGATATGAAAGATTCAAGATAAAGTGGCAAGTCAATGATGCAAGATCCATTAGAAATAATTGCTAAAGACAAATTCCTGAGTCATTGAGAAGAAATGGGATCCAAAACTGAAGTAGTTTCAGGTGGAAGTATTTTAAAGAGAAAGTAGGACAAACATGGGCAGGGGTTGAAAGGTGGCAAATACCTGAGTAACAGTTAAATAAGGAGGTGTTGAAAAAGTCAGTCTAACATGGGCATTAGTGTCACTGCAAATTCTTGTTGGGTGTTCCAAGAATGTAAGACTCTAATCACTTTTTACTTAGGCCATTTCTCATGAGTGCCTCTGCAGCAAGCAACTTTGAGGGTACTTCTCCCTTGGGACAAAAAATGATTGTCTTATTGCTTGCTCTGGAAACATCAGATTCCTCAAATTTGTTCTTCAGCTGTGATGCAAATCCTCTGCATTCACACTATCCACTTGAACTCGTATCAAATTCCCTCAGTTGGCTCCGGAGCAAGGGGAATCTACAGAAGCATGATGCTTCTGTTTGCTATGCTATGAGTAATAAAGTATTTTGTCTTGGACCAACATCCAGAAAACAGTAACAGCAAGGGGAATCTACAGAAGCATGATGCTTCTGTTTGCTATGCTATGAGTAATAAAGTATTTTGTCTTGGACCAACATTCAGAAAACAGTAACAGGTTAATTCATTAGTTTATTGCCAGTAATCATGGCAATAAAAATGAGATGCTGAAAAGGCTTTCCAAAGAAAAATGTCAAAGGTCCTTTAGAATGGTTTCTAAACCATCTACACTCCCTGGACTCTCATGCAAGTGGTAGGTGAGCAAGTATGTTAGGGGCTCCCATTGTCCTACCTGTCAATCATTTATTGGGATTGAGAACAGGGAGTAGGATTGAAAGATGTAGTTCACAATAGCTTCTTGGTTGTTCCTGACTCTGCTCTCAGTGGAAGAAGGGACTTGTCCCTTAGATTCATCAGGGCAGACTGACCAAACAATCTGGTCAGCTGAATTCAGCAACAGCCACAGCTGTCAATTTAAACTCACCATATCATCCCTCCTCACATGCTATAAGAACAGATCAGCTCCTATGGATTTGGTTGATCCTAAACTACTCTGCCAGCTTGACACAATCAATAACCGCTCCCAAACCTGCCCGGCTCTTCAATCTTGTGTGTGTGTAAACAGAGAGATTCCTCCAAGCTTGTTTCAGTCTTAACAATGTAAATTCACATCCCTCTCCTGATGCCCAAGCATCTCTGGGGGGAAGCTGTAACTACTCAGTGATACTATTCAGCGGATTAAGTGAACCCAACCAATGTACCAATGTTCTAAATCAAATGTAACAGCAAATTCCAAACTGGAATATCACTGTGCCCCTTTGTGCTACATTTTTGTAGATGGAATAATGTCTTTCCTTTAGGCTTATCTATCATCCCTGAAATTATTGGAAATGACTTCAAAGATCAGTAGGTCAATCTAAACTCCCTGTCTATATCCAAATGGACAAGAGGTCAGCTTTCGAGTGCATTCCAGCCATAGGAAACAAGACCTCCTGATCTTGGGACTATTCACAATTTTCTGAGTCCACAACCCTATAGAATACATCTGAAGTCAATACTACAGGTTGACCTGATTCTGTTGCTTAGAGTCCTCATGATAATATCCTTAATTAAATGTTGTGTGAGGAAAATTGAACAAAGCTGACCCTAATCTTAGCCAGTAAAACTAAACAAGGTAGTTAATGGAGTGGTGGATTCATATGAAAATTCCAATTTAACCAGGAACTTGTAGGATCATGGAATGGATTGCTAGAAGAGGCGATTCATGTGCATCTCTGCATTTTCTGGCTGAGAGTGCCACCAAAGCCTTGACTGTTCTTTAATCTGGCCTTTTCTTGGGGTTGGTTTTCTAGCAAGCAACTTAGAGGGATGAAGTAATGTGCTATCAGTCAAAGAGCAGGTTTCTTACTGCTTGTAAGGTCAGTGAATTCTCTAATTCAGAGTTCTTCAGCTGTTACACAAATCTACCTGTGCAGTACTTGCCTGGGTTCATGGAATGTCAGTTCTATGGTAATTGAGTGCAAAAATAATTGATGTAAACATGGTGCCCGTATTTGCTGTGACTTCGTTTCTGACCCATGTCTAATATCTTCTGCCAGCAGCCACATGTAGTAACAGGTTATTTACAAGCTTATAAGAAAGATAAAATCAAATATTAGTAGGTTTGGTGGAGTAAAGGTAAGGTAGTTATTTTCCTGTGTAAAATGAGAAACTTGATAATCAACTAAGATTAACAAAGAGGGAGGAGGTGTTAGAAGTTTGAAGGAAGAGATAAAATTTTTATCTTAGGAAGTACAGCTCTGAAAGGATTGTGGTCTAGTGCCAAAGGGCTCCTTGAGATTTGGGCTAATAAATTTAAGGTGATGTGAGTTCAGTTCAGTGTGTGCCTTGTGAGTTTTTCTCCACCCACATTCGAATTGCCCATAGAAGTGGAGAAGTCACATTTAACCATAATTGTACTTTTGCTGGGCAAATACAAGGAGAGACAGAAGCAGTGAAGCTGAGAGTATATGCAAGGGAATAGTTATAGGGCTGGACCACAGAATCTTAACTGAGACAAAAGGCAATGAGTTAAAAAATGGTTAATACAAAAGACAAGGACAATGAAAATATAAGTGAGTTTGGGAATATAAGTGAATTGGAAAAATACAGTTGTATTCAGAGAACAGAGTGATTGAAAGTGAGTTTTTCATGGAGATTATTGGTGATGACAAGGTCTAGATTGTGACAAAAGTGTGGGAAGGAGTGGGGGAATGGTCAAGCAAGAGAAGCAAAATGTTGCATGGATCATCTACATTAGTGTTAATAACCCAAAAACAATGAGAAGAGTAAGATATTAAAATATTTGGTCACTGAAGGGGAGGTACCAGGAGATACAAAGAATATCATAAGAAGAAGAGATAGTGGGCAGCATCATCCAAAGATAATATGCATCAAAATGAGTTGGAATTTTGAATGAAGAGGGAGGAGTAGTTGTCTATATGCAGCAATAAAATGGGAAAGACATTTAGCTTACCTTTGGTACCAGTTGGACATGGGATTTGGAAGAAGAATATAAGACAGCCCACCTTTTGAGAGGATTGCAAATCAGTGTCCTGGGAAAAAAACTAGATTTTAATGTATGGTGAAGAAATTTTTCAGAAAAGTTGAGGACTGTGGTAATTTATAATATACTTAAGGGTTTCAGCATATAGTGAAGAGTTCAGAAAGGGGTGCAAAATTGCATGAAATTAGGGAATGTACAGAGTATTCTGGGATAAGAGACCAGGACTCGATGGACAACCAGAGATGCTGGCACTTCTGTGGATGACTGAGGTAAGCAGACATGGAAATCATGGTGGGATTGTTCCTGGTGGACTTTAGGGGAAATCATAATTCTAATTATATCTTCTTAAAGAATTATCGATTAAATAATGACTAGGATGCAATGAGGAGGATTACTATAAGAAGGGGTAAGTTTTGGCCAAGAGTTTGTATCTAGAATATTTCCCAAAAGCCCTTGTGTTAATGATTTGGTCCCAGCTTGGTGCCACTGGGAGGTGGTAAAGATATTAAGAGCGGGGCCGGGGGGGGGGGGGCGTGGATCTTAGTGGAAGGTCTTCTGGCCATTGGGGGTATGTCCTCAGAGAGGATTGTAGGACACCCATGGCTTCCTCTGTTTTTTTTTTTTTTGTTTTCCTTTCCATCCTGACCATGAGGTGAAGAGTTTTACCACACATTGCCGCCATCATATGTTGCCTCACCACAGGCCCAAAGCAATGGGACCAACTGGTCATGGACTGAAATCTCCAAAACTGTGAGCCAAAACAAATCTTTCCTCTTTATAAGTTCATTACTTCAGATATTTTGTTACAATAATAGGAAGCTGATTAACACAATGTATAACAAAAACCTCTTTGGGGAAAGATATCTAATATTTCAGTAAAGCAATTAGTTGATTGAAGGTTTTGGATACTTCTCTTGGACTGAGATCTGAGTTTGTCAGGCATGAAGTAAGTTCCAGATGAATGTGTATGTTGTGGTGGTTGGAGAAAGGATTCAGGTGATAGCAGGTGCTTTTGGGGGTGCCTACGTATATATGTCAGAAGAAAGATTCAATAAACAACAACAGCAGTGGCCCTTGGTAAAAGGGCTTTAACTGCAATGTCAATGATATTGGTCTTCAGAATTAACAGCACACTTAAAGAAAACACTGGGGGATCTGGAACAGTTGGGAGAAGACATGGGGTGTTAAGATGGACATCCTCATGGGCAGCAAACACATAGCTGACCAAGTCTATGAAGGTTTGCAGTATGGCTAACTGTAAGCACAATTCCCAGGATCCTCAACTTTTCTTTGAACACTTTCTTCATCTTCTAGCCATACTCAGAAAAAAATATTCCTTTACTTGAAACTTTTTATAATGGGGATGGCTCACATCTCTCATATGGAAATAGAATCCCGGTGAAAATCAACCATTCAGGCCTTCTTAGTCTCCACAACAGCATCTATGGTGTGATAATAGGGATTATTGAGACTTTAATTATAAATTTCCTGGCAAAGAATTAATGATGCTTTCATTCTTTTGTTTTAGAAAAGAATTTTTTCCCCAAGATTTTTTGGCCAGTATACTTGAATTAGAGAGTTGGCATCTGTCTTCTGATGATTCACTCATAAGCTTTTTTCCTAGTTTATGTGACTTCAAGTCAACAAAAGAATGCTAACTCAATTAAGCAGTCAAAGCCCAGGATGCGATGTTTATCTATCTCATTCACTTGGGTCTCTCACATATACCCATTTCTGTTTTGTTCTTTATTTGGTCTTCCAGATCATAGTCATTAAATTTCTCTTATGACCATAACATTTTTGTAGATCATAGCAAGTACTTAATAAATATAATTTTCAAAATTAACATATATATGTATCTATATGCATATATATATGAGTTTTATCACTCATTGCTGCCATCATATGTTGCCTCACCACAGATATATTATATATACATAATATATATATTTAAATTAGACCTGCCCTAATTATTATAGTACACATAGTAAGAAAATAATACAAGAAGGAATATGCTCATGTAAACTACTCATAGTTTTGTTTATAGAAATTAATATACATAGTAAAGGCAAAAGTGAATGAGCTGACTCTGTTGAAAATATTAAAATAAACATTTTATTAAGTTAACAAAGATTGAAGCAAAGTTAGATCTTTTAGAATTATAGTTTTGTATGTGTATAAGATATCTATCTGCTCAAGTTACTTAGACTCTATGTTCTCAAACTTGAAATTGTAAGGAAAAAAAAAAAAACCTATTTCTAAGAACAATGAGCCCAAAATGAAGTCAGCAAATGAACCAATTCTATTGAAAATTTCTCTTTAGGAAGAAGATACTGTCCCATGAGTCTCATTGCTTCCTACCACCCGAAGGTTTGGATAATATATGTTTGGCTCTACACAGCTATTTTAGTTGGATTTAAGTAAAGTGAGAGGATTTTTAATTTTTTAAGGAAAAGTGAACACTTCATTTTTAGCAACATTTTTCTTGAAGCAGATGAACTTGAGAAGGAGAGCTCCGTGCACCGTCACTTTGCCAGGTGGCTCTCATCGGGGTGTTCATTGTTAAGAACCCTGCTATTTCTGCCTGAGGTTTGAAGCCAGGACTTCACAGGATCCCCTGCTGCACTCCTCAGTTTTTTCCATGCAGAGAGCAGATGGGTGAAGCAGAATAAAACCCCAGCCTCAGAGGCAGCAGTGTAGCATTCCAGGCACAGGTGACAGTGTTCCGCTTAGTTGGAATAAACGCTAATTGGAGTTGCTGAGTAAAAGTTAGAATTGAAAATTGGACTTGGTTTATACAGCAGTTTGGAAACTTGTGAAATGTATTATTATGACCATATTTTGATAAACAAAAATGAATTTTTAGTGTGGTTCTGGGGATTGAACCCAGGGCCTTGTGCATGCAAGGCAAGCACTCTACAAACTGAGCTGTATCCCCAGTCCCCTCAAATGAAATGTTAACATTAAAAATAAAACATCAATTGTTTCCAAAGTAGATGTGTTGGTTAGGACAGGATAGTTTAAGGACAAGCACTGAGGTCCTGAGATCTTCTTCTTTTTTTAATTTTCAGAAGTAACATATTCAATTGTATTTAAATAGGCTAACTTATCAAGCTGTTTGGGTTCTTATAAGTTCCACTAAATTCTTCTGGAAATGAGAGAATAAATAAGTCCTCCTTACTGATTTGTGTGATTGTGCCTTTTTATAGTCTCACTATGTCAGTTATCATATTGTCATGTATTTTTCACATCTTTTGCTTCACATTCTTTCAGTTTCTTTGGAGAAGAGGACATATATTTTCATCATTATGTTCCTAGAACTGAGTGAGCCCCGTGTCCTGGACTGAAAATCTAAAGCATAACAGAAGGAAGCAGCCAACATTCCTTCTTGTAGCGGTCAAGGGTGGTCATAGAAAATAAAGATAATTTACTGATTTTGGAATGGACTGAACAGTTTTATTCAACAACAAGCCTTTTCCAATTATAGATTTATTTAGCTTATCCTTAAAATTATGTGAATGTGTGGATTTAAGTATATGCATAGACCTTTAAATCCAGTGTTTATACTACATTCTAAAATTTGATATGTGCACTTTTGAGAACAAATAGCTAAGACAAGATGTAAGTATATTTTGTAAAGGTAATTTTTTAGTGATTTTGAGGAATGGGAAAATAGTAACTTTTATTGCATCTAGAGGCATGATTCGACTCTAATTGTTAATATATGAAAATGGATCTTTAGATTTTTCTCAAGTAATCCATTGAATGAGATGTTTAGTCTTTGGGTCATGATAACTTGTTTTACTTCGTAGAAATCCCAGAAGAAACCTTGAATAAACGTTGATCTCTTTCAGGGGTTTCTGGTTCTTCTCACTAGAATCCCACCTCCTGCACCCCTGTTTTTACTACAGCTCACTCTCCATGGTGTAGAGCTCCCTCTATCTCCATCTTTCTGAGTGTTATCTTCCCAGACTCCCAGTTATTTTTCCCACTCCGCTGTCTATCAGTTTTGCATTAAAAGAAGTTAGAAAAATTACATGAACTATGAAAATATTTTAATATGAAAGATAATCACCCTAGTAATGAGGAGTAAGAAGCACATTCCTAATGATAACTTTAAAAACTGGGAATAGTTTGTTACTATGTTTAACAATTCTGATGGTTTCCTTAAGTGAAGCTGTGTCATTAAATATATGATCCATGAGCACATTTCTCATTACAATGGAAAATTATTTTAATCTAACAAATGAGAGAACCGCAAATAGATAGAGTGTATGAAAAGTAAATTATGTCTTTTCTTTGTAAAAAAGAAACAAAATGGATATATAAAAAAATAAAGATAAAACAGAGCTGAATGTCCAAATTTCTAGAGTATAGGCAACAAAAAATAGTAACATTTACTATTAATAAGTATATTCATCTCATCAATTACATTAAATGATATTTTCATCTTGATATTATAGGGGAAATGAAAAGAAAATTAACATCTGCTTTTCTCCCTAAAGCCATTAAAGAAAATGATTCTTTTATCATAATACTTGGGTATTTTAAAATGTGACTTCTGGATAGGACTGTAGGCTTGTCATCTCACCCTTTGCCTCCCCACTAGTCACAATACAAACAGTATGTAATAACAGCAGAGACTTTGAACATGGAAAAGAAGGTGAACTTGTTAGGACTGGAAGACCAACAGAGCATCTGGGCTTTTACCACACGGGCCCAACACAAAAATGTGTCCCCTAGAGGTAGCCCAGAGAGGCTCATTCCTCCTCCATATTGAACCAGGGTCTCGCCTACAATACAAAATGAGCCCCACAAGTCCTGGCAAGGGGAATTAAGCAGACCCCTGCTGGTTTAGAAAAAAAAAATCAACTAGAGAAAGAGCTTAGCTCCTCTCCTGGTGAGACTTCACTTCCCCACCCAGAGATGTAGCCAAGGGGAGTATGCCCAACCACAGACAGGCATGTGATGATGTGTCTTCCTTCCTGAGCAGGTTTCTGAAGCTCTTCTTCCCCATCAAGGCCTGGGGGACCTCAACAAAAGGGATGGTACCCCAGAAAGCACCTTCCTTGAAACATGCTCTCCATCCCACTGAGGTTGAGAGAAGCCCAGTCAAACACATGTCCAGTCAAGGAGGCCTCCTCATTCTCATGGACCTGAAACCCCCCTCCCTCAACACCTTCTGACCACTCAGGGACCATCAGAAGAGACCAGTGGGAGCCCCAGTGGCACAAGATAAACTAAGAATATCAAATACCACTGCAAAGACTGGTTAAATGATGACTTAATTCGTAGTCCACACAAGTAGACCAGGACCTATTCTCCAAACATAAGAAGGTGACTGCCTGCTAAATTAAAAAATTCAAGTAAGATTCTAAATTCCTTAACATCATATCTAAAATGTCTGGGATAGAGCTAAAAATAACCTATTATTGCAGGGATCAGGAAAACCATAACTTAAGGAAAAAGGAAAATTAACTGATGCCAACACTGAAACAAATCAGTTGTTAGCATTATCTGACAAGAATTTTATAGCAAGCATCATGAAAATGATTCAATAAACAATTATAAATCTCTCGAGAAGAAAGAAAAATAGAAAATATCAGCAAAGAAATAGACATTATTAAAAGAAAAAAATTAGAAATTATAGAATTGAAAAATAAAATAGAAAAAATAAACAACTTCCTGGATTGGTTAATAATAGAGAGGAGATGAAAAAGGAAAGAACCAGTGAGTTTGAGGACAGAGTACTAGAATTTGCCCAATCCAAGCAACAAAGAGAAAATATATGGGGGGAAAAAATGATCAGAGCCTCAGAACCTATGGGGAAAAAGACCCTAAATTTGTATGAACAGAGTCCTAAAAGTGGAAGAAAAAGAGAGTGGAGCTAATAGTCGAAGGAAAATTAGCTAAAAATTTCCCCCGTTTGGCAAAGGACACAAATTCACAGATTTGAAAAGCTGAGTGCTATGGTTTGCATAAATGTCCCTCAAACACCTGTGGTCACCAGCCCACAGAACTATTAGGAGGGAGTGAAAACTTTATACCATGGAGCCAACAGGAAGGAAAGCAATTAGAAGCATGCTCTTGAAGGGGACATTGGGACTCCAGCCCCTCTTCTTTGCTCTTGGTTTCCTTCCCAGCCACAATAAGATGGGAAACCTCCTCTGCAACACCCTCCCTGCCGTAATGCACTGCCTCACCCAGGCCCAAAGGCAACAGTGCCATGTGATCAACTGAACCTCTAAAACATGAGCCTAAATACACCTTTTCTCTCATGAAGTTGAATTTTTACAGTAAAGAAAATTTTACTGAGTAAATCCCAAGTAGAATAAGCGCAAATAAATAAACACCAACATATATCAGAAGTAAATTTCTAAAAATTAAGAACAAAAGGGAAAAAATGCTAAAGACAAAAGAGAAAGTTAGCCAGAAAGAAATAATGTATCATTTGTAGGGATCACCAGTTCCAATGGCAGAGGTTTTCTCATGAGAAACCTTGGGGTACAGAAAGAAGTGCTGTGGATTTTTCAAATTCTAAAAGAAAAACAGAGTCAATAATGAATTCTATATTTAACTATCCTTCAAGAATGAAGTGTTGGGCACTGTGGTGTACACCTGTAATCCCAGGGGTTTGGGAGGCTGAGGCGGGAGGAGAGAGAGTTCAAAGACAGCCTCAGAATGTGAGGCATTAAGCAACTCAGTGAGACCCTGTGTCTAAATAAAATACAAAATAGAGCTGGGGATGTGGCACAATGGTTGAGTGTCCCCCCCAAAAAGAAAGAATGAATAGGCAATAAAGATTATCTCAGACTAAGGGAAACTAAAAGAAGTTGTCACTAACATACCTACCTTAAATTTGACTAATGTTTTTTAACAGAAAATTACAAAAGAAGAATCTCAATGACATGGGAAAAAAGAAAAAAACAATGGAGAGAACAAAAATATAGGTAAAATATAAGTTTTCTAAACTATATATAATGATTAAAATAAACATTATAATGCTTTCTGTTCCCTATTGCTAAATAATACATGGATCAAAGAAAAAGCCTCAAAGAAAATGTTGAAAATACATAGAACCAAATTAAAATGAAAGTGTGGCATGTGAAAATATGTGGGATGCAGCAAAAGCAGTACTGAGTTAAATTTATACTGCTTAATCCTTGCAATAAAAAAAAAAACTAAAAGAAAAATAAACCTGAAGCAAACTGAAAGAAGGCAATAATAAGGAACAAAAATCAATGAAATTGAAAACTGGGTAACAGAAAAAAAAATTGATGAAACAATAAACTTGTTCTTTAAAAATAAAAATCAATGAAATTAATAAGTTTACAAAAAATGGAGAGAGACGATATAGACCATCAACATCAGGAATGAATCAGAGAAATCACTACAAATCCTATAGCTGTTATAAGATAATAAGACATCACTGTGAGCCACATTATACTCATAAATTTGACAAAAAAATCAGCACCAACATAGAGGATCTGATCATGTAGATAATCTAGTTGACAAATATAGAACATAATCTAGTTGACAAATATAGAACACTCCACACCCAACAGAGCATATATATATATATATACACCTCACAGTGGAATGCATTACATTTCTCTCCACCAGGAAGTATTACAGGCTTAAGACCCATTGCTATGCAGCTAAGTGGGAGTCAAAGAGATCAAAGACCACTAGAGGAGATTATCTCCCCAAACTAACAAAGGAATATACAGAAACTGAATAAAACACAACATTATTTATAATCACCCCAAAGAAAGTAATAAATAAAAGTGTATACTTAGTATAAACTTAACAAAAAATGCTTAGGGTTAGTGTGTGGAAAATGACTCAAGAGTAAAAAGAACAATCCAGTTAGAAAGGGGCAAAAGACATTGAGAGATATTTTGCTATAAAGATAAACAGATCAAATAAATACAGGAGAAGTTGTTCAACATACTAGTTATTAGGCATGAATTAAAACCACAATGGCATATCACTTCCTATCTATTAGAATGTCTTAAACTTAAAAAAATAATAACCAAATGTTAGTGAGGATATGAATAAATTGGATCACTCACTAATACATTGCTGATGACAATGGAAAGTAGTCCATTGGGAAAACTGGGTGAACTATACATGGGATTCCCTGTTCTATTTCTTATTACTTCATGTAAACCTACTATTATCACTTAAATGGTTTAATTAAAAAAAACATATTCAAGCATATTTATGTATACATATTCATATATGCACATACATATAGTTTATATATTGTATATATATTCTGTATATATATACATACATACCAGTTTTAACTATTATAGTTATATATATTTAGCAGTATATATAAGTATGTATAGTTGTTTATGTACATATATAATATGTGAGTATATATATCTTTATGTGTATGTATATTAGTATACACATTAATGATACATACATATCATTAACATATTAATATATATATCATTATGTAGTAAGTAAGTAGGAGAATACTTAGAGGATTCATGTTTGTATCCCCAGTCTGCCAGTTTCAGCTTTTGTGTCAAATTGAAGTTCATGGAATGAACAATACATGAAATTATGTTCATGAAATTTGTTTTCTCTTTATTTTAGGTAAGACTAGATTTTTTAGTATTCACTACAGTAAAATGTGGTTGTATGACTAAATTTTAATCAATGGAAGGTGGTAGAAGAGTCCCATTACTCATGGGGCTCCACTTGTAAAACCTCCAGGTTTCATATTCTACTTTCCTTTCTTCTCCAGCAACTTGCTGCAAAAGACAACAATAAATTCAGAAGTTGAGTTTGAAAAGGGAGGGAAAAAAGAGAAGAGGCTGTGACTCTGAATCACCGTTGGAAGGCAACCCATGTTTTTGGAGTTCACATGTGTGAAAATAAACAATTTCACTAAGCCACAGAGATGTGGTCAATCAGAATCTCTTAATTCATTTAATCATTTTTGGCAGCCCTTCAGAAAACAAGTCCAACACACTTTTCTAGCATATTCTACTGCCTCTTCTGTTTGAATCTGTTGGTCATCTGTGCCCTTTTATCTGATAAGGCAATATTAACCATATCCTCTGCTGTGATAGAATCCCCTCTCTATACCTAAACCAAATATTTTAGAAACAAATTATAGTCACCCCTACCTTGTTCCAAGAAAGATTTAACCAAAAAAAAAAAAAATGCATACACTGTACCAAAATCAAATAACTTGGAAAAAAAGAAGAAAAAAAAAGAGATAACATTAAGATACAGAAACAGGAAACTGAAATATTCCTAGGGGTGAGATAAATATATAACAGAAAGACATTTATGTCTCTATAAAAACATGTTTAGACATCTAGCTACATCATCGTTATTTGTAGCAGCCTACATTATTGGGAAATATGCATTACAAAATTTATTTCATGTTTGTCATTTATCAAATTTTGTTTGCATGTCTTTAAAATGTAAGGTAAAAGGTGTGGAAGGAAAATACCATTTATCCTGATATTGAAACTGGAGAGGTCTTCTTCTATGTGTTCTCATAAAGAGACAGCACATGAGCAAATAAACATTTTCTTCAGCAACCTTACACAAACACTACCGCAAAACAAATTCATTAATCTTCAAAGCTGAAATATTAAAAGAAAATCCCAGGTGTAAATAGAGTAACGCACCCATTTTCACTTATCCCTTATTACTACTTTTCTCAGAAATCTCCCCCAAAAACTAAAATATTTTCCTGAAGTGTCTCTCACTAACCTATTGAGAAAAAAAAGGTAGAAATCTAAATTATAATTTATTTTCTCACCGATATCTATGCAATTGTGGATAATTGCTGCTTATTAACAAATTGAGGACTGTATCAAAAATTCTGAAAGTTTTCAGAACATTAAGCAGACCCAAACACAATTGTCCATTAGAAACCTCTGGGGTTTAGAGTAAGAATAAATAAAGATAGAGCATAAATTTAAATTTGATGTATAAAATGACTTTAGCTATAGAATAGTTGCAAAATATTACTTGAAACTAGATAATTGGTCTCAATATAAGTAGAAATAAGTACCGTGACTTTGTTAGCAAATTCAAATAACACATAAAATTTAACATGAAAATTAATAACAAAATATACCAATACTTTTGCTTTTCAAGGTAAATAATTTGTGATATACTGAAATTCCCAGTAAGTGTATGGAAATATTTACCTTTTTATACACTTCCTCTGTTCCTATTGTTAACATTTTCCTCCTGCAGAGAGGAATTATGAGATGTGAGCCAAGATTCTTCTCAAGCCCACAAGGGGGACCCTTTGCACCATGGCAACACAGTTTATGTAGCACAGGTTTTACTGCTAATACACCATTTGGTTAAATCCATAGTCTGCCATCAAGTGAAGAAAGTCATTTCCTGTCTCCTTGGCCTCACCTGTGAATCCAGGCTGACAGACACAAACATAGCCCGAGGCTTCAAGGTAGCTGAATGAAGAAGGCAGCCCAGCAATACGACCATATTGTTTCTCTGAGGACAGCTCTATGCATTCCCCATCAGACTGGCAGGGGTTACTCTGGCATTCGTTGATGTCCATCTCACACTGGGCACCTGTGTATCCTGCAGGACGAAAGTTCAGAGAAGCCGCTGAGTCAAAGCTCTTAAATCATACAGCATATGCCTGAAAAGAGGCTGACCACTGTGCCTGCGCCAATTAGCAAGTTGCCAGTGCTCAAAGAGCTAGCCAGGGGAATTGGGTAAGAGGAGGTTTACGTGGAAATAAATATCAGTAGCAATGGAATCACTTGCTTAATTTGGCCAATTTTTTTTAAAAAAAGATTTGATTAATAAAGCCTGAAATAAAATGGGACTTCAGGGTAATCTTGATTTAACCTGAACATTTAATAAAATGAATAAAATACCATTTACTTGAATTTAACAAGTATTCTAATTGATGTGTTTTTATCAAGAAAAAAATTTTATAGAGAATTACTTAAAAATCAGAAGTATCCACATAGCCAACCCCAAATTATTATTTTAAATCTCAAAAGTAGGTTAAATAGTTATTTCCTAATATTCAGTGAGAAAGAAAAGTAAATTATATATATAGTTCTATTGTGTGGGTGTGTATGTTTTAACCAAGCTCAATTGTACCATATTCAGAAACTTGCGTTTTCATTCCCTTGCAGAATTCATGTTAGTAAGAGAGATCTAACTCATAGTTTTAAACTATTTCCGACTACTCCAAAACGTGAATGTGCCATAATCATCCTTTTATTGGTTTTAATGCAGTTTTTACTATTAAAAATTTTCAATGAATATCATTACATATGACATATGTGTAAGTGTTTAAGCAAAACTCTAGGGTTTAGGCCTAAAAGCAGAAATTCTAGGTCATAAGCTGTGTACAATTTTATTTAAGTACAGATTGACAAATGCTTCTAGAGTAGTTGTACCACTTACCTGTTACCAACTAGCAAGTAGATGAATAGGGCTCCAAACCCTTGGAAACATTAGTTATCAGCAAATATAAAATTTGTCATTAGTAAATTGGACAAAAGATAATATCTTACTTTAGTTTACATTTTTCTCAGTTACTATTGAATTTAACATTTTTTTGGTTGTTTATTGACTCAAGTAACATTATATATTTTTTTCCTAATTTTTAGGCTGGTTTTCTTATTGATTTTCAAGTACTTATATGTTATGTGTTGTGCTGTTTCCCACATAAAAATTTACTGGAATGCTAATATAATGCTGATGGATAATAAAATAATATCAGCTATTTTGCAAGACAGCAAGACAGCTGTATAAAGTTCTTAAAGGAATATAATTAAACCTACCATACACCTAAAAGCCTCTATAATGTCACTTAAGTCTGCTGAGAAATATGATTTTAAAACAAAATTTATAATTAAAAATTATAAAATTTATAAGTTATAGTATTTTTTTACTTTAAAATTATACAATGACTTCCCGTTTCACATAGGATAAAATCAAAATCCTTACTATGATCCAAGAATGCACTTATCACCTGAACCCTTTCCATTTCAATATTTCTACCTAATCCCATTCTCCTCCTTCCTCCCAGGGGAATGTCTTCTACCCTATGGCCCTCATAACGGTGTTCTTCTCTCCTCTAGAAAATTCTTCTCCAAGCCTTTGTGTGGCCAACTCTTACCCAATTTTCAAACTTTGTCTTGTATTACTTTCTCGGAATAACTTGCCCTCATGGACAGATCTAAATAAGTTCCTGTGTTTTCTTTCATATCACTAAATCCTTTTCTTTTGTTGCTCCTTTAATAATCTTTAGTTATGTATTTATTTGTATATATGGCTGCCTTTCTCAACCAACTATATACTCTACCACAACAGAGACTGTACTTATTTTATTTACTCTTCCAATGCTGAGCAAGATGTAAACAGTGGATTTTAACCGATGCCTGAAAAAGCATAAAACAGTACCAATTAATCATTGAAAATAAGAATTTAGATTATAATTCTGGTTTACTGCATAAACCAGAGAATGGACTACTATTAAGCAAATGATGAGAAGCTAATGGGATTGCTCATTTTGAAACTTTAGTAAAAACCTGAATGGGGTCATGTGTCAAATAATAACCACAACATAAATTCTATTGCTCAACAGCATAATATATATGTCACATGTGACCCTCAGATCCTTTCTCAGCTATCTGAAGAAGAAACATAGTGAGAAAAGAAACTAAAAGAACATGTGAGATCATGATCTCACAATCCCTTATTGTGACGCTCCTGCTAAAAAGTCCTCAGAATCTTTTAAATTTAAATGTCTACTTTCAAATAATTGATTTCATACTTAAGGATATACAAATATTCAGTAAATGATAGTTTTCACAGCAAGTTTTTATAAACTGTTATTTGTTGTGCTTCAGTGGATTTTGGACTATTTTCAATTTCCTTTTCATTCTAAGACTCAAGACCCGTACATAGGCCAGGTTAGGAAGTAATTTAGACTCATCATAAATCCTTTTCTGCTTCTCCAGCTCATGCATTATCTCATTCCCAACTTGAACATTCAGAAGCTTCTGATTTATAGTTTTGCCATTCCTGTCTCCACCCCTGAGGCCCTGTGGGGATTTTATTTTCTATTCTGTTTAACCACAGAGATAAATGGACTCCTTCAGTCAAGACTACATTCAATAGTTTAAACAAGTTTTTCCATAGAACTCTGTGCAAAGAAGCAATCTAATACCATATCAAGCCCCCAGGGTTCCTATATTAGGTTGGTTTGTTTTAACACATCCAATGTCATGTGGGTATCAAGAAAACTTCTAAGGTAAGCATTTAAGGCGACTGACACTTCTCATAATTAATTATTTTTGAAATGAGGACTCTAGGTAATTACCACAGTAGATTCTTGCCAATGCAGTCTGTGGCAGTGTTTTATGATCCAAAGGAATGATCTTTTCTTAGATTAGTTTGTGGTTCTCAATCTTTTCTTTATACACAGCAGTGACAATAGGGTACAAAGATGTTCTGAATTGTCTATCTAGTCCAAACTGCCATCCCTGCAAGTGACCTAAGAGAAACTCAAAGGCAGAACTGTCCTAAATCTGCCCATCATTTAACCTCCTGCATGACTTCCTGCCCATCCAGTCCCTCATCTTCACCTCACCACTGCTCTCTGTTCTAGCAAACAGACTCAGCTCTGTTTAAACTCCTGCCCAGTCCTCTCACTAATTCCTGGCCTGTAGTTGTATTTCCTTCAACCAACTTCACTAGGCTGCCAGAGGGCTCTTTTTAAAATTCACAGATTACATAACTTCCCTGCCCCATGATTTGCAAGTGGCTTTGTCATCTGGCTTCAACCTTATTCCCAGCTTCTCTGTACCACCAGCCCTCCCTAAGCCAACATTGTGAGCAATTACTCAAAGTCCACAATTGAATATGTTCTTTCCTGTGTGTGACACTCTTTCATATTTCTTTCCTTCTTCCATTCTTTGTTCTTTCCTTAAGTAAGCAATGGGCCACTAGGTGCTAGCCATGGGACCTAGAATGGTCAACCTAATTTTGTTATCTAGTTAACATTTATTGTGTGTCTTTTACAGTAGAGGCTCAGACAGGAGCTTTGTATACATTACTGCATTTCTCTCCAAAACAACTCTATGAAGTGGATATTATTACCAGCACCTCCATTTTTATAAACTGAGGCTCAGATCAGTTAAGTAATTTGTCCAAAGTCACATGGCGATTGAGGAAATTTCTGACACATGTTCATTATGAGGTTGACCATTTCAATTCAGTATAAAACAAGCTTCTAGTATTTTAACATTGTTTGACAGGTTCCTATATATTCCTGATGTCTAAAAGAAAGTCCTAAAAAAAATAAATCATCTTCTAGTGAAACTTTCTCTATGAAAACCATGCTGAATTGAATCTTTCCATTGATTTTCTCCCCCTCTGCTTCCTCTAGAGGGTTCTAATCTTTGGACAACTTAGTCACCCACTTAGGATAATGTGTAGTATAGCAGTAAATATGTATGAGCCCTGAAGAATACAACTAGAAGAAAAATTTCACTTACAACATTTAACAATAACAATTTTTAGTTTCATTTCATAGGCATTTTTTTCTATGCTAAGAGAAAAAAAAAAAAACTGGTGGAAGGTATTTTGTCACTTACCAGGCCAGCAGTGACAAATGTAATTGTCAACACTGTCCTCACAGGTAGCATTATGGTGACAAGGTTTTGACCAACAAAGAGGCATCAAGGTCTCACAGTGTGTCCCTGTGAATCCACTACCTGTGCAGTTACAGCTATATCTGGAGAGTAAATGAAATTTTCATGTCATTTCTTAGTCATACTGAAATCAAATATCTTTATTCTGTCTTTTCATTTTTTCATCAACCTGAGACCCATGACACAGTCTTTATACTTATCTCAAAAACTCTGGGGGAATTATCTCTCTAGACCTGAGTGATGTCTTATTGTTATCTTTTTAAAAATTATTCATGCAAAGTTATTTGGAAACTATGAATATTTACTTAAGTTTCATCCATAAGTTGAAGATACTTATGCCATAGGGTTATTGTGATAACTAAGTGTACACATAAAGAGATACTGAGGTACTGAGTAAATTACTATTAAATAGTATTAAGAAAAATCGTTAATATTTTTTAAGGCAATAGAGAATGATTTTTCCCTTATAAAAATAAAACAATAAATAATGAAAAACTCAGGAAAAAGTCCTCATTAAATACATTGTGACTTGTAATATTCTCTCTTTCTCTCTCTCTCTTTTGGGTTGCAAGAATATTTTAATCTTGCTATTTCATTGATTGATTGAGTGAGAATATCTAATACACAAATACAAATCTAGTGGGGAAGGTTACTAACTTTATTAAGATGATAATTTTAATTTAGGCAAGATCATTTAAAAATTTAGTATTATAAGCTGGGCATGGTGATGCCTATCTATAATCCTGGGAACTTGAGAAGCTGAGGTAGGAGGATAGCAAATTCAAGGCCATCCTCAGCAACTTAGTGAGGACCTAAGCAACTTAGTGAAACCCTGTGTCAAAATTAAAAAAAAAAAAAAAGCTAGAGATTTGGTTTTGTGGTTAAGAGCCCCTTGTATTCAATTGCCATTAGCAATATATATATATATATATATATATATATATATATATATATATATATATATATAATTTAGTACTATATAAACTGAGTTTTTTACACCTAGATAAATGGAGGATTGAGGAAGGACTAGCTATGAGAACACAACATTGTTTTTGAAATCCTATTATTTTGATAAATATATTTGAAACACCTATGTCTTATATCATTCTCCCTTTGAGTGTCATTTACTTTGAAATTAGATTTGGAATAAATTATGTCTTATTACTAACTAAAGGGAAACTGGATTCTGTGTGAATCTTCTAACTTCCATGCACTTTAGATTTCTTTGTGTAATATGAGAACATAAATGTTCATCTTGTTCTGTTGATAGATCAAACAAGATGATTTTAAGTGCAATGCTATTAAAAGTTATTGTGTCATATACTTAAAATCTCACATTCACATTTTTAATAATTCCTAGCTTAGTTTTTATGTCTTCCCTATTTATGACAGGTCTACTTCCAGGAATTGAAAATTTGTTCCTTTTCCTTAGCATAAGCAATTTCAAACTATAACAAGAGTGAATTTGAAAGCTCCTTGCTCAGGAACAAAACGACCTCCAACAAACACATGTTTTCGTAAAATCTGAATACTACAATTTTTATCATAGAAAGTATAATTCAATGTAAAATCTTTAAGCTGAGGGCATGAGATCTTCAAATTGACCAGAGTGGTACAATAGTTCTCCATCTCTCTAAGCCATTTGCCCAGCTATAGCAGCAGACATACCTGTTTCCTCCATCTACGCACAGCCCTCCATGGAGACATGGCTGACTCGCACACTCATCAAAGTTGAGCTCACAGTGATCCCCTAGAAACCCGGGGGCACAGTCACAGAAATACGCTCCCAGAGCATCCAGACAAGTTGCACCATTTAGACAGGGCTGGGACCAACATTCATCAATTTCCAATTCACAGTTAACACCTTTGAAAAAATTAGCACAGAAAAACAGAAAAGTTTTAGCAAAGTGAAAATATTTTAGCTATTTAGCAATGCTTTATTTACTAAAGCACTTGTCAAATGTTATGTTACCCAAAATAATTTTCTTCCTTAATCCTAATTGATATTAACTTTGGTGTGCTTGTGGGAAGTTGCACACAGCAGAGAAGCTGTTACTTACAAATTACTGCATACAACAGCTTGTGGGTTTTTAGTCTGTGGAAACAAATAAGTCATTTTTAGAACAAAGTTATTATAATTGACACTTTTATTGGAAGCCTAAATTGGACTGGTCAATGTTTTTTTTTTTTTCATTATTTTCAAAAAGTTTAGTTAGGTCTCATCTAGAATAGTGGATGAAAGCTGGGACTTCAAACCAGATAGCTTTGGTTGAAATCAGCACAGCCAATTATTAGCTGAGGAACATTGGGTAAGTTTCTTAACCTTCCCATATTTCAGTTTCCTTCTTTGAAAAATGGGAAAAATCTTTGTAACCAAACCATAGGATTATTATTGTAATTAAGTGTATTCTGAAGTGTTCATAACAATAACTGGTGCATACTAAGTATTTGCTAGAGAAAAAGAAAAAAAGACTTGTCTGTCTACAAAAACCTATCCTACAAATATGTTGTACAATTATTTGCTTAAGTGCTCCTTTTTTCATAGACATTTTAAATATTTTCCTATTACGTTGTTGTTGTAAAATACAACTTTTAAATATAAAATTAAATTGTGATTTAATATAATTAGCGGCATCATGAGAACCCACTCATTTCAACGTAGTATTGTTACAAGAAATCAGTATTTATCCCTTCTCCCAAATAGTAGGTGATTACTTGCTAAATAGTTTAAGATTTACAAAAGTAGAAGTGATATTAAGATAAAACCTGTCTTATTAAATCTTTCAACTGGTATTTGATATACACAATAATCAAATTCACAGGCTTTAAAAGACACCAAAGGAGGTATACCCATATTTCTCATTTTTATTTCTGTGCCTATAATCTAGGATAATAAATTATGTATTGAAATGTTACTGAGGGATTTTCAAATAGCTCAGAAGTAGTTTGATTGGTTTGCCCTTTTTTCTTAAAAGAAACGGCAGTAGGCTGTTCTGTCATCATCTACCATTTACAGAGTCTACCATCAGCCAAGATAAAAAGGATGCCATCACATTAAATTTGATTGTTTTTTAGAATAAAGAGAGCTTAAAAATTAAATTTATTTCAGTAAAAATTGAAACTTGTGCCGTAGCATTTGGGGTCATGATCATTTGCCGAGACCTTTCTGACCCTCAGCATCTCTCACTGATCTTACTACTACTGGCTTCCCTCTTTGAAATCACTCTCGGTACTTCTATATAGTACACTTCTATAGAAAGACAAATCTGAGGATATCGATGTCTGCTTAAAATTTTTATATAGCTTCCCTTCCAGCATCTCCAGAATAAGGCACAATTGCCTTGTAATGTAGTAGGAACTTCTCAAAGATGAGAACTAGCCAGTGTCATCCACACCATGTGCTTGCATCTCCCCTGTCTTTTGCATCTCTCGCGGATCACAGAGGCCCCCTGATTTGTGATGCCCACTTCTTGTTCCCTACTTCTCCAAACCAGTCCAATTAGTTTCCAGAGATTGAGTTTGAGTATGACATGAGTACTTAATGGCTTCTATCTGGCACTGATGTTCCTCCACTGTACTCTCAAAATTCCCTACGATAGAAACGTCTATATTATTGTACTACAGTTGCTTTTTTGTTCATTTTATCTATAAATGCTAAGCACTTTGGAGTCGATCTTTATTCTTTAACACTCATATCTGTAGCATTTAGCACATATTCTTGAACACAGAAGATGCTTATTGAATTTGAATGAAAACTAGGATTATCACAGCAAGGGAATAATCTACCATTTTTCCTGGAAGACAAGCTGATATACCAGGACAGAGCTTCTCAATGCCTCTGCAAGCCTGGGCCCCCTCTAAATCAAAAGACTTGAAATCAAATTGATTGCTTTGTCAAACATTTAAAACAAATCATTGTTTCTGAATGATTGTGTCCTAAACTTCTGATAAGCATTTAGACATTTTTGTCCTTCAATATGTACCTTTTGGCAATTAGAGATCGATGTTAACACTCTGTGCCACAAGATAGTGTGTGTTATATGCTATCAGTCTGGAGCAGGTCTCGTCCCTGATGCTGTCCTCATCGCTCATTACAGTGGCGGAGTGCGTAGCACAGCAACACGACATTGATAAACTACTGTATACCTTTCTATTATCTGCAAAACCCATGCTTTGGGAATAATTGAACTCTGCCTTTCAGTTATCTTCTTAAATTTCAAATTCCACCTAATATAGTTGCTACTCTAAGAGGCCTCTATGCATATTATTTTTCTTTTGAATAAGAATTATGGTCACTGTTTCTGGGTTCTTTACATATATCAATTATAACAGTTTCAGTGCAAGTCTGTGACACAAATATCAGGCCAAAGAGGAAATGCAGCATTCAGTTTCCATTGCAGTCATACTTATGCAGTAGATTCTCCTCCTACATACCATAGTTACAGTCTTTTTAATATCCTAGAATACAAGGAGAGGCTGGATGACTTCATGCTGTGATTCATAAGGTAAGATAATCATATAACCTTTACCAAGATGTTATGGGAAATTAAGGCAATTTATTTCCACTAGTAACACCTTTGGGATTTTAGCCAATAAGATTTCTTACAGATACCAAAAATAAACAAAATGCTGTCTTAAAAATAATCCATTTAAAAGCTGACTTTATAAGCTCAGAATTCTCTTGGTGCTGAATTTTATCACTTCTAATATTCCTCACTTTTAACATCTCTAAAACCAGAATGCACTTTATAGTCAACAATGTCTTAATCTTATTATATTTTAGTTGCATCATTTTTCTTTCTTAGGGATATATGAAACCTAGGTGACATCCCTAATGTATTAAATCTGATGAAGTAATAAAATTGATTTATTTCAAATCAAAGTGGATCAAGGTCCTAGGCATTAGACCAGAGACCCTGCATCTACTAGAAGAAAATGTAGGCCCAATTCTTTATCATGCCATCTCGGGAACCAATTTCCTCAATAAGGCTCTTGAAGCACAAGAAGTAAAATCAAGAATCAATAAATGGGATGGTACCAGACTAAAAAGCCTCTTGATAGCAAAGAAGACAATCAAGAACATGAAGAGAAAGCCTGTAGAGTGTAAGAGAGCCTATAGAATGGGAGAAAAATCTTTGCCACCCCAAAAAGACCCAATCAATAAAGGGACAAAGGAACTGAATAGGCACTTCATAGAAGAAGAAATACAATCAGTCAATAAATACATGAAAAAATGTTTAACATCTCTAGCAATTAGAGGAATGCAAATTAAAACCACACTGAGATTCCATCTCACCCAATCAGAATGGCAATTATCAAGAATACAAGTAACAATAAATGTTGGCATGGATGTGGGGGAAAAGTTCACTCATACGTTGTTGGTTGGAATGCAATTTGGTGCAACCACTATGGAAATCATTATGGGGATTCCTCAAGAAACTTGGAATGGAACCACCACTTTATTCAGTTACTCCATTCCTCAGTACATATCTACCCGAAGGACTTAAAAACAGCATATTACAGGGATGTAGCCACATCAATGTTTATAGCAGCTCAATTCACAATAGCTAAGCTATGGAACCAACCTAGATTTCCTTCAACAAATGAATGGATAAAGAAAATGTGGTATATATACACAATGGAATATTACTCAGCCATAATGAAGAATGAAATTATGACATTTGCTGGTAAATGGAAGGAACTGGAAAATACCATGCTAAGTGAAATAAGCCAGTCCTGAAAAACTAAAGGCTGACTATTCTCTCTACTCTAATATGTGGATGTGATGGTGACACATAATAATTGAGGAGAGGGAAAAATAGAAGTTCATTGAATTAGACAAAGGGGAATAAAGGAAAGAGAAGGGGGATGGGAATAGGAGAGACAGAATGAATCAGACATAACTTTCTTTACCATATGAATAGATGTGAAACTCCACCTCATGTACAACTACAAGAATGGGGTTCTAATTAAAAGAAGTAATACTCCACATATGTATAATATGTCAAAATATACTCTACTGTCATGTATATCTAAAAAGAACAAGTTAAAAAGTAATAAAATAATAGATGATAGCAGTTACTTTATATGATCTGTATCTAGGCAAACTGAATAAATAATAAAGTTCTATAATTAAAAAAGAAAATTAATTTTTTGTTATTTTATGCTTATCCCATTAATACTTATAACAATTAATACTTTATTATTTCATTATTATTTTACTTACCTATTTTTATTGTATGTTATTGCAACTAATGAGATCCTTTTGTTTCTACCACTTTTGTTTTCACTGAGAGACAAAACTGGAACAACCTCAGGTTTCAATATTAAACACTTTCTGGTGGTTTTTCTAATCTTTGCTGTGTCATGTCTTTTTGCATGCTCCTTTTATCACCAAAAGTTGAGGGATGTTCGTGACTGCTACAACCTATCTTTCCAAAGTATTCGCTGAGGCTGAAACTAGTTCTGGAAAGGAAAAGAAAGAATGTCTCCCCTTTGAGAACCCTGGGGCAGAGCATAGGGAGGGGGTTCTCAGACCTCCTTGTATTTAATGGTTCTTTCTGGAGTTCAGCTGTCTATTTGGAGAACTGTTTCTCCTCTCTCCTCTGTATGCATTCTTTAGTCTTCTTCTCCAACCATGTTTCTCTAAATGCATGATTATGCCATTCTTCCCCTTTACTCCCCTCACACATATCATAGCATGTACTGAGATATCATTTCATTGATATTATTGTTTTCCTAAGTCAATGGGTATGACCTTCCCAATATATTGACTATATTTTGTATGTGTGTATACATACATGTGTGTGTTATGTATGTATTTACTTTTTTATAATTCTAGGAAGATAATAAAATATATATATATTATATGCCAAGTTTAAGAAGTCAAAGTAATCCATTTCAGAGTTTCTAAGATGCTGTTTTAAAAAAAAGAAAGCACTATTTTTATGAATGCTTTAAATCTTTTTTTAATTTTCCAAGTTTCTTGGGAAGACTATGGGAAAATTACAATATTTACATTTTATGTTGAATATGCCAATGTTCAATGCCTGTAATACCTGTCTTCTTCCAATTCCACTCTTTTCCACACTGCATCTGTTTTACAAATCACTATATATTTCTCTACTCATCCCCTTCACATTCAGACCTGCACACACACCCTGCAGATAGATGGAAAGGCACTAAGAGAAACAGCAGGAGCATGTCAGAAAGAAAACTGGTTGTTCAGCTCCTGGACAGTACCTTGAGTTGAAGCTGGAAGGAGCACAGGCTTTCTCTGAGGTCTCTTGCAAATAGGCTCTCATGACATTCCTGAGGGACCCACCCCCATGACCTAAGCACCTCCTTACACCTCACTCTGGTAGTTAGAATGTTGACATTCAAATTTTGTGTGTGCAGACACAAACATTCAGACCACAGCAACCTCTTTCCAAAACATTTCTGCAGTTCTTCTCCCTTTGTATCCAACATGTTATTTAAACAGTAATAATACCAACAACAATTAATGTAGCCAGAGGATAAAAGTTTCAGTTTTCTCTCCTGAAAAACATGTGATTTTGTTCCAGTCATAGGCCAGTTTTTCTATAAAGCATTTCCTAACCCAAGCAATGTTACTGCCTCTTTTATTTGTGCTTCCTCAGCACAAATAAAATTTAAAAAGAAATATAATTAAATTCTGAGACAGACTGTAAGTTTTGTTTACACTCCTGCTTCCTGAATAAACTGTGAACACTATGTCAAGACATGTTTTGTCTTAGTCATCTTTATGTCTCCAAGGTCTGGCGCAATGATCAGAGCATTGCAGGAATAAATATTTGCTGAGTAACTACAATTTCTTATTTTGTGCATTCATTCAACAAACATTTTTCAAAAGCCCTAAACTTCATTTCTTCATAGAGACTATTTCAAAACGTTCTAGTTCTGAACAAATATCTTATTTTCTTTATACCACACCTCAAGAACAATCAATTTCATAATTAAGATCATATACAAAAGCAACCATTTTCCTTTAATAAAATAATGGTTTTATTTTTCCCACATTGTTTTTCATGGATGTTAAATTATCCAGATGATTTTCCATGGAAGCCTTCAAGTGATTTAATTAATCAAAACATATTTAGAAAAGAGGGAACTTCAAGCTCAGATTCAAATTTCCACATTGACTGAAGTTCAAATTATGTTTTTGAGAAGTGCCATTATAAAGTCAGTATCAGTTGGCTACATTTTACCTCTTAGACTTATGTATCAGAATGGATGTAAACTATTGGAGAAGGCTCAAGAAGAACATGAAATGTTACTGAAATGAAAAGAGGTCCTGATAGGAAATTTTAAATGAATAAGCATCATGTAACTTAGTTATTACTCATAAGCTTCACCTGTGCATATGAAAGACAGTTAATTAAGTAATTATATGGTTGATATAAACTACTACAAAAGATTGCATTCTTGCTATAAATATTCTAAAGGTCATACCTGTTCTGAATAATCTATGCGTGAACATCAGAGGGTAATGAAGAGCAGGCAGGGAAAGGCATGCTGCCTTTAGTTTACATGATCCATGATCTTTCTGTGTTCATTTCTATCTTAAATTTTAAGGCAGGGATGTTATTGTTAAAATGTGATATTTCTCTTTCCTTTTCTATCCCTTAAGGTAGTCCCTTTGCTTGCCATTATCTCCACTGGATCCTGTAATTCTACCCTAACCACTCTTTTAAATCTTCAGTGTAACAAGCAGACTGATCTTGTTAAAATATAAGATAATCATTCCAGTCTCAAACTCTCCCCCAAGTTCTCATCTCACTTAAGTCAAAGCCAGTTCTTCCAGTGGTTTACAAAGCCCCACACAGTCTGAGCCTTTCTCTCTCTGGCCTTTTATCTTCCTCGCCTACTCATACCAATTTCATTGCTATTCCCAAATACTTTAACCTCTGGCATTTGCTGTTCCTCTTCCTGGAATGCTGTTCCACAAAACATTTCCCTGGTTCTCTTTCTCATGTCTTTATAACTTCATTCACAAGTCACTGTCCAGTGAAGCTGTCTTTGATCATTATATCTAATGTTAAATTGCTATCTCCCCTTTTTTTTGTTTTAGTTTTCTCTACTGCAGTTATCACACCAGCCTACTATGTATTTTATCAATTACTTACTCATTTGGTACCCATCTAGCTCTTTTCTCTAGAATATAAGGAATTTTAAAATTTTTTCTTTACTCTTATATTTACAGAACATAGGACATTGCCTGATCCACTGCAGGCAACACACACACACACACACACACACACACACACACATATATATAATTTGACTTAATGAATCCAAAAATGCTTTTAAAATCCACGCCATGCATCACACTTCATCTTTGCTACTATAATAAAATACCTGAGACTGAATAATTTATAAAGAACAGACGTTTTATTTCTCAGAGCTCTGGAGGCTGAAGTCCAAGATCTAGGCACCAGCAGGTGTGGTATCTGGTTAGGGCCTTGTCTCTGATTCCAAGATGGAGCCTTGAATGCTGCATTGTCCAGAATGGAGGGCTGTTCTTCCTCACATGGTAGAAGACAGAGGATATGAACCAGCTCCCCAAAGCCCTTCTGATTGTGGCCCTAATCTGTTCATGATGGCTCTGTCTTTATTACCTCTCCACCACCACATTACCCCAATACTATTGCATTAGTGATTAAGTGTCCAACACATGAGCTTTGGAGGGACTATTCAAACTATCATATGTCTGAACTATTACTAGAAATAGCTGTTTTACATAAAACCTATTTTTCATTAAGTTTTTCCTGTTTCAGGCATGTCAGATCTATTGAATTAAAAAAATGTATTTTAATGATAAGCTCACCAAGTATGTTTCATGCAGTTAAAACTGGAGAGCCATCTATCTATATTTTAAGTTCATTAAATTGGAAATGGTGGTAAGTCTTTCTTTCTTTCTTTCTTTCTTTCTTTCTTTCTTTCTAAGAGATGTTTGGTTCAGAATTTTCATTACTATGACCAAAAAACCAGACAAAAACAATTTTAGAGGAAGAAAAGTTCATTGGGGGCTCATGATTTCAGAAGTCTCAGTCTATAGATGGCCAACTCCATTGCTCTGGGCCTGAGATGAAGCAGAACATCAGGATGGAAGAGTGTGGTGGAGGAAAGTGGCTTAGGATGTGGCCACCAAGAAGCAGAGAAAGCTCTCGGTCACTGGGGGGCAGAATATTAACCCCAAAGTCACACCCCCAGTGATCCACCTCCTCTAGCCACACACTACCTGTTTGTAGTTATCACCCAGTTAATCATTAAAATAGATAAATGCACTGATTAGGTTAAGGCTCTCCTAACTCAATCATTTTTGTTTCCAAACTCTCTTGCATTGTATCCCACATGAGCTTTTGGAGGATGTCTCATATTTAAACCAAAACAGAGACTTTAGTGTTTCCTAGCATAAATGAGTCTAAAAACATTCTTGCCTTGATAAATGCTAAGTGAATCTCTTTCCCTTAAGCCAATCTTTGCCTTCACGTATATGTTCACTGTCCCAGGCCAAGTCCTAATACTTTACACCTGAATTATTGTAATAACCTTCTAACTAGTCTCCATGTACTAATATAGATTTTTTTTAAAAGAAAATAAAAAGAATGTTTTCATATGCTTTAGTTTCTGAAATAGAGATGCATCTTTTACTTGAAAGGTCAACATGGGTCTGCCTTATGCATGAAAAGTGAATGCAATGTGATATTTCTCTTATTTCCAAAAGTACATTTTTATACTAAAGATGTATTTTATCATGGAGGAAAAATGTATTTTCCTACAGAGTTGCTTCATCATACAATCAATTGTCCTTTCCTGCCCTCCACAGTCCTGTTTTTCTCATATTGCAAAACATCTTAACAGGAAAAAATACACGTTAATCAATCTGGTTAACTTTGAGGAAGACCTCCATTACAGAATGATTCATTGCATAAATTTTAACTAAGAGCAGTCATGTGCTCAGAGCTAATATTCTTTTCATTAAAGAAAGTTTGCAGGTGCTTACTTTGAGCTCCAATTGGAGTTTTTGCTTAGGCACAGCAGATTTTCACCAGCATCTTCCATGGCTCTCTGTGAGCCCATTTCTGTAGTTATGAATCACAGCTCACAAAGCACAATGGGTTGCGGAGAGGAGAATTCACACAGTGTGAACCCTCTCCATGTGCTACAGCTCTTTCCCCCCCCTCCTACCTCTCTGTCTTTTAAAATTTATTACCTTTTCTTGCTTTGCTGCTCAGAGGAACACAGGCTTTTTTCTGTAAGCCAAGTTCTTTATGATCACTCTAAATTTGGATGGAGCTCACAGCGGCTAGGTCATTGTAATACAGTTTCCAGGATTCATGGGGTGGTCTAGGTTGAGTCTGAGCACTCAAGTGCATCCATGCTGATTGCTCATGCTCTTTTTCTTTCCGTCTGAACTTTGGCTTTTCCCTTGGTTCTATCGACCTTCTCTGGGATTCCAATTAATTGGCCTGAGCTGCCACAAATATTGGTAATCATGGGATGGCGATGAAGTAAACAAACCTTCCTGTGTCTAAATGATTGTGTAGTGCAAGGAAAGTTTCCAAATTAAGTTCACATGAACTTAATTTTTGTCTCCCAGCCCTAGCTGTACATGAGAATCATCAATTAAACTTAACTCTCCGAAGGCAGAGTCTGAACATCTCTGTTTCAGATCTCCCTGGGTAATTGCTAATGAGTGTTCAGGGCTGAGAGCCACTGATGAGCTACCAGAATGCAGGCTATTCTACTGTGTAGGGGATTGATGAGCAAGCCTACAATCACATTTTTGAACCTGAAAAACTTAACCAGATAAAAATAGACCTGATTCTTACTGCTTTATAAGTTTCTCATTTAAATTCTAGTTTGAAATCAAATTTTATCTATCTCACCTGAAAACACTGAAATAATAAAATTTACTTGGTCTCTTAGAAAACAAGGGAAGAATATGGTCATATAGGATGAAATATCATTATGTCAGGGTTTGGCAAGGAAACAGCCTTATTGTGAACTTCAAGTGTTAAAGTGAGAAAAGAGCACCAACTGTTATCAGCCCCAGCAGGAAAATGATAAAACCTACAGTATAAATGCACTCACTGTAGGATAAAGTGCCTTTTGATGGAATTTTAGTGCATGTCACATTTGGAATACACCCTTGAAATCCTTTATGCCTAAATCTAGACCACAGAAAAGATTCATTACAATCCAATTAAATTAAAATGCTAAAATTTATTAAAAATTTTTCAAGCTTTTTTTTGCAATTATAAGACTGTTTCAGAATGCCTTAGTTAAATAACTAAAACATTAATTTGATCTCATATATTTCCCTTTTAATTATCATTCACAACATTGAAATAGCCGTAGGAAATAAAAGATGCTATCTTAATGAACTACAGTGAGATATATATATATATATATATATATATATATATATATATATATATATATATTTTTTTTTTTTTAAAAGGACCATAAGAAACAAAATAAATACCAAACCAGCACCACACACACTAAAAACTTATTTCTCATTTTCATCAAAAAGTTTAAACACTGAAAGTTAATTCCCAAACCACTAATGAAAGAAAATGGACATGATAGCACATATTTATATAAGGAGATTTTCATGCATGTTTAATAAACTGGCACACATGTATGAGACACTAAAAAAAATCAATTAACTTGAGAATAATTATATGACAGTAGTTTTGTCCTTTAGGAACTAACAGTTAATTAGGAGAAGACAAGAGCATTTAGATATCGGTAAAACAGGATGAAATGTGGGAAGCTCTTTAATAGAGGTGTAGACTAGTGTGGAAGTAATGACTACCACTCCCACAGCAGTGTGAAAGTACTATTCCCCTGAGAGAAAATCCAGAAATGTTCCTTGAGTTGGGGTGATATTTGAACAAGGTCGAAAGTAGAGGAGAACTTCAGAGTGATATTGTAAAGTGGGAAAGGATGTTCCAGGGAGAAAGGGAGCTACTTCAGTGAAAAAATGAAGATGATTGAATTGAGAAAATAGAATACTTTAGAGTGGTGTGGAGAGTTTCACCTAATGTCAGGGACACACTGTGGAATGTTTTCAATGAGAAACTGCAACTATTCTCTATGTAGTACAGAGCTCTCATGGTTCTTCAGAAAGTTTTGCTTAGATCCAATTTAGAAGGATTATTTCAAAGATGGTGTTAAAAACTAACTTGGAGAAGATAATGGCTAGATGTAGAGAATTTGGTTGGCTATAGAGTAGTATTACATTCAAGAGATGAAGAGGACCTGTGCTAAGGCCCTGGGAATAGAATGGTTGGACTCAATTTAGAAGACATCTTTGATTTCAAAACAGCAGAGTTTGAAGAATTGTTATAGGTGAAGCATGAGCAGATGTTATGGCAAAAAATACTAGGGATATGTCTATTTTGCAAAAGAAATATTTCCAGCATATGTAAGATTAGCAAAGTGATGTTGAGAAGGTTGTTCTGATGCAAATTTTGAAGAATATTTTGGAAATCATCATATTGTTTAATATACGTTATAAAAAAGAAAAATAAAGAATAAGCATGAAAGTTAAAAGAAGGCAGCAAATTGAAAGCCTAAAGTCACAGAGAGCTACAAGAATGGCCAGAGTAAGAGGAAAACAGCACTAAAATGTGAGTGATGTCTCAGAGACATGAGACAAGGTAGTAGAGGGGGTGAGCAGAAGTTGGAACAGATAAATATAGGAGGCATAGATGGGGTAAGTTACCCCCCTTATAAATAGATGGGAAATCCAAAGATACTACAAAGCAAAAAACATGGTTAACAGGAGGAATTGCCCTTAGTGAATAATTTTGTGTGATTCAGAAGGATGGAGAGGATGGAGACTAAATGTGAAGATCATGAGCAGGATGAACCTGGCAACGAATTGTTACCTTGTTGTACTACTAATAAGATAAAAGCATATCAATAGAAATTTTATAAAGAATAGATAAATACAAAGTATTATTTTCTTTTCCTGATAGATTAAATAAGAGCTGGTTGCCACTATGGATTTGTTAATCACACTTTAGCACCAGATACCCATCAACTTATAGCCTGCCTTCCAAGTGGATTTCAAGGTCAGACTTTGATCCTTACAGGGAAGATTGATGAAATGGGGTGAAAGATATATGCACCGATGGGAAAACCGGAACTGTCCTGACCTGGACAGTAAGGCCCCAGGAAGCCCACTGATTCTAGATTGAACCCAAGTTATGTTTTTAAACTTTATTTTAGGGCTGGGGATGTGGCTCAAGCGGTAGCGCGCTCGCCTGGCATGCATGCAGCCCAGGGTTCGATCCTCAGCACCACATACAAACAAAGATGTTGTGCCTGCTGAAAAACTAAAAAAATAAATATTAAAAAAAATTCTCTCTCTCTCTCTCTCTCTCTCTCTCTCTCTCTCTCTCTCTCCACTCTCTCTTTAAAAAAAACTTTATTTTATATTTAGATAAAAATCATTATTTATATTTATGAAGTACAGTGTGGTGGCTTGATATGTGTATGCACTGTGGAATGATCAAATTAGGCTAATTGGCATACCTCTCAACTTAAATATCATTTCTTTGTGGTGAGAATATTTAAAATTTTTTATTTATTTTAAAATATGCATTGCTATTGACCATAGTCACTGTGCAACAGAATAGCAGAACTTATTTCTCCTATCAGCTGTAACTTTATACCAGTTGATCAATCTCTCTCTTTTCCTGTCCATCCCCTGCCTCCACCACCACCCTCTAATAATCACTGTTCTTCTCCCTACATCAATGAGTTCTATTTTTTTAGATTCCAGGTATTAGTGAGATTATATGATATTTGTCTCTCTGTGTCTGTCTTATTTCACAGGACATCATGTTTCTGGATTCACTTGTGTTGTTGCAAATGGCAGAACACAAGCAACCAACATATGTATGACATTTCTAATCATCATAGAAATACAAATTCAAACCCCAATGAGATACCACCTTCAACGTGTTATATTCACTATTATAAAAAAGATGCAAGATAACAATTGTTGGGAGGATGTGGATAAAAGGGAACCCAACATAGTGATGGGGGTATTGTGAATTACTGAGATCATTTTCGGAAAAAGTATGTAGACTCTTCAAAAGATAAAAAATAGAATTATCATATGATCTAGTGATCCCACTACTAAGTATATATCGAAAGGAAATAAAATCAGTATGTGAAAGAGACATTTGCATTCCCATGTTCATTGCATCACTATTTGCAATCACCAAGATATGAGAACAAACTCAGTATCTACCAACAGGTATGTACTTTTTTTAAAAAAAAATGTGGTCTATGTACACAATGGAGTATTATTTAAAAAGCTTAATTAAGTTTTAAGTAATGTGACACTCCATTAGAACCAGTAACAGTGACGATATACAAACACTTAGTTTGGTGGGTTTAGTGACATTTCAATGGTGTTGGAAGATTTCTGTCTAGTAATTAATTCCTGTCAAGAATTAGATGTGTAATAAGAATTGTAATGCATTCCTCTGTTATGTATTTTAAAAAATAAAGTCAATTAAATAAAAAAAAGAATTAGACCATTTTCTTATACAATTGGATGAGACATAAAATGTCACCTTTGCTTCTGTTATATTTTAAAGCAGAAAAAAATTAAGGGGAAAAATATAATTACATCATGTGGGATGCAGATGTAATCACACTTACCAGAATAATATTGAGGACAGATACAAGTGTATCTTCCTATCTCATTGAGACACGTAGCCCCATTCTTGCAGGGATCTGAAACACATTCATTCACTTCCAAGTCACAGTGCCTTCCTTGATATCCTGGGACACAAAAGCAGGAATAGCCATTGATGCCATCCTGGCACACAGCCCCATTGTGGCAAGGGCTGGAAGCACAATCATTGTGATCTATTTCACAGAATCTTCCAGTGTATCCAGCAGGGCAGATGCAGACAGGGTCGACAGGGTCTTGATGGCAAATACCACCATGTTGGCAGGAGTTCACACCACAGGAACCAGTGGTAATTTCACAGGTGATCCCACTATACCCAGGAGGACATTGGCACTGAAAGCTCCTTTTTCCTGGGGTGTTCACACAAGTGGCACTTCCTTGACAGGGACTGGAGAAACAAGGATCTCTCGTGTTGTCACAGTCTTTGTCCAAATTATTGGCAATGTCTGAACAATGGCAATTGCTGTCTTGTGAAAAACCTTTGCATGCAGAATTGTTTGGGCAAGAATTTGACAGGCACCTGGTGTTGTTTTTATTGCAAAAAGAATCTACGAGGAAATAAAAAATATCAAGATTAAACTTATAAAATTGTTGAGGGTAAAATTAAAGAACATCTTTCTTTTAGACCCTATGTCACCTCAAATTCATTAATGAAATACATAGTTGGCTGCATTCTAATGGTGAGTTTTAATTCCCCACTTGTCAAAATTTGTTATGTAGTTGCTAATATGAAACAAACAAAAAAGGCTGGTTTGAGATTCTTTCTTCTCCTCCTTATTCCCTTTCTCAGGTATAAGATGATGTGAGTTGAAGTAACCATTAACCCTTCCTATATACTTAAAATTTTGAAAATCACATTCTCTCATGGGAGACTTTGGGAATATTGGGAAGTGAATTACAAAATTCTCTCTGAATAAGATATAACTAATGTTTAAGTGAAGACTGTTATTTGTTTTTTGACTGTTTTATCACAATTTCAACTTATGCTCTAAAGAGAAATGCACAGAAAAATGATAAAAATAAAATTCTGGTTATTTACTGAAGTTGTTTATGCACCAAACATTCCAGAAATTTTACATATATTCTTTCTTTCTCACCGCAACACAAAATAATTATGTAAACTTTACAGTTTTAAGACAGATTAAGTCCCATCACAAGGACATTGATGTAGTAAAGTTTGTGCAAACTTTCATTTTCCTAAAATCATGACTGTTCTAGGAATGTATTTTTAAAAATATATTTGGAACAACAACCTGCATTAAAGCAATAATTCTTTGATTCTTTCCAAATTGATCAGATACTCACGTGAATATGTTTTACCTGAACATATAGGCATTCTTATTTTCTTAATCTTATATATTGAGAAGTTCTATAATTTGACACCTCAGTTGTGTTGGACCACAAAATACAGTTTTTTGTGTGGAATCAGATAATACATTTTTCTTTTAATTCTTTTCTCACAATACTGCCCCAAAGCGTAATAGCAGATAATAAACAGTACAAGCTTGTAATAGAACACACAAAAAAAATTCTCTTAAATCATAAGACACAAATACGCCTTTATAAAGGATGGACCATCTTCTTAGGAAAACTCCTTATCCCTCTCTCTGTTTTTTTTCTGTTGGTTCTGTTTCATGGAGAACTCAGATTAAAGCAGATTTTGGTACTGGAAGCAGTTCTACAGGAACAGATTGAGGATATTATGTGATTGGTTAGAGTTTCATCCAGTTGCCCTAGAACTTTTCTTTCTGGATTGGTTCTCTGAATAGACTAGGTTCAAAGATACTAATGACTCTATTGCCAATAATAAAGAGAGCAGTAATTGTTCATGATGTGATCTGGTAATGTAGACATGCAAAGTTTGACACTGGATACTTCTTATAACCACTTATTAAAATCAAGCAGCTGAAAGACTGTGTACATAATATATTAAAGCATTTTTTGGAAACAGATACATATAGAAAGAATGGATGCTGATTCTTTTCAGGACCTACCTCCAACACATCTCTTTGCTTCTAAGACCTATAATTAGACTCAAGTCCCAGTGGGGGAAAGGTATTTCCATAAGGAGTTGCACTGCAAACAGCAACAACAAAAACTTCTATTTGAATCTAATTTACACAGACAGAAATCCAAGAAATACATGTGGGAATAGATATTGAGGTGACTACAGAAGGACCATGAAGCTGAATCTGTCTGAACTTATTGATAAAATCTCCTTGAACAAAAATCCTACCTTTAATGTTAACAGCTCAGAGTTTTAAAAGTTTATTGACTGAAACAAAAGGTTGTAAATGAATTTAAAATTTGGACATGACTTAGTTGAATAAAAGAGAAAACATTCAAAAGTTTAGAGAGCTTGGATTATTTATTTATTTATTTATTTATTTATTTATTTATTTATTTATGCTGGGGATTGAACCTAGGGTTTTGTGCATTCAAAGCAAGCACTCTACTAACTGAGCTGGAATGTTAGAGCAGATATGTCATTAAGACCTATTTACACCCTGGGACATGCCTGTCATCCCAGTGACTCAGGAGGCTAAGGTAGGAAGAATACAAGTTCAAAGACAGCCTTAGCAACTTAGTGAGGCCCTAAGCAACTTAATGACAGCCTGGCTAAAAAAAAAAAAAAAAAAAAGGAGGGGCTGGAATGTGGCCAAGTGGTAAAGTGCCCATGGGGACAATCCTGGGTCCAAATTAAAAAAAAAAAAAAAAGAAAGAAAGAAAGAAAGACCTATTCCCCACACCAGAAGAGGCTAGAAGAAATATCTTTTACAACTACAACAGAGGTGTCTATCCACCTATCAGATAAAGTGGACTTCAAGTCAAAGTTAATCAGAAGTGATAAAGAAGGCCATTTCATACTGCTTAAGGGAGCTATACATCAACAGGGCATATTAATATTTATGTCCCAAACAGTGGAGCAACTACATACATCAGACAAACCCTTCATAATACCAAGAATCAAATAGATCACAACACAATAAAACTTGGTGACTTTAACACACTTCTCTCACCAAGTGATAGGTTTTCAAATCAAAACTAAATAAAGAAGCGATAGAAATTAAAAAAAATACAATTAATAACTTAGATTTAACAGGCATATTTGGAATATTTCATCCATAAACAATTGAATACACTCTCTTCTCAGCAGCAATGGATTATTCTCTAAAATAGACCAATATGCTAGGCTACAAAGCAACTTTTAGCATATACAAAAAACTGAAGTAATACCTTGCATTTTTTTCAGATAATAATAGAATAAAATTAGAAATCAATGATAAAATTTTAAAAAGTAGAAGTTATCTAACATCAGGAGACTAAATAATACACTATTAAATTACCACTGGATAGCTGAAGAAAACAGGAATGAAACAAAAAAATAGTTACAGGTAAATGAGAATAGCAAGACAATATCAAAATCTTTGGGACAGTAGGAAGGCAGATCTAAGAGGAAAGTTCATTGCATTGAACTCATTCATAAAACAAATAGAAAATCACCAAATAAATAACCTAACTTTATATCTTAATGCCCTAGAAAACGAAGAATAAATCAACACTAAAAGCAATAGAAGACAGGAAATAATTAAAATGAGAGCTGAAATTAATGAAATTGAAACAAAAAAATAAGAAAATAAATACATTGGTTCTTTGAAAAAGTAAGTAAAATTGATAGATTCTTAGCCAATCTAATGAAGAAAAAGAGAAAGAAAACTCAAATTACTAAAATTCATGATAAAAAGGAAACATCACCAAGGACACCACTGAAATACAGATGATATCAGAAGCTACTTTAAAAATCTATACTCCAATAAAATCGAGATTCATGAAGACAAGTGCACTCATACATTATCGGTGGGACTGAAAATTGGTACAAGCACTGTGGAAAGCACTGTGGAGATTGCTTAGAAAACTTGGACTAGAACCACCATTTGACCCAGTGATCCCACTCCTCAGCTTATACCCAAAGGAATTAAAATCAGCATACTATAGTGATACAGCCACATCAATGTTTATAGCAGCTCAATTCACAATAGCAAAGCTATGAAACCAGCCTAGGTGCCCTTTAGCAGATGAATGGATAAAGAAAATGTGGTATGTGTACACAATAGAATACTACTCACCTATAAAGAAGAATGAAATTATGGCATTTGCTGGTAAATGGATGGAACTGGAAAATATAAAGCTGGGTGAAAATAAGCCAGTCTCAAAAAACTAAACCAAATGTTCTCTCAAATACGTGAATGCTAACCCACAACAAGGGAGGGTGGGTAGAGGAAGAATAGAAGTTCATTGAATTAGACAAAGGGGAATGAAGGGAAGGGTGTGGGGAGGGGATAGGAAGGGCAGTAGAATTAATCATACATAATTTTCCTATTGTGGTATTCGAACCCATGACCAGGATAACTTCACATCATGTACAACCACAAGCATACAATCTTAATTAGTATACGTTATACCCAAGTATATATGTATAATATGCCAAAATACACTCTATTGTCATGTATTTCTAAAGAAGAAATATTTTTAAAAAAAACATATCTGATGCCCCAGTACAAGTGATTGGTGGAGTGAGAGATGCCTATCAAGTTCTTCAAGCTCCAAGATTAATAAGCCCGTCAGTATTTCATGATTTTAATCTCTTATTTACATAATTAAGAGGACAGGTCCAGACTTGTGGTTTGACACAAGGGGAGAGGAAGCATTTCCATTAGGGGTCTACTTGTGGTCAGCTATTGCTAGAGATAATAAGGGCAAATGTAATTAAAGAAGGGCTGCTGTGGTTGAAGAGCTAAGAAACAGAAACAGGTGTTGTAACTAAGATGGAGTGGCTGTGGTTGAAGTTGTCAGGGAGTAGCAAGTCACAGAGTGTCTCCAGACCTGGTGTCTCCTTTCAGGTTGGCATGGTGCCCCCTCCGCTCCTGTCTTTCTCCAAGGCCCCGTCTCCTGGCTGCCTGTGGGAGAGTTATGTTCTTTCCTCAATACCGTTTAAAATTAGGAATTATTAAGTTTCCAGTTCTGTTTTTCTTCTAAATTATTTTGGCTACTTAAGGTTTTTGGAAAGGTCCATATAAATTTTAAGATTTTTTTTGTCTTTCTAGCAAAAATGTCGTTGGAATTTTTATAGAGATTGCATTAAATCTGTGAATCATTTTGAATAGCATAGACATTTTAATAATACCATAAAATATCTTTATTTTTGTCTTCTTTAATTTGTTTTGTAGTATTAGCACACAAGTCTTATACTACCTTGGTTAAGTTTAATCCTAAGTGAAAGAACGAACAAGGCTCGTCGTCGGAGAAAATGCCCCTTTATTGAGGAACAGCTCTGCATATTTATAGAGCTGGGGGCGGTTTGACAGTTATGACAGTTGGCACCAGGAGCTTTTTGATTGGTGGGTAAGGATCATGTGAACCAGCAGGGCTCTCCATTGGGCGGCTCTTCTCCGGGGATTGGGAAGTTTGTCTTGGAGCCTGAGCGACTCCCAACACTAAGCACCTTTTTTTTTTTTTTTAATCAAGTGGTAAATGATATTGTTTCATTCATTTCTTATTCAGATTCCCATTGTTGTTGTGTAGAAATGCAACTAATTTTTGCATGTTGAAGTTGTGTCTTACAACTTTGCTCAATTTGTTTATCAGTTCTAACAGCTTTGGTTTTGTCTCTATGGAATCTCAAGGGTTTTCTATGTACAAGATCATGTCATTTTCAAACAGAGAGAAAAAAAATAAGGAACAAGGAGTTCAAACAAGAGAATGTTAAAAACGTGGGTGGTTATGAAAGAAGGAATCAGAGGGAGAAGAAGGAAATTAAAATTGTAATAGAAATATTGAAAATATTATGAGAACTGAAAACAAATAAAATTATAGATTTAAAATGAGTGCCCAAGAAAAATGAGGGAAAAATAATTAATTCACACCAAAGCACATCACTGTGAAACTTCAGAACATCAGGGGACAAAGAGAAAATTCCTCTAAGCTTCTGTTATATGGAACATTTGCAAAGTGCATTTACAAAGCATCAGTAAATTACTAATTTATCAACAGAAGCATTGGAGGCTAGAATATCTTAGAACAATGCCTCAGAAATCTTGAGATGATGTCATTTCCAAATCAGAATTCTATGCCCTACTAAACTACCAATCAAATTTGAAGCGAAGAAAAACATTTTTTAGCATTCACAGGTTCCAATTTTTAGCTGTCTGTCATGCTCTATCTTCAGGAAGATTCTGGGGGATAATGCTCACAAAAATAGCAGTGAAACTGAAAAAGAAGATGCTGTGGGATCTAGGAGACTTGGAATCTAACCAAAAAAAAAAAAAAAAAAAAAGAAATGAAAGATGTAACCTAAAAGAGATCTCAGGAGGCAAGATATGCTACTGGCATAGAAATTAACCAGAGATGTCTCCAAGAAAAAAGAAAAAAAAAAAATAAGTACAAGGCACCAGTTAGAGATAAAATAGAAAACTAAAAACACCAACTTAAAAAAAAAAACAAACTTTCATTGGAATTAATTCTAGGAAAGCTGAAAGTTATACCACAAAGTAAAAGTAAAAGTAAATGAAATCAGTATATTTAAGTGAAATCAATAGGCAAATTGAAAGGAATATGTAGTTGTTGAGACTATACTTTATGATAATAATAATAGTGACAATATGATGATATAATGGATACTGGGAACAATAGATTTGCATGTGTGGGTGCATGTATGTGAGAACTGGGGGAGAATTAAATTTATTTTTACCATAGTAGGATTCCAATAGATTATATCATTATCTAAAACTAAAAAAAAAAAAAAACACAAGCATTCAGCCATTATTTGGAAATATAAATGAAAACCAGGAGAAATAATTAGGAGAGTTTTCAGTAGCTATTTCTGGGTAATGCATGTCATGAGTGAAAAGCAGGAGTGCAGAGCTCAGAGGAATGTGGCTGTTTCCCTTTTAACACTTGGAATTTTTAAAATATTACTGAATAAATTTGATAAAAACTTTTTTTAAAGCCATGTAGGTAGACTTACAACCTGGCTGCACCTTTCATTATTTGTTTCTGTGTATACTTTGAGGTGTTTTTAGGATTGGTTCCAGATAAGATTACCTGTCAATCATGACCATTTATTGTATTGTTGGTCCTATTTGCTACATATATGTATGGAATGTCCATAGAGATGCTAACAGTCTCTCTTCAGAATGCAGTCCACCAGGGGGGCACTATATTAACTAATGCTACAACTGCCTGTACTAAAAAACCAAACAATTTCCTGTAAAAAAACAAATCAATCTTTCAACTATATAAAGGAACTGCAATTGACTGCATTATTAAAAGCAACCAATTAAATTAAATAATTAAATAACCAACTAAGGAAATCAAAGCAGACTATGGTCAGAACAATGATGGGAGTGTCATAAGGTAAGGTTTATGATTATTCCAAATTTTTTCACAATGCTTGATAAAAATATGTCATATGTTTCATTATATCCAGCAGATTGTATGTCCCCTCAGTGAACAACAAAATATTAAATTTTAATAGTGAAAAGTCTTTAGAACAAGACTTAAATGAACACATAAAAAGCCTATAGTATTATTTGAAATTATAATTGAAATTTAGTTCCCAGGAAAATGACCATAGAGGATTTTATGTGCAGCTTTCATATGAGAACAGAAGAAAATTTTACTGACTGTGAAATGTAATTGGTACTTGCAGACCAATATTCATGGGCTGCAAAATTGCTTCCTTGCAGTAAAGTTTGCCATCTACTGGTTATTATAAGAAGTTCCACAGTAGTGAGTTTTAAACTTTGTTCATTTCCTTCCTTCCTTCCTTCCTTCCTTCCTTCCTTCCTTCCTTCCTTCCTTTGTTCCTTCCTTCCTTCCTATTTCCTTTTGTTGTTCAATAGTGGCAGAATTACTTTAAAAAAAATGTCATGAGTAATCCCAGTGTATAAATTCGAAGGCAGATCTGCTCAGATTGAACCTGGGGAGGGTCCCTTGCCACAGTCAGCCTAGCCTCCTGCCTCCCCTGGGGTTTCAGAAGAGAGATTTGAAAACTTCTGTACAGAAGAAATAAAAAGATTTTATGTATTTACTATAATTATTTCTGTTTCTCATTGAGTATTTCTAATTCTAGAATAAAATACTTTTTGTTTGCTGAGAAGTAAAAATTAATTTGAACAGTTTTAAGGAAGATGAAGACCCAAAGAACATTAAATGTATTTCTTATTTATGTGTGTGTATACATTTAGTAATTATATATATATATATATATATATATATATATATATATATATATATACACTTAGTAATGGAAAAAAGTCATATTAATAATTTACCTTAGTTATAAGGTAAAATATATTTATTTAGAGTGATAAATGCTTTAAGGAAAAATATTTAAATTCCTCAGAGATTGTTATCAGTAGTGTAAGAGTTATTTCTCCTTAATGGTATTAATGTACTTCTCTACAAAACAGGAAATTCTCTGATTTGAAATCATCAACCTGAAAATTTTATCCAGTAGTTTTTATTATCAGTATTTTTGTTGACTTTTCTATTAACAAATTCAGGCAGATTTTCTGGAAAGGATAATTCAGTGGCAGGGTGCGACAGACCTGCATGGAGCCTAGCTCTGCCATTCAGACTTAAAGTTTCCTCATCTGTAAAAGGAAAACAGTAGAACCTACTTCTTAGCATTTTTAATAAAGATTAAATAACTATATTTAAATACTTGACTGACACATATGGTAAATATTCATAAATGCTAACTTGTTGTTACAGAAGATGTTTGGGGTTCCTAATAAAAAAATAAGTAGATTCATACAAAAATATCAATAATAATAAAAATACCCAATTCAATAATAATTTTCATTTAAAGAGTTTTATTTTAGGAAAAACAAAACCCATAATTCTAAGGGAGGTTTACATAGAAAGTCTATCAATGGACAAATTCAATATGCCAAATACATCCTTTCCATAGGTATCTGGGCTTGGTCAGGATCAAATAGAGTTAAAAGTGGAATAGCATTAGAATCATCTGTTCTCCAGTTTGTGTTTTCAAGAAAATCTTATCATCCAATTACAAATTTAGAATGATGTTTAAATGTTTGGCTCAGAAAAATAACTTATGAAAGCTGTGATGAGTCTAACTGTTCTGAGAATCTACTGTTTCTTCATATTATTCTCAGCATCTATTTATGCATAAAAAATGTCCCACGATTATTTCTTGAGTATGAGTTACCATAATCCTGGGTCATACCCTTATGAGGTTCCTTCATGTGTAAACTATGTACATGTATATGTACATATATGCATATACAAGTGTATAATTTTTAATATTTGATGATTTGAATTTTTTATTTTTTAATTAAATATCCTCTTTTCATCACTATGCCCAGTCTTTTCTCAGGATTTTATAACTTGATTATTCCCATATAACTCTAATCATCTCTGTCTTTGGTCTCTTCTTTATTGATAGTAACTTTAAGAATCAAATTTATCCTCACAGGAAGTAAGGGTGGATATAATTACTATTATTGCTCATATCTGGGTTAAAATAAAAATTTTAATGAGCCCCATATTTAGCTTCATTGAATTTTTACCAATATATACTTCCAATATATACTTAAATATATATATATATATTTAAGTATATATACCAATATATACTTAAATAATTTGTATATACAAAATTATTTAAGTTCAGTGCTTTGAGGCATGTATTTTCCTGTATTTTTTTTTAATTCCTCAAACTACTGGGAGATGACCGGGACTTGGAGCACCAGTTCTTCCTATTTTCATTCTGTATTTAATACACATTTAGCTTAGTTTTAATAAACAATAATAGGAGAGGACTAAATATGACTTAAGGATACAAAATTTGATATTCCCAATGACACCCAATGAATATTTTCTGATATCCTTTTATATAAATTTTTTTCATATGGAAGATATAATAAATATTTGCTTATGAGCCTTCTAGAATGAAATAGATTATATAAACAATGTGATTGGAGTTGCATCAAAATATCCAGGTCGAAAAATTTCAGTTTATGAAATTAGAAAAAGTGGTTGGTTGAATTCTCATTGTCCTGGCTCTCTGCAGAAAATGAAATTCTTTTAAGGGCTGGGTTGGGGAGGGGTGATTCAGAAGAGGCACATCTTTATTCAGGACATAGCTAAAATGGTTTGCACATGATAGGTAGTCAATAGCAATTTGTTGAATAATGAATGAATGAGCAAAACTACCTACATTCTCGTTTAAGCCTTGCTGTGAAATTCTTCCTTTGACCTCTTTGATAAAATCAAGCAGAACAAATCATCAGTTAAGGCACTTACTTTGATGTGTAATATGATAGAATCCATGTGGAATAGTTAAAAATAAGAAGGAGATGGGCTCTTAGGACCATTCATTTACATCTAAAAACTAGATGTTCACTATCTTATATAAAGTTATTTATGTAGATATAATCTTAAAAACTAAATTGAGGCCAATGTCATTTAATAGAAAGAGAATGGTTTTATAATCAGACAGAGATTTATTTTTCATTTTGATGACTTTAAGAAAATCATCATCACTGAGTCTCAGTTTTCTTATTTTTAAAGGAGATGATTGATAACCATATGTGTAATTTGTATAAGCATGGATTTTGTATTCTGGGTTTTATATCCTGGCTCTGCTATTTACTAGTTCTATGAGTTTATCAAAACAAAACCTCTGATTCAGTTTCCATTTTTATAAAAATGGTACCTATGCCATAGAGTTATTATGAGGTTTAAATTAATGTACATAAAAGCCTAACAGTACTTGGCACAGAGTGGGCGTTATCAGCCATTATCATTTGTGTTGCTGTTATAATTAGGAGTAAAAAAGGTAGCATATATAAAGTTCCTTATAAAACTTAGGCATGGAGTAGTTTTTAGTCAATGTTATTTGCCTTTCCTTGCCTGAGTCTAATGCACCTATGTCATGTTACTCTTCTGTTGACTTTCAGAGTACCATGTTCATAGTCAATGCCTTCCTTGTAAAAGCATAGTTAAATGAATCAATTCTAGAAAAATGAGACTATATGATGGAAAAAAGATTTTTTGAGTTGTTGTAGTCCTAAGAAGTACAAGTTTATCATCAGCACAGTTTCTGAGAATCATACTTCATAATCCAGGTAGGTGCCCAACACCTTCATATTTACCACAATTAATTCACATGCAAACTCTTTGAAGCCTGACTTCCTTACTCCACTTGAGAAGAGGTTGTGACCAAGGTTCAATGGTGTCATCTGTACCTCACTATCTCTATTCTATTATCTCCTTTTTTGAGGGCAATGACCTCACTGAGAAACTTTTCTATGAACATATTTTAAATCACCTGCATATGATAAGCAAATTTGCCTTTTTTTTTTTTTTTGTACTAGGATTGAACTCAGGGTCACTTGACCACATCCCAGCCCTATTTTATCTGGACACCGGGTCTCACTGAGTTGTTTAGTGTCTCACGTTTGCTGAGGCTGGCTTTGAATTCGAGATCCTCCTGTCTCAGCTTCCTGAGCTACCGGGATTACAGGAGTGCGCCACCATGCCCAGCTGCCAAATACTTTTATATATAATTTCTGAGTATCAACATCATCACAAATGAAATCAAGAGGTGACTCTTCCAAAAAGTTCTTTTTCTTGCAAAGCTTCCCCATGAGAATAAAAGCCTCTGGATCTTCCTTTACCCATCCTGTACATCTAAGCCAAGGTCTGCTTTGGCTGCAGTCTTGGTCTTTAGGGTAAGTGCTTCCTGCCTCTGGATGCAACCATACACACTTGTCTAGTAGAAGGTGTACAACTCTTCATCATGCAGTGTAACTAAATGATATAAATTGTGAATGTCACTTTTTACTAAATGTCAATCATCGAAACTTTTAATAGGATCTAATTATGTTCCTTAGGCATTAAATTCATTTAAAGCTAATCAGAACTAGACTTTCTGACATTATTATAATTCATGTATATTTTAATAATGATAGGCTTTTAAATAACCCTTTTAACTTATGGGATAGGCTTACATTTTACTAGTTCCTTTGCTTCTACTAAGCCAAGATTGAAATTCTTGTGGTAAAGATAAAAATGTCCTAAATTAAAAAAATACAGACCTGTTTTTTTAAGTAAAAAAAAACAATCAGCAATCAACAGCTAAAAATTCAATATCAATAATAAAGCTATAGTACAGAAATATTTGGCTATATGATACCTTTGTTCTAAAAAGGGTTTTGAACTTTTTAATATTTTCCACTAGATTCTTACCAGTGTGCTAAGCAAACATACTATACACAATAAAGTTAAAGAAAAAACAAAATTGGTAAAACACATGAGAACATTCCAAACTAGAGCCCTATCGTTAACCTATCATACCATTTAATTCCGATAGAAAAAATTAATCATAGAATGATATTCATTCTATAAATATGGAATAAAGTTTCAGGAATGTCAGATAACTTTACCAACTTTGTGCATCTAACTGTAGCAGATCAGGCTGCTGAGAAGACTTCAAAACATTTATTTGAAAAACAAATAAACAACAAGAAAGAAGATGGAATCACAAAAAGACACACCTATCTTTATCTCAATCAGCACCTCACAGTAATGTTCATATGAACCATTGAAGATCTTGTTAAAGACTTAAAAGGTCTGGGATAAGGCCTGAGATTTGGCATTTCTACTAAGCTCCTGAGTACTGCTGTGGCTCTGTGTCCAAGGGCTACACTTAATTAGCAAGCATTTATCCAGTGCTAACAGAAGTATAAAGTGGGCCAATATGTAATGTTAAGTCCTCTGGTGACCACACTAAAAGGGGAAAATAAACAGGCAAAATTTATTTCACCATATTTAATTTAATCAAATATGTCTACAATATTTTCATTTCAATATGCAATCAATGTAAAAATGATTAATGAGATATTTACTTTTTAAAATTAAGTCTTTGAAATCCTGTGTATATTTTACACTTACAGCACACTCAGTTCTGACTAGCCACATTTTAAGTGCCCAAAAGCTAAATGTGACTAGCAGCTACTATATTAGACAGTGCAGCTGTTGACAGCTTTGTCATGTTTTTGTACAGCCATCTAAAGCTTGGAAAAATAATATGTGGTTATGAGTAAGATGTTAGTTTTTTAGAATTTAATTTATATTACTTTATGACACTTTTATCCCAGTAGCCATGAATAAAGACATCTCAAATTACTTTCTGAAAGTTTAATTATGATATATCTTTAAATGGTACACTTCCTTAGAGCCCATGAGAGGTGTACTTTTTCCATATTTTTCATTTTTATTGATCTTATGGCCTTAGCAGCCAGAGAACGTAATGTTGTTGTGACACAATTTAACACTTATCCATGCATTTGCTTTACAATTAGTAAATAAACTGTTCATTCAGAAACTGTACTAGGTTTTGTCAATGTACCTATACATATGACCTATGTATTTGGTTTTGATCACATACTTTGAATACTACTCTATGCCCCGAATACTGCCATAAGTACATGCTGATTGTTTGCTTTGCTGATTAATTGGTTTTACCCCTGGAAGTTTGTTTTGCTCACTTTATGGCTCACTACACTTGAACAGAGAGAGAATGATGTGTTTCTGTCAGGTCATTCTAAGCTGTGGACCAAATTTGGGGAAAACCCAGGTTACTGTGGTTACTGGCTAACTTGGAAGCCACCGTGAATATATTTCATTTTCTTTTGATTCAGCTAAAAGCCCCATGGCTCTGAGCACAACAACTGTGATGCCATTGTGCCTTTGGTCTGGATAAAAATTTGAAGAGTTTATGAATGGCTCCCTGCCCAGTGTGTTCTGGCACATGCTGCTCTGAGCAGGGTCTTAGTGCACACAGACGTGCCTAGCTCATCTGCACAACCTCATAACACACATGGAGAACAGTTCTTGATCTCCCAGGGACCCATTTGGCAAACTCTACCCTAGAAGGCTATGGCAAGTGCATATGTAATGAATTCTGAGGCTTCATTGTTGAGCGTGAAACACCAGGGAAATGAAAATACTGCAGCTCTGTCTTAAAACTCAGAGGGAGATGCATGGCTGCAGACATCCTTCTGAGAGTTGAAAGAGACCATCTCATATTTGGAATTGGCAGTTTAACTGAATAGAAAAGCACAAAATATAAGAATAGCTGTATTGTAAAAAATGCATAAGACATCACACCTTAGATGAAATCATTCTTTTAAATACATGGCTATGCCTTTGTAGTTACAATTTAGGGAACGTTTGAGGGGAAAGAATGATGAATTCAAGCAAATGATTCATTAATTTACAATAATAAATTGATTACATTATTAACATTTTGTTTAATAACAATGCTTTTTCTTGATAATTTACTTTTAAAACATGTCCATATATTATTCATCACTGTATATACGTCTGGTATCCAACCTAAGAGTTACTAGTAATTGATAATTCATTATCGAACTGAATCAGGCAAGCTTAATACCCATTTCCCTATATTTTACTGACTCTACCACTAAAGTTAAGCCTTCCACCTTTCCTTCTCTTGAAAAATTATATACAGCTTACCACAAACTGTTTTTGTGTTATGTACATGTCCTTCATTCCCTTGATCTTTCCCTTATAAGACTCTTGAATGATGATTTTGAATGAAAATGGTCACCTTTGTTTTCTTGGATGTTGTATTTTACTATACTAACACTTTCCTTCAGAAAATTTTTACAGAACTTCCTTTTGTCATACTCAAATAGAGACTATCCCTAACTTAGAGCACACGGAATAGCATAACAAAGGATAAGTATTCAGGCCCCATTAATGGAAGCAGAAAGATCAGCACCCATCAGGGACCTCCACAGGTGTAGTCAGTGTGTGATTTCACTAAAAAAAAGCCTTCGGTGATCTAATGGGAGCATTAATAAACTCTCTAATGAGGAAAATTCACAGTTTCCCACATTTTTGGTGAATTCTATGAATGATATGGCTTTGAGAGTATTTCGGTTTCATTGCAGAATTAAACTAAGGATGCTATCAATTATTTCCAGAAGTGAAGAAGCCTAAGATCCTAGCAGCTCTAGCCAGGGCTTTATAAAATAATTAACATCTTAATCTTTATAAAGTAAAAGCAATATTTTAAAGGCTTCCATCAAATTAGCCAACTAATATTTGTTCTCCCAAAGGATGCTAATCCTGTGGTATAAAAGGGTTAAGAGACCCAGAAAGAATCTATTTACCTTAGGTCTATTTCTAAAGCACCGTATCATGTTGTTATAGAAACCACTTGCGGCTGAAAATCTCCCATCATGATTATTGCTATAGTAACCACCACAAGACAAGAAGCTAGGTTTTCATCCATTTGCCATCATCCCCCTTCCCAAGATAATTTTACTTCTGAATGCTCTATGTTGATGGAAACAAAGGAAAAAAAAGAGTAAATAAATTACAGGAGAAGAAAATAAGAGAAAAATGGGAGCCTGGATAAATAGATCCATGGTATTTTGTCTCAACTTGTTAGAGGAAAGAAATTGTAATGAGGTAACTAAACCAGCTTTTAAATTATTAAACAGATCTCTTTTGTCCATCAGTTTATAGTATTAAAAATTAGTTATGAAAATATTCTCATATTTTGAAGCCATCATTGGACATTTTGGAGTATTTCCCAACAATATACCTTTGTCTCATGTTATTTCTCCCAGCTTAAGTCAAGTTAAATATGTAGGGTGATGTTCTTATGATAGCTTACAAAAAGATATTATTAAATTCTAATTTACCATAATGTAAAATTCAACTTCTGATAACTAAAACTTAATTATTATCTTTGTCACAAAACATACACATTCTAAATTATAACACATTAAATTTTGGAACTCTTTTGTATGAAAAGGGTATAAACAAACAAAACCAAACATAATTATTTCTTTTACTTTTCTGCCTTGAACTTCATCTATTTATATGATTTGCTTTGCATGTGAAACATTAGCAAATTTGCTAGTCATATTTTATGTCTTTTTAGTTCTTAAAGACATTTAGTAGATGTATACATAAATCTTACTTTGAAAACTCATATGATAAGATGGCACAATGACAATCACAGCAATGATATTTAAAACACCTATTGGCCCAGAAAAGATCTCAGAAAGGATTTCTTCTTAAATTAAAACCTGGACCCCTCAGGTATTGGGTAGGAAAGATTACTGCAAATCAAATGTGAATATTCAAACTCATGATATCAGGATAAACACTGTCCCTTGCTATTGACCTCAGTTCACTTTTAAGATTATCATTTTAGAATGTCTAGTATAAGGAAAAAATGTCATTTTCTAAACATTTTATTTGGAAAGGATTAATTTATATTATTCAAGTATGCATTGGCCATTTTCAGGATACCTAGAGTACTCCCAAAGCCAAAACAGAATTGCACGATCACTCAAATAAGAGCAAGCAACTTTGAACAATCAAACAACTTCACTAATTGCATCTGAAGATTATTGTTAATTAAACACATTCTTTATACAAGCCTAAAAAATGTGGAAGTTGATGCAAATATTTCTCTATTTCAGCTTGTTGTCTCTGTTTGCATGTTTATAATTATGAACTATATCTATCATTCCACAGTGAGAGTCTATATGAATGGAAAAATTAAATGTTCTTTCTGATACTTTTATCCACATGTGTGGATTTTAACTCAGCACATTTTGGCTTACATCTGTCTATTTTAGCTTTATGCAAGTATATCTTTGAAGGTGAGAGAAGGAAATTCTCTGAAATTGTCTTTGGCTGAACTCTTTTGACACAATATTTGTAATCAACTCTAAGAAGTTTCCAAAGTGGTTACAATAAAATAACCAACAATGACAACATGTAAAATAATGATTAACACAAAGATGCAAGGCCATGTTTCATACCTTTTTGTATGTGATCAAACCTAGTTTGGCTATTTTGATTGAGTCACCTTTGATTGAAATATTTTTCTGTGATTACTCAAACCAAATAAAATTATCATATTCACTGTGACCAGACATAATGCAAAGATCTCCTCTAGTCTTAGATCACATTTTTCTTTACATAAAACACATTATCTAACCAATTTATTTTTTCTGTTGATTAAACTCCTACTAAGCGTCTAGTAATTTTAAGAGATAGCTGCCTTCACCAATGTCCACTTCTGGCTAAAACAGCATTGCTGGTTCAATATTTGCCCTTCTGATATAAACAACTAGAGACATGGGAAAGGTACCAGGCAAGTATATTCAGTATTGAGCACAGTTAGTGCAGGACTAGAATTTTTTTTTTTTAATGGAACATTCATGAAAGTACATGAACTCCTGGAATTTCTTCTTGGAGTGGCTTTTATGCAGTGGGAAGAGAGAAGGCAAATAATCACAGCCACAGCAATGTTCCTGATCAGAGGAGGATGAGATCAGAAACAATTAGTTGCCAGTTCAGAGCATATAAGAAGAAAACAATAAATAAGGAGCCCAGAAGACCCATTATTCATCAAGGTTCTTCAGGAGCTTAGCAAATATCATTTGCTGAGAGATGGAGAGATGAACTAAAATACAAAAATATATATATTAAAAAAGTTAGAGCACTGAAGTTCCAGCTCAGAGTGAAAGATTTCCAGAGCATCTCAAACACTGAGAAACCAGAAAGCCCTGGCGTTACTGGAACCATAGAGGAAGGAAGACACCATAAGTTCAAAACCAAAACAGATCCATCAAACGGATAATGAAGCCAAAATCTACAGGAAAATAGAATTTTTTTGACTGTGTGCCAGAATGTTCCAAATCTTTGAAAGAAAACTAACACAACCAAAAAATCCCCACAATTATCATCTGAAAATCCAGTGTATGGTAAGTTATTAGGCATGTGAAAAGCAGATAAGTGTGACCTACATAGTCAATAGAAATAAATATTGAGGGGCCAAATTTGTGGCTCAGCAGTAAAGCACTTGCCTCACATGTGTGAGGCACTGGTTTTAAACCTCAGCACCACATACAAATAAATAAACAAAATAAAAGTATTGTGTCCATCTACAACTAAAAAAATATTTTAAAAAGGGAATAAATATTGAAATTGTCACTGCAGAAGTGTTTCAGAAAAAGTGTCTGAAGAGTTCTCAGAGAGGAGGAGACACTGGACTCAGGACCAGTGGCCTCTTGGAATATGTTATGAAAAGCATTTGAGCATGTGCCACTCAGAAGCACAAAGGTTTATTGAGGAAAATAGAAAAACATTCAAGGGGGAATGGGGCAATCTCAAGAGAGATGCCTTTGGGAATAAATAGCACATTCAAAGGGGAATGGGTCATCTAGAGAGTAAGAAATGTGGTTTTGAAGTTTCTGGCTCTTAAGGGAAAGTTGGTGAGTTATGGGTAGGGGAAGGAATATAGGAATGATATTGATGTATGACAGATGAGGCTGGACACCCAAGAAATTTTTAGAAAGAAGAATTATTTAAGCTGCAGTGGTCTAGAGGGGTTAATACCTAAAAATTTCTGGACCCCAAGTTTGGAAATTTTTTAAACTTTATACTCAGAGGGAGGAGATTTACATAATGGGAGGTTGCATAGAAGTACTTTTCGTTCCATTTTCTTAGAATAGACAGAGGTTTCCATGAGTTTTTACCATGGAAAACAGAAATAGGAATTTTTGTATAGCAACAAGCTTGCTACCTTTTACAAGAAAGAGAAACCTGGCACTTACAGGAAATAAGAAGATTTCACCCACACTGAGCTCTCTGCAGAAATCTTGCCGACATCCTGTCGATGCTCCTTGTAAAATTCTATTGATAAGAACAATTATGGGGAGGATATTTGGAGAAGCTTAATTATGACTCTTTGGAAGAGGAGGGCTACTACAATATCAATCTGCTGATCTCAAGGCAATTTCTGGTGGTCTGATCAATCTCTGGGTCCTTAGGATGACCTGGTCTTGATTTTCTGATCAGTAGATGATGCTGTAAAGTCCCCTAAAGTATGGGTTTGTCAAAATAATGTATCTCTCTCTTTACTCAATCAATTACTTGGGGGAAGGTTAATTAACAATACACAGGTAAATTTACAGATTTATCAGGAATTTGTGAATAACTGGCTTGGAGAGACTGGATTAGGAAGTGAGAGGCCTGGAAAAATATGTAGAATTTGTAAATTAAATCATGTTTCCTTTCATTCCTTTATGTCTCCTTTCTATCTATTTATTTTATTCCTTCTATTCTACATCAAAATGCTCAAATATTGAAATTAGCAGTCAAGAGCTTAATAATATTTTCAAGGACTTTTAGAAAAGGATGAATATGATGAAACAATGGAGAAATCTGCAGAGAAAGGAAAGCTGTAAGAAAGGTACACTGAAAATTCTGGAACTGAAAAGTACTACATCTGAAATGAAGAATAGTACATTGGGACCAGAGAATGAAAGATTTATGAATCTAAAGGCAGAAATTACATAATCTAAAGAATGGGGAGCCAAAATATTTAAAATGATGAAGGTAGTTGCAGTGGTCCATGGGATAATTCCAAGCAAATTTCCTTGGGTATCATTGAATCTCAGAGGGAGAAGAGCAACAGCCCAGGGAAGAAAAATGAATTAGGAATAACCAAATATTTCCCAAATTTGGTGAAAAACTTAGACTGAGATTGAAGGGACAAGGAAAATCATACCCAGACACATGAAAAGAAAATTGCTTAGAAACAAATGGGAAGCAAACACTGATAAACTGCTTAGGAATTCAGGGAGAAGAACCACATTACATACCAATGAATAGACTGATGATTAATTTCTCATTCGAAAAATACAAAGTCAGTGGGCAATGAAAAGGAATCTCTGAAACAAAACCTGTCAAGCTAGAGCTCCACATCAGTGAAAATACCTTCTAAAAATGGTGGTGAAATGAAAATCTATTCAGATAACTGAAGCTGGAAAAGTTAGCTGTTAGCATATCTGGTTCTTCAAGTTGGAGGGAATCCACATCAGAAGAAAATTTGCATCTACACAAAGGCTTGAAGAGCATTCTAATTAGTATGCATTTCAGTAAATACAAAAGGATGCATATGCTTTTTTGGGAATTACTTTGATAGAAAATTTGTTCTTTAAAGCAAAATTGATCACGGTTATTATTATTATGACTATTATATTTGGTTGTAGGGCTTAATCATATGCTGATATAAAATATATGTTAAAAATAGTACACAGGGCAAAAAAGGTTAATAAAACTTTACTGTAGTAATGTTTTCATATTTTATGTGAAGTGGAACAATATTACCTCTAAGTTGACAGTGGTACATTAAGAAATTGCATTGTTATCATCAGAGCAGAAATTCTGAATGTAGTACATAGACCCCTGAAATCTGAAGAATTTTTTTAGGGAACTTGTGAGCTTAAAGCTATTTTCATAACTGAATTAAGACATTATTATAAGAGGTTATAGAAGTAGATTAAGGTTTTATTCCTGGATTTTTTGTGTGCACATGTAGTTTTTGTTACTATTTACTGTTTATTTTTATACATATTTTAATATACCTGTATGTATAAATATATGTATATGTATTTACAAAGATATGTAAATGTAATTTCTCCAAGTGTCCTCTATTGAGGTAGCAGGTAAGTAACACATTACAAATGTTTTAAAAAGGGAGAGTTACTGAGTGTGGTAGACACTTCATTACAGAATAGAAACATCGTATTTATCATGGTTGTTATGCATCCAAAGTTCATCCTCTTCCTTGATGTCAGACTCTTTTCCTATTACAATATCAGATTCTTTTCCTATTATAGACATATAACTCTGGACAAGTTAATTTTCTTCAGCCTTAGTTTCCTCATACATCATAAGGATAGCAATAACCTAGGTGAGTTGGTTTCTGAATTAAATAAAATGTTAGCAAAATGCTCCTAGAGGGCACTTCCTCCAAGTTTGAAGGGTATAGTGCGCTCTTCTATTCCCATCCTCAACACCTTACCTTCTCTACTGGACTTTATGCCTCAATAGATTTGAGCAAGTGCCTTATTCTTACACCTTTCACAGAGCCTGCCATGTAATGGTGTTCAAGTATGTTTGATAAAGAAAAGGAGTTTATGCCTTTTATTGAAGTTAAATAACAAATTTAAAACACATCATAGTTGCTTCTCCTACAGCCTTATCAACATTGCTTATTAGAGTATTCTGAAATTATGATTCTTCCAAGGACTGATGTATTGACAAGCATGTGTCTTTCCCTCAGGAGAAGTCTCCAAGATTTTGCGTATATTTGTATTGGTAAACAATTTATTTGGGGCCGTGCTGGTAAGGGACAGACAAATGTGAGTGGTGGGAACATGAGGTTAAGGAAATAATTCTATAAGCTAGGCCCATTGTACTGATCCATACTTGCTTTTTCTTTTAAAAAGCAATTTACCTGCCTGGCTGAGGTTGGCAGGATATTCTACATTCCTCAAGAAACTACCTGTTATCTGCAGTAGAAATACAGGCCTGAAATAATGTCCATAAGAGGAACACAAGTTACTTTGGTGGGCGTTTGTGGGAGGTTGTATGTGTATGTGTGGGTTCGGGGGAGGTTGTTGTAAGCCTTACACAAACCAGATCACAGAACTCAGGGAGATAAGTGTTAGAGGCTGTGTATGAATTATGGATTGAGCCACCACAAGGCAGGGAGGTTGCTTTTCTGGGAACTCCTGGGTGAAATTCCCTGGTTCAAGAATGTCCAGATTATGCTGATGCCCTGCCTTAGCTCACAGCCCTAGGTTCAAACACAGCTGCCCCAAAAGTGGAGGAGGCGGGCCTAACCTGCTAAGCTTCACTTGAGTTGTTTCTGCCATCTTCTTCCTGTTCCCTCAGGAAGTTCTTTACACTGAAACCCATTAGTGTTTCCACTTATTTAAATAAAGCCCGCAGACTCCATTTTATGGAGTTAGAACCAGTCTCCATCAGAGCTGGTGCCCATCAGATCCTGCTTTTCACTTATTTCATGTCTTGTCTTATTTCTTAATTTCTCATATCTTTAATATTTCTAAACTGACTCACTGCCCTAGCTTAGGGAAACTGACTAAGCACCACACAGGTCATGACAGATAAGGATAATTCACCCTAACCATAAAATCTGTAAGAACAGGTTCTAGTTAGAACCAGTCAGCACAGGCCAAAGTGACCTGGGGTGCTCATGGCAGTGGAGACTTGAAAGTCTGATTCATCGTGCTCTCAAAGTTCAAGAGGTAGATCAGTGCAGGACTCTCTAGAAACTCTTTCCTGGGATCCCACAATAAAACTGGAGGGCAGGAGAGGCACACTGTTCCTCTTCTCTCTGAGAGAAACCACTCTCTCCCTTGAGAGAGTCCACATTCCCCTTTCCTATCCCTTCTAACAACCCATTGTTGTAACTCTGAGAGACCCAGTCCAAATCTTTCTGATTTGATTTCAAGAATCTGGGTTTCGGGGTGTGGTGGGAGGTGCACTTCATGCTGTTTCAATTTCCAGGAAGGACCCAGCCCCATAATAATACTATAAAATAAAGCCACCTAGAAGAATTACTCTTATAGTCATAATATATAATTTCATTATATAATTATATACTATATTTATATACTATATTATATATAATATGTAATAGTACATTACATATTATTATATATAATAATACTATTACATATTATATATAATATAATATATATTACATTATATGTCATTTCATTATATAATTATATAATATATAATTTCATATATCTGCTTTACACACAGACTTTTTTCTGAGCAAGTTATTAAGTTTCCAAATTGTCATCTGAAATTTATAAATGTGCAGGATCCTAATTTTACACTGATGGAGGTCTGTATCTTTCTGTTATCATTATATTTTCTCTTTATTCATTTTTAAAAATTTTTGCAGAGTTCTTTATTTTCTTCTCTTTTACTTGGCACTTTGTTCCAGCAATTCCCTCACTTATTTTTTGTATTGATTTGTGGTGTTGTTGTTGTTTATCAGAGTTTTATAGATATACATAGTGGTTGGGTTGATCCTAACAAACTCATACCTGCATGGCAGTTAGTTTCCGTTCATGGTCCCCCTTTTCCCCTCCTCTCCTCCCCATCTCCCATTCTCCTTCCTCTACTCAATTATTCTATTAGACTTCCTTTCACTCAGCCTATTTATTTATTTATTTGGTATCAGGATTGAACTCAGAGGTGCCGAACCACTGAGGCACATCCCTAGACCTTTTTTGTATTTTATTTAGAGACAGTGTCTTACTGAGTTGATTAGGGCCTCACTAAGTTGCTGAGGCTGGCTTTGAACTCGTGATCCTCCTGCTTCAGCCTCTTGAGCCACTGGGATTATAGGTGTGTGCCACTGTGCCAGGCGACACTCATCTTTTAATGTATATTTCATTGGTGCTTTATGTATCCTATTTTTCCCTCTTCCTTTCCTTTGTTTCACTCTAGCTTCCCCATATGAGAGAAAATATTCACCTCTGAGTTTCTCAATTTACTTAATACACCTGTAACCTTCCTAAAATTTAACCAGACAATATATTGTGGAAAAGGGTTCATATATTTAATATATTAAATAGAATTAAAATACAAGAATAATATTAAGTATTGCTATGAATAAAGAAGCACAGTGTAAAAAAATTCTTTTTTTCTATTTGAGTGAATGTGGTCCCTGTTTTGTAACCAGATTGTCTTTTCCTACCTAAATACTGCTCTATGAATGACATGGATTACATACTTGGTTTTTATAATTTTGTGTATGTTTTATTGAATATCAACTAAAAATAGTTTCTATGTGATTATCTTTCCATGCTAAGGTTTATTTTTATGTTTATTATATTTTTTCAAGGAAGTTTAAAATTTTTTCATCTCATCAAACATGAAGCAACAATGCCTAAGTTGTGCTGTTTATGTGAAATCTAGAGCATGATGTTTAGTTTCCACTTACAGAAAAGAAAAGCAGAATACAGAAGAAACTCTTCAGCTTTTACTTGACGTGGCTATATAAAATGTAAATGTTTCTGTATGAAGAAGAGACATCATCCAAAAAGTAAGACAAGAAAAAGAGTGCAGCATATTTCACAGAAAAAGAGCTCCCACAGATCAATAAGAAACAAAGAATTGGTAATTGAGGAAATTTTGATTAAAATAAATAAACCAAAATGTGTTGATTTTACCTTTGCAGAAATATTAGGAAACCAATTCACGTTGAATATTGGCAAACAAAGGAAAATGGAGCACTTATATCTCCTTCCTATGCAAACTATGCTTTGTGATAACGAATAACAGGTACAGATATATGATAGTTAATGACTGGAAAAATGAAATGATAGAATTAGGGTGTCAATATTTTGCAACTTCTAATGAATTAATGACTGCTAATAACAACAACAAAAAAGACCACCAGACACTCTCTCTTTCCTGATGAAAGCATAAAACATGACCTGTGACACGGTCTTGCCAAAACAAACACACACAAAATCAAGCCTCTATCAATCGTATTTTCTAACTCTAACAATTTCAGAACTAAAAGGAACAGAGGAGGAACATATTAAATAAAATTACAGAAGCAATCAACAAATTCGAGCAGTGAGATGTCCTCTGGCTTAATCAAATTTTTATGTCAGGGAGCCCTGGTTTTGTGTCCTAGCTTTATTCATTAGCTTTAAGCTGGAGTTTCACCTCTGCAAATTGAAAATAATTGTACCAATTTCAAGAGATTCATGTAAGGATTGAATTAGTTAACACATGGAACGTGATTAGCCAACTGCCTGTCGAACCATGAGTATGCAATTAATGGCAGTGATTCTCTGTTACTTATGGATTGAATTATTTTGTTTGTAAGGGCTTTGATGTAAAATGCTGAGGTTAGGGGGAAACACAATATTACCTGGTATATTGAGAACATGTTATGTACCTAGCACTGTGTGTACAATTTACCACCATTTAGAAGCCTTGTTCCTTTCTCCTATAATAATACCATTTAATAAATGCTGCTCCTGGCCCCGGAAACAATTACGTGAACACTGTTCAGCAAAATGCCACATGATCAGTTACTGCAGAAGGGGATGCATACCCCAAATAGGTCACTCAGAGACATATAAAAAGAAATTTTTGTTTAAGCCCTTCTTCTAAAATTGAGTGTGATAAGGTCTACAAAAATGTAAAAGCAAAGATCTTCCTCTCTCTCTCTCTCTCTCTGTTAACAAGTGGAGAAAGTCCCAGAAAATGAGCTAATGCAGACCCAATTAGGGCTACAGACCCCAGAGACAGAAAAGAGATGGGGAAGGGAGATGGCAAGAGAGGCCAACCTGTTCAACGGAGAGAAACAGAGCCCTGATATTGTTATGCCTGTGGTTAATATCCCTGTTAACTGAACAAATAAGACACCTTTCAGTATGTCTTTCATACCTAAAACTTAAAGGATATATACATCTCTCATTATAGCGTTTGATATCCACATATACAATATTTCTAGTCCAACAATGTGCACAAATAGATTTAAGTTAAATTCCAAATATTATTGGAAGAAAGAATCATATATGGATGTTTTGAGAAGCTGACAGAGTGTTAATAAAAAGGATGCTCATCTTAACATTGTGGCATTAGCCAAGTGCCATGGCACACTCCTGTAATCCCAGTGGCTCAGGAGGCTAGGACAGGAGGACTGCTCAGTTCAAAGCCAGCCTCAGCAACGAGGAGGCACTAAGCAACTCAGTGAGACCCTGAATTTAAATAAAAAATACAAAATAGGGCTGGGGATGTGGCTCAGTGTTGAGTGTCCCTGAGTTCAATCCCCGGTAACCCCAACCCCACACAAAAAAAGTAGTGGCACTAAGGAAGAACTCTTCATTAAACATCATATTAGCTGGTGGATAAGAATGTTGTACATTCTCTGTATAGGGTTTAATCTAGGTTTTACAAAACTAGAGGGAATGATGGCTGATGTGAAATACATTTTTTCTATTTAAATATTATACCCTAAACATTATTATACAGTAAACATGTTCACATAAAATGTTTGATTCTCAGGAACAAATTACTGACATTAAGCAGGCAGTGCTTTTTCTTATTTTTTTGCTGAAGCAAATTTAAGTTGCATTTGGGGAACTTGCAGGCCAAAGAATCCTGCCAATATTCTGAGAGCATTTTTCTTTAATGCAGCAAAGGTTTTGTCTTGCTTAAGAAAATCTTTTTCTTTGCATGATTATACAAAATATACTTATATTTTACTCAAATATTTGTAATTTTTACTATTGTTGCAACTAATTTCTTTTTTCCAGAGTTATCATGATATTTAATGAGTCCCACAAAATATTGGTGAAGAAGGTTCATGCATTTGATTTATCAAGGAGAATTAAAAGTACAGGAATAGTATTAAATGTTGCTAATGGATAAATAAACATAGCATAAGAGCACTCCCATTTCTATCTGAGTGAATAATGGTCCCTCCTAAGCTGTAGTCATATTGCATAAGCTGTGTAAATTGTATATAAAGTGTGTGCTATCATATATTGGTACTTGTATTCATAGTGAAAAGATTAGCACAACTAAGGCAGGTGGTAAGAACATTTAAGATCTACTTTTTTTTTCCCCCTTTAGTATTGAAAATTGAAGCCGGGGGTGCTTTACTACTGAAATACTTCCCTAGCCCTTTCTTATTTTATTTTGAGACAGGATATCACTAAATTGCCCAGGCTAGACTTGAACTTTTGATCCTCCTACCTCAGCCTTCTTGGTAGCTGGAATTTCAGTTATGTACAACCCTCCTTGGCTTAAGAGCTACACTTTCTGCAACCTTCAAGTAAATAATACAATAATATTAACAGTAGTCATTATGCTGCACATTAGATCCCCAGGAATTATTCATCTTATAACTGAAAATTTATACCCCTTGATCAACATCTAATTTTCCCTACTCTGCAACTCCAGAAACCCATTCTATTTCTGTTTCTATGATCTCAACCTTTTAAGATTCCACATATGAGATATATATAGCAGTTGTATTTCTCTGTCTAGCTATCTTATGTAGCATAACGCACTCGAGGTTCATCTATGTTGTCACAAATGACAGTATTTCCTTATTATGCCTGAATAATATTCCATTGTACATGTGTATTGTAGTTTCTTTATCCATCTATCAATGGACCCTTAGGTTTTTTTCTGTCTTTACTATTGTAAATAATGCTACAAGCATCTACTTTAGAAGTCTCAAAATAATTTTTTATGTCAAAATTTAAAAAAAACAAAAGAAAGATATTTTAGCTAGCATTTTTAGGTTTAGACCTTTAATTCATCTGATAAATTAAAAATTATATAATGTAAACAGAAGTACATATGTTTTCTAGTATCCTAAATTACCCCATGTAATAATTTTTGTTACACAAAAGCTATTTAAATAGTCTAAATATGAAGATATTTTTCTTAACTGAATCATATAATATACTAATATGTCCATGAGTATATGACTAATTTTTCATGCACTGAAAATAAATAAATTTAGTACTAATTGATTGAACTACAAGCTTTCTGATAAAACACTAAGTTCTCTCAATGTGGTAAAAACACATTTTAAAAATTTATAAATTCATTTTCTTCTTGGACTGTTTGCTCAACAAACTAATTACATGGGTATTACAAGGGACTTCCCCTCACTGTTACCTTGGGGATACTTTTCCCTCTTGTCTGCAGCCTAGCAGCAAAAACAGCAGTGTGTGGTTGAAGGGCTCTAACAACTTCCAAACAGGAAGTAGCATGGTCTTTCATCCCTTACAAGGGAACAATTGAGGCACGGCATCCTTGAACAGTAGGAAGACACTGTGTTCCTGGACCCTGGAATTCTGTTTTCCTTTTATATATTTCTATCCTGAAAATTGCTAAATGAGTTAGACTTCTCTGGTTCCCTGAGTAGGAAAGGAGAGTCTCAAGAGGAGAACCTTCTTTGAAATTTTTCCTGGAAAGTCTCATTATTTTGTTTTCAATAATTAGGGTCTTCTTATAACTCTACACTATTGGGTAACCTCTGTGGATAGGTAAGTATAAAAATGTAACACATATAACTACCATGTATCATTGCATGTATTCTTAATGCAAATTAAAAATTTAAAAGGAAGCTATGCACTAAAATCACTAGTTTAATCTATTTTGATTTTTACCAGTCAGTGTACAGATATGGGCTTTTTATCCATTGCCTTTTAAAAACATGTTAGAATAATAGATGTTCACTGTGCCAGAAGAGGGTTGCAAACTACATTCATAATCCTTCATTAATTCAAGTATGCTTATAAATATCAGGCTCTGGGCTCAGTGTTTCCTGTAACCCTCTTCTTGAACCCTTAGAATCAAGAACCAGATTTCTCTAAATACATGCAATCCAGTGTTAGGAAGGTAGGAAAACAACAGAAAGAAATAGGAGAAAAGAATGAAGACTCCATTAAGCAAATCTTATGCTAGTCTGTATACCCAGGAGGAATTTTTGTGTGTTTGTATTAGCAAAACCATGCTAGGACATCTTCCACAGAAGTCCACAGTATTCACTTGAGTCAACTAAGAAATGTACATAATGTTGTAAACAGAACAATCCAACCTGTTTATCTCCATGTAATTTTGAAACTTAGTGAAGATATACGTACGCATATACGCATACAAATATTTGTCTGCTTACACATATATTTTGAATTTATATAACATTATTGGTTTTATTGTGAAATGTTAACTATAAAGAGAATTATCGAATAACTATCATCATAATAGTTCACATTTATTGAGGACCTGTCATATCAGGTATTTTTAAATTTAATTCTCACAGCACAATTAAGAGAGAAATTTTCTTATTCTTCCTATTTTACAAAGAACTATTCAAAAAAAAATACACCACTATCTTCATACTAATAATGACATTTGCAATGATGATACATTTATTGACTCCAAGCTGTTTGAAAACGCTTTTCTAAAAACTATAGATTAGCTTGTTTAAAACTCACTATAACTGTATGATTTAGAAACAGCTGTTATTCTCATTTTATAGGTTAGAAACAGTAGAACAGGATTTAAGGAACTTGCTCAAGATCACAGAGCTAGCAAGCAGAAGAGCCAGGTAGAGAGATGATCTGAAAGGGTCCCAGTTCCCAGTCAAGTTAGGAAGAACCAGAACCTCACACAATCATTGAGGCTTTTACTGTCCTCTAGTACCTTTAGATTAATGAATAACACATCATCCATTAGTGTGTGTCACCTACCCATCAGTGATAGTTTATAGTCGTTTATAGACAATTCTGGTCATTATTTGTACATGTAAAAATAATGTAAGGGAAAAGTGAAGGTTAATAAATTAAACATTGACAGTGCTTAAATCTGTTATTTGTCAACTTCATGCTGGGCTAATCTCTGCTCTTGGAGTTTCTGCCATTTAAAAAATACTTTGTGTATATTTCTGTCTTCCCTTTTGACTCAAGACCTCAAAGTCTAAATCCATAGCTTATTGCCTTTGTCTCAAACCCAGGACCTTGAAGGCTACTTGGAAAACATTATTTTGTTAATACACATGCATTAAACTAACTGAATTATACATGTAGACCTCTTTAATTATGTACAAAAAAAAAAAAAAAGAAAAAGGTGTAAAGCAGCTTTTTATTATTTTCATCCAACAGTCATGAAACTTGATAATGAGAGAAGTAATTTGCTCAAGGTTTCAGCTACTTAGAAACAGGTCTAAAACTCGAACCCTGAAATCCTAACTCGAGCCTAAAACTTTCACTACCTAGCTCTGTGAGCACTAACTAGGCTCTGAAAACCTTTGCATAAGATAGGGTATGCAAGCTGGGCATGTGGCACAAGCCTGTCATCCCAGCTCAGGAGGCTGAGGTAGAAAGAACGCAAATTCAAAGTCAGTCTCAGGAACTTAGTGAGACTCTAAGCAACTTAGTAAGATCCTATCTCAAATTTTAACTAAAAAAAAAAAAAAAAAAAAAAAATGATGGGGCAGTGCTCAATGTTTAAACATCTCTGGGTTTAATTCCTGGTACTAAAATAAGTAAAATAAAATATCGTATTCAAAATTCAAGGCAAACAAAAATATTTAATAAACTTTAGATGTTGTTTTTATGTTTTGCCTCCAGTTACTAAATGGATTCAAAAATTTTGCAAAGGACAAATAAAATAAAAGTAAAAGGACCCAAATTTTCACACCTAATGTTTATTTTCACAGTAAGAGGGGAAAAAATGGTCAGGCCACACAAATCAAGTTTCTTTTTTTCAGTGTGCTGCTAAGAAACACAACAGACAACACAATGTGACCAGCATACAGATTATTCTGTTGAGATGTAATGACTAACACCATTCACCCTGCTTTAGACCCAAGCACCTGTGAGCTTTTGTTCACGGCAAAAATGGCTAGTTGCAAGAAAGCACAGAGTAAGACCCGTCTATTTGAATTCAAGTGTTTACATCATGCCTCTCTGTGTGATTTTCCTTTTGCTGCGAATGAATTTTCAGCAAAAGACCAATTTCTCTTTCTTTATTGATTCTTGTCCCTTTACGTATCTGCACCCAATCTTGCTTTCAGCACAGTTCTCTTCCAAGAATCCGACAGCCACTAATGCCTCACCAAAAACCTAACTTGCCACTGATTGCATGTGCCAGGCTCTGCCTCCAAGCATATATTTTCTCTCTCTGTACATGACATTCAGTTCCCTGGACACCCAGGACTGTGCAACTTGGGATTAGCTCTTCCCTTCATGGTATAATAGAAAACCTAAAATCTGAGACAGGAAATCTGCCTTCATCAGCAAGGTGATTCCTGCTCCTGATGTTTCAAATATGCTGTCTTTGTTTTTTCCAGGTTACTGGCTGGAATTTTTCCATGACTTCCATCTTTGAACACATACTTTCCCTCCGCCCACCTGGAACCTCCCCATTTTTCTACAATTTGGACTTTACAGCTCGCTTCACACCAATTTGAATGTTCCTGTTTTAATGTCCAGCCGGAACTGGCCAACTGCTTCCCCTGAGACATGTCCTTGTATGCGCTGCATCCAAGTTGCTTTCCTGGGTCTGACTGATTCTTTTGCTCATATTCCCAGATGCTGTGCATTTTCAGATATTTTTACTAATATTCAGCCTGGACACAGAACTTCCTTTTCATCTCTAGCCATCCTTGGTTTTGCTTTCTATAAGTCGGTAAAAAGATATTCCTAGCATGGAGTCTGAAAATGTGGAGAGTTTGCTCAGTTCGATTTTTTTCATGTTTTACTTTTTTAAAAATCTAGAACCTAAATATCAGTTTCTAAAATGAATCAATTAATTACTTCATTACTTGCATTATACAGGTTGTTCTTTATCATATGCTTTAAAATATAACCTTACTATGTGTGTGTTAATATATATGTGTGTGTATAAAATTTATAAGTATATATATATACACACACACACAAATAATTGTCATTATACTAACCAAAAAAATCTTAGAAAATAATTAATTGCATATTCTTAAAATTATGTCAGATATTCTATTGGAATTACACAAAATTGCCATTATACAAAATGTTTTTCAAATATGTATGTATGCTCTTTATTTTTAATAATACTCAAAAACTATACTCACTCCTTAACTTATAGCCCATTTTGTCATTAATAAACATGCTTATACACTTGACTCCAATATCCTCAAAAGGAACAAGAGTATTTGTTGGATAGTATTAAGATTACATTACAAATAGACTCCACGTAGAAAGAAATTGAAATTTCTTAAGAAATTACCATACATTAGAGACTATGTGTTAGAAAGCACATAAGTACAATATGCTCATGATTTAAAGAACACTATTAACCAGGCACAGTGGTTGCAATCATAGGTACTGCAGAGCTGAGGCAGGAGGACAGCAAGTTCAAGGTCAGCCTAGGCAAGATACAGAAACTTCATCTCCAACAAAACAAATATTTAGAGCACAAAGCAAACTTAGATATTATATCAGGGTTTAGGATAAGACACAAAAATCCACTGTAAACATTTTGGATTCAATATGAAGAATTAGGAACAGATAATATTGGAAGGGCTGGAAGAGTAGGTTCCAAAAGGTCTTCCAGGGATGACTGCCAGAACTAACTCTGAGGCTGCTTCTGAGTATTATAGAGTGCAAAACACAATATCATGCTATGATCCAGGGATTAGCGCTGCCAAATTGTCACTGCACTCCACTGACATAGTCCCTGAGCCATCACAAAGCAGGTGGATGAGCACTGGAATGTGGAGGGTTGCCACTGTTTTTGCAGGACTGCCTCCTGACACCCAGGTAGCTGCAGAGTGGACAATGAAATGCAGGTGCTGAAATCCTCCTGTCTTCCTGGTGGTATGAGCCTATGGACATGGTCTAAATGAGGAAAATGATCTGCTGCCTGCCAATGCTTATAATTGGTGGAAGCTAATTTATTGAAAAACCCTACCTGTAACAAAACTAAGAAATGTGGATTTTAGCTTCCCAGACTCTGTAATGACAAACAGGTGCATAGGAAAGGATGAAGGCTAAATTAAGTATACAGTATTCCACAGAGGTATCTAGATAAACTACTCTAATTGATAGATGATGAATGTGAAAGTCATGCAGTTTAAGAGAGAATATGGCAGAACCAGGGCATAAATTATCCTTTACTGATTAAAACCTGTGTTCTTTTTACTATATTTCACTACCACTTACAAAGCAGTCCCTCTCAAATGTGGTAAATTTTCAATGTCATTCAAAATTAAAATGATCATATTCTAAAATGTGACCATCAAGCAAGGAAACATCACACTGTACTTGACTTACATTTAAAAATCAGACAATAATCATTAAAGGGCATATTGTGTTAAATTCTGGAGAGAGATATTTTGAGGATTTTGAGAAAGGTCTGTTTCCATTGGTATTCATAGTGACCTGAATTACCTTACACTTCTTTCCACCAACAGAGCTATTGCATATCAACACATAGCTTCTTACATTTAATAAATGCATGCTCAAGATTTGTTGGAAGATCTTTAGAGCACTGCCTTTCTGTTTTTCCAAAACACGAGGTCTAATTTTAAATGTTTTGAACAGTGTTTTTCACAAGTTTATAAAATTCTCTTTTGATATTACAATAAAAATAAGTTTATCTATTAAGATAAAGGCAAAATAGATATGGGAAGTCTAAAGTGACTTATTTAGATATTATCCAAGCATGGCTGAATCAAACCACCTGAATTTTAGTTCTGGCCCTATTGTGAGCCTAACTAGAATAAGACACTTTCTCAGAGTTTGAATTTCAACATATTTAACCTCAGGATTATATACTACCCACTTGTCACTTAATAGAGGTGTTGAAGAATAAAGCTTGCTGATAAATAATTTTAAGCAATGTCAACAGCTATAGATAGACAGAAGATGGCACTATTACAGTGCTCATTATTTTACATTCTACTGCTAATAGTAATAACTCTTTTACTTCAAGGTAAAAATGAACAGGAAAAAAAATCCACAAAGTTTTTTCTTCCTTAGGAATAATTGACCTAATTATTTGGGTCTGGAGTTAATTTTAATAAATAACTGACAATAGAAGAGTAGAATGTTGAAGACCACGTAAATGACATACAAAATGCTTAGTGCGGCTTCAGGAAGGGTGAGAAATTTAGTTGGCTATGGTGGCACAAACCTGTAATCCCAGCAATTTGGAAGCCTGAGGCAGGAGGATTTTAAATCCAAGGATAGCCTGGGCAACATAGCAAAATTGCCTCAACACAAAAAACATTTTAAAAGGGCTGAGGATGTAGTTCACTAGTAGAGTAACCCTGGGTTAAATCTCCAGTACCAGGTACCTTAAGCCAATAAGAATTTGACATTCTTTCTTAGTTTTCTTTTATTGCCAAAAGGAGTATTTAATTTCACTAACATGTTCTGTTCTGATTTTAATTTGATGTGGATTCTAACATTAGCAGACTTCAGTTTCAGCTAACCTAAAGATACTCTTGTGCCCCAAGTTAATATTCTCCCACATTTTGTCGTGAAATTTTGTCTTTTGTTCTTTTATCCTGACCTGTGACAGGACTCCACTTCTGTTGCTGACCTCATCCTGGATTCTGGATTTTCTGCATCTCCTTCCGTCAATTAGTCATTCTAACACAGACCAGCAGACTCAGACGCTGCTGATAGTTAACTCATCCTTGTAATTCTTGCCTTCCACCTTTGCCCTTGTGTGTGTTTTGGCCCTTTTGAGGCCTTTATGTTCCTGATTTGTTGCTTAATTTTGATATTTATAAATATATAATTCCATAGTCCATGGAGTCCCACTTTTTGAGACTCATGCATGTAATTGCATATAAGTGTAGTCATTATTTTCTAATAATCTGTTGCATAAATATATATGTTAATTTGTTTTCTTTTCAAAAGTTTTTTTTTTGAGGTTTTTTTCCTACTAGAAAAAAATATCAGGGGCTGGTGGTGGCTCAGTGGTAGAGCCCTTGCCTCGCATGTGTGAGGCACTGGGTTCGATTCTCAGCACCTCATATAAATAAATAAATATCCATTGACAACTAAAAGAAAAATATATATCATATTGAAAAAAAAAGAAAAAAAATATCATATTGAACATTTTGGTAAACACTTCCTATTGCACATACTTAGTAAATATTTTTTCCTCTAGTGAGTATTCTTAGGAGTAGAATTTCCAGGTCATAGAATAAATTTATGATCAAATTTATAAAATAAGGTCAAACTGCTTACCAAACAGAACAAGAGAACAGAAGCAAAATATAACCATCCTTATCTATCCTTCATTTCCCCATAGCTGCAGGATCTGTCTTCCCTTCTACACAGTCAGACCTAAAGAGAGTTGTCCATGCTCACCGTGTATCCTTCTCAGCGACCATTCAGTACCCAGCCAACTGCCATCTGACTGTTGCCTTTGCCACTCCAGGAACCTATTGGCCAGGGTCACCAGGAATATACCTGGAGTCATTTCTTGAATCCTTGGTGCTGAATTCTATTATCTATCATAACTCCACACCGTTCTGTCTTTTTTCCCTTTTAAGCTCTGCAGTTTCCTTTGTGAATTCTGTTTACCTGGTCTCTCACTTGTACTGACTGTTCCTCAGGGGAAGCAGACCTCAATTATCAGTCATATCTTCACTCGCCATGTACAGGCTGATGTCTACCAAATTTGATATCCAGCATACCTTTCTTTGCTCAGCTTAAGACTCGCACGTCTAATATACTACTTATTTCACACCTCAATTGAACTCAATTTGTAAATATGTGAGCTCTAATGGTCATCTTCCTCCCCATACTCCTCACCCAACATTTCTCCTCCTGCCATACTCTATACCTCAGCTACTCAGTGGCTGAAAATGTGCTGTTCACACAATTGAAACTGCCAGAATACTAGTGTCATCCTTGACTCTTCCTCCTTCACCAAACATATTCGATAAATCACCAGATCTTATAGACTGAAACTCCCAAAAACATCATTTACCTGTGTAATAACACCACATGCATTTTCAGTCTAGAAAGAGAAAATTAGGATCAGATAATCAAAGGAAATCATTTGAAAGGGATGTAGCACAGTTTAGATATCAACAGTATTGAACACATGTCAACAAAAGACAAAACTGAGATCGTGGCAAGCAAATTTCAAAAGGCCCAAGTGTTTCCAGTGCAGAATCAGGACAGGATTCAGCAGTTCAGTCATAGGGAAACTTGAGTTCAGGATTAGAAAATCCAGACTCTGACCAAGTTAATAAAAACGAACTCACTTATTGAGAATGAAAAATAAAGAATAAATGTTAATTAAGCAGGGAAGCAGTTATTGGAAGAAATCAGTTCCTGTCACATAAACAAGACTTCAATATTAAATCACTTTGATTTTTATTGAAGTCTATCTCTCATATTCCCTGAAGATATAAGTGATTTCAGAATCTGTAATGAGATAGTTTTAATAAAAGAAAATATACAATTCAGTGATTCAACTGGTTAATACAAAAGTTGATTAATAAAATTGATTGTCAACTTCATTAGAAATTAAAATTAACTGACAGGTTTGTGCCAGGCATTGTTTGGCATTGCCCTAAGTCATTACCATTATGATGTCATTGACCTTTATAAAAACAGTATACTATAAGTACCATTATTATTTCTATTTTACTGATGAAGAAATGGAGGCTTGTAAAAGTAATTTTCTGAAGTCAAACATCAGGAAGGTAGAGGAAGGCAGGATTCAACTCCAGCAGTCTGGTTCTTGAGCCTTACCTCTTACCTACTATGAAAAACTGTAGCTTGTTCTACACCTAGGAATATTATCCTCCATTTTGCAGGGGCGAAAACAGCCCGGGAGAGATTAAGAAATGTGTGTATTATAGTTTAGACAGTTTTATAACACATTTTCTAGTCTGGTGTTCATATTTTTACAGCTCGATTCTGTCCATGAGATACATGAATGATTCAGTATGTATTATTTTGTCTGAGATGAAAATCAAAAGCCTCAGTAGCATTTGAATGCCATCTTTCTTCGATTCACAGAAGAGGCAAAGTAGCCCCTATCTAGCTACGTCCAGTTATGTGTTGCCATGAGTCACAGCACATGTGGCCTTTGTCTTTATGAAGACATAGTACTTCATTAGTATCATCCAAAGTACACCAAGTCTCAGGCAGAAATAAGATTAGACCTTCAGCCATATGTCGCACTTAAAAGAAAATCTAATCACAATCTTGTATTGTCTGACAAATATCTCCATTAACAAATCTTAATCATGTGGGGGGAAGAAAGGAGGGTGACTGAAATAAAGCTGCTCAGATATATAGCAGCTATTAAAGGTTTCAGTGCTACAGATATGAAGGCTTGGACTTGAGCCATTCTGTTATAGTAAAATACGAGCTAAATTTATCACGATGACCCATACAGCACAGCAATATTGTAAAGTCCTTGAGTGTCTGGCCCCACGCTTGAATCCAGAAATTCTGTATTGCCAGACGTCTTTGTCCTATTACATGGCATAGCCCTCAGCCTCAAGAGGATTTTCCTGGGTCAATGTGCTGAATATCCTAAATGGCTCTCGGTCATCCCTGTTTTGCATCTGACCTTTGCTCTTGCCTGCCACTCGTAAATTAATGCCTTACTTTGATTTTCAGTTTGGGTCATCTACAACTCAGATGTTCATTACCCTGATGATGTAATCCAGTGCCACCCTCACTCAAACCTTGGACTGACTGCAAACCAGAAGGCAATCAGACAGTATTGAAAAAACACTGGAAAAAGGATTCAGAATCCTGTAGCCTGCAAATAGCTTGACAGTTGTTTGTGGTCTTATAAAAATTCAGAGTATACCACTAACAACATTTACAAAAAAATTACTTCCCTCCCAAAGACTCAAGTAAAACAACTTATCTCTTTTTTTTTAATGAGAGAGAGAGAGAGAGAGAGAGAGGGGATTTTTTAATATTTATTTTCAGTTTTTTTTCCGGTGGACACAACATCTTTATTTTATTTTTATGTGGTGTTGAGGATGGAACCCAGTGCCCCTCGCATGCCAGGCGAGTACGCTACCACTTGAGCTACATCCCCAGCCCATAACTTATCTCTTGACCTACACACAGACCTTCTAGAATAATGCTGACAGAGAAGAGCAGTATTTAATGAAATATGAAATATTATATATATTTACATACTGTTATTTATTATATATTACATCTCTATATAATATATATGTGCATATATAATACAAATGAATATTTAATCTAAAATTTAAATGAGTAAATAAAAGCTATCAGGAATGTGCTCTATTTTGTACTGTGTATGCTAAGGATTCTGGGAACCAAAAAGACAAATATATGAGGCCTCTTGAAATATATATAAACTCTCTTGTTAATTTTGTTTTTGTTATAGAAAGATAAGTACAGAATAGAGGACACAGAGACAAGGCCACATAAATGCAATTATCTCATATTAGACAAAGGCACCAAAAACATATATTGGATAAAAGACAGCCTCTTCAAAAAATGGTGCTGGGAAAACTGGAAATCCATATGCAGCAAAATGAAATTATACCCTGATCTCTCACCATGCACAAAACTCAACTCAAAGTGGATTAAGGACCTAAGAATTAGACCAGAGACAAGACCCTGCGACTCATAGAAGAAAAAGTAGGCCTAAATCTTCATCATGTGGGATTAGGTTCTAACTTCCTTAACAGGACTCTTATAGCTCAAGAGATAAAATTAAGAATCAATAAATGTGATGGATTTAAAATTAAAAGCTTCTTCTCAGCAAAAGAAACAATCAGTGAGGTGAATTAATAGAGAGCCTACAGAATGGGAGCAAATTTTTACCACACGAACATCAGATAGAGCACTAATCTCTAGGATATATATTAAAAAAACAAACTCAAAAAACTTAACACCAAAAAAAAAAAAATCAATCAATAAATGGGCCAAGGAACAGAACAGACACTTCTCAGAAGATCAGAAGATAATATACAACAAATATATATAAAAAATGTTCAACATCTCTAGCAACTAGAGAAATGCAAATCAAAACTACTCTAAGATTTCATCTCACTCCAGTCAGAATGGCAGCTATTAAGAATACAAACAACAATAACCGTTGGCGAGGATGTGGGGAAAAAGGCACGAGCATACATTGCAGGTGGGACTGCAAATTGGTGCAACCAATATGGAAAGCAGTATGGAGGTTCCTTGGAAAATTTGGAATGGAACCACCATTTGACCCAGCTATCCCACTCCTCAGTTTATACCCAAAGGACTTAAAAGCAGCATACTATAATAATGCAACCACATCGATGTTTACAGCAGCACAACTCACAATAGCTAAATTGTGGATCCAACCTAGATGTCCTTCAGTAGATAAATGGATAAAGAAAATGTGGTATATATACACAATGGAATATTATTCAACATTAAAAGAGAAAAAAAATCATGGCATTTGCAGGTAAACACATGGAATTGGAGAATATCATGCTAAGCAAAGTAAGCCAATCCCAAAAAACCAAAATCCAAATGTTTTCTCTGATATGTGGATGATGATCCATAATACGGGTGGAGAGTGGGGGGAAGAATGGAGGAACTTTGGATAGGGAAAAGGGGAAGGAGGGGATGAGAGGGGGACACGGGGGCAGGAAAGTTGGTAGAATGATATGAACATCATTACCGTAAGTACATGTATGGAGATATGAATGGTGTGACTCTACTTTGTGTACAACCAGAGAAATGAAAACTTGTACTCTATATGTGTACTATGAATTAAAATGCATTCTGCTGTCATGTATAACAAATTAGAATAAATAAATTTTTTAAAAAAAAGAAAGATAGGGCTGGGATTATGGCTTAGAAGCAGAGCACTTGCCTAGCATGTGCAAGACCCTGGGTTTGACCCTCAGCACCACATAAAAATAAATAAATAAAATAAAGGTATTGCATTCAACTACAACTAAAAAATAAATATATTTTAAAAAGAAAGATATCTAACAATGTTATGAGGTTTCAATGATTCAATTAAGATAGAAACCAGTTGAATTAAATTTGAAATTTTATTATATAATTTAAAACTTTATTTTTGCCAAGGGCACTTGACCACTGAGCTACATTCCCAGTTCTTTTCATTTTATTTTGAATCAGAGTCTCACTACATTTCCCTGGCTGGCCTCAAATTTGTGATCCTCTTGCCTCAGCCTCCCTAGTTGCTGAGATTACAGCAGTGTGCCACTGTGCCCCATGTGAAATTATTTTTAATGTGAGTTTTGGGCAATAATTGAAAACAGTGATTTAAAAGGCATAACCAAATAATGTTAGAAAATTAAGAAAATGTGCAAACATTAAATTCCTCAATGTAATTAAGTTAGAATAAACTTGCAAAGTGTCCTGTGTTTCTTATTTCAGATTAATAAGGAAAGTAAAATTCATAGTTTCATTAGAATTTAAAAAATAAAAAAGACATACCTGTCCTTTCTTACAAATTTCAATATTGTCATTATTAACATGTTTATTCAAATGAGGTTTAGAAGATCATATCATTCAATAAATGTTATCTTATGTGGATGTTTAAATATTAATAATTAAAATTTACAAGATAAGTCATCCCAGTTCTTATAATAGTTACTTTTATTTATAACCTCTTACATGCAAATTTACAGAAGCTGACAACTTGGAATAGCCTGTGAGATTGCCATATATTTGGAAAATGGAGATGATTAATATCCACAGTATATTTTGGATTTGTTTCTCATTTGAAAGGTATTTATTTTAAAGAAGAATTATTTCTCAATTGAGGCCCATTACAATTAAAAAATGCATTTGGATTTCTTGCCAGAGAGCCAGGAATAAGAAATATAATTTCCTGTAATAGGATATCATTTCTATAAAGATATTTTTACTTTAATGAATGCATAATTAACTTCTATTTTTAGTGAGAGGGCAAATGTTCATAAACTTAAAATTCTCCCAATACAAATCCTCAGAAATATTCAATCAAATAAAGCAACATTATTTAAATATGTAAGTGGAAGAAATGTAGGTCACCAGGTAACACAGAGGAAGAAAGGGCTGAAATTCATGTTCATCACCATTATTTGTCTTCTTGTGGGGAGGGAGAAAGAGGAAAATGGATCCAATACATCAGGAGCACGGTTCATGTTAACCATGGAGAGGAGCTGGGGGATTCTAAACCCAGTGATCAGCGAAAACAGATCTTAACAAATAACCTTCCCACTGTCAGGGATCAGAGCAAGAAGGAAGGAAATGACTGCCTGCCCATTGCACACAGGATCTCCAGAAAGTCGAAACCTGGAGACTGCACATTAGTCCATGTGATCTGAGATCCTCCTCCCCAAACACACACTTCAGGTAGGGAAATCACATACTGGCTCAGAGCCAGTGGCGTTCTTGGGCACTTGGCAAAAGCACATGAAAAAAACAATCTTCACAGGGAAGCTTCCATGACTTAGATCACAAAACGTTCTCACAGAATTAATAAAATACAATGTAGATTTCTAAAAAGCCTTCTTTGAAGAAAGGCTCCCAGTACCCTATAACAAGTCCTAAGGAAAAAAAAAGCAATGAGGTAGCAGAAGCAACATAGAGCAGACTAAACTCCCAACCTTGAGATAAGAGATTGAGAAATATGGGGTTGGGGTTGTGGCTCAGTGGTAGAATGCTTGCCTAGCTCATGTGAGGTACTGGGTTCAATACTCAGCACCACATATAAATAAAGAAATAAAATAAAGGCATTCTGTCCATCTACAACTAAAAATTTTTAAAAAAGAAATATGACTTCTATATACCTGGAAAAAATAACTGTATGTACAATAAGTAACAAAAAATAAGTATACATATAAATAATCATAGATGTATAGCTATCTATATAACTATCATACAAAATAAATAACCATATAAGATATAGCTATCTATCTTAAAAGAAATTTAAATTGCAATACAAATATTTTAAAAGCAAATAGATCTGTTGTAAAGAAAAATGTCACTACTGACATATAAACTCAACCAATAAATATAAAGACCATATTAGACACAGCTGAAAAGAAAAAATATGTTAGCAAACTTAACAGCTATCAAAGATAGAAAAAAAACACTACAAAGTTCATATAAAAGTAATACCAAGAAATAGAAGAAAAAGAATGGAAATGAGAAAGTATTCAAAGTGATTAATGTCTTAGGTTTTTCCCCAAATTGTGAGATTTATGAAACTTTGGAATGGAGAAACTCAGAAAGTCTCTTACAGAATTAATAAAATGTAAAATAAAGTTAATGAATCCCACTATTATGTATAATTTCAACATACTTATTAAAAAAAAGAAATACATAAAGTAAAAATAAACCCACAACCAAGGAATATCACAATATACTGAAGCTGAGGAGAAAGTATTCAGAAACCAGAAAGGTTAAAATAAAAAAAGAAATAGATAAGAAAAATGAAAAGAAACCAGAAAGGAAATAGAGAGTTCCTAGAGAAGAACAAATTACAGTAAAGAGCGAAATTCTCCACACAAAAGAATAGTGGCCTAATGAAAAAGACATGATACCTTCAAAATAAAACATCATTCAAGAACTTCAAGAGATTATTGTGATATTTCAGGTGAAATGTCACATGGTTTCTCACTGATTAACAGAACCACAGAAAAGTAAGTGGAATTCAGAAGGAAAAAAACTGAAATCAAGAAATAGGCCATGTGTTGAAGAGCTTTGATAAGCAGCGAATGATTACATAAACACTAAATGGGTGGAAATTATAATATAAATAAAATAATAAATTTATGGTTATAAAACAAGACACAGGAAGATACACCTCTTTATTACTCAACAGAGTGCAGTGATATTGATTTCTAAACTACCATATATTATTTTTCAATTAATGCTTTTAATATAGGCTATGTTCTACAAATTTATTTTACTTGTCCTTTTCAACTGTTCTGTGACCTATGAATATATGATACAAACATTAATTTGGAATTTCATGAAAGTACATAAATATTGTACCTTAAATGTATCTATCAACCTAAGTTTACTTTGATATTTTTCTGTTTTGTTTTGAAGATTTTCTTTAGAAACATCCAATAGCCTATGAAGCAGGAAATTAATAGAATTCAAAATAGTTTTCATTTTACCCTTGAACCAGAGACAAGATGACTCAAATGCTTAAACAATCAAATTAAATATCCATTATTTCTGATGTCCATGTGGCTTTGCATTAAATTAGAGATACAAACAAAACTTTATATAATTATAATGCAAAAAAAAAAAATAAGCACCAATGATTTCTTCTTAAAATCACAGTGCTGGAGGGTGGGTTTGGAGGTCATTCAAGGTACCCAGTGGTCTTCAAATACTAATAACCTATAATAATCCTAAAGACTAACTCTAAGAAAATTTTATTATATTCTGTACAGAGATGCTTGAAATTTTGTGTTTCATTACAGGTGTGTAGGTCCTTTAATAGCTAGGATAATTTGGAATGATTAATTAGTAAATCTTTAGTCATCTAAGATAGCTATCTATAGTTATTCAGACCTATAAAGTGGTTTTGAGGGAATGACAAGATGTTTTGGTTTAATCCTCGCTCTGTCACTTAACTTCTAGGATTTTAATCATACAATTTTCAAATAGAGATAACAGGTACCTTACAGATGTATTGTAAGATTCAGAGATTACAGATAACACAATTACAAGTATTTGATCCTCAATAAATGAAGATGTTGCTGTGATTATTTAGGGAAAGACTCTGTGTTTTTGAGAGTGGTCTTCTCCCTCTTACCTAGAAAACAAGCAATCAGGTACATGCCACATGAGGAAAAGAAAAAAAAATCAAAATCTGTTAAAAAATTTGTTTACTATTCTGAGCATTTTACAAGTAGAAAAATGTCTAACAGTTCTTTTTGTTTCTCTCTAGGCTCAAGAATGCCTTAAGATTTGATTCTTAATTTTCAGCAGTAAACTATTTCAGGAATAAAAAGAAATTTACCTATATCAATACAAGATAAATTAGAATCCCATTTACCAGATTAAGCACTTGTAACTCATTGTCAAGGTTGTTTAATGAATAATTGGTAAACTAATGAAATGGAGCTGCCCTCAAGAGATGGAGCTAATCACATAAAACTGATTAGATGTGACTAATTGGTTACATACATATGGCTTGATATAAAAACTGAAAGAACATCAAAGCTGATGCTTTCTTTGAGCTAAAGTATCCAGTCAACGTTGTTCCTTGTGTCTACACACATTTAGTGGGCAGAATCCCTGGGACATCCAAGTCTGAGCCTGGAAATCAGGAGATATCTGTTGGCTTGTTTCTGTACATTCATTGATGCTTGTCCATAAATTACTTGTCCATAAATTCTGTACATTCATTCTGTACATTCATTGATGCTTGTCCATAAATTACTTGGTGCTTGATACAGCCTATTGTGAATTTTTTTTTTTGTATTAGGGATTGAACCCAGGGGTACTTAACTACTAAGCCACATCCCCAGACCATATTTTATATTTTATTTAGAGACAGGGTCTCATTGATTTACTTAGGACCTTGCAAAGTTGCTGAGGCTGGCTTTGAACTCGATCCTCCTGCGGCAGCCTCCAGAGTCCCTGGGATTACAGGTGTGTGCCACTGCACCTGTCCCTATTGTGAATCTTCAGTTTGATTATCAATCTGTAAGACCTTATAGATTATTACACGTATATTATTTATCACAACACTACAATGCAGTGGAAAATGATCTCTATTTCCATACTAGATATGAGATAACATCTCCAGAAATTAAGTAAAATGGTTCAAAACCACACTGCTTAAGATTAAAATACACATTCTCATTTCTTACATATTTTTAAACTAATTTCTTTTTAATAAGTATAGATTTTTAACATCTTAACAACAGCAAATATTTCCTTAATATTTTTGTTGGGATATATATATATATATATATATATATATATATATATATATATATATATATCTGCTTCTGTTAGCAGAAGCTCTGTAACTTGAAATGTTGTTAGAACATCTAAATTATTTTATAATAAATTTACTTCAATAGAAATATTTTGAACTGATTATTAAAGATACTTTGCCTGCTTTTCAAAAATATCAAACCTACAGTAATATTTAGAAAAACATTGTAATACCTTGTAAACTGATCCAAAATCAATTACTACTAAATTTCTAGGATATTTCCCTTCAGAATTTTTTCTTTCGTTGTCCATAACATTTTTTATACCACAAATTCCATAATGACATCCTGGTGTGATTTATTTCTTCACTTAGCTATTTGAGGGACACATGTGAAGTTTTTTTCCTATCCCCAGTTTCTCTAGTATTTTATTTTTATTTTTTTATTTTATTTATTTTAATTATATATATATATATATATATATATATATATATATATATATATATATATTCCTCTGGTTGTACACAATGTAGCATCACACCCTATGTGCAGTCTTACATGTATCTAGGGTAATGATATCCATCTCATTCCACCATCTTTCCTGCCCCCATGTACCCACACCACTCTCCTTCCCCTTTGCCCATCAAAATTCCTCCATTTTTCTCATGCCACCCCTCTCCCCGTTTTGAATCAGCATCCAGAGTTTTGAACTAGTGAAGTTTTGAACTAGTGTTTGTTGACATTATTTTCCCCTTCCTTGCTCACTAGAGTACATTTGACTTTGTTGAATAATTTTCCCCATTCCTTTTCTAACCTATATGAAAACTTTTATTTTTGAAAGCTTTGCTCCTGGTCTGTTATTACACAGAAGCAAGCTAATGAGAAGGAAATAAAGAGAATTTGGGAATCTAGGACATAGGAATTATGTAAGAAAGGTCAGAAATTTATTTCTAAGAGGGATTTAAAGAACCTATGAGGACTCCATGAGACAATCTGTAAGGAAGCTGAGAGTCTAGACTTCAGGAAATAGTGAAAGATACTGAGAACATAAAAATGGAGAAAGAACATTTCTAAAACATATTCTGTGAATTATATTCTGGATTTTTGTGTGTTTTAAATGACCTTGGAAAATATTTTAATTGCCTTACTTTGTTCTTGATTATTGGATTGTGTTTATTTCTTTAAAAGCAACTCTGGATACTGAAACATAAAACAACACAATTTGTTTCAAATATTTTTCTTAGTATAAATATGCTGTGTTAGTCAGGTTTCTGCTGCTATTAAGAAAAAAAATACCTGCAAGAAATCAACTTAGAGGGAAGAAAGGTTTATTTTGGCTCATGGTTTCAGAGAATTCCCTCCCTAGTTGCTTTGGGCCTGTGATAGGATGACACATCATGGCAGGAAATGTGTGGTGGAACAGGCCTGTTCACCTCAAGGAAGATAGGATCCCCTTCAAGGAAATGCCCGCAATGACCTAACTTCCACCAACTTGTCCCCCTTTTAAAGGTCCCAACACTTCCCAATAGCCTCAAGGCTGGGGGAACAAGCCATTAACATATGGACTTTTGAGGGGAAAGACAGTCAGCATCTCATTGGAGGGTTCTTCTGCTCAGAGGAATCCAAGCCACCCTAAACAGCCACTCTAAATCTTAATATCTCAAATAATTAAATAATAAAACACAATCACTCAAAAATATTTTACGAAAGCAAAGCCCCTGATAGATCTAGTTCACAGGGGTTCTTGAAATAGACAAAGACAAAGGCAGGGATAAGGTTTCAAGGGTGGAGTCCTGCTTTGTGATGTCTTGCAGTCAGCAGATCGACTGACATCTTGGCAGGTCATACCCAACTCAGGTGCTGTGTGGGATCACAGGCAGAGCGAGGGGAAAGGCACGTTTGTGTCCCACAGCCCAATGAGCAACGCCAGACCAGTCCTGTCATAAGCTCAAATGCACATAGCTCACACACACAGCCCATGGATGGCTTATGACAATGAACCTTTGAAGGACACTTATCCAAAACATCCCATATGCAAATGTAATTGATATCCTCAAGATTATTTGTATTTAGTCACTATTACACATAATGTTATGGCTGCCTTTGCTTGATAATCTTTGGACTCATTTTCAACTATTTGTCCTGGAGGTCAGTGGTTATTACAACACTCATATTTAAGCCTTTTGATCTATAAGATTACTGTAAGATTATGTCATAGTACTTCTCCAGATTTTTTTGTGTAGCCTGTTCCAATCCTAATAATATTATATAGGATGGGCTTAGTGAAAGTTTCCAAAAAAGTGAGGACTCAATTCTCTATCTCCTAATCGGGTTTCTTCTTTAAACTTTAGAGGAAGTATCTCTAACTGCCTGCTGGACATCTTTTCCTGAATGTCCTATTGATATTTCAAAATAATCTGTTTCAATTTATAAGAATTCATCCTACATTTTTTACATTACTTTAAATAATGCCATACCATTGTTTAAGATGTATAAACGAAAAACCTGGTAATTATCCCTCACTATATTCCCTTTCCTTCTCATCCATTTCTCATCAAACACTAAGTTGATTTCCATTCTAAGTTCACTCCTATACCTTCCTCCTCACTGAGAATACATTGTTTGAGGTTCCCATTATTTCCTACTAGGTCTCTCTACTAACAGCCTTGCCCCTCTTTAATCCATCTTCAGTATGACCAAGTTTGAGCATGTCAGTGTTTTTATTTAAAGGTCCATCCACGATGACTTTCCCTTCCCCGTAGTGGCATTTCCCAATATACGTACAGAGAGCAAATTAAAACATGTCAGGGCCACAGTAGCCACCAAGTGGTCACCTCTGGTTATCATAGAACTGACTGCATGAGCAAGAACGGTGTGCATATGTTATCCTTTCATGGTCATGATGTGAAAAGATTCAGGAAATGACTAGAAGATTATTATAACTCATTAGAGTTTTTAAAGCCATTCTTGTATGGATGCTGCCCCTACCACCTCATCTCACATTACCCCTCACTATTACATTTCTCTCTAAGTGAGTTCCAAATGCACTATGCTTGCCCCTGTTATTTCCCTCTTCTTTCCTCATAAGATTCTTGGCCATGCTCTGATAAGATCCATTGACAACTAAAAAAAAATATTTTAAAAAAGTGCCTTGGAGCAATGTGCTTATTAGCATGTATGTTTGTTATGCTATCTGGAATTTTAAAAGCCAGTGTATCTCTAAAGCTTTTGGGTCTGAAATTCTATCATCAACAATCAAAATTTCCTTTGAGGGTATACAGTATGTTGATATTTGAAAGCACACCTGTAGCATATGGAGCTGGTGATGGAATACATGATAAATAATCTTTAATGCCTTTATTTCTTATAGTTTGATTAATAGAACTTTATTTATGGGTGGAATCTATTTTCAAACTTGATCATCTTCCCATTACATCTCTCTCTCTCTCTTATGTTTTTCTGACTTAATATTTTTAATTATAAACATAAGCACCAATTATATTTACATTAATGCTTCACTTTACAAAACAAAAATTTGGTATATAGGCTGGAGATATAGCTCAGTTGGTTCAATCTCCAGCATCACAAAAAGAAGAAAGAAAGAAAGAAAAATTGATATAGAACTTTCATGCTATATCTATTAAAAGTCTATTTAATTAAATGAGACCAATGTTCTAAATAATCCGATTTATCAAGGTTTAGAAGGGTTTTATGAATACTGAAATTAGTAATTCAAAATCCTGATTGTATGATATGACTGTGTAAAAATTACCCATTTTGAACAAAAAGAATAGGTAATCAACAATTTGTTGGTTTGTTCTCTTGAAACCTTACATTCCTCTGCAAAATGGAAAGAGTACTATCTTCATTATAAGCTGATAAATTGTGTAAAACCACTCAGTATAATGTTTAACCCACAATGTTGCCCATAGAGAAGGGGATAACAGCATTTGGTCATATCTCACAGCCAAAGGAAGCATGAAATCTTAAAAAAAAAAATCAAATGAATATATTAACTCCAAACACAAGGAACAGGAGAATAAAAGGACAGGTGGCAGTAGATTACACTCACTGTTGCTATAGAGTCCCTCAGAATGGACCCAATTGCACCCCTTCTTGATCTTCCAACCTAGGGATACATCAAGTTCATGCAAGCATGATCTTAGATCTACAGCTATTCTGAAGTTCAAGCAGTTCCAATAGCTCATCTGCTACCTTCAGTAACTGAGCAAATAAATTACAGAACACATACATTGCCTTTTTTCAATTATATATATATGGGTTGTTTAAAAAAGGCCAAAAAAATGGAAGAAATTACCTATTATGAAGTTAATGAAAAGAATAGAATCTCTCTTTATTTCTATCATTATTAATTTTATAGAGAAATCAATCTTTTAATTATTTTATAGTTACTTCAACAGAACATGGAGAAAAACAATCTGTACCACAATGAGCAGGATAAAGAGGCTTCTCTTAAGATTCTTAGTCCATAAAATGTTTAAACAGCTTCTCAGAGTTTTTGATGAAATTTCCAGGTACTGATATCTAAAATATAAAATTGTGCATTTTGACTTCTGCTTCCTCATCCAGTCTCTGGTAGAGGTATAAATCATAAGTGAAACTAGGTTGGAGAGAAGTAAGAATTTCTAATCTACAGATTATTTGCTAATTCCCCAAATCTGAGTTAACCTTTACCTCAAAGAATAACTGACTGTATTGGGGCTAATGGTTTCAAAGCACAGTAGATTATATTTCCTTTCACAAAGCATCTCTTCCTGTCATCAAACTAGTTTTATGTTTTGCAATAAAATTTCTACCTGTATATCTGAAAAGAATAAATGTGATTTGTCTCATAGATAACAATGTGTGAAGAGTTTCACACATACATCCTCTCCACTAGAGTGGAGAATGTGATTTTAAATAGTACCTTTCTTTTAAATAGTCCCATACATAACTGCTTAATAAATAGTTGCTCAAATAAAATCTTTGTCAATGTCCTTCAAATTTCTAATCTATACCTTTATTTATTTATTTGTTTGTTTGTTTATTTCTGGTGCCTGGAATTTATTTATTTATTTGATGCTTGGAATTAAACCCAAAAGTGCTTTACCACTGAGCTATATACCCAGCTATATCTATCTATTTATTTACTTAGAGACAGCATCTTGCTAAATTGCTGAGGCTGGCCTTGAACTTGTGATCCTCCTGCCTTAGCCACCTGAGTCACTGGGATTATAGATGTGTGCCACCACACCCAGCTCTAATATACATATTTAATGCTTCTTTAAATGAACTTGCCTAGAAACTGACCCTTAAAGTTTGAAATAAGAGGAAAGATGGAGTAGACAATATTATTTGTTCCAAATATTTCCTACCTTACTTCATCCCTAGTCCAGTGACATCAGGCTGAGCCACATGACCTGTTTTGGTTAATGAAGTTTAAGGCAAAGTGACCCATACCACAGCTGAGCTGAAGACTTCAGAGCCATAAAACTCTTCTGCTGTTCTTCTCTTTTCTTCAGTCATGAACACAACATTCTCTAAAACCGGATAGTCCTATCATCTGTCCCACAATGAATGTCTTAGTCTGTTCCAGCTGCTGAAGTAAACTATCACAGACTGTGAGGCTTATAAACAAGAGAAATTTCTTTTTCACAGTTCTGGAGGTTGGGAATTCCTAAACCAATAGTGGAGGCAGAATTTGTATTTTGTGCTTTAAGAAGACCCACTTCCTACCAGCCATACGTCTTCTTGCTGTGTCTTCACATGGTGAAAGGGGCAAGGAATCTCTTGGAGGTCCCTTTTATAAGCCTATTAATCCCATTCACAAGGGATTTGCTTTCAAGACCTAATTGCCTGCAAAGTCTTCACCTCATAATATCATTATACAAGGAATTAGGATTTCAACATATGAATTTGGGGGAGAAGGACACAAACAATCTATAGAAATGATGATGACAAATTAGGTAGTCTTATAGCCAACCTGTACCCAGTATGTGATGAAAAGAAGACATAAACCTTGTTTTAACATAAGAAGTTGCAGAAATTTGCTTGTTGTACTGAGACCTAGTGAAAGCTGTTCATCAGTGTGTATAATTAACTGCTTTGAATAATTATGAAATCATAAAATATAGACCTTGAAGGAAACTTTGTAATTATATAATCTAACCCCTTCATTGTATGAGTGACCTAGAGAGTTAAAAGTATCCATTTATGGATGCACAAATAATGGGGGGACAGAGCCAAAATTTGAATTTACTGACTCTCCTTATTCAAAAATGGATGCTAGATATAAATATTTGTTCTTCAACTACATAAAAGGAATGGACAACAGGTAACTAAAATTATTTAAACATATATGAAATAATACAGATGCATTATTTGTATGAAAACATGATTGCTATAACCCACGGTTCATTTTTGCAGTGGTGACACTTGATTTGCTAAGAGCTAATTTCATTTTCTGTCTTTGAAAGCTGCCAATTTGAGACCATCTGACCAGACGTGATTACTTGTATAGAGCTGGTCTCTGGGCAAAGCAAACTGAACTGTGCTGAGATTAAACTATAAACAGCCTCATTAGCCCCTAGTTCTCACTAATTTTCCTAAAGTATACTTATTTAAAAGTTTCAAAGAATTTTGGATTTAGAGAAAAGAATCATCCATCTGGGAATTATCAGGACAATAATGTGGAGAACCAAAAAGATTACACAACAAGGTTAATCCAGGTTACATATCAGCCATCCCTGCCACTGCAGAATTTAGTTGTAAGAGAAGGATACCAGTTGAAATTTTTGACATTTTTAATTTGGAGAAGTACAAAGGTGGAATAGATACTTGGTTATCTAGGAGTCATTTTTTCTTCCTAAAAAAACTTCCTCAAAGTCCTGATTCGTAGTGTTTGTGATCACTTCCACTATGGCTGATTTTAAACTGACAAAGCTTCAATAACTAACTTTCAAAATTCCTGAGTTTATCTTCTAGCTTTTGTGAGCTGATGTAAGACTTAGAATCTGACCAACCTATGTTTAAGTCTCCATTATATTACCTTATAGCTAGGTTTTGAGTATATCCCTTAAGCTATCTATTGCCTCAAGTGTCTTAATGGGCTTTATAGTAGCTACTGTGAAGGATTATAGAAAATATTAAAGAACTGATAGTAAAACCACTGAAACCTCCCTAGTGATTCTATTTCTCTCAAACCATTCTGGTTTTGTTAGACACCTTGCAGTATTTCATACACTATAAGCATACTCCTGCCCCAGGGCCTTGGCTCTTGATATTGTTGCTGACAAAATATTATTCACTGAGATACTCCTATGGCTTACACGTTTTCTATCTCATCCTTTGCTTTTCTCCACAACACCTATCACTGGCTCACAATTATATATTTCACTTATTTACTTGGATATTGTCGAAACCACTAAAATGTAAATTTCACTATATCAGAGATTGAGATCTTTTGTTCAATACTTTTCACAGCCTATCACAACGTCAGACATGTAAACTTATAGCCCAATAAATACTTGTTGAATGTCAGTCAATGAAGAAATGATTGAATAAATAGTAAGCTTTGATTAATTAATTATACTATCTTGAGGCTAAACACAATGAACCAGACCCCCGTTTTCCCTCTAGAACCAATAAAATTTCTACTCCAGTCAAACCTTAAGCCCTAAATAGCCATGTGCATTCCTACCACTATGTCTTTTCTCATGTTGTGCTCCACATGGTTGTTAAATTAATTACCTGCCTTGAGTTTTTCTTTTAATGGGAATTTTCTGAGGAAAAAGAAAAAAAAAACTAGGAAATAGGAGACAATCCACTTAACACATTGTTGTGAAACTTTAGAGAAGTCACTACTTTTGATTAAATAAGGAAGGAAACTTCAGAAGATTGTAAAGGCCACTGGCAGTACCAACATAGGGTCTGCTACTAAATGCCTGAGAACCACCTTCTTCACAGAAAAAATATAAAAGAAAAATAAAATATAATATTATATTAATAAACACAACATAGAATAGGCAATTTAGAGTCGGTACTTTGAATGAGAGATATGATAATCTAGTTCTCCAAGTAATGGTGATACAATTTGGGAGAAAAAGTATGTTTAAGTATTGGACACTCATTTATGGAATTGAGTTAAGCTTCTTGTCCCATGAAAATAGGAAAATACATTAATACACAATTCTAGTGCCACTGTATATGAGTCAGACTCTAAATGAATAGGGCAAATTCATGTCAAAAATTTCTATGCACTTAATGAAAAGTAGAAGGTCAAACTTAGACGAGGTTGGCACAGTATAAAGAAGGGGGTTACAGATGTGTGAATAGGATTTTGTTTGTAAATAGGGTTTTTATAGATACAACCAGGTTAGGACAAAATCATTAGAGTGTACCCTAATCGAACAGAATGCTCTCCTGATAAAAAGAGGAGAAGAGACAGAGAGGGAACACCAGGCAGGGACAGAGAAAGAAATTGGTGTGATGAGCTGCAAGCCACCGAGACCAAGGACTGAAGGTCACTGCCAGAGCTTGTGGGAGATGAGTTAGGGTCCAACTAGAGACTCTGAGGGAGCAAGGTCCTACTACCACGATGATTTCAGACTTCTAGTCTCCAAAACTATGAGAGAAAAAACTTCAGTTGTTTTAGGCCACTGAGTTGGTGATATGTTGTTACAGCAGCCCTTCAATCTAACTACCCCCAAACTGGAAGCAACCAAGATGTCTCTCAATCAGTGAGCAGATAAACAAAGTGTGGTGCGTCTCCGCAATGGATCAATGATTTAAAAAAAAAAAAAAAAAAAAGGAATGAGCTATCAAGTCAGAAACTGACACGAAAGAGACTCATCTGAAAACGCTACATATTGTATGTTTCCAAAATGACATCTGTTAAAGAAAAACTTTGAAGATGATAGTGGCTGCCCATGGGTTGGGAACAGGGAAAGAGAGACAAATAGATAAAACAAACAGTAAAAATTCTATTACTTTTAGAGTAGTAAAATTATTCTTTATAATATTATGATAGGCCATTTGTCCATTTGTCAAAAATTTATAGATACTTACAGCACAAAGAGTGAGGCTTATTTTATGCAAATTTAAGAAATCATTGAGGTGGTCACAGGAATTCCAGGAGAGATCGCAGGCTTTGACACACTAATCTAACTGTATTACCCATGTATGAAAAAGAAAAATCACAGAGGGGAAAGATGTTGATCTAAGTAGATTTGGAGTCTGTAAATCTAAAGACAAAAGGAAATGGGAATAGTAGAGACCACTAATTGATGTTGTAGTTTTGCAAAGGAGCATGGGTTAATTGATTTTATATATATATACATTGATTTCAAACAAGTAAATGGACAGCAGATGGCAGAACCAGGTTTCTCACTGTCAGAGTGGGAATTTGCAGATTAGCAAGGGAGAAGGCACAAATGCTTCATGTAGTAATGGAATAGAAGCATCTGTATAAACTTAGGTTTAGCTTAATGCAGATACAGATTTACATATAGACATATTTACATAAATGTGTAGATACAGAGACAAGTATACACACATGTATTTCTATCCTTAGTCCGCAAACATGGACTAAAAACAAGTATGCCCCAGGAGCAATAAGCATACTGCACGGATCTTGGTTCCTGTTATCATTCTACAATTAAAGGAAACAGGGCTTCTTGCATTAATGGTGGCTTATGCTAGGAATGAGGCAAGAAGTATAAAAGCTGATCTGGAATGTCTGGTAGAGCCAGTGCTAAATTTACCCCACACTGAGGTCAGAGGAGAATAGGAACCAAAGAAAAATAACTCCCAACAATTTAAATAGCAAAAATTAATTAACATTGGATTACAACCTTGGAGTATAAAATAAATACCAATAAGCCTTTACTGATATAAATTAACACTTGAATAAATTAATAAATGGAATTGTGTTAAATCCCTCATGCAAAGAATTCCAAATAATTTGGGTAGGTACTCTGCCCTCCAGGAGGGGGAGGATAACTCTCCACTTCTTAGATGTGGGCTACACACAGTGATTTCCTTCGTAAGAGCACAATATGAAAAGGGGAAAAAACAACAACAATGGTTTTTACAGTAGAGAAACACTACCTCCAAGGTGGTTAAGGTCACATCATCAGGTACATATCATGTCGATTATATGTATCACTGGTACAACATAACAACAATGACACTGTGATCATTGTCCCAATAGCCCATAACTTCAGTCTCATGATAATAACACGATATTAATTTCAATAATGGGGAAAACTATAAAATATCTGGCCAGTACTCCTCAAAACTGCCATATCGTCAACATCAAGGAAAACTTGAGAAACTGTCACAGTCAAGAGGGGTCTATTATATATAACAACCAATAGCAAAGTGGCATTCAGAATGGGATACTGGAGCAGGGAAATAGCACTTGGTAAAAGCTAAGAAAGTATGAGCAAACTATGAATTTTAGTTAATAATAATATTTAATATTGGTTCCTTGGTCATAACAAATCTACCACACTAATATAAGATGTCAATAGTAGGGGAATAAGGGATCCCTCCCTACTACCCTCTTAACTTTTATATAACTCTAGGACTATTCTAAAGAGTATTGAAAAAAGTAAATGATGCAAAAGTTAAAAAATACTTTAAAATGTTGTTAGGATGGAAGATTCTTACCAAAAAAATGCTATAAAAATTTCATCATTAATTGATTTATTAAATAACTCTTCCTTAAGTAACTTGGTTTATGTCTTAACAAGACACTCATGGTTCTTACAGCCATGTCCTGTGCTCTCGCAGGTAAGCATAAATAAATTAATACAAAAACAATGTTTCTGAATTTTGGTACATACCATAGAAGAAAACTTCAAAGTGCAGTGTAAGTATAGACAGTGAATACTTGGTGTGAATAGAGAATGATGGAAAAAGGAAAAAGAAACCCTCTCATTTTCATTTGTTGAAAGAATAAAAGTGGGTGCCTTGGAGATTTCCTAACAAATGAGCAATGAAATTTAAAATAGAACTAGGAGCTCCAACTTTTCTTGTACATTTAAATTTCACAAATTGCTATAATATGACCATGAATTTATGGTAATTTTTGAAAATCACTAAAGATGAAAGAAGTATGCAATTCTCCAGAAAAATCTGGTTTGCCTAAGATAAGTATATAGAAAGATAAACTAAAATTAATTCCTGCTGTGTGATGCAGGAAACAAGAAGTAGAGACTATTTTACTGTAAGCTGATAATTATTTTCACTTATGAAGAAGCAAAGATACATTTTCCAGCACTAATAATTATGTAGGCACTTTATAACCTGTCGAAGTATGAATATTAACTTGCATAGTGAATAGCAAAGTTTTAAATTTTCCTATTACTCCCTGATGAATAACATCTACCATTTCTGATATATTGAAGAAATTCAATTATTTCTGGATAATGGCATTAAGATTAGATAAATAAGCCATAGTTTATCTTTAAAGATCCTGTTTGTTTTTTAAAGGCAAGTGTTCTATTCAAATTGAATTACTTAGTAATTTCCAATGGATTTTAGAAGATTATCCAAATTCTTTGAAGTCATTCACGTAGCTCTAATAATAGTTTTGTCAAACCACATTTCATTCACCTGCCATGATCATGCTTTAAATATAAATGAAAATAATTACTGTTAAATTAGTCTAGATGTGGCAATTACATTGAAAATATTCAATTTATCCCCCAAGTTGTAATAGACTAATGAAAGGTAGCTATAAATTACTTTTCTAATTTATGGTTGCTTTAATATGGTAGTTTTCTTTTAAACCTGTCACAACAGATTCATATCAAGGTTCCAAACAGAGTTGATTATGAAGTGCTCTCATTGTTTTTTTAACAGTCCCAAAATAACGGGTCAGAGGAGTCTCACACTAATAAAAATCTATCTTAACATATCAAAAGCAAAAAATAATAGCTCCACTTTAATTATTAAAATTCAACTGATTCCATGCATTAGAACCAATTTTGCAAAATTGTTCTACACACGTAAGAACAATCAGGAAGAGAGAAAGAACAAATTTGTTACAACTCCAAGAAAGAGGATTGTCTACCTGCTCAGGAATAAGAAATGAATGCCACTTGGTGAATTTATCTCTAATACTCCTTGAGTTTCATGCTCTTAACTGGACATTAAGTCTGTAAGGCACTGCACAAACCGCATAAACTCCATCCACCTCATGGAAGAGCAAGGCACAACTTAAAAAAAAAATACTCTTGAAAGCTACAGATGAGTTCTCTTAAATTTAAGGGAATTTCTTTCCTTCCTCCTCCTCCTTTTTTTTTTTTTTTTTTTTTTTTTTTTAGAATTTCAGATCTTGTAATTTCCTGTAGAGTGACAAAGTGAAAAGATTTTTGGATTTTTTAAAATGAAAGACAGGAAAGAAAGTTTAAATGTAATAGAATTGGACTTTCTTCAAGATGCAAAAGAAAAAACTATTATTAATTTCTACTAATAGGACATTCACTGATATTTCCTGTGTGCTTATGATGTTCTGACCAGAGTACTAAAGCCCTTATGCATTATCACTGCATGTAAATAAGTGTTGTGTTAGCACAGTGCATTTTGAGTAGAAAGGCAATATCATCATACCTTGCCAGAAAATAGATGAGTACAGCAAAACTCTGTTTAAAAATCGAACAAAATGAAGCTTCAGATTAACTTGTTTAAACTAATAGAAGATTATATTGGAAAATAAATCAAGGAATTACTTCAGAGCCAGGCCTGGAGGCTCAAATCCCAGTTCCTCCATTCACTAGTAGTATGGCCCTGGGCAAGTTAATAAACCTCTATGTGCCTCAGTTTCCTCAGCTATAAAATGTAATTAATGGTAAATTCTACTTGAAATGATGGTTAAGCGTATAGGTTGAAATAACACTCAAAATTTTCATGTCTATTGTTTTTCTCTTAAAAAACCACTTTGAAATAGAGATATGTTTAAGATGAACTATTCTGGTGATTCCTTGCATCATAAGGTAGTGAGCTATCTGTTTATTTACATAATTTATTGTATTTATTTATTCTATAATTCAATAAATATTGTATTGTTATATTTATTGTATAATTCAGACCTTCTAACCACTACATTTGAAACAGAGAGAATGTTAAAATTATAGGCTCCCAGAATCCACTGTAGACACACAAAATACCTGTGGCTGAACTTGAGAGGTTGCATCCCAGCTCCCTGATGAGTGCCAAAGTCTGAGATAACCTGGTGTAGTGATTTGAGTCCTGGTTTTCAATTCAGTAAAATGCAGATGATTATAGTTATATCTATCCTATAGAGTTGTTGTGCTAATTGAGTGAAATATAACAGACATAAAATGTCTAATGTAATGTTGGCCATTTTTACAATTAGACGTTAATTTATTTACTTGGTTGGAATATAGGATTTATGTTGAGTAGCATGTCATAGCATGAGTAAGAAAACTGGAACCAGGTTGCTGAAAGTTTTAAAGTCAAGTTTTAAAAAACAGCAGATTTATAAAAGCTAAACCAAGTGTTTTGAGTAGAAAGGCAATATCATCATACCTTGCCAGAAAATAGATTAATACAGTAAAACTCTGACTTTAAAAAGTGAACGAAAGAAGCTTCAGATTAACTTTGTTAAACTCACATAAGGTTATATTGGAAAATAAATCAAGGAATTACAAAATCTTTATTTAGAATCCATCAATAAAATAACTTCTGTCCATTCAAAAAAAAGAAAATGGAAATGATGTGTACATAATTATCTGTTCTTAGTTATGCCGCCAAAAACAATTTATGCTGTAAAGGTTACATATTCAGCTCCCTAAAAGCAAACTGCAGCAGATTCTAGGAATTTTAATATATATTGCTTTGAAATGACAATGTTCTCTGCTTCTTAAATGTCATAATATTATTTCATCTTACATTTTATGTGTCTTTTCTTTTTCTACCCTTTCACCTCCCACTTTTCTACCCTTTCATCTCCACATACCTCATCTTCCCAACTTTCTACTGCATGGGACACACTTCAAATTTCAGGGAGGGTGATTAACTGTTTAAATAACAACTCTTTAACGAATACACATCCTAACACATCCCTGCATGGGTGTATGCCTGGGTTACAATTGGGTATTTTACTATTCGTGTTTAAAGTTGGGACTTGTTTTTCTGTACTTGTCTTCAGCTACCTAGCTATAGCATCTACTTCTGTCTTTCCCAGTCTCTGATATATGTTCAGCTGTTCACTGTACAAGTAACAACCTCACTGGTGTGTCCACAGAACGTGACCCAGATTACACAGCACTGTGCATTAATGCCAAGTTGTCTTGTTCAACAGCAGCTGCTCTATGCGTCTCCTTATTGATATTCAGATTCAACAGACACAAATCACATGGGCCCTTTGACAAGCACACACTCTTCTTTCCCTCATTTTAAACGTGTTCAATAGCTACTCCCCTTCATAAGCACACAGCTGAGGCCATTTGGTCTCCTCTGGTTTTTCATACTGCCATGCATTTGACAAGGTTATCCCAGAAACATTGTTCTTGTTTCTATTTGGTGAAGTTTTTGGAAAATAATATCTTCATTTATAAAATAGAAGCACATAACAATAGATGCCCATTTCTCTGGTAAAGAGACATTTTGAACCATTATCCTCTGGGAAACATCGAGACCATCCCTTTGATTATGAGAGCAAATGTTGGAATACAGAGTTTCTTTAAAAGTGAGAATGTGGGAATAAAATGCAACATAACTTATGAATAACTTTCCTAAAGGATATCAATTATAAACTATCAATCTATTTTGTAAAACTGTAAACACAACAAAATATCTTCTTTTCTATGTGACCATTTAATTCTCCTGATCATGGCTAAAGGGTTATAAAAACATTTTCTGAATCTACTGGAAATCACAAAATTGACTCTTCACATTGACTGATATCACTGATTTATTCAAAACAGGACACTTGCTGACACCAAGAAGAAATAAATATTTCCTTTTCTGCATTGTATTTTGTAGAACAACACAACACTATGAACTATTTTCAAGAAATATAATAAGCTAGAAAGAAGTCAGAAAAGGTGGAAAAAAGTTCAATAAATGGGAATAGCTTACTCTTTATGTAGATGAACAGTGAGAAACTGAGGTAGAAGATGAGAAGGTGGTTAGTTTTCTTAAGCGCCATGGTCTTTATTTAGAGAACATTCTCTGATGCCTTGCTGGTGTTCTGGTCCCAGTCCAGCTCCTGACCCTTGTCTGGCTCAGAAAGGAGCAAGTGCCCAGATCCTGGGTGCCATCTCCGTCCCACCCCTCTTACAGCTCCTTTGCAGACTTAGATTCAAAAAGCAGTTGTGCTTCTTAGCATCTCACTTACACAGGAGAAAGGGGTAATTTTTGAAACCTGGAGCAGAATTTTTTTCAGGCTGGACTGGATTCATTTCCCCCTCAGGCCTTTTCTACCAGTTTTCTTCTGTTAGTGCTGCCTTCTCAAAAGGGCCTCTATTAAAAGATTAGTCTCTTCACTCACCCTTAATAAGGGAGATAATTTCTGATGGCAGTCCTGGCACATAATTGTTATGATTTGTCAACTTTTAAAGCCACTCCCTATGTTCCCATATATTTATGTTCATCTTCAAAACACAATTCATGCACAAGTAAATGTTTCTGTTCTTAAACCCTTCTCTTACAATTCAGTCAGACTTCTGTTTTTGATAAGGTAGGACAGATAGAAGAAAAATTAAGCTGTCATAAAATGGATAGAGCTCTGAGTAGTTTTTCTCCATAAACCCAATGCCCATTTTATACTCTTCTCATGAATTATATCATCTGGAACTTCTTGATTCTTTTTTTTAACTATAAATCAGAGCAAATATTTGCTTCTTTGAAATACCTTTAGCTCATTCTTTCCTTCATATTCCATCGTTCAAGTCCTCAAAATCATGTTATTCTTGGATACTTCATGAAAATGAGTGTTTGTAAGAATCAGAATGCCTTATTCTCTGATGGGGGTTAGTGCTGGCACATGGCCTTTTCATATTAATAAACGGATCTGGGCTGGGGTTGTGGCTCAGCGGTAGAGCATGCGCCTAGCTTGTGCAAGGTCCTGGGTTCAAACCTCAGCACCACATATAAGTATACAAATAAAATAAAGGTATTGTGTTCAACAACAACTAAAAAAAATATTTTTTAAAAACTGATCAGGTGGCTTAAAACACAATTTGTATGTCTGGTTTTGTATAAATATCTATAGTTCTGCTGGATGTTTAACTATTTAACATTTATTTTGAAGTCTTCATATTTTTGTCCCATGTATCTAGGTGAAGCATAATATTTTGATAGCCAGCATATTTTTCAGCAATCATATTCTCCACACTACTTCCTAAGGATTTTACTTTCTAAAGGAGGATATGCCCTTTAAAATTATTCATTTTAGCTCATTGTGATGACACACACCTATAGGCTGAGGTGGGAGGGTCACTTGAGCCCATGACTTTGAGAACAGCCAGGGCAACATAATGAGACTCATCTATAAAACAAAGCAAAATAAAATATAAATAAATAAGTAAAAAATTCATTTTACAGAATTGAGAACAAGTATTATTTTTGAAGATTTTCCTTCTTATCATGCAAATCATTTAATTTGGAAAATTTGACTCAAAATAATTTCAGATTACAGAAATAATACTTGTTGTGAAATTACAGAAATAATACTTGTTGTGTGTGTGTGTGTGTATGTGTGTGTGTGTGAGAGAGAGAGAGAGAGAGAGAGGGAGAGAGAGAGAGAGAGAGATTTGGAGAAGGGACCTCATTATGTTGCCCAAACTGGGGCTCAAATTTGCAAACTCTCCATCCTTCCTCATCAGGCTCCCAAGTAGCTGGTATTATAAGCTTGCACCACCATGCCAGGCTTTACAGAGATATTATTAATCCACTACTCTGTATTTTGCCAGATGGAGAGTTGAGATGCAGAGTAATTATTCTGTGTTCCCAGAGTTATTTGTTGATGTGTTGGCAGTGTTAGTACAGTCTTCTCGTGGATTTTTGGAACATTATTTCTTCAATAAACCTAGTGTGTTCCCTTTTCATCTTTATATTTGTGTATCCCTTCATGCCTTTTGCAAGAATCTCATTCTGGGAAGCTCACATGCTAGACCAACTTGATCTTCTCTCTGTCTTAAAAAGACCTCCACCATTTAAATGGATAGAGTTTGAGAAAATAATGCTAAGTGAAGTTAGCCAATCCCAAAAAACCAAATGCCGAACGTTTTCTCTGATATAAGGAGGCTGATTCATAGTGGGGTTGAGAGGGGGAGCATGGGAAGATTAGATAGGGCAAAGGGGTGGGAGGGGAAGGGAGTGGGCACAGGGGTAGAAAAGACGATAGAATGAGATGGACATCATTACCCCAAATGCATGTACGAACACATGAATGGTCTGAATATACTTTGTATACAACCAGAGATGTGAAAAAAAATTGTGCTCTATATGTGTAATATGAATTGTAACGCATTCTGCTGTCATACATAACAAATTAGAATAAAAAAATAAAAAAACATCTCCACCATAGACCTGAAGTCTAAGAAATTGACAACTTGTAAGGCTAATTGAATAGACAGGAGTGGAGATGAACAGTTTCAGGCATAGTATGTATGATATATAAAATAAGAGGTTGGAAAAACATGTTATACAGAGAATTGTTGTAGGAATTATTCATGTTGAGTTTGAATATAGAAGTTAGGTGATTCAAGCCTCATTGAGGCCATAAATGAGCGAATAGCAACTAGGTGTCAGATTTGGAGCTAATCAAAAAATCCTTCATAAAAGATGCGAAATTTAAGCTGAATTTTCATGCCGTTATCTGAGTGTTTACCTTCCCTCCAAAAGTCAAATGCAGAAACCTAATTCCCAATGTGCTCGTATTAAGAGGTGAAACTTTTTGAAATTAAGTCACGAGGGCTCTATCCTCATGAATAAGATGAATGCCTTTATATGAGACACCTAAAGGGCCTTATTTGAGCTTCCCTTTTATGGTGTGAGGACACCCAAAAGCCACCATCTCTGTGGAACCAGTTCTCATCAGATCCTTCATCTGCTGGTGTCTTGAACTGGGACTTCCCAGTCTCCAGAACTATTAAAAATAATTAACGTTTTGTTGCTTGTAAGTTACTTAGTCTAAGGCATTTTGTTTTAGAAGACTAGACTCAAACACAGTACTACAAATAAATGGGTTGGGGTAGATTTGAATCTATTGCAGAAAAGGGCCATGTATCTAGGTATAGAGGCATAAAGCAGCTGAGAATCAAAGAATTGCAAATAATCTAATACTGTAGAAGCATGGATGTTCAGAAGAGATGTTAAGTGATAAGACTCAGAAAATCCAAAAAATCACAGTAGTTTAACTTTCAGTATGAGTAAAGAAAATAGTAAGTTGTAAGTACCAAATTTAAATGATCAGATTTGTGTTTAGAAAGATAACTCTAATAGTAATGTGTCAAATGCTGCAGACACTGGATTGGAAGTACAGAAACCAGAAAAAAAGTATTACTGTTGTCTACAAGAGAAATGATGGGGGCCTGATAAAACAGAGACAATGGGATGACCAAGAAAAAATGACAGTAAAATAGATAGCTTAAAACACCTATATTGAGAGTAAGAGATCAATAAAGCCATAATTTTTTTCCAGTTTCTGAATTTTGTCATTTGGGCTACTAGTAATGCCACTCAAGAAATGAAGACTATAAACAGAGCCTTCTGTTTCTGTGCAGGACCCTGACTAAAACAGAACTATACAGACCTTCTTTAACATCTGGAAGATGTCTTCCAGATCCTTTTTAAATATATGCTATTATAAAGGAAGAAATACACTAGAAAAAAATTATGCTGTTCAAGGTAAAAAATACATACATTAAAAATTTCCCTCACAGGGTTGGAATTTCATTCTATTTTTCTTCATTCTACTTGGAACACTCTGTTCACTGGGTATGAAAAAAGAAAAAGAAAAATAGCCAGACATGGTGGTGCATGCCTGTAATCCCAAACTAGGGAGGCTAAAATAGAAAGATTACAAATTTGAGGCCAGCCTGAGCAATTTAGCAAGACCCTCAGCAGCTTAATAAGACCCTTCTCAAAATAAAAAAAATAAAAAGGATTGGGGATGTAGCTCAATGGTAAACTACCTCTGAGTTCAATCCCCAATACCAATAATAATAATAATAATAATAGAAAATAAATTTAGATATATTAAATTTTGAGAAGTATATTATACATATAAGCAGATATATCAATATAGCAGTCATGTCATACATGAGCCTAGAACTCATGAGAGACCTCTGGGTTAGAAATTCAAATCTACATAATGATGGCATCTAAAGTGCTTTGGAGAGATGACAATACTTAGCCAGTCAGTGTATATTATTTTAAAAAATGAAAAGGGTGTTACAAAGACCCACTCCATGACTCACCTAGGTCTTGAGATTTAGAAGAATAAGACTAAGAAGAAACAACCAGAGAACAGAAGGGTAATCTAAGAACATGGGAGATCTTTCCATCTTCTAAAGTTTTCTTCAATGTCTGTAGTTTTCATTATAGAGGCCTTTTCACCTCTTTTATCAGATTGACTTCTAAATAGTTTTTTCCAAGAATATTGTGAATGGGATAGTTTTCCCTAACTTCTCTTTCAGTTGATTCATTACTGATGTACAGGAACACAATTGATTTATGGATGTTAATTTTATATCCTGCTACTTTGCTGAATTCATCTATGAGTTCTAGAAGTCTTCTATTGGAGTTCTTTTGGTTTCCTAAATACAGATTCATGTCATTGGCAAATAAGGATAGTTTGAGTTCCTGTTTTCCTATTTGCATCCCTTTAATTTTTTCTGTCTAATTGCTCTGGCTAGAGTGTAAAGGACTATGTTGAATAGAAGTAGTGAAAGAGGGCATCCTCATCTTGTTCCAGTTTTTAGAGGGAATGCTTTCAATTTTTCTCCATTTGGAATGATGTTGGCCTTGGGATTAACATATATAGCTGTTATAATGTTGAGATATGTTCCTACCATCCCTAGTTTTTCTAGTATTTTGAACATGAATGGATACTGTGTTTTGTCAAATGCTTTTTCTGCATCTATTGAGTCCTTAGAAAGTGGAAAGATCTCTCATGTTCTTGATTAGGCAGAATTAATATTATCAAAATGGCGACCAAAAGTGCTATACATATTCAATGTAATGAAAATTCCAGTAACATTCTCCATAGAAATAGAAAAAGCATTCATGAAATTAATTTGGAAAAATAAGAGGCACAAAATAAACAAAGCAATCCTCAGTGAGAAAAGTGAAGCAGGAGGGATTACAATAATAGAACTTAAATTATACTACAGACTTGTAGTAACAAAACCAGCATGGTATTGGCACAAAAGCAGACATAAAGACCATTTGTACAGAATAGAAGACAGAGAAAACTGACAAAATTCAGTTATCTCATACTACAAAAAGGTGTCCTAAACATACATTGGATAAAAGATAGCCTCTTCAACAAATAGTGCTGGGAAAACTTGAAATCCATATGTAGTAGAATGAATTTGAACCCTATCTCTCACTCTGCAAAATAACCAACTCAAAGTGGATCAAGGACCTAGGCATTAGACTAACACCCTGTGCCTACTAGAAGAAAAGTAGGTCCAACTCTCCATCATGTGGCTTAGGAACTGAATCCCTCAACAAGACTCCTAAAGTGCAAGAAGTAAAATCAAGAATCAATAAATGAGATGGTATCAAACACAAAAGCTTCTTCACAGATAAGGAAACAATCAAGAATGTGAAGAAAGACCCCACAGAATGGGAGAGCTTTACCACCTGCACCTCAGAACATCTCTAGGATATGTAAAGAACTCAAAAAACTTAACACCAAAAAAAAAAATCAAATAACCCAATCAATACATAAGCAAAGGAACTGACAGACACTTAACAGAAGAAGAAATACAATCAATCAACAAATATATGAAAAAATGTTCAACATCTCTAGCAATTAGAGAAATGCAAATTAAAACTACACTGAGATTCCATCTCACTCCAGCCAGAATAGCAGTTATCAAAAAACAAGTAACTATAAATGCTGACAAGGATATGTGAGAAAAATGTTCACTTGTACATTGCTGGTGGGAATGCAAATTGATGCAACCACTCTGGAAAGCAGTATTGAGATTCCTCAGGAAACTCAGAATGGAACTGCCATTTGACCCAGTTATCTCACTCCTTGGCATATACCCAAAGGACATAAAATCAGCATACTATATTGACACAGCCACAGCAATGTTTATAGCAACTCACTTCACAATTTCTAAGCTGTGGAACCAACCTAGGTGTCCTTCAATAGATGACTGGATAAAGAAAATGTGGTATATATACACAATGAAATATTACTCATCCATAAAGAAGAAAGAAATTATGGCATTTTTCCTGTAAATGGATGTAACTGGAGACCATCATGCTAAGTGAAATAAGCCAGTCCCCTAAAAAACCAGAGGCCGAATGTTCTCTCTGATATGTGGATGCTAACACACAATAAGGTGGGGAGAGAAAAATAGAAGTTCATTGGATTAGACAAAAGGGAATGAAAGGAAGAGAGGGAGGATGTGAATAGGAAATACAGTAGAAAAATTGAACATAACTTTCCTCTGTTCATATATGAATACATGATCAGTGTAACTCCACATCATGTACAACCATAAGAATCGAAAGTTATACTCTGTGTATGTGTAATATGTCAAAATATATTCTACTGTCATGTATAACTAAAAAGAACAACTAAAAAAATAAAAAGAAGGATAATCCAGAAAAGATGGCTTTCTAGAAAGCCAATCAAGTATTTCTTTAGAATAGAGTGTTTAACTGGTCATCTACAACTAAAAAATCAAATAAGATGAAAACTCAGAATTGGTTGCTAGTTTGGTGACATGGAGGTCAATGATGACATTGAGTAGAGAAATTTCAGAACAGCTTGCAGAGAGAAAAAATCAAGGAATTTTGTCAAAAGGAATGGCATATAATTGGAAGCATAGCTGTAATACAATAGGTAGATATATAAAGATAGATATCACCCACACATGTATCAGGATTTGTATATCTATATATGGTATAAATTATAACAGAACATTGAATATTTACAGTAATGACCCAGTAGACATGGGGAATTACTGACAGCTTTCTACTTTCCTTCTAGTATTCCACAGCAAGTTAAGAAAAAAAATTTGTTTCCTGAGCTGTGTTCATATAACTCAGTCCAAATTAGTGCTAGTGCTGTCAGACTAAATTATGGTTAAAATTTTTATCACCTCCAGTTCCATGGTCTCAGTTGGTAACTGCTTTGTTTTAAAAACAAGTATGTGCTAAGTATAGTTCTTTGCATTTTCCTTGCACATGTGGCAACTTGGGAGATTCTGCCCTATGCTCAGAATCTCTCTTCTCTTTATCATTCTTTCAAACATGCAGATTATAATAGTAAACATTCTGTGCTTGGAGACCTCTGGATAGAAGCGTTTATTAAAATCAAATACTGTAAAGGGGGCAGCATAGAGCTGTTTGTTACACATTTATGGTGCTTTTAATATTTCTCAAAAGTTTGGCTTTCCTATAAAGTTATGATTTTAATACCCAATATTTAAAGCTAAGCTAAAATATTTTAAAATGAAAGTTATATTGATGAACCAGACAAATGTTTCTTTTATGTGGTTAATGTGATGATTTAAATTCTCAAACATAGTTAGGTTCCTACTTACTATCAGCAGGTTTTGTGCTACATTAAGGGGAAGTTGGGGATGTTCTAGACCAAGAGAATGCCATAAGGCAAGACACGAAGTCATGAAATGTTATCAATGCAGAAATCTATAAATAGTTAGCCTGAGGGTAGAATGAACAGTGAAGATTGATAGGAAATGAAATTGTGCAGGAATACAATGTTCAAGTCTTAGAAAGTCAAGTTAAGCAGTTGGAATACTGTCTGGTTTAGCAGTGATCTCAAATTTGTCTATTTTGAATTGGATCTCTGTGGCGGAGCCAGCAGTCCATATTTTAAATGCTCTTCAGGTGATTCTGATGCAACATTCTACTTCAGTGACTCCCAAGAGCACTAGAGTTTTAAGCAGGGAGTCAAATATAACATAGATTGAATACTATTGAGGACAGTTTTGACAGGAAATAATTGAAGGCAGAGAGTCAAAATAGGAGGCTAATGCAATTTTTAAGTTAAAGATCCAAGGGCCTGAATGGGTACTGGAAACTCCCAGAAAGGAGAAATCAGCTCCTGAAATACTAACAGCACTTAGTTATTCATTGATAGGATGATTCCCAGTGTTCTGGCCTTGCAAACTGGCATACTTCTTAATGCAATCAGTAGAATTCAAGGGATGTGGAATTATTTTGAATCTCAACGCGAGTCAATAAAAAAATTAAATAAGAAAAAATTTTTGCTATGAAAAGTACATAACAAAGCATATGTTTCTGTGGACTTGCATGGTAGAAAGCTTGCTGCAGCAGTGGCATAGAATCATGCAGAGTCCAAAAGTTTCAAGTTCATACATTTAGAACAGAACTTCAGCCAGTGGTCATGCTACAAGGCACTGGGGCTAGATTACCACGGAGACAATACTGGCATGATATACTCAAGAGTATTCAAGGGTCTAAGTCCATGGACTAAAAACAAAGACTTTGGTGCAGAGAGGGGAAGAAAAATCACCAAGCCCAAGCAAAAGCTCAAATATGCTTTAAAAACATGTGATTAGAATTAAAGTGAAAAACAAGCTTGATTGATAACATTAGAACCTCAAATCTCAGGATATGCCTCTGTCATTATAGTGGTAGGATACCCAAACATCACCAACATTTCCCTCAAATAAATTAATGGCAATTAATTAATGGTAATTAAGTCTAAGAAAGTTCCACCAAAGTATAATACAATCCCACATCCAATACCCCCACTGACAATTAATCCCAATCCACCATAGATAGGCGACAGCTTTGAGAAAAACCCCACAAATCCTAAAACAAATAATATGCTCAATAAATACATAATATGTGTCATTATTTTCACATGGAATTTAACCATGACCAATGATATGAAAAAATCATCCTTGTAATTCAACTCTACAAACAATTCTCAATATTCTAGGGTAATATTCCAATTCCTAACTCTTATTGCTTTGGTAAAAGCCACATTTATAGGACTGAGCCTGCAGCATGAAGTTCCTTAGTGACTGTGGCTGAGAAAGACAGAACAAAGCAATTGATTGACAAGCAGAAGTTCATGTTTCTCCAAAACTGGCATTATGTACCAGTAACCAAGCTGCATTGAGCTCCAGGCTCCTTCTTATATTTACAAATCTTCATTTCCAACCAGGATATGAGCAGTTGAAAGGTATTAACTCCTGATAAATATTTTCCTTGGCTAGATACAGGTCTAAAAACTTTTTGTTCTTAGATTATAAGTAACAGATTAGCTTAAGAAAACAATTTATTGGAAGAATACTCATGCCTCGTAGAACAGATAAGAACTCATGAAAACTGTGGTGGTGAAGAATGAAGGCAATAAGAACCACAGAATAATACCAGTCAAATGAGTGAGTTGCAATAATTTTCCCCATTTTTCTATCAAAGTCCAGGGAGAGATAGAACGGCCAACGTAGGGTAAGGTGGTGCTCCTTGACATGCAGTGCAGAACTACAACACTACACCAAATAGGCAAGTGCCTTCCCAAAGTATTTAGGATGCTGCTATCAAATAAAGGGGGATTAGATGCAGGTAACTAAAAAGAGCAAATGTCCACTATTGACTTCAAGAAAAAAAAATAATTAAGATAATGCAATGTATGTGCACAATAAAGTTTTACTCAGCTATAAAGAAGATGGAAATTATGTCATTTGCTGGTAAATGAATGGCACTGGAGAACATCATACTAAGTGAAATGTCAGATTCAAAAATATCAAGGGCCAAAATGTTTTCTCTTTTTTGCGAAAGTAGACTAAAATAAGGTGAGGGTGGGGATAAAGAGGGGGAAATCCCATGAAAATATAAGGGAGATCAGTGCAGCAGAGCAGGGGAATTGAGTGAGAGGGAAGTCCAGTGGGGAACAGAGAATAGTGGAATGACATTGACCAAATTATGCTGTGTACATATATGAATTTGCCACAGTGAATTGCAGTTTTATAGCTATAAAGCATGAGTTTAAAAAACTAAATAAATACATGGAAGACCAGTAGAATAGAGAAAGAGGACCAGGGGAAGGGAGGAGGGAAGAGAAAAGGGAAGTACTGAGGACTGAAGTAGAGCAAATTATATTCCATGTATGTATGATTGTGTTGAAATGAATGAACCCCACTACTATGTACAACTATAGTGTGCTAATAAAAACATAAAAAAAGAATCCATGACAGGCTTGAGTATCCCTAACTGGCTTTTAAATTTAAAACAACAACAATGAAACCAATGAGACAAGTCATTGTACATTTTAGCACATAAAAGTTAGTACCTGCTGAATAAAAGGCCTACTATTATTGAATATATTAAATGAATATATTATTGAATATATTAAAAATGAGAATGTTTCTGTTACTGAGTCCTGCACAGATTTGAAAGATAATTCCCAGAGTTCTATGGAAAGCACAAACATGATAAATCATCCCATAATAAGATAAAGAAATTATTTGATGTCTGTACTGGTATATATGAACTTTATTCAACCTAAATGTCTTTTGAGTAAAGACATTTTAAAAACTGACAGAGTTCCAGTAAGTTCCAGAAGCAGCCCTGGTCCTAGTTATCTCTGTCCCTACTCAGAAATTAAAACAGCTGAGGCCTTTTTGCTCCCTCTCCTTATTCAATTATGGGTACCACAATAGAGAAATAGAAATAGTAACAGTATATGAGATTTAAGTAGGAGAGACTATATGGAAAAATCTGTTTACATCATAAATCATTGTGACACTACTAAGAAAAGAATATGACCATTTCTGAGCAGTTGTCATTTGTGACATCAATTTTATTTTCTAAAAATCCTCCGTGGACTAAAACATTTAACTCCCTATAGGATTTTTTTTCCTTATACCTTGCTATAAATAATGACTGCATTGAACTTGTCTGAGCATCACGCCCGAAGGGAGGGCAAAAAAGTACAAAGGGATCCATGTGCTGACCCTGTTCAGAAAGCCCGGCTTGCCTTCCCAGGTGAATAATCACAGGGCACACAAGACCAGAATCTCCAGGAAGCTTTTTATCAAATACACGTGCTGTGGCTTTCTTCCCATGAACTACACTTATATCTATAAATAAATTTATCTGTCCTTTTGTACAAAAGAAGATGTACAAATTGGGAGACTGAAGAGAGTAAATGGAGGCTCAGAGTTTGGATCAATGCTGCCTGAAGCACTTTCACCATTAGCATCCCTAGGACATTTGGAGGTCTGAGAGCATTTCTGTGCCCAAGTGCTTTTTATTAGAAAGAAACTCTCAAAATCTCGGGTCTCGATTTTTAATCTTACTGGGTTTACATATAAGTGGTAATAGAAACTACCGGCACACATCGCTGTTTTTCTTAAAGAACAACAACAACAAAAAAAAAAAAACACCTTGATATTTTTTGACAAAAGAAATTATACCTTAAAAATTCAAACCCAGTATGAAAAAAATTCAAAATGAACAAATTTCAGAGCACATTTTTTTGTCAAATGATTCCCTGCTTTGCAAAAAGATAAATTCATACATTATTTATTTTCTGAAAGTGGTCTATGTATCATTTCCTTCCCTAAAAACACATTCTTTGTGTGTAAAGTATGGCCAATATGAGCATTCAATTATAATTCCTTTGTTTTAGCATTCAAACATCATTTGTTAAGTCCCAAATATATACTAGATTTGGGGAAACACATATGGATTAATCCAGCCTCTTACATCAAGAGCTTATATTAAGTTGGTGTAGACATCCATGAACATAATGAATTATAATCTGTAAATATAACTATTTTTTAATGTTCAAAATGCTATAAATGAGAAAGTAATTAATTCTGCCTAAAAATTCAGAGACAAACTTATAGAATAAGGTTATCTTAAGTGAACTTTTAAGCATAAGTAAAAGTATGCCCAGTAGCAAAGGGTTGAGAGGTCTGGAAAAAAAAAAGCATTCAAAGCCTTGGAGAGAGCAGACTATATGGATGTATTTGTGAAACCAGCAGAAAAGTGGGACTGGCTTTACCAAGCAGTGCTGAAATGAAGTATTAAAAGGCATGTCTGATAAAGAAGACAACGCAGCATTTGTGACATGAGCTCTCATGTCAATGAGTTTGGAGAGTCAAGACAGCATCATAAGGAAGGGAGTTTTGATGGATAATTTTTGTGTCATCTTGACTGGGCTAAGGGATATCCAGAAAGCTGGTAAAATACTCTTTTTGTTCCTGCCTGTGAGAATGTTTCTGGTACAGATTAACATTTGAACTAGTAGACTGCATAAAGAATCTCCTCACCAAAGTGGATGGGCTTATTTCAATCCTTTGAGAACACCCCCCACCAAAAAAAAAAAAAAAAAACCCACCCCAAACCAAAAGACAGAAAGGGTGAATTTGGTCAGTTTGAGCTACCTGGTACGTCCATCTTTTCTTGCCTGGGGCATTGGAGCATTGTGGCTTGGAGAATGCAGATCACAGGATTTCTCATCCTTCATAATCACATGAACCAATTTCCATTATACATATGTGTATGATTACACACACACACACACACACACACACACACACAATCTTCCATTGGTTCTTTTTATCTGACCAATACAGAAGTGATATAATCAGATTAGTGGTTTACTTTAGAATGATCATTCCAGTTGTGATACTAGAGATAAAATCATATCACTAGAATAATACGGTCTACAGGAATCTAGGGCAAGGTAAAACATGAGGACTATAAACTATGCTCTTCTGCTGTGAAGATCCACGTATTTGAAAACTAAGAATTATTTTTTTATATTTTAATTGTTGAAAATTTTATGTAGAAAAATATTCCATGTCATTCAACTTTCAGAGCCCATAATGGAAGTTTTATTGGAGCACAGCCACATTTATTCATATGCATGTTATCTATGGCTATAATCACACAGCGGCAGAGGTGATCAGCACAGAGATCACAAGCCTGAGGGTTGACTATCTAACCCATTGCAGAAGATATGAACAAAGTGTGGATAGCTAGGCCCAATATGAGTTATGTTCAGAAAGATTCTTCCACTGTAAGAGTCAGGATCACCTAAAAAATAAACTGGTAATAAGAATATACTCTAATTCTTCTTCTACTTGACATTGCAATTTCTTTTTTTAATTTGTTGTTTGTAGATATATATGACAGTAGAGTGTATTTTGACATATTATATATACATGGAGTACAACCCATTCCAACAAAGATCCTAGTCTTGTGGTTGTACATAATGTGGAATTACACTGGTCATGTTTTCATTTATGAGCAAAGGAAAGTTCTGTCTGATTCATTCTACTGTCTTTTCTATTCCCATTCCCCGTCTCTTCCCTTTATTTTCCTTTGTCTAATCCAATGAACTTATATTCTTCCCCTCCCTACCCTCCCTTGTTGTGGGTTAGCATCAACATATAACAGAGAACATCAGGATTTTGGATTTGGGGGGATTGGCTTATTTAACTTAGCATTATACTTTCCAGTTCCATCCATTTATCAGCGAATATCATAGTTCATTCTTCTTTATGGCTGAGTAATATGCATTGTGTATATATACCATATTTTCTTTATCCATTCAAATGTTGAAGGGTACCTAGGCTGGTTTCATAGCTTTCCTATTGTGAATTGAGCTGCTATAAACATTGATGTGCCTGCAACACTGTAGTGTGCTGATTTTAAGTCCTTTGGGTAAATATCAAGGAGTAGGTCAAATGGTGCTTCTGTTTCAAGTTTTCTAAGAAATCTGCATACTGCTTTCCAGAGCCGTTGCACCAATTTGCAGTCCCACCAGCAATGTATGAGTGAAATTTATTCCCCACATTCTTGCCAAGAAAGATTCTTCCACTGTAAGAATTGTTACTTGTATTCTTGATAATTGCCATTCTGACTGGAGTAAGATGAAATCTCAGTGTAGTTTTAATTGGCAATTCTCTAATGGCTAGAGGTATTGAACATTTTTTATATATTTGTTGGCCATTCATATTTCTTCTGTGAAGTATTTGTTCAGTTTCTTTGTCTATTTATTAATTGGGTTTTTTGTTTCTGTGGTGTTAAGATTTTTAGGTTTTTTTTGTCTATCCTGGAGACTAATGCTCTATCTGAGGTTAAAGGTGGTAAAGATTTTCTCCCATTCTATAGGCTCTCTCTTCATATTCTTAATTGTTTCTTTGCTGAGAGCTTTTTAACTTGATATCATCCCATTTATTGATTCTTGATTTTACTTCTTGCACTTTTGGAGTCTTGTTAAGGAAGTCAGTTCATGCTGACATGATGGAGAACTGGGCCTACTTTTTCTTCTAGTAAGCACAGGGTATCTGGTCTAATGCCTAGGTCCTTAATTCACTTTGATTTTAAGTCAAAAGTGAATTTTTTCAAGGTGAGAAATAGGGGTTCAAATCCATTCTACTACATATGGATTTCTAGTTTTCCCAGCACCATATATTGAAGAGGCAATCTTTTTTCCAAAGCATCTTTGTCTAGTTTGAGATAACTGTAATTCATGTGGGTATGTCTCCATGTCTTCTCTTCTGTACAATTGGTCTTTGTGTCTATTTTGGCACCAATATCATGCCATTTTTTGTTACCACAGGTCTATAGCATCATTTAAGGTCTGGTATTGTGATGCCTCACGCTTCACTTTTCTCCACTAAGGATTGCTTTGGTTCTTCTGAGCCTCTTAGTTTTCCAGATGAATTTCATGACTGCTTTTTCTATTTCTATAAAGAACATCATTGGAATTTTACTAGGAATTGCATTAAATCTGCATAATGCTTTCGATACTATGGTCATTTTGACAATATTAATTCTGCCTATTCAGGAACCATGGGAGATATTTCCATTTTCTGAGATCTTCTTCAGTTTCTTTAGTGTTCTGTAGTTTTCACTGTAGAGATCTTTTGTCTCTTTTGTTAGATTGATTCCCTCAAGTTGTTTTTTTTTTTTTTTTTGAAGTTATTGTGAATGGGATAGTTTTCCTGATTCTCTTTCAGCTGATTCATCACTACTGTACAGGAATGCAACTGATTTATAAGTGTTCATTTTATATCCTGCTACTTTGCTGAATTTGTTTATGAGTTCAAGAAGCTTGACATTGCAATTTCAACTGAAATAATTTAAACACATACATATGTATCCTCACGTACACACACACTAATGCATTTTTGGAAAAGCCCATGTAGCACTACAAACTTAAGTTCAAGGAATATTCTTGCAACTCCTATTCTGGAGAAAGTGGTATCATTTGCCAGGACAAAAGTGAAAGGGATATTTTGAGGAACAGTGATTTAACTACTTAAACCTTGATATCAACCAGTCCTGAGCTATGACTGTATCTATATCTATATAACTTCATTAACTGAATAAATATTTAATGAATACTAACTGTACACCAGGTGTTTCTAGACAGTCCCCAACTTCTGATGGTTTGACTTATGATTTTTCAGCTTTACAATGTGCATTCAGTAGAAACCAAACTTTGAATTTTGAAATTTGATATTTTCCTGGGAAAATAACATTCAATACAATAATCTCATGATGTTGGTCAGTGGCAGCAAACCCTGCTCTCAGTCAGCCATGTGATCAAGAGGGTAAACAATCAATACTTGTCAGTGTGCTGTGTTGCTAAGGTATGAAATTCTGTAAGTTAGCTGTATTAAATGCACTGTTGACTTAGGATATTTCAACTTAATATGGATTTGTCAGGACGTAAACCCATCTTAAATCAAGTAGCATCTGCATGTATTAGTTTAACATCTCTTAACCTGTTTCTTGGGAAAAAAGAATGTCTTTTGGGTCTGCTGTGAAAATCAAATAACCATCATCACAACTATCATCGTTATAGCAAGACAATAGTAAAAAGAGGTTTTAGAATGTTTGTTATAAAATGTGTCCAGCATTGCTGTAAGCACTTTATATATTAATAAATTTGAATTCTCTTACCATTTTACAGATGAGAAAACCAAAATACAGAGAGGTTAAGTCAAATTGCATGCACAAAACACCACAGCTTGTGAGTTCAGGGCCATCCCTGCAAAGCAGTTTATACAGAGCGTTCAGGTCCTTAAGCAATGCGCTTTATTGCTCCCAATAAAATAAAATATGGAAAACAGAATTATGTCTATGTTTTGATTGATCAATGAACAGTGTCAATAACTACATTTTAGAGAAATCATTTAAATTATATAGAATCTAGTTCATCTGAGTGAGCAGAAGGGAGTCGAAGGAAATCACTTCACTTGGAAAACCTTTATTCAGATCAGTGACACTCAAGAAAGGCCTTAATAGGAGATCCAAAGAAAAGAAAACCATACCATATAACATGCATGAGCACATGCACGCACGACACACACACACACACACACACACACACACACAGACACACACACACGGCAAAGAAGCTGAGCCTTTTCTTTTGAAGTGCAGCTCTTCCCTACATAGTAAACTGCGGTCCTAGGAAATGAGGTCAGAGAGAGCTACACATGTGTCCATGATGGAGGTTGGGTATAATAGTAAGTTAGACAGGAGAGCTAGTGTCCAGTATTATAATATCAACAAAATGGAATTAAACAGAGAAAATGTTCCTTTGCTGTAACTACAAAGCCTTCTCTCCATGCCACTAATATGGTTGAATCCTTGAACCCATGTAACATATCAACCAACATGTCCACATGAAATCTCAAGAGAGAATTAATAGAATGTAGGTAGGGAGTAAGGACGTCTCTACCATGGCAGCTTGGGGAAATATTATTTGTTCATGTTCAAAATGAGTAAAGAGTGGGACATAGGCCCTCTGAAAAGATTCTACTATCTAGAAGAAATTTTTCACTATCGTTAAAAGAAAATATTTACTTTATTAAATAAGAGACTAAAGCAATTAACTGAGTTAATGGGAAAACATAAGAAAATAATACCACAGAGGAATTGAAAATAGTTTCAAGAGCTTTTACCTGCCTTTCACTCTGCACCAAGATAAATGTCTGATGGATGAATGATTTAAAGGGAAACTATAAGTCAATGAATGATGCAGCATAAACTATGGATCCGGCTACATGGTTTGGTAGTAGAATAAATTTTACAGCTCTAAAAATCTTATAAATTCTATGATTAATGCCAAAATAAATACTATAAACAAAAAATTTGTATATTTGATCTGATTGTAAAGTAAATGAAAGATTGAGAAAAATAGTGATGCTATACATGAAATGAGATGGGTATATGTTTTTCTAGAGATATAGGAGTACAAGGTGCTTGTAGATATTGATTACAATTTGCCATGAACATTACCAGGGCCACTGAAACTCACCCAGAGTAGTATAAACATACAGAAAAGATCAAGCAGCTGATTCCCTAGGGTCAACATTGCCCAAATACTTTTACTAATTCCACCCTCAATGGACTTTGCCTATTACACAGTAACAGAGCATTAGCCTGCTTCTCTCCTTTGTGTTAATCACCCAAAATTTAGGGCCCGATTTCCAACCTGTTATTTCCTACAACTTTTGTCTTCTCTAACCTAATCATTTGACCTGCCAAAATTTATCACACCACTAGTTTTATACTAAATGAAAAATGCGCAAAGCTTTTTTGAAAGCTTCCAACCACTCCAGGGTGCCAGGAGATAAGACTCATATTTAGAAACATCGTCTACCTGAAACACTACTTTCATTACTCCCTCTCATTACTTTCAACAGTTCAGTACTATTTTCGATCATATCTTTAATTATAATTCCACAGCATTCTAGGAACCTTGTGTGTGTGTGTGTGTGTGTGTGTGTGTGTGTATATATATATATATATATATATATATATATATATACCTCTACTATCCATATTTCCTGCTCTCTTTCACTCAGAAACATTCAATAGTTTGTATGCACATCATTCACAAAATTAGTTTTGTATCAACCTTTCCTAATTTGAAAATTCCATATTCTATGTACAAGATCATTCATGACATCATGGCAGTTACAAAATTTTAGAAAAACCTAAATGTCTTTCAAAAGTGGACTGGTTAAAATGCATGATCTGAATTTTTAGTAGATCATTAGACAGATTTTTTTAAAAAAGATTAAAAGTTCTTTATGCATTTCACCATTAAAATCTCTGTATTTGTTCCTCATTTATTATTTGTCCAGGTACATTACAAAATACTTGATGTAATCTTGCTTTACAAAGAAAAAAGGTTTATTGAGCTCATTGTTTGGAAGGCTGAAAGTCTGAGATCAGGCAAAATCATGAGTTCAACCTCTGGTAAGGCCCTATCTGAATCATGGCAGGAGCATATGTGGGAGCAAGCTCTCATACCCCAAAGAAGGAAGTCGGAAAGTGATTCAGGAGTTGGACTCACTCTTACAACAATTTGCTCTCAGGACAGTTTTCTTCAGACTAGGTGTCTTCCGAGGGCAGCACTCCCATTAACCTAAGTACCTCCCACTCATCTACTACCTATTAAAGATTCCATCACCTCCTACATTGCCATATGGGGGACTGAGCCTCCATCACATGAATGGATGAGAAGACGAACCATGTTCAAATCAGCAATCTCCAAAGGATATTGTAAAAAAAAAAAAAGTGAAAATAGCATGTACAGTGTGTATATAACATTTGTGCTACAAAAACAGGTGGTTATAATTAAATGTAACATTTATATATGCATAAAATACACAAATTAAAAATAAAAATGTGATTTTATTTCTCTGTACCAAGAACAGGTAGGTGGCTGGAATACAGGGGAGAGTTGGAAATTTTTAATATGCTTTTTAATCTTTTTCATTTTGAAATGTGTCATTGTAGTACTCAATTTAAATTGAGAAAATGTTTCATGATCTGTTCTGAGAAATTTGTTTTTTCCATGACCTTTAATCACATTTTGTTTTAAAATGCTTTTGTTTGAATCCTATAACAGAGCTTAATATTTTTCAAGGCATTTCCATCAATAACAAAAACCAAAATTAAAGTAAAATTCACTTATCTTTGGGGGTCATTTAAGTTAGCAGGTAAATAGGCAAATTTTTTTTGGTCCTGGAGATTGAGCCCACAGGTGCTTAATCACTGAACCAGATCACAGCTTTTCTTAATGTTTTATTTAGAGATAGGGTCTTGCTAAATTGCTAAGAGTCTTGCTAAGTTGCTGAGGTCGGCTTTGAACTTGTAATCCTCCTGCCTCAGCCTCCCCAGCCAATGAATTTACAAGTGTGTGCCACCATACCCAGCTAAACAGGCAATATTAACTGTATCATAATTTAATCATTACATAATTCATGGCCTATTTATTCTAACATTAATTTTAAAAGTTGTAAAATGCCATTATTATAAAATAGAGACATTTTAATTCCCAAATCAAGTGTCACCTCTGCTAGGCCTTTACTTGTTTCTTTGGCCTTCTTCTCTTTGGTATTTTATTTGAAGTATTTTATACTCAATTTTGAGTTTAGTTATAATTATTTACCTAATGCCTATCCCAACCCTGTGCATAGTTGGGGAGTATTTTTCTCTTGTACAAGGAAATAAACTGAGACCCAGTAACCCGGGAACAATTAGGATTTGAAATCGAGTTTATCTGACTCCAGAACCTGGGTGTTTCATTCTGTTGTATATTGCTCTGTATAATCTCTAATTATTGTATTTAATTTGTTAATTTCATAAGGAATTAGCAATACATTCTTTGCATAATACTCGGTTTTCTCCTTCACAGCATCAAGCACAACTCTGGAAATTCAATCATTCTTTATAAAATGCTTTTAGATGATGTGAGCATATTTTGTTAAAAATTAGGTCACTTTAGAAAAGGGTCCCTAAATACACATTTATAATGGAAATATGAAAATGGCCTTCCAAATGTAAAATATGAGATTTTGAAAGATATTAACATAGTTGTCATTTGGATATAATAATATTTAGAAATAGAAATATTTACAGGAGCTTATAACATTTGTAATTCCACAATGGTTAATATTAAGGTATATGACTCTGCTTATAGATGTTTTTAAAACAACCACTCATGGTCAATTAAATCATTTAGGGTATTCATGTGATCGTTGTTGTTGTAGGGTTCCAAAGTTTAAACTTTCTTTAATATGCAAAGTTCCCCTGAGCATTTTACATTTTACAGACCAAACAAACTGATTCAGATAAGATGCTAGATGCTCTCTGGGGAGCTCCCAAAGGCAGTGGTGTGTGATACAGCTCTGCTTCCTTCTGATGAATTCCTGCATGAAGAACATGTTTTCTCTGCCTTGCCTGTGGTTGATACCACCAGGGAGCAATTCCACTGTCACTGATGAATGCCAGCTAGGTCAGACCTTGTCAGTGCAAATGAAAGTCTTGTGATTAGTATTCTGTACCTTCTTACTAATGAACCTTCTAATCATGAAATCTGTCTGTACTTATAATCTTCTTCTCACTGTAAAGTGCCCTTGAAAGGTTAGATTAGCTGGAAACAGTAGCATTTTTTTTCCCTCACATCATCATTTCAAATTTAGTTTTAGACTTGCTGTTTATGACTCGTAAAATTTGAATCTCTTGACATTATGACTATGACAACCTTGGTTATACAATTCTAACATGCAAGCAGAAGTTACAAACATACAAAATCTTAGTAAAGTATTTTTTTATAATCTTATAAGTATTTCTTTAAACGTTCGGACTTCTTGAGGAACATTTTGATAATAGAAAACTATGTAAGAGTATTTGTAGTAGATTTTACTAGAAAAAGTATTTATTAGAAACAGACATAAGAAAAAAACGTTTGCATTAACCAAAACTAAAGAAGAGTGACTTTGAAGTCAATGCCTAAGGAAAAGTTATTCAATGTAAGTTGAGTAGCTTCTGGCTTAATGTAAACACTGCATATATTTTTAACTTCACAAGGATTTGACTAATATTGCTTCAGATCAATTATATATTTTGCTAAATAGAAAACATTATTGATAATAAAGTACATTATTATTTTACATATTTTTTTTAGTATTTTTTACTTGTGGATGGACCTTTATTTTATTTGCTTATTTATACGTGGTGCTAGGAATTGAACCCAGTGCCTCACATGTATGAGGCAAGTGCTCTACCACTGAGCTACAACTATTTTATATAAAACTAAGATTTAAAGAACAAAGAATGTCAATTCAAGTATGACAGGGTATCGACTAAAGGCCACACATGTTGCAATGTGAAAACTATGTATAAAACTATGGCCAACTGTTCTCTAAAAGTCACAGATTTCAAAATGTGAGTTTATGAAATAAAGCTTGTAAAAATTATGGATATTACATAGAAGGAATACAGGAAGATAGCGCACTATCTTTCCTCACCAATATTTTAAACAAATTTACAATTAGCAGATCCTAAAACTGTACATAGTCCATCTGAATTTACACATCCATCTTTATTTTAGTATGTGCATGTGGATGAATGTGTGAGATTACCTAGAGCAACCATGAAAAAAGGTTTTCAAAGAGCTAAAAATATACAGTCAAAATCATTTATAGGGCTAGAGTTGTGGCTCAGTGGTAGAGGGCCTGCCTAGCATGTGTGAGGCACTGAGTTGGAATCTCAGCACTGCATATAAACAGATGAAAAAATAAAGTATTTTTAGAAAATAAAGTATTTTTCAATGTATAAAAATGGAATTATAAAGTGTTCAAGTGACCCAGAGAAAGGCAGTAAAGTGAAAAGTAGGGAAACAGAGAAAACAAATAGAAGACTAAAAGTAAAATGGCAAACATAAGGCCCAGTATTTCAAGGATCAGATTAAATGCAAGTGGGCAAAATATACCAATGAAAAGACACAGATTTGCAAAGTAAACTTTGAAACATGACCTAACTCTATGCTGTCTATAAATATTCATATGAGCTTTAAAAATATAGGCAGATCAACAAAGGAAAAAGGCATCAATCACACATCATGGAGACATTAATTTTTAAAAAGCCGAACTACTCCTTTTAATGTTAGCTACCATTGAATTTACAGCAAAGAAAATTCCCAAAGAAGAAAATTACACAGAGCAAGAATGCACTCCATTCTAAAATCAGAACTGCAAAATATGTAATACAAAATTGGTAGAACTTAAAAGACAAATAGACAAGCCTACAATGATGGTTGGGAATTTCAAGGCCCGACATCAAACTCGATATGAAGTTAGAAAATCAAGGAAGAATATAGAAGCAGCATAGTATGATATGCTAACGGTGATCTCACTGAATTCTATAGAACACTCACCCACAGCAGCAGAAGCACATTCTTCTCAAGCTTTCCTGGAACAGACACCAAGAAAGACCACAACCTGGAAAAGCATACATAGTTTGTTCTCTGACAACAATGAAATCAAACTATAAATCAATAACAGAAAGACAACAGGAAAATCTCCAAACACGTGGTCACAGAAAAACATACTTCTAAATAATCCATGGATCAAAGAGGAAGTCTCAAAGGAAATTGAAAGAATACATTGAACGAATAAAAAATAAAATTGAAAGTTAAAATTCCTGGGACAGTGACAAAGAGAGGACAGCTGTGGGGGACAATCAGCGAGCACACCTTGGGCAGGCGCGTGGCCAGGTCTGGCTCCCGAGTACTTTCAGAACCCCTCTGGGGCCGCAGGTGAGCGCCTGGGTGGTGCTGGCAACTAGGGCCCAGGGAGACACCAAGGGAAAGTCACTGTCAGGTAAGCCCCCAAGCAGCTGCAAAGCGCCTCAACCTGGAGGAGTGGACCTTGGAACAGCTCCCAAGCCCAACCACTGCCAGGAAGAGAAGACCCCAGAGCTGGAGATTGGCGTGGACCAGCTCTGGACATGGAGAGCAATGATACCCAGGCTGCCAGAGTCAAGGAGCTGATGGTTGGTTGTTACAAACCCACTGACGCCTTCATCCCCGACCTGCTGGACAAGATGCAGGGCATGCAGAAGCTGAGGTCACCCCAGGAGGAGTAAGGGTCCCTGACTCAGGTGAACGTGCTGGGGTGGAAAGGATGGGGGCGGGGGTTGTTCCCACAGGACAATCTCTGTTCCGGGACCTGGTAGTAACAGTGATACCAAAGGACCCTGAAATCAGGACAGTTTCATGAGCAAAGCTCCTGCCATGAGCAGTGCTTCCTGTGTCCCTGGTTCAAAGGTCTCTTCCCTTGTCCCCTCAGTTTTCCACTTTGGTTTTTTTAATTTGCTTTTTGTTACTAAACCAATAGGACTTTTTTTTTTTTTAATCCTGGAACATAGCTAATATGGTGCTAAGAGGAAAATTAATAAAACTAAATTACATAAATTCGTAAAAAGAAAAGTCTCAAATCAATAAAAGCTCTAGAACCTATAAAATAAGCAGAAAATAGAGAAAATAATGAACAGAAATCAACAAAATTGGAAACAGAATCAGGAAAAGCAGCAACAAAAGCTGATTTTTTGAAATGATCAGTAAAATTGATAAAACTCTACCGCAATGATGACCAAAATTAAAAAGTAAAAATTACTAATATCATAAATGAATGATGAGCTAACAATACTGATCCCATTAACAATTAAAAGGAAAGCTATTAAAACCTCTGCCTACAAATTTGATGACTTGGATGAAATGGACTATTTCTTTAGGAACACAAGTTATAAAATTCACACAAAAATTATAACTAATCAGAATAGGCCTTGCTGTGGTCCAAATGTTGTGCTCCTCTCAAATTCATATGTTGGAACTTAATACCTTATGTGATGGTATTCAAAGTCTGGGCTTTTGATGAAGTGATTAAGTCATTAAGGGTCTGAGAAGGGTTAGTGCCCTCTTGAAAGAGAGTTAAGGTACCTACCTTATACTTTCAGCAATGTGGGCACATAGCAAGAGGGTGTCATCTGTAGGAACAGGCTCTCAACAGACACCAAATCTGCTGGCACGTTGATCTTGGTTGTAATTCATAAATTTGTAATACATCAATTTCTGTTGTATATAAATTGCTCTGTCTAATGTATTTTGTTATGACAACCCAAGAAGGGCCTATGTGTACTAAAGAAATTAAATCAATAATTAAGTATCTGCCAAAAATAAAAGCACCATGCCTAGATGGGTTTACTGATACTTTCTACCAAACATTTAAGGAAGCAGTGATCCCAACTCTTAACCCTTGCCAGAAAACAAAAGCAGAGAATACCTCCCAACCCATTCTCTGAGCCAGGCATTGCCTTAATACCTAAAACAGATAAAGGTGCTATTTTTTTTTAAAAAGGGAAGATATATACCAATACCTCTCATAAACATACAAACAACCTGAATAAAAGATGAGAAAAGTATATTCTTAAAAATATATAAAGAGAATTATATACCACAACAAAAGGGGCTTTATTCTTGACGTACAAAGCTGGTTCAACATTAGAAAGTCAACACAATTCAACATATCAATGGGCTTATACAAGAAAAATTGTATGTTTGATGCAGGAAAATTATGTAATGGAATTTAACTCCCATATATGATAGAAACTCTTAGAAAATTTGGAGGAAGGATGATTCGGTTTGAGTGTGTCTTCCAAAATTTCCTGTGTTGAAATTAAATCTCCATTGTCAGATATTAAGAAGGTGGAAACTTAATCTCTCACCTTGGGGAGGTGATTAGAATTACATAAGGCCATCAGGGTGGAACCCCCATGACTGAGTTTCTGATGGCTTAAAAGGGATACAGACCAGAGAATCTCACACACACACACACACACACACACACACACACACACACACACTTAATGTCTCTTACCATGCGACACCATATACTATCTCAGGACTCTGTCAACATGAAATTCATCACCAAGGTAGTCCTTCAACCCTGCACTTCCAGAATCATGAGCCAGAAAACCTTGTTTCTTTTTTTCTTTATTTGTTCTTTTTAGATATACGTGACAGTAGAGTGTATTTTGACGTATTATACATATACAGAGTATAACTTCCCATTCTTGTGGTTGTACATGATGTGAAGTTGCACTAGTCACATATTCATATATAAACGTAGGAAAGTTATGTCTAATTCATTCTACTGTCTCTCCTATTCTTATTCCCCTCCCATCCCTTCATTCCCTTTTGTCTAATCCAATGAACTTTTTCTCACCCTCTCCTGATTGTGTGTTATCTACATACAAGTGAGAAAATTCGGACTTTGGTTTTTTTTGGGGGGGGATTGGCTCACTTCACTTGGAATAATAGTCTCAAGTTCTATCCATTTACCTGCAAATGCCATAATTTCATTCTTTAAAGCTGAGTTAGTATTCCATTGTGTATATATACCACATTTTCTTTATCCATTCATCTGTTGTAGGGCACCTAGGTTGGTTCCATAGCTTAGCTACTGTGAATTGAGCTGCTGAAAATTATGCTTGGCACCATATACATTGGTTGAACTAAATACCTTGTTGTTTATTCTCAATATCCAGCACGAGTCTGTTGCAAAGAACATACACAATAAGTGTTTGCAAAAAGAGATACTGAATCAAATCTGAATAACATGGTTAAGAGAAAACAGTATCTAGAGGAAGTCATTTAGGAAGAAAGTGATAATGCATAATGATACAAGAAGCTATGGACTCAGTGGATAATTGGGGGAACATATAGACTACTAGGTTCTAATTGCCTTCCATTCAGCTGCCAATGCATTTCTACTTTTTAAAAATAATCCTTGGATTACATAGCTTTTGAGAAAAAATGGTTACAGTACCCTTATTTCTAAAACCCTTCTCTTTCCAAGTTATTTATTCTATCAGTTCACTCTTCTTCATACTAAGCCACTCCAAAACTTAGGTACATAGAACAACAATCGTTAATTTATCATTCAGTGGTCTAAACCCACTCAGGTGATCTCCACTGACTTGTCCATGCCTCCAGTGTGTTTTGCCTGGTCTCTGGGTAATCTGAGACAGCCTCACTCATATGACTAATATTTGGCAGCCTATGCACATGCACAACTGGACCATGTGTCTGTCATCATCTATCAGGTTAATGCAGGCTTCGTCACATGGTAATCACAGGATTCCCAAAGCAGCAAACAAGAACTAGCATATTTTAAGCTTCTGTGGTCCTACCTTTGCTTAATAATCAAGTTTGAGCACTCCCTTCAGGAAGTTGACTTATTTTCCTGCCTGCTTGTTCCAAAGCATAGGCAACCCAAAGAGCCCAGGTGGCAGTTATAGCTTAATTAACGAGACCCAAGTAGAAGCATTCCCCCTCTGAAGGTCCTCTATGCCTCAGAATTTCAGGAGCAGAAAACATAACTTCCTAAATTGGGTCCCTGACAAAAGGTCTTACTGTGGCCACTCCTGCTTCCATCACTGGGTTCTCATGTATTTGCCCACCGGGGACACAGTGACATACATTCTTACTGATTTAGAATATACATGATAGGCTGGGCGCAATGGCACACACCTCTAATCGCAGCAACTCAGGAGGCTGAGGTAGTGGCAAAAGAGCTGACTAAAACAGTCATGATACAGGACTTACAAACTGTCTTTCAGCCCAATGAGGAATTACAAAGCAAAGATCTCATTTTAAAAAATCTTAGGGGGATCCTACATGTGCAGAAACGGTCACACCCACGTCCCCATTTTTCTCAGCAAAAGTTAATGCAGACTTTGAATGAGTTAACAGGCAGTTAGCTAACCATATCCTAGGACCTTTGCAAGAGAAATACATTTGACTCCTACCCAGGCAGCTCCAGATATATCACTGACTGATCCTGCTGCAAATGGGCAAGTGTAAAAGTTGAACTCTAAGAAAAGCATGCTAAAATAGAACTCAGACCTCAATGTTTGGGTATTCTCCTTCTCCCATAGTAGAGACTATAGTTCACCAAATAAATTACTATGGAAAATTGTTACCTTGTCCACTTTCCAAAAGTACTTCTTGTTGGAGATTTGGCCTCTTTGACTCTATGAATTTGGGATTTGTAAAGTGGCTCAGATACAAAAATTAGAAGTAAAATTATGCCTTGTTTTTCTTTTTTAAAAAGAAGCTTCCGTTTTCTGGGCATCCATTCTTTTTTCTTTTTTCATTGTGCAGATTGCATAGTATCCTTGTTTTATGGTATTCATAGTAATCTATCTGTTTTGCCCCAACTGATGTCACATTCTAGTAGCTAACTCTCTGAGGGGCAGGTCTTCTGATTCCCACTCAAACCTTGCTCTTAACTTGGTTTGTGCTCCTGTGGGAAGCCACTCCTGAGAAGTTTAGCATCTTCACTTGGCCTTGAGCCAAGGAGATTTTGGTCTGTCATTGAATGCTATTTTGTGGCCCCCTCCCACTTAATGGATTATGCATTGAACATGGACTAAGAAGGCTGCTCTGGTAGCTCCAGAATTAGGCATGACCCATTGGGCCTGGTTGGCCTACCTCTTGCCTTGTTTGGCAAAGAACATTCTATGAATAGCCTTTGAACTTTCCCTATATATAATAAAGCAAAGGCAGGTACCCATGCTCTCTCTCTCTCTCTCTCTTCCTTCCCAGTGTGGAAGCTGGACTCCTAAGGTCGTAGAGCCCTCCTGCCCCTGCTCTCCAAAATTAATTCTATATTGTGTGGTTTCTTCCCTGCTTTTTTTTTTCTTAGCTTAATTTCACAGCCCACCTCAACATAGAGGAGACCCAAATTCCATCACCCAAATGGGGCATGGGTGAGATAACCCCAGTGACTCCTTATTATTAAAGAGTGGCCATTTCATCTCCATTGTTTTAGAGTGACTTACCCATTATCTCCTGTCCTTAAATGTATTCGTTTTCTATTGCTATTATAACACAAATTATTACAAATAGTGGGCTACAACAATACACATTTTATTCTCTTGTGTATTTGAAAGTTGAACATAGGTCTTGGTGGGATAAAAACAGGCTGACAGGACTGAATTCCTTCTCAAGTCTCCAGGGCACATGTAGTTGCCTGTCTCACCTTCTACAGTTGCTTGCCTTCCTAGGCTCATGGGGGCATCATTCCAGCCTGTTTCCATTTTCATATCTCCTTCTTTGACTCCCCCTTCCTGCTCCTTTCTTATAAAGACTACTGGGATTACCTTGGGCCCAACCAGATTATTCAGCATAGTCTCCTAAAATCCTTAATCACATCTGAAAGGGCCATTTTGCAAAGATGAAGATGGTTGCATCTTCACAGTTTCCAGGCATGTGGACATATTGAGGAGGCCATGATTTAGCCCATAGCATCTCCTGCCATTAACGCTGAGCTAGAGAAGTGGTTCTTTCTGATGTTGGTGGCCCTTTCATTAACATATCCCAAGTCCTCCATATAGAGGGCTTTCCAGTCTCACACAATGTATCTACTCTAGCTCTTCACCTAGCCTTTTAGTTCCTTCTTTTACAATCTGGGATGTCAATTCTGGCATTTCCAACTTGCTGTGGTTCTTGACTTCCTTCATGCTACTAATGCTATCAGCATGTTTTCAATATTTTCCAAAGTCCTTGCTAGACTGAGAAATCCTGGGAGAATATTCTCATATACATATATCCACTTTTGTGATATAGCTTGCTTTGATTTTAGCATCCAAAGAATTGGGTCCACACCTACTCTCCTGGAAATAGGCAAGTCGAATACCATATAAGAAGAGTCTGGCAGTAGACAAATGGCAGATATTCTCTTCAAATTTTAAATGTGACTTTTATGAAAAACATCAGAAATAAGATGGAAAGGAGGGAGTTCTGTTTCACTTGCAAGAGTGGGACAGGAGTGATGTCTCCCTTGACATTGGCCCTCAAGGACATTTACCCTAAATTTTATTTTATTCTATTTCATTTATTGGTGGTGCCAATAAATTGAGCCCAGGATCTCACACATACTAAGCACATGTTCTACCATTGAGCTATACCTCCAACTCCTTAGGTTTTATTTTTTTAAGGCATCCAGATTTAGTAAAGACTACCCTTGTGCGCTATAATTCAGGAAAGACCTCAAATTGAATGAAACAAACCTCACATTTTATGTAATACTTTGGATTATTCATTTATGTTTTTACTAAAAAGTTTACAAATGCTCTGAAGAATAGAGGAAAACTCCCTTTGAGGTGGTGCCTGAGAAACATTGTAGGTATCTTCAGCACAACTTCTTACAGGTGCATAATATTCTGCATTCCATGTGAAATGCCCTGTTCACTTCCCTCCCCATCCTTATTTTTAAAATTTTTATTAAAAATTGTTTTCTTATCTAATTCATCTAGTTCCAAATGCTGGTGTGGGCATTTCACATGGAATGCAGAATATTATGCACCTGTAAGAAGTTGTGCTGAAGATACCTACAATGTTTCTTATTGTTATTACAAATTTATGAGTCTTATATTTTTGGTGACATGGACTCATTCATTATGAGGCACAGATTACTGAGAAATATGACAAGGCCACAAGCTGAGTAGGAGGAAAGTCATCATCCTACTTTTATTTCATTACTTTCTCTCCCCATTTCTAGTATGTTTTCAGCTAGGTACCCTCAATATTTTATTGCTCTCTCTGCTTTCTTGGATCTAAAGAGTCTCCTGTTTCCTGACATTTTGAAGAGCGGTTGAGTAGGTAGGAGAGAAGGGCAGCTGAGCTGATTGGAAGCTTTCTCTTCTCTTCACAAGATCACAGTGGGATGGACTCCCAAGGTAAGAGGAGAAGTGAGGAAGGATGTCAGAAAGGAAAGCAGAGACCCCAAACTCCTCTTCCCTTTGAAATGAGACTGAATGCTGTCAGCATTTGATTTGATGGATAAACTATCCAGAGCTCTTTATCTTTGTTGCAAAGAAATTCCATTTCTTACAGGGTAAATCTGTGTCTACTCCATGCACAGAATATATGTATTTATAAACAATATTCACAACTATGTGAATTTTCCTTAGACCTGACAAATATTGGGATACTGTTCTGCAATTTTGCCTGGTGTTCTGCATCTCATATTTGTTTCATAGTTATAAGTTCACAAGAGTTTTTGAGTACCATGCTTGTACGACTTTTTATCTAAGAAATATATTTTTGAGACAAATAGCTCATAAAACATTAAAGTGCTTCTAAATGGATTCTTAGTTGTTCATCTGCTAACATGGGAGTACTGTTATTTCCTTTCATCTATGAAACCCATAAAAGAGTTCAAATAATGAAATTGATTAGTTACATATTTTAACTAAAAACCCATAATATTATTTGAAAATACTTAGGGAGAATACTTACATAAATATCTTTTTAAATATTTTTGTAAAAAAGACTAAAACAACCCTCAAAATAGTTTTGTGAGATTTTATGATTTAAAAATGAAGTATGAATTGTAATCTAATTATAAAGTATTAAAGATACTTAGGTATAATGTCCAAATTGTTTTCCAAAAATTTTATGAAAAAGCTGTAATATCTCAAGTTCTTATCTTGGTACAGGAAATAGCTCTAAGTTCTTGATGATTTATATATTTTATGGCATTTCCTCTCACAGCAGAAAGCAAAAATCTACTCATAACAGCTAAGATCTATATAACCCTTACTAGTTTGCAAACATTGCCCCTATTATTTTATCATTTGATTCTCCTAACAATTTTACGGGAGATATTATCATTAATTCCAGCAGCTCAGTAGTCTGAGACAGGAAGATCTCGAGTTTAAAGTCAGCCTCAGCAACAGCAAGGAGCTAAGCAACTCAGTGAGACATTGTCTATAATAAAAATACAGAATTGGGCTGGGGATGTGGCTCAGTGGTTGAGTGTCCTGGGTTCAGTCCCCGGTGCCAAAAAAAACAAACAAACAAACAAAAAAAAAAACCCTCAAAATAGAGTTTTAGGAGGTAGAAGTTCCTTCCCTGTCTTGTTCTGCCATTCTGTCATCTTGTTGCAAGATCCAAAATGGCTGTTTAGTCTCCAGCTGCACTTGGGGAATAGGAAGAGTAAGTAGGAGTTCAGTGCTGCAGAGCCACAAAGCTTATTTTCTGATGAGACTCCCTGGAAGCCCCATACAGTATAACACCAGACATTTTATTATCCTCTTAGTTATATGTTCAAGCAGATCTGAGAATGTCTGGAAAATTAGTCTTTTACTCTAGTGGCAATGTGCCATCAAAATCTTAGTGTTCTGCTACTGGGAGGGAAGGAAAGAATAGCTGCTGTGGTGTAATTGGGGTGTGTCTGGGGTGTGTCTCAGCCACAAAATCACTTATCCAAGTCATAATTACAGGAGTTCTTCCAACTTAGGCCAAGCAGAAAATGCAAAAATATATTTGATGGATATCTTTGAGACATTAATTCACGTGCCTATGTTCTGTGTATAAATAAAAATCACAATAGTATTATTTGAGAAAAAGTGGTTGACATAAAAAAGTTTTTAGCCATGATTAAGTCTTGCCCCTGGAGCCAGGCCACTTGGTACTAACTATACAGATTTAAAGAAGTCACTTAGCACCTTTGATTCTTCATCATGAAATGGAGAAAATGGTACCTAGTTGCTAAGGTTGTGAGAATGAAGTAAGTTAAAAATGGAAAGTTAATAAATATAGAATTGTGCTAATACCTAATAAGTGCTCAGTAATACTGGCTATTATGATAAGTGGTCTTTTATTAGCATTAAACCTGAGAAACACATAGATTCCTACTATATGAAACACACAATAAAAGCAAAAATATTAATTAAAGGCTGGGGATGTGGCTCAAGCGGTAGCGCGCTCCCCTGGCATGCGTGCAGCCCAGGTTCGATCCTCAGCACCACAAGAGATGTTGTGTCGGCCGAAAACTAAAAAATAAACATTAAAATTCTCTCTCTCTTTAAAAAAATATTAATTAAATGTATATATTAATTAAATGTATATATTAATTAAAATATTAATTAAATGTATATATTTATATGCTTATTAAACCTACAGTTAATCTTAGATGACATATTATTACTGGGAATAAATTTTAATAAAGGAAACTTTTATAGAAAAGTTTCAATGAATGCATAAACTGCCAAAGGAAAAAACTATAAAACTTTATATTATATAGGTAGGGCTGTATTCATCTACATCATAAATTAGTAGACATTTTTATAGTATTAGCAGCCAAGAATCTCTCACACAGTATCCAAAAATGATAAAAGAACAAAACTATGCCTAGTATATAGGTCACCTGATCCTAATTAAATTATGAGTTTTTTGTGCAATAATACCGAAATTCCTATTAGTGAAATTTCATTTATTTAAAGCATCAGGAAATCTGCTCTTACTTTTTTTGTGTTTTGCAAGTAGTCAATTCTCCAATATTATTTCTAAAGTGTACTCATTAAAGGAACTGTGAAAAACTTGATATACTGACAAATTGCACCCTCCAGTGGAAAAACATGTTTATCCATAAAAATATAGTGTTTGCATATTGCAGCTTTGGTAGATTCAAATGTGTTTCTACCCCCAAATTTTTAAATGTAACTATATTTTATGACTTGAATGAATATATATCTATCTCTATTTTTTCATTATACTTCCTAGGTCACTAGGAAGTTGCTCTGAGTTTCAGATTCTATTATGTTAGTAAAAGAAATATTTAGGAAGAAAATAAAAGATGAAATCGCACCATATGCACCTGCATATATTGATTATTTTCTAAACAAATATCCTCAAGTATGTTTTTAGTATAAAAATATTTTAGATATATAATACTTCTTTGTGTTGAACATACTGAGTTTCTATATTAACAAATTTTATTTATATTCCTATGAGCAAAGACTTTGGTTGGAAGGATCTTCAGCTGGTCAATATTAGAAAATGATTTCTTTTTAAATTTTTATTATTATTTCTTACACACATCACAATAAAGGAGTGCATTACATTCATAATTTTTGTATTATAATTCTTAATACATCTTTATACCACAATTTATTAAATATCTGTTTGTATATACAGCACTAAAAAATAATAAGATCTTGGCATTTGCAGGGAAATGGATGGCATTAGAGAAGATTATGCTAAGTGAAGTGAGTCAATCCCCCCACAACAAATGCTGAATGTTTTCTCTGATATAAGGGTGGGTGACTCAAAGTGGGGTAGGGAGGGAGAGCATGGGTAGAAGATAATTTTTTAACTGGCTAAGTAAAAAATGAACCCCACACGTATTCTCATAAACTGAAAAAGGAAGGAAAAGATTAAGAAAAATACTTTCCCTCTGGAGAAGTGCCAGGTGCTTAGATACCAGTAATTATCTTCCCCTCCCTGCTACAATTGTATGGTAATAAAAACAGTCTCATAATGATTTTAATTTTTTTTAAAACTAGAGTCCTAATAACAATGGGAATTGAATATGGCCTGCAAGAAATATGTAGTACATCCCCTGCAGCTGCCTATAATCAAGAAATGTCTTTATTTTTAAAAAATCATCAGGAAAATGTTTCATATTCTACTTCAAAATACAGTATATGTGATTCTTTTCAGTGTAAAAACATAAATTAATGGTAAAATGATTGTTTTTCAAAAAGAGCTGAAACCTTGAGCACATCCATTTGTCATGCTACTCTGAGAAGTCTAAAAGCTGATAGTAGTAGAAAGTGATGAACGCAGATGGACTTGACTTTAAAACTGACCTCACTCCACAATATTCTGTGCTAATTCCAAAGCCATCAACACCATTCTCCACCTTCTGTTTTTGGTGAGTGACTGCCATGCTATATCAGACTCAGGCACAGATGGAAACTAAGTTCCTTTTCTTCACTGTCTTCTGGTCCAGAAATTCCTCCCTTTTGGCTTTCCTCTCTCTATTGCAACACGGCCTCTGAAATTCTCTTTTGTTTTCCTAAGTTGAACGCTACTGTAGCCTTCACTTCACACATCTTATGCACCAGCTATCTAGTTTTTATCCTTAATGTCTCCTTAGAGGACTTCTAGGTTTCTTCTTCCCGGAGAATTGTGCTAAGAAATACATCCTTCTCCCTAAGTTACCTCTTTGCAAACATTTGCTGTCCTTGACAAATTGACCTAAATCTTCTTCTCAAGAGAGAGCAAACATAATATTTACCTTTGTTTCCTAAAGTTCTTAGAGCCAGGATCTAATTTAGGTCCTTTTCCTGCTGCCCTCTTCTTTGGTCCTGTCTCTTCTGGGAAACCCTGTCTGGAACCAGCCTGCTAGGCACTCAGCTGTGGGGAGAGCCTGCTCTCACTCTCTGGAATGCTTTCTCCACCCTAACTCAAGGTTTTTATGTTGCTGGTCTTGTGCTGTATTTCAACTTTTTTCCAAGTTCTCTACTTTAACTCGTTTATGATCTTTTTACTCTATTTTACTTAGTTCTGTTTGTCTTTTAGACATGTAATACTCCCACTTCCTGAACTATTATCTTATTGGTTTGACTTTTTAACCTGTTAAAAGGGATAAATCATGCTATTTTTTCTTTTCTTTATCCATTTTAGTTCATAATTTTTCTTTTCTTTCTCTCCATGCTAAATAGTAGGTTAGGTCCACAAAGAAAGAAAGAACAGAGAACAAAGAACAGTATCTCATGTCTCTTGGAGGAAACATATTAATTTAAAAGTACTTAAAATTCAAGTCTGGAGCATATGAATGAATTATTATCCTAGTTAAACAAAGTCAAAGCTTCCCTAAAGAAAAGATGAACTGAGATCTTATAAAGAATGAGAATAACGGAAGAGACTAAGTACCATGGAAAGATGAGGGACAGCAGGCTAGCAAGCTGATTTGCAAGAAGTAAAAGCCATTGAAGCCCAAAGAAAAGAACACATACTATGACAGAGCCAAGTGGAGTTTGGATCATTTCAGTTTTGTTATGTATCTTAAAACCAAAAAGAAGTGATTCAGATATTTTGGCAGAAGTGACATGAGATTAGCATTTGAAATCTTACTCCTCTACCAGCTGGCTCTGTGACATGACCTTTGGGCAAGTTTATCAACTTCTCTTAGCCTTATCTGGAAGGCAATAACCATTACATTTGCAGAAGTTGTAATGATAATGATGGGTCAAGCTTTATGGAGCATGTACCTTGCCCCAGTCCCTGTTTTTCGGGTGTCATGCTTTTTCTCTTTTGATCCTCCTCAAAGTAGTTACTATTACTATCATTCCTGTTTTTCAAATAAGGAATATGAGAAACAGAAATCAAGTGAAACAAACAAAACAACTAGTTAATGGTAGATTTCCTACTTCCCTTTTGTAAAGATTACAACGATTGATAAAATTGAAGTGGTTATCATAGTCACCATAGTAAGTATTTGACAAAATTGGTCATGGTATTAGAAGTTCTGTAATCACTATTTATTGTGTTGGAAATGATGAGTTTAGATTTTCTAAGACCCTATCCAAGGTTGAATTCTGATCAGATCAGTGTCAATTTCTTTCTTTCTTTCTTTTCTTTTTCTTTTTCTTTTTTCTTTTTCGGCCAGTTTTGTCATACAAACTGTTTATACTTATTTTTAAAAGCATTGTTATTTTTTTCAGTGGCCATGGAAAATCTGCAGGCACTTTCAGCTCTCTCAGGCTCCCTTAGTACTTTTTAACTATATGGGCTTTAACTCTTTACTGTCTGTACTCCAACTAACCCATGCTCCTCTCCATATCAAGAACTTCCACTGGGCTTTCTGCTAATGTAAATATGTAGTCTTAACTATCTTCTCCACCAAATACTCCAACTTCTTCCTGGTAAGGTGGCATTCCTTAGGGTTTATGACTTCTCCTGCAGTTGCTCTGATGGTATTTCCTATCACAGCTTTCTCCCCCTCGTTTTCCAATATCCAATCCATCATTTCTTCAAATGAGTGTAAAAAAATAGCTCCTTTCAGGTCCATGTGTCTGTCTGTACCACATCCTGCCCTTGTAGTCCCTGCCATTCCTAACATTGCATTATCCATATCCAAGAGACTTTTACTACCACATATTTGGCCCACACAAAATCCTTGTCTCTCAGGGCTGTGATTCCAACTTCACTGACTCTACATTCACTACATTCTACTCGAGCTGTGCAGTGAAGCAGAGGTTATCAAGTAGGGTATGAGGCCTGAAATCAGTTGTTTGGTTCAGGAAATTTAAAAAATATAGTTGATCTGACAGGTCTTCAGTCACCACAAATCCAAACTTTATATATAGAGAATCTCTATATAAGTCTATATAGAGGGCATTTTCTGCCCTAAGTATAAAAATATGTTCCAGTCATCAGTCACTACCTGAGGGTATAATCCCCTATACAAATTACTCTCTTGAGGTTTCTACTGTATAAGATAGGATCAGAAAACACTTTCTTACTGGTCAGTAGAGTACTCCCTAAGACAAATTTAAGCTTTTGCAGTCATTGTGTTTTCATGGTATGATGAGAGATTTTATTGCTTGCCTAGCATACATGACATCGTCTGACACTGGAGACAAGTCTAGAACAGCCTGCATAACTATGACATTGTCTGACACCTTATCCTTATGGTACTTTTCAAAATTTTTATTTTTCCCATTATTAAAACATGTGTTTATAATAGAAGAACTGAAAATATTTTTTGAAAATTGAAGAAAATAAAATTTTATATCTCTCCACTACCTAGAAAGAAACTGTTAAAATTTTTATGTAGTGTTTTCCAGTCTTTACTCAGCTCAATTCTTTTCTGCAAATCTAACCATAAATATGAACAAAAACTACTCTTTTATTAACATATATATGTACATGCGAATAAAAGAATAGTTTTATTCACATATACATCTATATTTCTAGGGATGTATCTCAGTGGTAGTGTGCTGCTTGCCTAACTTGCAAGAGGCCCTGGGTTTACTTCCCAGTACCACACATGAAGAAAAAGTCCTTTTTCACTTAAAAATGACTCCATAAGCACTTCAAATGTTATTGCAATCTCTTTGTATATATATTTTGAGATAAAATTCACAAATTATAGAGTTCTGCATTTTCAACCATGTAATTCAGTGAATTTCAGCATGCTTTCCTTGTTAAATCAATGTTCATATTTTGAAAATTCCTAATAAACAGAATTATACCATGTGTGGTCATGTATGTGTGCCTTACTTCATTCTGTCATACTTAGCATAATGGTTAAGGTTTATCTATATTGTAGCATGTACCAATACTTTATTCCTTTTTATTGAATAAAATATTAGTTTTTTGGAAAGTAATAAAAGGAATAAAAATGTTTTATGGAGCAATATTCAAGGGAATGGATATATCAAATTTTGCTTATCAGTTCATCAGCAGTGGACATTTGGGTTGTTTCCACTTTTTGACTATTATAAATAATGCTGCTTCATTTGTGGACAAGTCTTCATGTGAACATGTGTGTTTAATTGTCTTGGACTATATGTACAAGTGGAATTTGCTGGGTGTTGTGGTAACTTATGTTTAACTTTTGAAGCAACTAACAGTTTTCCAAATGGCTGTGCCATTTAACTTTTCTACCAGCAATGTATGAGGACTAAATTGCAGATAAAAGAGGAGCTCAATATCAGCAAGAAACAGTACACTTTTGACTTCCCAGTAATGTTAAAGAAATATTTCCTATTTTCTGCTATTTAAAGTTTGTGTTTTATTATAGTACTTCTATGTCTTCAACATTTACATGGAAAACTTTGATCCCTTTGGAATTTATTTTGATGAATTGACAAGTTTGTATAAGAACTTACTTTTATTTCTGATACCAATTTTTTCTCCATTTCCATTTATTTGAAAGTTCATCTTTTGCCACAGATTTAAAATTTTATGTTTCTATGTTGTAAATTTGTCTGTGAATTTGGATTCATTTCTAGATTTTTCTATTTCTCTATTCTCTTTCATTGTATGCTTCTGTTCTTGTGTCTATGTGACACTTCTTTTTTTAAAAAATGGTTTTACTTATTTAGGCCTCTTGTACACTACTCCACATGCATTTAATAATTTGATCAGTTATGACATGTGTATATCTTGGTAAAAACATCACACAATAAAAGTCATGAAAAAACATTTTATTGTGCCCTTTTTTTGTGCCCCCATTCCTCACCAAGCAACCGATATGTTTTCTGTCATTATACCTTGGAGTGTCTCAAATTTTGATCATATGGAAATATACTCATTTTGTCTTTTGCTCAGCATAGTTATTTTGAGACACATTTGTTACCTTTAATCATTAGTCTTTTTTTATTGATGAGAATTTTGTTATATAAACATTACTTGACATCCATTTATCTGTCTTTGGACATTTGAGTTGCTTCCAGTTTTTGACTATTATAGCTACGGTGTGAACATTTATGTGTAAAGCTGTGTGTATATATGCTTTTACATCCTTTAGGTGGGATGGAACAACTGATGTTTTTGGAAATTACTAGACTATTACCCAAAGTGCTTGTACCATTTTATATTTCCACAAGAAGTGCATGAGGTTTTGTTTTTTTGTTTTGTTTTGTTTTGTTTTGTTTTGTTTTGTTTTTGGCTCATCCATGTCCTCATCAACACTTGGTATTGTGGCTGTATAATTTTAGGCAATCTTATATATAAAGGAAAATATAGAGATATGTACTTTGTAAATATATATAAATGAAATGCCTAAAATTTCATTGAACATTGGTCTAGATGCGGCTCTCAAGTTATGGTTTCATATAGTCAACAAGCAAATCAGACTTGAGTAGATTATTCTCTAGTCAAGTGGTGAACTCATCCTATTATTTGAACGCTTCCAGAGCAAAGTCTGAGGTTTTTCCAAAGAAGTATTTCTCCCTGAGATTTAAACTTAGAAAGCTTGCCTGAGTTTTCAGCCAGGGGAATTCAGACTCAAGACTAGAATCTTATCTCTTGCTGAATTTACAGCCTATGGAGCCTATTTATGATTTCGAATTTACCATCCCTCACAATCATGTGAGTCTATTCCTTTAAATAAATCATTCTCTTTATAAAAAAGTATAGCTGTATCATATTGTGGTTAATTTCCAACTCCATTAAGATGCAAATTAAAAATTAAAAAAAATCTTTCCATATGCTAGTTTAGTCCTTTTCCATGAAATGTCTGCACAAATATTTTGCCTACTTTATATAAATGTATATATAAATATATTTATACAATGTACATTCGTGCACATCTCTCTGTATAGTTCATCTTATTAATGTGAATTCATTTCATATTCTAGCTGTAAGCTCTTTGCCAGATACATATTTATCAAATGTCTTCTCCCAGTCTGTGGATTTTCTTAATATTATCTTTTGAAAAGAATATTAATGAAGTCCAGCTTATTTGCTTTTAATTTATTCTTGTTGTATTTAAATATATTTGGAGACAACTTTACAACAGTGATTTTTACAATAGGTAAATATATCATATTGTATGGTCTGAATGCCCCTTTCCCCCCAATTCATGTGTTGAAATTTCATTCCCATTGTAGTGGTATTAAGATGGGGCCTGAGAATGGAACCACCATTTAACCCAGCTATCCACTCCTTGGTTTATACCCAAGGGACTTAAAAATCAGCATAGTATAGTGATGCAACCACACAATGTTTATAGCAGCTCAATTCACAATAGCTAGACTATGGAACCAGCCTAGGTGTCTCTCAATAGATGGATAAAGAAAATGTAGTATATATACTCAATGGAATATTACTCAGCTTTAAAGAAGAATAAAGTTATGGAATTTGCCAGTAAATGTTTGGATTTGCAAATATCATGCTAAGCGAAATAAGTCAATCCCATAAAATCAAAGGCCGAATGTTTTCTCTAATATGTGGATGCTAATTCACAATAAGGCGGGGGGCACTAGGGAAGAATGTGTTACCTTAGATTAGGAAGAGGAAAATGATGGGAGGGAAGGGGAGGGGATGTGAGGATAGGAAAGACAGTAGAAAGAAACAGACATTATTATTGTATGTACATATGTGACTACATGACCAATGTGATTCTGCAACATGTACACTCAGAAAAATGAGAAATTATATCCCATCTATGTATGATATATCAAAGTGCATAAATGCATTCTACTGTCATGTATAACTAAAACAAATTTAAAAATTAAAAAATGATATAGTGAATAAAATTATAAATCAGATGGTATAAAGTTGAAATTCTAAAAAAAAAAAAATGGGGCCTGAAGCAAGGTACTTAGGCCCATTTTTGTCCTTCTACTATCTTCTACTTGAGGACAATGTTCACCCCTTTTCTGTCATGTGAGGATGTAAGAAAAAAGCCCTTATCAGACACTAAGTGCCAGTGCCTTGATCTTGACTTTCCAGACTGCAGAAGTACAACAAATTTCTATTGTTTATAAATTACCCAGTCAGTGGTATTTTATTATAGCAGAACAAGGTACTAAGGATATTTCTTCAGTTATTTAGGTTATTTCTCTGAGGTGTGTTTTAGAAGTGTTGGTCAGAAAACAATTATCCTTAATGTATCAAATTTAGCCCATGGCTTGCTTTGTTATGGTTTCTGAGATAAAAGTAATTAAAAAGAATATTCTTAGTTGTAGATGTTGACAATACCTTTATTTTATTTAGTTTTTATTTTTTTTATGTGGTGCTGGGAATCGTACCCAGTGCCTCACACATGCTAGGCAAATACTCTACCACTGAGCCACAATCCCAGCCCAAGATAAAAATAATTTTTACATTTTTAAAGGCTTGTGAAAATCCAGAAAAAAGTGGGAGAAAAACTAAAATATAAAATATAAAAATATAGCTGGTCTTTGACAGTAAATAGTTTGCCACTCCTATTGTAAAGAATTGTGTATGGACGTTAAATATAATTTATTAAATTCATTTCCAGGTATTTCATATTTGTTCCAGGTATTTCATATTAAAAACATGTTTATAAGAAGTTTATTGAAAATATCACATTCCTGGTACAAGGTCATTGTTTTATGGATTTTCAATTGAATAAATGAAGGAAAACATTTTCATTATCAGAAATAAACTTCGGAATCAGTTTATTAAAGGATAAGACCATGACAGATCAGCAAAAGGAAGACACTGAAAGAAATTCTAGTATGCGAAGATTCCCTTTTTCTTGACCTCCTGCCTCTGGTCTCTGATCTCTCCCCACACTCTTGACAAAAACTTCTGGCACCTGAAGTTTTAATATCCTGGCATTGTTTTCTTCTTTTTCATTGCTGATGGATTAGTTAGGGTTTTCCAGGAAAACAGAAGCAAGAGGATGAAGAGATATAACTTATTTGAAGGAACTGATTCACACATGATTGTGAGAGAAAATTTAAAATCAAAGGACAGGCCCCACAGGCTGGAAGTTCACCCAGATGAGATTTCAGGCTTGAGTCTGAATTCTCCTGGGCTGAAAACCCAGGCAAGGTTCTAAGTTGAATTCTTAGGGAAAATGGCTTCTTTGGCAAACCTGAATTTGCTCTTGAAGGATTCAACTGGTATTACTAGAGGGTCATCTACTCCAGCGTACAGAATTGCCTGTTAACCACCATCTAAAATATAACTTCGGAACAACACCTAAAGGGTGTTTGACCAAAGCTTAGGCATTTCCTCACATCCTCTATGTAGGAGACTCCTCCACCTGTTCTTCCACACAGGGTAGCCTTTTCAGCTCTATATTTGATGGGTAGATAGGGGCTAAGAGTTGGGACCCCCATTTCATTTGGTCTTGGTCTTTTGTCTTGCATTACGTCTGCACAATCTCAAGGTCTGGGACTATACTAATCAAAAAGTGACCCTCAGACCAGCAATACCAGCCCACCTGGGGCTTTATTAAAAATGCAGAAATCTCAGGTGCTCCCTCAGAGCAAAGTTGTCCTTTGGGATTTTCCCCTTTTGACTTCCTTTCTTTTCTAACCAGCTGTACACTTATATGTGCCTTTTTCTGTGTACAGGGGGGAAAAAAAGTTTTTTAAAAACCGCAATCTTAGGAGCAACTGCATTTAAGTCTTGCCCTTTAAATCAGAAAAAAAACCAAGCGAAGTCAATCTCGGTTTGTTAGACGTTTGCCAGCATGTGTGCTGGGACCGGCTTCCGGCGGTCGCCCTTTGGTTGGTTACAAACTATTAAACACACCAGTGAGAATAAAATACGTCGGTACTACTGCGCCTCTGCCAATTTCTTCCCAAGTCCCTATCAAATCTCCCGTCTTCGGTTCCCCTGCCGCAGCAAAGCTTCCAGGATTCAATCACGGGTGGCCACCCAGCCACCAAGAAAACCCGGAGTAACGGATCAGGAGAGTAACCAGTGTTCCCAAAGCAGCAGAGGAACCGACCGAGCATGCGTAAGGAAGGGTGCGCGCGCGTGCGCATTGGTTCGCGTAGGGGCGCGCGCCGTCGCTCTGGGCGGCTTGGAGGCTGCGCGCGCGGTTGACGTGTTCGGTGGTTTGGAGGCGGCGAGACTCCGGGAGGGGAAGGAGCAGCGGGGAGGGGGGTGAGGTGGGTGGCTGAACCCGGAAGTGGGTAGGCGCTGGAGCGAGCGCGCCCAGAGTGGAGTCAGCGGCTAGAGCCAGCGGGGGAGCCCTGGGTTCCCGGTAATGAATCTGTGGGGCGTTTGCCTAGGGATACTGGGTGGGAAGGGTAACGGGTTTCTGGTAGGCGAGCGCATTCTCCATCTGGCCCGGGCCTTGAAAGGCTCTTTTGCTTATTTTAGTCGTCCCTGTGTTTGACCCCACTCTTCTTGCTCTGAGCCCCTTCTGGGGCCATCTCCTGCCGGGTGGTTTTGGGAGAGGGACGTGTTAGGTCTGTGAATAGCTGTGCATTGCCCCGCATAAAAAGCATGCTAATGGAAAGACTCGGATTTCGTGGCCGCGACGGCCTTATTGTCACTATTTCAGCGCCCCCCAAACATGACTGCAGCCCCCTTCAACCTCCATCGTCAAGGATCTTAGAACTCTCCCGCTTCTGTCCAGTTATTTCCACCCTGTTCGTAAATCAGGCCTGGAAGGTGTGCTCTGGCTTCCTTTAAAAATTATTCTTTTGTTGGCTGTCTTTTCTAACCTGGCCCTCCTTGTTCTGTTCTCCGCCCTAAAATCTTAGCCACGAATGAATGTGAGTGTGACTTAATGGTAACTTAGTTATAATTTAGGAAGGAGCTGACAAATGCCTGTGACTGATTTAAGGTTGCTTTGCCTGGAGTTATTTTACACTATTCTTACTTTTGCAGACCATGAAACCCTCAGGCACCCCTGTCCAGAAGCTGTTGTCCAAGACAATCTAGTTTTCCTTTATGAATCTCTTAAGACACTTATGAAGTTTCTTGTTCTGAAATTGCTGTACTGCAATGAAGAAAAGGAGAAAGGTTACTTCAAATCTTGACGAGAAGATCCATCTTGGCTATAAAGATTCTTCGGAAGGAAATGTTGCAGTGGAATGTGACCAAGTGACCTGTACTCACTCTACAGAGAGACCTACAACTGAAGCTCTGCACTGTTATCAGGAACTTCCTCCCTCTCCAGATCAGAGAAAGCTTTTGAGTTCTTTGCAGTATAATAAGAATTTGCTAAAGTATTTAAATGATGATAGACAGAAACAACCATCTTTCTGTGATTTACTTATCATAGTAGAAGGAAAAGAATTTAGTGCACATAAAGTAGTTGTTGCTGTTGGCAGTAGTTATTTTCATGCCTGTTTGAGCAAAAATCCAAGCACTGATGTTGTCACTCTGGATCACGTAACACATTCAGTTTTTCAGCATTTGCTTGAATTTCTTTACACATCAGAATTTTTTGTGTACAAATATGAAATACCTCTTGTTTTAGAGGCTGCAAAATTTTTGGACATTATAGATGCAGTAAAGCTGCTAAATAATGAAAATGTTGCCGCTTTTCAATCAGAGCTAACTGAAAAGTCATCACCAGAAGAAACACTAAATGAATTAACTGGAAGATTATCAAATAATCATCAGTGCAAATTCTGCAGTAGACATTTTTGTTACAAAAAGTCTTTAGAAAATCATTTGGCTAAAACTCATAGGTCCCTTTTGTTAGGGAAAAAACATGGGTTAAAAATGCTGGAGAGAAGTTTTTCTGCGAGAAGATCAAAAAGGAATCGGAAGTGCCCTGTTAAGTTTGATGATACCAGTGAGGATGAACAAGAAAGTGGTGATGGATCAGACAATTTGAATCAAGAAAGTTTTGATAAGGAAAAGTCAGATAAAAATGATTCTGAGGATCCTGGAAGTGAATATAATGCTGAAGAAGATGAACTAGAGGAGGAAATGTCAGATGAATACTCTGACATTGAAGAACAAAGTGAAAAAGATAATGACGTAGAAGAGGAACCTGAGGCTGGTGATTCTGTAGGAAGCATTCACGAGGGGTTAACTCCAGTAGTCATTCAGAACAGTAACAAAAAAATATTGCAGTGTCCTAAATGTGATAAAACATTTGACCGAATAGGTAAGAAAACTTTTGTTTCTTATCACTTACTTTACATGGATATTTAAAGGTAATAATTGGAAACTGAAGTTTGAAAATAAAGAGTGCGTAAGTAGGGAAGATAATTTTCTTTTCACTGTGTACTTTATCCTATTATTTTAAATTTGTTGTGATTCAGGAATCATGTTAAGTATTTATATTACCCTTTATTTTTTCTTTGTCATGTCCTAATAGGTAATAGATTATTAGTTCATGTATTTAATATGAAAGACTCCAGAGAATCAATAATTATCATGAACAGCTTTGATTTATATTCCAGTTTTGAAGATGAGTGCTAACTTGAGTCATTACAGAAAATGTAATTGGATTATATTTAGTAATTTGTTTACTGTTTTCCCTTTGTACATGATAATAAGTTATAAATATAGTCACCTTTCTAGTGTTTTTTAGAATTAGAATGTTTTAAATTAGACTATAGTGAAGAATAAAATTATACTGTAATTGAATAACTTTGGATAGATAATTTAGGAAGTACCCTAGTTATTAATACTAATTATTATAAAAATGAATAGATCAAATTTTTCCCTTTTAAAAGAGTATGTAGGAAATGTGGTCCATAACCTGAGGTTTTATGTCAGTGCATATTTAATTTTGAGATGTCAGATATTTGCTAGTAAAGCAATTTTTGGAGAAGTCATATAAACTATTTAATGCATACTCTTTAATTGTAGTAGTTAAGCTATTTACGTGTAAATTGAAGTTATGAAATTGTGAAACATTCTACCACACATAATGATAAGAACATAATGAATTTAATCTGAGTTTGTTTAATATGTTCCTGAGTGTATTATACTTTTGAATTATTATGTTATTGATATAGGTGGAAATTGGTTTTATAAGGTATTAATCATTTACCATCAAAATATAGCTACAGCATACAGTAGGCATTAAAGTAGTAACTTTTTGCTTTTTATAATGCTTTTTGAATACATTATCTCTGAATCAGAATACTTTTGATAATCCAACTTGGCAATTATTTATTAATTTTTTATTGTGAAGCTGTATGCCAACATGAATAAAATAACTTTTCAGTCAATCGGAAGAGCTCATTACCATACACTTGTTAAAGTCAGGCTAGATATTTGCTGTTGAGAATTAACAAAGTTAAAAGAACGTATGTATTTAGGAAAGAACAGCTTTTTGGGGTTTATGTACCTGAGAACATTTCATCTTTCTAATGGATTCTGCATCTTTGACCTTTGTACCTTTAGCACATGCTTCCTGTATCTACTTTAATTGACCTAATTTCACTTGGAGATGAGTGAGCAAGGTTCAGTTAAAACATGCATTATAGATCCAGCACATAGATCTTAAATTGTCCCATCCAACACGCTAGGCCTGTGAGATACTTTCTTAGAGAAGGATTCTGGATTGCAATACAACTGGGAAACTATATAATAATCTGCATTAATTCTGCAAAATTCTATAAACATAAGCTATGGTAATGTCTAACTGCCTGGATTTTTTTGAATTCAAGTCTTGGGTGATTTACTTAACCTGTCTATGCTTTATTCTCATAAAGTGAGACAATGCTAATATGATGCTCATAGTACCTTCTTATTGGGGTTATAATGGGGATTAAATTCGATATTTCTAGGAAATCACTTAAACTATTGTACAAAATTTATGTGTTCAAGGAATTCTGGCTGCTATTACATACTTACTGAGCCTCTAAACTACCAAACACAGATAAACCAATAGGAAATGATATATTCCCTGTCCTTAAGAATCTTAGAACATGATGTGTACATGCAAAGAGACGATCATATGATAATAATTATTAAAAGATAATTTTATGAGGATAAATACAGAAGACTCAGGGAATCAGGAGTGGTTTCCAAAAGCGATGATATTTGAGCTAAGACTTAAGAAATAGGGAGAAATTTTGAAGGCAGAAGGATCAATGTGTAAAGGCATTAAGGGATGTTGATTCTGGAAATTGCTAAAGTTGTTAAAATATATTGTTATATATTGTCTGGTTTCAAGATGGGCTGGGAAGCCTAATAAAAATGATAGGAGATGAGGACTGGCAAGTAAGTGGAGGTCAAATTTTGAATAGCTTGTATTTGAATGGCAGAGGAGTTTAGATTTTATCTGATGAAAAAAAACTTGATGAAGAAAATGACAACCTTTAGTAGTTTTAAAAAGATGTTGACTTCAGTTTGGAAAAGAAAAGACTGAATGAGAAAGTTTGGGAGACAAGAAGGAGCATGTTGCCAAGCTCTAGCACACACCTGTAAGCCCAGCAGCACAGGAGGCTGAGGCAGGAGAATCATGAGTTCAAAGCCAGCCTCAGTCTCTAATTAAAATACAAAGTAGGGCTGAAAATGTAGCTCAGTGGTCAAGTGCCCCTCAATTCAATCCCAGTAACCTAAAAAAAAAAAAAAAAAAAAAAAAAGGGAGCATGTAGCAGAGGACTAGAAGCATCAGTGCTTGGACTAGATGAGGGCCTTGGGAATGAAAAGTGGATGAGGGTAGAGCAGAGTGATTTGCAGAATGTAGACAAAGTAGATTGGTGATGGGTAGAATAAAAAGAATATGTAGAAGATGTATCCTAAGTGTGTTACCATATCATCCCCAAAATAGTTCAAGGGCTACCTTCCAGTCATCCTTTTCATATCACACTTATTCCTTTCATGGAATTTACAAATGTTTGTTGTTATTTTAAGCATTTCATTCAATTGTGAATCTGAAGCTTATGCATTTTATTCTTGGCTAGTATCCTTTATAATATATCCGGTCATTTTAAATTATGAGTTTTCAGTAAGCGCTTGCTTTCTTGAACTGGGTTGAGAGGCTGATGCCTGGCTTTACATTGAACTTGTAAGAAGCCAGTTAAGCTTTCTTATCAGCTTCTAACTTGGCTGCCTTGGAGTGGGTTTATGAGAGATGAAAAGCTCTGAAACCTGCTGGAACCATTAGCTCCACAGTATATAATTTAATAAATTGATTCCATTTCTTCGGATCTCTTATCTTTTCTGATATATTTAATAGTTGCTTGGAGTAAGACTGCTTATCCTGTTATATCATTCCTTAGGCTACCAGCTGTCCTTTTCTCAGGGGATTTTCATGCAAATAAGAGTCCTTTGACCTCTTCCCTTATACTAAAATCCTAGTGGGTAAAAAAGCAAAAATAGCAAGATGACATATGGGGTGCAAGAGGAAATCTGGATAATTTATCTTTCCTAGACAGAACTCAAAATTTTCCTTGGATTAAACTCACAGTATCTTCTAGAATTTAAAAATAAATGTTTTTTTAACACCCTCCCCCCTTTTTTAATTGAACGTGACTTTATAGTCCATCCTGACAAAGATTATACTTGGTTCTTAAAGAAGAGTTATAACAATGGCTTAATTCTCTAATGCCAAGTATTTAATTTCATAGTTTTTAGGATATGGTATATGAATAGATTCAAGGTACAATTTAATGTTTAACAATATTTTATATTATATATATGTCTTACATATGTGTATGTATGTGTGTGTGTGTGTGTGTGTATAATGAACTAATTTGGTGATGCATCTCTGCAAAAACTGCATGCAGATTCTGACAGTGATAATTTTGCATGACCCATATTATGCAATAAATTCTGAACACCAGGACAGATTTGTTGCTTGAAGTGACAGTATTTTTTAAGTTGAAACTTCAATAAATTTGAGTGAACATTTAGATTTTATGCATTATTGTTGAATACCCCCCCACACACACACACATACATACACCCCTACCAATTGCTTTAAACATGAAATTTATTTGGAGACTTAACTTTTTCCCCCATTAGCCTCTAAAGATAAACCTAGATAAACCTCCTCTGAATCCATCATTTTCTCAGGGTTTTCTCTCTTCTCTTATTCAGAAATTCGAATTCATTAAGCTATAATAGGTCCTGCAGTGATTATGTGCATAAACTTTGAATTAATAACTTAAGCATAGTGTTTTCACTATTGAGATTTTTAATGTCATGATGAATTATTTAAGTTTCTATATTTTCATTGATCTCTTGTCTTTGCTGAATTTATTTAAAATATTTTCAAAAGATCATTAGATTTGTCTATTTTGGCTATTTCAGTTTAATTTTCTGTTTTCTTTTTCTTGCTTAAATCTTAAGTCTCCTGGTCTATAGGAAAATGGAAACTTTATAGTCAAAATAGTTTTTATTTTTAATTTGCCATTTTGAAAGTTTTAATATTTAGCTACATTAGGTTTAATTTTTTATTTGAAAACAAGAAAAAACTTCTTTAAATACAAGGAAAATGCTACTAATCTAATATAGCATCTGTATTTTCATAGAAAATAAAGATTGGTGCAGTTTTTCTTATGAAGTTACTGTTCCTGTTCACTTGCTAATACAGATGAGATTTTAGCATTAGGAAGTTGATAAATTATCTTTCTGTTTTTTAAGAATCTGTACTAGACATGCACATTTAATCCCCATTTAAAAAATGTTCCCCCAAAACACATCATTAATCATTTAATATCAGATGTATATTCTTAATTTGTTTTACATACTTTCCCATGAGTTTGTATTTACATAATCTTAAAAGTCAGTTTAAGGGCTGGAAATATAGCTCAGTTTGGTAGAATGCTTGTCTTGCATGCACAAGGCTCTAGGTTTAATCCCCAGCACCACAAAAACAAAACAAAACAAACAAAAAAAACCCATCAGTTTAAAAAAATGATATGTGAAATCTTTCATAATCAAATAAAACTTTTTAAAAATTCCATATAGTGACTCCTGTCCTCGTCCAGCATTAGATCTGATCCCTTAAATACAGTAGGGGAAGTAGTGGAGATAGGATATTTATATGCATGTGTAGATGGGAGGGTATGCCCTTGAAGTGGCAGAAAGAAAACCGAGTTACTAGATAGTGTTAGTAGTGGCAAGTGGAAAAAGCAAAGTCCTTTCACTGCTGTCAGATGAAACCCTAGTTTGATCTATTATTATAGCACATACTCAAATCTGTTATAATTATTTATAACACATAATCATAATTACAGATTTATATTTGAGGTATACCTACTTGTCCATACTGTGACTAGCAATCCATATAATCCATATGATAATAATAAAAATAGATTGTTATAGTGCTTACTTTATACTAGAATGCTTTAAGTTTTATCTGTGTATTAATTCATTTACTTCTCACAGCCCCATGAAGTATTATTAACTTGGATACAAAAAGGTTAAATTTTTTCTGGCTTTCTTGAACACAGTAGGGGAAGTGGTAGATGTTGATTATTAATATACATGTATAAACTGGAGGGTATGTTTTAGCAAAATGGCTGAGAATTATTTAAATTTCTGAAATTGAGGATTTGGGTGTATATTTAATTTTGCTAAATCATGACGTTTTATTCCACTGTCAGATTTCATTCACAATGCAGCAAATGTGCTCAATTTAATTTTAATTTCTCTCTTTTGGTAGGGAAATACGAAAGCCACACCCGTGTACACACAGGTGAGAAGCCCTTTGAGTGTGATATTTGTCACCAGCGTTATTCGACAAAGTCTAACCTAACTGTTCACAGAAAGAAGCACAGTAATGAAACAGAATTTCATAAGAAGGAGCATAAGTGCCCTTATTGTAATAAACTTCATGCAAGCAAGAAGACTTTAGCCAAGCATGTTAAGAGGCAAGTATTATCTTGCTTCTATTATATACAATATGGTGCTTTCTAATGTAAGCATGTAGTAAACTAAAAATAGTCAACTAAAAATATCTATGAAAATGCTTATCTCTAATTCTTTCATTGCTTAATATTTTGCAGACTACAGATTAAGAAGAGCAAATATTAATTCATCCATGTTTTTTGTTTATGGTATTGAGATAAGTTTTTTTTTGATGTTGAAACAGGAATATAGTCTGTAACAGGTTTTAAGGTAGAGCATTTGATTATGTTGTTTTCTGTTTTGGGGTTGGATAAGAATGTCTTCAGAAATATGTGGTTTTAGAATTATAAGAATTTGCTTTACATATTTAATGTGTGAAAGATTGTGAGAAAATATTTAATATTGTATTGCATATTAGCTCTAAAAATAAATTTACTGAAATGTGGAGTAAAAAAGTGTAATCAGTTACTTTGCAGGTTATTTATAAATTGCTAGGGTTCCTGAATATTTTTAAAATATGGTTAAATTTTTTTTTATTTCTGCATAAACTGAGGTTTAAGAATAACTTTGTTAAAAATCATGATGATAATCTATATTCTTACCAGAGATGCCTATCACTTTAAGAAAAAAATCAGTGCCTGATTCTTGTAATTACAGTTAGTGGATTTATATGTTATATTGACTTAACTAGTATCATCTTTTCCTAATAATTTTTATTTTTCTTTGGTAGATTTCATCCTGAAAATGCACAAGAATTTATTTCCATCAAGAAGACTAAGAGTGAAAGTTGGAAATGTGATGTAAGGGTTTTTAATTTGTATTAGAAATACAAAGTACATATAATGTTGCCTTTTGGGAAAGAAAGGTGATTAGGTTTTTTTGTTTGTTTTGCAATGGAGAATCAAACCCAGGTCCTTGGGTGTGGGGGAGTTGCTCATGCTAGGCTAGATTTTAAAGTAACATAATTGAATTTATCCCACTTTTAGTATCTTTCTTTTTTGTAAAATTAGTCTAGTGGTTTTTATAAATTAATCCTGGTGAGTTAGTTTTGGGTGGTAGATCTGATTAGAAATCCTAGTTTTTATTGATACTGAAATCACTATACCAGGTATTTACAGTTGGGTATATCATCTATGACATTATTTTTGCAGAGTTGAAGTGTTGGAGTTGCTTCCCTCTGACTCCCACCCATTTGTGGTTATCTGTTGCTGCATAATAAACCACCTTAAAAATTTAGTGTACTTAAAACAACTATTTTGTTGTATCTTACCTTTTTGTGGGGCAGGAATCCAAATTTGGGGCAGAGCTTTGCCAGGTAATTCTTCTGTTTTACATGGTATCATTTGAAGTCATTCAGTTGTTTTTAGGTGATTGTTTTTAGGTGGTGATTGGACTGGTTTGGTTTGGGGCCATTTCCAAAGTGACTCAATCACCTGGTTGGCAGCTTGGTGTTTTCTGACAACTAGGATTTCAGCAGGAATGCACCAATAACCTAGAGCCTCCTCTTCTTTTTCATTAGATTACATCAACTTCCTTCTTGTATAGTATTTGGGTTCTAAGACTGATTATACTGTGTGTTTTGAGAAGCCTAGTAAGAACTACAAAGTTAGAGCCTAACCTCAGAAGTCACATATCATAACTTCCACAACAGAAATCATCATTCAAGGAGTCATACAGCCAGGGCAAATTTAAGGGGAGGGGAATTAGACTTCATTTTTTAGCGGCAAGGAATTTGTAGGAAAATTTATTCTGTTACACTCCTGAAATATTTTTTTGAGTATTTAGATGAATATGTTTAATATGTTGTATTGTTATTTTTTCTTCTTTATAACTAGGATTCAATTTATATACATAGCAAAATTCTCAGTATTCTCACCATTTCTCTGATTTCTGTTTCTAGAAATTGAATTTTGTTATTCGAATCTACATAAGATGATGTCTTCCCCTTACTAAGTTCATCATCTGTGGCTATAAAATGATGATATTGATAATTATGTCTACTTCATAGGATTATTGTGAAAATTAAATATATTTTGTGAATTAGCCTTGTGCTTTATGTTACATGTTGTTGCAACAGCCTCTCTTTCTCTTTTTCTATTTTTGATATATGTTACATTTCTTTAAGAGTTGTGTTTCTTTCTGATCACTTCAAGAGAAAAATTTTGAAATTATTTTTCTATGATTTCTTGTTCATTTTTCAAATCAAATATATGGCAGCACTGATAAAACTTTTTTATTCCCGATACATAAATTCTTTAAACTATCTATTGAAATTAAGAATTAAAATATATGTTGAATTAAGAAATTACTGTCTAGAATTAAGTAAAATTATTTTATAGCTCTATTAAACATATAAGGAGTTGAAACTCAGTTAGCTTTATAGCTGATACAAAATCATTCCTTGGAGTAATTCCTCCAAAGTTTTTTTCCTTCACATAATTTGATTGTACTTTTGGTAAGTTTTCTGTTTGTAGAAATTTCTTACTTTGAATATATATATATATATATTTTTTTTTTCTCATTATGACCTTGTATTTTAGTTTTTAATTAAGGTTTCCTTGCACTTTATATACATTCATTTAGATTTGTAAGAAATCTTTTACAAGAAGGCCACATTTGGAAGAACATATGATTTTACATTCTCAAGATAAACCTTTTAAGTGTACCTATTGTGAAGAACATTTTAAATCAAGGTTTGCACGGTTGAAGCATCAGGAAAAGTTCCATCTGGGTAAGGAAGTTTTTTTTAAAGCACCCATGGCAATTATTGATTATTATTACATCATGTTGGAGGGGACTATTGAAGTACTCTTTTTTCTTCTAAAAGTGCCTATTTTTTTAAAGTAATTATTTCCCATTATGCCCCCTGCCACCACATATGCATAACATCCCCGTTATAATCATTGCCCAACAAAGTAGTATATTTGTATAATTTATGAACATCTAAGTTTTGGTAGTTATGGAAAAAGTTGCTATGAATATCTGTGTGCAAATTTTTGTGTGAACATAAGTTTTCAGTTCTTTTGGGTAAATCCCTAGCAGCATAAGTACTGTATTGAATGGTAAGATTATACTTGGTTTGTAAGGAACCACCATCATCTCTCTTCCCAAGTGGCTGTATCATTGTACATTTCCACTAGCCATGAAAGAATTCCTGTTGCTTCACATCCTTGGTATCTGTTAGTCAGCTTTTCATTGTTGTGACAAAATATCTGGGGGGAAAAAACCCAAAGAAGGAAAATGTTATTTTGGCTTACAGTTTCAGAGGTTTTAGCCCATTTTCAGCTGGCTCCATTGTTTTAGGCCTGTGGTGAGGCAGTACATGATGGTGGAAGGGCATGGTAGAGCAAAGCTGCTCACCTCATATCGATTGGGAAACAGAGAGAGGAAGGGACCGGGGACAAGATATATCCTTCCAGGGTATACCCCCAGTGACGAGTTTCCCCCAGTGAGGGACCACCTATAGTTTCCACCACCTTCCCAAAATGCCATCAAATTAGGAATCCTTTCATGGGCTCATCCACTGAATCATGATCCGATCATATTCCAAAACCCCAATGCTAAACACTGCTGTACTGGGACCAAGCTTTCAATACATGAGCCTCTGAAGGACTTTCTAAATGGTAACTACAACAACAGAATTTAGTATTGTCAGTATTCTGAATTATGGCCATTGTAATAGGTGTTTAGTGGTATCATTGTTTTAATTTATGTTCCTAATTACTTATGATATAAAGCATCTTTTTATGTTTATTTGCTATTTGTGTATACCTTTGGTGTGATGGATGTCTTTGGCCCGATTTTTAAAATTTTTTTTTTTAAGTTGTAGATGTACACAATATCTTTAATTTATTTATTTTTATGTGGTGCCTTACATGTGCTGGGTAAGCACTCTACCACTGAGTCACATCTCTGGCCCTTTGGCCCAGTTTTTGATTGGGTCCTTTATTTTATTTATTGTTGAGTTTTGAGAGTTCTTTGTATATTTTGAATAATATATATAGCCCTTTATGAAATATTTCTTTTAAAGTGTTTCCTCCCAATCTGTGGCTTGTCTTCATTATCTTAACAGTATCTGTCACAGAAGAAATTTTTTATTTTAATAAATCCAGCTTATCAATACCTTGGTGGATTTGCCTTTGGTGTCATGTCTAAAAGCCATTGTCAAACCCACAGTCATCTAGGTTTTTGCCACTATGTCTTAGAATTTTTATAGTTTTACATTTTACATTTAGGTCTGTGATTCATTTCAGGTTCATGTTTGCAAAGACTCTAAGGCTTATGTCTAGATTAATTTTAAAAAATTTGCATATGGTAACCAGTTTTCTCAGTTGTGTAGCATTCATTTATTTGTCATATCAGTTGATCATATTTATGTGACTCTGGGCTCTTTTATGTTCTGTTTGTGTAATTGTCTTTTCATCTGCCAATACCATACTCCCTTGACTTTATAGTTAAGTCTTGAAGTAAGTTTTCTAACTTTGTTCTTCTCCTTCAATATGGTGTTGGCTATTCTGGATTTTTTTTCCCCTCTACATATATAAACAGGAGAATTTGTTGATACTTAAAGAATAATTTGCTGGGTTTTGATTGGGATTGCATTAATTCTTGGGTCAAATTGTGAAGAACTGACATCCTCACAATATCAAGTCTTCCTGTCGCTGATCATGGACTATATCTCCATTTATTTAGCTGTTCTTTGATTTTTTACATCATAAATCATGTAGATGTTTACTCATTTTGTTAGATTTTTTTACCTGTTTCATTTGGGGAGACTGTTGAATCACTATTAGTGAACTTTGGATATTAAATTAATGAAAGAAAGTTATACTGATTTGGAGGAGTACTGTATATGCTACAGTTCCCACACATTAGTAAATGTGATGGTTTTTATTTTGGTAGCAAATGTGTTCAAGGTCATAAACAACTTTGTGGGTTTTTTTGTACCATGGATTGTACCCAGCCACTGAGTCACATCCCTAGCCCTTTTTATTTTTTATTTTGAAACAGGGTCTCATTAAGTTGCTTAGGGCCTCACCAATTTGCTCAAATTGTCTTTGATCCCCCAGCTTCAACCTCCCGAGCTGCTGAATTACAGTTACATGCCACTGTGCCTGGCAATAATTCATTCTTTGATTATTGAATAGGTTGGGGTGAAGCATTTTTATTGTATAAAACACTCATTTTTCAAGGAATAGTGTAAACTTAGCATATGTGAAATGAAATACTGTACTTGATGAATTTTTTTTTGCCTTATGCCATGGCCAAGGTGGAGACCATGGTCTAGATGGTGGTATAGTTTGATAAATTTTTGATAGTTAATCCCAAAAACAAATTATTGTCATCCCAGGGGGAGGCCTTTATCCTATTCTATTCAATGTTTTTACTAACATAAGTAAGAATTCTTTACAGTAAATAAAAACAATGCAGGTAAATAGTTTTACATATGGCATAAAGCTGGCAGGGGTACTTAATATACCTAAAAATAAAAATATATTAAAAAATAAAGTTGGTTGTAGTGGCACATAACTGTAATTCCAACTACTCAAGAGACTGAGGTAGGAGGATTGCAAGTTCAAGTTCAGCATAGGCAATTTAGTATGATATCCTGTATTTTTCAAAATAATTTTTTTTTTTTTTAATAAAAGGGCTGGGATATAATTCAGTGCCACAGTACTTGTCTGGCATGTACAAGGTCTGATACTGAAAAGAAAAAATTCTGGATGTTATGAAATAGGTCAAAACAAATAAGATTAGGAATAAATACAAAATGGTAGACTCATGGGAATGATCTTTTACTCATTGAGTCTTGAAAAAACATAACGTGGTGGTACGTGATCCAAATTCCTCATATTATAGATGGGCTTTTTAGGCAAAGGCACAGTGTAAACAAATAGACTGACAAAAATCAGTATAGTGTTAAACTATGTTAATAAATGTGTTTTTCAGAATTAGGATATTAATAGTATAAATGGTTTTGGATATTGACAAATATAGAGAAGGGTAGTTTTGGTGATATAGGATCTTAAAGTCACGTCATTAAAAAAACTGTTGAAGTACCTGAAATACTTTATCTTGAGAAAGAGAATCTTCCTCTCTCTTCAGATACTTTCAAGGGTATATCATACAATAAGGCATACTTAATCTTTGTGATTTTAGTACACAAAGCTGGTTTATACAGAATTCTTTTTCTATCCTAACCCTCTCCAAGTTGCCTTTGCTAAATTGTTCTTTAATAGTATTTCATCTGAGAAATTCTAAGGAATCATCATATGGAAATAGTTTTTGTAGTTACTAAATCTGTAGTTGGAGACATGTTCATAATTAGAAGTTGTATGTGAAAAACTCTTTTATACTTTAGTACCAGGAAAAATAGTTTTCTCTCTTTTTGAAATGAAAAACAATTATTAATATTTTTGTAGAAACATCCTAGCAAAACTTAGTAAATTGTATAACCAATATATTTGCTTCTGCCTCTTTTTCCTGTTCCTGATTATTACAACATTTATTAAATAAATGACTTAGTAAGTAAGTAAACATTTTAAGTACTTTGGGTGGAAATTCTAAGATACAAGTTTAGTTTTACTACCAGTTATTTATTAAGTACTAGAACTTACAAATTAAAGTAATTGTTTTATGATAATTACTTTCTCATCAATGAAAGCATCCTAGTACATAAGCATATGTCAAACTGGGCAGATGTTAATGTTGTTTACAGAAATTCCTATAAAGAGATTGAACTAGAAAAATTTTCAAGCTTATTGAAAGGTTACTTTTTTTCTTTTTCTTTCTTTTTTTCTTTTTTAGTTGTTGATAGACCTTTATTTTATTTATTTATACATGGTGCTGAGAATCGAACTCAGTGCCTCACACATGCCAGGCAAGTGAGCCACAGCTCCAACCCAAAAGGTTATTTTTCTGTCACGTTTCAGCATATATTTAGGAGAGGTATTCCAGTTTACGAAGTAGTAAGGTTTAGCTAACCTGCTAACTAAAGTTCACTGAGAAAAATATCCAAGGGAAGTACATTGTAATAAATGGATAGCCAAACAATTAAATTAATCACTATGTTATAACACTGTGCTCAAACAAATATTTTACATATGGTTAGTTAGTTCATATGATTTTTTTTTGAGAGAGAGAGAGAGAGAATTTTAATATTTATTTATTTTTTTTAGTTCTCAGTGGACACAACATCTTTGTTTGTATGTGGTGCTGAAGATCGAACCCGGGCCACATGCATGCCAGGCGAGCGCGCTACGGCCTGAGCCACATCCCCAGCCCCAGTTCATATGATTTTTAATAAGAGTTGACATTCATTAGGAGAAAAATGTTAACCCATTTTGTCCCAAGATTTCAATTTTATAGGTGTAGGACACCTATAAGAATTTAAACTTATCAACGAATATACCACTTAAGGTAACTTTGAAATAATATTTGAGTAATATGTTCATAGAATTGAAAACTTGGGACTTAAGGGGTAATAGGCGTGGCATGATGTGGAAGTGAAGTACCAGATTTCAAAGTCAATATGCAGCTTTTTTGAGTTGTAACTCTTGTGTTTCTTTTCACATTCTTTTTAAAAATACTTTATTTTAGTTGTAGTTGGACATAATACCTTTATTTTATTTTTATGTAGTGCTGAGGATCGAACCCAGTGCCCTGCATGTGCTAGGTGAGCGCTCTACTGCTGAGCCACAACCCCAGCCCCCGCTTTTCACATTCTTTATCTTCCTTTGAACTTGCCATTGAGTGGAACTTATTCTCTCCAGTTGAATATTTGATAAAATCATGGTGAAATTTGGAATCCAGCAAAGGTCAATATTACTATGGCAAATTTGGGTTTAATTTTGTAGGACTAAATAGAAATGTACCACAACATTTTAAGTCTACTTAGTATCACTAAAAACTTGTTATTAGGAATAGCAATGTATTTCCAAATTGTGAACCCTCCAAAAAAAAAGTTTTTTATCTTTTCAAAGTTTTTTATTACCTACTTTTCACAGATATTTAGTAGGTGGCATTTTCATTTGGTTCAGCTTGATTTCAAATTAGGAACTGGCCATTTTAATTTATTAATACATTAGTTCATTCAGCATTAATTATGTCTATTACTTAACAAACCCTCTACTTGATTCTAGGACTGTGGAAATGATTGTCACTTGCTTTCCAGGAATAACAATCTAAAAAAGAAGAAGAAAAAAACTATGAACCAATAAGTGTAACATATTATAACATATGCACTGATAGTGGTAGGCATAAATGTATAGCACACCTACTAAATTTAACTTAGTATCTCTCTTTGAATGCATACTATTCTTTCTTTTTCTTTCTTTTTTTTAAGGTCCTTTTCCATGTGATATATGTGGACGTCAGTTCAATGACACTGGAAATTTGAAACGCCACATAGAATGTACTCATGGTGGAAAAAGAAAATGGACTTGCTTTATTTGTGGAAAATCAGTACGAGAAAGGTGAAGATTTATCTGTATACACAGACAAATTTTAGCACTTTTATGTAAAAAATAATTATTATGAATTTGGCTTATGAAGTGTAGAGTAACTCAAGACACAAAATACCTGAATACTGCTTTAGTTTAAAATATAAAGAAAAAAGAAGAAATTATATGAAATATTGTAGCTAATGATTTGGAGCTAGGATTTGCAGGTTTAGATGATTGATTTAACTTACATTTCATTTGTTTTTGAAATCCCACTAAAATATATTAAAGGCATTATGTTTGCTTTTTAAAGACACTAAGCTACAAAGAGAAGAGAAAGATAACATGGCAACTCAGGTTTGAAAGCTATATAGCTGGTGAATCACTTGTAACTGACTTAGTACATCTAAGAAAAGACAAATCCCAAAGGACCATGGGAAATGGAAAAAGCCTAGTTTGTCACAGAATCCACACAAGGTATAGGAACTAGCAGTATTGAGTACCACGGGAACTCTAGTGAAGGAGAGACAGATCAAAAGCACTAGAGTAAATACTTTGAAAGTTTTTGAAGTTAGATCATTAGATTCTTTTCCATAGACCCAATGTGCCATTTCTGCTGGGCATCAGCCCTTTTCCCAAAAGAGGATTGCAGGACTAGAATATGCTACAATGTTATATGATTAAATGCCTTGTGAATGTTGAAAGGAGTAACCCCTAGGGATTCTTCTGCTAATATCTTGTCCCTATCACTGAATCATGAGTCAAAGATTATAAGATGTAGAGGAAAACCTTTAACATGGAAAATAGATTACAGCACAAACAGAGGGGGTGGGAAAAGGACTGTAAGGAAACAGATTATGAAGAAAGAAGAAAACTTTTTTTTTTTTTAAGTAAACAATTACTAATTGTTTCCCTAGTTGAAGATTCAGAATCCATTATATAAGGGTAGGATACTGTAGGAAAGGATCACTTAATAAATCTCCTAGAAATTCAAAGCACGATGGTCAGAGTATAGATATCAATTGGAGAGCTAAAGGATAAATAGTGAAGGAAAAAAGGTACAAAAATATAAAAAATAAAGATGAGAACATTAGAGGATAAGGGAAATCTAGCATCTGAATAGGAATTTCAGAAAGAATAGAAATAACTTGGAGGGCTGGAAATTTATTTTTAATAATGCAAGATTATATCCTGAACTGAAGAATATCAATTGCCAGATAGAAATGATTCAGCAGATGCTTAGGTCATTAGATGAAAACATACATCACTGATATTTCAGAGCACCAGAGACAAAGAGAAACTTTTTATATGCTTTTCGTTGGGTAGGGTCACATACATTGAATAGAATTACTTGGACTTTTCTCAACAGCAACACTAGAAGAAAGATGATGTAATAGTACTTTGAAAATTTGGAAAAAAAAATAATCCCAACCTACAGTTCTTAAAAGAAAACATTTGCATCTGAGAATAGAATTTGACACGTTTTCATGGTGTTAAAAAAATAGCTTTTAATGTCCTATTTCTCATGAACTAATACAGAGTGTGTACTACCAAAATGCAAGAATAATCTCACAAAGGGGAAGACAAGGGCTACAGGAAAACAAATTTCTAACATACGAGTCAAGCAAAGGGCATTGACTGAAGGATAGTACATGAAAATACCAAAATGTCAGAGTGACATATGCAATGTGTAGTCCATATTGGTATTAGTGTGGTCTAAGACTTGTTGAGGGTTGTCATTGGTTAGATTACTTGCTAGCATTTTTATCTTTTAACTAGGAGAACAGAATACTAGAGGAGGTCTGGTTTCTTGCCTCTATTCACTCTCTTTAAAACTTCTGTATGCTAATGTTAATTAAGGATATTTAATTTCTTCCACAGAAATGTTATCTTGGGGCTATCCTCAGAATAAAACAACAACAAAAAGGGAATAATTATTTCTGAGGAGGGAGTAAAAAATGAGATTAAGGAGAAGCTTTAAGTCTTAATCTGCACATGTACTTAATGCTATTTTAAACAGTACATATAAATTTTATACACTCTTCAGGATGTGAAAGTTTCATAGTCTAAAGCAGTGAGAAATGTCATTTTCTTAAAACAATAGATGGATATGATGGAGGTATAGTAAAATCATTATAGTACATTATATAAAATCATTTATAGATAGAAAAAATATAGACTATTATTTGGGCATAAATTAATTTTTCTACTAATAGTATTTCTGTAAAAATAAAAAGTAAGTCAAAAGAAAAACAAAGATAATTCTTCTATCTTTTTACTATAACTACTTAGAAGGTAGGGGTCTGATTATTTTGGGGGGGTATTTTCCTCAGTGCTGGAACTGTTACTTGTCAAGTGTTGGTGGTCCTTGTAGAAGTGCACCATCTGCTGGTGGAGCTTGACTTTCATTTCATATTAAGCCTTTTAATGAGACTGAAATTAAAAAACAAACTACTATTGACAGCTAAAAGCCTGCAAGTCTCACTTGCTTTTCATTTCCTTTCCTCTTGTAAATAACATGTCCATGTTTACTTAGCACATTAGTATGTGGGAAAATTCTGAATGTTAGAATTTCAGGGACTGCTGGTTGTGGTTTACTTGGAGCTGTAATGGTTACACACTAGCCCATCCAGGTCAGTGGGACTGGAAGACTTAGAAAGAGCAAAAATTATATCCTTTATATAGGTTCTTTTTATACATCACCACCTGAAAGTCAGTAACACCTGTATTGTTTTCTTTGCCTTGAAACATCTAACAAGTAATGAGCACACATTTGGAAGGAAAAACTGATAAACTGAATTCCTTAAATATTTTCAACCTTCTGTACTAAAATCCACATAAGTTTTACCCAATTCAGTAGTGATAATTGAGCATTTTTTACTTACACTTCTTCAAAGTGTGCTTAAGTTGTACAGTTAAATCTGTAAGCAACCAATAACAAAGAATGCCACAATTAGTGTTTTTAATTTATTTTTAATGAGAAAGACATAACAAGCATATTTGTATACTGCTGTTCAGTAGGGAGTAAAAATATTGTAGGAAAAAGAATTGCTATAATATCTCTGGCTTTGTATACCATTCTATTAATCTTTCTGGAAATTTGTAGTATATACATGGGTATGTAATAAAACTTTAAATTTATGTATTTTTAACACAGAACTACTTTGAAAGAACATTTGAGAATCCATAGTGGAGAAAAGCCTCATCTTTGTAGTATTTGTGGACAAAGTTTTCGTCATGGAAGCTCATACAGGTAAGTAAAGTTATTTTTCCCTATGTGAGGTAAGATACAATTACATCTCCATTTTATTTATTTCTTATAATGTTTTTTGTTGAATATTTCTAAACATATGTAAAATTGTATAAAAAGCTTTCTGTTCTCTACAATTTTTAATATTTATTTGCATTTTAAAGGATTTATAAAGAATATTATTAAATGTTTCCTCATTGCCAAATTTACTAAAGGTTTTACTAAGTTATTATTTTAATATCTATTTATTTTTCCTTGAATGAGAATTTATTTGGAACCTTTTTGTTTCAAATTTGGTGTTGTTTGTTTGTTTGTTTGTTTGTTTTTGCTTATGTTTCTAAGGATCCAATCCAGGGCCTTGAGCATGCTAGGCAAATGCTATATCATTGAGTTACGTTCCCAGCTCTATTTCTTCATTCTTCATTATACAAGAATATCTTTAGTATAAAAACATGGCAAGTTTAAAACTCTAGAATTCTCAATTTTATGAATGAATCTCTGACCACATTTGAAGTTTATGAAAATGTTTTTCTAGATATATAACTGCTTTTTGGAAATGCTTGTATCATTTTAATTTTATGAATAGTTTCTAGAATTTTAGTCATAAGGCTTTAGTGTTTACACTTTCATTTATTATTTTCCTCTTAAATTTAGACAGATTTTTTTCCTTTAGATGCAATCCAGTTAGATTACTGATTTTAGTTATGGTAGAATCAACACTTATTTTGGCAACTTGAATGAGAAAGCTCTTCATTTTACTAGGAGATATATATGTATATGTATATACATACATATATATATATATATATATATATATATATATATATATAAAATATGTATATATATATGTGTATACTGTATATGTGACAAAAGATAAGAGTGTGTGTGTGTGTATATATATATATACACACACATTATATGTATATATAATAGATTGTAGGGATAAAATTAAATATACATTATTATATATACATTATATGTATATATAATAGATTGTAGGGATAAAATTAAATCAATTTTAATAATCGAAACCTTTATAATCTGTGTTTGAATGACTATAAAAGGAGTTCCATTTTCCTCAACTAGTGCAAAGAGTGGTAAAGTATAATTTTCATAATGTTGAGTTTTTTTATAATACAATAAATTCTGAACTATCAATTTATAAGTGGTATCACTTGTCTTCTGGAATAGTACTAATCTTCAGTTATTTGCTGTGTTATTTGCTATTATTATTATCATGTGTTTAGTCACTTGTACAGTTATTCCATTTGTCTGATTGTATTCTTGTAATATTCCTCCTTTCGATGTTTCTGAGACTTGGCCAGTCAGATAACAACCCCAGATATTTGGTAGATTCATGAAATAGATTTAAGATCTAACATGTTGGGAAGAAATATTATCCCAAAGTGGTTTAAGCATGTGCAGATGTTAAAATGCTTTTTTGGAAGTGGTGAATAGAACCCTGGGACCAATGAACAGAAGACTGAGAAAGTCTCTGAAAGTCACAGATAAAAGACAAATAGTACCTGAAGGAGGTTGGGTAGACAGCCCATTTTTCATTATTTATTCATTTTCAAGTATTTGTCATCTGTTTCAGTGGTCTGCACTTTTTTTTCTTTATAGGCTTCACTTACGAGTACATCATGATGACAAAAGATATGAGTGTGATGAATGTGGAAAAACATTTATTCGTCATGACCACCTTACAAAGCACAAAAAAATACATTCAGGTAGGCTATATTTTGTTTTTCTATTTTCAGAATTTTTTAATACCTAAAAAGAACATCATAATACATCATGTTTACATTAGCTGTAGTTTTAATAATTAGGTGTATATTGATTACTCCTTTTTAATGCTGATTCTAAAAACCTTTCTGAAAGAAGCATCTAAAAGAGAAGTAATTTTATGACATTCCCTGAAATTTTAATCATATATTTGGTCACCCTTTGTGACTACAAAGTATAGTTTAAAATTTAATTTTAAACAAATTCTCAAAAAATTTGAATTTGCATATTATGGTGATATGTGGAATTATTGCTATTGTCACATCCCTAACGGAAGAAACTGTGATAATATTTCCCACTTTGATTGTATTTGAGAAATAGTTAGCAAAATTTTGGTGTTTTAAAGGAAAATGATTGTAATTGTTTATGTTATAGTAAATTTTGAAAGCATCTTTGGAAAAGAGTATTTTAATAATCCTGATCAATTTCAGATCTTTATACTGTATTTATAATTTTTACATTCTGGAGATTTCTTTCATATTTTCCTCTTAGATTGATGTTCAGGAAGTTCTAAGAGAGTCAACTATGTGAGCACAATAATGGGAAAGAGCCATCTCTAAGAGCACAGTAGAACAGGTGATTATTCTAATAAGCATAATTTAAAATATAAAGTATATAACAAATAATAGTTATTTTCTTAAATCATATTAGTGAGGCAGATTGCAGTTATTTTCAATTTCTTGTAATTTTTAGTTTTTTATAGTTTTTTACTATTGGGGATTGAACCAGGGCACTTGACCACAGAGCTGCATCCCCAGCCCTTTTTTGTATTTTTATTTATAAACAGGTTCTTGCTGAGTTGCTTAGTGCCTTGCTTTTGCTAAGGCTGGCTTTGAACTCAAGAGCCTCCTGCCTCATCTTCCCTAGCCACTGGATTACAGATGTGCGCTACCTCACCCAACTGAGATAGTGATTTTTAAAGACCAAGTATTTGTAGCTAAATGTAAAAATAGGAAATCACCTAGGATTTTTCATTACATTTGCATTTTGACTCATTGCAAAAGTAAGAAATCCCATAGATGAAAATCTTTCAAAAGCAAAGTACAAAGATCTGAAAATGTTCAGGTCCTTTTTATAAATAGTAAAACAGCCTCTTTTCAATGTAATGTATGTTCATTTGAGGTGTTCACATCTAGACATATATATATATATATATATGTATATATATATATATATATATATACACATATATATATATATAAACAACTAAAAAATATCCTGGGTTTTAAAGTAATTTCATTTATTTTGCTCTTTTACATTGAAAGGTAAGATTTGAAATCTACAGCAGAAGGCTATTAATTTCTTTTCCAAGTGGATAAAGGATTTACATTCGTGAAATTAAATATAGATTCCCTTAGGAAAGATGTTTAAGAAAGGAATATAAAGGAAATAGCCCAGAATAATAGGTGGTTTTACTTTCTTGGTTTATTTCCTAACATGTGATCTTATTGTTTGGTCATTTATTTATTGGGGGGGGGGGGACAAACTGAAATGTATACTATAATCAAAGTATTTGGAACCTATTTTTAGGTGAAAAGGCTCATCAGTGTGAAGAATGTGGAAAATGTTTTGGTCGTAGGGATCATCTCACTGTTCATTACAAAAGTGTGCACCTTGGTGAGAAAGTGTGGCAAAAGTGAGTGAAAAAGTAAAATTTTTCATAATTACTACATAGGCTGAGTCTTGATTGAGGAAGAGTTAGAGCTTTTTGTTTAATTAGGGATAGGTTAATCAGCTGTTTTTTTTTTTCTAGTTTATCGTAGCTTCTTTATAGATCTTAAAAAATTGAGCAAGGCATATTTTTTCCTACTTATTTTCACTGAATTGAAGGAGTAAGAGGGGGTAGACATAGACTTTGACTTAAATAATACTCTTTTGCAAATATCTTAGTCCTCACAATTAAATTTTACATTTGAGATTATTTAACTCAAAAATACTCTTAGGCACTATAGTATGCTGCTCACTAAGTTAACTTTTGGATAATTTATAGTTTTATGTCTATGATAAAAATGAGGGGCAAGTATTTCATTCCTTGAAATTTATTTGATTTATAAGTGCAAATATCAAATATTTATTAAGAAGTGAAATGATGAGAGCATTGTCAACTTTTTGATGAATGTGAATTTTGAGATTGCTGCAGTTTCTAATCAGCCTCAGTATTTGTTTCTTTAATGTTTTAATTTATATAAAGTGAAATTTTCTCTTTTTAGAGAATAGTTCTGTAAGTCATATAATCACTACCATCAGAATACAGACTATTTCCATAACCTCAGAATTTATACCCTTTGTACTCAGTTGCTCTTCCCTTTAGCCCACTATTGATCTGTTTTTGTCCTATTAATTTTTTCTTGTATATTTAAATAGCTGATATTAAAAAGTGATTTAAAATAGTTGAAAATCTGAAGGCTTCTTTTTATGGATTTTTGAATATAACTGGAGGAATAAGAACCAGCAACAAGCTCCATACTTAAAAGTATCCATGTTTCTGTAGAGTTCTATGCTTTATTCATTTGATAATTATATGTACAGTTATAAAATTAAAACTTATTTTCATTATTATTAAAAATTACATTGAAAAATGCAAACATTTTTATTTTCTTAGATATAAAGCAACTTTTCATCAATGTGATGTTTGTAAGAAAATTTTTAAAGGAAAATCAAGTCTGGAAATGCATTTTCGGACACATTCAGGTAAGACTTAATGGGTACTTCATATATACTTTGGTGAGGTTATTCCAGGAGTAAAATATGCCTTTATTTGTTCTTGGTTAAATCATTTTCCTCATTAAGATGTCTACTCATTATATTGGAGTTTATGTGAATAAGCAATATTGTGGTCTTCTAGTCTGTATTCTAAAAGCTTCAGTACTTTTGAATATCATTATTTAGAATTTGGAAAATTATTCTCCTATGTGGCTTATTCTCATCCATACATGTTTTGCTTATGTAATCCTCAGAGTAGTGATTATATATTTACTTCAACAGTTGTCTTGTTGAAACAGTAATACATTAGTTAAAATTGGCATAAACTGATAGAAATCTGGGATTGGATTTTAGCCTTGGTTCATATTTTTAAGTTCAAGGTAAATTGTCTTTATAAGATCTTTGTGCTGTGTGTAGCATATAAAGTGTACAAATCTTAATGGACAGATCAATGCGTTTTTATAATTAACATGTCAATGTAGCCACCCCTCAGATCAACATGTAGAATACTGCCAGGACCCCAGAGGCATCTTCCCTGTCCCCTCCTTGCAGAGATAATGACTATGTTGACTTATATCAATAAAAATCAGTTGTGTCTGTTTGACCCTCATATAAATGGAATTACATAATAAGAACATTTTTTTTTTCAAGATCTGGCTTTCACTCAAAAGTATGTCTGTGGGATACTTTTATGAGAGGTTTATTTTTATTCTCATATTAATATACCCTACTTTATTTTGTCCATTCTACTGTGAAGGAAGCATTGCTTAGATCTTTGAATAGTCTTGTCCATATTTTTGCATAAACATGCAAAAAATTAATTATTCTGGTATTATACCTGACCCTGCAATTCCTGGCAACAAGGATAGACATTACTAAACAGGTTTTTAAGACAGTTGTGTCCATTTGTACTACCACTAGCAGTGTAAGAATTCTAGTTGCTCCACATTTTCACCAACGTTTCATATTTTGTGTTAGTTCACCTGATGGATATGTAGTACTATTTGAAAGTAGCCTTTATTTGCATTTTTGTGATGAGTAGTGATATTCAAACTTCCCCATATTTTATATACTTGCTGGCCATTTGGGCATCCACTATTATAATTAATTCTTCTCATTTTCTTAAATCTTTTTTTAAATTCATTTGTAAGAGTTCTTTCTATATTAGTTGTATTAGCCCGTTGCTGATTGTATATATTGTAGATATCTTATTCTACTCTATGACTTATCTTTTCACTTTAGTAATGGTATCTTTCTTTTTTTTTGAAAAAAAAAAAAAGAAAGATATCTCACAGACATACTTTTGAGTGAAAGCCAGATCTTTTTTTTTTTTTGAAAAAAAATTTTTTTTTCAGTTGTCTGTAGACTTTTATTTTTTTTATTTATTTTTATTGGTGCTGAAGTTCGAACCCAATGCCTCATACCTGCCAAGCAACCACTCTACCACTGAGCTACAAACCCATCCCTGGTAATGGTATTTTTCAATGAACAAAGATTCTGAATTTTAAAGACATCATGTATCTTTTCAGAATTTTTTATATTTATGTTCTTTTCTATTTAAAGAAACTTTTTTTTATAATATGACTTATTTTATTTATTTTTTAAATTATATATGACAGTGGAATGCATTACAATTCTTATTACACATATAGAGCACAATTTTTCATATTTCTGGTTGTATACAAAGTGTATTCACACCAATTTGTGTCTTTATACATGTACTTTTTAAAAAAATTTTTTTAATTTTTATTTTTCCCTTAGTTGTTGATAGATCTTTATTTTATTTATTTATATATAGTGCTGAGAATCGAACCCAGTGCCTCACACATACAAGGCAAGTGTGCTACCACTGAGCCATAGTCCCAGCCCTATACTTATACTTTTGATAATAATGATCATCACATTCCACCATCATTTATAACCCCGTACACCTTCTCTTCCCCTCCAACCCCTCTCCCTATCTAGAGTTCGTCCGTTCCTCCCATGCTCCCTCTCCCTATCCCACTATGAATCAACCTCCTTATAGCAAAGAAAACATCAGCTTTTGCTTTTGGAGATTGGCCAACTTCACTTAGCATTATCTTCTTTAACCTAAACCATTTACCTGCAAATGCCATGATTTTATTCTCTTTTATTGCTAAGTAATATTCTATCATGTATATATGCCACATTTTTTTTATCCATTAATCTATTGAAGGGCATCTAGGTTTGTTCCATAGTTTAGCTATTGTGAATTATGCTGCTATAAACATTGATGTGACTGTGTCCCTGTAGTATGCTGTTTTTAAGTTCTTTGGTACAGACTGAGGAGAGGGATAGCTGGGTTAAATGGTGGTTCCATTCTTAATTTTCCAAGAAATCTCTGTACTGCTTTCCATATTGGCTGCACCAATTTGCAGTCCCACCAGGAGTGTATGAATGTACCTTTTTCTCCACATCCTAGCCAACACTTATTGGTGTTTGTTTTCATAAAAGCTACCATTCTGACTGGAGTGAGATGAAATCTTAGAGTGGTTTTGACTTGCATTTCTCTAGTTGCTAGTGATGATGAACATTTTTTTCATATATTTGTTGGTTGATTGTATATCATCTTCTGAGGAAGTGTCTCTTCAGGTCCTTGGCCCATTTATTATTGGGTTATTTGTTGTTTTTTTTTTTTTTTTGGTAGTTAGCTTTTTGAGTTCTTTATATACCTAGAGATTAGTGCTCTATCTGATGCATGAAGGGTAAAGATTTGCTACCAAGATGTAGGCTCTCTATTCACCTCACAGATTGTTTCTTTTGCTGAGAAGAAACTTTTTAGTTTGAGTCCACCCCATTTATTGATTCTAGATTTTAATTCTTGTGCCATAGGAGTCTTATTAAAGAAGTTGGGACCTAAGCTCACATGATGGAGATTAGGGCCTACTTTTTCTTCTTTTAGACACAGGGTCTCTGGTTTTATTCCTAAGTCCTTGATCCATTTTGAGTTGAGTTTCATGCATGGTAAGAGATAGGGGTTTAATTTCATTTTGTTGCATATGGATTTCCAGTTTTCCCAGCACCATTTGTTGAAGAGGCTACCTTTTCTCCAGTGCATATTTTTGGCAACTTTGTCTAATATAAGATAATTGTACTTTTGTGGGTTAGTCTCTATGTTCTGTACCATTGGTCTACCAGTTTGTTTTGGTGCCAATACCATGTTGTTTTTGTTACTATTGCTCTGTAGTATAGTTTAAGGTCTGGTATAGTGATGCCACCTGCTTCACTCTTCTTGCTAAGGATTGCTTTAGCTATTCTGGATCTCTTATTTTTCCAGATGAATTTCATGATTGCTTTTTTTATTTCTATGAGGAATGTCATTGGGATTTTGATCGGAATTGCATTTAATCTGTATATTGCTTTTTGAAGTATGGTCATTTTGATAATATTAATTTTGCCTATCCAAGAGCAAGGTAGATCTTTCCATATTCTAAGGTCTTCTTTGACTTCTTTCTTTAGGGTTCTATAGTTTTCATTGTATAGATCTTTTATCTCTTTCATTAAGTTGATTCCCAAGTATTTTATTCTTTTTGAGGCTATTGTAAATTGGGTAGTTTTCTACATTTCCATTTCTAAGGATTTATCACTGATATACAGAAATGCCTTTGATTTATGGGGTTTGATTTTATATCCTGCTACTTTGCTGAATTCATTTACTAGTTCTAGAAGTTTTCTGGTGGAACTTTTAGGGTCTTCTAGTTATAGAATCATATCATCAGCAAATAGTGGCAATTTGAGTACTTTTCCTATGTGTTATCTCTTTAATTTCTTTCACCTAGTTGCTCTTGGCCAGTGTTTCAAGAACTATGTTAAATAGAAATGGTGAAAGAGGGCATCCCTGTGTTGTTCCAGTTTTTAGAGGGAATGCCTTCAATTTTTCTCCATTTCAAATGATATTGGCCTGGGGTTTAGCAAAGATAACCTTTATGATGTTGAGATATGTTCCTGTTATCCCTAATTTTTCTAGTGTTTTGAACATAAAGGGGTACTGTATTTCATCAAATGCTTTTTCTGCATCTTTTGAGATGATCTTATAATTCTTTTCTTTAAGTCTATTGATGTGATGAATTAAATTTATTGATTTCCATATGTTGAACCAACCTTGCATTCCTGGGATGAATCTCACTTGATTGTGGTGCATGATCTTTTTGATATGTTTTTATATTCGATTTGCCAGAATTTTATTGAGAATTTTTACATCTATGTTCATTAGAGATATTGATCTGAAGTTTTCTTTCTTTGATGTGTCTTTGCCTGGTTTTGGAATCAAGGTGATATTTGCCTCATAGAATGAGTTTGGAAGTGCTCTCTCTTTTTCTATTTCCTGAAATAAATTGAAGAGTATTGGTATTAGTTCTTCTTTAAAGATCTTGTAGAACTCGGCTGTGTATCCATCCAGCCCTGGGTTTTTCTTGGTTTTTTAGACTTTTGATGGCATCTGCTATTTTGTCACTTGAAATTGATTATCCTGATTCAATTTAGGCAAATTATATGACTCTAGAAATTTGTAGATGCCTTCGATATTTTCTATTTTATTGGAGTACAAGTTTTCAAAATAATTTCTAATTATCTTCTGTATTTCTGTATTGTCTGTTGTGATATTTTCTTTTTCATCACGTATGTTAGTGATTTAGTTTTCTCCTTCTCTTTGTTAGCATGGCTGAGGGTCTATCAATTTTATTTATTTTTTCGAAGAACCAACTTTTTGTTCTGTCAATTTTTTCAGTCATTTCTTTTGTTTCAGTTTCATTGATTTCAACTCTGATTTTAATTATTTCCTGTCTTTTGCTGCTTTTGGTGTTGATTTGTTCTTTTTTTCTTAGGGCTTTGAGATGTAATGTTAAGTCATTTATTCATTGACTTTTTCTTCTTTTAAAAAGAGGAATGAACTCCATGCAATGAACTTTTCTCTTAGAACTGCTTTCATCATGTCCCAGAGATTTCAATATGTTGTATCTGTATTGTCATTCACCTCTAAATTTTTTTTTAATCTCCTCCTTGATGTCTTCTGCAACCCATTGTTCATTCAGTAGCATATTATTTAGTCTCCAGGTGTTGGAGTGGCTTTTATTTCTTATTTTATCATTGATTTCTAATTTCATTCCATTATGATCTGATAGAATGCAGGGTAGTATCTCTACTTTTTTATATTTGCTAAGAGTTGCTTTGTGGCATAGTATGTGATCTATTTTAGAGAAGGATCCATGTGCTGCTGAGAAGAAAGTGTATTCACTCGTTTGAAGAATGAAATATTCTATATATGTCAGTTAAATCTAAGTTATTGGTTGTATTATTGAGTTCTGTAGTTTCTTTGTTCAGCTTTTGTTTGGAAGATTTATCTAATGATGAAAGAGGTGTGTTAAAGTCACCAAAATTATTGTGTTGTGGTCTATTTGACTCTTGAACTTGAGAAGAATTTGTTTGATGAATGTAGATGCTCCATTGTTTGGGGCATATATATTTATAATTGTTAAGTCTTGTTGGTGTATGGTTCCCTTGAGCAGTATGTAGTGTCCTTCTTTATCCTTTTTGATTGACTTTAGTTTGAAGTCTACTTTATTTGATATGAGGATGGAAATCCCTGCTTGCTTCTCCAGTCCATGTGAGTTGTATGATTTTTCCCAACCCTTCACCTTCAGTCTGTGGATGTCTTTTTCTATGAGATGAATCTCTTGGAGCTAGCATATTGTTGTTTTTTGTTTGTTTGTTTGTTTGTTTTTTTGTTTTGTTTTGTTTTTAATCCAATCTGCTCGTCTATGTCTTTTGATTGGTGAGTTTAGGCCATTAACATTCAGTATTATTGAGACATGATTTGTATTCCCAGCCATTTTTATTTGTTTTTGTCATTTAAGTTTACTAGGTTTCTCTTGTGATTAGATTTTCCTTTAGTGTCCTTCCCTCTGCTGATTTTCATCATTGTTTTTCATTTCCTCTTCTTGGAATATTTTGCTGAGGATGTTCTAGAGTACAGGCTTTCTAGTTGTAAATTCTTTTAACTTTTGTTTATCACAGAAGGTTTTTATTTCATCATCAAATCTAAAGCTTAGTTTTGCTGGATATAAGATTCTTGGTTGGCATTCATTTTCTTTCAGAGCTTGGTATATGTTGTTCCATGATCTCCTGGCTTTGAGGGTCTGGGTTGAAAAATCTGCTGAGATATGAATTGGTCTCCCCCTATACGTGATCTGATTCCTCTCTCTTACAGCTTTTAAGATTCTATCCTTATTCTGTATGCTAGGCATTTTCATTATAATGTGCCTTGGTGTAGATCTGTTTTAATTTTGTACATTTGGTGTCCTGTAAGCCTCTTGTATTTGGTTTTCCAGTTCATTCTTCATGCTTGGGAAATTTTCTGATATTATCTCATTGAAGAGATTGTGCGTTCCTTTGATTTGAAACTCTGTGCTTTCCTCTATCCCAGTAACTCTGAGTTTTGTTTTTTTGATGCTATCCCATAATTCTTAGATATTCTGATCAACTTTATTTTCCAGGTTATATACTTTGTCTTCATTATCTGACATTCTTTTTTCCAAGTGATGTAGTCTATTGTTTATGCTTTCTATTGAGTTTTTTTATTTGATTTATTGTATCCTTCATTTTAAGGATTTCTGACTGGTTTTCTTTCAGAGTCTCTCTCTTTGGAAGTAATCTTTTGCTACCTGTATTTGCTCTCTTATTCATTGTTTGAGTAATCAATTTTTGCCTATATTTGCTCATTTAGGTCATTCTTTAGTTCACAGATCATTTTAATTATGAACCTTCTGAACTCCTTCTCTGACATTTCATCAACTTTCCTGTCCATGGGTTCTGTTTATTATAGTGTCCTGGTTTGTTTGGGGCACTTTCCTTCCCTGTTTTTTCATGTTGTCTATGTGTCTTCCTTTCTTGCAGTGTGGATCTGAGATATTACACTTTCTTTCCTATATTCTTATAGTACCCATGCAGATTGTCTGTACCTCACTTGATGTTGGGCTTCTAGACCCTGTTGGTGTCCCTCATTGAATGCTACTGCATCCTGGATCTGGGTCCTGTGCAAGCTGGTGTGGGTGGATCTGGGCCATGGGTTCTGTTTATTATAGTGTCCTGGTTTGTTTGGGGCACTTTCCTTCCCTGTTTTTTCATGTTGTCTATGTGTCTTCCTTTCTTGCAGTGTGGATCTGAGATATTACACTTTCTTTCCTATATTCTTATAGTACCCATGCAGATTGTCTGTACCTCACTTGATGTTGGGCTTCTAGACCCTGTTGGTGTCCCTCATTGAATGCTACTGCATCCTGGATCTGGGTCCTGTGCAAGCTGGTGTGGGTGGATCTGGGCCTCTAGGCTTGACCTTACGTTTCTGGAATAAACACAGATTGATTCACGTTCTATTAAGAGTAATAGAATTAATGATATATTACCCTGTTCCTCCATCATGTTGTATTCAAGATATAACATCCTGTTCCTGATGTATTACCCTGTGTAGCTGAATTCAGTTTGTTTACTTGCTTTTATTTCTCTCCTCCTTTCTTTTTCTTTTCTTTTCTTTTTTTCTTTCTCCCTTTTTCTCTATGTTCATGAGACATACTACCTATATTTTTTTCCTTGTAACGTCCCTGTCAGGCTTTGTTATAATGAGACTGGTTAAAAAAATGACATGGGAAATAATACATCTTTTTGAAGTACGTAGAGGAGTTTGTGTAAAATTGGCATCATACTCTCAATATTTGGAAGAATTCACTGGTAAATCCCTCTGAGTTTATTTATTTTATTTAGAGAAAGGTTTTAATTTTTTGCAATGTTGGGGATCAAATCCAAGGTCCTCTGTGTGCTAGTCAAACACTTTACCACTGAGCTATGTCCCCAGTCTAATTAAAGATTCTTTAATAGTTATAGAGCTGTCAGATACTCAGTGTCTCTTTTGACTTTAAGATATTTGTATAATCTAAAATACCAAATCTTTTGGAAGAATTCAGGGTATTTTATTTATCTCTTTAATGATTATAGGATCTTTGGTTATAACCGTTTTTCATTCCCATTATTGGTAATGTATTTTTTTTTACTCTGTCTTTTAAAGCTCTACATAATGAATTGATTCATTGCATTCTTCAAGTTTTGTATTTCATATTTTCACTATAATGCCATTAAAATATTTTCTAATATTTATTCTGATTTTTTTCTCTTTAGATTTGATCATATATTTTTCCTTTACTGTCCATTCCTTCTTGCATTATCTTTGTGCATCTATAATTATTTTCCTTCTGCATGAGAAACACCATATTCTCTTAGCTTTTATTTAACTAAAATGTTTTTATTTTTACCTTAAGGAGGACAGTTTTTCTGGCTATAAAGTGACATTAGCATTTATTTTCTTATAGCACTTTAAATATGTCATCTCTCTTCTTCAAGCTTCTTTGACTTTTTTGAAATTTTTACTGTTATTTTTATTGTTGATCACTTGAAAGAAATGTTTCCCAGTTGGTTTTGCTTTTACAGATTCTTCTTTATCTTTGGTTTTCAATAGTTTTGCTCTTGTATTAGCTTTTTTTGTTGATGTGACCAAAAGACCTGATGAGAACAATTAGAGGAAGCACAGTTTATTTGACTCAAACTTTTAAATTTCTCAGTCCATAGATGACCAACTCTATAGCACTGGGCTTGAGATGAGGCAGAACATTGTGGTGGAAGAGTAGGACAGTGGAAGGCAGCTCAGAACATGGCAACAAGGAAGCAGAGGGATCTCTGTTCACCAGAGACAAAATATATACCCAAAGGCATGCCTCCAGTGACTTACCTCCTTCAGCCACACCCTCCCTGCCATTCATGTGGATAAATGTACTGATTAGGTTAAGGCTCTCATAACCCAATTCTTGTACTTTATTGCTTTGTCTCACACGTGAACTTTTTGGGAAAACCTTGTGTCTAAACCATAACAACTGTAGAATGACTTCATGTGTTTTTTGTTGTAGTTTGTTGCTTATATTTTGTGAAGCTTGTGGAACTTACTGCATCTACAACTGATGTCTCTTTTTTTTAGGAAGATTCTCAGTCACATTCTCTTTAAATATAGCTTTATTATATACTCTGGGAATTCAAGTATTCATATGTTAGACCATTTCACTTTGTCATATATCATTGTCATGCTATTTTTTTATCCTATATCTCTTTATATGTTTATCTGAATATTTTCTATTGATACAGCTTTCATGGTAGTAATCATTTCTTCTATGGCATCCAATTTGCTGTTAAATCTACTTATCAAATTGTTATTTTCAATTGTTTAATTTTTTCTAACTTTCCTTTCTACACATTCCAATTCCTTGGTGAAACTTTCTTTTTTGTATCTTCATGAACATATTAACCATATTGATTTTGATGTCTTAGCCTTATAAATATAGCTCTTTGAAATTTTTGGTAAATCTGTCACCATGTTTTCTTCTCTTGCTATTTGATCACCTGTTCCTGTTTCTGGCATGCCTGGTAATTTTGTATTGAACTTTGGATTTTGTAATTAAAAATTATAGACGCTCTTGAAGATGTATTTTTTCACAGATTTAATATTCTTCTCACCAGCAGATGGAGCATGAAATGACCTTGCTTTATTTCTTTTTTTATTTCTGGTCTGTCTTCTAGTTCATCATATTTTGGGGTCTTTACTGAAGGAATGGTATCTTTTCTCACTTTGAAGAGTCCTGAATTCTAATCTCTCTCCTCAGCACCCCTTGGGACTGCTGAAGAAACTCAGTCCTTTAGCCCCTCAGCCCCTGGTCTCCAGCTGTCTCACTCAGGAAATGTTCATCTTTGGAATTGGCAGATATTTTGGTTCATTTTTCCATTCTTCTTCTTCTTCCTCCCTGCCCTGCCCAGGTTTCTGACCCCTCAAGTCCTTGATAGTCCAAAGCTCCAACTTTTGTCTTCTTATTCCAGTAAGATTTCCTCAAGCCCTGGGCTGCAATTTGGCTTCATTTTCCCATAAACTGAATCTGAAAGTGCATGAAGAGAGAAGAAAGCACCTCCATACTTCCTGTGTCTCTAGAACCTTGGGCCCATGGGTTCTGGCTGACTTGGTTGTGCTTCATTCAGTACCTTTAAAGAGTAGGCTTTTTGTGCTATGTTTTGATTTGTTTTGTTTTTTGAGCTTTTATCTTCCCCTCACTCCAGCAAGAAACATGGTATGATATAAACTATCAAGTCTGAAATAAATGCCCCTCATTACATTTTAAGTACTAAATTTTAATCTAAAGATAGTTGTTCCTGTGGGTGGCATTTTTAAATTCTAAAGGCTCATAGGTTGTTGGAATTATAACTGAGAAGTAGTTGGCGTTTATTTGAGTATTGTTTTATTTTTTCTGGTGTGAATAGATTCCTTTCTATAGGTCCTGAAAAGTACCTTCTTTGGTTGCTTATGTGTCTCATTTATGTTCCTCAAATGCATAAAACTTGGTTTAATTGCTGTTAAATAGATAATTTTACTCTAGAAAATCTCACTATAAAAATATTTTTTTATTCTATATTTCTCCTTTCATCAAGTTCATGTACTTACTTTTTGGCTTTTGCTACTTGTGTATCTTCATACAACCCAGATATATTTCATACATTCCATAATGTCAACGTTTCCTTTATGGATTTTGTCTTTTTATAAGCCCAAATTTATTTATTTTTCTATTGAAAATGGCATCTGTTTAAAATGATAATAGATATCTCAAAGGATATGCCTATCAGGTTCCAGTTTTCTAAAAGTATTGTTGTACACTAGAACTAATTGGCTCTTTAAGTTAAAGAAAAGAAGGAAGGAAGAAAGAAAATCTTTGTATTTATAAAAGCATTTTCATGAAGACAGTCATAGAAGCCATTATGCCTAGTAATATGCCAAAGGAAAACACTTAAAACTCATGTTTTTATCTTTAAAAATCAAATCTATGCTTTTTGGTGGTGTGTGTTATGCTGCTGTATTAGTGTTTTTATTTTCAAGGACAATCATAGAATGCTCCTTGCATGTCATATATTGATGTCAGGGATTTATAGAAAGAACTTATAATTCTTACATCTTAACAGTATAAGCTTTTTTTTTCTTTCTTGCTCTCAAAGCACTATGAATTTTGTCATTGTCTCTAATTCTAGGCATTCAACTGTAAAATCAAATGTCAGAGACAGTACATCCTATATATAGTTAAAAAGTACTTCCTTTTCAGAAATGTTACTTCTTTATATAGTGTATTACTTCATGTCTCACTTTCGTTCTAGTAACATTGGTAATGCTGTTAGTCTAGAACCAAGTAGAAATGTAATGGTAGCAGGTTCCCAGCATCCCCATCTGTATAAATTTTGTCAGTGGTTTGTCAGTGTTGTAATGGACTGCAAAATATTAAACAATAACACCTAAGAAGTAATCATTTGAAATAGTTTCTCAGCTCCAAGATAGTTCTCTCTTTAATTTTCTACAAGAATAGATTATGTTTTAAATGGAGAGCTGAAGGAGATAAGGATAAAAAACCCGTATAACGGCTGGGATTGTGGCTCAGCGGTAGAATGCATGCAAGGCCCTGGGTTTGATCCTCAGCACCACATAAAAATAAATAAACAAAATAAAGGTATTGTGTCCAACTACTTCTAAATATATAGCTCCCGTGTAACAGTAGATATGTAATCTCATTTGTAATAGTAGATATGTAATCTCATTTGCCTTTGTATATTGCAATATTAGCATGCCTGTATTTATTTTCTATTGATGGTGTAATAAATTACCACAAATTTAGCAGCCTAAACAATATGTATTTATGAACTTGTAGTTCATTGGGCTAAGATCTAGGTGTTGATAAGGTTGTATTTTTTTCTGAGGCCTCTTAGGAAAAATGTATTTATCAATTCCTGAGGTTCTTGGCAAAATAGAATTCTTGGAGTTACAGGGCTAGGACCAAAGTTCTAATTTTCTTGGTGGTGACAAGCTAAGAGCCTTTTACAACTTTTAGTGTCCTGGGTCCTGCCGGGTTCCCTTCTTCCATTTTCAAAGCCAGTAATTTGGGCCTGAGTTCTCTTGTCACATGTCTCTCACCCATTATTCTTCAGTTAGCAGACAGTTCTTAAGACTCTTTCAGTTATATTGGACTCACCTCCATAATCCAATAAATCTGTTCATTTTAGATCCTAAACTTGATCATATCTGCAAAGTTTCATTTACTGTGTGATATAATGTATTCACAGCTTCTGTGGATTAGAATGTGTACCTTTTATCTTCCTTGGATAGAAGAAAATAAGTTTAATGAAACTTTTGGAGGCTATAGTGGGAATAAAGTGAGAAATGATAATTAGTGCTGAGCAGTGTTATTTCAGTTTCCCATTTAGGTGCTATCATTATTTCATGTTACAGGTGAGGAAACTAGGCTTAGTAGAAGTTGTTAGATTGCTTAAGGTTTGGCTAGTAAGTTTTGTAGCCACAACTCAAGCCCATATCTTTCTGATATTTAACTAATTGTTTTCATCACTTTACTATACTCTCCCTTTTTGTGATAGCATTTAATTTAATATGATTGTTCTTATTGAGGTCTTACAAGTATGCAGATGGAAACCTTGCAATTTAAATTATCATTTTATCAATTGGGTACACTTTATAATTAATTTTATTTTTTTTCATACAGGTGAAAAACCATACAAGTGTCAAATTTGCAATCAATCTTTTAGAATTAAAAAAACCTTAACAAAACACCTGGTTATTCATTCTGATGCCCGACCTTTCAACTGTCAGCATTGTAATGCAACATTTAAGCGGAAAGACAAGTTGAAATACCATATTGACCACGTTCATGGGATAAAATCTCCTGATGATCCTCTCAGTACTTCTGAGGAAAAACTTGTGTCCTTGCCGGTAGAGTACTCATCTGATGATAAAATCTTTCAAACAGAAACAAAACAATATATGGACCAGCCCAAAGTTTATCAACCAGAAGCCAAGACTATGTTACAGAATGTATCTGCTGAAGTGTGTGTTCCAGTAACATTGGTTCCAGTTCAGATGCCTGACACTCCGAGTGACCTGGTACATCATACTACCACACTCCCACCATCTTCTCATGAGATTCTGTCACCACAGCCACAGTCAACTGATTATCCACGTGCAGCTGATTTAGCTTTCCTGGAAAAATATACTCTTACTCCTCAACCTGCAAATATAGTTCATCCAGTCCGACCTGAACAAATGCTAGATCCTAGAGAACAGTCTTACCTTGGAACATTACTAGGCCTTGATAACACTACTGCTGTTCAGAATATTTCTACTAATGAGCATCATTCATGAGTAAACATTCCACAGACTTTATGATGGTTATGTGCTAAATGGTAACTAAAACCTGGTGGCTTTTAAGCTAGTAGGGCTGCTATTTTTTCATTTTTTGTAGTTTCTCAAGTCCTCAGAACAGTTTCAGATCAAGAAAACAGTGTGTCTCTGTTGACTGAATACATGAATATTTGGACATAATTTGGCATAATATTTGAAGTAAACATTTTTGTGATTTTTTTAATGGTTAGTGCTAATTTTTTATAGGTTCTTGAACTTTTCAGAATTAGCTACTAACATTATGGGGATTTTTTTTTTAATCATCAGTGGAAAGTTTTATTCTTTAGCCTTGTATCTTTTCTTCTTTCCCCATTTTACAAACAAGTTTAAGAACCATGTAGCCCTTAAGAAAGAATGTAGAAGTATACTGATAATTTCTTATCCTAACTTATTTTATCTACATTTTTAATTGAAATTAAGAATTTGAATATATAAGAAAGTCTTGGGTATATTTGTGATGTCTTGCCATCTATTCATAACTTCAGGTATAATAATCCTTCAGACTTTTGACATACTCAAAGCCAGAAGCTAATTTATATAAGATTAGCATGTTAAAAGAAATGTTGGATTGAAATGATAATCCAGATATTCAGGTTTTGCCTTTACTTGAGTTATTATGAATAATAAACGCAAACATTGATCTACGTATTAAATTATACAAGTTAAAAATGTGTTAGATGAAAAATATGACAGCCTTAACTAGATATCTCCAAGGTAAGTTAACCTTTTGAACTTTTTTTTGTCATTTATTTCAGGAACATTAACAATATGTCATAGCATATATCTTCGTCTCATTAATGAAGGAGCAGTTATGACTAATTAGTGACACAATTAAATGCACTACTTTTGAGTTTCATTTACTTTGACAGATTGAAAGTGGGATAAAGAACCTGCTTACTTCATGTATAATCATTAGAAAAGATGCCAAACAAATTCTAAAATTTGCACCTACTTTACTTTAATTGAATGAAGCTACTACTTGTTTACAGATTCACATACAATCCAGATCTTTATTTTTGCTTTCATAATTAGCGGAATGTTTATAATTATCCTTGATTCTTATTTTTTTATGAGACACAAGTTGAGGACTTGGAGAAAAGAAATAGCAGTTAACAGTGAAAGCTCACTGATTGAATTTGAGGAAAAACATTGAAATTATAGAATACCTTTAAAGATATGCACTTTCCATATTTTCAAGTCAATTTAAACTTACACTAGGATAATGTTTCCTAGTAGGATTGCTTGAGGATTAGACTGGACAGGGTTGATTTATTATTGATTTGCCATTTATCTGTAAACTACTGGAAAATAGCAGTTCTCAAAGTTTTCCATTTTAATTTTGTTTACACTCCCAATTGCTTTAAGCACTTTTTTGTGTGTAAACTGTAAAGTCTGGCCTGGCCCTTGTGAATAAGAAAATCACAAATAAAATAATGAACTTTTAGTGAATAAAATTTAACCAGTTAGTAACGGAAGAAACTGATGAAGCACTTAAGAAATGAAGGTACTTTATAGGAAAATTTGCCATGTTAGTGATAATAAAAACAAAACAAAAAAAATGTTGAGAATTGAAGCATTTAACCAAAGTAGCTCATATAAATAATAAAACCAACCTGAGTTTTGCCTCATTTATTAAGGTTTAGTTATAATTATCTTAGGACCAGTAGACATAATTACTATATTATCTCTTCTTTCTAAAGCATTCTCATTTACTTTATGTGGAAATGTTATACCTGGGGTACTTACATGATTGAGCTTGACTATAAGGTACTGTTAGTCTAGTCTTTCAGATTGACTGTTAAAAATACATCTTTATGATTTTTATTATAAAGACTGACAAGATTTTAACTAAAAATCTTAACTATAAAAAAAATAAATCATACCTAAAAATATACTTTGCCTTATATATAAGCTAATATAGAAAAATTTGGACTCACAAAAAGGCAAATGGTATATATATATGTGTATGTATATGGTATATTGTATATTTGGTGGCCAAAAAAAAGAGGATATTGCATTTTCACATTGAAAAGAATACTTTGCTGTTTGAAGGTATTTACTTTAGGGTTCTTTTAATAATGTTCTAATGTTTTAAATATATGGTATAATTGTAGGGATTGGTTTACATAGAACTTTTCTGAGAAACATCTCTTATGTAAAGTGAAATACAATTGTATAATTGTATTTAGTTATTATTGAAGATAACTTAAACTTGAATAGTGGTTTACTGTTTTCTAAAATGCTTTCACTTATTATCTCATTTGAACCTCATAACCAGCTCTGAAATAGAAAGGATATGATGTATTCCCATTTTGTAGAGAAAGAATCGGAGGTTAAGATGAAAGGACTCATTTAAATTCATGTGATCAGTAAGTTGCAGAGTTACCATTAGAAAAGAAGAAAGGTGGCATTAATGGTGGCTTACTATGTGCCAGGGATTACATTCCCTCACTCAACTGTAACCCTGTCTGGTAGAGAGTTTAATTCTTATGAAGAAACAACAAAAAGAAAACTAATCTGCTGCCTTGAATTTCCAGAAATATAAGAAATTTTGAAATTGGGAAAACCTCATGGATTTGGGCAAACTGAATGTATGTAAGCTTTTGCATTGAGCACAAAAAGCATAAAATGAAGCCTACTCTTTTCAGTTTACCTTTCTATAACCCTGTAATCCATTTTATTTTATAACTATCCTTAAAATTTTGACTTAAGTTTAGCCTTATTGAGAATTGTTATTTTATAAACATAATTTATTGTTTTAAGTTAATTTTTTAGCAGATAGCAATTAGCACTTAGTCTGTAAATTGAATAATTTATCAAGTGCAGAAATTTATTAACCTAATCTGTTTTGACTTAAATGCACCAAAGATTTTTAGTAGGTATTAAATAGTCTTAAAAATTTTAAATTCTTTGTTGTTTGAATAAGTATTTGTCCAAAGAAGCACAGTTGAAGTCCTAGAAATATGGGTTTAAAGAAAAAACAAAAACAAACAAAAAAACTAGTTTGAATACTGAGATTAAGTATTAAATGTTTGTGTTTATATGTATAACAATAAAAACAGACAAAAATACTCTGGGAAAATAGTATACTGACAAACCAATTATAAGTAAGCATACTCAGTTTTCTTAAGTTTAATTGAATGTTGTTTTTAGTGAACACTATCAAATGCTAAATAATCTTATTTTTTACACTACGTTATCAAAATAATTTTTGCCTTAGAAATTTTTGGGGGGTTAAGTTGTTATTTTTATATATATATATAAAAACCACCTATTTTTTGCAGCCTAAAATACCATTTGAGATTAGGATTTGTTCCTCATACCAGCAAGACATAACCAGTAACTATAAGTTAATAGTTTTTGCATACTTTTGAGTAATTTAGACATTCATTGCTGAGAAAAGAGGAGTAGCAAAAGTAGGGTTTTAAATTGGTGCTTTAGTGAGTGATTTTCTTTTAAGTGATGGTAGGTCATGAAATAATTACAAATGTTCTGTGAAACTTAAAGTGTCCAAACATGTTTGCAGAGTGACCATAAAATATTAGTTAAGGGCTAATAAATAATTAAACATCATTCATTGCTTTTCACTCCATAATTGTTAACAAATTCAATACAGTTGAACTGGTATGTTTATAAGCCTGAATTTTCTTCTTACCATATCATTCTAATATAATTGATGAAAAGTCAGATTTTAAGCATTAGCTCTTTGACAGTGTCATTTTATACCATCTTTTCTTGACTATTTTGTGCCTTTTCAAAATGTTATACTTGCTTAGTTGATTCTGCTAGCTAGATTGTACTGGTTAATAAATGATTTTGTTTTGTTTTGAGTTTCTTGTTTGTTATGGGTCTTATGTTTGTGTTGCCTGCTGGTTAGGCAACAACTTGTTTAGGTTGTTTTATGTTTATGTAGGAAAATTGGCACTAAGCACTAGTGTGAACATTTGTTTTTATGATTTATATGTCATTTTAAAAAATCTGTATTGTAGCCTATATAGTTAACTGAAGTCACTCCTAGGCCTGTCTTTAAATGCTTATTAGAAGAGTCTAACAAATAAAATGAATAGTGTGTCTGTCTCTCTATCTTTTTGGATAATCATAATCACGCAGTTACCATAACCACACTGTTCTACACTGAGTGACTTCTTATTTTAATTTGCCTAAATCTGAACAAGAGGTGATGGTTTGAGATAAGATTCCCATTAGAAGCAGCAATATCCCAACCAATATATAACTTGAGTTGATGAACTCAGGAAAAATCAGGATTTTTAAAGTCATATTTGGATATTCTAAGACTTAGTGCCAAATTTTAAATGAAAATAAAATGTATTCTTTTTAATAAGGAACAATAACAAGTTTCTAAAACTTTGAGTAGTGTAATAGTAAATATTACTTGCTATTAGTGAATGATGGATAATGTGAGAATAATTTTCTATTCAATTTCTAGGAACTAGGCAATTTTATAGATCCTACTCTTTGCACATTTCCCTTGCTATAGTCCATAGTGTTTTAGGGTGTTCCTTTATTTCCTCTGAATTTTTTTTTTTTTTTTTTTTTACCTAAAATGCTTTCCCCCTACCATTAGCATGCTTTCTGCTCTTTCTCTTTGAAAGTAGCATTAGTAAGATAGAAGTAATAGGATTAGATTGTGTGGAGAATGGGAGCAAGAAAGTTTTTGTAGAGAGAGAGTACTTACATTTTGCTTACTCTTCATGTTTCAACTTGCTGTGTATTGATCTTAAGTCTATGATTTGAACAATCCCCAAATAATTAAAATTTAGTCTCTGCAGCCATTTCTATAAAGAGAAATTAAGGATTATATTCAGAGCATAGAAGTTATCAAAGATGAACCTAACCTTTATTTTTTTTCAAAGTAGGTTAAAAAAAATTCAGTATTTGCATTACTGTTGGGGATTCAGAAACGTGTTTTGAATAAAGAGCATGTGCACATCTCATTATTAAGCCTCTGCTTGCTACCTGTGCTTGCGTTAAAGTTGGACAATGTACACTGTGCTATGAAGTAATTATAAAAATTTTATTCCTTTCAACAATCACTCTTATCCCTATAGCTAAAACTGTAATAACCGTTGAGGAGTGTGGCTGCCAAAAAAAAATTACAAATCTGGATATTTAACTGCTCCATGTTGTGTAATAAATGTTCTAATTAAGGGGATTTATGATGTACATTAAAATAGAAGTGGTTTTGGACTTGTTTTCAGTCTCAAATAATAATTTTTGTTTTTAATTAAGGATACTTTCAAGAAAAATTACAAAGAAAAATCTGAAATATCAAAATTCATGATTGTCAACTGTATAAAATGTGAGTTTAATAGATATTTTGTTTGTCTCATGTTTCTTAAGTATAATGTCTTTATAGAAAAATTCAGTTCTCTGTGAAGAATAGGAAATGTCTTGTATATTGAATTAGTTCTTTGTGTTATTTTGATATTTAAAATAAACAGAAAGTTCTTTGGTCCTAATAAAGTATATCTAGGTTTTATTGAATTATATTTCCACATCATGGAAAATGCAGTACTCTGCATGCCTCTGTAAAGCTGAATTCAAAGACCATGAGCAAATGGAAAACCAACTACTTGGGGCACACTTTTACTTTTATTTCTTAAAAATTACATATCATTTTAAATTTTTTTAAAATTTAAATATAAAATTTAAATATTAAATGTGTAAACCTCAAACAATCCAATGATTCTTAAGTGTCTAAATTCAAATATTAATAATGACTGTTTTGTTTGAAGTAGTCATATTGCACTTTGTTTTGTTTTTGGGTGCTGATCATTGAACTCAGAGGCACTTTACCACTCAGCCATATCCTAGCCCTTTTTGATTTTTATACTGAGATATGGTCTTTCTGCCTTGCCAAGGCTGTTCTCAAAACTTGTAATCTTATTTCAGGTTCTCACTGTGCTCAGCTTTATGGTGTTTATTTTGGAGAGAAATCTATGAAGTGTAGCAACATTCTATTAATTAAATCAGTTATTCTGTATAATAGTGACAATGGAGACTCTGACCTCTTAAACCCCTCACAAACAGAATTCTACATTCTGGTCATGGGAGAAATGATTGCTGGTTAAAGGCATAATCTGTATGCCAGAGGACGGTAGCCCAGCCTTACAAACTATTGGCTCCCTCTGGCCCCTTAACAGCCTTTTGTTGATAGACCATAAATTCTATCAAGGCAGCAGCTTTTCAGTGTTACAAGACTAGTAAATTCTCTAGGCATGAGTCCCATTTCTGCAAAGTGAGTTTGCTGATGATAGGCAACATTGTATGTAATATTTAATTGCTGTCTAGCAAATGATACCAAACCTAGTGGCTTAAAACAACAGACATTTATTGCCTCACAGTTCTGAGAGTCAGGAATCTAGATGAGGCTTAGCTGGGTGATTTTGGCTCAGAGTCTTTAATGAAGTTGAAGGCAAACTGTTAATCAGGGTTGCACTCTTAACAGAATAGCTATATTTCCAAGCTCACTGGTGTGGCCATTGGCTTAAGTTCCTCACTATGTGGCCTCCCCACGGGGCTGCTTAATGATATGGCAGCTGACTCCAACCCCCACACCCAACTCTTCACACACACCCTATCAGAAAGCAATCCAAAAAAAGAGAGAGTATACCTAGAATTTAAGCTCAGTCTTTTCCTAACCTAATCTTGGAAATGATATTGTGTCACTTCTGCAGTACATTGTGAGTCACTAGTTCTAGTCCACATGCATGGGACACAAACTTTCCCTCTTGAAGTAAGGAGTAGAAAGGAACTTTTGAGATATTTTTAAAACCATCACAGATTCATTGGTTATAGATGCAGCTCTCTATAAATCCTTAGATAATGGCAGTTAGTACCACCATGTATATTCAGAGAGAAAAAATATTGCCCCTACCATAAAAGGTTTAGTGTAACAACATGCCATAGGAAGTTGCCTGGTGCCACTGGAAAATGAAGTTATTTGGGGGAAGTTAGCATTGATCTTTGTTAGGTTGGGCACTCAACAGTGGTCTTTCACATAAGCGTTGGTAAGGGTAGACCATGTGTGAAGTTATTCTTGGTCTCTGCCCATGCTACTATGGCCACAGGGTAAGTGGGTTCGATGAATAAGCAAATGGATTCCTTTCTTAGGAAAGATTCTGCCATCCACAGGACAAGGTTATTGTTTTACCTGGTTCTTAATCTCCTTGCCTGCCATGGATGTTTTCTGATAGGCATTTACATCCAACGTAATTTTAACATCCTGTACTTATTTTGGCAGGCCTTTTTACACGCTTCTCTTCAGACTGTCTTGACACCAATTTTCCATATTGATTTTTCTAAAACTTTGTCCAGTTAACCAACCCAATAGCTATTACTCAGGAATCTGCATAAATCCTTAGACTGTCTTCCTTATGAAGTAGACTACTAAAACATTCTCAAAGAGTATGTTTCATCCATACCTAAGGGGAAGCTATAATATAGCTTTGTTCTCATCCGATCAACCCTAGAGATCTCTCCATACACCAGAGTTTTTACTTTCTTCATGAAATCTCCAATTTTACCTAGGCATAGTTTGAGAGGCAGAAAAGTAGTAGAAGATATATATTATAGAAATCTTCAGTCACTTGTTTGCGTAGCTTGTGTGTTTTTAAGGCCTGTGTAGATCTGAGTGGGTAGGTGTCATTTTTGCTTGATAATGGAATGTTGCTTGTTAAATCGATTTTGGGTCAGCAAACTTCTTTGTAAAAGACTAGAAGCTAAATATTTTTGGTCATGCAGGCCATATGATTTCTGTCACGACTATTCTGCCAGTGTAGTGTAGAAGAGTTATATACAATATGTAAATTAATTGGCATGACTGTGTTCCAGTAAACCTATTACAAAAAACAATGGGCCAGACTTGGGCTTCAGGACTTAGTTCGCTGATCCTGTGTTAGGTGATAGTTGGCTATAGGCAGTTTGGATCATAAAATTTCTTTTATCCTATGAGTACATATTCAGTCTCTATCATAATCTAGTAGCAAAACTAAGATCTGTTTTTCAAATAGCAGATGTTTGCAGAGAAGGCATAACCTTATTGGCAAACCTAAAATTTTGTGCCATGATACATCTATGGAAATTTCCCAGAGCTTCTATTCCATATCCATGATTGTCATGGACTCTTAAGCCTTTTATGCCATGTCCCGCGCAGGCAGTGCGAATGGGGTTCCCCTCACTGGAATGGGCTGAGAAATAAAAGCTAGGAAAACTACAGTTGTGGAAAAAAAAAAAAAAGAATACAGAAAGCAGTTTTAAAGTGGGGGCAGGACGGGCAAGCTGACCAGACGGATCGAACTTCTGACAAAATGGAGCCTGGACCGTTTTATTTATATCGGGAAACATCAAAGAGATTCTACAGACTGTTATTTTCCAAAAAAAGGTGGGCTTTTTAGTTTCCAATGGGTTATGCCCATCTCTGTTGGTACTATGAGGAATCTTTCTAGCAGAGTGAAGGGAAAAGTCATGTGCATTGGGAGAGCCATGTGAAGTTCCCAATGCCAGGCCTATCTCTCCCTGGCTTCCATGCTGAGAGAAGGTCCTCATGTATTTCATTGACGGCTTCCTGCAATGCCACATTTCACAGTTAGCAAGGGAGGATATATTGCAGTGTGGACCTGCTGCAGAGGCCTTGCTCCAGTACCCAATTTAAAAAAAAAGTTCACTAGATAAATGGATTGGTGAGACATGCCCTAATAAGATATGCAGTGCCTCCAAAATCTAAAGAGGCCTTCCAAATGAAACAAATGTACAGCAGCTGCCTCTTTCTTTAGAGGGGATATCCTGACATGTCCTAGACCACTAGATACTTGGATGCTTTGTTGATGCAGTGGAACCCTGAGCTTTGCCATAGTTTCTCTCTTACCACCTGGCCTAAGATAGTGTTAATATTATACAAACACTTAAATACAAACTGCTTTATGTTTTCTGTACTGAATGAACAGGGCAAAAAAATATTTTCCTGGACAGTAACCCATCTAGCTTTTTCACTGGCAAAATTAGCAAGGTAAGTAGGTATATGGATGTAATCACTAGTCCAACATCCCTCAAGTCTTGACAATAATCTCTGGATTAGAAGGAAGGAAGGGGACGCATGGTCAGAAGCTTCTACTTGACTAGCATAATATCCCTTGCTTCTTGGATCTAAGACCCAGCTTAAAAATGCTGTCAGGAACTATTCCCATTTTTATTCTGGAGCTAGATGGATCCAATGGACACTCTGTGAAACAGACTTAGGCCTAGATGCTATTTATCTCCTGATGTCTAGAAGCTCCTTCTATGAGCTCTGGTCCATGGTAGCATTGTTTTGTGAAGTGTATCAGAAAGATAGAGCCATCACTTCATAACCAGTGCACAGTCTGGTTATTCCTCTCTCCTCCATCCATAGTCACATTGATAAATGGCTGCAGTTCTCTCTCAGGAAAGTTTAAATGATGATTTAGGACATATACTTATATTCATTTTGAATGTTTCTTTCTCATAGGTGCAAGACCTTTCCTTAGTCAAGTAGTTTGTGTCTGGGCAAGAGGCTCTAAATCGCCACAATACTAACTTCAGTTTTTCCTTCATAGATGTTGTAATTTACACACACACACACACACACACACACACACATTTATATTTCAAGCAGCAGCATAATCCACTGCTTATCTTATTTCTAGGGATTTTCTATCAATTAGCTACTGCCACAAATCCATACCTCTACCATTTAGACCTTGGCATATTATGGTAAGTTCTATCATACCTGCTGTGTTAAGTACCAACAAGTCTTGGCCACTTGTGGGTCCTATCATCCACTTGAAGATCAGAGAGGCTGTTTTCATTGTAGCATCCTCTATCATCATTTCTGTCATATAGAGAACAGGATGCTATTCTTCATATGTGTTTTCAAGAATGCTCGAGTTTCACAGCAATGCATTTCTTAAAGCCTCAGTTGAAGGAAGGATTCTGAGGTGGGGGGAATATGTATGTTTAGGGGTGGCTAGGTTGCACTTATAGATGTTCTACAACATTTCCATGTTCCTAAACCTTTGGAATTTTTATTCTACAAAATAAAAAAGGTAGATAACTCACTGTAAACCACTACTGAGTTCAACTTCCAATCAATGAATCACAAGTAGTAAAGCCAACCCGTAAAATTATTGTTCCAATGCATTAAATGGCAAAGTGTACCCATGACAATTATTTCTGATTGTTTCTTAAGATTTTTCCCCTTGGTTTAATACCATTATAATCCACTTTAGACTATCAAAATCTTGTAACTCTTTTGGTATGCAGTACAGGTTATTTCCTCTCACAGTAGTTGTCACATTTACTTTTTCTGCCCATGTTTTATTTTTTTGCAATCTGAGTTAATAAGCGATCATGGGGAGGGGAAAATGCTGAAAATTGACATTGACTTTGTGAGTCCCTGCTCCAGGTGCAATTCTTAAAAAATAAGGAAGCCCTCAAATTGACATAGGGTGAAGGGGGCTGCCTGTGCTGGAAAGGGAAGTTTACAGAAATAAAGAGGATTACAGTTCTCAGCCTTGTCAATTCTCCAAATGTCACTGTTAGTCAGCCTTCTGCCACCATAATAGATTGTGAGATATAAAAAGAGAACAGGATTATTTTGGCTCAGTTTTTTTTTTTTTTTTTTTTTTTAAGTTTCCAGTCCTTGAACAATTGGCCCTGTTTCTTTGGGCCTGTGGTCACACTTCATGGCAGGAATATGTGGTAGAGCAAAACAACTCAGCTCATGATTAGTGAGCAAAAGACAGGAAAAGAGAGGTGGGAGTCCCACTATTCCTTTTAAGGGGCATGCTCCCCAATGACCTGAATACCTCCCACAAAACACTATATCTTACAGGTTCTACTACTTCCCAGTAGCTCCTCACTGGGGACCATGTCTCTATCTCATGGACTGTTGGATGAACATTCCAGATCCAAAATATGATAGTCACCATACCCAATCCCAAGGAAATCCTCCTTCTCCATAAAACCTTTTACCTAGTCTAAAAGAATTAACACTGTAGAGCATTTAAATAGTGTTGTTAAATTTGTTATCCAATCCTTGGATTTACTATCAGATATTTGTGTTTAATTCTTGACCATTTTTCCTTAAGAATACAGAAAGTGAGGGACTTCTTCAGAGTTTCATAGATGCCTCTTGTTTTCAGAAAATATGTTCTTAGCTGTTTGTTTCATAGATTTTCATCTTATTCCCTACCTATGCTCTCTAGGGTAGCCAGACAAAACTAAGTAACATTATAATCTTTATAATCATTTATAAAGTGTTGGCATAGCAACTAGATGTCACTGCCACTTGATATTTGAATGAATTGCTCTCCATATATACTACATTTCATGCTCCCATCAGCAATAATTTGAATAATCATGATTCCATTACATACCTCAGACTATCATGATGTTTTCCCCTAAAGAGGTTATGCCTGAGCTCTTCAAATATGATCAACTCAATTGTAGAATTCCCTGAGGCCACTATTGTATCAATCAATAGTGATTGATTTTTTTGTGACCAAACTTTGTTTGGGTCACAAAGTTCTCTACTCCAATTTAGTATAATTCAAGGAAATTTTAATAAAGGGACTATTTGCAAACACGTGACCAGATCTAAGGACATCATAAGTGATAGTGCAATACCTTAGGACTAGTAATAAAATGGTATTCTGACCCTCAGGTCCAAAGTTGTGAAGGGAAAGTCCCATCTGGAAAGGGTACCTCTAAAGCTATGTGTGAGGTTTAATGTTGAGAAAGCCAGCTAACACTCATGGAGGAGCAATTAGGAAAGAGAAGTACTCTCACCTTCCTCTACTGAGGCAAATGAGAAACCACAAAGTGAGAAAACCCATTGGTTTAGCCAATAGAGATTAGCATATTAAAGCAAAATGCAGAATGGAAAAGATTGGAGAGTAGAAAGGAAGAGGCAAGTAAAAAATATTCAGTACAATTCATTCTATTTTTTTTAAAAATATAAGCCAACAGTGTTGCTTTATGAGAAACCCATGAAGCATAGAGTAAATATGAAAAATTGTGCTATTAACACATTGAGTTGAAGCCAAAATTTGAGTGTCTTAATATAAGGAGGATTTATTTGAAATACTAATTTGATAAGTAACATTCACAGTAATAAGCAACATATATATGTTATATATATATATATAATGCATTTGAAAATAATTGTAATTCATATTAGCATTTTTATTAATTGTGCATCAGTACTGTAGGATTTTAAAAAATCCTCTGGACATTTTTTTTACATGTTGATGGATCTTTATTTTATTCATTTATTTTAGTGGTGCTGAGAATCGAACCCCGTGCCTCACACATGCTAGGCAAGCACTCTACCACTGAGTCACAGCACCAGCCCTCTGAACAACTTTGTTTACATATTAAGGTAATTGTTCAAACTCAGGTCAAATGTGGTGTCATGAACATAATTTCACACATTATCTTCCTCATTTTGTTTTTCCTCTCAGTCTTTTCTTTCTATAGATTTTGTGTAACCATACATCTATACATTATTACTGTTTTTTAAGTTTCTGCTGCCTTTAGAGGCAGTACATTTTAGAGGATAAAAGCAAGACTGTGGCCAAACTAGGGATACATATCCTGGCTTGCTACTTTCTAATTAGCTGTATGCTCTATAGTCCTCATCTATAAAATGCAAATAATGATAATTATGTCCCATGAGATATCTTGTAGGATTCAAGTTTGAGATAATTATGTAAAGGGTTTGAAACTGTTCCTGACATACAGTAATATGTGAGCTAAAATCATTATTATAAAAATATTAATATAAAAATCAGTGGTTGTTTGTCAAGAGAATTTTCTATCCAAACCATCATTTATGGATTATTGGGAATCTTAGCTTTTATTTATCTAGTATTGCTCCCAGTATCTGGAGGTAAGAAACAGAGTGTACATGTAGTGAGCTTCTGCAATGGCCAGCCACTAAAATAAGCATGTTTACTAAACTGTCAACTTAATTGTCTTTATATTTTTCCAATTCAGCCCAGAAAACCGCGGAAGTTCATCGATGTAATACTGGGCGTGGTGGATCAGATGAGTGGACTGACAAACTATTTTGCCCACTCAACGGTTTTATCTATGTTTGTGCCGCGCAACCGCAATGATTCCTACTTTTACTGTGGAAATGCTGTTACTATCTTCCCTTTATCATAACCTGTTTACAAACTCAATTTCAATCCTAAACCTGTGCGTTTCTTTTCCTCTGCAAAGAAGGACTGGCGGGTCCCATGCAATCATTTAAACGAGGCGCTGAGGTTTCATTGGCCAGAAGCTGCTGCTCATTGATTGGCTCCCTGGTGTTGTGGGCGGAGCGCGGAGGTGCCCATTGGCGGAGGCGAAAAATTTAAACGGAGGCAAAAGGCAGGTCTAGTTTTGCTCCGTGACTTGAGTTTGCGAGTTTGTGGGGTTGGTACCCTTTTTATTTCTAGGGTGTCGGCTTCTGGAAAACAAAGCGGGGTAAATTCGCTCCGACCATTTCCACGGCCGCGGGGTGAAGCGGTCAGCGTTGGTCGGAGGTCCCTGCTCCGGAGCAGCCTGGTAGGGGGTAGGGAAGGAGGCCGGGTCGGGGTCTGAGGCTGCCATGGCGAACCGGCGAGTGGGGCGAACCTGCTGGGAGCTGAGCCCTACGGAACGCCGGCCGCCGGCGGGGCGGCGGGAACCAGCGGCCCAGGAGGAGGCGGCTTCCCCGCCGACGCTGTCTCTCAGCCACTTCTGCAGGTCCCCTTTCCTCTGCTTCGGAGATGTCCGCCTGGGCGCCTCGCGGACGCTGCCCCTGGTCCTGCACAACCCTAACGAGGAGGTGGCTGAGGTGGAGATCTCCCACTTCCCGGCCGCGGACCTGGGCTTCAGCGTGTCTCAGCGTTGTTTCGTGTTGCAGGTATGTCGTGGGGTGGGGCGTGCCTTGGGCTGCGCTTTCTACCCTGTCCTTCCCGCCGCCTTCCTCCTTAGGGATGAAGCTTGGGAAAGGAATGACAAAAATACCCTCAGAGAATAAAGGCAGAGTGTGGTGGCCCTTGACACATTTTTCCACGCACATATATAATATTAGGGCACTCAGTTACTTGGGCGGTGACAGTGCATCGAGGCATGCCTACTTATCTTTAACAGCATTCTAAGTAAACTTTATGTTAAAAAAAAAAGGCATTTAAAAATATGCTCCGGGTATTTTTAAATACTTTTGGTGTTTTTAAAATAATAGTTGGCACTAAGAGTGCATTCAAATTAATTTTATGACATTTGTTTCAAGAACCTCCCAAGTAGCTTTTACAGCCTGCTTTGGCCAAAGTACTAGTCCCATTCCCATCACCACAAAAGAGAAAATTTGGTTCTTATTTTGACTGATGTGTCCTTTTAATTGAATAGATCCTTGGAAAGCATGAAATCATTAACTGGGGGAGTCTAGATGGCTAATAACCACTTCATAAGGCAGTAGTCAAATCTGAGGTCCATTGCCTTCTGTGTCACTGCTCATCTGCACTTCAGAACCTGGCTGGTCTTGTTTATAAATGACTGCTTTTCTTCCTATGGAAAGTTAGATTTCTGTTCTGTATAGTGATACTTTTACTTTTTTTTTTTTTGTTGTTGTTGTTGTTGTTATAATGTAGAAGTAAAGTTCTTGTTTTCAGAGTAAATTGTTTTACACAGTAAAGATTCTGTATTTGTATTTTCTAAAACAAACTGCTTATGATGTTATATAGATTTACTTTTCAAACAAAAAACTGTTTTTTTCCTCTGACAAACAACCAAGGTTTTGTTTGTTTGTTATTGTTGTTTTGTCATGTCAGCGTTTGGCAGATTCTACTGGACAGGCTGTATGGTGTAGATAGATATTAAAGTCTAAACTCTGGAGCCAGACTACTTGGGTTCTAATTATTAGCGGTATGACTTTGACAAAGTTTCTAGACATTGGTCACTTCATAGTTAACCAGTTGTATGAGATACCTGCAATTGTTCCTGAAACATACAGATTGTTTAAGAAAGATCAATTTTATGATGTGGACTGTAGAGGAGTTTGTGAGAAAGAGGAAATTTAGTTGACCATCTTTATGTTTCTTTTTCCACAAAATCTTTATAATACAGGACCATTATATTTGAAATAGAAGTACTGCACATGATAAAGGAGTAGACATTTCAATTTGTTTTTTAAAGCCACTCAATTAAAATGATCTGGAGACTATTCTATTGCTTTCATCCAGTTAGATTTTTTTTTTAATTTTTTTTTTTTTAGTTGTCAATGGATTTACATGTAGTGTTGAGAATTGAACCCTGTGCTTCACACATGCAAGGCAAGAGGTCTACCACTGAGCCAGGACACCAGCCCCCATCCAGTTGGATTTTATTATAGTTTTATGTTGTTATGAACCCTGTTAGTGCTGGTGACTATTTTCATTATAATGAAATGAGCAGATCAGGTGGGAAAAATATATTTGACTTCCCAAATGCTTTTAGGATTTTAGAGTGTTCATGAATAATAGTTGTATGGTATGCTTTGATTATTTTAATTATATTGTCATAATCATTTAAAATGTATTCTTTTGATTGTAGCCTAAAGAAAAACTAGTTATTTCTGTTAACTGGACACCATTGAAAGAAGGCCGAATAAGAGAGATTGTGACATTTCTTGTAAATGATGTTCTGAAACACCAAGCCATATTGCTAGGAAATGCAGAAGAGCAGAAAAAGAAAAAGGTAATAGTTTAATCATTCTATAATTTACTCCAAGAAAATGTTTCATAATGTGTAAAAATTGTTTTGATGACAAGCCTGAAGTAACATGTATAAATTGCTTATTAAAATACTATTCAATGTTTTTTAATTTCATCAGTATATTTTGTTTGTTTTTACAGAGGAGTCTTTGGAATACCGTTAATAAAAAGAAAAATTCAGCCTCTTCAAGTTATAACAAAAAGATTTCAAATGATCAAAACGTTAACAAAACATTTTGTGTTTCTCAAAAAGTTGACAGAATTAGGAGCCCACTACAGGCATGTGAAAATCTGGCTATTAATGAAGCCTGTTCTCCAACAGAAAATAGTTCTTTAACCCTTGAAGAACATAAAATACCTATATCACCTATTAGCCCTGCTTTCCAAGAATGTCATGGTGAAATTTGCTTGCCACTTTCTGTACGTCGGTCTACTACCTACTCATCTCTTCTTGCATGTGAAAATGAGGAACAGTTAAAAGTAGAAGATGCCACCATTTCAAAAGATTTTAATTTTAATGAGGAAGTCATAACTAAAACTTCCTTTCAAAGTGAGGAGAATAGTAAACTTATTCTGACCCCAAACTGTTCTTCAACTTTGAACATTATGCAAAGTCAAGCAAATTTTCTAAGTCCAGATTCTTTTGTAAGTAATAGTCATACAGCTAATAATGAAGTAGGGTTAATGACATTTCTTTCATCAGATACACTTAAAAAAGATAATTCAGAGTCTGTGAATTTGGAATCCAAAAGTATACATGAAATTTACAGAACAATTTTAAGTCCAGATTCTTTCGTAAATGATAATTATGGAGCAAATCAGGATCTAGAGTCAGATTCAGTTAATCCTATTTTATCCCCAAATCAATTTGTAAAAGATAACATGGCACATATATATACCTCTCAGCAAACATGTAAAATATTATCATTATCAAATGAAAATTCTCAGATTGCCCGGTCTCCTCAGCACTGGAGAAAAAATGAAGTTTTGCCATGTAGTCCTGAATATCAGGGTTCAAAAACACCCAAGCCTAATTTTGAAGAACTAAATCCTATAGAAGTGAAGTCAAGTTACTACAATTTTAGAAAACAAATTCACCCTAAATTTTCTGCAGTTCATGATGTTTCTCGTTATAGCCATAATAAGCAACATAAGAGACGCCCCATACTTTCTAACACAGTTATTAAAAGGAAGACCACCATTGCCAGAGAAAATCAAACTGAGATTAATAAACCAAAAGCAAAAAGATGCCTCAACAGTACAGTAGGTGAATGTGAAAAAGTAATAAATCACCCCAAAGAAACAGAAGCTTTACATTCTCATCTTCCAATTATTGATTCAGTATTAAGTAAACCTAAGTGTTATAAAAGTGAAGTAACTAATTCAACGACAGCTTTAGTTGCTTGTAAAAGAAAAAGTGATGGAAACATGGAAGATACAAATGTGAAGGTTGCTATTATAGAACATATGGATATACCCAAAATCAAAAGAATCCATTTTTCTCCCTTGGAATCGAAAACATCAACTGTTAAAAAAATAAAGATGACAACACCAATCTCAAAACGTACTAGCAACAGAGAGAAATTAAGCCTTAAGAAGAAAACTGGTGAGTATTATTTATAAAATCTCTAGTGTATTTTCTGTTTTGGTTTAGTGAATCTGCTATTGATAAACTTATATTAACTTGTACTTTTCATTTGTCAAATTGCTCAGTGGAAGACAGAACAAATAGTGTGGGACTAATTTCTGAAATTGTTGCAATCTTGTCTGTTAAACTTTGGGTATTTTTTAAAATTTTATTTATTTATTTTTTAGTTGTAGATGGACACAATACTTTTATTTATTTTTATGTGGTCTTGAGAATTGAACCCAATGCCTCACATGTGTGAGGCAAGCACAGTCCCACTGAGTCACAACCCCAGCCCAAACTTTTGATATTTTACTCATGAATTTTCTGCAATAATTCTGTTTTTTAAAAAATATTATATCCAAATATTTATCTCAATTTGATATTTTTGGTACCTCCTTAAGTTTTACACCCTAAGAAAGTATTTGACATGTCTTGCCTTAGTCCACGCCCTAACTAGAAGACCCAGTGAAGTTCCTGGCCCACATACTACCATCCGAAAGATTGTAGGAAAGACCTTTTCATGTCCTGTGCTCCTGATAAGCTTACTCTGTCTTCGCCTCTGCCCATCCACTAATTGGAAATGAAGATAGGTCCCTAGAGTTCTCCATTTCTTAGAGAAGAATATTTTTCCTTTTCTAGTATTCACAGCTTTATCACACTGCCTCAGAAGCAGACAGGATTAATCCCATCACACTTTTAACCCAAAATACCTCTTCTGACAATCAAGATCCAAGCAGGAAAGTAACCCACACTATGTATTTTACCAGATAATTTGGAAGAATTCTAGGCCTCCTAAGAAATATACACATCTCTCATTTGAACATCCCTCAATTTGAACTGTTTTCTTTCTCCTATTCTGTAAATCCTTCTATATCCTTTGGACTCACTGTTCTTCATTAGCACTTCTTTGCAAACATTCTCCTACCTTGTTACCCTGTTGCAGCCTGACCTTCTCTTGACAACAGTGCTTTCTTATAATCCTCTCAAGTTCTGTCTGCATTCTCTCCTACTTTTATGATTTTGGAGCTCCTGCTGGAATCTTCTAATATCTACTTTTTATTTTTTATCTATTTCCAAACTAATATCCCCTCTCTCCCTTAAAAACAAGCAAAAAGAAAATAACAAAATAGCTTAAAACTCATTTTTCAGACTTTCTCACCTCTGTCCTCTCTTGATGCAGAGAATGATTCACTCTCAAAATTTTGAATCTTGCTTATTATACTTTCTCTAAAACTACTACTATTATGATTTCAAAATCATTTTCGAATATCTTTCTAATACTCTGGGAATTTAGTTCCAACCTCCTTAGGTCATGCTCTCCTAAAAGCATCTTAATCTCCAGCATCTATCTCTATAAGTTCCACATTTCCTCTAGAACCCAACTTCAACATTGTTTATACCCCACTGTACACATACAGTTCTTTAATCCACCACTGTTTCCATGGCCCTCATCTCTGACCTATCTATCTTTCCTAATTCAGCTTGAATTCCATGGTTCAACATAAGCACTTCCTCTGCCTTCCTTCCCTTCATTGTCCATGCAGCAAATTCCAACTGTATTTCAGTCTAACTTTGCCTACTCTATGCCTGAACCTTGCTTGGTTGTTCTTTATTACTACAAACCCCAAGTAATCCCTGAACTCTTTTTATGGCTGTATTTTCCTGGCTTATTAACTTTGCTATAGGGTACCTCACCTTTTTCTCCTGAAACTTCTCTTTCCTCCTGTCTCATGATTGATAATAGTAGCTGACATTTACTGAGTTCTTTTATGTGTCAGACCTAGTTGTGAGTGCCTTACTATTACCTCTTTTAATATTTATGACATTCATGTGCAGTAAATGTTATTTTTACCCATAGCACAATTTTACAAATAGGTACATTGAGACTTGAGTAATTTGCCCATTTTACAGTCAGTCAGTGATAAAGCTGGGGTTCTACCCCAGGTAATGTCAGTTCTGTGATCCTCATCCAAGCTGATGACCTGTTTCCTATTTCACTGAGGGAGTAGAAATATAGATGCTTCTCTATTTATTAAGGATTACATCCAATAAACCCATTATAATCGACCTTAACAAGAAAAGTTTCAATAAAATAGCAAAAACTGATTGAAGTGGATTCAACAATTTTAGGTGATGAATTGGAAATAACTAATAAAGCTCCTTTCAAAATTATGTTTTACTTCAGAAAATAACTTTTAATTAAGTATAATCTATATGCAAAAATTATACAAATCAGTATATAACTCAGTGAATGATCACAAAGGGAACATTGACTCTATTAAGGAGTTTTGCTTAAAAGAAAATGTAAGCAACATAAGCATAGAGCATAGACTGAAGGGATAAATGGTCAGTGAGTTCCACACTGTAAATCCAGTGATTATTTCTCAATCTTTTTTTTTTTTTTTGTATTGGGGATTGAACCCTGGTACATTTAACCACTGAGCCTCAGCCCTTTCCTGTATTTTATTTGAAGGGTCTGGCCAAGTTGCTTAGGGTTTCCCTTAGTTGATGAAGCTGGCTTTGAACTCATGATCCTCCTTCCTTAGCCTCCCAAAGTGCTGGGATTACAGGCGTGCACCACCATGCCTGGCTATTCTCAATCTTCATCTTGAACTATTTGTAAACAGTTTGGAGCCTTGAACCTCTATCTTCTTGGAACATTTTATCTTGCCATTCTCATTCTCCTGGTTTTCTTCCTTCTTCATTGACTGCTCCCTTTCAGTTTTCTTTGTGGGAAGTTTCTTATTTCCCTTACGCTTTGGATTACAGAGGGCTAGTCATTAAACATTTTTATATTTTTACTCATTCTCTTAATGATCTCATCTATTATTTCTCAATAGTGAGGCCCAAAGCTGTGGAATTGTCCTTATTTGTGTTTCTCTCTCATCCTTTCTTTATAAACTCAAATGCACATCTGATTCTAAACTCAGTCCACCAACAAATTTTCTCTTTCCTTCAAATATAATCATAATCTGATCACTTCTCACTCACCATTGAATGGCACCGTTTGGGCCAGTATTTGTCATTGCAGGATGTGCAAACAGATATCCTTGCTTTCACCCTTGACTTTTCCATAGTCTGCGTACCCACATACTACTTTTAAAATATTAGGGCTTGGACTGTTCAGTTCCATAACATCTAATGACTTCCTGTTCCAGTGAAAACCAAAATTCCTACAATGGTTTACAGGTCCCTATAACATCAATATTATGACCTTTTGACTTTCCAGCCTCTTACTTTTCTCTTTCCCTTGCTCACTGATTTTTACCACTTTGGCTTCCTTGTAGTCCTTGAAACTTCAAATATGCTCTGTCCTCAGGGTATTTGCAGTTTGTTGTTTTCACTAACTAGAATGACCTTTTTATTTAGTTCACTCATCATCGTATCATGTTCAAAACAGTGACTTGACCCAGGTTCTCAAATGCTACCAAATATTAGAGTCACAGTTTAAACTTAGGTTTTCCTAGCTACAACATAAATGTTTTTTTTTTTTTTTTTTTTCACCATTCTTGTTAAACTATTGGGGTTTAAATGGAAGAAAAGCTAAATAAAAGTTTTTATTTGGGGTAACGACCAAGGATTATAGTGATGGCACAATGGGATTCACTGGCTTCAAAGTTCTGTGCCAATGTATAATTATTAAAACAACTCTTCTAATTTTCCACTATGTGGTGTTTTTTTTTCCTTGCTCAGGAAACTCCAATGGTGCTTTACTGTTATCAGATGATTTACAAAATTATTATTCTGTCATTTTAGGTCATCAGTTATAGGATCTCTGTTTATCTAGCCAGATATCTTTATTCACCATTCTGTATCCTCTTACTAACATTCATATCTGTTTTTCTCTCATTAATTCAATCCTTTATTTCAAGTACTATAACCAACTTTTGTTAATACTGTTCTCTAATGAATTTCCCTCTAATTATATTCCCTTAGAAACTAATTACAGCTTATGTGACATCTTGAACCTACCTGTTAGTTCTATTTCTTGCTTTACTGTTTTTTGTAGATATGTTCTGATCCGATAACAAATTATTTGATTCTAAGAAACATATCCATTTTGGTCTCCTGCAAGGTATACAACAAATGATGAACAGAATAAATTCGTGAATGAATGAATGAACAAAGACCACTGAATTTTTGACACTCAAACCCGTACCTTTTTTTTGAGGCCGCCACGTGGTTGAACCTCTTTGTTAGGTTTAGAGAGAACTGTACATATTTGGTATCTGATATATGAGCCCATAGAAGAGCCAGTAGTTCACTAAGAGCTGCTCTAGCTTCTTACTCTTCTGACAAACAATTCTCCAGATATATTTCTTCAACACTAATGAGGCCCCTTAATAAAGCACATATTAAGTGTTCATACATTGTTTAGGCTCTGTTTTCCCAGGGAAAAAATATAATTTGTATCTTCAAGCTACTCCCAGTTTTAATGATTAAGCTCTGCCCAGGGAATTATTGAAGCATAGAAGCAGAGATGTTGTATGAATGGCAAAGAATGTGATAAAGTACTAATGCAGGCTTCCTAATGAATAAAATGATTTCAATGCATAGGGACTAGCTTGTTGAAGGTTGCAAAGTGAGTCTCCCTTTTATGTTTTAAATGTTCAAATAAAAAGAAAATTATAACTTAATAAATGTTATAACTTGATCATGTTCCTTATCTTCATAATAGGTATAGATTTGAGATTCCTCTAAAACAAGAATAAGCAGCCTTTTTTTTTTTTTAGGGATTTTTTTAAAATAACTTTTTAAATACCTTTATCTTAATTATTTATTTTTATGTGGTGCTGAGGATCGAACCCAGGGCTTCACACATGCTAGGCAAGTGCTCTTTCACTTGCCTACTACAACCCCAGCCCCTTTTTCTTTCATAGTTCAGATAATATTTTTGGCTATGCAGGCTATATTTCTATCACAACTATTTAGCTCTGCCATTAACAATGTGCCTGTGTTCTAATAATTTTTTATTTATAGGCACTGAAATTTGAATTTCATGTAGTTTTTATGTCATCAAATATTATTCACTTCATTTCCCTCCATTCATTTACAAATGTAAAAACTATTCTTTGCTTATAGAACATACAAGAGAAGATTGTGCTGGATTTTACACATGGGCTATAGTTTGCTCTAATTAGGAAAGATGCTTACATTTAGTAGCAGAATATGCTGGTATGAAACCTGCTTTTGAGAGAGTGAACTGCTACTCCTATAGGTATTTGCTACTATGAATTTTATTGCCTTTTCCTTTATAATTACTTGCTATTTATTTATCATGTAAGCTATATACTTGGGAATCAGTCTGTTCTCATTCTTCACCACTTTCCTAGTGAGTTGGTATTAAGACTTATTGTTTCGACTATTAAAGCAACTCTGCTCTGTTTCCTACCTTTGTTAAAAATTGTTTTATCATATCTAACTTGGCTAATAACTACTTTGTAGTTTTTTATCTTTAGTCATAACCCCATTCATTTTCTTGCTTATACTATTTTCAAAAATAAAGATGAAGGTGTTATTTCTTGAAATAAAATCTGTCACTGAAATAGAGGGTACTTCAAACTTGTTAATAGTGCAGGCTCTAGAACTTGACTACCCAGGTTCAAATCCCTGCTGCTTCCTAACTTATGTGACCTCTAAGCCCTAGAATCCTAATTATGTAAATTTTGGATAATTATAGTACTGTTTTCATAGATTTATTGCGATAATTATATGAGTGAAAGATTGATACTTAATAGCTCTTGGCATGGTATATTCAATTATTAGCTGCCACTATTATTAATATTGTTGATATCTTCCCTTCTTCTTCCAAATTGTTTTATGTAATTTCTTATATGTGTTTATTCTTTGTTGTATCCTTGTTATAGTTTTGTCAGCAAGCCATATCCCTTGTGCTTAATATTCATTTTAGGAGTTAGCACATGTATATTTTCATCCAGAAGGTCTTTTATGCCCCTTTTAAAATTTTTCTGTATTAGACTTAACTGCCTATAGGCTGTGACAATTATCTTTCTATTCTGTATTTTCCCTGGACCTAACACAGTCTGAATATATGCACACAGTCAATTGTGGTTAAATCTGGACAGTAACTTCTATAGACAAAAATTAAATGTGTTGTTTTGGTCTGTACATTCTAGATGTTGGTTTCATTGACCACTAAGTTCGTAATATTAGTATCTGAAGCATAGTAATTATTAAGTATTTGCTAAATGAATATGATTATGAAGAACCCATACTTTTAATTTTAAATGAGCTACCAACTTTGGGAATTTTATTTTTTAATGCTATTAATTTTGTTTTCTAATGTATTTTAGATTCAATGGCATTCAAAACGCCTATTTCTAAAACAAATAAAAGGATAAAACCCATTGTTGCTGTGGCACAGTCTAATTTGACCTTCATAAAACCATTAAAAGCAGGTAAGTGCTTATTATATTTAAACTGAAAATATAGTTTATTATATTTAATCTGAAAAAGTGACATGGAATGAAGCATCAATTTCATTTCAAATGGAAATGAGTTTTTTTAAAAATTTGAATAAAGGCCTTGAAGAATTTTTAAAGTGTGTATGCAAATTATAATTAAGGTATTCTATCAGATTTTACTGAAATTGCTTCATGGTAGGTTAGGATTTTTAAATAATCAGGGAATTTTGTTTTATTCCCTATCATTTTGCTTGATCACATTTCATACCCAAAATGTTTAAGTCTTTGCAGCAAGTAGTGAAAAGCAAATATTGTTCAGTTTTTTTTATTATGGTTTCACTAGTTTAAAAAAAGTTATTTTTCTATATATTGTACAGTAATTTACTAGAAATTTTTATATGTAATAATCTAGTTGTATTCTTAGATATTCCTAGACACCCAATGCCATTTGCTGCAAAAAACATGTTTTATGATGAGCGCTGGAAGGAAAAACAGGAACAAGGATTCACTTGGTGGCTAAATTTTATATTAACTCCGGATGACTTCACTGTAAAAACAAGTATTTCTGAAGGTAAACATTAAGTTAATGTTTAAATTTAATAATACTCTTGTTTTAGCAGACCAAAATTTGACAGTATTTGTCATTCTTTAATTATATATACTTTACTTATTACGTTATATTTCACTAATTTATTGACTTAAGTTTTTAAGATTGTGTAGGTAATTTTTCTTACATAGGTTGACATGAATAGATTTTCTGTACTAAAAGTATGAAACTTGATTTTTCTTTTTACCTTCCATTCTATCATTTATCAGCCAATGTAAGCAGTCCTTTGTGGCCTGAACATTTTGGATGTATTGACTCCACTGTTAATACCTTAGTTTAAGGAGTAGGTCAGAACACTGCATAGTACAGGGACTGTGAGAGACAATTCAGATGAAATTTTAAAACACTGCAGTGTTTATTCTGGAAGAGAAGACTTGGGTGTGGGATAAGGTAGAAGCATGACACTTCGAAACATTTGAAGGATTTTCTTCTGAAAGAGAAAGAAATTAACTTTTGTGTATTCTTCATAGAAATTATAGGAATCCATTTCAGATAACTAAAATGATTTTAGTTATCAAACCATTGTGTAATCTTGCAAAATGGTGATTTCCCCATTGTTGCAATGTTCAAACAGACCATATTTTACATTCACCAGAGAAACGTGTAGGATTTCTTCTATTAGATGCAGAGTCTCTGGTTTAATTCCTAGGTCCTTGATCCATTTTGAGTTAAGTTTTGTGCATGGTGAGAGATAGGGGTTTAATTTCATTTGGTGCATATAGATTTCCAGTTTTCCCAGCAACATTTGTTGAAGAAGCTATCTTTTCTCCAATGTATATTTTTGGCGCCTTTGTCTAATATAACTGTAATCATATGATTCTGTGTTCTCTATTCTGTACCATTGGTCTACCAGTCTGCTTTGGTGCCAATACCATGCTGTTTTGTTAGTATTGCTCTGTAGTATAGTTTAGGTTTAAGTTCTGGTATAGTGATGCCACCTGTTTCACTCTTCTTTCTAAGGATTGCTTTTGCTATTATTTTTCCAGATGAATTTCATGACTTCTTTTTCTATTTTTATGAGGAGTATCATTGGGATTATGATTAGAATTGCATTAAATCTGTATAGTGCTTTTGGTAGTATGATCATTTTGACAATATTAATTCTGCCTATCCAAGAACAAGGTAGATCTTTCCGTCTTCTAAGGTCTTCTTTAATTTCTTTCTTTAGCGTTCTATAGTTTTTGTTGTAGAGGTCTTGCACCTCCTTTGTTAAATTTTGATTCTCAAGTATTTTATTCTTTTTTTGAGGCTATTGTTAACAGGGTAGTTTTTCTCATTTCCCTTTCAGAGGATTTGTCGCCGATATACAGAAATGCATTTGACTTATGGGAATTGATTTTGTATCCTGGTACTTTGCTGAATTCATTTTACTAGTTTTCTGGTGGAGTTTTTTGGATCTTCTAGGTATAGAAGAATCATAGGCAAATAGTGCTAATTTGAGTTCTTCTTTTCCTATCTGTATCCCTTTAATTTCTTTCATCTAATTCCTCTGACCAGTGTTTCAAGAACTATGTTAAATAGAAGTGGTGAAAGAGGGCATCCCTGTCTTGTTCCAGTTTTTAGAGGAAATGCCTTTACTGTTTCTCCATTTCAAATGATGTTGGCCTGGGGCTTAGGCTTATCATAGATAGCTTTTATGATGTTGAGATATATTCCTGTTATCCCTATTTTTCTAGTGTTTTGAACATGTATAGGTACTGTATTTTGTCAAATGCTTATTTTGCATCTATTGAGATGATCATATGATTCTTTAAGTCTATTGATGTAATGAATTACATTTATTGATTTCCATATATTGAGTCAGCCTTGCATCCCTGGTATGAAACCCACTTGATCTTGGTACATTATCTTTTTGGTATATTTTTGTATTCAATTTGCCAGAATCTTATTGAGAATTTTTGCATCTATGTTCATTAGAGATATTGGTCTGAAGTTTTATTTCTTTGATGTGTCTTTGCCTGGTTTTGGAATGAGGGTGACATTGGCCTCACAGAATGAATTTGGAAGCACTCCCTGACAAAGAGCTACATAAACAAATACAGGAAGCAAAAGATTACTTCAATAGGGAGATAGAAGTTCTAAAGAAAAACCAAACAAAAATCCTTGAAATGAGAGGCTAAGGATGTGGCTCAAGCAGCAGTGCGCTCACCTGGCATATGCGGGGTGCTGGGTTTGATCCTCAGCACCACATAAAAATAAAACTAAAAAATAAATATTAAAAATTCATTCTCTCTCTCTCTCTCTCTCAAAAAAAAAATCCTTGAAATGAAAGAAACAAATTAAAAGTTCAATTGAAAGCATCACCAACAGATTAGACCACTTGGAAGACAGGACCTCAGACAATGAAGAAAAAATATATAATCTTGAAAAGAATGTAGATCACACAGTTGAAAATGGTAATAAACCATGAGCAGAACATTCAAGAAATATGGGATAGCATAAAAAGATCAAATTTAAGACTTATTGGGATAGAGGAAGGCACAGTTCCAAAACAAAGGAATGAACAATCTATTCAATGAAATAATGTAGAAAAATTTTCAAACATAAAGAACGAATTGGAAAACCAAATTCAAGAGGTTTACAGGACACCAAATGTACAAAATCACAACAGATTCACACCAAGGTACATTATAATAAAAATGCCAACATACAGAATAAGGAGAGAAAATTAAAAGCCACGAGAGAAAGGAATCAGATTACATATAGGGAGAACCAATTAGGTTATGTGCAGATTTTTCAACCCAGACCCTGAAAGCTAGAAGATCCTATAACAACATATATCAAGCTTTAAAAAAAAAAAAAAAAAAAAATGGATGCCAACTAAGAATTTTGCTGCCTGTATTTGCTCTCTTATATCATCCTTTAATTCACAAAACATTTTAACTATATACATCCTGAACTCCTTCTCTGTCATTTTATCTGCTGTGCTGGCCATGGATTCTAATAATGTGGTATCTTCATTTGTTTGTGGCACCTTCTTCCCTTGTCTTTTCATGTTGCTTTTGTGTCTTCCTTTTTAGCTCTGTGGAACCAAGGCGTTACCATTTTTATCCCATAGGCTTATAGTGCCCCTGTAGGGTTCCAATACCTCTCCTGAGGGAAAGGACAATGTTAACAAATATAAACAAAATACCACCTAAAAACAAATATTTGTTATTAAGATGTTTACAGTTTGGTCACAGTGTACAGAAATGGTAAATTCAAGTATTATCTACAATATAATCAGTAGGTTTGTAAAAGGGTTTACAGTTTCTGATGGTGGGCAAAGAACCTGGGGTGAGGTGTAGGAAGATATGTTGAGGAGGTATGAGATGAGGATATAGAGTTAATCTTAGGATGTGTGAAAGAGAAATCTAAAGAAGAATGTTAGTAGCAGGAGAATAGAGAGGTAGTAATTTGGGGTAGACAAGTAAGAGGAAAGACATAGAATACATAAAACAAACACATGTATATTAAGAAAAATTTAAAAATGTTAAAATAATAAAAATTGGAGAGAAAGAAAAAAAGGAATATACAACACAACTGTAATATACTATTCAGTCATACCAGTCCTCAATATCCTAATTCATGCAAAGTACTTGCTTTCACATATGTTGGGGATGTGAGGGCAGGAGAATAAAGAGGGAGAAGAAAGAAAGAAAAAAATCTCAAAGGAAGAAATAAGGATTGTTTTGGTTGGAGATGAGAATCTTTCCTGCTTCCCTTCTCATCCAGTAGGTGGGGTTGTCTGCTTTTAGTTGGTATCTCTGCCCTCATGTTGGTGGGAGTTACCAGGGTGTGAGGGTTGGTCTTGTGTGCAGGGCACCTGGAAGTGGGGTTTGGCACTCCAGTTGGGAGACTGCACCTCAAGGATCTCCTTTGGCATCTATCTGCTCCTGTCATGTGGGTGCTGGGTCTTATCTCCTTATCTCACCTGTAGACCTCACAGTTCCTGCCCTCTAAATTAGTCTCTAAAGTGTATCTCCCTCACCCCCTCCCTTTCTACTTCCTAATCAGGAGCCCTCCCTTTCTACTTCCTAATCAGGAGCCTTTCTCCAGAGGTTCTTGTTTGTTGCACTCTGGTGGCTGTCATAGAGGGCTGTTTTTTATTGCACTGTTCCAAGTTAGCAGCTGCTGGCGATTGGGAGGAATTAGAAAACTATGGGTACGGGCTATTTGGTGTTACAAACTGGTAGCTGCCCCAACTAAAGATGGTGATGAAGATGACCCAAGATGGAGGCAGCTGCTTTCTTCGATGGGGTGTTGGGTGGGGTGGAGTGGGGTAGCCAGGAGATGTGTTGTGATTGATTTAGATGAGCTCTGTAGCATGCAGTGTTGCAGCTCTCAGCTTTTTTTCAGAGCTTCTGATGTCCCCAGGTGCAGGCTGCCTACTGAAAATAGGGGACTAAGCCAGTAGCTGGTGAGTCCCAAGATGGAAGTGACTGAGGGAGCCCCACATTGGTAGACCGGGGTCCACATGGAAGTGGCGTCTGGAGTTCCTGCTCATGGGTAGCAGCTGTACTTCGTGGGAGTGGCGTCTGGGAATTCTGCGCTGGTGCTGATGCCAGTGGTCCCACTAAGGCACCTTGTGACCTGCGTGAGCAAGTAGTCAGGAGTAGGAAGTCCTTTTCTAAAGCTGAGGCCTGGGGCCTTGTGGGCAAAGAGGCTGTGATTCCTGCTAGGGATCAGCTATGGGGGGTCCTCTATCACTCTCAGCAAAGCAGTATTCCCACAGGCTGAGACCCCTGTCATGGAGCAACACAGAATGCTGCCTCCCTACCATCTTGGATCTGAGCAAAAATCACATTCTTTAGGAGCTTAACTTTTTTTTATTAATTTATAAAAATGATGGAAAATAAGCCAGTTCAAAGGTCAAGGTTGTGGAGATATATTGGCCCAAGGTACTTAGTGAATGATGACAACTACATTTTAAGATTAGAGAATCAGAAGAAAACTTGGAAGGAGTGGGAAATGGATTCCATTTTTATCATCTTAAGTTGGATTTTATTGCTGAATTTAAGAATTTATGATATTTTTTAACCAGAAACATTTATCCTTTTTTTTTTTTTTTATCCAGTAAATGCTGCTACTCTTCTTTTGGGAGCGGAGAATCAACATAAAATAAGTGTTCCTAGAGCGCCTACAAAAGATGAAATGTCTCTCAGAGCTTATACTGCACGGTGCAGGTTGAATAGATTACGCCGCACAGCATGCTGTTTATTTACATCTGAAAAAATGGTTAAAGCTATTAAAAAGCTTGAAATTGAAATTGAAAATAGGCGGTTAATTGTTCGAAAAGATAAACACCTCTGGAAAGATATTGGTAAGAAGGTTACTGATTAATTTTTTGAATTTTGCATTTAGTCCCTGTCCCCAGTTTTATTGAAGGAAGTATAATTGACAGATAAAAATTGTATATATTTAAGATGTACAGTGTGACATTGATATGCATATATATTGTAAGATGATAACTACAATGTAGCTGATTAACATATCTAGCACCTTACATAGTTACGCTTGTGGGGAGGATGGGTTGGTTGAGGACATTTAAGATGTATTCTTAACAGATTTCGAGTTTGTAATTCAGCTTTGATAACTATAATCACAATACTATACAGTAGATCTCTAGAACTTATTCATCTTGCATAAATGAAACTTTGTACCCTTTTGATAAGCATCTCCTCAGCCCTTATCTCTTCCAGACACTGATTTCATTTCGTGTGTGTGTGTATGTGTATGTGTTTGTATAGATAGATAGATAGATAGATAGAGATATTTTTTGTTTCAAAGCTAAATTTACTTGCTTTAGCTTTTCTGCCCCAAATCTCACATACATAAATACAATTATGTATAGTTAAGAATAGAAGTATTTTTCATATAGACAATTTGCTTCATATAAGTGATTATTCTTTTTTTTCCACTGATATCTTTTCCATGGAATTTTATCCTCTTTATTTAATTAGTGATCTGAACTTGTCTTTCTTTTGATCTATATTTCAGGAGAACGTCAGAAAGTCTTGAACTGGCTTTTATCCTATAATCCTTTGTGGCTTCGAATTGGCCTAGAGGTGAGCATATGTTTTAGTTTTAAACAGTTTATTTTTCAATTATATACTTAGAATATTCTTTAATAAAATGTGGTTTTACTCATAGAAGTTATAAAATTATTTGTTTAGCTTTACTCATCTTCAATATAAAATATAAGGTCAACTAGGAAATACTGATTAGATAAGTAGACCATGTCATTATTTATTATTGACATATTGTTACAGAGTAATTTATTTCTATAGTCTTTTTCTTCTTTCTTTCTGTTTTTTTTTTTTTTTTTTTTTTTTTTTTTTTGTATTGGAGATTGAACACTTTACCATTGAGCCACACCTACAGCCTTTTTTATTTTTTATTTTGAGACAAGGTCTTGTTAACTTGTTTAGGGCCTTGCTTAATTGCTAAGGCTGGCCTCATACTGCCTCAGCCTTCCAAGCCACTTGGGATTACAGTTGTGTCACCACCATGCCCAGCTACTTCTGTAGTCTTTTAAATATACATAATGTGATCTTGGCTGTAATGAACCTATAGTATAGTAAACTAATTTTTTGAACATTTATAAATGAAAAGACTAGGCTGTTTAAAACATATTTTCTAATTTAAGTCTCTTTAAAACTCAGTGAGATGTGTATTATTATTTTTACTTCTCTAACAAAGTGAAAGCTATGATATTAAGTGACTTTTAAAATGCCAGTAATTGGTCAAGCCTTGTACCTACAACTGTCTGAGCCAAATCACAACTTTCCAATTATTTGATGGACTACTACTTAAAAAACATCATCCATTTTTGAGTTATTACATAGTACTTGTTAACTATTATAAAATTTTGAATAATTAGGGTTCTGTTATACTTTCATGATATCTGTAGTGGCATGGTTATAATTAAATTTGAACAATGTTCCTATACTTTTTAAAATTTTTGGTACTGGAGATTGAATCCAGCAGTACTCTACTCCAATACTTTTTATTTTTTATTTAGACTGGTTCTTGCTAAGTTGCTGAGGCTGGCCTCAAATTTGTGTTCCTCCTGCCTTAGCCTCCAAGTAAATGAGATTACAGGTATATACCACTGCCCCCAGCAATGGTATATACCTGTAATATTCCTTTAACTTAAAGAAAAAATTTTAAACATAAATGTAAAAGCTCCTTGTCAGATGATTAAAAATTTATCTAAGTTCTAAGTTTTGTCTTTTTTTATTGTGAAGTAAACATTTAAAAATGCATAAAGTATATATGTACAGTTTTAAAGGGTTATTTACTGAATGACTATGTCATTTCCTTACTGTTTAGGATATAGACTATTACCAGTTCTTTAGAAGATTGTTGTCTACTCTTCTCCAATAGCGTTTCATTCCTTTTTTGAGGTAGTTTGATTCTGACTTTAGGTTTTAATTTTTTGTTTTTAGACAATTTATGGTGAACTCATATCTTTGGAAGACAATAGTGATGTCACAGGGTTGGCTATGTTTATTCTGAATCGCTTGCTTTGGAATCCTGATATAGCAGCTGAATATAGACACCCTACTGTTCCTCATTTATACAGAGATGGTAAACATTGCTGCTTCCTTTGCATTTTCTCCACACTATGCACAAATGGCTTCTAGTTATTCTTCCTGTTTCTATTTATGTTTTACTTTCTTAAAGAAACCAGTCTAAATAGGTCTGTTTCCACTGCCTTCCTTTCCCTTATTCCCATTATTCCTCTTCACTATGTATAATTATTACTACTATTTGTTGTCTCTATCCATCTTCTCCCTCCAGTAGGTTATAAATCCTATTCAAATTATATTTGTCGTGCTTTGCTACTGTATATATAGTGCCTAGGACAAAGCTTGCAAATAGTAGGTGCTCCTTACATGTCAGTTGAATGAATCCAGCTAAATCTCCTCATGTGCCCATTTTCCTTATCCATGAATTGAAAATATTAAATGGTACCTCTTATGTAGAGTTGTTGTATAGGTTTATTGAATTCATATATGTAAAACACTAAGAAAGGCACATAGTGTGATTTTTTTATTTGTTTGCTACTACTTTTTTCATGTTTTAAGTGAAACTTGCCTTTCATGGATGAATTTGTTATTATTTTTTTTTAAATATTTTTTCTAAGATCATGAAGAAGCTTTGTCCAAGTTCACATTGAAAAAGTTATTGTTGTTGGTCTGTTTCCTTGATCATGCTAAGCTTTCCAGACTTATTGATCATGATCCTTGTCTCTTCTGTAAAGATGCCGAATTCAAGGTATAGTTTTCATTTTATGTTATATATTTCAAATTTCCCATTTAAGACTTTTGTTGATCTTATGGCATATTTTCTGTTTAGAAAGAACATTAACTTTGTTTTTTTTTTTAATTTTTTTTTTAGCTGTTGATGAACCTTTATTTTATTCATTTATTTATATGTGGCGCTGAGCATCAAACTCATTGCCTCACACACGTGGGGCAAGTACTCTACCACTGAGCCACATCCCCAGCCCAGAAAGAACATTAACTTTCTAGAGACTAATATGTTAGAATATAATATGAATGAATGTTTATTTAGTGAATCCCATCAGTAATTCTACCTTGCCTGATTTTTTGTTGGTTAACCTTTCACCAGTACATCATTATTACTCTTAATTTTGACATGAAAATGAACTAAACTATGTTTCTAAGAAATTAATTTTGAGGGAAATTTCTTACCTAATTTTGATGTAACATATTACAAATTAATGCTGTTTTGTAGTATGTTATTAATTATGAGCAAATTTTAAAGAGAACATAAATTGAAAATGTATGATATTTGCAGTATTAACATTTGATATGAAACTGAAAATCTTTTTATACTATAATTAATTTTATGTCTATATGTACAGAATGACCAAAAGGATTTGCTTTTATTATATAAAAAGTTATACTATTGAAATATTATATCTGCAACCTGTTTCTTTGTAGGCTAGTAAAGAAATCCTTCTGGCTTTTTCACGAGATTTCCTAAGTGGTGAAGGTGATCTTTCCCGTCACCTTGGCTTTTTGGGATTGCCTGTTAGCCATGTTCAGACACCATTTGATGAATTTGATTTTTCTGTTACAAATCTTGCTGTAGATTTGCAGTGTGGAGTGCGTCTTGTGTAAGTATAAGAAATAGAATCATTTTGCTAATGGAATAGACTAAAATTTTTTGGAAAACATCGTACTCTGTACTCATAAATATATATATTTTTTTGTTCTTTCTTGTAATGGAATAAATTTAGGGTTGAAAAAAATTGAGATTTCTCTTTCAAAAAAATGATATCAGTTTTATGCCCAGAAACTTTTCTCCTATCACACTTTTTTTTCTGTTGGCATGTGACTTGAGTACATGCTCTGCAGTACATGGTTAGGAACTACTGATATCTCAGAAAAGGACTGGGAAAGAGCATGAAACTAATTAAAACATGAAACACTTAAATACGTTTTATATCAACAGTAGCTTCATGAGTTCCATTATCATTTCAGACTAGCTTTAGTAGCATTTACTTTGTTTTAATGTTTGATTAAAATCAGATGAAGTGATAGAATGACTTGCCCAAGTTTTATAGAATAAAATGGAGATATAGACTCTTTGATGTCTGACTTTAAATTACAGAATATTTACCAAATAATAAACTGGAATCCCTCACAACTGGCTATGATTTTTAGTAATGGATTGCTTATTTCAGCTTTGGAAGGCCTGACTTTGACCATGTACTTCAGTTAGTCTCTTTAGAATTTCTGGATTGGAGACAATAGTCTTATTTCTAGGGAACTCTCAAAATGTTATACCCTTATCAAGGAAACACTTTGGGGGTTAAAAAAAAGAGAGAGAGAGAGAGAGAGATTTAGTTATAGATGGGCACAATATCTTTATTTAATTTATTTACTTCTATGTGGTGCTGAGAATCAAACCCAGTGCTTCACACATGCTAGGCAAGTGCTCTACCACTGAGCTACAGCCCTAGCCCCATTATGTATGTTTTTTTATGTGTATTTGAATTTCAAACCAGCCAGTTAAACTGGTAATGGGTTGGTCTATTGTTGCAGAAACGTTTCCTACATTGATTGGTCTAGGATGATCTTAAGTCATTTTCTAGCCTTTAGAAACTATGATTCTGTAAATAATTTTGCCACCTTTTAGTTATATACAACATCATATGAGGCTTGCTTTTTCTGTGGAAATATTGACTATTGTGTAGTGGATAAAATATTGGTAACCTAGATGATATTAGGAATTTGAATTCAAGCTCTGGAGTACATGTCTTTTTTAGGTAGACATTTAAATATGTTTATTGTATGCATTACTATTATACACACAGAGAGAGAGAGAATTCGACCAACTGTAGTTATGGAAACTGATGAAACAAGATTTTAATTGCTGTCTTATTTCTGTCATAGCAGTATATGATGATGAATTAGATCAATTAAATTAACTTCCTCTGGGCCTTTGTTTCTTTCTCTGTAAAAAAAAAAAAAAAAAAAAAAAAGGGCCACTAATACCTGACTATGGGATTTACCATGATGACTAAAATAAAAAAACAACAACAAAAAAACACTTAACTTGATTAATAGATTATTGCACACCTTAATACATGCCTCCTTCTTCTTATCCTTCCTCTCCTTCCTTTTTTTCTTTCTCTGTAGAAGTTTATTATTTTGTTGATATGTATGTATATTTTTGTGTATGTTTCAGTTTTCTTATCATTTTATTCATGGATTTCCATATTTAAAAATTAAAAATGAAAAACAGCTACTCATTAACTATGGAGCAATACAGTTTTGAGATAGTTATTTGGAGTCTTTTTGACCTTACTCTCTTTAAACTCTTGGGATTTATGTGGGTAATAACTATTTTTAAATGAATATTTCTTTTCATATATATTGTTACATAGCAAATTCATCTGAAAATTTCTTTACTACTAGGCGAACCATGGAACTTCTCACACAGAACTGGAATCTTTCAAAGAAACTCAGGATTCCTGCAATAAGTCGTCTTCAAAAAATGCACAATGTTGACATTGTTCTTCAAATTCTTAAATCACGAGGAATTCAATTAAGTGATGAACATGGTAAAAACTGAACAGAGAAATACTTATTCTCATTGAATATTGGTAGATATATATACATGAATCATGCTAATGGACTGCATTTTTATTGGCAGGAAATTCAATCCTATCTAAGGATATTGTGGATAGGCACAGAGAAAAGACTCTTGCATTGCTTTGGAAAATTGTATTTGCTTTTCAGGTATTATACATTTGGCACATTTTGTGTTTTTTTTTTATTATTTTTCAATTTTGATTACTAGTTTATAAAAAAAATTTGAATCAAATAAACACAATAATAACTACCACTTATTAGAATTTATTCTGTCTCAGGCCTGTGATAATTTTTGTATGTATTCTATTTTAATATTTGTCACACATGCATTAGGTCATGTTAAGTCTCCTTCACAGGTGAGGAAACTGAAGCTCAAGTTTATATCATTGATAGGTGGAACTGTGCTGAGAATCTAAGCTTGTGTGGCCCCAAATCTCATTTTCTTAACCACTAAATATTTTTTATCAGTGTAGATTGTAGGGTGGCGATGTAGCTTAGTAGAAGAGTGCTTGCCTTGCCTAGCATGTATGAGGTCCTTAAAGAAAATGTAGATTTTTCTGTACTTTGGGGATTTTATTTTTGGATTTTAAAATTTCTGATTAGGTTTTATTTTTTTAACCTGCAGTTGATCAAAATACAGAATAGATACTTTAATTCTGTAGGTCAAAAATAACATGATGTGGAACTAGAGAGAACAAAGGATAAAAAAGTGGGGATAGGGTGGGGAATCTCATGAAAAGAGAAGACCAGTATAGTAGAGGAAAGTGAGGCAAGAAAGGAGAAGGCAGGAGAGGAGGAAAAGGGGAGAAGGGTACTAGGAAATGGCATTGACAAATCATGTTATGGGTATGTATGAATATGTAACAATGAATCTCACTATTATGTACAATATAAAGCACCAATAAAACATTAAAAATATAAACTAATATATGAAAAATTAAGGAATTTATCCTTTTTTATATGTTTCAGGTGGATATTTCCCTTAATTTAGAGCAATTAAAGGAAGAAATTCACTTTCTAAAATACACACACAGTATAAAGAAATCATTGTCTGCAGTGTCGTGCCGCTCTGATGCTATTATTAATAAGAAAAAAGACAAAAGAAATAGTGGTTTCTTTGAACAGTATAGTGAAAATGTGAAATTATTGATGGACTGGGTAAATGCAGTTTGTGCCTTCTATAATAAGAAGGTAAAGGTTTTTTTGTGGTTGTTTTTGTTTTAATTCACTATCTTTAAATAATTTTGGTTGATATCAATTAAGCTTAATGCATAAAATATTGTCTTACATTTCTTAAATAATGTAATTTTTAGATTTAAGCAGTCTTTTCCTCACATGAGTGATTATATTGTTATATGCTAGATTTTAACTAATCTAAGTTGTCACCAATTGGAAAATGCATGACGTAAATTTTATATATCACTAAGGGGGAAAAATGCCCTTAATTAAGCATTTATACAGAACTGGTATATGATGTCCATTTTGTTATTATATTCTTGTTTAAAATGGCTATCAAGTGTAGTAGAAGCATATGCAGAATTCATAAGAGAAAACTGTGATTTCCAAACAAAGGATGTACATTAAGTAAACTTTGTTTAGGCACTGAGTATATAGTGCTGTTGGCCATGCGTTGTTTCTGACTGAATCAGAAACATACATAGAACAATGCCATCTACAGACTGATGAAAATGTTGGGACCAGAGACTCACAGCAACTTAACTGTGTCTTTCCCCACTGAGAAGTGGTCAGTATTCCCTATTCAGTGTTCATGGATAATGAGAATTGACTATAATTACTGTATTTTCTTAAGAGAGCTATAACAAATTACTGCAAACTAGACCTTTATTCTATTCACAGCTCTAGAGACTTGAAGTCTGATACCATGCCTGAGAAGGGAATATGCTCTCACTAAAGTCTCTAGGGAACTGTGTCATGTTCTTAAGTACTGGTGGTTGCCAGCAGTGCTTGGAAGTTTTTGACTCATCTGTGCATTATTTCAGTCTCTGCCTCTTCCCATCTTATGGAGTTCTCCTTGTGTTTCTGTCTGTGTCTCTTTCTTCTTAAAAGGACACCAGTCATAATGGATTAAGAACTCACCCTACTTGTATGACCCCATGTCACTTAATTATATCTATAATGACCTTGTTTCCAAATAAGGTCACATCCTGAGGTTCTGGGAAGGATGTGAAGTTTTGATTGATAACTATCTAATCCAAGACAGTAATAATATAAAACCCTACTTTTGAAATGGTTAGGATTTAATATTTGAGAATTTGGCTGTGCATATGGTATACTAGATTCTCTTAACAATTAGTGTGATACTCTTTAACTACTAAAAGGATATAATGTTCTATGAAAGCTTATATGAGTATTTAAAAACAAGTAATTATTTTTCTGGTATTTCCAATCAGGTAGAGAATTTTACAGTGTCTTTCTCAGATGGCCGTGTGTTATGTTACCTTATCCATCACTACCATCCTTGCTATGTGCCTTTTGATGCTATACGTCAGCGTACTACTCAAACTGTGGAATGCACACAAACTGGTTCAGTGGTATTAAATTCTTCCTCTGAATCGGATGACAGTACTCTGGACATATCTCTCAAATCATTTGATCCTGGTTAGTCCTTTTTTGTTGATCAACCTTTCTGGTTCTTTGCCATGTCTGATTTTGGGCTATAGCATTCTAATTTCTTTCTTTTTTTCTTTCTTTCTTTTTTTTTTTTTTCTTTACTTGCATGATAGAAAATACTTCAGAACTCCACAAAGAACTTCTGGAAAATGAAAAGAAAAATTTTTATTTGGTCAGGTCTGCAGTTAGAGACCTTGGTGGAATACCTGCTATGATTCATCATTCAGATATGTCAAATACAATTCCAGATGAAAAGGTAAATAAGGGTTTCTTAAACTCTTAATAAGTCTCAGAATATAACAGTGAGTATATATTCTCTGTTGATCTTCTGTATTCATCTTTTGTGTTTTTTTAGGTGGTTATTACCTATTTGTCATTTCTTTGTGCAAGGCTTTTAGATCTTCGTAAAGAAATAAGAGCTGCTCGACTTATACAGACAGCATGGAGAAAATATAAAATAAAAACAGAACTAAAGCTCTATAAGGTAATCCTAGAAAATGAAGACATATGAATTGTACTTTAAAATATGCTAGTTTTTTTTTTTTTTTTTTTTTTTTTTTTTTTTTTTTAATGATGCTGTTGATCAAACCCAGGACATACTTGGCTAATGTTCTATCACTGAGCTACTATACAGCCTCCAGTTGATTGGCTCTTAATGTAAATTTTATATTTACTAATATATGAAGTTAAAAAGATAAATTTAATAATTGCATGTATGTGTTTTGAGGTGACATGGTGTGAATATTCTAATCACTACTATTTCCTTAATTTGATTCCTTTCCACCTCTGTCCACCCTTTCACTTAGTCTGCCCTAGGGCATGGGGAATAATGTCTGCTTTGTAAATTTGTGAAGAATAACTTAGGGATGCTTGACTCAGCTCTTCTTACAGCAGGACTCTCCTTTTGATTTTTTTCAAGTTGTGCTCTGTGAGGTTTATCCTAGTGCTAGTGTTGATTGGGTCTGGACATCAAGTGTCTGATTTTGCAGTAATTAACAAGACCATTTTGTTTGTCCTGAGACTATCTTTCAGTTTATCCTTTATAAAGCAGTACTTTGGTGTCCATTATTTTATTTTTTAAAATGTTTAAGATCTGGACACAGGGATAGAGATGTTATTTATTGCTTTCTTTTGTGATCCCAACAGTACAAAATTTTTCATTAACATAAAATAGCTTCATTCTTAGGTTCTAAGAAAAATGCCATTTTTAATAATCTGAGAAATGGTCTCTTGACCAGTTGAACAGAACAGATTATTTTAACCCTTTCATCTTCCTACCTACTAACCAATATTATACTTAATATTTAGAAAACCATCAATAATAGAACAAGTGGTCGTCGTCTAATAAAATTTATCATAGATATTTCAGAAATAGGTTACATTCATTATTGCTCCTCAAATTTTTAATTACAGTAAATTTATATTTATGGCCAGTTTTCAGTAGCTATCTAAAACAACTAACATTTTGGCAACTACGAAACATAACCTGCTTTCCTATACAGTGTCTGACTTAGAAAGAATAATAACTGAAATAATTTGCTCTTGCCCAAAGTCCTGTAGTAACTTAATTAACTTAAAAAAAATTAATTATCATATAAGGAATAAAGTCTTAAATAATTAAGTATTTAATTCACATTTGCTGGTTTTGTTTTGTTTTTTAAGGAGAGAAACAAAGCTGCAAGAATTATTCAGTCAGCTGTAATAAATTTTCTAACCAAACAACGAGTGAAAAGAAAGATTAATGCAACACTGGTCATTCAGAAATATTGGAGAAGAGTCTTAGCACAAAGAAAATTATTAATGTTAAAAAAGGAAAAACTGGAAAATGTACAGAATAAAGCAGCAACAGTCATTCAGGTATAGTATCCTGAACAAATTTTTTTAACTTAAACATTTCTAGTAACATTTTAAAGGAAGAAGGAAAAATATGACAAAGTCTTCAATGATTATATATTAGAATTCTTTTTCTAATATTGTCTCTTAATATCCAAAGATGATTGATTCTAGGACCCCTTTGTGGATACCAAAATCTGCAATGTATATGATTTGCATATTATCTATGTACATCTTCCTGTATATTTCAATTTTCTATATTACTTATAATATCTAACACAATGTAAGTGCCGTATAAATGGTTATTATACTGTATTGTTGAAGGAATAATGATGACAGGAAAAGTCTGTACATGTTCAGAACAGGCACTTTTTTTTCTGGAATATCAATCTCTTGGTTGAATTTAATAATGTAGAATTCATAGATACAGAAAGCCGACTATATTTGATATAAAAAATATTTAGCGTCTCCTTACTATCTGTGAATCTCTTTGCTACATTCAGCATAAGACTGAAACATGATTGAAATGCCTGCTTTGTTCTGAAAGGGACAAGACTCTAGTTCTATGCGTCTTGCTGTCTTCATTTTGTATTAGAGATTTGTAGTCTTCCACTGCATGGGACATTGTGGCATACAGCATCACTCTACTTTGAATCCATGTACCTTTCCAAGGTATAGCTTTATCTTAATAATGAGTCCTAGAAACTTCTCTTTGGGAACAAATAATACACACATTTTTCTTCCAAGCCCATTTAGTTAGTATATAATGAAAATAGTGCTTATAATTAGTCAATAGAATGTCTATGTTATTTTACTTTTTAGCCAAAATATGTAACATCTATTTAACATAATATGTTCCTTGTGTTGACTATTCTGGGTCCTTTGCTTTTTTGTATAATGTTAGCATCAGTTTGCTGATATCCAAAGTAATTGGTGAGATTTTGATTGAGATTGGATTGAATCAAAATAAAGAAATGACATCTTGATAATTTTGAGTCTTCCTAAGCATACATGACCATGGTATATTTAGATCTAAATTTCTGATATTTCTCATTAGTTCTGAATTTTTGCTCATATAGATTTTGTACATATTTTGTTAGATATGCACTTTAGCATTTCACTGTTTTGCTACAAATGTAAATAGTACTAAGCTTATACATTTATTGTTTACTTATTATTCTGAGATTTTTTTCTTTTTTTTCTTTTCTTTTTTTTTTTTTTTTTTCTGTAGATTCTTTGGTACCCAGTCCCTATACTGCTCTACTTGCATGAAAGGAAAAAAAAAAAAAAACATATAGTAAGAAACAACATGCCCCTCTCCCAATCAGCAATTTATAGATTGTTTTGGACAGGTTTCTATAAGAATTATCTGGAACTTGATTACCAGTAGCCTGGGATCATGTAGATATCAGCAACTGGAATTGGCTGGAAAGTCTGCAGTCCTGTTTGTTGAGCCAACATATTGTTTCATTGACTAAGAAGCTACATTATAATTGTGGCTTTTCAAGAGACAAAAGTTTGCTTACTTTAGAGTGTTTCCAAAATTCCATATATATATATTCCATATATTATATATCTATAATCCCCATATTTGGTAAAAGAAAGTAATTTTATTTTTAATGACAACAATAACCCTGAAAGTGGTCTAGCTCATTTGTTTCTCAAACTCCTGTACAGTTGTCCCTTGGTATCCATGAGGGATTGGTTCTAGGCCCCCAGCAGATATCCAAATCTATATGTTTACAAAATGGCATGGTATTTGTGTATAACCATGCACATCCTCATCCTCCAGTATGCTTTGAATTCTCTTATAGTATTTCTAGTATTCAATGCGATGCCAGTAGTATATAAATAGTTTTTAGACTTTATTGTTTAGAGAATGATGGCAAGAAATCAAGTTGGTACATGTTCAATACTGTCACATCTTTCTTTTCTTTTTTCTTTTGGAAAATGTTCCACCCTCACCTGTTTGAATTCATGGATGGGAAATCCATGGAAACAGAGGGCTCACTATGTTTATATTATCAGTCCTGTAATGTTATAGTACAGGATGCCTTATGTACAGAATTTTCAAGCATAATAAGATAGTTTAACAACCATAAAATAAAGGAAATATTTAAGATCTGGAAATAAAGTCTTCAGAAATTATATGTAACCAATAGATACCAAAAATATTATAATATTTTTCTTTTCCTTCTAATATAACAAAATTGCTACTTATGACTCTGTAATACAAATGCATTGTAAATACAATCAGAATTGAAATGGATTTCTGAATTGACTACAGCTGTATCAATGTAAAGGCTAAACTATAAACAAGATGTTAGCAATGAAATATTGGCTTTCTAATTAATGTGTTCATTTTTAAGCATGGTATTAGAAAACTTGATATTTTCAAAAGTATTAAGAATAGAAAGCTATGTCTATTTTACATTTTGTCCTTTATTACCTTTCCCAGGGGTATTGGAGAAGATATTCCACTAGAAAAAGATTTCTGAAATTGAAATATTATTCAATCATCCTGCAATCTAGAATAAGAATGATAATTGCTGTTAAATCTTATAAACGATATCTTTGGGCCACAATTACAATTCAAAGGCATTGGCGTGCTAGTTTAAGAAGAAAACAAGATCAACAAAGATATAAAAGGTTAAAATCATCATGCCTTATAATCCAATCTGTGTTCAGAAGATGGAAGCAACGTAAAATGCAATTACAAATAAAAGCTGCAGTAATATTGCAAAGAGCTTTTAGAGAATGGCATTCTAGGAGAAAAGCTAAAGAAAAGTCTGCTATTGTCATACAATCATGGTATAGAAGGCACAGAGAATTACAGAAATATATTTATATTAGATCTTGTATTGTTATTATTCAGAGAAGATTTCGGTGCTTTCAAGCCCAAAAGTTATATAAAAGAAAGAAAGAGTCTGTACTGACTATCCAGAAGTACTACAAAGCATATCTTAAAGGAAAGATTGAGCGCACCAACTACTTACAGAAACGAGCTGCAGCCATTCAACTACAGGCAGCTTTCAGGAGAATGAAGGCTCAGAATTTATACAGACAAATTAGAGCTGCTTATGTTTTGCAATCATATTGGAGAATGCGACAGGACAAATTTAGATTTTTAAACCTTAAGAAGATTGTTATCAGATTGCAAGCACACATAAGAAAACATCAGCAATTACGGAAATATAAGAGGATGAAGAAAGCAGCCATTATAATTCAGACTCATTTCCGAGCTTACATTTCAGCCAGGAAAGTTCTAGCAACTTATCAGAGAACACGTTCTGCTGTCATTGTTCTACAGTCTGCATATAGAGGGATGCAAGCCAGGAAAACATTTATTCATATCTTAACATCTATTATAAAGATTCAGTCATATTATCGTGCTTATATTTCCAGAAAGAAATTTGTGAGTCTAAAATATGCTACAATAAAGTTGCAGTCAGTTGTCAAGATGAAACAAGCACGTAAACAATATTTACTTTTAAGAGAAGCTGTACTATTAATCCAGCAATGGTACCGTACACAAAAAATGGCTGCACGAAAGAGAGAAGAATATGTGAAGATACGTGAATCTTGTATCAAATTGCAAGCTTTTGTTAGAGGATACCTGGTCAGAAAGCAGATGAGATTGCAAAGAAAAGCTGCTGTTTCGCTGCAGTCTTATTTCAGAATGAGAAGGATGCGGCAGCACTACCTGAAAACTTATAAAGCAGTTGTTGTCATTCAGAATTACTATCGTGCATACAAAGTACAAGTCAATCAGAGGAAGAACTTCTTGCAAGTCAAAAGAGCAGCTACTTGTTTGCAAGCAGTCTACAGAGGTTACAAAGTTCGCCGACTATTGAAACAACAATCTCTAGCAGCTCTTAAAATTCAAACTGCTTTTAGAGGCTACAGTAAAAGAGTAAAATATCAATCTGTTCTTTGTTCGGTAATGAAAATTCAGAGATGGTACAGGGCACACAAATCTGCTTATGATATAAGAACACATTTTTTAAAGAAAAGAGCAGCTGTGATTTCTCTTCAGTCTGCTTATCGAGGCTGGAAAGTCCGGCAGCAGATCAGAAGGGAACATCAAGCTGCAATCAAGATTCAGTCTACTTTTAGAATGAACAAGGCCCAGAAACAATTCAGATTGTTAAAATCAGCAGCATTAATCATCCAGCAACATCTAAGAGCATGGACTATAGGAAAGAAACAACGTATGGAGTATGTTGAACTCCGTCATGCAGTACTGGTGCTTCAGTCTGCATGGAAAGGAAGAACCCTGAGAAGACAAATTCAAAGGAAGCACAAATGTGCGGCCATCATACAGTCATACTATAGAATGCATGTGCAACAAAAGAGGTGGAGACTCATGAGAAAAGCTGCTCTTTTGATTCAAATGTATTATAGAACTTACAGAATTGGGAGAGAACAACATCGTTTGTATTTGAAAACAAAAATGGCTGTGCTAATTTTACAGTCAGCTTACCGTGGTATGAAAGTGAGAAAAAGAATAAAGAAATTCAGCAAAGCAGCAATCACTATACAATCTAAATATAGAGCTTACAGAGCCCAAAAGAAATATGCAATCTACAGAGCTTCAGCTATCATAATTCAGAGGTGGTATCGAGATATCAAAATTACAAACCATCAACAAAAGGAGTATCTTAATTTAAAGAAGACAGCAATTAAAATCCAAGCTGCTTATAGAGGTATTAGAGTAAGAAGACATATTCAACACATGCACATTGCAGCCACTTTAATTAAAGCCATGTTTAAAATGTATCAGTCAAGAGTAAGATACCATGCAATGAGAAGAGCAGCTGTTGCAATTCAAGTAAGATACAGAGCATATTGTCAAGGTAAAATTCAGCGTGAAAAGTACCTGGCCACTTTAAAGGCTGTTAATACTCTTCAGGCAAGTTTTAGAGGAGCAAGAGTTAGACAGACTCTAAGAAAGATGCAGGTTGCAGCAACACTTATTCAGTCATGCTATAGAAGATACAGGCAGCAAATGTATTTTAATAAGTTAAAGAAGGCAACAAAAATAGTACAGCAAAGATACCGAGCAGTGAAGGCAAGAAACAAACAATTTCAGAGGTATAACCAATTGAGGCATTCTGCAGTACGCCTTCAGGCTACTTTTAGGGGCATGAAAACTAGGAGACTTTTAAAAGTTATGCATTTAGCTGCCACCCTTATTCAGAGGAGATTTAGAACTGTGATGATGAGAAGAAAATTCCTTTCTCTCAGGAAAACTGTTATTTGGATTCAGAGAACATATCGTGCAAAACTTTGTGAAAAGAAGCATCATTTACAAGTCCTTCAGTTACGAAAGGCAGTTATTAAGATCCAGTCATCATACAGAGGGTGGGTGGTAAGGAGACAAATGCAAGAAATGCAGAGGGCTGCTGTTCTCATTCAGGCGACTTTCAGAATGCACAGAACATTTGTTTCATTTCAGACTAAGAAACGTGCCTCAATTATAATTCAACAACATTATAGAACATACAGAGCTGCAAAATTGCAAAGAGAAAATTTTATCAGACAATGGGATTCTGCAGTGGTCATTCAAGCTGCATATAAAGGAATGAAAACAAGACAGTTTTTAAGGGAAAAACACAGAGCTGCTATTAGAATACAAAGCACATACAAAATGTATAAGCAATATTGTTTCTACCAAAAGCTCCGGTGGACTACAAAAGTGTTACAAGACAGATATCGAGCAAATAAAAAGAAACAAAAAGCTCTTCAACCCAATATGTGTAAAGAAGAAACAAATAGCATTCAAGCAAGTTTTCAGGACATCAACATAAGAAAACAAACTCAGAAACAGCATGAAGCTGCCATTATTATTCAGAAGCATTTAAAAGCTTTTCTCACAAGGAGACATTATCTCCACTTTAGAGCAACAGTAATTTCTGTTCAAAGAAGATACAGAGCATTAACTGTAACAAGAACCCAAACAGTTACTTCTGTACAGTCTTCTTACAGAGGCTTTAAGGTAAGAAGTAATATCCAATGTATGCACCTGGCTGCCACACTAATTTGGTCATTCTACCTAATGCACAGAGCCAAAGCTGTTTATTGAACAAAGAAAACTGATTTTTGTTACAGATTTTTGTAGGTCATATGTCAGAGTTAAAAAGGAAAGAAAAAAGTGTTTTAGCAGATTCAGAAATCTGACCTCCTCAGGTTGCCTTTAATGGCATGACAGACAGAAATTTAAAATATATATGAGGAAAGGATGGCAGTCTTGCTAACCAATCTGCATTCAACTGTTACAGAAGTAAAACCCAATATGAAGCTGTTCAAAGTGGGGATGTTATGATTTACAGGTGGTTTAACACTTCTCTGTTTGCTTTTCACAGGAAGGAGAGTATCATTCTCAAAGTGGGACTATAGTAATGATTCAAAGAGATCTTTGTGATACAGTCACAAGAAAACTGGAAATGCAGAAATGTGCTGCCCTCCAAATTCAGTCCTTCCTTCTGATGGCTGTGTTTCGGAGAAGATTTGTTCAGCAGAAAAGAGCTGCTGTCACTTTACAGCGTTATATCAGGACATGGCAAACCAGAAAGCAGTTTTTACTATATAGAAAAGCAGCGGTCATTTTACAAAATCACTACAGAGCCCGTCTATCTGCAAAACACCAAAGACAAGTCTATTTGCAAATCAGGAGGAGTGTTATTATAATTCAAGCTAGAATCAAAGGATTTATACAGAAACAGAAGTTTTATAAAATTAAAAGCAGCACCATAAAAATTCAGGTATTTACTTATTTTAAATATAAAGCTTCAATATTTTGGTCAGTGTTTGTGAGAATTTTTTAAATGAGTTTAAGCAGGCCATAAAGAATAATAGTACTTTGAGTGACCATTTTATCATCTTCCAAAGTAGAACATTATTTTGAGAGTGAGAAAAGACACCAATGATGATTCAGGCAAGACAGCACAGAACTGGAGTTGTTTTGACCCTGGTCACCTTGCACTTCATGCATTTCATAGGTGTTAATTATCGCACTCCTGGAAGAATTTTGAAAAGATGGGATCTCCGTATTTGACATTTTTTAAGAGTAAATTTTAAATTAAAGTGAACTGTTATTTAGTATAATTGGATGAAACAGGATAATTATATTCCTCTAATAATATATTAGCTACAGCTGCTTATTATATAGATGTACTTTATTCAGTTTAGCACTTTTGGCTTCTAAAGCATTTTGTTATTTTGTTTAATAAATTCTCCAATGTGCGAGGAAAATAGAGTTTTATCTCTTAAAATCTTAGAGAACTGAGAAAAAATTAACCAAAAATTTCAATGTTGTATTGGAAGGAGGCAGATCCAGGAATTGAATCTGAGCACTTCAGCTATTTTTGTTCTATGTGCAATAAATTGGGCTTTGAACCTAAGTGTGATATGTTGTTATCTTGATAGTTGCTGTTAAGCTTAGAAATAATATTCTCTCTCAAAATCCACAACTGTTTAGTGCTAATAAGGTGCTAAATATTGTACTGGGTTTTAGGAATAGACCATAAGTTATACTTAGTTGCTCTCCTCAAACAACTTAATTGAGCAAGGGAAATGATAATATTAAGTAAGAAGTGTATGTTAGTGGGAACAAAAAGAATCTAAGCTAATCTTGTGGTCAGAGAAAGCTTTCTAGAGTGAGTGACATATATATTCAAATATTTGGCTAAAGGATAAATTTGGAAAGAGCCAAGTAAAATGTATGGAGGGACTATTTCAGCTATAGGAGATAACACAAAAAATTGAAAAACTTCAGAGAGGAATACAAAGTAAGATAGGACAAGACTGGCCAGGAGCAAAATTGTGAATATCTTTGTAAGATGCAGAAAAAAATTTATAAAGGAATTTAAGCAGGAGAAGGCTAGAATTATTTTTATTTTTACAAAGTTACTCTGACAGGAATGTGAAAGGTCAACTGTAAAGGAACAAAACTAGAATAGGGAGACTATTTGGGAGGCCATTGATCAGGTGAAAGTCAACAGTTTAATATAGGTTAGTGAAAATGAAGTTTGGAGAATTAATTTGGTTAGGAAGAGAATTGACATCATGTTGAGCATGAACAGGGATCCAAGACATGTTTATGGCTTAGGTAACTCAGCAGAAGATACCATTAAGTGACACCGGAAACAAAGGTAAGAGCAGGATTCCTTTACAGACTACACACAAAAACCAGAATGTATGTGGAGTGGTAAGGATTACTCCCCAGGAAGTGGAGAGTAGGTCAGTGTGTTCATTTTCTTTCTGTTCTTCCAAATGCATTGATGCACATATATCTGGATTTCCACATGTAATGCACATCTTACAATTTAAAATATTGGCTAGGGTTACGTTAGACTTTTCTGACAGCCAGCAACAGGGTATGTGTGATAAAGTCCCGTGGCAGGCATTCATTATATCGGCACCACTGTCCTCAGAGGACTCACTATATGCCAGACTCTAATGGGAGTTAGTATGTGACTTTATTTCTACAATTGATTTTTGTTTATCTGCATTAACCTCAGATTGACTGTCTTAATACTAATTCTTCCAATTTACAAAAATGACAATCATTGCATACCTGTTATATTTTTTTTGCATTTGATAGGCTATATGGAGAAGATATAAATCTAAGAAATATTTATGTAAAGTGAGAGCTGCCTGCAAGATTCAAGCCTGGTATAGGTGTTGGAGAGCACGCAATGAATATTTAGCTGTATTAAAAGCTGTTGAAATTATTCAAGGTTGCTTCTATGCCAAACGGGAGAGAACACGGTAATGTATTGTAGCCCTGTGGAAGAGCATAACAGTATATGTGTGGTTGGCAAGTCCTCATAAGTATTTGCTATGCTCAATTTATATGGTTAGTTTTGTTGGTATTTTCTCCATTCATGAACCATAATATATCTCTTGGGATATCTTGCTTTTTAAATATAGAGCATAGCCTTGATGATATAATTTAGTAAGAAATATTTACATACACTTAAAGCTTTTGTCCTTTTTGTTGTTGATATAGCTATTGGCTAAATTTGTTTTCATATTTCTTTTTCTTTCTTTCTTTACTTTGTATTACTCTTCATACTCTTTGTCCTTAATGATGAAGACCCTAATTACCAACTTTCTATGCATATTCTATTTCCTCACTTACCCGAGTCATTTAATGTATGTTTTACTTACATTTTTAGAGGCTGCTATTAAATGGCCTTTTTTTTTCACTTCACACTATAAGAATTTTTCTTCACATCCCAGAATTTGTGATTGCTGTCCAGTTTAGGAGAGCAGAGCAGAGTTAGAGGACTTAATATATAGACACAGTTGCCACTATCAATATTAAGGACTAGTATCTTATTTTCTTGTACCAAAATGGTGAATTTTCTCAATGATATTCAGTCTTATTTTCTAAGAAATCTGACAATCAAACAAACTCATCTTTTTACCTTTTCTATAATAGTGAGAAGAAATTAAAGAGCCCATCTTTCTTCTCAAATAAGTGTCCTTTTCTTATCTGATGCTACTTGTAATCTTCCAGCCTCTCTTTTTGACCACCTCCTGTCTGCTCAGAGACTCACTCAGACTTTATTCTTTACTATTATTTGTCATGACTCACTTTATGGTGGTTTTTGTCTGGACCCAAATGGTCATACTTTCTTTTGATCTTGTTCAAAATTATTTGTCACACCAGAATTATGGAACTTCTTGTTTCCTACTCACTGGGATATTGCCAATTGCAAAACTTCCTTTTTATTGTGTCTTAAGTGTATGCATAAAATTGTGTTTGCTACAACTTAAGTATGAATTCCTGCTTCCTTTTGTTTTGCCTTTGTTGTATTTTTTTCTCCTCAGTATTGGAAGTAAGAGAACAATAAATATTTGTTGAATATATTAAATTTGAAATTGCTTTTCAATAATAACTATTTTTTAGGTTTTTGAAGATGAGAGCATCAACAATTATCATTCAGAGAAAATGGAGAGCTATACTTTCTTTAAGAATGGCTCATGAGCACTTCTTAATGGCAAAAGTAGGTGTAAATCAAAATAACTCATTTATAAGACAAAAAGAATTTTTTAGACCTAATTATTCATTTATTTTATATCTATTATACTCAAGTAAAAGTTATTTTTACTTGGAAAGACACTAGTATTTTATATATATATATATATATATATATATATATATATATATATAGTGCATGCATATATCGTATGTATTTATAAGTTATTTTCAAACTCAAGTTTGAAGTGCTTTCAGTGAAAATAACCAATCTGGAGAAATCATAATGAATGTAGCATATTTTGTCTAGTATAAGTCAAATACTTAGTAACATGCTCTTTAAGCCACTATTGATTATATATTTAAATTGTTTAACATCTGCATTTTAAAATAGCTTTGGGCTTTAGTTAAAAAATTGAAAATTAAAATTTGACTTAAATTTTAGTGTTCATGTAATATTCACTATGGTTAATAATATAACTATTATTGTTATTACTCTTACTAGTCATACTTAAAGTATGCCAAGCATTGGATAAGCTCTTGTATATGAACAAATTTGATCTTCATACAACCTTATAAGATAGTTACTATTATCCTACTCAACTTAAAGGTGAGGAAAATGTTTAGAGAGGTAAATTTATTTGCCCAAATAGCTGGGTGTTTATAAAACAAACCTAGCTTAAATTAATTTAAATTATTTAAATTCACATCCTCTGTGTGTGTGAAAATTAGATTGTCAGGATGTTATGTAACTGAGCAACATAAAGTATGTTGGTGGTATGCTTTGTGGTTCTTGAAACCACAGAAGTTCCCTCATGGCTGGTTATAATGACCACTCTGCTCTTTATAATGTAACCAGCTCTTTTAGTAAATGTATTTTTCCTATAATGACTTTAGTCCTTTTCCTCCTCACAATGAAAAGAATCAGGAGGGTAAGAGGGAGAGAACACCAAATATCTATTGATCTTGGCTTGTCCCTACAATTTTGGCTATAGATCTGTATAGATTGTATCACCTTTTCATATCTATGAAATATGACATCCTCAAACATTGAAAAAATTCAAGAATCTCTGGTAGGTTGAAAATCTTATTATTTCTATCTATTAATGTCACTTGTAAAATTTTCCTTGTAGAAACATCGTGCTGCTTGTCTGATCCAAGCACATTTTAGAGGACACAAAAGAAGACAGCTCTTTCTTCAGCAGAAATCTGCTGTTTTGATCATACAAAGACATATACGAGCCTGGGAGGCTGGGAAATGTGAAAGAATAAAATATCTTGAATTAAAAAAGTCTACAGTTATTCTACAAGCACAAGTGCGTGGCTGGTTAGAAAGGAGAAAAGTAAGTTTTTTAAGTAGAATGTTTCAATCACGTGAAATGAAAGTATTTGTTGTTAAGTGGTGGTAAGACATTTTGGTCTTTGGAGAATATTTTCAGAGCTTATATAATTATTAGTTTGAGTTCATTCAGCTGCTGCAGAGCTACATAGAAGGGCATTGGGTGTCACAGATTTTTGTTCTGTGACCCTGCTGCTTCCCATTGCCAGAGATGCAAAATAAAATTTCTCTTGTATAATGACTCAACAAAAAAACTGAAAGAAGTATGAGGGAAAGGTTTCATAAGTTAAAGATGTTAATTTTTACTCAGGTAGCCTTTTGCTGCCCTTAAGGAATTGTAACTGCCATTCCTGTGATGTTACCCCAATCTTCAGCAAAAGATAATTCTGTTAAGGGAGCTCATGACATTTGGCTTCCAATATGTAAAGCACTGGCATAGACATAACAGCCTGATTTGAACCTAAAATAGAGTTCTTTTGTATTTTACTCATATATATTAGAAATCTAAAGCCCCAAGATCACTGTTGAAAGCCATACTATAAGAATCTTACACTGGACTTGTGCTACACTAATACTGGAACAATTAATTCATATAATTTTATCAGATTTAACATCACCATCTCTAACTATTCTGCTGGAATACAGTAGCCTTTTGGTTTTTAGCATTGATATCTTTCATTATTCATACATTGAAGGTCTTAAATTGCTGTTATTGGGTAGTTTAGTTACATTAAATGCTATAATTTTGCTTACATACTCTGAATCATGAGTTAAATAATTCTAAATATTTTGAAATACAGGATTATAATCACATTGAATCATGGTAGTTACATAAGAGAAAAAACTATCTTAAGAATCAGACACTTTAATAGAGGGAAGGGAACAGGGCAGGAAGTGGGGGAAGGAAAGGAGATGTACTGGGATCTGAATTATAGCAAATTATATTCTGTTTTTAAATTATGTCAAAATGAATTCTAATATTATATATAACTAGAAAGAACCAATAAAAAAATAAAATATTTTAATATTCTACATGCTATACAACTGAGCAATCAACTCATTTGTTATAGTACTTCAAAAAATTTCTTCAGTTAAAATATTGGTGTATCAAAAAAGTCAGACACTTGATTATTAATATTCTTTTTCTTCTTTAGATTTTAGAACAGAGAGCCAAAGCTCGGCTCCTTCATTTCACAGCAGCTGCATATTATCACCTGTCTGCTCTTAGAATTCAAAGAGCATATAAAGTTCACATGGCTATGAAGAATGCTAACAAACGGGTTAATTCAGCCATTTGTATTCAGGTCAGTTTGTCTTTTGCAGAAAAACTATGAGATGTAACTTTCCTCTTAGAAATTTTTGACATATATTGAACAATTCTCAGATTCCTTATGGTAAGATCATATAATATGTAACACTTTCAGCATATAGCTATTAGGATGACTGGAAGTTTGGAAATCTTCTTTATGGAACAGCAATAAAGCTGTGAATTACTCTCTGATGTAATTTTACTCATTTATTATACTCCCACTAGTAAAGTTGGAGGGTACCTGTTCCTCTAAATCCTTCACAACAGTGGCATCAGAAGACACCCTGATTTTTGCCATTCCAGTGAATTGGAAATGGTATCTCATTTTGTTTTTCATTTACTTGATTGCCAGCAGTTCTGAAATTTTTACATTTATTATTCAAGTTCTTATCTGTGTATCATGTGTTCTTTCTAATCTTTCTTTTTATGCACTTTGTCCCTTTTTCTACTTGATGTTCTTTTTTATTATGATTTATAGGAATTCTATATTCTGGATAAAGTTCTATTTGTGTAATTAACATGCATGTACCAATAAAATATTTAGTGAAAAAATAATTTTCAGAATGTTGTATAGTTTGATAAAATTTATATAAATTGTAAAATAAAGTTATTACTCTGCAGGATTAAATACATACGTCCACATATACACACATCCAGTGTGGACTGGATGAGTCTCTACGAAGTAGAAGGGGGAAATGATACTGGAGATTTGAAAGGCGTTTTGACCTTCTATTTCTTTCTCCTTTAGAGTTTAGCATTGACAGCCAGTTTGGCTTCCCCCTTCACTTCATAGCAGCTTCATATTATCTGCTTTTAGAATTCAAGGAGCATGTAAACTTCACATGGCTATGAAGAATGCTAACATATATAAAATATGTATATAAATGTATGTACGTTTTTGTCTACTTTTAAAAATGTGTGTATTAAAAGTGAAAAAAATCTTCACATTTTAAACAGAGATGGTTTCGAGCAAAATTAGAACGAAAGAGATTTATTGAGAAATATTATAGCATCATAAAAATTGAGCATGAAGTTCAAGAATGTATTAACCAGAAAAATAGGGCTGCATCAGTAATACAGAAAGCAGTACGTCACTTTCTCCTTCGCAAAAGACAGGAAAAATTTAATGGTAGAATCTCTAAACTTCAGGTAAGTGAAAACTATGGTTTTTGATACAGGAATAAAACCAAAATTGAGGTTTTAGTTGAAATGTATCTGTTCATATCATATAAATTTACTGAAAATATTTATTTTGTAGAAATAAATGTATATATAAATTCAAAACAATACAGGCTGTAATCTTAAAATTATTCTTTTATCTCTTTAAGGCATTATGGAGAGGCTACTCTTGGAGGAAGAAACATGATTGTACAAAAATTAAAGCTATACGGTTAAGTCTTCAGATGGTTAATAGGGAGATTAGAGAAGAAGATAAACTCTACAAAAGAACCACACTTGCACTTCATTATCTTTTAACGTATAAGCACCTTTCTGCCATTCTTGAGGCCCTAAAACACCTCGGTTAGTTTGTTATAACAATATCTTGCATAAAATTAGGAATGCATTTTTTATCTTTGAATGTTTAAAGAACATTGTGATTACACAGTATTAACTAAGACTTCATTTTTTCTTGGAGCATTGTAGTGGGGTTCATTTTGACGTAAATGCATAATACTTCGTATGCTTCATTTCTTTTGGTGGGGGCAGGGGGGTACCAGGGGTTGAACCCAGGGGTGTTCAACCACTGAGCCACATCCCCAGTCTATTTTTTATTTTTATTTTTTCACTTAGAGACAGGATCTTGCTGAGTTGCATAGGGCTTGGCTAAGTTACTGAGGCTGGCTTTGAACTTGGGAATCATCCTGCTTCCACCTCTAAAGCCTCTGAGATTACAGGCATGCGCCACCACACCCGGCCAGTTTGCTCCATTTCAATCCTTTGTACTTCTTCTTCTCCCAGTCCCTCCCCTGTCCTCTTTTCTCTATTCAATTGGTCTTCTTTCTGTTTGTTTATTTTTCTACTTAGTACATTATAGTTATATATAAAATTGGAATGCATTGTTGTTACTGGAAATTAACATGTGTCTTTTTCTCTTTCAGAGGTTGTTACCAGATTATCTCCCCGTTGTTGTGAGAACATGGCTGAGAGTGGAGCAATTTCTAAAATATTTGTTTTAATCCGAAGTTGTAATCGTAGTGTTCCTTGTATGGAGGTCATCAGATATGCTGTACAAGTTTTGCTTAATGTAGCTAAGGTAGTTTTCCATTTTAATAATGAAATATTCATTGTTCAAGAAATGTAACTCTGCAAATTAATAGATAGATAGAATTGATAGAATTTATATAAATTGTAAAATAAAGGTATTATTCTGCAGGATTAAATACATACGTCCACATATACACACATCCAGTGTGGATTGGACGAGTCTCTACGAAGTAGAGTAGAAATGCTCTAAATTAGAAATTAGGCTGGGAATGGTGCTGCATGCCTAATCCCAATAGCTCAGGAAGGAGTCAGAAGGATTGCAGGTTCTAAGCCAGCCTCAGCAGCTTAGACTATAAGCAACCTAGTGAGACACTGTCTCAAAATAAATATTTAAAAAAAAAAAAAAAAAAGCTGGGGATTTTGCTCAGTGGTTAAGCACTACCCTTGGTCTCAATCCATGGCACCAAAAAAGGAAAAAAAAACAAAGTTTGAAATTAGGCCTCTAAATTAAAATTCATGTATATGAAGAGTCTTGGTGGGGAAAAATATTTAATTTATGAATATAACTATAGATATGAATGCTATTTTGTTGTTTTATTTCTATTACTTTTATAATATGAATAATAATATGAATAATAGTATTATTGAGAACTTGCCAGTATTTTTGTACATTATTTAATTTAATCCTTATAATAATCCTGTAAAGTAACTCATATATTTCCCATTTTATAGAAAAGGAATGATAATGCTTACAGAAGTTGCATACAATCAGTGGTATTAAGATGAGACATTTACCTTCCTTGCCCACCCTCACAACCGTGACTGTAGTGTACCCAATATATTGAGGAATAGTGATTAAGAACATAGACCCAAACTACTGAATTTGAATCCCAGTTCTGCAAGCTGTTATAGATTATTTGGCCTCTCTTTGCTTTATTTTCTTCAACAGTAAAATGGGTATAGAAAAAAATAATACTCATCTCAAAATGTTATTATGAAGATTAAATGAGTTAATATACTTAAAAGTTCTTGATACATCATTATCTTACCCTATGACTAACTGTAACAGATAAGTTCTCTTTCATGAGAGAGTCTTGCTAAAATGGTCTTCTCTTTAGAAACTTGCTTTTATTTACTTCAAGATATTCTTTTTTAGAGATTTTAGCTTTAATTTGTTTTATGTGGAACTTTTGAAGTGGGTAGGAAAGTAAAAGATTAATATGCATATAAGATTCAAATATGATAGGAGTAACAAAAAATTATCTCATGAAGTCCTTTGTACCTGTGGCAGATACTTCAAAGATTTGGCTCTAAGCTGTCTTTACGGTTGGTCAGTTTTAAAGGTGTATGCTTATTACAACTTTTAATTTCATTCTGTTCTCTTCAAGTATGAGAAAACTACTTCAGCAGTTTATGATGTAGAAAACTCTATACACACATTGTTGGAGCTTTTGCAGATGTACCGAGAAAAGCCTGGTGACAAAGTTGCAGACAAGGGTGGAAGCATTTTCACAAAAACTTGTTGTTTGTTGGCTGTTTTGTTGAAGACAACAAACAGAGCCTCTGTAAGTATTGATCAGTTACTTTTCTTTGAGCTTATTTTCTATGTTCTTTTATGTATAGATTTTATGTTTTTCCTTTAGTAACCATTACACTAAAATAGGATTTTGCATGTGATCAAACTTGGGGTTTTTGTTGTTGTTGTTGTTGTTGTTTTGTTTTGTTTTTTGTTTTTGTTTTTGTTTTTTGTTTTTGTTTTTGTTTTTGTTTTTTTGCCTAGTATCAGTGTGTGTGTGTGTGTGTATTCATTGTTTCATTTTGATATTAAAGAAACTGAATTCTGAAAATAGAATTTATTTCAGTCATGTAAATAAGAATTTCCTACTTACTGGAGAGTATAACAAATTACCTTAGCAGGATAGGAAATAAGATACGTATAATTCTCTATCCACCTATCATAACCATAAATATGTCTCAAGCTTTTCTGTGCCGAGACATCTGAGTTATTCTCTCCAGGTATCACAATCAACATAAGAGTAACCAGAGCCCTGCCTTTATCCTGATAACTGTGGAAACCACTGAAGCATTTTAAGCAAGAGAATAATATTTTCCTATTTAAGTTTTAGCATCACCCTGGCTACTGACTGAAGAATGAATTTGGGAGAGCATGTATAGATATGGGGAGACCATTAAAGGAGGCAAATGTAGATATGTAGTGGCTAGACAAGAGATTGTGCTTCACCTAGGGTTGTGTCAATGAGAGGTAAGTGGATGATTCTAGAAAGTTGGAAGAGGTAAAATTCATAGGACTTAGTAATTAGATATGACAGATTATATTGAGTATAGTTCCTTTTTGCATTCAGTATCAAGTTAAATGTACAATTTTTGAATATTTCTTCTCTTTATAATTGTCTTACATATTATTTCACAATTTAAAATAATTTGCCTACTATTCTTAGAGAGCCATGCTCTTGATTGTTAAAAGCTCAAAAGCCTACTGCATAGTATTCAAATGATTGATTTTGTTATTCTAGGAGAGATTGAATTCTTATTAGGTTTTAGTAAATGTACACTTTCTTTTTTAGGATGTACGAAGTAGTCCCAAAGTTGTTGACCGCATTTATAGCATCTACAAACTTACAGCTCGTAAACATAAAATAAATGCTGAAAGAATACTTAATAATCAAAAGAAGAATTCTTCCATAGGCATTCCCTTTATTCCAGAAACACCAATAAGGACCAGAATAGTTTCAAGGTAAGCAGTTAATTGTATTCTGTAATTTCATGTCACCATTCATTCATTTAAATAAATATTTGTTAACACTATCATAAACAAGATATTGTTCTTAACCATAGAGAAACAACATATGAATAAGAATAGACTATTTAAAAAAAAAGAAAAACAATAGACTATTCAGTAAATCTAAAGGAATCGATTTCACTATAATGAAATAATACTGATGTAGCTTTGGGTATTTAGTAGCTATTTAACAAATTCCTTATGTTAAATAGTTCAGACCTAATGCTAAGAACCTTGTTATATCAGTTTTATTTTCCATGTTAATCTCTATTTTTATGTGGTGCTGAGGATCGAACCCAGGGCCTCGTACGTGCTAAGCGAGCGCTCTACCGCTGAGCCACAACCCCAGCCTAATCCAGGATGATTTTATATCAAGATCATTTACTTAAGTATATCTGCAAAAAAAGAAAAAAAAAAACTGTTTTCTTTTTTTTCTAAATAATGTAACATCACAGATTCTGTGACTAGACATAGATATATCTTTCAGGGTCATCATTTAGCCTGTTATAGACCCATAAAGATAATTGTGGTTTGCCTAGTTTATGTTACTTTTTTTTTTTTAAGGTGTGTTTGTTTATGTGGTTACTCCCCATGATCAGGGAGTAGAAATCATATAGAACTGCATCTTGAATTACAAAGTGCTTAAATTTGGTTGTACAGTGTAAAGCTATGTGGTTCAGGAAGAATGACAATGAGCAAACAGATTAATGAGTAAAATAATAAAGATAGTGACAACTACTAAGATAAAGAGAATGGCCGAGAAAGCATCATGTGATTTTTAAGTCCTGGAAGGTGAGTTGAGGAGAGGATAGCACAGAGTGGGCAGGAGTGTTGCATCATGGCATGGCTTTTGTTTTGAATAAGTTTGAGAAACCTACAGCATAAATAAGAGGAAAATATAAATAAGCCATTAGAAAATCATGCCTATGGTTGAACAGAAGAACAAATTTTTAGATAAAAATTGGAGTACTGTTGGTTTGAGGATGTAGATAGCACTTAATGAATGTGATCATGGATTGAAATTTTACTCCTTTCTATCACTCCTTTCCATCGTATGGATACATACCGCATTTTGACCACTAACCAATGGTGAGGCATTTAGATTTTTAGCAAGAAAGAATAAGAAGATGGAAGTGTATATAGTAGGGATTTGTGTGAGAAGATACATGAGCTCTCCCCTGATTGATACCGTTTACTCAATGTGGTGTGATATTTTAAACTCAACAACTCAGAAGTAGCTTAGAGGATATGGAAGGGATATTTGAAAAGAGGAAAGAAATAAAATAGTCATCTGGGAGAGCAGAAGCATACTAGGCAATTCAAATGCCCATTTGACATAAAATAAAAATGTATAGTTTCTTTAGCAATATCTGTATAGGAATGGAGAAAGAAGATATTTCTATTTAATTTGGAACCCAAATAGAATTTTCTAGACAAGTTTGATAAGAGAGAGAAACAGAATGGAATAATATTGAGATAACTAAACTAGTTAGGGAGGAAAGTGAGAATAACATTCTAATGAACAATAGGTATGTGTTGAGGTCAGGTGAACTAGAGATCTCAGTAGGGTGGAGGAATTGGTTCAGTGACTGTATTAAAGCAGATAACATGGATAAATCAGAAGTGGTGATAAAGTCTAGAATGTAAACTATGTGAGAAAGGATTGGTTAAGAAAGAATGGAAGGAAAGGGTTGCAAAAACTGAGAATGCTGTTGGTTTTTTAGCCATATGGATGTTGATATTAATGAGAATGGTAGCAGGAGTTGGGGGGAGTCCAAGAGCAGGTTCATAATTAGGAGATGGTCAATGAGCAAAAGATGGTAGCAAAATAAGTAGTATAAGCTTCAAAGAAGTCAGTATCATAAGGAAATATTCTAGAACTGATAATTGGCAGTAATATGAAGTTCTTCCACCTCTTTGAAAAGGTTGTAAGAGAAATGATGTGTCATGAATTAGTTAACACATTTTTAACACATAACGATAAAAATTAACTCTTTTAAGAAATTAACTCTTTTAAGAAATGTACTGTTTTAATGCCATATTTTTATTTTTATTTTTTAAAACAGACTTAAACCGGATTGGGTTTTAAGAAGAGATAGTATAGAAGAAATCACCAATTCTCTGCAAGCTATTCAAATGGTGATGGATACACTTGGCATTTCTTATCAGTAAATATAAACATTTTCAGTGTGTACAGTATAAAGAAATATTAAAGCTAATCATGAATATGTAAAGTGCTTTTTGCTTTCTATGTACAACTTCTAAAATCTGACTTTGTATTAAAAATAAATATGTATATTACAAATAACTAAGCTGTTTATTAAATTCTTCATTGTTTTTTATTTAATATAGCTGTATGCATATAACAAATAAATATGTCATAAGATGATTATAATACTATTACTCGTGTCTATTAAAGTGTTATATTAGTTTGAATGTAGTCATATTCCTAAAAGGAAAGGAATCAATTATTACCTGTTTTATTGATAAGCAAAAGCATTTTACTAAAACACATGTTGAAAGTCAAAGATTCTGTCTATTCACTTAGAAAATGAGAAGAGCATAAAATATTCCCACACATGTGTATGGATAATGTACTAATTTGTATCCTTCACTGGCTAAAGCATCCAGAGAGGTAAATGAGCTTCTCTAGGGAAATTATAAGAATATAACCAGTAAGTATATATACTAAAACCCCTTAACTTTGAACAGATTTTAATTTGGATTATAATTTATAGTGGGAAGAGAATAGTATTGCTTTAAAAGAAACTTGTTGTTCATTTACATACTACAAATTGGAAAGTTATTTAGTTTGGAAGATACTTATTTTGTAAACTTTAGGTTATTGACATCTGTATCTATGTGGCTCCAGGGCCACAGAAGTCTGATAGGACCCCAAAGTTTTCCATGCATGGACACTATAAAAATTTTATCTGTTTGAAATAGTAAGTAAATCCTAACTAACCTAAAATTGTCTGCCTATGTTATAGTTTGCATCTCAGGTGTCCTCCAAAAGCTCTTGTGTTCATTCTGTAATGTTCAGAGGTGAAATGATTAGACTATGAGAGCTAATCAGTACATCCTAGTTTGAATGGACTCACTAAGTGGTAACTGTAGGCAGTTGAGGCAGGCCTGAAGGAAGTGAGTCACTGGGGATATGCCCTGGAAGGGTTCATCTTCCCTGAAACCCCTTCTCTCTCTTTGCTTTCTGGATGCCATGAATGGAGCAGTGCTTCTCTACCACACCATTCTGCCATGATCTTTGCCCTCACCTTGGGCCCAGAGCAATGGAATTGGCTGTTTTCAGACTAAGACCTCTGAAACCATGAGAGCCAAATAAACCTTTCCTCTTCTAAGTTGTTCTTGTTGGATATTTTGGTCAAAGTGATCCAAAGCTAACACAACTTATAATTTGGTTAAGATAGATCTAAACATATTGATGTGTTCGAAAGTATATTCAAATATGATGGAGATTTTTGTTTTCCACTCTAAGTGTTTTTCAGACATTGTAATATTTATTGACTTTCTCATTGTTTTGTTTTCCTTCATTCAACAGAGCTTTACTATAAATAATCTATTTACTTTGGTAAATTATATATACTTCTAGGATTTAATTGGCCAGCATATAAACATTAATGGTGCTAACTTCTTATAAATATAACCAACTAGTAATTGCACAATAAATATTATGCATGCAAGAAAATGACTTCCTGATGTTTAAATAGTTTTTTTTTTTTTCTCCTTGTTGAATATTACACAAAACCAAAAATCTTTTGAAGGACATTTAACAGTATTACTGAGCCCCAGGGAGCAGTAAGCAGTAACGTTAGTCCTACCAGGACTTCCCCTTTGCCCATTTCCAGGGAGAGGTGTTAGATTTAACAAGTAAGGAATTATAGAGCTGTTCCTGCACAACTCTGTTTTACTACGTGGGGTGAAGTTGCAGCCTACTCTGCAATTTCCTTTATGGTTTATACACTGTCAAATTTAATGATAAGGATATTGTGTCTTGTGCATTACACAGAAGTACAATTCCCATCTTAGAACAGCTAGATAGGGTGAGATTTAAAAAAAAAAAAAATTGTTGGTTCCATACTTTAGGTATTGTGAATTGAACTGCTATAAACATTGATGTGGCTATATCACTGAATTATGCTGATTTTCAGTTCTTTGGGTATAAACGAAGGAGTGCAACAGCTGGGTCAAATGGTAGTTCCATTCCAAGTTTTCTGAGGAATCTCCACACTGCTTTCCAAAGTGGTTACACCAATTTTCAGTCCCACCAGCAATGCATGAGTGTACCTTTTCCCCCACATCTTTAATAACACACTTATTATTGCTTTTATTCTTGATAATTGCCATTTGACTAGAATGAGATGAAAACTTAGAGTAGTTTTGATTTGCATTTCTCCAATTGCTAGAGATGCTGGACATTTTTTCATATATTTGTTGATCGATTGTATTTCTTCTGTGAAATGCCTGTTCTGTTCCTTTGCCCATTTATTGATTGGGTTATTTGTTTCTTTGAGTTCTTTATATATCAACAGATGAATGGATAAAGAAAATATGGTGTATATACACAATGGAACATTACTCAGCCTTAAAGAAGAATGAAATTATGGCATTTTTAGGTAAATGGATGGAGCTGGAGAATATCATGCTAAGTGAAATAAGCCAAACCCAAAAAAACAAAGGCCGAATGTTTTCTCTGATAAGTGGATACTGATCCATAATGTGGTGGGTATGGTAGGGAAGAATGGAGTAACTTTGGCTTGGGCAGAAGGCAGTGAGAGGAGGGGATAGGAAGGATAGTAGAATGAGTCAGACATTATTACCCTATGTCCATATATGATTATATAATCTGTATAATTACATCATATACAACCAAAAGAAAGGAGTTATATGCCATTTATGAATGCTGTGTCAAAATGCATTCTACTGTCATGTGTAACTAATTAGAACAAATTAAAAATAAATTGTTGTAAGGTGAAAAAATATAAAAAAGCAGTGTAGTTGGGGCTGGGGTTGTAGCTCAGTTGTAGAGCACTTGCCTAGCACATGTGAGACACTGGGTTCAATCCTCAGTACCACATAAAAATAGAGTATACAATTTAATGTTTTAAAAGAAATACCCAATACTTAAAAAAAAAAAAAAAAAAAAAAAAGCAGTGTAGTTGCATCACCACCCTGTAATTGCGTTGCATTCCTCGTTTTCACTTACCAGTCCTACATGCCCTTCCAGTGGAGTCTCCTCATTCTATCTCATACTCAGGTGTGAACACTTCATTTAATTAACTTGGCCAGCTTCCCATTTTATCCATCTCTTTTATGTCCATTTCAATTTTTGGTAAGACTCCTTTAAATAATGCAATATGTTTTTTGCATATTTATTTACATCAACAGCATCCTGAAGAGCACTTTTGCTATGGTCACGCATAGTTTTAAACACTCGAAATGACTAGTGCTATTTCATTGTGGTTTTAATTTCCATTTCCCTAACAATAATGATATTGAGTATTTTTGGGGGGTTTTCATTTACATGTCTTTGGTGAAAGTGTCTATCAAGTCTTGCACATGACTGTTCTAAGTTGTGAGAGATCTTTAAATCTTTTTGAACACAAGTCCTTTATAGGATATGAGAAGTACAGAAGTTTTTAATTTTTGTGAAATCCAATTTGTCTTTTTTCATTTACTGATTATGCTTTCGGTGATATAAAATCTCTGCTTAACCCAAAGACATAAAGATTTTCTATTACATTTGTACTGTTTAGTTCATTGATCCATTTCAAGTTAATTCATTTAAAAAGACTATTCTTTCTCCATTGAAATGTATTTTATTTTTATGATCTGGCTTCTTTGGTTTGCAAAATGTTCTTTGGACCACATGGCTATTGTTCCACGTACAAATGAAAAAAAAAAATATCCTGCTGTTGTGTAGAGTGTTTGACAAACCCAATTCAGGCAAATTAGGTGATAAGTACTATTCAAGACTTCTGTCTACTTACTACCTGTCTTCTTTTACCAGTTATTGATAGAGGGTTGTAGTAATTGCAGATTTGTCTATGTCCCCTTGAATCAAAAAACAATTAACTGAATGTATTTTGGAGCTCTCTTATTCTGTAATCTTCAAGGTTGTTATGTGGTCTTAATACGTCTACTAATCTAATTATGGAATGATCTAGTTTCTTAGTAACTTTTTTTGTTGTAAAATTTTGCATGATATTTATATAGCAACTCCAGTTCCTGCTCCCTTTTCTCTCTGTCTCTGGCCACCCCCCCCATTCCTATGTTTAAAATGTTTTAATTGTGGTAAAACACATGTAACATTTTAACCATTTTTAAGTGTGTGCAGTTTATTGATATGATATGCATTCACGTTTTGGGTATTCTAATTCTGGTTTGCATAAGCATGTATATTAATTTCTGAGGGCTACTATTACAAATGATCACAAATTTATTGGCCTAAAACAGCAGAAACTTATTCTGTTTGGGAGATCATTGGTGTGAAATGAAGATGTTGGCAGGGCTGCAGCCCTCAGGATCCAGGAGCGACTGTCCCTTGCCTCTTCAAACTTGTTGACTCCTGGTATATTTCTGGGCTTCTGGCTACATCACTACAGTTTTTGTCTATAGTCATATTGCCTCTTTCTCTTTTCTTTATTTAATCTCCTTCTGCCCTACTTTTCAAACATATGTCATTGAGTTTTGGGTACACAATGGTAATCCAAGGTATTTTCATCTCAAGATTCTCAATTTACTTATATCTGCAAAGACCCTTTCTCCAAATAAGATGACATTCAAAAGTTCTAGGATTTGAACATTGAAATCTCTTTTGGAGGTCCCCACCCAATCTACTATAATATAGTATACCCATCCACATTTTACTTTTAACCTATCTGTGTTTAAGAGGTATCTTGCAGAAGATATATGATTTGGACTTTATTGTTTAATTTACTCTAACAATTGTCCATTTAATTGGAGCATTTAGACTTATTATAGTTATTATGATTATTAGTATGGATGGTTTAATTCTTCTCCCTGTTCTTTTTTTCCTATTCATCCCATCTGTTCCTTTTTTCTGGTTTTTTTTTTTTTTTTCCTCTTTTGGATTGATTGAATAGTTTTTGTGATCACAATTTATCTACTTTGTTGGCTATAAATATTTGTCATGTTATTCTGTTATTCTGTGGCTGTTTCAAGGTTTTTAGTAAACATCTTTAACTTAACACACTATCTCTAGTAATATTATACAACTTTATATACATTATTAAAGATTTTCCAATTTAGGGCTGGGGATATAGCTCAGTTGGTAGAGTGCTTGCCTTTCATGCACAAGGCCCTGGGTTCAATCCCCAGCACCACACACACACAAAGAAAGATTTTCCAATTTATTAAATTTATTCCTCCTCTGCCTTTGGATTGTTATCAATAGTTTACTTCTAGTGTATTAAATAAATTATTATTTCATCATTTTTACTTTAAATAATCATTAATTTTTTTTTTAAATATTTTTTTTATTGGTTGTTCAAAACATTACAAAGCTCATGGCATATCACCCATTTGAATCAAATAATCATTAATTTTAAAGAGACTTAAATTTTAAAAATATATTTGTTCATATAGGTGCTATATTTGTTAATCTTCAGTCAATTAGTTAGTTGCATATTTCTATCTGGTGTCATTTTCCTTCTGCCTAAAAGGACTTCCTTTCAACATGATTCATAATGTAAACCAACTGATCAGGAATTCTTTCAAGTTATGCATGTCTAAAAGGACCTTTTCTTACTATTGTTATTATTTACTTTTTTGGCCTTCATTTTTGAAACATTTTAATTGGTTATACAGTTATAGATTGGAAGTTTTTTTTTGTATTTTGTCTTGTTTTATGAAACTTAGGATTTTATTTCTATTTTATTTTATTTTTTTTTAGAGAGAATTTTTTTAATATTTATTTTTTAGTTCTCGGCGGACACAACATCTTTGTATGTGGTGCTGAGGATCGAACCTGGGCCGCACACATGCCAGGCGAGTGCGCTACCGCTTGAGCCACATCCCCAACCCCAGGATTTTATTTCTAAAACCACTTCTAATTTGTGTGTGTGTGTGTGTGTGTGTGTGTGTGTGTGTTTAACGATCAACCTTTAGAATACTAACTTATCTCAGTAGTATGTCTACAATATACCTCAAGATTGCTACTATTTTAAAGTTTTATTTTTGAGATCAAGAGTTTTAAGTGTAAAACAAGTAGTGCTTTTCCAAACTGACAATCTGGATATTGAGATTATGAATTAGCTGAGCAACTCCAGTCTTTACTCCAGTATTACATTAATAATAAATAAGCAAACAAAACTAGTCAGAAAATTTTTGAAAAGATGACTTGAAGTGTGAAAACTAGGTTCACATTATCTATCATAGTGACAGTAGTGAAAATATGATACTAAAAAATCTAACTAAAATAAATGATGAAATAGTTAGAAAAATCTAAAAATAGACCTAAAATATGTACATGAATTTAGTAAATTACCATGATGGAAATTCAGAACAGTGCAAAAACAGTGAATTATTTTATAAATAATTGGAATAAATTGGCAATTCTGATGGGGAAAAAAAAGTTACTTCTCTGATAACTATCCACAAAAGTTTTATGTTTAGTAGATTCTGCCTGGCCTCCCAGGCCTTCCTTGAAACATCAGTGGAAACCTCCATGACTCACTGAATCCATCATCATGCATTCCTGCAGAAATAGCACCACTTGAATGCCATGGTCTACTGCCATCTCGACCTGTACCTGGGCCTCCTGGGACTACAGCTGCAGTAGTTCTGAGTGATTGGGCAGCTGAGCACAGTGAAACAACTGTGTGTGTAGGGTGCCCAGGAACTCTTCTCAAAAGACTTTTTCCTTTTACACACTTGAGCCTATGATGTAATGTGATCTTGTCAATTCCTGCCATGCCTTCAAGGCATCAGGTCTTGTGCAAATACTTAACATCTCTTTAGTAGCTATAATGTCTTTAATAAAACAACCACAACTTTCTTTTTTATAATTTTTTTTTAGTTGTAGTGGACACAACACCTTTATTTTATTTATTTATTTTTATATGGTTCTAAGTTACACCACTGTACTACAACTCCAACCCACAACCACACTTTTCTTTCTTTCTTTTTTTGGAGGGGGTAGGTGGGTACAGGGGCTTAAACTTAGTGGCATTCAACCAGTGATCCTCATCCTCAGCCCTTTTTTTTTGTATTTTGTTTAGAGACAGGAACTCACTGAGTTGCTTAGCACCTCGATTTTGCTGAGGCTAGCTTTGAATCCATCCTCCTGCCTCAGTCTCCCTAGCCACTGGGATTACAGGCATGTGCCACCATGCTCCCGGCACAACCACATCTTTCTTGACCCCAGTTTTGAAAGCATTTTTCTGGCCAAATTGCAAATTTTTACAATGTTTTTGATCTAGTTTTGCTCTTAATTTTTAGAATAAACCTAGCTCAAAACTGCCAGAAATATCCTGGATTTTCTGGCTCAAAACTGCCAGAAATATCCATGCCATGGACTGAATGATGTCCTGCCTTGAAATTTCCTCCACCAGATTAATTGGTCTTTCACTTTTAAATTCAGCCTCACACAAAGTCTCAGGACATGAGTAAAATGTAGCCAAATTAGCCAAATGTAGCTCCCACCAAAATTGCCCATTAATCACTGCTTACAACATTCTAAGCCCTCTCCAGCCTGCATCTCTCAACTTTTTCAAACCTCTCCCACAAACCACTTCCAAAGGCTTCTGAACCACATGGTCAGGTTAGTCACAGCAATGACCCCACTTCTCAGTATCAATTTCTGTGTTAATTAGCTTTTAATCTCTGTGACCAAAACATCTAACAAGAGCACTTAGAGGAGGAAAAGTTAATATGGAGCTCTTGGTTTCAGAGGACTCAGTCCATAGACAACCAGTTCCATTGCTCTGGGTACAAGGTGAAGCAGAACATTGTGGCTGAAGGGCATGGTGAAGTTCTGCTTCATTTCTTGCAGCCAGGAAGCAGAGAAGGGTCCAGGAAGACCCTTCCATGGCATACCACCAGTGACCCACCTCTTTCAGCCCTGCCCCACCTGCCTAGAGTTACCACTCATTCAGTCCATTCAAACCAGTATGGACTGGTTATGTTACAGCTTTCATAATCTATAATCATTTCAATTCTTTACATTCCTGTGTAAATTCAGAAGCCTTTGGAGGACCTCATATCCAAACTATAATAAGAATATAAAATTCAAAATCACAAAGCAATTCCACTTTCCATATTATGGGCTCATAGATATCTATAAGACAGATAGCTCAGCAGAAAATATGCAAAGAACCTGTATAGGCAATTCATAGTGAAATAAAAAATAATTAATAGGCATGCTTTCATTAAAAATAGCAATATTTATCTGTTTCTAATCCACATTTCACTTCTGGGGATTTATTCATTTTTGTAAAAAAATGCCATTGGAATTATTGATAAGTACTACATTGAATCTATATATCATTTTGGGGAATGTGGACATTATAACAATATGAATTGTTTCAATTCATAAAAATGAGATATTTGTCCATTTACTTCTTAAATTTTCTTTTGTGGGCTGGGGATGTGGCTCAGGCGGTAGCGCGCTCGCCTGGCATGCGTGCGGCCGCGGTTCGATCCTCAGCGCCACATGCAAGCGGGGATGTTGTGCCCCCTGATAACTAAAAAAATAAATATTAAAATTCTCTCTCTCTCTCTGCCTCTCTCTACCTCTCTCTCTCTTTAAAATTTTTTTTTTCTTTTGTATATGTTTTGTAGTTTTCAGAATTTATGTCTTTAATTTCTTTGGATAATTTTATTACTAGTATTTTATGCAATTTTAAACGGAATTTATTTCTTAATTTCCTTCTCTGCTCATTGTTAAAAGAACAATGTTAATAATCCTAAAATTCATTTGGAACTATGAAAGATTTCAAACAGCCTCAGGGACCTCCTCCTCCAGCTACAACCTACCTGCCTGCAGTTACTCCTCCGTTAACCCCATCAAGGGATTAAGACTCTCATAACCCAATAATATCTCCTGTAAACTTTCTTGCATTGTCTCACTCATGAGATTTTTGGAGTCACCTAATATCTAAACCATAACAAAGAGCAAAGCTGATGTATCATATTTACAAAGCTACAGAATTATGGCAGTGTGGTTTTGTGGTAAAAAACAGACATACAGTCAGATAGGACTGAATACAGAACCTCCAGATAAACCCACATGAATATAACAACAGACCTTCAGAAAGGTACCAAGAATATGCAGTGAGGAAATTGCAATCTCCCACAATGGGTCTTAGAGAAATTGGCTATCCAGAGGTAAAAGGATTAGATTCTTATTTTTGCATCAACTACAAAATTCAACTAAAATGAGTTAGAGAAATATGAAATATGAAACAAGGAAATTCTTAAAAGGGAACAGGAAAAAATCTCTGAACATTAGTCTGAGCAATGATTTCCTGGAATTCATCCCAAATCTCAAGGAAAAAATAAAAAGTGAACCAGTGGGAATACAACAAACTCAGAAGCTTGGGCCCAGCAGTGGAAGCATCAGCACTCAGAGATAACTCAGAGACTGGGAGAAGATAGTTGCAGAGCATATACTTGATAAGGTATTTTTATCCAAAATATATAAGTAACTCCTATAATTTAATAATAAATGAAATAACCTGATCTTTAAATGGGCAAAATCCTTGAATAGACATTTCTTCAAGAAAGACAAACAAATGTCCAACAGGTGAATGAAAAGGTGCTCAACATCACGAATCATTAGGAAAATGCAAGTTAAAAACAATGAAATACCACCTCTTGCTGTTAGAATGGTTATTATCAATAAAACAAAGAATAACAATTGATGGTGAGCATTTGGAGAAAACAAACCTTGTGCACTCTCCATGGGAAAGTCAATTGGTACAGTTCTATGGGGGGAAAATATGGAGGTTTATAAAAACATCAAAAATTGAATTGCCAGACTTGGGTGTAGCACATTATATATAATGACTTTGTAAAATATATATATATATATATATATATATATATATATATATATATATATATAAATGTTAATGATAGAATTCAGGTAAGCATTCTGTTTGCAAGTTTTCAAATTAAAAAAAAAATACCTTTTTTTTTCTTTGAAAATGAGCATATGCCACATTAGTTTCTTAAACTACAAATCACCCAAATTTCAACAAACAGTAGAAAGGATAGAAAGTTTGTGGCATAGAATGGAGTATTGTATAGAAAAAAAAAAACTATCTACTATACCCCCAAATAAGGATGAATTTCTTAAGCAAAACGTGAAACAAAAGGAAACAGGTATAAAAGAATGGTTACTAAATGATGTCATTCATGTAGTCTAAAACCTGGCAAAATTAATCTACACTGTTGGAAGTAAAGATAGTTTTTACACTGGGGAGGGTAGAAAGGTGTAGGTAGTGACTTGGAAGGGGCTTCTGGGATGAAGATATTTTGTTTCTTGTTCTGGGTTCTGAATTTGTGATGTAAAAATTCACTGATATAAAAATTCACTGATATAGGTACTTCTCTAATAATGTTATGTTTTATGTTTTTATTAAAAATATTTTTTTTAGTTGTAGGTGGACACAATGCCATTATTTTTTAAATTTTTATGTGGTGCCGGGATCAAACCCAGTGCATCACGCATGCTAGGCAAGCGCTCTACCACTGAGCCACAACCCCATCCCTTAATGTTATATTTTAATAAAATATTCTAAAATTGGAACATTAATACCTCCCTCATTATTGTTCTTATTAGTATTAATTTTTCCTTTTAATTAAACCTTATTAGAATGTAAACTTCATGGGAGTAATATTTTTAGTCTGCTTTTTCACTGCTGTCTGCCTCAGGACTACAATGTGGACTCGAATATGGTGGACATTCAAAATCTTTTTCACAAATGAGTGATCATAAAACACAGTGTTTATCTGCCACTTGCCACAGAGTTCAAATTCTCTAAATGTTAGCTATTAGTATTTTTAATAAACTTTTTTTTTATCATTGAGACAACTAAGATCATTTATGTATTTAAGGAACGCTATATAGACAACAATCTATTTTAACATCCAGTACCTATGATCTCATGTTCCTAAGTTCATCTCTTCACTTGATCAATATTAGTAAACAACAATGGCTACGTGTACTTTACTCTATGAACTGACAGTTGAGAATCAAAGTTGAATTTTTTTCCTTTTTTGTTTTAAACAGCCTGTGTTAATTATTTGTGCTGCTACTATTGTTGCCCTTATTGGTTAACATGTTCTTATTAGACTCTGGTAGGAAAAGTAATGTCAATTTATATAGTTGTGTTGTTTTAACATTATTTGAAAATATTTTAGGTAAAATAAAAGGCTTGTTCCTAACGGACTTAGATGTAGTAAATTATTAACTTTTTCTTCAAGAGAAGCATTGTTTACCTAATGATGAGTTCCCTAGTGTTTTCGAATTGTTAGAATCTTTATGAAACATACCACTGAAGATGAAGTTGAAAGATTTGGCTTTTGTTATTATATTAATGATCTTAGGAGAACTCTCTGCAGAAGGTAAAATTAATCCTTAATTTGCTTTATTCTCTAAAAAACTATAAATGGAAATTCTAATATTCATACAACTTAAGTTTTGGTATAATCTTTCATTTTGATGTATCAATTTTATCACATGTTTTATGTAAATTTAGCTTGTTATAGCATTTAGAAAGATGTTTTTTTTTTCCCCTTTGGGATAAACTAGCAAACTGTTGTTAAAGTAGTTTAAGTTAAAAACATAAAACAAAGACCCTTTGAATATATAGGTTTGGGAGCATAGGAGACCACGATCTAACATTATCTAAATATACTTTAAAGGATTGCTGGTCAATAATGTGGCAGTTTAGAAGTCACATGTTAACCTTAATTCCAGTTTTATGCAAGAATCCATTCTTAACATTGACACAACTTACAGAATTTTAATTCTCTATCTACAAGGTGAGAGCTTACTGAGGGAAATTTGAAAAAGAAATAACCATAAATCATCAACAAGATTTTCTACTCTTGCTACTTTGATTTTTATTCCATGATTTATTTATTCACTGGCTGGATTATTAAGTAGTGGTTAGTATGAAATCCGCATAGCTGAAACTTTTTTTATATTCCACTTTGGAGAGTGAGAGGGCTCTATTAAGAATTATGTCTGGGGCTGGGGCTGTAGCTCAGTGGCAGAGCGCCTGCCTAGCATGTGTGAGCCACTGGGTTTGATCCTCAGCCCTGCATAAAAATAAGTAAGTAAAATAAATGTGTCCATCTATAACTAAAAATGTTTTAAAAAAAGAATTATGTCTGGACAACAGTGATAAATGAGACAAATTGTTACTTGTAACAGACTGCCTGGTGTGTAAGATCAGTGTCAATAAAAGGTAGGCAGTGCAATAGCATGTTCTTAAGAAGGATTATCAGTGCTTTTCGACTGTAGGATTAATTAAGAACCTAGGCAGGTCAGTTAGCAGTTAGCAAGAGTGAATGTGAAAAACTGGAAACCACAGCAACAAAACTTTTCTAAAATAAACACCTTAGAGGAATTGTTGAAATAAAATATCCTGTAAGTTATAATTGCTTCTTAATTGAATAGTTCACTACAAATTTTCTGCCAAAAGGTCTACAATTAAATTATGAAGGTGAAATAAATAAAATTCATCTTCATTTCATACATTTCTGTCTATAATAGGACAATTTTTGCATGAAGTTTCCTTTGATTTTTATTTTTCTAAGTAGGAAAATTCAAGATGATATCATTATCTATTAGCTACATTGTGATGACTTTGTAAAATTGTAGCTAATTTTCTATTATATGAGCATAAACTCATCTGTCACAAAAAAGTAAGCTACATGAAGCAGGGATCATGATCTCATATTCTCCAACTAAGGACCTCAGGGACAAGAGTGAATTAATGGTCCTTCTCACTTCATGGTGTACAATCATTACTGACCTATGAAAGACCTTGCTTTTGTTTATTTATACGCTTTTCACTCAGAGATGATTAGATCATCTCTGATAATGAATTCCATTCTATATGATTTCCATATTTCTTAAATATTCAAATTCCTTTGTTAAATATGTCTTATTTGTGCATGTGTTTCACATTCACATTAATGAAAGTTTGATGTAGATTTGATTTTCTCATTTTACTAGATACTGTTTAAATATATTTCCACTTTGCAAAACTATTTTGTTCCCTTTTGAACTGTGTAGCATTTCATATATTTTATTTATCTTGTCTTCAGATGATGGACATGCTACTTCCTTCCCACCTTCAAATAATTCTGACATTGATACTGTCATATAGTCATCTATAGCTCTGTGAGATTTCTTCAGCCTGTATTCACTCACAGGTGGGATTATTAGGTCAATTATCCTGGGGAAACAGAATGACAAATTACTTTGTGAAATGGCTGTTTCAATGTATGTAATCTTCAAAAGGTGATGGGCATGAGCTGTTGCTTCCCATCACCCGCAGCAGCACTTCCTGTTCTCTGCTTTTGTGCTCTTTGCCATACTGTTGTTCATAAAGTGCTATCTCATTTATGTTCATTTGATAGTTTCTGATTTTGGGTAAGTTTGTACATCTCTTCATATACTTTTTTAGATGTTCAGATTTCTGGGATTTCCTAAATTGTTTCTGATTAGCATTTCTCTTTGCTTTATGGCTCTTTGGAGCTGATTTGTAAGAAGTCTTTATAAACTACAAGTTGTAACTTCTTATCAGTTTTAGACATTGCAAGTTCCTTCTTCTAAAGTAGTATGTATGTGTCTTGTGGAAAATGACTTTCAAAGAAATTCTCAAATTTTTAAATAATCAAGCCCATTACATTTTACCCTTTAGTTTCTTTTTTCTTTTCTCTTTTTCTGTACCTTTGAACTATCATACAGTGTGATTGGTACCTCCTGAACTGTGCAATATGGGGCCTTGATGTTATGAGTTAGAAATAATAAAATCTTATATTTTGTTGTACAAATTAATTCTTTGGCTTAAACCATTTTCTGCTATTTTCCATACTTAACAGGTTGTTTATATTTTCATACTCAGTGTATCTCATTGTTGCTTCTTTTTTTTTAAAAAAATTCATTTTTTGAAATTTGTACTTTTTTGTTCTAATTTGTTATGTATGACAGCAGAATGCTTTACAATTCATATTACACATAAAGATCACAATTTTTCATATCCTGGTTGTACACAAAGTAGAATCACACCATTCGTGTCTTCATACATGTACTTAGGGTAATGATGTCCTATACCCTAATTATATCCTATAATAGGATAATTTTTGCATGAAGGTCTTTCCTACCCCCATGCCCCTTCCCCTCCCTCCCCTTTGCTCTATCTATAGTTTGTCTAATCCACCCCTGCTCCCCCGCCACCAACCCCATTATGAATCAGCATCCTTATATCAAAGAAAAGATTCAGCATTTGGTTTGGGGGGATTGGCTAACTTCATTGTTGCTTTTTTATAGCTTCTTATGTATGGTCTATAATACCAGTATTTTCCATTTTCTATTTAAGTTATTCATTATGCAAACTTGAAATTCTCCGCTTAATTGTTCAGTTCACTTCATCTGATATGTGTTATCCAGTTTGTCGACATTATTTTATTGGAGTTGAGCTCCTCCTATTTCTTCTTATTTCTTTTTTCTCATGAATTCACATTCTCCAAGGCATGTCATCTACTGACCAGTAATGTGCCTCTCCTGGTGGTAGAGATACATGCCTCAGGACAGTCTTTGAAGCCACAAAGTGATAAAGACACATGCCCCCATCCCACTCAGTCCAGCAACAGTGACCCTCAGGGAGCATCCTTGTGTATTCACTAATATTTTTGAAGTCTTTTCATTGAAATTCCTGCAAAATGGTGTGAGGAATTCTCAGGGAGTGGAGGCTGTTCCGCACATGTATTTATCTGGTGCTCTGCTCTCTCAAGATGCTGGCAATTTTATATTAGTCATCCTTCCATGCCCATTCCCCTCAGCCATGGGCTGGCAGTATCATTATTTTATGTCTTTATTATTTTAGGGCAATATTAGGGTAGGCAGTAATCAAGGCATTGAAACCAGAATAACCCACTGGCTCCAGGCCTTCTTTGACCCACGAGTCTGGTTGAGTCTGGTTTTCACTCAGCGCCACTCCCAGGAATTGCCCAAGGGTTTCTCTCCTTTAAGCATTTTTTTTTAAAGGTCTCCAACATAACCAGAGGTTTTTCAAGTAAACATTTTATTTGGAATATAATAGACACAGAAAGAGGCAAATATCATAAGATAGAGTTGTGTGAATTTTAGACAGCGTTTCACTAACCAAATCAAGATATAGAGCATCAATAACACCTAAAAAAACTTCCTAAATGACTTCTCAAAGGTGTTAATTTCTAAAGATAATTTTTCTGACTTCTTTTACCAGGGATTTTTAGTTTGTCTTCTTAAAGAGTTATATAATGTATGTTGACTGGCTTCTTTCATGTAATGTTATGTTTGTGAGATTCATCATTCATTTATTTGTGTTGCTGTACATAGAACATTACAGGTATGCCTCATCTGAGACGTGCTTACCTTTTCTACCATTAAAGGCCATTTAGGTTGTTTCTGATTTGGCACCACATGAACAGTGCTGCTATGGAAATCTTTGACATGTCCTTGTGTTCACAGATGTGGACTCTTCTATTGGATAATAGGATACATGCTCTGCTTCTATAAGTATTACCAATGTATTTTCTCATGTACCAATTTATACTCTCACTTATAGTGCTATGAGAGGTCCTGTTTCTCCATATCTTTAACAACCATTGAGATAATCTTTCTCATTTCAACAATTTTAGTAGATTTGCAGTATCTCATAATGGTTTCAATTTACATTTCCCTGATGATGAAAAAGGCTGAATACTTGATCTCTGACCATTTAAATATCCCATTTGTTAAATTCTTATTCAAATCTTTATTTTAATCTGTCTTTGTCTTGAGAGATGACCAAAAACCATTTACTTCACAGTTTGGGGTAGGGGGTTGCCTATCTTAAGGAGAAGTTCATCTGTTTTAGAACGATGCTGTCCAATACAGAGGATAGTAGCCACATGCAATCAGTCCTCTGTATTCCCGGGTTCCTCATTTGCAGATTTAAGCAATTGAGGATATAAAATATTAGAAAAATTTCCAGAAAGTTCCAAAAAGTGAAACTTGAATTTGCCATGTTGCCCAGTGTTCTGCTGAATCCATGCATTAGGCATGGCTTTAGGTATTTTAATATCTAAAGAGAGTTTAAAGTCTGCCTAGGAGGGCTGTAGGCATCATGCAAATACTACTGCATTTTACATAAGGGTGCACCTTTTACATAACACTCCACAGTCCCATTGTACTAGGCAGTGGGACATGTTGCTGAAAGACTTGGAGACAGAGTGCAAGACATAAGGTTTATTGAAAACTGCTTATGTGGAAGGTCCAGTGGTGAGGGGCTGGAAGTATAGCTCTTCTGTCCTTTATGGTGCCTTGCCAGAAAGCAGTGACTATCCCTCACTGTGCTTTGTCCAGTGGCAGCTGGCTGGATGAGCACTGATCCTCTCCACAGCTCTCTGCTCCATGGTAGTTACTGCAGGGAGAGGAGAATCAATGAGTCAGGCTACAGAAGCAGTGACATCATTAGCTTGCTTCCTTGCATGATGTGACCAGCATTCCAAGGAACTTGACATACATGCAAGAAAGCAGCTTTCTAAGATAACACTAATTTGTCCTAATTCTCAGCATGCCTGAGAGAAAGTCAGTGTCCTTCAAGTAACACTTATCTGGACCATCTGGCTGGGGCCACTCATTGTTCCCTTGAGAGGGTTAGATTCTTGGGAATATAAATGGGCATTTTAGGGACATCATGTTTTACTATTCTTTACTCCAAGACCAACACAAAGGGATTTGAGCATCATGGGTTTGGATATCTGCTGGACAGCCCTGGAACCAATCTCTTGCTAATTTTGAGGGACAATCCTATGACTGTTGAGTACTTGAAATGTGGATATTCCGAGTTAAAAGGTGCTGTCAGTGTAAATACAGACAGGATTTTAAAGGGGGTAAGAAGAATGCAACATATTTTAAGGTATTGGACCAAATAAAGCATATTATTAAAATGAACTTCAATGCTTCTTTTTTATTTTTAGTAATGTGAGAATTTTAGGAATTTTACAATTACATATGATTTTCATTATGCATCTATTAGAGTTGTTCAGAACTACTAGTATATTAATTATGGTGGAAAAAGAAAACAAATGCTTGGATTGTCCAAAAAAAATCACCTTTAAATTTTAGGTAATAAAAATAAGTGCTGGATTTAAAAATGTGTTATTGCTTGATTGCGAATTCCATGGTCTCAGCTTGAGTTTTTCTTCATTTCAGAGAAACGCTGTGATTTTCCCACGGTAGAAAATGGAAGGCTTGCCCAATATTACTATACTTTTAAGAGTTTTTACTTCCCAATGAGCATAGACAAAAAGTTGCCATTTTTCTGTTTGGCTGGCTACACAACTGAAAGTGGGAAACAAGAAGAGCAAAGCAGATGTACAGCAGAGGGCTGGTCTCCAGAACCAAGGTGCTTCAGTAAGTGAGCACGTTGTGTTAACACAACCAGGGATGGCTATGGTGCTCCAAGAAACTACGTTATTGAAAAAGCTAATTTATTTCTATGAAAAAAACCTTTTGGTAGATAAGAACAGAATTACTAGCAAACTTTCTTTTTAAAAAATGATGTATCTGAAATAGTATAAATAATGTTTTCATTTTAAAATGTTATTTTCTATATATTTTTTTAAAATCATATACTGTGAAGGGAACAAGGGTAATAAATGAAACTGTTATATGGAACATTTTGCATAATAGGCCAGGAAACATACTTATGAAACATTCTCAGCAAGGACGGTTGTTATTCCAGGGCCTATCATTCGCGAACTCTTAATTCCTTTGAGTGCCAACTTCTAATACCAGTTAAAAATTCTGAGTCCAAATTTGTGAGCTGGTATTATGATAGGTTCATCTCATTATTTAGTTGAAAAATGTTACAGTCAATTTATTGGTGGGCTTCCAGTGGTTCAGGTGAACTCTCCTAAGCTAAGAATTCTCTAAGCTCTGTTTTCCAGAGTAAACGGCTTTGCTTGGGTCTGTTTCATTTAGAAGAGGAGGCTGGGTATGGTAGTAACTGTGGTTGATATACCACATCCATTTGGGATAATTATCCATTCTGTGGCTTCAGGACAGCTCATACTTTAGGCATTGCACTTTTGGTATTAACACAGAGCATACATTAACTCTAGTAAATAAATCCTATTTATAACTAAAGCATAGAAATAAATTATAAGCCCTAGATTTATTGACTCTTTTATCTTGGAAAACAGAATATTGAAATATGAGTCAGAAGAAATTAGCATGGTAATTCAATGGTTTAGATACAAATCTCTGCAGTCAAACTGACGGTATGTGAATTCAGCTCTGCTACAGGGAAGTGGTTTGAACATTAGTTTCTTATCTGTACAATGGAATTGGTATTGCTTCAATGAGATAAGCTTTACATAATGTTGGACATGCTGCAAGTATTAAAAATATTTAAACTTACATGAACCTTGGACAAATTTATTAACTCTTCTGAATTGCTTTGTTATGAAGGTCTAACAATATAGCTTATAAAAATGATAGATTTCCACAGAACGCTAAAGAAATTTATTATGTTATACGTTCTTGTTGCAAATATTTACCAAAAATAAGTTTGTTGTATGATTTAGTCACAGTTTAAATGGATTAAATACTGAATCCTGTGCTTCTAGGTGATCCCAAAATATTTTAAATAAATACTAATTAATTAAATAAATATTTTAAATAAATAAAGATTTATTTAAACTATATATTCAGTAGAATGAAAGAACAGTTTTCATATTAATTTAAGATGTTTGCAGAATTATTCATGGATCCATCCAGCTAGGGATGTTGCTCAATGGTAGAGTGACTGCTTAGCATGTGTGAACTTACAGTCTAAAAGTAGGTAAGGTTAGGAATGAACATAAGGACTAAATTTAGTAAATACAGAGACAGTGTCAAACTGAATCCATTTTCAAAGAAATTTTATTCATGACCTGTAAGATTATATTTCCAAAATTAAATCAAGGAATTGTGGAGAGAAAAATTATTTCTCTCTCCTCCTTCAAATTCCAATTAAGAGTGATATGAAATGTTTGTTTTCATTTTGCAATTTAATAAAAAGCAAGCTTCATTTCATCACTAAGCTAAACAAAGAAATCCCCCCCCACAGGAAAATGCACTAAGCCTGACCTAACAAATGGTTATGTCTCTGATGTAAAATTCTTGTATAAAATTAAAGAGAATATGCGTTATGGTTGTGCTTCTGGATATAAAACCACTGGAGGGAAGGATGAAGAAGTGGTGCAGTGTCTTTCCGATGGATGGTCTTCTCACCCAACCTGTAGGAAGGAGCATGGTAGGTATCTAAGAATCTTATGTTAAGACTGAGGATAAGAGCTTGCAAAACTAGTGTTCCCTTCTATGGGCAGGTATATATATATATATATATATATATATATATATATATATATATATATATATATATTTAATCTCTTTTAAGTTATTGGTGAGGTTCATAAAATAAATAACTTTAAATTTTCTAGAAACATGTTTGGCCCCTGAATTACATAATGGAAATTATTCCACAACACAGAAAACATTCAAAGTGAAGGATAAAGTGCAATATGAATGTGCTGCTGGCTACTACACAGCTGGAGGAAAGCACGCAGAGGAGGTGGAATGCCACACATATGGATGGTCTCTCACACCAAAGTGCACCAGTAGGTTCTCACGTTCAACACAACTTACTTTCACTCTGAAAAAGTACCTCTCACGCTGAAGTATTTATAAGTTGTTATGATAATTATGACCCATAATCATATTTTTTTGTTTTTAGTTTTAATTACTTTCATAATAGAATTTGATCATTTAAAGTTTTCAAGTGGGAAAATTCATTTTTGCTTATGGAATTTAAATAACCCTAATGATATATTTTATATATATGTATATATGAAATAAATTCAAAAACTTTTGCTAGCTAAAACAGCATAAGAGAAACTTATTAGTTTCTATGCAGATATAGGTTGTAAATAGTATATAAATTTTGTTCTGGTAGGAAAAATAAACACTGTGTTTTTATTCATTCTTTCAATTTTAGAATTGCAGTGCTCTTCTTTAAGATTAATTGAGAATGGCTATTTTCATCCTATAAAGCAAACCTATGAAGAAGGAGATGTGGTTCAGTTTTTCTGTCATGAAAATTATTATCTAAGTGGACCTGACCTAATTCAGTGCTATAACTTTGGTTGGTACCCAGAATCTCCTGTATGTGAAGGTAAATTTCTAAGTTTTATGCGTGGGGAAGTAGCATATCTTAACCTCATATTTTAATAAGTTTTAATCTCTATGAGCTCTGAAAAAATATCTGTAGTGATATCTATTTCTAGTCTCTAGTGCTATTTTTAAAATAAATAATTTCATTTAAACCAATGTTCTTTTCAGCAATCTTTATTCCATTTAAAGAAACTTAAAGCTTTAAATTAGTTTGTAGAGTGGGAGTATCTTTTAAATATAATACTCAAACATCTGTATTATCAATGCTAAATCTCTTCTTATAATTAATAACTTTAAAAAATTGGAAATTATTACAGATAGTTGCCCCAAGGAAGTATCTTTATGAGGGCTTTTTCTTCATTGGTTACGTATTTACTGATGTGAAAATTCAATCTCCAAAGTAGTGAGATAGAGAGCAGAAAACTTGGAAGACTATTACCTCAAAGTGAAAATGGAAAATGAGGTCATCTAGTTAGAGCTACTCCAAAAGTGTAGTCTAAGGTTACATTTCTATCACTGAATTTGTTCAGGCAGGTGGTATGCTTATCTGTCAGAAGACACCAACTTAATAATTACTTAACCATAACTACAATGTCATTTGAAGAAGGTCTTAATCCAGCAAAGGAAATATGAAAAAATAATTGCTCTGATGTTGCAAATGTTGCTATAAAATCAGGTACAAAATATTTAAATAATCATTAGATTATTATATAGGTATGGTGGGAGATGGTATTTGTTGAGGTAATGGGTAATATTTCACAGAAGTGATGGGTAATATTTGGACTGGGTCTTAAGAGATAAATAAGAGCTTGAAGACTGGGAGGAGGCACAGGGTTTGGTAGCAACCGTTTTCTCTGTAGTATAGGAAATAATTCATCATCCACAGGCAGGTGAAAGACATGAAGGTAGAATTTGGAATAGAGCAGTAAAATTTGAAACAGGAGCTGGGAGAATGAACTAGGTTTCTGACCAGGGCTATGCAATGGGATTGCCTGGAACTATCAGAGTTTCCTAATTGCACTCAATGAAAACTTTGGCAGTTTTGTCATTTTCCAGTAGGACAAAATAGCATTGGGACAACAGTGGAGAGGAAGATTGTTAGCAAACTGCCTGCAGCATGTTATTTCAAACATAAGTGGCACAAATATTTAATGTCTATTCCTCACCCTTCCCCTCTCCGAACTGGTATGCCAACAAGCCTGCTATTTGATAATAAATACTCAGGAGATGTAGTATAGTGGGCTTAATAATGCTTCCCCACTCCCCCCAAAGATACCCACATCCTAATCCCTGAAACCAGTAATGTTACCTTATATGGCAAAAGGAACTTTGCAGATGTGATTAAGGATCTTGAGGTTATCTGGAATTATTCATTTGGACCCTAGATGTGATCACAAGTGTCCTTTTTAAGAAACTGAAAGAAGATTTGACTGCAGAAGAGGAAGTAGGCGATTTGAAATGCATAAACAGGCTGGAGTGAACCTGAACCCAGGAATATAGGCAGCCTCCAGAGGGCAGAAAAGCCAAAGTATTGGATCTGCCTTGAAAACCAACCAGAGGAACACAGTCCTCCTGAAACCTCAATTTTAGCTTAGTGAAACTGACTTTGGATTTCTGGCCTCCAGAAGTGTTAGAGAATAAAGTTCTGCTGTTTTAATCCACTAAATTATGGCAATTTGTTACTGTACCAATAGTAAACCATTAATAAAGTATTTCATAGCTAGGAACAGATTTAATACAGGTAGACACGGGCTCAAGAACAAATGTGTCACCTACTTTATAAGCTTCAGTGTCTTTATCTGTAATATGAGAGAAATAATAGTCCCTACTTAAGAAAATTATTTAGGACCTAAGGAGATAATGAATTTAAAAGGCTTGGTGTTTTATTACTTTACTGGTACATAACAATGTAAACCATGAATTCAGCCGCTTCAGATTGAATCCATGCGTTAGTCCCAGGTTCTGTAGCTCAGAGTCTGGGTTTAGGTAAACTCACTCCTCTGCATAAGTGTCTAACAAAGCCACAGTGAAGGTGTTGGCTGGGCCTGGAGGCTCTCCCAAGGCTTGCCTAGGCAATGATCTTCCAAATTTATTGAGCATGTTGGAAGCATTCAGGCAACCTTCCTCTCCTTGCCTTGTAGCCTTGTCCATTTGGAAACTCACAACAAGGCAGCTGTGTCTTCAAAACCAGCAGGGAGAATCTTCCATGAAGAATAGTGTCATAAATTTATGTTGCATAATCACGTATTCATAATCATATACTAATTCATCATGTTTGCTGTATTTGATTGTCCAGAGCAAGTCACAGGTCTCACTGGTGGATCGGAATATTACGTAAGGAAGTAAATGTCAAGAGGTGAGGTCCTAGGGGTGCTCCTAGAACCTGTCTGTCATAGTTTCTATGGTGCTTGATACCATAAATGCTCTTATTGAATCTTCATTGTTTCTGTTAATTATATGACTAAATATGCTGATATCTTTCCATAAGGAAGAAGACATCGATGTCCTCCCCCACCTCTGCCCCTAAACTCCAAAACAGAAAAGTATTCAACTGCTTATCGTCACGGAGAAATAGTTCGTATACAATGTGAACTTAATTTTCTGATTCAGGGGTCAGAAGAAATACGCTGTGAAAATGGAAAGTGGACAGAACCTCCAAAATGCATTGGTTAGTAACATTGAGTAAACTCACCCCAAAATGAACTATGCATGTGTAGCTAAATGATCCCTTCTCTTCAAATGGTACGTTTCAGAAGAAAAGGAGAAGAGGGTCTGTGATGAACCACCCTTCGTGGAGAACGGCGCAGCAAACCTATATTCTAAGATTTATTACAGTGGGGATAAAGTGACATACAGATGTGACAGAGGCTACCATATCCGTGGATCAAATGAGATAGCTTGTAATCGTGGAAAATGGACAATTCCCCCTGAGTGTGTTGGTATGTCTGCCACATTTAACAGTAGCTAGGACTATAGTGCAAGATTTTCCATTCTGTTTATTCTACATACTCATAGCTCAAAACCACTGCTTACAAGGGTTAGAAGTACATTGCTACTATACCTCCTTTGCTACTTTGTGTGTGTGTGTGTGTGTGTGTGTGTGTGTAAAGAGTCATCTTTAGAATTCAAGCCAATGTAAATAACTCAGAAACTAACCAAAAAAAAAAAGGTTTAAATACATTAGTGCTGGGCACGGTTATCTGACTTCTGTGAGCACCATGACCTATGAGCTTAAATACCTACAAACAGGTGAGCATGTGCTTCACTGGAGAAGTAAAGGCATGTTGGAGAATGACCATGAGCGTGATCTAGTTCCTTTCCCCACATGTCCTATGAAGTTAGGGTCTAGCATTCTGTTTCTGTCTTTAGGTAAGTCCTACTGATATTACTTTTGCATCTGGCCATTCTGAACCTTATACCTTTCTGAGACAGGTTGCTAATCTTTGGTGTTGCTGAAGAGTACTCCCAGGCTACAGAAACATTCCTAGTTGCTACCCTTCTTGTCATCCTTCTCATTCTTGACCAGATATTGAGGAAAACTCCAAATGTGTTTACCTAGTATATTTACAACAGCTGTAAATGATGCTAAATAAATTTGCAGAGTAAGAGAAAGATTCTAAAGAGAGAAAAATAGATATTTCATCCCTGGGTTAATTGAGAACTGAGGTGAACACAACAAGAAGCAAGAAGATAGAGGTGCATTGATGCCAAAAGGTGGTTTTAGAATCAACTATAATCTTTAGGTTGAAGAACATCATTTACCTCTCTATACATCTCAGGAATATCTTTACCACAATTCCTTCACAATTAAGAGAAAAGTATGCATACTTTTCTTGCTGTTTGTTTTTACTTAATAAATTTTAAAAATACCTCAGCTGAACAACATTTCTTTCATTTCTGATGAATTTAGAAATCAGTTGTCCTAAGTATACAGGACTATTGAGATACCATAGTTTGGGTAACAATATTATATTATTATATTGTTATGAGTTTATATTAATTGAAATAACTTTTTCTCTTAGAAAATAATGAGAATTGTAGGCCTCCACCTAATATAACAAATGGGGCTGTGGTTGGTGTGTTATTGCCAAGCTATACAACAGGATCCTCAGTGGAGTATAGATGCAATGAATATTACTTATTGAGGGGATCAAAAATATCTCATTGTGAACAAGGAAGATGGTCATCCCCACCTGTTTGCTTGGGTAAGAAAAAGAAAACACCAAATTTATTTTACTATTATGTTTGCTATTTTTGATTTTCTTTAAATATTGTATAGCATAGAAATAGTATAATTTCTTTTTTTTCTGACATGTTATCCCCTTCATTTTAGAAACTCTCTAAACAAGTAGAAAATCTCTAACACTGTAGTTGCATTAACATATTACAACATTACTTTTTCAAATGTGTAATGCACGCTAAACTTCTTGTAAGTTAAAATATTCATTTAAATAAGTATTGGAATTTTAAACTGTAAAAGCAAGTCATTGTTATTTGCCAAAAACATTTATAAGCAAATTAAACCAAATAGAAGAAAACAGAAAATATCAGTAACTTGTTTGAAACAACTGATATTAGTGATTTAGATCATGAAAAATCTTCTAAGCTTTTTTCTATTTCCATTTAAACACACATACATAACATAAAGATGCTGCCATATTGTGCAGACATTACGTATCTTGTTGTTTTTTCACTTAAAAATTTTGTAAACATAGTTGATCTTAACTTCTACATGTACATTTGAATGGCTAAATAGTATCCCACAGTGCAGGTACATAAAAATTAATTTAATTGATAACTTTATTGCTGGATGTTTAGCATTAATATATTTATATTCCAAACAGTACATTTTTGTAAATGAATGTTTATACATTTTTAAAAACATTATTTTTCATTTAAAAAGTTAATTAAATATATTTTGACCTTGTTTTAGTTTTCTCTTATTTTTCAGAGTTTCCAAAGTAGAATTTCTAGATGAAAAGATCAGGAAATTAATTTTTTCTTAATTGCCGAAAAAAGGAAAAAAGAAAGTTTATTCTGATTTATAACCCTACCATTAGTGTATTAAAGTAGGAAGTTTTTAATCTTTGTCAACTTTGAGTATTTTAATCTTTAAATTTATTTTTAATTTAATAAGCAAAATTATTTGATTTACTTAAGTATCAGCCAATTTGGCATTTATTTTCCATTTTCTAAGTGGCCACAGATTTGTTTTTTTCTACTAGCGATTGTTCATAGCCTAGCCATTTTTCATACTCATAAGGTATATCTACATAAATTAAATGGAGTATCTGAGAATCATGTATACTGCAACCATTTTATTTTACTTTTATTTTTAGTGTTTTAAAATATAGATGCTTAAGTCTTAAGCTGTTTTAAGCCTTTTGTTCATAGTTCCTGTCTTTCAAGTAAGTCTTAGGATGCTATTCCATTCAAATTCAAATGTATCTTCACCTATAATTTTTCTATTACTCTCATAATTTTATGTTGAGATACTGGATATTAAGTTTCTCATTTTGCGATTGATATTGCATTGAATAGGAGTACAATCATCTTTGAGGACAGAGACTAGATTGAAATAGAAATGGAAAAGATAATAATGAAACAACCTCATAAGGAATAATAAGGCTTAAAGAAATCAGTCATTCAATATCTGGATCAATTTCCTCAAGACATTTAGGCATGATGTTAATGAACTGAAGCAAATAGTGATGATCATTCACTGTCAGGGCAAGATGAGAGCTTGCATGTCTTGATTTTCCACTGGGATTGAGCATGTTATCTGTACAAATTCACACAACAGTGTGAAGAGGAACAGACTTTTCTGTCTGAATTATTATTTCAGATGGGAATCTCTATAACCTCTCCCTACTTGTCTTCCTGCTCTCCTCTACTCTAGGGATTCTGGATTCCTTCCTCTTCCTCAGGCTAGGCATGCTCTCACCTCCGGGTTGTTCCTCTGTCAGGTACACTATTTCATCAGATAATGACACTTGTCAACCTTCAAGTTTTTCTGCAGATACTTACTTAGGCCCACCCAGCTATCTGACTTGGAGTGTAACCTCCTTCCCCCCTGCACTTTTGATAGCTCCTTCCCCCTTCACCCTTTTTCCACCTAATTTCATATGCTGTAGTTTAAGGATAGTTACAAATTATGAAATTCATATATTTAGTATGTCTATTAATTATTGTGGGAGTTTTGTTTAGCAGGTAAGCTCCACATGATCAGGGTTCTTTATTTTGTTCATTGATATGTAACAAGTGGCAGGTTTTGTATAAATATTTATACATTAAGTACATTTTCTTTTTTAAGATTATTATTTTATAAAAAAAGAAATAATGATTAACCTAACTGTTTGATGACCTTAAGCAATATTTTTAATGTTTCAAATTGAGTGGTTTTGATTTATGGTATGTAAATCAATAAAGTCATTTGATAGTAATAAAAGTGTATATTTTGTTATCTTTGTGTGAGGAGCTTTAATAATGATAAATATAAAATGTAAACTATTGCTTTTGATACCTGTCATGACTTTCATAGTGGATAGATGAGTAAAGAATTTAAAAGAGCACTTGTTTTTCAGAGCCATGCACCGTGAATGTGGATAACATGAACATAAATAACATAGAAATGAAGTGGGCCTATGAAGGAAAAATCTTGCATGGAGATTTAATAGATTTTGTATGCAAACAAGGATATGATTTGCCTCCATCAACCCTGTCTGGGTTGTCTGTGCAGTGCAATCGTGGAGAAGTGAAATATCCTTTATGTGTTAGAAAAGGTAAAAATAATAGTACTTTTACATAATTTCTTACCTAACTAATGGATATCAACTACCTTGGTTGAAAGCTTAAAGTTATGAGCGTAAGCAATTGGGCACCACATCTTCTAATGTCTAAGTTCAGAGTGTTCCAACTTCTAGTTTTCAATCAGTGTATATACTTAAAAAAAGCCTATACTAACAATTTCATTCCAATAGGTCATTTTTATGAAGGGAAAAAAATAAAAGATTTAATAAACATTACCATGCTATCAGTGGATTTTTATGTCAGCGCTCAACAACACTAAAATATCTTTACTAGAGGTTTTGCTCAGAAAACTACTTGATGCAGAGAGTGAGAAATTTTGCGCACTCCCTGTAATAGGGATGATTACTTTTAAAAAGAAAAAAAGGAAGATAAAACATATGGAAGGCAAGACTTTAAGAGAGATCTTGTATGCCTTCATTTCAGCTAGATTGAAAGGGAAAAAAATACTGTCATAGTTGTAAATATGTATTCAAAGTTTATAACATGAAATTCTAACTATAATAGTCAATTTTGAAGTATGACAGTGTTACCAGATATCTTCAATACTTAAAAAATATTTCAGAACTGCATTAAAAATTCCTTGAAGGCAATAAGATATCTCATTTAGTTTCTGTAGCAATTATTAAAACTCTGGATACTTGTAGAAATTTATTATCTATCTATCTATCTATCTATCTATGTGTATTTTTGCAGAATCTAAAGGAATGTGTTCATCTCCTCCACTTATTAAAAATGGAGTGCTTATTAGTTCAGCAGGAGGCATCTATGAGAATGGTTCTTCAATAGAATACAGATGTTTTGATCACCATTTCCTGCAAGGACCTAGGGAGGCCTATTGTGTAGAGGGAGTATGGACTACACCACCATTGTGCTTAGGTATGTAGTACTACATATGCCTCTAGCTAATAGAGTAAAATGACGCATGTTTAGCTTTCAGTCATTTTATGCTGATATGAAACTAATACTTAATTTGCTGCATTTGTGTTTTTTATTAGTATTTAATTACTGGTTTCTATTCTTTCCCGTAGATTTCAAATAACTGTTGTTCAGTTGCTATAATAAACACCTAGTGCAAACCATGCATCAGTTAGTATTGTGGTATTGGCTACAAATTGAATAAGCTATTTTGGTATGGGCAAACATTAGCAATTATGATGAAGTGTGACTGGCACTATAAATTGAAAATATGAACAAGCACAGTAGAGGAATAAAAAAATGGCCATCTCAATATGGAAAGATGAAGCTTATTAATTTCCTTCTTAGCAAGGTATTCCAATAGAAATTACAACATTTACCAAGAATATTAGAAGGCATAAAATAGCCATGTTACACAGGTGCTCTACCACTGAGATATATCTCCAGCCATTTTTTTAAAATTTATTTTGAGACAAGGTCTCACTAAATTGCCCAGGCTGACCTAGAACTTGAAATCCTCCAGGCTCAGCCTCCCAAAAAGCTGGGATTACAGGCATAAACCATCATGCCCAACCAATTCTGGCATTTATTTATTTTTCTTATTTCATTGGCTTGGATTTTAGTACAATGTTGAATGGAGCAGGTAATGAATAGTTTTATTTCCCAATCTCATAAGTAAAACTTTTAATAATTCACCTTTAAATGTGGAATTATAAATAATTTCAAATAGTAGGTTTAAGATATATATACCTTCTACTTTAATTTGCTAAGAGTATTTCTAATGATCTTCAAAGGGTGTTTAATAGCTGTTTGAATAATCACAAGATTATTACTTTTTCTGTATATTTCGTGAGTTATATTACTTCCTTTTGAATGCTAAGGCATGATTGTGTTCTCATAAGAAATTCCAAATAGTTGTGATGAATTATGCTTCTTAAAGGTTGTTGAGTTTTATTTGGTAATATTTTACCTAGGTATTTTGTGTCTATTTTCATGTTTTTTTCTTTTCAGTTTTGGTATCAAGTTTCTGTTGACCTCATACAATGAATTGGGAAGCGTTCTTTTTCAATTCTCTGAAAATTCTTTAATAATTTTAAGAACTTACCAAAGAAGTCATGTAACTCTTGAGTTTCCTTTGTAGAAAGATTTTAATCATAACTTCAATTAGTTCAGTAGGTATTAAGTCATTATCTTTTCCATCCATTTTGGTAGAAAGTGGTGTCTTGGAATTTGTCCACTACATCTAAATTGTCAAATTTAGTTGACATAAAGTGACTTGTGACACTCTTTTATCCTCATTTTCATGTTTTTAGGATGAAAATACTACTAATATATCTTTCTTGACATGTGTGGCTGAAAGTTTTATTTGTATATAATTAATAAAATTAACCTGTGAATTTTATTAGTCTTAAAAAGAGTCAATATTTTCATTTAGTGGTCATTTCCTCAAATTTTTCTTGATATTTCACTGTATTTATGCTCTTATCTTCATTATTCCCTCTTTTATACTTTCTTGAGATTCTTTAATTACTATTTTTCTGGCTTATTTAGATGTATACCTTGGTTATTAATATCTGACTTTCATGTTCCTTTTCAGATTTGAATTTAAGGATACAAATTTCACTCCGAGTACAAATTTATCTTACACAGTTTGATATTTTGGATTTTTGCTATTATCTAGTTCAAAAGATGTTATAATATCCATTTTGCTATCTTCTGTGCACTCTGAATCATTGAGAAGTTTCTAAGTTCTGAACATTTGGGAGATTTTCTAGTGTTTTTTCAGCTTTTGACTTCTAATTTAGTTCTACTGTGATATGCTTTGAATTTTATCTGTCCTTTGAAATTCACTTATACTTGCTTTATAAGAAGCACATGTTTGTTCCTTTTTCTCTAAAAAAAATTAACTTTGTCGTTGTGAGTTGTTAGATGTATGTCAATTGGGTTGAATTTAATTTTTATTTTTTTAAGTTCATCCATTTCTATTCAATTGTCTTCTTATAAGATACCAAGAGAAGCATGTCGAATCTCTCTGAGCACCTTGTAGGATTTCTTATTGCTGTTCTATCATTTTTGCTCTTGTATCTTTACACTGTCGTCTCAGATGTGCCTAATCTGCGTTAGACTAGTCTATTAAGCACTTAATTTCAGTTATTATCTTCAATTATAGAGTGTCTGCTTCATACTTTCTTTTGGTAAATTCATCTTGTCTAATGAAAGATTCCATCTTGACATCATTTTTTTGACCATTTTAATTATACTTATCTTTAAGGCCTAATCTGAAAATTCCAATATCTGAATCACTTTAGAGGAAAGTTTCTATATAACAGACAAATTCCTTACTATTTCTATTAGTAATTAATTGAAAATTGAATATTGTGGAAAATTTTAGGAGCACGAAGTATGTCATCCAACCCACAGAATTCTCATTCTATCCACTGGCTGAAGGTTATGGTTGGGATAGTTGGTCTCAAACCAACTGAAAATGGAGCTTTCAGTGTTTGCTTTCAGATATTTGGTTGCCCTTAATCACAATATGTAACCCTCCAAGGCTCTTTACTGAGCATTTGGGGATATATCTCCCTATACACTGAAGATGATATAAGTGGGAGACTGTAGATTGCCGAGTGTAGCTTTTAAGTCAACTTTCTAAGCTCCTTAATTCTCTCTTTCTGTACCAATCAAGAATCAGCAGCTGCCTCAAAGGAAAACCCAATACAGAGCACCAGGCTCATTTTTATACTCTTCCCCATTCCTCTTAATTCTTGGTTCCTCAAGTCTTGGTTGCTATAGCAACCTCCAAACTCCAATTTTTCTATACTCAACCCTATGAGATTTCCGAAAAGCCCTATTTGCTCTATGCCTGTTAAGGTCCATTCTGTACTTGGTCTTTTAACTGAGCTGACAATTAACAAACACGCTAAGAGGAAAATGCACATAAAATGTTGAACTCATCTAAATTAACTTTTCCAGGACTTCAGCTCATTGACTTCCTTGAAGATTCTCTGCTGCCTTGAAATATGTGCTTTTTGCCTGTTTTCAAGATTTTCTAATCCTTGGTAGAAGTGCTGGTCTGATATTAGCTACCCATCATAGCAGGAGGTCTATAAATCAATTTTTAATTTATTTTAATTAAAATTTCATTTTTTTGTAAAACAAGGACTCCTAAATTATATAGCTCCACTTCACCTCATTTTTTAAAACTATTTTATAGTGAATCTAAAGTATTTTTTTAATAATTGTTTCATTTTTATTATCTGTAGCACTCCTAGCCAAACGTATAAGCATTTCAAATACTTGAAAAAATATCTGAATAAATATGTTTGTTAATGTATTACAGGTATATTGATATGTTGTGTCATCAACCCTGAATCTTTTTTTTAACTTATCTTAGAAGTTACTCTTTAATGTTACATAATCCTGGAGGCAAACAAGGACATAATAAAACCTATTTTCTGAAATATTTTATTATTTGAAACTTAAAATGTCAATAATTTTATGATGAAAAAATCATCATAAAATAGTTTTGTTGGAGAGCCTAATGCTTTTAATTTTGTTGTTTTATTTTAATACATGTGGAAATGAGCAAGGTAACAAATTTAAAACAATCAAATCTTCCTGTTCCTTAACTGGAAATTTAAAAGAGAAAACTCTTAACTGCTTTGGATGGTATCAGGCCAAAAATTGTTTGGTCATTGCTCAGAATCATGCTTGTTTCTGCATTTCCACAAAGTTATTCATTAGTCAATGGTTTGTCTCATGAATATTTTATGTGAATTTTCTGAAGAAGAATAAAGAAAAAGCATAATTTTAGTGAATACTATTGACTGTCAATACTTCTGAAAAAATAATTTATTGCTATCTTTGAATATCCTAATGGCATAAAACTAAGTGACTGGCAGGGTATACTTTCTCTGAATATAGGACCACAAAGGTAAATGGTGCACTTTTTCCTGGGGGTCTGAATGTATTTTCTGACTTGAATGTTGATTCTAACTAATTTATTTGCCATTCTCCGCAATTGTGAGGTCATCATGAGCAGGCAACATAATTATTTCTGGTAGTACCAAGATGTATCAAGATAGTCTTCTTCTTTTTCCTCTAGAACCTTGCACATTATCTTTTGTTGAAATGGAAAGGAATAATTTACTCTTGAAGTGGGATTTTGATAATAGACCACACATTTTCCATGGAGAGTATATTGAATTTCTTTGCAGAAGGAACACTTACGTAGCTGAAGCATCGTCTGTTATTGTCTCTGAACTTAGAGTACAGTGTGACAGAGGGCAGTTGAAGTATCCAAGGTGTATTCCAAGAGACAGGTAAGAAGAGGCTTGCACCCATGGCTATTTGCTTCTTTCTATCAGATTGTTATTCAAGAGATTCATCATGTTATAAATTTCAGAAATATGTTCTACAAAATGTCTACTTTATGGCAATTGGAAGGAAACAGAATTGTATTTTCCTCATTTTTTTTAACTAAGAAAATTCCTGAAAGCATTATTTAATTCGGCAAGCTTTCTGAGTTGTATGAACCCCCACTGTTATTTGCTATTTGCTGTTTATGGCACTTTGACAATTATATAAATAATCCAGTTTATAGGTGAAATATTTAAATATTCAAAAATTAACATACATATTCTGAGACAAGAAAAAAAACATATTTTCTTTTGCTTCTCATTGTGTGTAACCAATAAAGGTTTGTTAACACAGTTGTACAAACCTTTGTACTGAGGAAAGAGCATGTTTATAATAGTTTGAAATCATGGTGTTCATTTTCAGGATCACATTTATGTATAAGAATTTGAACTGGGCTGGGATCGTCGCTCAGTGGTAGAGAGCTTGCCTTGCATATGTGAAGCCCTGGGTTCCATCCTCAGCACCACATAAAAATAAATAAGTTAAATAAAGGTATTGTGTCCACCTACAACTAAAAAAATTAAAAAACAAAACAAACAAAAAAAGAATTGAAATCATTAATGTGTTTCCTTATATGATATTAAAAATATATATTCCACCACCTGATTAATAAAAATTGTTTTTTCCTAGACAAATATTGAGATACAATAACATGCTGTGAATAATTTAATAGAATCAGGATTTTGATCCTTTTGAAGATATAATAACAATGAAGGCTGGGTGTGGTGGTGCAAGCCTGTAATCCCAGCAGCTCCAGAGGCTGAAGAAGGAGGATAGCAAGTTCAAGCAGTCTCAGCAAAAGTGAGGCACCAAGCAACTCAGTGACACCCTGCCTCTAAATAAAATACAAAAATAGGGCTGAGGATGTGGCTCAGTGGTGCAATACCCCTGAGTTCAATCCTCAGTACCGCCCCAAACCCCCGCCAAAAAAAAGGGAAATTATATTTTGTGTTCAACTAAGAATAAACATTTTTAAAAAGTACTGGCAAAATACATGTAGTTCCATTTTAGCAACTGTTAAAAATGATCTATAGGAACTAACTAAAAACACATTTTGTATACTTTGAAAACTGAGAAAAACATTCATAAGACACATCATAAAATCAGGGTGGAAAAATTTTATATTGTTTAAATGTTTTGATTATCTTGGATATCTCATTTACAAGAGAAAATAACAGAAAAAGTTACAAATAAAAAATACTGTTGGAGAAGTAAATGGCATTGGGTTTTTTTGTTTTTTTTTTTTTTAGATAAAAGCAAAATTACTATTTATTTATTTATATTTTTATTGATTTTTAGGGTTTGTTTAAAAACATGTTTTTAGTTGTTGATAGACATTTATTTATACACAGTGCTGGGAATCGAACCCAGTGCCTTGCATATGCCAGGCAAGCACTTTATCACTGAGTACAACTCCAGCCCTGGCATTGGGTTTTTAAAAGGGAACTGATGGTATTATTTACTAAGTATGTTTACTTTCTCTTGTTGGTACCTAATTAGAAAAATGATTCAGTATATGAAATGCTGAATGGTTAAGATAATAATAAACTCGACTCTAATTAATGCTTGTATTCAAAAAAATTCTTGTCTCTTTTTCTCTCTAATCAAGGATTCTGTCTTATCAAGAACCCTTAAGGACATGAACATAAATGGCAGAAAAAAGAACAGGATTTCAACACATCATAAAATCTCTTTTAAAATAAGCTTTAGAAAGTATATACTAAAAAGTCTTAAATATTGATTTACTGGAAGATATGAATCTTATTTTTTTGTGCTGAACATTTTCTTTAATTGTAAATAAAAGCCAAAAATATTTCATTTCTACTTTGGTTGATCTGAGACATAGCATAATGTTTACTGCATATCTTTAACCTGTTAAAAATAATCCACACATCAAAATATTTGTTTGCAATAATACTGGACTATATTATTGTCTTCATATATGTGCAAAAATTTGAGATTCACATTTGTCTTTATTCTTTTCATTAATATTAGGCTTTTCTGTCACTTTCAATGCAATATGCTTGTAATGGCAAAGAACCAATCACACTAGGGAAAATTTACTTTATTAAATGCAGAAGAGACTTTCCTTGACTGTTTAATTATAAAAAGTTTTAAAATTAATTGTAACTCAAGTGGTTTAAAGACCTACTAATTAGACCATAAACTCTACAACTGCTAGAAGAAACCTAGGCTCAACACTCCAACATATTGGCACAGGCATCAACTTCCTTAACAAGACTCCTAAAGTACAAGAAATAAAACCAAGAACCAATAAGAGAGAAAGCATCAAATTAAAAAGCTTCTGCACAGCAAAGGAAACAGTTAAAAGTGTGTGGAGAGCCTATAGAATGGGAGAAAATCTTTGCCACTTGCTCCTTAGTGGATTAATATCAATATTATATATATAATATATATATATAAGTTTTGATATATATATATCAAAAACTTAACACCAAAAGGAAAAAAACAACTAATAAATGGACAAAAGAACTAAACAGATACTTCTCAGCAGAAGAAATACAGGTGCCCAACAAATATATAAAAAATCTTCAACATCTCTAGCAAGCAGGCAAATGCAAATCAAAACTACATTGAGATTTCATTTCAAATCAGAATGGCAATAATCAAGATTATAAACAATAATAACAGATGCTGGAAAGGATGTGGGGGAATGATACATTCATACATTGTTGGTTTGACTACAAATTAGAGCAACCACTCTGGAAAGAAGTAAGGATATTCCTCAAAAAATTAGAAATAGAACCATTGTATGAATAAGCTATCCCAATCCTTGGTACTTATCCAAAAGAACTAAAATAAGCATGCTATAGTGATATAGCCACATCCAGTTTATAGTAGCACAATGCACAATAGCCAAGTTATGGAACCAGTCCAGATGCACATTTCACAGATGAGTGGGTAAAGAAAATGAGGCATATATACACAATGGAATTTGAAACAACTATAAAGAAGATGATATGCATTTGCTGGTAAATGGATGGAACTGGAAAACATCATGCTATGTGAAATAAGCACACTCAGAAAGTCAAGGGTCAAATGTTGTCACGGTGTCCCCCAAAAGCTCATGTGTGAGACAATGCAAGAAGGTTTAGTGGAGAAATCGTTGGGCTATGAAAGTCTTGACTCCCTCAGTGAATTAATCCCCTGATAGGATTAAAGAGTGGTGGCTGAAGGCAGATAGGCTGTGGCTGGAGGAGGTGGGTCATTGGGGGAGGCTTGTCTTTGGAGTACATATTTTGTATTTGATGAATGGAGTCTCTTTCTGCATCATGTGAATGACTTTCCTGTGCCACATTCTTCTGCCATGATGTTTTGCCTCTCTTTGAGCCCCAAGGAATGGAGTCAGCCTTCTGTGGACTCAGACTGCTGAAACCATGAGCCCTCTGAATAAACTTTTCCTCCTCTACCAATGTTGTGATCTGGTCTTTCAATTGCAGTAGCAAAAAAGCTAAAACAACTGTTTTATCTCGTAACACAGAAGCTAGAAAAAAAATAAGGAAAAAGGGTGAAGACAGATGAAAATAGAAGAGAGATCAGTGAAGTAGAGGAAGAGTATTGCAATGGAAGAAGGAGGAACAGGAAATGGGAGGAATGGTAGAATTAAATTGGCCAAACTATCTTAGGTGCATATATGAATATACCAAAGTGCATTTCACCTATGTATATATCTATAAAGAAGTAATTTTTTAAAAACTATAGATAAATAGAAGGAAGACCAGTAGAGTAGGAAAAAAAAGGAAACAGAGGAGGAAGGAGAAAAGGGAAAGAAGTACTAGGGACTGAATTGGAGATAATTATATTGTAGGCTTGTGTAATTACATAAAAATGAATCATCATATTGTGTATAACTATAATGTACTAATAAAAAATTAATTGTGATATTTACTATAAGGTTAACAGTCAATTTGTTTTTATGATAGTGAACTACCCACCTGCTAAAATATTGCTAAAGGAACATGGTTAAAAAATGAATGGCCATTGCTATTTTTATATTTTATGCTTCCCAAGTAATTCTTTTTGGTCAGAAAATTACTGGGGTCATGCAAATGATATGGTCTGAAATTAGCCAGTCCTGCAAGCATGATGACAGTGTCTGTATCACACAGATCTGTTGCAGACCTGAAAGAGCATCACTGTCACTCTCTAGTTTGAAGTAATGGCTATACTTTAATCTTCTGATTTGTTAATTGTGAGGCCTACTAATTTTAATATTTTGGAGGGAGATAAAAATTTCTGTGGACAATATAGTTCAAAGCTGCCTTTTGCAAATGCTCAATGCTAAAGAAAGAAAAGTATGAAAAGTGTAAAAGTGAAAGCAAGTACAAGGTAAAAATGGTGACATATTCAAAGTTTAGTGGTTTGGGATAAGACAAGGTACAACAAATAAACTGTAAAGGGATGGCTGGACTGGTTCAATGGAAACCAGAAGAGATGAGACTAAAAATACTGTTTGGATACTGTGGACTTATTGATTACCCCCAAAAGAAGAAACAGCATCCAGTATGAAATTGAGAATGGAAGTAGTTGAGAAATAAATGTAAGGTACAGAAAACATAGACTTGAACATGATGAACTTGTCAATAAGTAGGACTGTGAGTGGGGAGATACTGATAAAAGAGATCTTTTTGAATAAAATGAAAAAAAAAAATTGAGTGCCTGACCTTTTATGGGAGGAAGGACTGGGTTTGTGGCTAGAAAGAGGTCATTTCTGGATTCTGCTTCTTCTGTGGCTGAGAATGAGGGATAGGTGGATGGAGATAGAAGCTGAAGGAAGAACAATCTAGCAAGGTGATTAACAAACTGTAATAGTTTCAGAGAATTATCACTGAATTAAATGTATAAGGTGTTGAGCATAATGTTACAATGATTATCATTTTGCTTCTAAAGAACTGTGTGTATGAAAATTTTCCTCATGATGAATATGAAAGCAGACTTTGACTAGGTAATTTGCCATCATTGTGATATAGACACACTACATCAATGATCAAAGAATCCCTAACCTGATGATCACCCTAAGGTATTCTGAAGCTGAGAAGGGTGCTGCCTGGTTCTGCAAAGAGGAACTTTAATTTTTCAAAGGGTAGTTAAGAATTCATACTTATCTATCTTTTTCTTCATAAAAAAGAAAGACCAAAATGCTGGAGAACATTATACATTAAAACTGAATTCAGGGCAACCCAGCATGATTCCATTGAGGAAAAAATGGGAACTCTAAAAAGACCAACCCAAACTGAGAAGTAGTTTGCCTAATATATTTTTTCCCAAATGTAAATAGAAGACTAATTATTAGACAGTATGCAGGATTCAATAAGACATTTTGAAAAATGTCTTTTGAAAAAACATTTTGGTTTTTTATGTACTTTCAAAATATGAGAAAATAAAAATTCAGTTAATAAATTTGCTGGCATCAAATAGATTATTCTATTACTATTAGATATAAGAATTTCAATATTAACATATTTATTATTTTTCTCAAATATAGACACAACTCTTTGGCAACTCTGTTAATCAGTTTAAACAATACAAGTGTAAATAAGATAAAGAATGAAATTCTCTTTATTCTCCTCAATATCCTAGATTGATTTTCTCAGTCCAGAGGTAAGCATTTTAACAAATCTGCTCTGTGTGTTCTCAGATGTAAATATATATTCTCCAATATTCACTTATATACAAAAATAATGTATATTATATATTATGCTATATTATTGTTTGAAAGCTTCTATTTTCATCTAAAATATGATAGATCTATCACCACATTGATATGTGGATTGATTTAATTTTTTATAACTGAGTAGCATTTCATAAGCTGGAGGCAAAATAATTTAATTATTCTTTAATTGACATATTTTAGAATTATATTTCTCACTTTCTTCCTTCTTCCTCATTCTTCCCTTCATAGGCTATAGGTGGAAGTCAAATAATAAAATTTAAAGCTAAATGACATAGTAGAATTCAAATATATTTCAAAGAACAAATAAATATCCAGAAAGGTATTAACACAGAATAAAAGTGGATGATGAGAAAAGCAAAGGAAGGAGAAGAAAAGAAGAAATTGTAAACTAGTATTTTTTTTTCAGATAAGGTCAAATACATATTGCACAGGGCATATGGGGTTGAGATATTATTTAAATATTAGCATTGATGTAACTACCTGATTGATAATAGTCCTCTTTTTTATATTAATTCAATTTTATATTTTTTCACACAAATGGAGCACAACTTTTCATTTCTCTGATTGTACATGATGTAGAGTTACACCATTCATGCAATCATACCCATAAATAAGAGTAATAAAGTCCACATCATTCTACCATCCCCCCCATATACTCCACCCCTACCCCCACCCTCCTCTCTGCTCCATCCAAAGTTCCTTTCTTCTTCCCTTGACCCTCACCCATTATGGATCATTATTTTTCTCAAATATAGAAACAACTCTTTGGCAACTCTGTTAATCAGTTTAAACAATACAAATGTAAATCAGAGAAAACATTGGCCTTTGGTTTTTTGGGATTGGCTTACTTTGCTTAGCATGGTATTCTCTAATTCTGTCCATTTACCTGTAAATGCCATAATTTCATTCTTCTTTAAAGCTGAATAGTATTCTATTGTGTATATATACCACAGTTTCTTTATCCATTCATATACTGAAGGGCATCTAGGCTGTTTCCACAGTTTAGCTATTGTGAATTGAGCTGCTATAAACATTGAGGTGGCTGCATCACTGTAGCATGCTGATTTTAAGTCAGCCCATTTATTGATTGGGTTATTTGTTTTTTTGGTGTTATGTTTTTTTTCTGAGATAAACCCACATAAATACAGTTCTCTCATACTAGACAAAGGTGCCTAAAACATACATTGGAGAAAAGATAGCCTCTTCAACAAACGGTTGCTGGGAAAATTAGAAATCTATATGCAGCTAAATGAAATTATTAAACTTCTATCTCTTACCCTGCACAAAACTCAACTCAAGATGGATCAAGGACCTAGGAATTAGGCCAGAGACTCTGCATCTAATAATAAAAAAAAGCAGGCCCAAATCTACATCATATCAGCTTAGAACCTGACTTCCTTAACAAGACTCCTAAGGTACAAGAAGTAAAATCGAGAATCAATAAATGGGATGAATTCCAACTAAAAAGCTTCTTCTTAGCAAAAGAAACAATTAATGAACTGAAGAGAGGGCCTATAGAATGGGGGCAAATTTTTACCACATGCACATTAGATAAAGCACTAATCCCAAGGATATATCAAGAACTCAAAACACTTAATATATTCCTCCTTGAAATAAATATAAAAAACAAGTGCAAAATATAATAATAAAAGAAAAAAACACATAACAAAGAACTTTAAAAACATATACAAACACACATCATAGATATAACAAACAACAGAAGAACTCAACTTATTACAAGAGAAAATAAGATAACTGAGGATATTTGGTTTAGTGAAACAATCAGGCACAGTAAATAAAATACTCTCAAGTTGGCAAATTTATAGAAATGGATAAAATGGTGTTTGCCAGGTGTTGAAAGGCAAGGGGAATGGCGAGCTCATGTTCAATGGTATAATTACAGTCTCTCAACACTGAAAGAGTCTGGAGATGAATGTTGGTGATGGTTGCATAACAGTGTGAATACACTTAATGTCACTGAACTGTAAACTTAAAACTAGGTATGATGGTAAATATTAAGTTACGTGTATTATATCACAAGTTAAAAAAATCAGGTAAAAGTATAACCAATTCAAAAAGAAGAAGGAGGAGGGGGAGGAAGAGGAGGAGGAGAAAAGTATTACAAGCATCTCAATCCTGAGAAGGTGAAAATATTGACACAAACAACAAAAGAACCAAAGAAGAATCCTTTATAGAGCCTCAATTGCAAAGGGAGATACAGTTCAGTTAAACATATCTATAGTGATCTAACACAACAGTAAATTTTATGAAGCAAAATCTATGTGACAGGTAAAAGGAGGGAAAATTAATAAATATTTTTGTCTACTTTATGTGATCAATATACTAGAAAAGATATGCTTTATGGATTATGCCAACTCTGCACCCCAATAATAAAGATGTAGGTTATTTTCAAGTGCACAGGAAGCAGTCATGAAAACTTGCCATTTATATTAGGCCATAAGGAAAATACAGCTAAATTCCAAATATAGATTTATTTAAGCCACATTCTGTGGTTACAGTGCAACACTTTTAAAACGTAAGCCAAGTAAAAAGGCTGACCACGCTGAAAATGTACAGACTTTCTATAAAGGAATCCTTGGGTCAAAAGGATAGTATAAACTAAATTGATAGAATTTCTAGAAAAAAATAATGAAAATATTATATATCAGAATTTATGGGATGTAGCTAAAATATCATTCAAGTACTAGCTTACAAATAATAAATTAATATAAAAGAATAATAAATAAATTAAACATCTAAAAGACAGGGAAAGGATAATAAGTAAATCCAGGGGGGAAAAAAGGAAGAAATTAATACATAGTGAACTAGGTATAAGTGGGCATAGGTGGGTGGTAGCAGAGGTTTGGGTGACTAAGTACCATGTTCTGCTAACTTTTTGGCAATGACTGTGGCAGGAACTCTGTCAATCTTCAGATTGAAGACAAAGGAATAGTAGAATGTATGTGTGTGGAGCAACTGTACTCATCAGAAATCAGTGTTAGAAGGAGAAAGGATGAGGGCTGAATAAATGAGTAGCTTGGCCAGATTGAGTAGTGGATTCCATTAGTTTCCTGGAAGTGGGATGAGAACAGGATAACAAAGTTTTTTTATAAAGAATAAAAAGAGTCCCACACTGTGTTAAAATTAATTGCATTGAGTTGACATATAAGTAGTTATTTAACCATCTTTCAGATTTGATTCAGGCATAATGTATTACATTTCCTTTATTTATGTGCTTGGTAGATAATGGATCTAATCCAATATTGTTGCTTCAGGGCCCATGCACAATGTATGCAACATGAACTTAGAAGCCAATGTGCTTTCTTGATTGTATCGTTCATTCAGTTAGAATTGAAGGTCTATTAAAAGGGTATTAACATAAGGCAATGAATATTGATTTCCATAAAGATTCAAATGGGAATAAATATGACACGAGCCAAATCATTTTCAGTTCCCTAATGAGTAAAGAATAGTGGTACATGGTGAACATCAGACTTTATAACTACACTTTTAGTGTTAGAACTGCCAACTAAATCATCTGGAAGTTCTTTTGGTACTCAAGTACTCTGTGCCCATATTTCTCATTTTATTAGAAAATAAGCTTGGTAGATATCTTAATACCTAAAATTTACAATCGAGATTATTGCACATTCCATCATTCTTAAAGTCCAGTCCAATTCTAGCTTAGCTAGGATGTACAGTAGATTACAAATCAAATGAATAGTAAGGAGAATTTTCAAAACTGTCCAATTCTAATTGGAAATTACTGGAGGCACAGCTGTGAAGAAATCAGTATGGCAGAACTCTTTTTGTTTTTTAGAAAGAAACGAATTAGAAAAATTCTTTGACCTGAATTTATAATTCTTAAATTTATATTCAATTTTAAGAAAATATAAGAGCAAAAAATCAGTGACATCAATTGTATACCATGCATCCCCCTTGGATATGGCTGTGAGATATAATTAGCAGGCTCTGATTTCTTTCTTCCTCCTGCCATAGTTTTCTCCTCACTGACTTTACCTAAACTCAGCATTGACATCTTAACTTATTTTATATATTGCCTTCGCTGTGGTTCAAAGTAAAGGCTCAAAGGTTAAACAAGGTTAATTCACTAATAAGACAACAGCAAGTCAGAGAAAAACATGCATATTTCCCTAATTGATGAAACGCCAGAATACTGCACTGGAATATTAAAAGTCTTGACAACATATTGTGCCATTTTGTTCTTCTGGAAAAAATATTTCTGTTCTATTATTTGCATTGAATATTTATGTAAATTAAGAAATAACAAATCAAGGGATATACATGGTAGAATATCACCTGTGTTTTATACTAGCTTATATTTAACTTACACTAACATCAGAATTTTATACTTTAATCTCATCTTATTTTTTATGTCTTAAAATAAGAAATATTCCTTAGGGAAGAATGAATTAAACTGCCAACGTCATTTGAAAAACACAAACAATAATCTACACTGATGGGTATGGACTATAACCTGAGATAGCAGGTATTACTTGCTGTGCAAAGAAGTATACTTGTAAAAGTAAATAATCATTTGATTTTCTCAGGTCACCATTACCAGATAAAGAGTCATCATGATTTCTGCTAGGCAAATTACTAGGCAGAAAGTTTTCTACCTGTATAAGAAGGAAAATTGATTCTAGATATTTAAGCAGGTTTACATTTATTTAAACTCTCAGTCTAACATATGCAAAAGGCTTTCTCAGTCTACTTCTAGGAATTTGTGAATAGGCTTCAAAAGAGAGAGAATAGCATGATCAAAATGAAAAGAACATAGGGATCTGGGAGGGCAGTGTTAATTTTTTATGATATTTGTGAGAAAATAATGTAAGGTAGAACCGAATGAGACATTTAAAGCCAAACAAGAACAGCCTTGTGACACGTGGCCCAGAGATCCAGAGAGACCTGACTGCCACATCGTGGCCCATAGATTTGGAGGAGAGGCCCAGCATATGTGGCCAGGAAGTCAGGAGGAGAGGTCTGTCCTGGTCCCAGAGATATGTGGTGAACCACCCCACATTGGGGTTCCTTATTCACCAAAGCATGGCTCCACAGCCTAACATCAGGGTACATAAAGGTATGAGGCTGCCACCACCACTACGAAACTGGGATATCACCACTTGTATCAAGGGACAACAATAAGGACCTGGTAAGATGCCATAAAGGTCCCTGTGGGCCTGGCTGCACCAGAGGTTTCTCTACTAGGGGTGCTAAGAGTTATCCTGTTGCTGAGGTAACAGGGAGACTTGCATGGGGTTGCCTATCTCATGTTTCTCCTACTAACAGCCAACTTCTTATGATTACACTCTCACCTGTCATATAATCTAACACCTCCATATTCTAATATCCTACTTCATAAACATCTCAGCCAACCCCCCATGCCCCACTTCTACCATGAGAAACTGTAAACCATTACGCAAACCTACTGACTATAAGGTAGAAGATAACCAAACTCATCATTTCTGATGAGTAAAATACAGCAAGATGTAAAAATAGAAGCTTACTGATATATGGCTGCATATTGGGTACATTGAGTGTTGTAATATTGATCTCTCCCTTAAAAGTGAGGTATTGGTAACATATAGGGACACTATAAGACAATAGGGCAGAAACTGTCATACCTCGGGTTTACACTGCAAGAGAGGAAGACTCATAGACATCATGAAAAAACAAGGGAAGAAAGTGCCTCAAACAAACCAAGATACTACAACAATAGAATCAATAGATAGTGAAGTAGGTGAAATGTCAGAGAAGGAGTTCAGAATATACATAACTAAAATGATTCAGAAATTAAAGAATGACCTAAGTGAGCAGATACAGGCAAAAAAGGATAACTCCAACAAAGAGATGAGAGCAAATACAAGTTGCAGGAAAAAAGAGAAATAATTGAAATGAAGAAACAATAAGCCAATTTAAAAACTCAATAGATAGCATCACTAACAGACTAGATCACTTGCAATTCAGGACCTCAGACAATGAAGATACAATATACAATCTTAAAAATAAAGTTGACCTCACAGAGAAGATAGTAAGGAACCATGAACAGAATATCTAAGAATTATAGGATACTATTGAAAGACCAAATTTATGAGTTATCGGGATCCAGGAAGGTTCAAAGATTCAAACCAAGGGAATGTACAATCTCTTCAATGCAATAATAGCAGAAAAATCTCCATGCATGAAGAATGAACTGGAAAATCAAATACAAGAGGCCTATTGGAAACCAAATGTACAAAATTACAACAGATCTACATCAAGACATGTTATAATGAAAATGCCTAGCATACAGAATAAGGATAGAATTTTAAAGGCTGCAAGAGAGAACAATCAGATTAACTATAAGGGAAGTCCAATTCAGATCTCAGCAGAGTTTTCAACCCAGACTCTGAAAGCTAGGAGATCCTGGAACAATACATACCAAGCTCTAAAAGGTAATGGATGCCAACCAAGAATCTTATATCCAGCAAAATTAAGCTTCAAATATGACAATAAAATAAAAACCTTCCATGACAAACAAAAGGTAAAAGAATTTACAGCAAGAAAGCCCGCACTATAGAACATTCTTGGCAAAATATTCCATGAGGAGGAAATAAAAAACAACAATAAAAATCTGTAAAGGGAAGAACTACAAAAGGAAAAGCCAACCAAAGGAGAAACCAAGTCAAGCTAAATATCAAAAATAAAGGAAAATGACCTGTAATACAATTCATGTCTCTTTCAACTTTTTGATAAATTTTTACACATAAAAATTTAAACTACAATATCATCTCATTTTTCAGGTTTTTGTTTATTTCATATTATTTGTTTCCCATTTCTCCTCACAAAGTTATATAAATATGTTTTTTAAAAGTGTTAGAATTTTATATGTTATATTTTAATATGTAATTAATCTAGTATGTGTATATACATTGCCTGTGATATGAGATGAGGTATACTTTACTCTCTTATAATTAAAAAGCCATTATTTAAGACTCAAAGATGGAAAAGATCAGAGGAAAAATTGTTTACTAAGGTATTTATAAAGATAAGGGCAAGGTTGAAGGGAACTAATAAATTTTGTGAAGCACCTTTCCTTCTGTAAACCTGGAGAGGTAGGAGGTGAAGTAAGAGAGAGCCATTATGAAAAACTTTAGGGGAAGGTGACCAAACTGAAGTTATTCCCACTCAAAGCATGTAGAAACCAACTCACCATCTATAATAGAGTCTTATAGGAAGGAATAAAACACCTTGCTCTACTCTTGTATATTTTAAGTTCATCTCTTCGGTGTCCCTTTCTGATAGAATGCAACAAGAAACCACATAACAAGGAGACTTATCATGCAGCCTACAGCATGTGTCTCATCCAAAGGTGAAAGATGGATAAAGGAGCCAATAGGGCAGCCATTGGTTACATGAGGCCACTGAGTATTTGAAATGTGTATAGTCTAAATTGAGGTGTGCTATGTGCTAAATAGACATTAGATTCCAAAGAATTACTAGCACTAAGAAAATGAACATGAAATATCTTGCTAACAATTATTTTCTTTGCAAGTGATAGTGGTTATCCATTGGGTTAAATGAAATATATTAAAATTAATTTCTCTATTTGTTTAAAAAAAAGAAGGAAAGGAGAACAAGGTAACATTCTGTACCTTGCTGGTAGTACCATGTATCCATGGTATACATGTATACATGTTGTCACTTTTTATATTTTTGTAATCAAAATACATATAACTATAAAGTAAATGGGGTAAATTGTATCATATATAAATTATATCTCAACAAACATGACTTTAAAAAGAAATCTAGTCTATGAAGTGTTTTAACAGTTTTGGGCAAACACTAACGACCTGATAAATAATGACTATTATTATAATTCATTAACACAACCAGCTCAAGCTGTTTCATAGTCAGGTAGGAAGGGGGAGAAATAGACAAACTCTAGATAGAGTGGGAGGGGAAGGGAGGGGACATGGGGTTAGAAATAATGGTGGGATATGATGGACATGATTATCCAAAGCACATGTATGAAGACAGGAATGGTGTGTATATACTTTGTTTCCAACCAGAGATATGAAAAGTTGGTCTCTATATATGTAACATGACTTATAATGCATTCTGTTGTCATATAAAACAAATTAGAATACAAAAATAAAAATTGAAAAAAGCTAAGAAATGAAAAAAAAAACGTAACTATAAATGGCTACATTTGGACAAAGGCTATGATATTGGACAGTGCCACCATTTGAGTCTCTTCTCCTTCCAGCCTTAAATATGAGCATGACTCCAGGCTATTTTTGATTTCCTGCCTTTAAGCTTTCCTTTGAAGCCCATCTGCTGGTTTTAAAATTTTTTGTTTTTGCTTTGTTTTTGTTTCTTTGTTTAGTAATGGGGATTGAACCCATGGGTGTTTTACACTAAGCTAAATCCTCAGCATTTTTTTCTTTCTTTTTTTTTTTTTTTTTTGTTACTAGGGATTGAACTCAGGGGCACTCAGCCACTGAGCCACATCCCAGCCCTATTTTGTATATATAGAAAGGGTCTGACAGAGTTGCTTAGTGCCTCACTTTTGCTGAGGATGGCTTGGAACTCTTGATCCTCCTGCCTCAACCTCCTGAGATGCTGGGATTACAGGAGTGGGTCACCTCGCTCAGCTTTTATTTTTAAACAGTGTCTTACAGGGTTGTTAGAATTCTAAATTTCCCAGGCTGGCCTGAAACTTGCGATCTTCCTGCCTCAGCCTTCCCAGTCCCTGGGGCTTAACTTTAGAGAGGTGGGCTGGAATTGCAGGAATGTTAAGCTTCCACATGAGCCTACCAAATCCAGTGTGATGGTGCTTACCTGTAATCACAGAGACTCAGAGTGCTGAGGCAGAAGGGGTCACAGTTTGAGGCCAGCCTCAGCAATTTAGTGAGAACCTTTCTCAAAAAGCATAAAAAAGGTGGGCGATGTAACTCAATGATAGAGCACCTCTGAGCACCAAAATCCTCAGTATTAAAAAAAAAATAATAATAATAGAGTTGGTAATTGTATTAGGTGGTAATTGGCCCTGCTAAATTTTATTGGTATGAATTTCATAGTCCTAAGGGTAAACATGTCTTAATAAGATAATAGCTACAGATGCTTTTTTGCCAAATAAGCATAATATTACAGGGCAGTATTCAATATACATTTTTAATAAAATATTTCACGGTATGCTATCCCTATAAAAGAAATCGCTGCAAATTTTTTGGCTTAAAAAAATTGTGCTGACAAAATTGCAGTCTAGTCAGGAATTGACAGGATGGTGCTTCTCTAGTCACCTGAATTTCATTAGAGAGGACTTGACTAGAAATGGAATATCTGCTTCTAAGATGGCTGACTCATGGGTAGCACATGATGGTTAGTACATTGGTGCTGCCTGTTACTGGGAGACTGAGACTGTAGACCTGGGATTTTAGTTCTACTCCAGGAGGGCTTTTAAACAGAAATGTTTGAACTTTCTTACATAGTAAGTATTCCAAGAGACAGCAAGTGGAGGTAGCTACAAACTTAATACCCTGGCCCAGAAATCTACATGATACAGCTTCTACCATATGCTATGGGTCAAAACAGTTAAAGAGACTGTCCAGATAAAGAGAGTTCCTTTTTCAACCACTTCTTGATGTGATGAGTATCAAAGAATTCATGTTCTTCTTACTTCACAATAAGCTAGCAAGAAAGATGACTTATGGGTTTGATTCCCAAGAAGTCTTTGGGTGAATATGTCAGCTGTAGAGATTCTGAATTGGAACTATGTTCTGAGACTGAAACAAAATAAAACACCACACAATGCAAAACAACAAAACAACTGAAATGAGCAATAAGACATTTAGAACAAAGGAATCTCAGAGGATACAGAATGAATAGAAGACTAAAGGCCAAGTGACCTTCCCCAACCCTATAAACTCCTAGCTTTTGGCCTGTGTACACTGTAAAAAACTTAGTTGCTTTACAGAAGATAAAAAAATGAATCAGTTCAGTTGCTTAATATTAGAAGTTCTGTCTCACATAAAGGCATTTCAAAACGCAGCTTGACAAAATCTAGAGATTCCGGCACCAACTAGGCTCCCTCCACATACCAGGACTAGTGGATCCTATTCAAGACTCGGCCTTGGACCTCAGACCCTGTTTCTGGAGACTCCTTTTAGGGAAAAGGAAAGCAGGAGGAGATGTACACAGACCCTTGGATGTGTCATGCTCTCTCCTATGATCCGCCTCGTGTGTGTGCTTCACTGTTCATGAGGCTAAAGTGTGGGTCCTGTTTTGTCACAGGGCACAAATATGCTTTCATGAGTGGTGGGATCCTGGGGCGAATCCCAAAGACAAGCATGTGTAAACACACACACACACACACACACACATACACACACACACACACACACACACACAAAGTAGGCATTCAATAAGGCCTCTGGAATAAACAAGAACTCTAAGGCTTGCAGAGTTCTGTGACATGTCCATAGTATCTCAGAGGGTCAGTGGAACAGAATGGATCTGAATTGAGTTTTCTGACCCCATGGTCAGCCTCGAATCCACATTCAAAGAACAGTCTACACCCCTCTTGTTCTGCTATGAATTTTCCCAGTCCCCAGAGAGCTCCTCACTTGAAGGCTTGAACCTCAGGGGAGCAGTACTCTCTGTTGGGGTCCTGGGGTAGGTGAATGATCAAAGGCGCTGTAAAAGGCGCTGTGAGTTCACGAATGGATGGAGACATTGGTGATTGTGTATCCTGGTGGGCTAGGGGTTAATGTAGAGATATTAGGATGTGGGCCCAGCAGGAGGAGATAGGTCACTGAGGACATGATCTCTGGGCGCATGTTTTGTCCAGAGCACCTCGCCTTCTCCATGCTCTTCATCAGGGATCAGCAGAGTCAGAAGGTGCCCCACAGGGTCTGTACTGCTGGCCCCCAGGCAGCTCAAGAGCCTCCCACCTTCCCAAGCACTTGAGAGTCCTTTTTTGCCCAGGGGACTTCCACAGCATCCAGGAGCCCTCTTGCCTTGCTCTATTCCCAATACTACAGAACCACTCCTTCACTCTAATGGATGGTGGCCCAGCCCCAATTCAGAGCAGGATGCAACCCAGACAAATCTCCCTGGTCCCCCTAAAAGCATCCAAGCAAGGAGATCTGTGAGGAAGAGAAATTTATTAAGAACCAGCCATGTCTGCCATGGCAGAAACAGGGGACAGAGGAGAGCACGGGGGGGGGGGGGGGGGGGGGGGAGGGGCATCCCAGGAAAAGGATTCCCAAGTCTTTCTTGCAGACCAGGGAGGGGGTTGGTGGTAGAGCACTTGTCTCCAGGCATCCTGTCCCCAGCAGGCCCTCTGGACTGGAACTCATAGGAAGGAGGTGCCTGCAGGTGGCACGCCTCTATGGAGCACCGGCGCCATGCTGATCAGATCCTTGCCAACTGCCTGAGGGGAAAGACAGGGACTGGCCTGAGCCTGAGCGCATCATGCCCCCTTCTTGGTACCCACCCAAGGACAGTGGGTTATGTCCTGGGGAAGGCCATCAGGGATGGCGCAAGGGCCGCATCAGGCTGGACCCACCCACCTGCTTGGCTGCGCCTCCATCTCAATTGGCCACCAACTCAGGAACCACTTTGTTTCACAATCTGCGTGCCCGCCCTTCTGTGGTCCGAGCCACCCCGTTTTCCTGCCTGGATCCTTGGCCAGAATACACATCAACCGGCATCTCACTGGAGCACATGGATCATCCACAAGTGGAGCTTGTGGCCATCTGAGCCCAGGAGAGCCAGACCGCGAGGGGGTAGGGCTGCAGAGGGCTTGCCACTTTGTGTGGGGATGGACCCTGTTGCCCTAGGCCCTGCCCCCAGGGTGCCTTCACAGGTGAAGTCAGGCCAGGGCTTGAGGGCCAGGACAGGGGGACCAGCGTGGTCCTCTTTGTGGAGCTTAGGGCCTCCAGGGCTTGCAGGGATGGTCAACGTGAGGGCAGGGATGTCAGGGCATGGAGTTGCATGCTGAATCCTCCAGTCCTGAGACCCAATTCCCCAGGGGAAGAAGGACAGGTCCGAGTTCCAGGCACATGTGTGTGGGCATTTATGCAGCTATATGCAATGTGGCCTTTCACCTAAAGCTTGAGATGCAGGAGCAGTCACTCACTAAGCCTGTGGCACGCATGTAGCTCAGCTGCCTCAGTGCCCTGCTACACAGGGTCATGAACCCACTGTCCCAGGAGGAAGGTTTTAGAGATGGCTGCTTGCCAGGCACAAAATGGGGAGCCAGGGCTGGGACCTCCAGGTGCAGGGATCCCACCCTAGGCCTGTGGGGCAAGGTTCTGATGGCTGAGTCTGAGCTGGCCCACCATCTGGGGCACTGCAGGTGAGGACATATCCCTGCTGAAGGTGGGAACTGGACAATCAGGAGGACAGAGCCTGGCTACCTGATGGGGTCAACAAGCAGTAGGTAGACTTGTGAGGGTGTTTGACATCCCTCAAGCCATGACAAATGATTCTATGTCCATTCTCCTAAGGCAGAGCCATTTTGTCCCCAGTCAGGAAAGCCAAGGGAGCTCCAGGAGACAGGGAAAAGGTGAGACCTTGGTCCAGTGCTTCTGGCCCACTTCTGTCTCATCACTCTCTCTCCACCTTTCCCAGCTCACTGTATAGTGCTCACCCTGCAGCTCCAGGTGCAGCCTGTGCTTCCAGAAGTGGGGAATATATATTCCACCTCAGGCCCTGGGTGGGACACAAATCAATTAGTCCTCACGCCCACCCCCTGTGTCCACATGACATATCAGCCCCTCTGCCCTCTGGCACCCTAGTTGCCTACCCTGACCAAGCACATGTCCATCTATACTGTCTGGGGCCCCAGGCCCACTGAAATCAAAATGGACTGCCTAGCCTCCTCAAGTGCATAACTCCAGGGGGCTGTCACATGGGAGCCTTCCCACGATGCCATGAATGGGGGGACATAGCAGCATATTTTATCCTAATCCATCATGGAGCAAACAGTTATTGGATGTATGGGTCTGATCCCTGACCCCCTGGACCTCATTTCCTCTGGTGAGAGGACTGTATTGGGTTTTCTGATGTGGGGCAGGCGTCTGGGCTGGGACAGGGAGGAGGGGACAGCCAATGAACTGAGCCCCTGGAGTCTGACTTCCCATCTGAACCTCCTGAAGATCCAGAGGGGATCCTCATTCCTAGGATGGTGCTCAGAGTACACCCTGGAGCTCCAAGAGGGCCGACTCCCTCTGCACCCTACACCTGCTGGTCTCTGGGAGGAGACCATGCCTCCAACTTTGTGCACTGAACTCTGCTTCATTTCTACCAGTTCCTTGGCAGGAATGCTGTTCTCTCTGTGCCAAAATGAGGAAAAGGGACTTGAAAACTCAAAAACATTGAGAACATGGTTTTAATGTATTTAATTACTTTCTGGTCATTTTTCTCCTCAAAATTTGTCACAACACATAGTGTGATTTCTATCTTAGATATGTGAATTAGATTGCATGACAATTTTTATTTCCCTGAAGCTTATTTTGCATATATGTGTATATGCCAAACATTATATTGTGGGAGGCCATTGTTGCACGTGATTTGAGTTACCTCCCTGGCTGGGTGAGAGGCACTCAGACACAGCTGTGTCAGAGCTTTCCCCACCCTTCTCCAGGTCCTAGGGCTTGTCCTTGCAGAGGCTCAAAGATCCAATCATTGCCCGGATCTTGGAATGCTGCCCCGATTAACCTTCATTGGATGGGATTTTCCTCAGAATTTTTTGTTCCCCAATAAAAGTCCACTCCCTGGTGTGTTCTCTCGAATGTGCTAGCCTCTTTAGTAAACCTCGCTACTGCATTAGGTGGCTGGAGGTTGGAGCTAGGAGAAGCCATCCTGGAGCTGGTTTTCAAGGTAATTAGAGTGTTGCCTCTTTAATTTAAAACTCCCTAGCATTTTGCTCAGAGTTCGAACCTTCTTTAATGAAGCCAGCGCTAGTTGCTGGCTAGATTATATGTTTACTTTCATTTATGCTCAAATTTTTATTAAGAGTTTTATAGGCAAAATCTGAAAAAGCATAATGTTTCACATGTATTAGAATGAAATACCATTTTATCTTAAATATTATATGTGAATAGGTCCTATACATAAATATCACTGACTTATAACTACATGACAATAAAGTTTTAGTTTCTGTGCCATACTTGATGGTTAAAGGAAAACCCTTAAACAAGTTAAATTTAGCAGAGTTCATTTAAGCAAGAAAATAGATGAGTGGCCGGGTGGCATACACATGTAATCCCAGTAGCGCAGGAGGCTGAGGATCACAAGTTCATGCCAGCCTCAACAGTGAGGCACTAAGCAACTCAGTGAGACCCTGTCTATGAATAAAATATAAAATAGGGTCAGGGATGTGGCTCAGTGGCTGAGTGTCTCTGAATTTAATCCCTGGTAGCTCCCAACACCAAAAAAAAAAAAAAAAAAAAAAAAGGAAGGGGGAGAAGAAACAAGGACCCACTGACTTGGCAGCCCAGGACTGGAACAGCTTCAAAGAACTTGGTTTCCCTGTGTGGCAGGACAGCCCCTGTGAACAGGAGCCTCATGGGTTGCAAAGAGCTTGAGTCCCAGGACTCTGAAGTTGATGGCTCAGTCGCTGCCCTGGGCTGAGACTTGGCTGTGTCACTTTAGTGTCCTCCACTCTAGACTTTCAAGTAGTGTGAGCACTAACCTAGGTGGAGTTTGTAACCCGAGGACTCAAGTGTGGAGACATCCTCCCACCAAACCTAATTGGATAATAACACAACAAATAAAAGATTAAAGAATGAGTGTCATCTCTTATTTTTCACAAGTTATTTTAGAAAAAAAAATATACTTGAGGACTGTAAATACTTTATATGATTTCCCCTAGTTTTGATTCAGAGCAAAATGAATTGGGCAATAACTGAACTATTATCAAAACTGGCTTTAATATAGTAAGCAAAATGACTACCTTGTGAAGTGTGAAGTCAAAGCATTGTGAAAGGTGTGAACAAGGAATTTCTCAATGATAAATAGTTCTGGGACCTGTATTTTAGGAAAGACCTACAGTGCAAATAATGATACATAGAAAACTGAAGTTGAGAGCTGGAGACACAGCTCAGTGGTAAGGCACATGCCTAGTGTGCGGGAGGACCTGGGCTCACTCTCCAGCCCTGGAGGAAAGAAAATTAGGTTGAATATTTTCAAAACTCAATATTCATATGCAATATGTTTCAGAATGCAAGATATTTTAGTGTAATGATCATTAAAAAGTATCATTTCATTGGGTACAGTGGGGCCAAGCCTGTAATATCAGTGACTTGGGCGCTGAGATAGGAGGACCACAAGTGTGAGGCCAGCCTCAGCAATTTAGTGAGGCCCTAAGCAAATTAATGAAACTCTGTCTCAAAATTAAAAAGCAAAAGGGCCAGGGATGTAGCTCAGTGGTAAAGTTCCCCTGGGTTCAATGTTCAGTACTAAAAGAAAAAAAAATGCTCATTTCAGTTAGTGGCACACATATATAATCCTGCAATCCCAGCTGCTCTGGAGAGGCTGAGTCTAGAGGATCAAAAGTTCAGGGGCAGCCTAGGCCACTTAGTGCGACCTGTTCTCAGTTGTAGAGTGCCCCTGGGTTCAATCCCAAGCACCAGAATAAATACGTAAATACATATATACTTATATACATACCTCACATGAGACATTGTTCTATGCCATATAAAATTGAAATAGCTCAATATGTAAGCAAAGGAGAAAAAAGAAATGCCCCATCACGGAAATAATTCTTACCAGCTCCTGATCTTTTACATGATCTTGCACCTATTTTTAGTTTTCGGTGGACACAACATCTTTGTTTTGTATGTGGTGCTGAGGCTCGAACCCGGGCCGCACGCATGCCAGGTGAGCGCGCTACTGCTTGAGCCAAATCCCCAGCCCACCTATTTGTTCTTAAAGGAAATCATCAGTGCACTTTTATTACTAAAAGATCAAAGCTATGAGGATCCTAATATTTACTGAGCGCATAATTTAATATTTATGTTTAATTAATTTTTATGAAGCTTATGAATGCTTCCCAAATTCAGGTCAGTACACTTCAGAAAAATAGATTTTAGATGGGCAATAAACTGGCATGTTTATTTTTCAACAATATAACAACTAACTTTTAAATCTATATTCAATACTATCTTCTGAACTTATTTTCTTCTACTTCTATTGCATATTGAAGAGCATTGAAATTTGAAAATTTATTTTTTTCTATTGATGAATTAGCTGTAACTGTTAGTTTATATTGTTGATCATTTTGTATAAAATCACAACTTAGTCATAGGAATGTTTGTCTTCCAAAAGATAGGAATCCTAAAAGCTACAACAAAGAATTGTTCTTCCTTTTGATAGATAACTATTCAAAATTAGCTTACACTTATTCACCATGGAATCATAGAAACACTTTTAAAGGTAACATCCTTGCCAACATTTATTATTTTAATTTCTGTGTTATCACTTGTCATGCCTCATTTCTCCTCTGTCTTCATTTGTTTGTGTCTTTTTTATTCTTGATAAGACTAACTAAAATTATTTCAATTTTGTTTATCTTTTCAAAAAAGAAAAAACCTCCAAATCTTTGTTTCATTGATTTTTTGTATTTATTTTTGTCTCTGTAGTTTTTCCACTCTGATCTTTGTTATTTTTCTCCTAATAATATGAGGCTTAAAGGTGTTTTTTTTTTTTTCTTCTTGCTTTTCTAGTTTCCTGAGGTGTATCATTAGGTTGTTTATTTGAAAGCTTTCTCCTTTTGATGTAGGCTCCTATTGCTATGGACTTGCCTGTTGATGCTGCTTTTGCTGAATCACATACAATTCTTTCAAACTCTGATTTTTCTCAGGCTCAGGGAGTAAAGGGTTTTTAAGGAGAGGAAAGGATGAACTCAGCCTGGAGGCTGGGCAGGGTCTTCCTCAGAGAGTGTATTTGTCTTGTCACAATAGATTTTGACTCCCTAAAGCTAGCTGACAAGAAGAATGTTACAAAGGCCCCCTGAGTTTGGGAATCAAAAAATGCTTGACATCCAAACTATTCAAGTGAGGCCTTTCAGAATTTAGACTCTGCAGGGGAGGCCTTTCCTTATAACGTAAAATACTGAGTAAAAGGGAGGGGATTTCCCCCCATATTTTTTATTGGTGCATTATAGTTGTACACAGTAGTGGGATTCATTGTTACTTACTTATACATGTACATAACATATCAATATAATTTAGAGAATATTTTCCCAGTATTTCCCCTTTCCTTTCCCTCTTTCCTCTCCCTGATCCCTTTTCTCTATTCTACTGATTTTCCTTTGATTTTCAGGGAGAAGGTATTAAAGGATTTGAAAAGACAGTGAGTGATCTTGCCAAGGACAACTTCTAGAAGGGGATACCCTGTTAAAGTTCAAGTTATGGCTAGACACACTGCTTCAGAGGGTACATGCCATAAACTTTGGCAGCATTCACATGAAAGTAATTTATTCTGAAGGTCTGCAAAGAGCTATGCAAGTTTGGCAGTCTCCTCCTAGATTTCAAGGTCATACCCAGTGACTCAGGCAGAAACTTTTTAATGGGACGGAACCAGCACCTTGAGCTCCCACTAGGGCAATGCTAAGCAGAAGTGTGGGGTCAGAGCTAGAAACAACACAGAATACTGCTAGGTCAGTGACTAATGAAATCATGGGAGCAGAGCTATCACAGACAGTTCTCATTATGGTAGTACAGAGGCAAGTTTGGAATAGGGACTGTTGCCCCAAACCCCAGAACTCTAGAACCACATCAGTGCAACAGGGCTGAAGCATGGGCTAAGCCCAACAAAACCACAGGACTGTCAATTTGAAATCCTTGGGGATTCCAATCTCCTTGCTGATTCCAATCAGCAAGACATGGAATCAAAGTAGATTACTTTGTAGCTCAAGGACTGAATTGTTTTCCCACTGGACTTGATGCCTATTACTCCTTTCTTCTCGCCTATTTTTCCATTTTTTTGGAAAGTAAATGTCTATCCTATATCAGTCTTCCCATTGTATTCTGGAAGGAGGTGACTTGTTTTAGTTTTATAGGTTCACAGCTATAGAAAATTTGCCTTAGAATGATTTAGACTTTGAGTCTCACCCATACTCAATTTAAATGACTTTGGACTTGGAACTTTTGAGTTGATGCTAAAGGAAGTGAAAACTTTGAAACTATTGGGATGAAAAGAATGTTATTTTGTGTGTGAGAAAGACATGAATTTGGGGGCATGAATTTGGATGCTATGGTTACCCAATCTCAGGTATTCTATGATAGCAAAAGAAAGTAGACAAAGACAGTGGATATTCTTGCCTTAGTCTTGATCTTAGAGGTAAAGTATTTAATTTCTTACCATTTAGTATGATACTAATTGTAGACTGCTAATGCAAGTTGAATATCCCTAATCACAAATGCTCGTGACCACATTTTTTTTGTTGTTTTGAAGTATTTATGTATACATAATGATACACTGGGGTGGGACCTGAGCCTAAACACAAAACTTATTTGGTTTTCATATTTACTACATAAATATTGTCCAAAAAGAGTTATATGCACACTCCAAATAATTTTGTGCATGAAGCAAAGAATCATGTTGTGGAATTTTCCAATTTAGGCATTACTATCTAGAAAGTTTCAGAAGTTTAAGCATTTCAGATTTTGGATTTTTGGATTAGGATTATTCAACTTGTATATGGCCTTTCTTGGAATAACTCCTTCATTGCCAAATGTTTTGAGAGTTTTTATTATAAAATGATGTTGTTTTTTCCATCTATTGAATAATCATGATTTTAAAAGTTTATTCTGTTAATGTAATATATAATATTTAATGACTGGTATTTATTGAACCATCTTTGAGTCCCAGAAATAAATCACAGATAGTCAGTCTTATGATCCCATAAAAGTGCTGTTGAATTCATCTTATATTGAGAGGTTTTACACCTCTATTCACCAGGGATATTCATCAGGTGTATTGGGTTATTATTTTCTCATAGTATACTGGTGTAGCTTTGTTGTCAAGATAATGCTGACTGCTGCAGTCTGGCTAGGTGAAATAACCAGGGGACGAGTCACAAGGAACTTGTGAAGGTTGATACATTGGGAGCCACTTTATTGTCGGACAGTAGAGGTATATATACACTTAACTGATTATACACAGCTTGTTTCAATTAACATCCAGATACATCAATTGGTCATTAATGAATTCTCTTCATTTTAATAATTACACACAGCTTAACTTAATTGACATAATCTAGACACAGCAGTCATTAAGGAATCTCTATCATCTCAATGGCTCGCTGGCGTTACTTCTCCAACCACTCCCTCTGGTAAAATGCCAGGTGCCATCTTGACTTGTTTACGGACCCTAACAGCTGGCCTCATAAATGAATTTGGAAGTGCTTACTACTCCTCAGTTTTTTTGAAGGATATGAAAAGGATTCATGTTAATTTTTTTTTTAATCTTCATAGTTATACAAGGGAGTTGAGTTCATCCATGTCATGTTAACTTTTGAATGTTTTATAAAACCGACCTGTAAAGTTATCAGGTCCTGGGCTTTTCTTTCATAAAATAATTTTTAATAACTAATTCAAACTCCTTGTTCATTACCAGTCTGTTGGGATTTTGTATTTGTGATTCAGTTCTGGTAGGCTGCAACTTTTTACAAAGATTCATTTCTTCTAGGTCATCCAAATTGCTGGTGTAATTGTTCATACCAGAATTGTAGTACATTTTGTATTTTTGTGCTATTAACTATAATGTTTCTTCTTCATTTTGAAATTTATTTACTTCCATATTTGTCCAGCTAAACTTTTTATCAATTTTGTTTATTGGTTAAAAATCAGCTTTTAGCTTTGTAGATGCTTAATAGTGTTTTCTGAGTATTTTCTTTTCTTTTTTTTCTTAATATTGTTTTTTTCTTTTTGGATACCTTTATTTCCTCCCTCTTAATATCTTTAGTTTAGTTACTTCTTCATTTTCTAGTTCTTTGAGGCATAAAGTTTGAAGCTTTGTTATTTATTTGAGATCTAAATCACATAGGCATTTATAGTTATATACTTATTTCCCTTACAAAATTCTTTTTCTGCACCTTATAGTTTTAGTATTCTATGTTTTGATGTTTGTTTTTCTATAAGTGTCATTTTTCTTTAAATTTTGTCATTGACCTATTAGAAGATCAAGAGGATGTCATTTAAATTCTATATATTTGTGAATATACCAATATTCCCTGTTATTGATATATAGTTTTGGGCTTTTATTTGGCAAAGATACTTGATATAATTTCAGCATTCTTAAATATGTGAAATTTGTTTTGTGGCATAACACATGACCTATCCTGGAGAATGTTGTGTATGCACTACAGAATAATGTGTATGCTGCTATTGTGTAGAATATTCTATGGATATCTGTTAGGTCTATTTGGTGTAACATACAGCTCAAGTCCAAGGTTTTCTTATTGATTTTCTGTCAGGATGATCTATTGTATTAAAGATGGAGTATGGAAGCACCCTACTATTATTATTTTGCAATCTATTTCTCCCTTAAGATCTATTAACATTTGCTTTTTTATATTTAGCTTCTCCCATGTTGGAGAGAGAAAGAGAGAGAGAGAGAGAGAGAGAGAGAGAGAGAGAGAGAGAGAGAGAGAGAGAGTGTTTGTGTGTGTATAAAATGACCTTCTTTTATCTCTGTCTTACAATGTTTGGCTGAAATTCCTCTGTGAAATAGAAGTGTAAACATCATTACTGCCTTTTGGTTCTGTGGCATGGACTGTCTTTTTCCTTCCCTATTCTCTTCTATATCCTGAATGCTTGTGTCCCCCTAAATGTCACCGTTTCATTCCTAGTGACCACAGTGAGCATATTAGAAATGAAGTCTTTTTAGGTGAATAGGTGATGGGGTTCCATCCTCAAGAGTAGAAACCGCCCTTACAAGGAAAGGCTAGAGCACTTCCTTGCTACTTCTACCTAGAGAGAAGACGCCATCTGCAAAACAGAATAAGCTCTCCTGGGACACCAAGTTAGCTGGTGCCTTGGTCTTGGACATCTCAGCTCCAATGGACAAGTTATATTTGTTATAGTGGCCCAATGGGACTGAGTTAAGTATATTCGGGTGTTAAAATTAAACACAAGGATTACTTGCTTGTTGTAACCAATTTCATTAAAATTGAAAAAAATCTGTCTCAATTCAATTTATCTAAATCAGGATCTCAAACAAGAGGAAAGCATTTAATATAAGCTTTATGATTTTATGCAATAAGAGGTAACAATTTATCACCTTAAAGTTTTGTACATTTTTATCTTTATCTTTATTTTCATCCTAAGATTAAAGCTTTTTAAAAATCAAAAAATGTTTCTATACAAAGTGATTTTAACTAAATAGTCCTGTCTGAAATGCAAAGATATAAAATTACACTTCAAGATCTTGTTACTGAAATTTTAAAAACAAAAGAAAAAAATTTCTGCAACAAAAAAACTCATTAAAGCATTATTTGACCTTGAGATCATTACCAATAAGGCGTTTATATTTCTCCACAAGATCACCTTGGTTTTTAGGCATTATTGTCTTAAAACGACTTATTCTCATAGTTCAAAACTGAGTATATTAAAGGTTTAAAAATTGTACAATATAATATAAATGCTGATACTCCTCAATTTAGAATGTTAAATCCTGATTAACTTATGATAAATTAAAATTATTTTAAGTTGAACATACATTTAATATACCAACCTATCATATATCATAGCTTAGCAGAACAGTACCCTGTAGTATACTTTGTTGATCAAAAGGCCAATTGGATGCTGTAAACTGCTGTTTACCCAATACCATAAAAGTTGTCTATCATCTATTTCTAGTCATAGAAACAGATTAAAGTACAATTTCTACTGAATACATATCACTTTCATACTACTGTAAAGTAAAAAAAAAAATCACAAATTAAACCACCATAATTTAGAGACTGTCTCTTTAAAGGAATTAAACAAGTCAATCCTCTTACCTTTAAGCACAAATATAGTTTTTACAGATTTTATTGCATTTTCTGCCATTTTTTCCATAGTTATATAGTAACAGTTATGATAGTCTTATAGTTATATATCTAATTAAGCTTCTATTCCTCTTTATGATTTGTTTACATTGTTGAATGTACTAGATTCATATATTTTAGAAGCTCACATGTCATCTTTTTACATTTGCTTATGGATAAATAATAATTAGTAATTGATTATATTTTTGACTAATATAAGTCATGACTTTGTTTGGTATTTAGATCTTTCTGAATTTTATAATTTTGAAGATGGAGAGTCTATCTTTTCATGCACTGTGGAACAGAGTCTCAGAGAGCCCCAAAAGTTATGTAGAAAACTTTCAGTTTGGAGAATGAGGGATACAGACAAGCATGGAAGTAATTGCATCTAATTTCTTGCCATAGATGTTTTATGAATAGGATGCATGGTACTTTGGTTTGCCAAATTTGAATGCAGTGCTTTTAAGATGTGGGGCTCTAGCCTCTCAGATTCTAAACACATTAGCAGGTATCAACACAAATTCTAATTTATGAATAAAAATGAGTTAAACAATACTTTAAAATAAAATTGAAAACTAGATTAATAATAAAAATTCTGAATTTAAGTGCAGATTTTGATGAAATTAAGAGTATCTCTTAATACAAGCGGGATATTCCAGGTGACCATCAATACACCTTGTACGAAATGATTGACTTCGCGTTAATGGAGAATATCCATATTTACACACAAATTCAACTGTGTCCCCTGATGAAGAATAAAGCTTTTGATGATCTTTCCATCTTAAGGTTATGTGGTATCTTTCCATGATTTCTTCTGATATTACACATGCATCTGAAAGAGATAAATGAGTATAATATATTACGTTAGAAATGAGTCTTTTACCAAGACTTTGGAGTTTTCAAGTAGAATGTTTTTAATATTTCAGAAATTCTTCCTGAAAACTCTTCTTGAACAAATTCTATGTGAATACCAGATAGATTAAAATAAACTTAAAGTAGTCAATGATGTAAGAATTAGGTGGTTAATGTGTGATAATTATATTTTATTACCAATTCTTAAGATCATTTATCATATTAAGAGCTTGGCATTTTAGAGTGTAAAACCATTATGGCATTATGACTGATTTTGTTTTTCTTTTTTGGACTGGAGATTGAAACCAGGGGCACTTTATCCTGGAACTACATCCACATTCCTTTCTTTTATTCTTATTTTGAGACAAGGTCTCATTAAATTATTGAGATTTGCCTTAAAACAGTGATCGTCCTGCCTCAGGATCCCATGTTTCTGGGATTACAAGAGTGTACTATCATGATTGGCTGGTTTTTCTTTAATTAAAATATTGGTCAAAAGGCTAGGGATATAGCTCAATTGGTACAGTTCTTGCCTTACATGCACAAGCCCTGGGTTCCATCTCTAGCCTCACAAAAAAAAAAAAAAAAAAAAAAAAGAAGAAGAAGAAGAAAGAAAAGAAATATTGGTCAAATGCTACAAATTTTCAGTGATACAATGTATAAGATAGAGAGGGTGTCACAATACATAAGCAGGATAAAAGACTAATGAGGGCTGGGGATGTGGCTCAAGCAGTAGTGTGCTCGCCTGGCATGCGTGCAGCCTGGGTTCGATCCTCAGCACCACATACAAAGATGTTGTGTCCGCCGAAAACTAAAAAAATAAATATTAAAAAATTCTCTCTCTCTCTCTCTCTCTCTCTCTCTCTCTCTCTCTCTCTCTCTCTCAAAAAAAAAAGAGTAATAATTAAAAAAAAAAAAAAAAAAAAAAAAGACTAATGAAACTGTTGGGAGTCGCCCTGGCTCCAAAGACTAACTTCCCCATCCCCCAAGAAGAGCCATACAATGGTGAGCCGTGCTGGCTCACATGATCCTTACCCATCAATCAGACTAGCCCGGCTGACCCATATGATCCTTACCCACCAATCAGAAAGTACCCCATGCCAACTGTCAAACCCTTCAACCTTTAAACTGTCATAATTGTCATACCACCCCTGGCTCTATAAATATGCAGAGCTGTTCCTCAATAAACAGGCATTTTCTCTGACAACAAGCCTTGTTCGTTCTTTCAGAAACAACAAGTTGGTTATCATAAAAGGTAAGAACAATGAACATACCTTTAATAAGACTAACCAAGAAAAAGAGACGACTCAAAAAAATAAGAGGTGGAAAAAAAGACATTACAACCAATACCTCAGAAATACAAAGAGTCATAAGAGATGATTATGAGAAAGTGTACGCCAACAAATTAGAGAACCTAGAAGGAATTTATAAATTTTTAGACACATAGGTTCTGCCAAAATTAAACCATGAAACATAAAAACCAGAAGAGATCAATAATGAGTAATGAGATTGAATCAGTAATAAAAAGTTGAGGAAAACCCATGACTAGATGCTTTTACTGATTAATTTTTTGAAATCTTTAAAGAAGAACTAATTCCATTTCTTTTAAATTTGTTGTGAAGATTTGAAAGAGAGAATCATTCCTTGCCCATTCCTCGAGGCTAGCATTACGCTGGTACCATAGCAACAAGAACACAAGATAAAAGAAACTGTAGACTAATAACCTGATAGACATAGATGTAAAATTTCTCAATAAAAGATGAGCAAATCTGAATGTGATTCAACAGAGAATCATAAAGATTATTCACCATAATCAAATTGGTTCCATCCCAGAGATGGAAGGGTGGTTCAACATATTCAGATCAATAAACATAATACATCCCATTAACAGAATGAAGGATAAAAATCATGTGATTAATAGATATAGAAAATGCATTTGAAAAATTTCAGTAACACTTCCTGATAAAAGTCCTGAGCAAATAAGGTTTAGGAAGATCATACCTCAGCATCATAAAGACCATACAAGACCTAGCCATAGGCAATATATTGAAATGAGAAAAGTTGAAAATATTTCCTCTAATATCAGGAACAAGGGTATCTATTCTCCCCACTCTTATTCAGTATAGTACCAGAAATTTTAGTCAGAACAGTGAAATAAGAGAAATAAAGGGCATACAAATTGAAAGGAGAGAAGTCAAATTATTTGTGTCTACATATGATATGTTTAAATATATATAAAAAAAACCCCAAAGACTCCACCAAAAGACTATTAGAATGGATAAAGTCATTAAGGTAGCAAGATACAAATCAATATACAAAAATCAGTGAGATTTTTATACACCAATAATGAATGTGCTGAAAACCAAATAATAAAAACAATCTCATTCACTAATCTTTACAACAATAAACAAAACAGCAAAGAACAAAAGACATCTACCACACACTGATTAAAGAAATTGAAGAAGACACAAAATAAATAAGAAACTTTCCATGCTCATGGATCAGAAGAATTAGTGCTGGTAATAATACCTTAAGCATATATTCCTTCAGCAATAATACCTTAAACAATTTACAGATTAAAAGCCATTCCCATTAAAATATAAATGATATTCCTCACAGAACTAGAGAAGAAAATTCTGAAATTCATATGGAAGCACGAAAGACCCTGAAGAGCTAATAAACTCTTGAGAAAAAAATAAATACATAAAGGCTGTAAGCATCACAATAACTTATTTCAAGACATACTACAGTACCATAGCAACCAAAACAGCATAGTATTTGCATAAGAACAGATAAAATGACCAAAGCTACAGAATAGAGACACACTCTGCCTCTCTTTCTCTCTTTCACTCTCTCTCTCTCTCTCTCTCTCTCTCTCTGTATGTGTGTGTATACATATATATGTGTATTTATAGATAGATAGATATATCCATGCATCTATATCTGCTAATTCTTAACAAAGTTTCCAAAAAAGTTTCCAAAAAAGAAAACATTGGGTAAAAAACCACCTCTTCAATAAATGATGCTAAAAATGGATATCCACACACAGATGACTGAATCTTGATTCCTCTTTCCATGTACAAAATTAAATTCAAAATGCACACAGGCTTAAATGTAAAACCTGAAAACTCTAAAACTATTAGGAGAAAATATGGAGAAATAAGAAACTGGTTCAAGCAACAATCTTCTGTATAGAACCACAAAAGCACAAGAAACAAAAGCAAAAATTGACAAAGTTGATATATTAAATTGAAAAACCTTCTGCACAGCTAAAGAGTCAACAGAATGAGAGGAGCCATGGAATGGGAAAAAGACTTGCCAGCTATGCATCTCACAAAGGGTTAATACCTAGAATGTATAATGACCTCAAAAAAACTAAAAACAAGTAATTCAATTAAACATTGGACAAATGATTTGTGAATAGACATATCTCAAAGAAGTACAAACAGTCAAAAATACATAAAAAAACCCCACTCAATATCATTAGCCATCAGGGAAATGAAGATGAAAACTACAATGAGATACCATATCGCTCCAGTTAGAAGGTCTATTATTAACAATAAACCCTAAAGTTAATAAATGCTGGTGAGGATGTGAGAGAAAAAGAACACTTACACTCTTGGTGGGAATTTAAATTGGTACAATCATTATGGAGAGCAGAAGTTTTCTCAAAAAACTTAAATTAGATCTGCTCTATGACCCAGCTATCTTCCTTCTGGGTACATATCCACAGGAAACAAAATCAGCATACCAAAGGGATATCTGCATGCCATGCAGTGTTATTCACAGTAGCTAAGATATTGAATGAGAACTGTGTTCATCAATAGATGAGGAGATAAAGACAATGTAGTATATTTACACAAGGGAATATTATTCAGCTACAAAGAAGAATTGGCTTTTGTCATTTACAGCAAAATGGATAGAACTGGAGGCCATTATGTTAAGCAAAATAGGCCAGACACAGAAAGATAAGTCCCATACATTCTCTTTCATATAGAATATTAAAGAGGGTGACCTGAATGTAGAATAGTGACCAATAGAGGTTGAAAGGGATGTAAGGTGGGTAAATAGAGGTTGGATATGATCATGCTGAGTGTATGCATATATGGAAATATCACACTGACACCCATTAATAAGGGCAACTATTACATGCTAATAAAAAATTGTAAAAAATATATAATTGTATTTATGAATTATTTTAAAATAAAAAATAACTTATTAATCTTTATTTCCTCACATATGAATAGTTGGTAGAGAAGCATTCCACAGAATATTTCTTTTTTAAAATGTGAATTATTGCTATTTTATACAGAAAAGTATCATACTCAAGGTGCTGATTTTCCCAGGTCCCATGAGATTACTGAAGTACTTACATAAACATTTTGGCGGGTTTGACCACTTTCCATTTCTACATATTACTGTCTTGCTACCCTCAAGTTGATATAAGGATTGGCACTGATATTCAACTGATGAGCCCGTAGGATATACTGGTAATGGGAATGAAGTGAGGTCTCCATTGTCAATAGGTGGAGGAGGCCCACATTTTCCTGTGGAATCTGGAAAAATACCATTTCATTTATGAAGAGAACAAATCAAAATACAGGATAAAATTAAAGCCAGCACAAACATCACTCCAGATAGCATCAAGATTTTATGGATTCTGGTAACAAATGATTGCTCACAGAGATATTAGTCATAGAAAATGAGAGTTACATTTTAAGTTCTTCTTTTCATCTTACTGAAGGTGCATATATACCATCAACAAATGTGTCTGCTTTATAGTGATTCAATACTAAAAACAAATGTGTCTTAATATATAAATGCTGAACAGGTATAAAGTGAGGACAAACTAAGAAAGTTTCTTATTATATATGACATTACACAGTATTTATTGTGTCCCTACTGACTTCTTTTAATTTTCCTTTTTATTAAAAAGAAAAAAAAACTCCTTGAAAAAAGTTCAAAGGAAGTAAATTTGTAAAAAATAATAGGGAAATATTGTCTTCCTAATCTGGACAAGATGAATAAAAATCATTGTTACCTATTCCTTTTTCTCAGGTTTTGTATTTTGAGTTTTTTAAAATTTTAATTTGTTATATATGACAGCAGAATGCATTACAATTCATATGACACATACAGAGAATAATTTTTCATATCTCTATATACAAAGTATAATCACACCATTCTTGTCTTCATACATGTATTTAGGGTAATAATATCCATCTCATTCCACTGTCTTTCCTATCCCCAAGACCCCTCCCTTTCCCTTTTACTAAGCATAATTTATAATCTTGGACATAATAATTTTTAAATGCCAATAAAAGAAGTCTCTAGAAGGTACAGAGAATTCACTCTGGCTAGGAACTTCAGGACTCAAGGAATGGCAAACAGGTTGCTATATGAGTTCACTTTGGGGCTCCTGTGTGTTCTAGATGGAGCACTGGAGAAGGCTGGTAATCTCACAAATGATATCAGGTAGAGATAAAAGGAAAAGCTCAGGCAGAGTCTCATCCCTTTAACCTAAGGACAAGGAAGGGAGCGGCCTTGCTAGTCTAAGAGATCTTTAAAACAATACATGACCTAATCTAGAGAAAATATTAAAACCTTAAAAGGCACTGATGACCAGAGACCACCCACAGAGGTGGCAGAACAGATCCTGTATGTTTGTAGAGGCTGAATGAGAAACCTGGACTTAAATCCAACATGACTGTAATGGAGAACCACTGAACAGGAAATTTATCTAAAATGGGGGGTGAATCTCAAATGTAATACCTAAAATATCAAGTGTAAAATTAAAAATTATTTATCATATTAAGGATCAGAAACATTTTAAAACAAAAAAGATAATAAAAGAGAATACTGATGTGATAAAGATATTGATAATCAATGTTTCTTAAAAGCTCAGTAGGGTTTAGAACACATAAATATAACAAATTAAAAGCAAAACAAAATGTCTCACTGTACAGACTGAACAGTTTGAAGATGACAGAAGGATAAATCCATGCACTTCAAGATATAACAACATGAATTACCCAGTGGGAAAATAGACTGAAAAATCAATCAATGAATCAATCAAACTTCAGAGACCTTTAGAGGAAAAGAAAATGTTGGAGGCCCAGAAAGAAGGAAGAAAGGATAATTGAGTTATCAAACAAATAAACAAACTAAGGAGGAAAAAGTCTATTATATTATATATTCTTCCTTTTAGCAATTACATTGTCATTTTCTTGATCCTGTAATTGCTAAAAGGAAGAATATAAAATATAATAGACTTTTTCCTCCTCAGTTTGTTTATTTATGTTTGATGTTTGAAAGAAAATTATATCATTTGGTAACAATGTTCAGTGTATGTACAGGAAACACAAAGGGTAAATGGATTTAAATGGAAGTAAGGTTCTCATGTTTTGATCGAAAATACAATGCCATTACTAGTCGAGTGGTAAGTTGCAAATATATTATGTATATATTGTAATTCCTAAAGCAACAATTTTAAAAAAGAAAGGTGGTGGGGGAAGCTATCATAGAGATACACTCAAAAAAAGGAAGATAAATCAAAATGAAATTCTTTTAAAATGTTCCCTGAAAAGAATGGAAAAAATCAGAAACAAGAATGCGAAATAGAGAAAATAAACAAATAAAACAAGAAACAAAAAGCCCAATATTTATTTTAAATATAAATGATCTAAATATACTATATGAAGGAGCAAGTATGGTAAGATAGATACATAAATGAAACTTAATTCTGTGGTTTACATAAAACTGACTTCACCATTAGCAAAAGGTAGAATCAAAGTAAAGTAAGAGAAAATAAATTAGAAAAATTTAATTTTTAAAAATAGAAATGGTTGATATAATATCTCCATTATTCATTTCCTGAATTATAAATATTAGAATGCTGATGAACTAATATCCAGACTTATTTTTATAAATAAGTGATTCCCTGGCTGGCCTCAATCACATATTTTCAAATATACTCTATATACTGAAGATGCCCAAATTATATTTATAGTCTATGATCAGCCTTCAATGACCTATTTTCTCTTTCTCAAAGTAGATACCTCTTGGAGTTGTCCAAATGTACTGAGTGTCTTAACTTTTAAAATGAGGAATTTTCTCAGATTGTAACTGTTCTATTAATCTGGTTAAATGTGTCTTGAAAAAAATACACCATATTTCTTAGTTCATTTTGCCAGAAAATAAATCTTTAGAAAAATCATATTATTTGGTTTTGAAAAATATAATCCCTAAGAATGACTTGATTTTATTTTTATCAACATATTTTACTCACATTATGTCCTCAAGCAAAGAAAAATTAGAAAATATGATCTTCTACCTTTGCACTGAGGTGGCTCTGTCCAAGTTCCATTTAGACACATCACTTCTACTTCCCCAAATATTTCAAAAGGTTTGATACATTCATAACGTACTCTCTCACCAGATGGGTACTTAAGCATCTGGTTTGATATTATATTAGCATTTTCCACTTTGGGTGGATTCACACAGGACATATCTGAATAGAAAGAAAAGAAAGTATCTCCACCTAGTGTTCATTTTGAGTAGCCAAACAATAAATAAGATTCTGAATACATTTTAAGTAGGATTGAAAATCAATAGATACTTTGTCATGAAGAACTTTTCTGATTTTAATAAATTCACATGTAATACAAGGAAAAGAAGATATAGCAATATTTTTTGTCAGAGCTAACCTTTCATGCCTTTAAATCTCTTTGCTATCCTTTGCCAGAACACTGATAGATATTTTATCCCCTTGAAAGCCACTCAGAATGAAATATTTCCCCTTGGGTTGAGTACAACAAATATTACAAATTCCATAAGTGCAACATGAATTTTAAAATTCAACAAAAAAAGAGTAACAAGATTATATAGCATCACTCTTTGGTATATAATTATCTTGCTCATTAATTACCATTTTAGCCTCTTAAAATAAAAATTGAAAGATGCATCTCTTTAGAGAATAAGTCAAGAATTAAGAACATAGTTTGAAGAATAATTTGTTATTCTTAAAACACAGTTCAAAGATGTTATGTACAACTATAATGCACCAATAAAAGCAAAAAAAAAAGTTAAGTAAAACTTTAAAAAAATAGGTAGATTATCAATTAAAAAACTAAAGATGTGAGAAAGTAACATAAAAGTACACCTATATTTATAGAAACATAGCTTTTAAAATTTATTTATAAGTGCTTTTGGATACTACGATAAACCATATGTAATTCCTCAGAGAGTTTTAGGTGCATGGATAGTAATAACAGGCTATAGCAATGGTTCCCAAATTGAGGAGTATGTAAAATCCTTTGGGGAACTTGATGAATAATTTCAAGTCATATCTCAAGATTATTTTTTCCAGGAGACCTAAGATTAGCTCAGAAATTTTCATTTGAATTCATAAAAATCTGTTCAAAAATGTGATGCTGCTGGTCTAGGGACCACACTCTGAAACCACTGGGCTGTGAGATTAACCACTGTATATTTAATTCCAACCTTTTATTTCTAATCTTAAACTTACTTTGTCCTGGCCTGAAAATTAATCTATACTCATTTTTAAGAATGGTATAGAAAATTTAATATTTCATAAGACACTATACATAAATTTATAATGCCATCAACCTACCTTTGCACATTGGCTTTCCTATCCATTTGCCATTAATACATGTTATAGTATTGGACCCATCCACTTGGTAAAATTTTGGACACCTGTAAGTCACTTGATCTCCTGACTTATATGATTCTTTCCTCTCTCCTAAAAGCGTGGCATCATCAAAGTTGGGTAAATTAAAACAATCTGTTCCTGAAAGAAAAAAATATGTATTTGTTCACTAAATTAAAAAATATGTAATATTTAATAGTCATATTCTAAAATAATACTTAGCTACTTATAGAACCAATGAATAATGAATAATATACTTCTGACAACTTAACAAAATATGATGTTTTGACTTCAATTGAACTGTTTATCAAAGTTTATCAAATGTATAAGATAGGAAAATTAATTGAAGAAATATTAGTAGTTCTAATGCATTAGATCAGATTTTTACATTCAAATTATTTTTTTGCTCACACTTGCCACATGTATTATGTATTTCTACTTTTGGATTCTGAAAATGTGAATTACTTACAATAATTATTTCAAAGTTTTATGAAATATGTATTTAGTAGTGAGATTGGTGATGAACTGAGCATGAGATGGATGAATAGGGGCCAGTTTCTCTAGGAACAGAGAGAGATAAGAATTCTGAGAATGTACATTAGAGGATGCTAAATGTTCACACAAAATGATGTGAAAGTGAAATAATTTGGTTGTTAGTGTCAAACTTCTTTTAGTGACTAGGCTATAATTCTCTGCCAGACTCAATAAACTTCAGGTACCTTGTAAAATTCTAGAATTACAGCTTACTTTCTTATTTGTACCACTTATACTTTGAATGAGGGAATCTATCACACATATTATAAAATTAAATACACTGTACTTATGCATTCTGGTGGGGAAGACCATTTTCCTCCTAAACATTTTATAAATGCAGGTCCATCAATCCCAAAACCTTCAGAACAATTGTAAATAACTTCTTGTCCATATGGGTAACTGTCTAACTCATGAGACACAAAACCATTAGGAATGGAAGGTGGAGGTTCACAAGGAAGTCCTAAGAAATAAAATAATGAAAGAATGAATCCATGTTTTACAACTCAGAAATTCAATTTATAGGTCAATTTTGATATTTCACAGTTTTTGAAAAGAAATAATAATAAATATGCTATTATAAAGTCACAGCAAACGTGCAGAAAGGCTTCTTAAGTCCACCTTTCTCATGTAAAAACATGAGCAAGAAATTGAAATAAAAATGTCGATGCTTTTAAGAGACCACCAGAGATTCTCTAATTCAACCATGAGTGATAAACAGAAACATCCTCAGAATTAATAACATTGAATAAATTGATGAGATGAATATACCAAGTATTGTAAGACATCAGAAGGAACACTGTAAGGAAAATATTTTTAAAATATTTAAAATCTTGTTTGCAAAGCAAACACTACAACTTACATAAATTTAAATTCACTACATGTTATATTCGTTTAAAAAGAAATGCCAAATTAAAAAGTGACTCTATAATGAACCAATAAAATTAATAATAATAGGATTGATTCAATAATGCAATAGTATTTTAATTGTAAAATATTTAAATGATTAAATACATATGATAATCTATATTATTCTATACCCTGACTTTGACAAAAGCATATTATATTCAATTATTTGTACTCTGAATTATTTAAGTATTTGTATTCTCAAATCAGAATTTGAGTTTTCATGCAGTCCTCACCTACACACTGAGGTGGAGGACTCCATTTGCCCATGTAGCATGTTATCTCATCTTCCTCAGAGGTTGTGAAACCTTCTTCACAAATATAACTCAGTTTAGTGCCATGTGCATACTGTCTGGATTCAATTCCTTCTTTCCTTTCTTCTGAAGATCTAGATGGGCTAATTCTTCCATGGTCAATGTCAGGTAGTTGAGAACATGAAAGTTTTTCTGTATGAAAAACAGAAATCAAAGGGTCAAACATAAATAAAACGTTTAAATTAAAACTAAAATCAAATACTATTTAAGTCTGTCATCAAAATATCTATGCTATCCTCTTGCCCAATATCTCCCTTGACTTGTGTCTATTTTATTATATGAAAAATATTCATAAAGAGAAATTTATCTGCTAGTTACATAATATCCCAAAGTGTTGTCCAATTTTGTTGACAGAAATGAAAGATGGTGACTGGTTTATGAACCTAGATCATAACTTACAGTTTTAGGATCAAGTGTAATAGATAGAGAAAGAGAAAAAGTCATCATCTTTTTCATTTACATAAAGCAGAGGGGATTATTAACTTCAACTGAAAGCATGTTATAAAGCAAGTTGCACAGTACTGACCAACACAGCGTGGTATTGACTGCCATCTTCCATTTTTGCACACAATTTCTTCTGCTTCCTTAATCAGATAATTTTCTTTGCAAAGCACAGATACTTTTTCTCCATCCTGATATTTCACTGTGGTTTTCATATCTTCAGCATTGGGAATCTGAGGTGGAGGTGGGCAGAAGTTTATCTCTACTTCTAGAAAATATTAAAATTAGATTTCTTGAATAAAAATAGTAATTTAAATATATAAAATACTTTTCAAAAAATAGAAAATTCATAACTATGTATCACAAAATGATGATGTAATTATGTTCCATATTTATATATGTTATACTTCTCAATTTGGATGGCAGTTTAATATTACCTATTTTGATGGTCCTCCCATTCTTTTTTAAGCAAACTTCTTTATTTACAAAAAACTTATTATTTGTAATCTTTAGATAATCTTAACTGATTAATACATTTTTAATCACAAGTATTAAATAAAGTATGCAATGAAGGTGTTTTTAGAAATATAGATGAACAAATGTATTGGGACTGTATTAAAACCCTTTTGAAATCTACCAACAGAAGCTGATTAACTAGAGTAAAAATTTGTTGTCGGTTAACAATCAATTTGTACTGCTTCTAGATCATTAACCATAATTACAAATAATTTACAGTGGTGCCATTTGAAGTCTCAGCCCTCCTGAACTTACCATTTAGAAGCACACTCACATTGCCTAGGGGTATATAAATTGAAGGTATATACCCAGTTTAATGACTACACAGTTTAATTGTAGTTACACAATTAGTAGGGTATAAAATACCCCTCTGCAAACTTATATCTCAGTTCTCATAAAGCTAAATTCCTCAGATGTATCTTGATGGTTTACAATATGAAGATAAACTATGTCCCTTTTGACTGGGGGAGGGCTCTGGATGAATCTGAAAGCAATTGGACCTCTGATTTCTTGAGCTTGCTTTCTCCTCTTTTACTGCATTTTTTAGTTCATTAAAAGCCTTATGCAAGTGCACACTGGTAAATACTGTAAATCTTTTCAAGTGTGTGTTATGCTGTTAATAGCTCCTAGAGATATTTTACTGAATAAACTTGATTCATGATTATTATTTACTCCAAGGTTTCTGTTTTTGTTTAAGGCAATATAATCATATTTTATCAATAATGTTTTCTAATTTCTATTCTTAAATATTTTCACATATTTCTCAATGTTTTCATTATACATTTTCATAAATTTCATAAATTTATTTTCCTCAATTACTAATAATGTTTAATTATTCTTCCTATTTTCCTTAAGTATGTTCCTTTTTGGCTTCTAGATTGTTTTATATATTGCTTTTATTTTGTTATTTGTTTTCTAATGTATGTTTTAATGCTATAAGTATCTCTGCATTAAATCTGTTCCATAGATTTCAGTTTATACTACAATTATTGTCATTTAATTTACAGTAATTTTTGGTAGTAAGCAATTGATAATGAAGTTATTTGTCTGTTTTCCTATTTTCCAAGTTTGCAAGATGAGCATTCAAGATATGTAGGTAGCACTTTCATTACTTTAATTTTTACTTTTAGTTTAGAGAAAATACCTTAGGAAGTTAATTATTTAAAATTCATCTAGATTTCCTTTATCACACAGATGTGATTAGTTTTTTAATGACCTGGCTACCTAAATGGTAACTGTAGAAAGGTGGGGGAGGTGTGTCACTAGGAATATGCCCTAAAAGGATGTTCACCATCCCTGTGGCTCCCCACTCTTTGCTTCCAAGCTATCATGATTTTAGCAATTCTTCTCTGCTATGATACCCTGCCTCATCTCAGGCTCAGAGCAATGGATTTGGCCAACCATGAACTGAACCTCTGAAATGTGAGCCCCAAATAAACTTTTCCTTCCCTAAGCTGTTCTCAGGTATTTTCATCACAGCAATGAAAAGCTGACTAACAGAAAAATGATAAAGAATCATTGCTGAGAGCCATTGCCAAGTAGGGATGACACATGGCAATTTCTTTGTCAGCCTATTCAATGTTGCTTAGAGGAAGGACTCTCCATATTGGACCCAGGTCATTTGCAGTGACATTGCATGTAAGGTGACCTTGCTCAAGGACCAGGGCGGATCCGGGTTTAGGGCGGATCAGGGTTTAGGGCTCTCCTTGGGTTTAGGGCGGTTCCAGGTTTAAGGTGTACCCTGCTGGGAATAGTGCGTATCCTGCTGCCTCAGGTGTGCCGGCTCCTGGAGTTCCCGTTGAGTTCTCGTGGGATTCAGAGAGTATTTGGGATTTTCCCCCAGAACGTGTTTTTCCTCAGAACGTGTTTGTAGAGGGCCGGTGTGAGATTGGGAATAAAGAATTGCTATTTGAATCTACAAAGCTGTGAGCGGCTCGTGATTTTGTGCCCAGCCAGACTGCGGCAAATCATGATAGAGGACAACATATCAAGAATGTAACAAAGGAGTGACAGAGCAGGAATCCTCAATCCTCCTTTTTCCCATAGACACACTGGTCAACAATACATGAACTAATTCCCTTTGAGAGAAATCTACAAAGTGGTTGAAAGGTTCTTAATGCCAGGTGAGCCCTAAACAAATGTATCAAAGCCAGTAGGAAAATTCATGTCTTTCCATATCCTCTCCCCTAGCACATAGCTACACAATTGATAATAAAGTCCAGTTTCCAGATTTTTATTGGGCAAAGAAAGGAAGATTGGAGCTTGCGTTAATGCCCTGAATTTTCTTAAATTTTGTGTCAATTGTCTCAAAGTCATGACTCGATGGAATACACTTCAAATGCTCAAAGACATGCCCCCAGTGATGTGCCTCCTTCAATCATATCTTACCTGTTTTTAGTCACCTGCCTATATAAATTCTTTTTAAGCTGGAAGTACAGTACAATACTTTTAGTCAGTAGTTTTTTCATATGAATAATCCATCAAATGGATTAATCCACTGATTAGGTTATAGCTCTCATTACCTAATCATATCACCTCTGAGCATTCCTGCATTTCATACACATGAGTTTTTTGGGGACAACTTATCTAAAACATAAAAATAACCAATAAGCCAAAGAAGAAATCAAAAGAAAATTTAGATAGTATCTTGAGACACATGGAAATGAAAATATATCTTGCCCCAAACTTATAGAATCAGCACAGCAGAACTGAGAATTACATCATATCATGTACTAGTAGAGTTTTTCCTCAAGAATGAAAGATTTAAGGGCTGCTGTTGTGGCTCAGATGTAGAGCACTCGCCTAGCATACGTGAGGCCCTGGGTCCAATCCTCAGCACCACATAAAAATAAAATATTGTGTTCATCTACAACTAAAAGTATAAATATTTTTTAAAAAGAATGAAAGATTTAAGATTTTTTATATGTATGTGTGCACACAAACATGTAAAATTCACTGTACTATCAATAAAGAAAATGTATTTAGCATTTATTCAACATCCCCCAATGATCAAAATTTCTCAGCTAACTAGGAACAGAAAGAAACCCCCTCAATTTGATGAACAGCACCTATGGAAATCCCAAAATAACATATGACACTTATGGTAAAATATTGAATGAAGAGTGCTGAAATAAATCAATACTTTCGTAGTAAATTGATTCTTTTTCATACATATTGCTTGAACAACTGGCTATCCATACAGAGAAAAAAAACAACAACTGCTACTTAATCTTGTACTCAAAATTAATGTAAGGTGATAAAACTAAATTCTAATACTATAAAGCTATAAAGATTCAGGAAGAAAATGTAAAAGAACATGTGTTCTTCACTGCATGTATATTGTTTCCTTTTAAAAAAATTATCTCAACATACATTATATATAATCAGAGATATGATAAATTATGATATAATTGTGTATTAAGAATTGTAATGCAAACATAAATAAATAAATAAATATTACCAAAATAAAATAGAAAAAGAAAATTATCAAGTTAACATATATGCCTTACATTTCTTTTTTTAATTGGTATGGCCATACTTCCTATATATTGGTATGGCAGAATTTAAAAACTATTGAAGCTAGTCCTTATAATTTTATAGAGAAAAAGATATAAAAAACTGAAAGACTAGAATGTTCTTTGCTATTCAATTGGAATTGCAAATGTCAGTACAACCCAGAATTTTCAAGGCAGATGGAGACAAAAATTACCTTCCAACTTCAAAAGAAATTATATCAACACATAGCTAAATTTTTTAAAAAACACAAAATACTACTTCTATAAGTGAGGAAAAATGTAATGAATTTTAGAAAACATTGTACAAAAGAACTTACTTGTGCAGGTTGGTTCAGGGTCCCATCGTCCATTGACACAGATTGAATGTTTCTGCTCCAACTTTCCCCTACATGGGTAACTGAAGTTAAAATTATGATCATATTCATTTTTATCTGATTGATTTGCTTCATATGCAGTTAGTCTTGGTGCTTGACACTTCTCAAGTTGATCTGTTGCTATAAAATGAAAATATTTCCATGAAAAGACCAATTATAAGAATCAAGTCAATGTAAAGTAGCTCTACAGTCAATGTCAAATGAAATTTTGATTTGTGCCTTTAAATTCTATCAACCAAATTATTCCTGGTCACCACTGCATGAGATGAGCCTTTATGTCCTATCTTTGAACTATTATAGAGAATACCTGTCATAAAGATATTTTGTACTTTGGTAACTGAAAGAGCACAAGAGACTCATTTTCTCAGAAGATTTGCATACTAAATAGTTATCAAAGAACTAAATTTGGAAAAAATTTTTAAAACACTAGATTTGGTTCCATATTTGAAATCTCTGCAAAAGATTCATATTCATTTGTTTTCCTAATTGCAACCACCACTATATTATCTATAATCTAGAATCCTTAAATATTAAAATAAAAACATCATCTATGGAAATATAATATAACAAGTTGTTCATTTAAACATATTTTTGAGAGTAGTAACATAATAAAATCTATCTAAAATATAATTTATAGGATATGAATAGTTAAGAAGATTTGTTATATGATCCGAGAGAGAGAGGAAATGCTTGGAATAAGAAATTGTGTGCTTTCATTAGAAGTGTAGCTTGGTAGAGGCTTGCCTGTCATTTCCAGGCTCTAAGTTCAATCCCTACATCATAAAAAGAAAAAGTAAAAAAGAAATCAGGTGCTTTAAAATCATAATCTCTCTTTTTCCATTCTTAGAGTCTTTAAGAAACTATTATGTATACCAGATCATACTATAATCAAATAATATTATAATACCATAACAACAAAATTTTGCTGACTCTGTTATGAGTTCAATAAGTACTACGGAAGCTTTCAATGTACCATATATTTCAATAACTCAGGGAAGATGAGAGTTCTTTTTGAAAATGACAAAATTTCTGTATTGGTCTCTGTAAATATTTGTTATTAACAATTTGAAAAGTGAGGATGAACAGAGCAAAGAAAAATCAGTAACTACCAAAGCACAGTAAGTTTGTAAACCAGTCTTTAAAAACAAAACAATGAAATGGGAAATTTAAAAGTACATGAGGTACTTGAGAATTAGTCTCATCCTTGGGGCTGGTCCACAGTGTTGAGAAAGGAAAAGCAAGAGGTAGAAACTAAAGGAAGATCTTTGGTCAAGGGAAACTGTTTGTGCCCTGGATTTGATCGGTTTCTGAAAGGATTTCTTTGGTTTTGGGAGTAAATAAATATATTGAGAAGCATGAAAAGCTAGAGTGGTGGAAAGTACAAAATGAATATTGAAAGGGTAGAATTATAGACCAAACTATGAGAGCTGGAAGGACTTATATGAAGCAGACTATAGGCAGTAAGCAGAAGATGAATCACAGGATGAAAAACTCTGAGATCAGAAAAAATAATAATTGTAGCACAACTTTGAGTGTAAGTTAAAATGAAAAGTTGAGAGTTTCTCATCCCTAATATTAGTTTTCCTCCCATATGAAATCAGATAAAACCATCTGTGTATGAAAAAGGACAAGGATAAGGTGAGGTCCAAAAGGATTGAAGACACTTTATTCACAGAAATGTGTTTAGCAAAAAATGTAAGGGTTAATAATCAACATAATTTATTGTTTCATTTGACAAAAACTTAATAAATGCTTCTGTATGTCAGCCATCTTAATGTCATGAGAACAAAACAAAGGTAATTCCTGTTCTGGAGGAACTCTACTCTGTTCTGAGATTAATTATGTCTAGAAATCCAATGAATAAATAAGACTGGATACCCAGGACAGACTTAAAATGAAGGACCTAGGGGAACGCTAGGAAAGAACTCAGTCTAAGAGAAAAGTGAAGAATCTTTCCTTTGGTCATCAAAGGCTTGATCACCAACAGGGAAAGTGTGAAATCAATCAGTGATATTTGATTCCTGGCCCAACACCAGATATGTAATGTTGCTAAGTTACTACTAACACCTGTGCAGAGGCTCATGAACTTCAGCTTGCTAACTGAAACTGAGAATTTATCCTTGTCAGAATCTCTGACAGAGAAAGATTCTTATAGGAAAAGCTAGTAATAAGTGAGTATTTTGTGGACTTTATTTGTTTTCCAGGGCTTGAAAGACAGAGTGCCATATAGAACAACAACAATATCTATGTAAAATACTTATATTTTTTGGAAAGGAATATTCACATTTTAATCATGTAATTAAGTAAAATCTAGCTTTACACTTATAAGGTAAATAATATTAATAGGGATAGAAACATTAATAAATTCTATCACTACTTTTATTTATTTCTTCTGGAAACTCATATTAAATGCTGAGCAATAAAATTCATTATAGTTAAGACTAGACTTTTTTCAAGAATATCTCTAATTTTATGAATAGATTGCAAATATCTTTTCCATAAAACTTAAACTTCATTAAGTGTGAATTTGAGGAGGGTAGTCTTACCAACACACAGAGGAAGTTGGGTCCACATTCCACTGATACATGTAATTGATCTGTCTCCAATCATTGTAAAGGTTTCTGTACAATTGAACTCTACTGAATCCCCATGGTGATAAGGAGGGTCAGAAGGCTGGGCAAAGCCATGGTCAAGTTCAGGTATAGCTCCACATGTTCTCTTCTCCTCTATGTAAATTTCACAAATACATGTTGATAATGAAGACACAGTATGTATGCTTAAATAAATACAAAAATGTTTCAGTTTAAATTTAGTATTTTTAATATATTACCAATACATTTTGGCAAGGTTGTCCACGTTCCATCAACACATTGAATTTTATTAGGTCCCTTCATCAAAAATCTAGGATTGCAATTATATTCTACTACTACATTGTGTCCATATTCTTCTTTCTTTGTTTCTTTAACTTCCCCATTGAATAGTGGAGGAGGTGGACCACATGACTGTACTTGATCTATAGTAGAAACAATGGTTAATGGTTAAATTGTCTATCTTGCACATAAAAAATCCAGAAAAATGGAGAGACTTCTTTTTTAATTGATTATTTTTTCATATGATTAATTGTAAAATTCTTAATTAAAAATAAATTTTTACATTATATTCATATTTCCAAGTTGGATTAATTCTATTATAGTAACATTGGAAATATTTTAAAGCTTTGAATATTTTCAATGATGTAGATATTTTGAAGATACATACAAACTGTTAGCAAATGTGGTTGTGTAAATTATATTAATTTTTCATTCTATAGTAACACTTTATCATAATTTTTTGAGAAAGTATCATCAATGAGACAAGCATTTAATCAACATCTTTAAATGATTTTCTAATGTACTTCATTGAATTAACTATAAACTGTTTAAATATTGTTTAGATATACTCTATGAAACTTGAGAGAAGTCCTGTACTATATAAAATGTCCAGTATTAATGGTAACAGTGTAGGAAAAATGGAAAGTAACAAAGTAAATCTCTCTAGTCTCAGCCACCATATTTGTATGTATGAACACTCCCAATACATATTTCAAGAAATAATTGGTGATTAAATTCTTAAATAAACTTTAAGTTTAGTTGTGCTTTCTGCCACATAGCACATATCAACTTCATTAATTAGATTAGAGATACAGTGGAAGCCAATACAAAATTAATAGAAGAAGGAAAAAAGGTTTATATTCAAAATTCTAATCATCATATTTACAACAGAAAGATAAACATTCACCTTTACATATTGGGATATCCGGGGACCATCCAAAATGGTAGCATTGTACTGAATCTGGTCCAACTCTTCTAAGTCCTAATCGGCAGGAAAATTTCAACAAATCTCCAACTTTATATTTATCTTTCTTGGGATCAGCCATTAAAAATTTTCCTATTTTGGGAATCCTGCATTCCCTTTCTAAAATAAAAAATAAAATAATTTAATAAGAATGTATAATTAATCATTGACAAATTACATTTTACATTGTCATTTTAAAATGAGGTAGGTGTTCAGTGATGCATATACAGGACAGTATCAGACAAATCCTCTTCCTGGAAAAAAATGTTACAGATTAGTTTTATTCACTGCCTAAATTTACTCATCTAGGACTCTGAGAAATATGGTTATATTGAATGGCAATATATCTGTCCTGAAATTTAACTTGAAAATTCAACTAGTTTTCACCGAATCTGGCTTATTATTGATATTTGTAAAAGTTAATGTCATATTTTTGTACCCTTAAAACACGGAATTATTCTCATATTAAATCAATCTGCTTTGTATAAATTTTAAATTGTACATTTTTTTAAAAACTGGCTTTTCTGTTTAATATAATTGAGAAAATAGATTATATTAAAAAGCATTTCTAATGTATTTGAAGTTAGAGTAACATTAAAAAATTATATAATTAATATATTACAAATAAAGAAAACAAACTAAGAAATAGTTCAAAGTCAAACTGATAGGTGTCTTGAATCCTTACATTAATATTCAATTATTTTATTATAATAAAATTGAAAAAGCATTTTTCTTATTTGGAATACCTCTTCCTTACAAATTCATAAAATTAAAGGCTGCAATTAAAAAATTAGAACCATGGTAGAAAGAAAATGCACACTATCGAAATTCAAATACCAAAACATTTATAAAATTAAATGTACAATAAAAACTATTTTTAAGAATAATTCTTCAAAAACTAAAAGTTTTATTTGTGGGTCTGGGGATGCAGCTCATGCTTAGCAGGTGTGAGGACCTGGAATCAATCCCCAGAACCCCAATTAATTTTGTAATTCTTTTGAGTATTGCAGATTACTTGAGAAAAAACTACACTTAAATGAGAGTCACTGGGATTCCACTCCTTGAATTATATTACAATCGTCTACATTAAAGTCATTTTGTCTTTGGAGGGGGTTTCAAGATGGCAGACTAGTGAAGCCACTCTTGTGACTGCCCAAGGCATGAAACCAAGAAAGCAGACAGGTAGCTTCTTAGCAAGGTGGGTGTACAAAAAAAGAAAACAGAAAAGGTGGGGGGAGGCTTTACTGGAATTTAATGCTGGACGTTCAAGGCAGATCAGGGATTCAGAGGTTGTATAAAATAAAATAAAGAAGAAATCCCCAGCTCCACAGCTACTACCACAGCTGGAAGAACCAGCCACAGCAGTCCCTCCATGACCAAAGTGGAGTGATAAGGGAATTAAAGGAGCCCACATTTGGGGTAGACTTGAGGCTTATCTAGATATAGAAAGTTTAGAGATCAAAGACCCTGCCCAACTAAACTGAATGGGGTGCTTCACAGTATGCTTGTGTGGGAAAGAAGCCACTATCTCTCCAGATTTTATGCGGAGAACAGAGGAAAGAACCATTTTGCAGTGGTGGTGTGGTGGCCAGTAGCCAGGAGAGCTGATTCCTGAAAAACCCGAATTTGGCCCAAAATACAGGCCTAGAAAACCCACACTCATGACCCACACTCATGACATAAAGTGTGTCTAAGTGACTAGGAGAAAATCAAATGTGGAGAGAGCACATATCAACAACTTCATTTATTAGATTACAGATATACAGTGGAAATCAATACAAAATTAATAGAAGGAAGAAAAAAGGTTTATATTCAAAATTCTAATCATCATATTTACAACAGGAAGATAAATATTCAGCTTTATATATTGAGATATCAGGGGACCATCCAAAATGGTAGCATTGTACTGAATCTGGTCCAACTCTTGTAAGTCCTGATCTGCAGGAAAATTTCAACAAATCTCCAACTTTATATTTATCTTTCATGGAATCAACCATTAAGTATTTTCCCATTTTGGGAATCCTGCATTCCCTTTCTAAAATAAAAAATAAGATAATTTGATAAGAATATATAATTAATCTTTGACAAATTACATTTTACATGTCATTTTAAAATGAGGTAGGAGTTCAGTGATACATATACAGAAGAGTATCACACAAATCCTTTTCCGGGGGAAAAAATGTTACAGATTAGTTTTATTCACTGCCTAAATTTACTTATCTAGGACTCTGAGAAATATGGTGATATTGAATGGCAATATATCTTTCCTGAAATTTAACTTGCAAATTCAACTAGTTTTCACTGAATCTGGCTTATTATTGATATTTGTAAAGTTTAATGTTATATTTTTGCACCCTTAAAACACAGAATTATTCTCATATTAAATCAACCTGGTATGTATAAATTTTAAGTTGTACATTTTTTAAAAAACTAGATTTTCTTTTTAATATAATTGAGGAAATAGATTATATTAAAAAGCATTTCTAATGTATTTGAAATTAGAGGAACATTAAAAAAATCATATAATTAATATATTACAAATAAAGAAAACAAACTAAGAAATAGTTCAAAGACAAACTGATAGGTGTCTTGAATCCTTACATTAATATTCAACTATTTTATTATAATTTTTATTAATGAGAATTAATAATTTTAATTCAAATGTGGAATACTGTATAAAATTCTCTCACATTTTTTAATTTTTAAAAAGTAGGTAACATTAGCAAATAATATTGAAAAATCATTTTCTTATTTGGAATATGTCTTCCTTACAAATTCAAAAAATTAAAGGCTGTAATTAAAAAATTAGAACCATGGTAGAAAGAAAATACATACTATCGAAATTCAAGTACTAAAACATTTATAAAACTAAATGTACAATAAAACTAGTTTTAAGAATAATGCTTCAAAAACTAAAAGTTTTTTCTGTGGGTCTGGGAATGCAGCTCATGCTTAGCAGGTGTGAGGCCCTGAATCAATCCCCAGAACCCCAATTAATTTTGTAATTCTTTTGAGTTTTGCAGATACTTGAGAAAAAAAACTATACCTGAATGAGAGTCATTGGGATTCCTCTCCTTGAATTCTATTACAATTGTCTACATTAAAGTCATTTTGGAGGGGTTTCAAGATGGTAGACTAGAGAAATCACTCTTGTGGCTGCCCAAGGCATGAAACCAAGAAAGCAGACTGGTAGCTTCTTAGCAAGGTGGGTGTACAAAACAATAAAACAAAAAAGGTGGTGGTGGGGGTTTATTTGAATTTAATGCTGGACATTCGAAGCAGATCAGGGACTCAGGAGGTTGGATAAAATAAAATAAGGAAGAAATCCCCAGCTCCACAGCCACTACCATAGCTGGAAGCACCAGCCACAGCAGTCCCACCATGACCAAAGTGGAGTGAGAAGGGAATTAAAGGAGCCCACATTTTGGGTAGACTTGAGGCTTATCTAGATATAGAAAGTTTAGAGATCAAAGACACTGCCCAACTAAACGGAATGGGGTGCTTCACAGTGTGTTTGTGTGGGAAAGAAGCCACCATCTCTCCATCTCTCCAGAACATTTATACATATTCATATTTGTTGTTTTTTCCTCATTTGTAGCATTTTTAAAACCAGTTATTTTTCATGGATCAGTATTTTGAGGACTAGGATGTTTGATTACTATATTTCAGTTTTGTTTTGTATTCTTTTATTTTTGTTTTTAATTTAATTTTTTTACATGGCATTAATTTAACTCACTGCTTTAAAAATAGATTATTATCTTTAATGTGGAAAATACTCTTTCCTCCCAGTTTGTTAAATCAGAAGGAATATCATGATTTCATGTTGTTCTTTAAAAATATCTCTAGGTAATTCAAATTCTTTTCCTTTTTTTCTTTTCTCTGTCAAATTGTGACCTTGAGTTATTCATGAACATTTATACATATTCATATTTATTGTTTTTTCCTCATTTGTAGTATTTTTGAAACCAGTTATGTTTCATGGATCAGTATTTTGAGGACTAGGATGTTTGATTACTATATTTCAGTTTTGTTTTGTATTCTTTTATTTTTGTTTTTAATTAAAAATTTACATATATAATATGTATTTTTTTCCTCTCACTCATATGTTTTTCTTGATTTTCTTTCTCTCTTTTCTTCTGCTAAAAGCCAATCTCCATTGTTCTCCCTTCCACTCTTCCTTTAATTTTTCACTTCTATCTTCTCTCCTCCTCCCTCATAATCATCATATCCCACATCACTTTTATTTTCTCCAGTCTACTATTTGAAATTTTAAACCCTTTTGCAAACATATTGTTTTTACTGTGGGCAATAATTGATCATATAATTTCTGTTTATTGTGACAAATATTTAGCATTGTAGATGTCATAATAGGAAAGGTCTGGTTTGAAGCTATATATTGTTTGCATTGGTTATTGTGATTATTTGTTCCCACTTAAACAGTGAGGTACTAGAAACCTTCAGGGACACTGCAAGTTCACAAGGCAGACACTCTGCTGCCTCAGGTCCATGTTGTCACATGGGTAGACACATAAACAACATGAAAAATCAAGGGGAACAAATCGCCCCAAACAAATCAAGATACTTCAATAACAGAATCCACCAACACCACAGTGGAAGAAATGTTAGAGAAGGAATTTAGAATTTACATAGTTAAACTGATCTGCAAAGTAAAGACAATATAAGAAGTAAAATCAGAAAGAAAATACAGGAAGTAAAAGATCACTTCAAAAAAGAGAGATTCTGAAAAAAAATCAAGCAGAAATCTCCAAATGAAGGAATCAATAAACCAAATTAAAAATTCAATGGAAAATATCATGAGCATTCTAGACCACTTGGAAGACAGAGTTTCAGGCAATGAAGACAAAATATATAATCTTGAAAATAAAGTTGACATGGAGAAATGATGTTAAGATACCATGAACATAACTTCCAAGAAATATGAGATAACCTGAAAAGACCAAATTTAAAATTTATCGGGATAGATGATAGCTCAGAGAATGCACAATCTCTTCAATGCAATAATATTAGAATATCCAAAGGAATGCACAATCTCTTCAATGCAATAATATTAGAAAATTTCCCAAACTTAAAAATTCTTTTTTGTGTATCTATTTATTTTATGCTCATTTTATATAAATTCTCCATTTCATCATATTATAGAAAACACTGCTTGTAACAAGAAAAAATGATTTTGACTGTTGAGTACTATTGAACTGCTGTATCTATACAGAGATATTAATTAAATGTGTGATTTAAAGAGAAGTGTGAGTTGTCAAACACTGGATGAGAAATATTTGTCTTTGTTTAGAAGTCCAAATCATATATCTTAGTGCTGATGAACAGAAATGTTAGTAGGGATTTTTTTACTCTAAGGTGTTTATTACTTTAAGATTTCTGTAAGTCTGTTTTGCTTAAGTGGTTTAAGATAATAAATAAGATGTTTACATCTCCCCATAGAAAAGAACTCCCAGGACATTTGAAATAAAGTTGTATATCTGTCAATCTGTGTGCAGTTTTCTGCTACATGGCTGAGGCAAAAGTACTAACCTGTCATTTATTCACTCAATATATGGAGACTTACATCTCCTGGAAATGTGATTATTAGTCTTCATAAATTTGGCAATAATAAGCTACTTTGACTGAATTTGTATCTATTGCTATATCTCTGTCACTCTTACTTTGTCACCTCTTCTGCACATTTTCACATTTTCCGATCATGTCTAGTGACAGTGTAAAAGCAATAAGAATCATATATTCATAACTCTCATTCAGTGCTTGAGATTGAATCCAGGGCTTTGGGCTGGGCCAGCACTCTACCATTAAGCTAATGCATCAGCCTTTTTTGAAGATGGACACTTATTGTAAAAGCTTCTGGCTGCACACAGCATGTATCTGCTTATAATCACATATATAAGCATTCTTAAACTATTTTTATTAATACATAGGTTGACTATGAAGTGATCATAGTAAATAATAATAGTAAGTATCCAGTGACATCTCTCAAAGTGGTATGATATTGGGATCAGCATATGTCACAAACTGACTTAAAGTATCAATATCTGGATATTCAACCAACACAGATCTCTGAAGAGAAAAAGAGCTCACAAAGTAGTCCCTTGCTTAAAAGAAGAAATGAAAACTATCCCAATAGATGGGTAGACATAAAAACAATATGAAAAAGAAAGGGAATGAATCATCCCAAACAATCCATAATGCTTAGGCAATTGATTGCATCAATGCTACAGTGGGGAAATTGTCAGAGAAAGAATTTAGAAAATTCATATGTAAAATGATCCATGAGCTAAAAGAAGAGGTAAGGAGTAAAATTAAAGAAGAAAATATAGGAAGTCAAAAATCACTTCATAAAAGAGATACAGATTCTGAAAAAATCTGACTTTGAAATGAAAGACTCAATAACCAAATTAAAAATTCAATGAAAAGCATCACCAATAGAATAAACCACTTTGAAAATAGATTTTCAGGCCTTGAAGACAAAGTACATAAACTTGGAAATAAAGTTGGCCAAAAAGAAAAGATGCTAAAAGACTATGACCAGTATATTAAAAAATCTTGGATAACATCAAGAAGCAAAATTTAAGAAGCACTGGGGAGGATAATGGCTCTGAAATTCAAGCTAAAGTGATATACAATCTTTTCAATGAAATAATATCAGAAAATTTTCCAAACCTTAAGAATGAGATGGAAATTCAAATACAAGAGTTATACAGGACTATAAATACACAAAATCACAATCTATCCACTCAAAGACACATTATAATGAAAATGCCTAAGATGTAGACGAAGGATAGAATTTTTAAAAGCTGCAAGAGAAAAGTAGCTCATCACATTTAGAGGTAAACCAGTCTAGATTTCAACTGATTTCTCAACCCAGACCCTAAAAACCAGGAGGGATTAGAATAATATATAACAAGCTCTGAAGGAAAATGGAGGCCAGCCAAGAATATTATACCCAGCATTATGGAGTTTCAAAAGTGAAGATGAAATAAAAATCTTCTGCAATAAATAGAAGCTAAAAGAATCCATAACCAGAAAGCCTGCTATAAAACTTATTCAATGAAATACTTCATGAAGAAGAAATGAAAATCAGCATAAGGAGAAATTACACTAGTAGATAATTAACAGAGAATCAAATCTGATTTAAATATTAGAAATAAATCAAAAACTCAGGAAATAAAAATCATCTCTCTAAAATAAAATGTATCTAAATGCTCTAAAATCTTCTATCAAAGACATAGATTGGCAGATTTTAATAAAAAACAAGACTCAATAATATTCTGTCTTTATTTCACAGGGAAAGACATCCACTTACTGAAGGTAAAATTATGGGAAAAGACTTACTATGAAATGGTACTGGAAAACAAGCAGAGAAAGTTATGCATGTATCAGAAATTCGAACTTCAAGCCAAAATTAATCAGAAGAAATGGAAAAGTTCACTTCATACTGCTTAAGGGAATCAGACAACAAGATATAAAAATTAAAAATATTTATGCCCTTCAAAATGGTGCATCTATATACATAAAGCAAACCCTTCTCAATACAATAATACTGGCTAACTTTAACACACCTCTTTTATGACTAGATATACCATCCAGATACAAACAAAGTAAACATTTCATGGAACTAAAAATAATATTGATAACATAGACCTAACAAATTATACAGAATATTTCATCCATCAATGAATGAATTTACTTTATTCTCAGCAGCATATGGAAAATGTTCTTAAATAGACCATAGCTTAGATCAGAAAGCAAATTTTAGCAAATGCAAAAAAATAGAGATAATTCCTTGCATTCTATCAGATTATTATGGAATAAAATTAGAAATAAATGATAAGATAAAAAACAGAAACCAGTATAACACCTGGAGACTAAATAATACATTTTTGAATGATGAATTGATAAAAAAGAAATCAATGAAGAAATAAAAAAAATATTTTTAGAAGAGATCAGAATAGTCATACAACATATCAAAATCTCTGAATAGTATAAAAGCAGTTTTAAGAGGAAAGTTTATGGCAGTTTAGAATAGAAAGATATCAAATAAAAATCTAGCATTTCATCTCAAGGCCCTACAAGGAAAAAAAAACCAACACCCAAATCAGTAAAAATCAGAAAATAATTAAAATCATAGCAGGACTCAGTGAAATGGAGAATCAAAAAAATACAAAAGATCAATGAAACACAGAGTTGGTCTTTTGAATGGACAAACAAGATTGATAAACACTTAGCCAAACTAACCAAAGAGAGGAAACAATCAAATTAACAAAATTTGAAATGAAAAAAGAAAATATCACTACCGAAATTCAAAGAATCACCAGAAACCATTTTGAAAATTTATCATCCAACAAGTTAAAAAACCTTGAAGATATTAACAAATTCCAAGAGACACAGGACCTACCCAAATTAAACCATGAGGATATAGAAAACTTAAACATTTCAGTGTCAAGTGAAGAAATTAAAGCTGCCATCAAAAGCCTTCCAACAACAACAGCAACAAAAGCCCAGGACCAGAGAGATTCTCAGCTGAGTTCTACTAGACCTTGAAAAAAGAATTTATACCAGTCCTCCTGAAATCATTTCCATAAATTAGAAATGAAGAGAATACTGCCAAACTCATTCTATGAAGCCAGAATCACCCTGATATCATAACCAGACAAAGACATATTAAGGAAAGAAAACTTCATGCTAATGTCCCTGAACAACATAGATGAAAAAATTCTTAATAAAATGTTGACAAACTGCATACAAATACACATTAAAAAGATAGTGCACTGTGATCAAATGGGCTTCATCCCAGGGACACAAGGTTGGTTCAACAAATGAAAATCAATAACTGTAACTTACAAATGAAAATCAATAACTGTAACTTACCACAAAAAAGAGTTCAAGGTTAAAAATTGCATAATTATCTCAATAAATGCAGAAAAAGCATTTGATAAAGTATGGCACCTATTTATGTTTAAAAATTAGAAAAACTGGAAATAGAAGGAACTTACATATGATAAACCCAAGGCCAACAATATACTGAATAGAGAAAAACTAAAAGCATTTCTTCTAAAAATGGGAACAAGGCACTTTTACCCCTCCTGTACATCACAGTACTTGAAACTTTAGGAAAAGAAGAGCTCAAATTATCTCTGTTGATGATGATCCTATATTTAAGGGACCCCCCCACAAAAAAAACTACCACAAAACTTCTATAGCTCATAAATGAATTCAGCAAAGTAGCAGGAAATAAAATCAACACTCAGAAATCAATTAAGTTCCTGTACTCCAATAATTAATCTACTGAAAAGGAAATTAGGAAAACTATCCCATTCCAATAGCCTCAACAAACAAACAAGCAAAAAACATTTGAGAATCAATCTAATAAGAGGTGAAGGAACTCTACAATGAAAACTAGAGGATACTAAAGAAAAAAAATTGAAGGAAAACTTTGAAGATGGAAAGATATCCCATGTTCTTAGATAGATGTCAAAGTGGCCCTACTATCAAAGGTACTATTCAGATGCAATACGATCTCCATCAAAATTCTTTTCTTTTAAATATTTATTTTTTAGTTACTGGTGGGCACATATCTTTATTTTTTATTTTATGTGGTGCTGAAAATTGAACCGAGTTCCTCACATATACTAGGTAAGTGCTCTACCTCCAAGCCACAACCCCAACCCTCCCCATCAAAATTCTAATGACATTTTTTATGGAAGGAGAAAAATAAGGTCTGAAATTCATTTGTAAAAATAGGAGACCCAGAAGAGTGAAGCTGGAGGCAACAAAATAATATCACTCAAACTACACTGCAAAGCTACAGTAACAAAGACACATGTTTTGGTACTGGCACCAAAACAGTCATGAAAACCAGTGGAACCAAATAGAAGATATAGACAAATTCACATAAATACAGTTTTCTGACAATATACAAATGTGCCCAAAACATATGTTATAGAGAAGATAGCATTTTTAACAAAGGTTCCAGGAAAACTGAAAATCCATATGTGGAAGAGTGAAATTTAACCTCTATCTCCCATGCTGCACAAAAGTCAACTTAAAAGTGGATTGAAAGCCCAGGAATTAGACCAGAAACCCTGCAGCTGATAAAAGGAAGTGTAGGCCCAACAGTCCAACATGTCAGTACAGCAACCAACTTCCTTAAAAAGACTCTTAAACTGTAAGAAGTAAAATAAAAAAATCAATAAGTCAGATGACATCAAATGAAAAAGCTTCTGAACAGCAATGAAAACAAAAACTGTGAAGAGATATTCTACAGAATGGGGGATCTTTGCCACGTGCTCCTTAGATGGGCATTAATATCCAGAACATACAAAGAATTAAAAAAAACCTTAACACCAAAAAAAGAGAGAGAGATGGCCAAAAGAACTAAATAGACACTTCACCAAAAAAGAAATACAAATGGCCAATAAATATAAGAAAAAAAACCTTCACCACCTCTAGCAATTAATTGCAAATCAAAGCTGCATTGAGATTTCATCTCTCTCTAGTCAGAATGGCAATCATCAAGAATACAAACATAAATAAGTGCTGCCAGGTGTGTTGGCTCATGCCTCTAATCCTAGCAGCTTATGAGGCAGAGGCAGGAGAATCAGCAGTCAAAGTCTCAACAACTTAGTGAGGCCCTAAGCAACTTAGGAAGACCCTGTCTCAAAATAAAATATAAAAAGGCCTTGGGATGTGGCTCAGTGTTTAAGCACTTCGGGGTTCAATGGCCATTACAAAAAAAAAAAAATTAAAAAATATATGTTAGCACAGATGTGGGGGGAAAGGTATCTTCATACATTTTTTGGTGGGACCCCAAAATAGTGCAGTTATTCTGGAAAACAATAAGAAGATTCCTCAAAACACTGGGAATGGAAGCACCATATGACCCAGCTATCCTACTCTTTGGTATATATCCAAAGATTTAAAATCAGCATTCTACAGAGATAGAGCCACATCAATGTTTACAGCAACATAATTCACAAATAGACAAGCTATGGAACCAACCTAGATGCCCTTCAACAGGTGAATGAATAAAGAAAATGTGGTATATATACACAGTGGAGTATTTCTCAGCCATAAAGAAGAATGAAATTATGGTATTTGCCAGTAAATGGATAAAATAGGAGACTATCATGCTAAGCAAAATAAGCCAGTCCCAAAAAGTCAAAGGTCAAATATGTGAAGGCTAATCCAAACTAAGGGGGGAAATAAAAAAGAAGAGAGAGGGGGAAAAAGAGAGAGGGAATTTCATCAAAGTAAAGGAAAGAACAGTTGAGTAGATGGAAAGGATGAAGGCGGAGGATGGAAGGACGGGAAAAGGGAAGTAGAGTAGAATGAATGTGACTAAACTATAGTATGAATATAGCAGAGTGAATAACAACACCAAGTATATCTATAACACTCCATTTTTTAAAAAAGTATAAATAAAGTACAGAAAGATCAGTGGAGTAGAGAGAGAGAGGGGAGCATGGGGAGGCAGAAATAGGGGAGGAAAGAAGTGCTGAGGACTGAATTAGAACAAATCATATTCCATGCTTTTGTGATTTTGTCAAAATGTATTCTAATATTATACATAATTAAAAAGAACAAAAATATTTTATGTCAAATCAACAAATATTATTAGGCTCTGCTATTTTTTTTTTCATTTACCAGACAAAAAAGTAATAAGATCACTGCATACCAAATATATCTGTTCCTTACCTTGGAAGAAATCTGGTAAATTTGTTTTCCCCCAGTTTCAGATGGCTTTAGCCATAATGTAATTTTGGATATGGATTTCCATACCTGGTCTGAAACAAATTTCTCTACAATAGTGCAGAGTAAATAGGTAAGGATTGCAATTTAAGAACTGCACTTAAATTAGACCCACGGGTTGTGTATTATCTGGCCAAGGAATGCATTTATTTTACTGTAGGTGCAATAGAACAGAGGACTGAGAAACATAATATGTAATGAACTAAATTCCTCATGACCTAAAATGTAGTTGACTGAACAAAAATTGGATTGAGAACATTTCTATTTAATAATTTGGGTGTGTGTATAGAGTGGATAGTGTTTTAGAAAATAAATGGATAGTTTGCATGAGTCAATGTGTGCTACTCAACATTGGTGGATGTAAAACAGAATCACCATTGTAGAGATATTTGAAATACCCTGGGAAAGATAGGGATGAAAAATAAGTCATGATACCAGAAATTTCAAACATCTTCACTAAGACTTTTTTTTCTCTTTTTAAAATTTTTTTATTGATTGCTCAAAACATTACAATGCTCTTGACATCATATTTCATACATTTGAATCAAGTGGTTTGTAAGACTTTTTAATTTTATTTTGTCTGATCATATACAGCTGGGACTTAGGCTGTCTTTGCAGGTATACAGAAAGGATCAATTGCTAAATATGATATCATGGCAGTATTTCTAGTTGTTGCAGATCAAACTCCAAAAGTTAACTCATGGATTGTTCCTTCTTCCACTGTTTAAACTAGAATTAATGATTTCTACTTCTTTTCTACAGAGTGGCTGAGAGATTTGTAATCATGTATCTATTCATTCCTGCTCCATGTAATGGGGAACACAAGGAGAAATATTAGCCAAAAGGATATTGCTACCATCTTATGACTCAATTCTCTGTTGAACCTAGTGATCCTACGTTGGTTGCATTGACATATGGAAACTAAAGAAAAAAATTAATGCTAAATGAAACAGAGGGAGAATATTGTCAACTAAAAACAAAACAAAGAAAAACACCAATGCAGAAAGGAAAAGTCACTATTGCCTTGATACCATGTGAAAACTTGAGAACAAAAGAATGTACAGTAATTTTATGACAGTGTTTATAAATACTCAAAATCATAGCTGTTTGCCTATAGAAATCCTCCCTGGTTGTTTTTTTATTTTTTAATTTTTTTTATTTTTGCAGGTGAAGGTCTAGAATAGGTACTGGGGGATTGAAACAAATGAATGGATGCACATGATGCTTTACAATGAGGCTAATAGCACCTTGAAGGTAAACACCTGGAAGAGACTTAATATTCTTTTTTTTTTTTTGGTTTCATTTTGACAGGATATTTGTATGACAGGACTTATTTTGGGAAGTGAATTATGGGAAATATTAACTCCCTGAAACACATGAGGTCATTGTTCAAAAACAAATCTTGAGAAAACCATATAACAACCTAGATGAAAACAAATATCTGTGGGATGTCTAACTAGTCATACTATCATGTATTACAATACATCTGGACCGTGATTTGGCGAAAAAAAAAATTGCCAGTGGACTAAATTTTGGCCCCTGTCTCTTTTTGTGAATAAATGTTGTTAGAATACAGCTACATTAATGATTTTTACATTAAGACAATGTTCATGCTAAAATGCCAGTTGAATAACAGCAACAAAAATGTGTGGCTGCAAAACCCAAAATATTTATTGTCTGTCCTTTATTGTCTTGTCTATGCTGTAGATGATATCTTTGTGGATGGAGAATTCTTTGTTTTGTGGATGACTGTCAATATTCAAAGTAAAGAATGCTTCATAAACTGGATCCAATTCAGAATAAGAGTTCACTATGCCTTCCATACCAACTATTAACAAGCTTAGTGCTTGCCAAGGGTACCTGCCTTTGGAATATTCAAATTAATGTATATGTCAGGTAAATACCACCTTTATAAAAATATATGGAAAAGCCTATAATTTAGTTACAAAATATGTCAGTTTTCCCTCATTACAAAATACTCACTCCGCTCCCCCACCCTGCCAAAAAAAAGACATAAATGGGAAAGATTTATTTTAGCCCAAAGTTTCAAGGTTTTAGTCCATGGTGGCTGCCTCCATTGCTATGGGCCTGGAATAAAATAGAGAAAGTGGGAGGGGAGACAGAGACAGAGACAGAGGCTGGAGACAAAATAAACTCTTCAAAGACACGTCTGCCAGTAAACTTATTCCAACCTCCTGAAATTTCTACCATCTCCTAATAGTGCTATCAGCTGGGGATCAAGCATTTATCACACATGCCTTTGGGAGGCATTCCAAATGAAAAAACATAACGTAAAAGTACATATTCATATTGTATTCATGGAGTAGACAATCAGGGGTAGTAACATACTTTATAGATAAATTTATGCTGAAATATTTATTAAAACTCTAATGTTTCTGGAAAGCAATGCCTACATACCAGTAGTTCTTCTTTTTTGCTTTTTCAATTCGGTACATATTATTAAAAATGCATGAAAAAGAATGACAATGAGATACTTGTAACTAAGAAAAGTTGACCAATAAATGGGAAGATAAACTGTCAGGACAGGATTCTTTTGATAGAGGAATAATACCTTCTGTGGTTATCTCCAAAGATGTTAGGAATTCCAGTGTTAAACCTTGACCAAGATAAGCATGAGATACAGCATGTAGTGATTAATAATTTTCTATTTAATGTTCAAAACTACCCTGGAGACATCCTTTATAAGCATATCTAAATTATCTAAAAATATATAGATTTATAGTATAATTAGTTACACAAACAAGCTTTAAGAATGTAATCAGAGGGATATATACTGCAAAACCAATGGTAAATTTAATAAGATCCTAATATACAAGAAAAACATTAGAATCCTATGTGATTTAATAAAAATGGAAAAATAAATATAATATGTAATATTATTTTAAAAAATCTCCTGCTACCTAAGAAAAGATTGAACAATATATGTACATAACCCACATTTTAAAAGTTAAAAAGCATTACTAAACAGATTAAAGAAGACCTAAATAAATAGACCTACCATGTTCATGAAAGGGAAGAATTAATATTTTTATTATATGAATCTCCCAATTATATACATATTACACTCACTCTCAATCAAACCCCAGCAGAATTTTTATAGAAATCAACAAGGTGATATCAAAAGTAAAATAAAATGGAAAACAGCTAGACAAGGCAAATTATTTTTAAAAATAATGTATTTGTATTTTATTGCTTCTGTAAAAAGACTTCTATTATCTTATAAATTCAAACAACACTAAGTTTTTATCTTAAAATTCCAAATATCAAAAATATGTCATGTATAACTGAGGTAAAATTGAGATGTTGTAAGAGGTGCATCCCTTTCTGGAAGATTGAGGGAAGAATCAATTTTCTTGTCATTTCCATTTCCAGAGGCTTTCCCCTTTGTTTGGCTTATGTCCCCTTCCTTCATTTTCAAACTCAGAAACAATTGAACTTCTATCTGACCCTTTACCACAGTAACATAACTCCTTCTCTTTCTCTCCCTCCTTCTCTTTCTCTCCCTCCTTCTCTCTTTCTTTCCACACATTATCTTGATTTCACCCAGATGATCCAGAATACTCTCCATATTTCAAGGTCAAAGTAACATCTCTAAAGTCCATTTTATCATTTAAAGTAACGCATTTCAGATTCCAAAAATGAGAACATAGACATCTTTTAGGAGGCCATTATTATTTCTACTACACTTAAGAACAAAGGTGGAGGACTCATACATCAGTAAACAAGACAGAGTATATTGATATAAGAAATAAATACATACATCAATTAAAAAATAAAGGAGTAAAAAGCCTATAAAAAACACAAAAACTGGGCTGGGGTTGTGCTTCAGCAGTAGAGCGCTTGCCTAGCATGATCAAGGCCCTGGGTTCAATACTCAGCATCATGTATAAATACATAAAATAAAGGTATTATGTCCAAATACAAATAAAAAATGTGTATTTTTAAAAAACCACAAAAACCTACATTTAACAATTTCTTGACAAATGTGCAAGTCTCTCATTGATCAAAAAACACAAATACTACTCTCCCTTATGTTGTATTGTTCAAAACTTATTTATGTAGATATATCTAAATTGGAAGGAGCCTTTATTCTAGATGTTCATGTGCCCAGACAATGTATGCAGATTCTGTTATAAGAAGGGGAAAATGGATATTTGGGATATATGGGTATCTTTGGTACCAGTAAATAAATGCATATTCAATTAAAACACAAGTTCTAAAATTTTTATTTTTTAAGAATGAAATCCATATAAAAATAAATTCCATTTCATAAAAATCATAACAGTATGTCAATAAACATATGAATATGAGACATAGAAATATTACTGGAAAAATATGGCAATTTTTGAGCAAATTTAGCATTGGCAAAAATGATCTATATAGATCAAAAAAATCACTCACAAAAATTATTAATTTGGATTTCATCAAAAGTTAGAATATATATTACTGGAAACAATCTCTTAGAACCTCAGAAGAAAATCACAAAATGTGAGAAAATATGTATAAACATATATCTGATAATGGAATTGCATCCTAACTATATGAAGGACTCTCACAATGGAATGATAAGATAATATACACAATTTAAATGGGAAAAACATTGAAATTTACAAAAACAAAAAAGTGTAACAATGTCCCAGCAGATATAATGTCTAAGCAGATATAATAGAGCTCACCATATAGAGTCAACCAGGAAAATAAACATGAGAGCACAGTGACATACCACTACGTATATGCTAATGTGGCTAAAATTTTAAAACTAGCCATCCTATTTATCAGTGTAGATGCAAGTCAATTGGAACTCTTATATGTGGCCAATTGAATGTATAAAATATTCCAATAATCCTGAAAATCAATATGGCAGATTCTTATAGATTTAGTCATGTACATATCATATGACTCAGCAATTTCACTTTTAGAAATCTATCCTAGATAAAGAGTAAAAATATGTCTATACAAAGACTTTGTTCAAATATTTGTTCAAATGTTCATAAAGAGTGCAATCATAATTACCAAAACATGAAAATAACCCAAATGTTCATTAGTAGTGGAATAGAAAACCAAATACTCATCGATTTGTATAATGTTATGTGACTTCATAATGAAAAAAAAAATAGTTGTTAATGCAAGAAACAACAGAAAAAAATTATATTTTGCTGAAAAATAAAGCCAAATATAAATGAATATGCTGTGTAAATCTATTGATAACAAAGTTGTCAAAAGGCAAACTAATCTGTAGTGACAGAATAACATTGATTACCTATGTTGATGGAATTGAGAGTAGACTCAGTGGATAAAGAACCAGAGAACTTTCTCATAATTTTAAAACTATCTCAAACTTCATTATGTTTATACTTATATAATTTATCAAAGTCTTTCACCTTCACACTAAAATCATGTGAATTTCTTTGTATATACTTCATACCTAAATAAAGTTTATCTTTTTAAAAAGTGAACCCTTAGAAATTGAAAAGTGAGAAAGTGACCAGGCAAGGGAGGAAGAAGGGCCAGAGGAGGTAGTGGGGAATGAAACTGATTAAGCTATCATGTGCAGGTATGAATATGTCACAACAAAGCTCTTTAGTCTATATTATAAATACATACTAATATAATTTTTAAAATTAGCCCTTAGAAATTAAATATGCAGTTTTTAAACATTTTTAAATATAATTAAGTTACTGAAAGAAAAAAGTCAAAGCAATCTGTCTACATAAAACATAAAAAGTGAAAAAGACATAGAAATAAAAGTTATATGTACAAAGCAGATTAACCCAAATAACAAACACTTTGGATAGAAAAAATACAGGAAAAATAAGAATATAAGCAAAAAATAGTTCTGAAGAGAAAGTTAAAAACCATCAAACAAAAGCTCAATACAAATTTTAAGCAAATTAATAATATAAATCTTGTAAAACTTAAAATTGCCAAAGATAAAAGAACATTCTTAGAGCTCAAACAAGTAATGGAGAGACCTGTTACCTAAAAAAGAATAAAGTCCAGAAAAGCTCAAAGCTTCTCATGAACAAAAATGTGTATTAAAAGGCCTAGATATGAAATATAGAATATATATGTAGAAATACATGCATAGAAATATACTTCATTTCTAAAAGAGAAAGGTCAATATCATTAAGCTGTGAATTCTTTGTAAATTATTCTGCAGACTCAAGAGACCTGCAAACAAAATCTAAACAGGGTAATTAAAGTAACATGGTCAGCTAAATTTAAAAGTTTTCAGAAGATCAAAGTGTCATCTCCCAAAGAAACTGATACAAAAAAGATTGGGATGAAAAGTCATGATTAGATATCGATACTTATTATGAATCTACAGTGATTAAGGTAGAAGATTACTAAAACTTTATTTGCTAATATTGCAAAGTAGAATACACAGTATAAATAGTATCCATTTTTATGATATATGAAAAGGTACAATATAGGATTCCTGGGGAAAAGTTGAATTTTCCCATATTGTTTTTTAAAGGAAATAATGTCATTATCATGCATAAAAAGCACCTGAAAATTAATTAATAATATGAAGACAAAATATAACTTTTAGAATAAAAAGTATGTCTACTTTCTGAAGAATTCTACAACTTCTAATTAATTTTTCCACTTTCTTTTATGTTTGATTACAGACCATTTTCAAGAAGTTTCTACTCTTAAAAATGTTAATTTGCATTATACATTTTTAATTTTTGCTCATCTTTTGTATTAGAACATTACAAATATTGGTTTCATTTTGACACAATCGAATATGCAATAAAATTCACTGATAATTTTATAGTGAAAGGAACAATACTATTCATAGTAAACATTAAAGAAAAAATAAAAGCCACATAAATTAAGAACACATATGTAATACCTATAATTGAAAGAAAAATAATATTTAGAACTAAAAGAATCCAACAAAAATCAAAGCTTCTAAAAAGATAATCTAAAAAAACCCATCAATCTGCATTTTACAGATTAAAAAATCAACTACCCATTAGCCCATAACAATGTATACTAAACCCAATTATTAATGGAAGAAGCACATATCAAGACTTCAGTGTTTTACCACCTTATTGCCATTTATCTAGTAAATATTAAGATACAACATCACTTAATCATTATCAAGAACATAGAGCAAGAATGCAGCACTGACCAGAATGTATATTAGTACAAGCACTACAGAAAACCTAAAACAAAATATGCACAATGTCCCAGAAGACCCATTTCTGTTACCTGTCCCAGAAATACTCAGAGACAAAGGGAAGGACTGCAAAAATGTCCCATCACTTCTTGACTGACATCTTTTACTCTTATTGTATTTATTTTTTATTTATAACATAATTTTATAATAATTTTGAGTCAAATGATTAATTTCAATGTATATGCATATGACTTAATTAAACCAAAAAATGTTGTATTCAAATTCTTTTTTAATTTTTTTTTTTTTAGTTTTAGATGGACACAATACCTTTAAATTTATTATTCTTTATATGGTGCTTAGCATCGAACCCAGGGCTTCACACATGCAAGGAAGGTGTTCCACCACTGAGCTACAGCTCCAGTCCCTGTATTCAAATTCTTTACTATATTCTTGAATATTGTTTACTAACGTGCACTTATTGTGCTACATACTTATTAATAAATTTTGATTTCCACTTTTACACACTTGAAACATGAAAACAAATTGTTATAAATATTTTGTCCCAGTTTAATGTAGATGGGTCTTTAAAAAATCATGAGTATAGGTATCAGAGCATTTTACTTACTAATCTGAATGCATTTGAGAGGAGGGGACCAGCCATTCTCTGTACATGTAGCTGTGTTCTGACCATTTGAAAGACTATGGCCAGGATAACAGTCAACTTTAACAGATTCATGCAGTGAATGTCTTGTTGCACGTGGGTAATATCCATTTTCCACATAATTGAAAATGCATTGTCCTAAGGAGCATAAAGTGATAAAAAGTGAAAACATTAATTTGAACAAAATATTGGACTAAAAATTACCTTTATAATATTTAGAGAATGCATAAGCATCCGAAAAATGTGCAATTAAGAAATACCCAAAACTACTATACCAAATGTTTGCTAAAAAATAAAAATCAATAACATTGAATTCATCCTTAGTTTTGTAGCTAAAATATGTGTAGATGATACAGGTTTTCTTGTATCTTTGGTTTGCATGTGATTTTTATGAAGAGTTTCATATAAAAGACAAAAACTAATTGGGTCTTTTTGTGCACACAATTCTTCCCTTGGCCCTAATTTGTCATGCAAGACTTAACTGTAAATACTTATGTGCTTCTTTCTTCCCTCATTGAAAGACACATATATCATTGTAAAGACATTTACTTACTGATGCATGGTACTTCTGGCAGCCACCCTTCTTTTGTGCAACGAATGTAACCCCAGTATGATTTTGAAGGAGTCACAAAATTGTCATCACATACATAGGCATATTGTTTTCCTATAGGTACTGGAAAGTATGGTCTATATCTTTCTTCATAGTATAGACGTCCATGTTTTATTTCTGGAAAATCACAAGGTTTCACTTGTGATAAAAAAAAATAGGATAAATAATATTTTATTTTATTGAGCAACATATCAGAAATAAACCATTTAAGTAATGAATTATGTCTTTTTATTAACATAATTACAAGGTTTCCAGGACAAGAAAAGTCACAGAAATCAGATGATTATGCTCTGTGAGGTCTTTGCTAGTGAAGTCAAATTATATCTTTTCAGTCACCAGAGAAATCAACTAGAAATATCTGTTAATATCAAAACAAATAAGATTATAATAAACAAAAGTTTTCTTCTAATTTCAGTTGGGAAGTGGGATGTTTTTAATGTGCTAAAATGTTTTTCAATGAGGTATAATATAATTATATTTTAGTAACTTATTCTTATGTATTAAATAACTTAACACAAATTTAAGTGCTGTTATTTATTTTGTCAGGTTTATTTTTATTTTCTTGAAAAAGTAGTCTTTCATGAGATTGTTTAGAGAAAACCTAGTCCTTTTACTATACAAATAGTATTAATTTTTTCCATGTAATATGATTCTATTTCAAGAAATCTTGCATGATATGTTATAAAGAATCCCCCATCGCCTTCATGTATACACAAATACAATAAATATTCTACAACTTCTAATTAATTTTTCCACTTTCCTTTATGTTTGATTACAGACCATTTTCAAGAAGTTTCTACTCTTAAAAATGTTAATTTGCAATATACATCTTGAATTTTTGCTCATCTTTTGTATTAGAACATCATAAATATTGGTTTCATTTTGACACAATTGAATATGCAAGGAATTTTATTTTAAGCCCCATCCACCCTTTTCCTCCCTTCTTCTCCCTCTATGTTCCCTCCTCTTCTCTATTAAAATTTCTTTCTTTTACACATGCAAAAGGGAAATTTCCTTTGGGATGTTTATATATGAATACGACATGATTTGGTTAAATTCATGCCATTTATCTTCCTCTTTCTCTTCCTTCTTCCCTCTCATTCTTCAATAGCTACTACCACTGATCTTCCCTATATCTTTATGATATCTGATCCCCACCCCCACTGCCTTCTTTCCCTAAATTTACTAAAACTTCCTCATATGAGAGCAAACTTTCAATCTTTGAGTTTCTAAGTCTGGCTTATTTCACTTAGCATGATTTTTCTCCATTTCCATCCATTCATCAGCGAATGTCATGATTTCACTCTTATGGCTGAGTTAACTCTTTTGTATGTATGTACCACATTTTTTAGTTCTTTATATAATCTGGATATTAGTCCCTTGTCAGAGGAGTAACTGACAAATATTTTCTCCCATTCCAGAGGCTCTCTCTTCAATTCTATTAATCATTTTCTTTGCTGGGCAGATTCTTTTTTAATTTAAGGGTATCCCACCTTTTGATTCTTAGTTTTATTTTGTGAGCTTTAGGGGTTGCGTTTGGAAAATCAGTTTCTGCACCGATATGATGGAATGTTGATCTTATGTTTTCTTCTAATTTTGGCTCTGATATTTATTATTTCCAACCTTCTGCTGATTTTGTAATTAAGGCCTTGAAGTGCTACATAAGCTTATTTATTTGGGCTCTCTATATATTTTTAATGTAGATACTCAATGAAATATTACTCTTAGTACTGCTTTCCTACTATCTCAGAGATTTAATATATCTTTGGTTTCATTTGTTTCTAAATATTTTTTATTTCTTCCCTCAATTATTCTTTGATCCATTCTTTATTTAAAGGATATTGTTTAATCTCCACATGTTTGTGTGGTTTCTGTTATTTTTCTTGCTTTTGGTTTCTAGTTTCATTTCAGTACATTCTAATAGGATACATGGGATTATATCAATTTTCTTTTTGTATTTGCTTAGACTTACATTTTGACCTGGAACATGGTCTATTTTGGAGAAGATTCTATGAACTGCTGAGAAAAAGATAAATTGGGTTTGAATACATACAGTTTGGATATATCCTTATTTATTTTATGTTTTGATGACCTGTCTATTAGTGATAAGGATGTATTGAAATCTTCCAATATTACTGTACTGGGATCTATCTGGGATTTAATGTTAGTTGTTGATAAACCTTTATTTAATTTATTTATATGAGGTGTTGAGAATCGAACTCAGTACCTCACACATGCCAGGCAAGTGTGCTACTGCTAGCTATAGCCACAGCCTCTTAAGAAGAATTTTTAAATGTAAACTGATGATATTTGGGGCATATATATTAATTATCATTATTTCTTCTTGTTGGATTGTTTCCTTTCCTAGGATGCAATGGCTCTCTTTTTCTCTTCTGATTTATTCTTGCTTGAAATCTGCTTTGTCAGATATGAAGAATGGCTACTCCAGCTTGTTTACAGAGTCCATTTGCATGAAGAAAATTTTTTTCAATCCTTCTGCCTTCAGTCTGCAAGTGTCTTTACCTATGAAATGAGTCTCCTGCAAACAGAATTTGTTTGGATCTTGTTTTTGGATCCATTCTGCTAGTCTATGTCTTTTAATGAGTGAGTTGAGACTATTTATTTTCAGTGTTATTATGGATATATTATTTGAATTTTGGATTATATATTTTGAATTCTTACTCAACCTAAATGTCTTTTTTTTTTTTTTTTAACAAACGTGAGGAAATGATTTCTTATAAGTATACTTTCTTGGTCTACAGTCCATATCTCTTATCATTGACAAATACTTCCTCACTTTTATGAAGCTTCCAGTGTTGAAATTAAAATGCTTTTTAGCATTTAGTCTTGTTCCTTTTATGTAACATTCACTTTTTCCCCTGTAGTGCTTTTTAAAAGATTTTGAATATTCTATATTAACCCATGGGTTTTAGAAATTACATCATGAACTGTCCAAACTTGTGTTATTCAGCAAGTACTGTGCCTTGGACATGCTTGAGTCTTTTGAGTTGCAAGAAGTAAGATTTTAAGATTAATCAATTAAATTTCCCACTTGTAGATAAGAAATTTGAACCTGGTGGTTGCAGAACAAATGTGTTTATTCACCTCCTTATGCTATTTCATAGAACATCAATAAAATAAATTAGTTCACTCTTTTCAAAATACACAAAAAGCAGAGAATTGACAGGTATAATTATTATGATAGGCCAGAGGCACTTGGCTATATTCTTCACACTCATGTGTGCACAACTAAACCTCATTAAAAGGGTATTCGTTGAAGCAAATTTAATATTCCACTAGGGACTGATCAGCAGAGATTGGTGGTTCTCACAAAAGCCTCATTCTACTACTTAGAGAATCCACCTGCTTATACTTTCACTAAATGTAGCTCATAGTCTCATTACCAGCTATAGTTGTTCCATCCTAGTGTTGAGTCAAACTGATCTTAAGATTGAATATTCACTAATTTTCATAACTGTTGCTAATCCATCTGTCCTAGGGAAGTTTATTTCTTTGACTCAAGCCCAGGATTTTAGAGTTACCATTGCAGAAGTTTATCCTATTTGATTCAATTTGACATTAGGGTTTTCTTTGAATGATATGTCCTAGTGTAGATTCACTAACATCATCCTTTGTGTCATTCAAGTTGTGAATTTATACTACATTTTCCCTGAATCACTGAATAATTTGATGTCACCAATGAGTAATGGAGTTGTTCTGAGAAGAAAGTTCTTTTGGTCGGTTATCAGATAAGATTATTTAATGAAATTGCAAAGAGATAAACCACCTAACTCGTCAATTTCATTGTCTTATCCATAAGAACCTGTGGAAGGCAGGTTCAGATATATTTGAGCAAATCCATATTGTCAAAGGTCAACTATAAAATCACTAAACATTGACCTTATAGTTCTTATGCACATTGAAATTTGTTTCACAGTTATAAAAGCTTTCTCTGTTAGTGACTGGAATTTTGCCTAGAACTAACATTGAACTCATTGACCAATCATTTGTGTCATCACATTTTTGTTTAAGTGTGATACACCTTTAAAATGTACTGCTAGACAGAAAGAAAAGGAATATGACTGTGGAGACACACTAAAACGTGAAGAGGGCCAAGAAAGCATTCCATAAATAAAATAGTCTTGACCAGAATGGAATTTTGCCACATGTAAGATTTGTAGGAAACTACATAAGTCCTTCAGCACTCCTCTCTCACAATAGGGGAGCTTTATTTTTCTCTTTTTGGGGGCATGTTGGACTTAGTGTCTCATTTCTGAAGAATAGATGTGGTGGCAGCAAGAGTGTGTGAGTAGATCCTAAGTGGTATTCGGGCCTCCACTCACTCAGATCAGTAGCTCTGGAGAAAGTTAGCTGTCATTCAGGTAACCTAAGGCGAGGCCCCTGTGGTCAGGAGCTGAGGCCTCCTGCCAAAATCTATGTGCATGAAACATGTGGGAAGCTGATCCTGCAGAACAGTCTATTACTTCGATGTACTGACTGCACCACAAGAAGAAATTGACTCAGAACTACCCAGGGAAGTCATTCCCAAATTCCTCACCCACAGACACTGTCAGACAGCAAATGTTTGGTATTAAATATGCTTGGGGGGATATTTATTTTAATGAAACAAATAACTAACATATTATCTGTTAGAAGGTAGTATTTTCACCCAATGTTTTATTCACATATTGGAAGAATTTTATTAATTAGAGAAATACACTATACACATACATAAATTTTTTCAGTTGTAAGAAACTGTTTTTAGTTTACTAAAATGTGATTTTCATACTAAGAAAAGTAATGAATGCTTTTAAAGGCTCTACTTTATGTACATATCATGTACATAAACAGACAACTATTTGGTCTTGTCTCTCTCTCTCTCTCTCTCTCTCTCTCTCTCTCTCTCTCTCTCTCCCTCCGTGTGTGTGTGTGTGTGTGTGTGTGTGTGTGTGTGTGTTTAGGAGAAAAAAATCAATTCAGAATTACAAAATAGGTCAAGATATAAATGAAACTTACAGCTACACTGTGAGACAGCAAATGTTTGGTATTAAACAAATATGTTTGGGGGGATATTTGTTTTAATGAAACAAATAACTAACATATTAAGATATTACCTGTTAGAAGGTAGTATTTTTTACCCAATGTTTTATTCACATATTGGAAGAATTTTATTAATTAGAGGAATACATTTATATATATATATATATACACATACATACATACATTTTTTGAATCGCAAGAAACTGTTTTTAGTTTACTAAGACGTGATTTTCATCCTAAGAAAAGTAAAAGAATGCTCTATGTACATATTATGTACATAAACATAGACAACTATTTGGTCTTGTCACTGTGTGTGTGTGTGTGTGTGTGTGTGTGTGTGTGTGAGTGTGTGTGTGAGTGTGTTTAGTAGAAAAATCAATTCAGAATTCCAAAGTAGCTCAAGATATAAATGAAACTTACAGCTACATCTTGGAGGAGGTATCCAGCCACTACTTGTACATTTTGCAGTATTTCCCCTGGTTGCAGGATAAAAACCACTTTTACATTCATATCTGATTTCATCTTCAGTTCTGTGCTTAATCCTTTGAGGTGAGTAAACACCATTTGGAATATAAGGAGGATTACATGTTACTTCTGGGAAAAAAAATAAGATGTGTGAATAGTGTGAAAATCAGTATCCATTAAAATTAAGTATATGAAAGTAAGACTATAGGTGATATTTATTTGTCCCTAGAGGAGCACAAAATGACATTAAAATAAATATATCCTCACATATCACTATATATATATCCTCATATATCACTCCTGTTTAACTTACTGTGGTTTTCACCAATATATTTGTTTCTCCTGAACTCTAAATCCCTCTTTGTCCAAAGCTATCATATACTTCATGATACTCCATGTCTGGCAATGACTTCATCATTTATAACTTCAAATATATCTTCCACTTTCTTCTATTTCTTTGGGCACTGTTGCTCTCATAAGGATTGTTTACAAATATACATAGACTCTTCTTTCCACACAACTGGTAGGATATCACATCCCTTCTTTGAATTAAATGTGGCCATATGACTTGGATAATTCAATGTAATGAAAATAAAAACAGAAAGGATTTTTAAAAGACGTTGTATGAATTTTCATGTTCTCACTCCCACATCTGCAATAACTGAAGAAGAACATTGGAAAGATGATGCCTTTTTTCACCTGATTCTTAGAACTAGTTTACTATATTTCACTGCATTTTCATTGCCACTGTTACAGGATTCTTCCACAGAGAGACCAGAAATGAGGGCATTCACAGTAAGCAGAGTATATTAGTGTTGGCACTGGTCCAGCAGATTTGTATCCAAAGGCTGAGGCCCCAAAGCAGGAGGTGTTGCTTTATATACATCTTGTTAGCTCCTCTTTATTTGCTAGCTCTTTGTCTCCCATATAAGGTAATATACATTCTAATTGGGCGTTATATTTCTATACTATAGATTTGCAACAGTGTTACAATAGAGTTGTGGAATGTGCATGGTGATTTTGATGGTGCCATGTTACCTTTCTTTTGTTCTGAGAAAGTCCCTACCATACCACTGTATTAACATATGTTAATGAGTATTCCATGCATTCTAATCTTGCACCAAGACAGTTTAGTAATGAAGAATGTCAAGTAATACCTGCACAATTTTTTTAAAAAGTTTCATATGTGAAACATTTAGTAGCACTTCACTTTTTGGCAAAAAAAAAAAAAAAAAAAAATGCATAAAATCTGCAATGATTTTTCAGTGAAATACTGTGCAGGGACCATTCTGAACTGTATTAGAAGTGAGCACAAACCAGAAACAAAGTGCAGTTTGTTAAGATATTGATATACTGCAATCTATTTTTTGGAAAACCTTTTTTGTAAAGGGTCTCTTTTGCAACTACTTAGGTCTGGCAATGTAATATAAAAGTAACCATACCCAATACATAAATAAATGGACATTGTTGTGCTCCAATACAACATTTCTTTTTAGATGCTTTGCAAATATCTGAGGACAGGAATTACTACAATATAGCTATGTCTTCTTGCTATTCTTTTTATGGTTATGATTTCTTAAACTCCTCAATCATCTATATTCTCTCTTCTAAGTCATGATAGTTGGAAGACATCCCTTTAAAAGAAGGTAGACAAAAAAGAACACAATCTTCAGATATACTTCTTGTGGAGAAAAGCACTCTGCCTTTCTGCATGACATCCTTCCATGAAGAAGCTGAGAGGATTTCTTTTTTGGCACCATCATCACTGTTGTTCCAAATTAGACCCATTGCTCATGAAAACCTCCACTTTTTGGATCCCTTTAATTCCATTGTCAATAGAGATTTACCTCATCTGATATTAATATAATATACTCTTTAGAGCGAAATTCTAGGCTTTAGAAGAGCAATCTATGTACTTGAGAATTACAGATTATTAAAATTGGAAAGCCTATGACAGTCCTGGCTCTGCTCCTGGAATGTTTTATCACCATGAACTAGCTACTTAATAGTATATTTAAGCCTCTGGTCCTATTTATTTTTATCTTGAGAGAATATCATACAAATTAGTGTCAAAAGGACTTTGCACACTTAATTATTACAAATTTAATACTCTGTTTTTGAGAAAAATAGATTGCTTACATAAAATGATTTATATTAATTAAAATAACTGGGGTTGGGACTGTAGCTCAATGAATGGTAGAATCCTTGCTTAGTATACAGAAGGTCCTGGGCCCAATCCCACGTACCACAAAAGTAAATAATAAATAAATAAATAACCAATAAAATTCTTTTGGTGGGGGGGTACCAAGGAATGAACTCAAGGGTACTTGACCACTGAGCCACACTCCCAGCCCTCTTTTGTATTTTATTGAGATACAGGGTCTCACTGAGTTCCTTAGTACTTCGCTGTCACTGAGGCTGGCTTTGAATTTGTGATGCACCTGCCTCAGCCTCCTAAGCCCTGGGATTACAGACGTGCACCACCGAACCAGGCCTGATAAAATTTTTAACAAAAGAGACAGAAAATAAAAATAACCTTACCTTCACATGAGGGAATTGGAATCCATCCTGAACTAGTGCATGTAGCATTTCCTCTTTCACTGTTTTCAAAACCTTGATTACATTTATATTGAAATATTTCATTCTCCTTATAAATTTTCTTAGGAGATACAGAATAGCCATTTCTAATTTCTGGCGATGTGCAGGAAATTTCTAAATGCAAGGGATTAAATTCTAAAATGTTTATTATGAACTAAAGGACTATAACCAAGTTGTGTTTATATAAAAATAGAAATTTTGTTTCCATTAGGTAAATCAGCCAACCAAACAAAAGTTCTCTTTTGGCTTGACTCTCTGTTTTATCTGTTATTCTTAACATCAGTTGTTATCATCTGTTGCTCTTCATTTTTGCCAGAAGCTAAAATTCTGAGTAAAATTATATTTCAACTTTAGTTTAAGGGTAAATTAGTCCTTTGGCAGTGATTTATAGTAATACTCATCAAATGTATATGTGATATTGAATATAGATTTACTGTGATAAATATTTTTTCCAAGTGACCTGTAAAAATAAAACATTTTCTTGTTATTGATTAGAGTACTTATTCAACAGAAAACTTTCTCAAGGAAATTTATTCAACTCATTTTTCATTACATCTTTGGAAGTAACTGAGATTCTGCTTTTGTGTCTTCACCGTCTATACAGGTTTTCTGTCAAAAACAAAAACACAACAATAACAACAGAAAACTGCCCCCATCATCTTTGACACCACTTCTCTCAAACACTTTTCCCTGAGATAGTGACAATGATAACTGTTTTCCCAAATCCTCTTCTTCCATCTTCCTAATCTGTTTTTCTTGGGTTTAACTACGAAAACTTCCAAATGGTCACTTAATTCCTCCACTTGAAATCCTTCACCAGTTCCCAAATGAGTCTGCATTAAAGCTAAGTTCTTAAGAATGGTGCATTAGCTTCTCAGTACCTTGTACTGGCCTATCTTCAGTTCATCACTGACTTACCACCTTCCTATTCGAGGCCCCTGTGGACAGTGGACAAGGAACAATAGGACTTCACACTTATTGAAGCCTCACTGCCTTTCTAGGTTCCTCTTCTGACCTTCCTGGGACTGGCATGCTTTTGCCTTCTTCATGGTCACCTAAAAACAGCCCTCTCTTCCTGTAAGACTTTCCTTAAGCATCTGCAATTCCAGGAAGGTTCTGCTAGTCATGACATCTAGCTGTGATCATAGAAATCCCATATATGAACCTCTAAAGTATTTAACTTAATATTATTATCACAGTATTCTGTTAGAATACTGTAAGGTAGACTAGATAAAAAATGTGAATAAATCAGAGGTTTTACATAATAAATAAATAAATAAATATGACAGAAACTCCTTTCCAATAAGAATAGGTTAAATGAAGTATGGTACTATTAAACTAATTGGCCATAATGTTTAACTTAAAAGCCAAAATCATTGATGAATCAAGATATACAAATCAGCTGTAGTATGACAAAATAAATTGAAGAAATCATGGCTTACAATTGACTTAGAGATTTTTCTAAAGTAAATAAAATTATTTATTTGGTGGATTCAATTATGTTCAGCAGTTCATAATTAACTTTCAGCACAAATAAGAAAGAGAATCATTTCCTAGAAATAAGTTATCAAAGATGAGTTATTCAAAAATATAATACCATCATGATGCAGCAGTGGAAACAAATAATAAATATTTGGCATCCAGGATTAAAAATAGACTTTTATGGAGATCAGCACAGAAAGGCTGAGCATTCTCTTTCAACCTGTAACAGCCAGGAGTGGTGTTACACGCTGTAATCCCAGCAGCATAGGCTGAGGCAGAATTTCAAGTTCAAAGCCAGCCTCAAGAATAGCAAGACATTAAGCAACTCCATGACACTAAGCAATTCAAACCCTGTATCTAAATAAATACAAGAAAGGGCTAGGGATATGGCTCCAAGGTTGAGTGCCTCTGAGTTCAATCCCTGGTGCCTACCACCCTGAAAAAAGAGCCAACAACAATATGTTTATGGTTAGAGTATGGATGTTGATGTCAGACAATAATTTAGGCTTAAATCTAGACTCTCTATGCTGTGGTAATCTAGGCTGCATGATCTGATTTTTGAATGGTTTACATGTGAAGTAACACCCAAAAGCTCATGTGTGAGGAGAATCAGTCTCTCTCTCTCTCTCTCTCTCTCTCTCTCTCTCTCTCTCTCTCTCTCTCTCATTCTTGATCATCATGTTCTGAGCCACTTTCCATCACTTCCTTATTTCCCCATCATGTCCCTTGAGCCCCAGGGAATGAAGCTGGCTATCCAGGGACTGAGACCTCTGAAACTGAGAGACCTCAAATAAACTTTTCCTCCTCAAATTGTTCTTGTTAGTTTTTTTGATCAAGCAACCAAGAAGCTTACTAAAACAATTTTGCACCAAAATTTCTTCAATTATAGAGATGATACTAGTACATAAATCATAAAACTGTTTTGTAGGTAGAAAATAGATGACTTAAATAGAAAACTAAGATCAACTACAGGGATATTGTACATGCTTAATAAACATTAGCTTTTTTAAAAATTTTTATATTCATTATTGTGTACAATGTTTTCAAATATATATTTTCATAAGAAAAACTAAGAACAATCAAGCAAGCAGTTAAGTACATCTTACCCACACATCTTGGTTTTTCATTACTCCAATGACCATTTACTAAACAAAATATTTCTTTGTGTCCTTCATGTTTGAAGCCTGAATTACACTCAAACTGCACGACTTGTCCAAAATAATATTCCTCATCTGGTTCTGTTGCTCTACTGATAATTCTCCCGTTCTCTGGTTCTGTCACTGGCAAACACTTAACAACTGAAAAAACAAAAGTATTTTTTTCTAGTAGAATTTGAAAACTTTATAATAAAATTGTGTGTGCATGTGTGTGTGTGTGTGTGTGTGTGTGTGTGTGTGTGTAAAATCATCAGCAATATAAAATAGAGGAAATTACTTAAATATTTTTAGAAGCATTTGATACACCTGTTTGCAAAAGATAAAAGTAGGTAACATTAAAATTACTGTTTATCTCTGATTCTTTTCTGTGGAAGTAAACAAACAACTACTACTTTGAATGGTAGTTTGCATTTTTATGGTAACAAGTAGCTCAAATTATTAAGAAATATATGTTTAGAATGACTAAATACAAAATTTCCATTTATGCCCCAAATAATATAAAACAGCATTCTACAAGATATAAAAGTAAACTTCATAATATTTATTTCAATAAAAAATTGTTCTTAAATTACCTTCCTCTTCCACCTCAGTGTTCAAAATAACTTGAGTACTTATTTTGATTTTACTTTATATTTTCAAATATCCAAGGTTATGGAAGTCAAACTTTTTTACTATAGAAGGACCCTGGATTCTTGTTATAATGAAAATTCTAGGAGTGCTTCTCTCTCACCCCAAAGATACTGATTCAATAGGCCTTTTTTTTTTTTTTTTTTTTTTTTTTTTTTTTTTTAGTAACCCAAATCTCAGTTTTAACAAGGATCCCAAGGGATTTGGATTTATCTGTTTATTTATTCTCTCTCTCTCTCTCTCTCTCTCTCTCTCTCTCTCTCTCTTATTTATCTATTTATTTATTTTTGTGGTACTGGAAATAAAACCCAGGTCCTCATGCATGGCTAATAAATACACTACTACCACTGAACTATAACCTCAACTCCTATATTTGATATATCAAAACACAAAATATGTAGTAATAAAATGACTTGTCAGGAGTGTTTGGTACATATCTGTAATCCCAATGACTTGGTAGGCTGAGGCAGTAGGATCACAAATTCAAAGCCAGCCTCAGAAACTTAGTGAGGCCCTAAGCAACTTTACAAGACCTTGTCTCTTAATAAAATCCCCAAAAGACGGAACTGTGGCTCAGTGATTGAGCACCTCTGAGTTCATTCCCTGGTACCAAAAATAAATTTAGAAATAAAAAATAAGAGAAAATGACTAGATATATTGCTGCACTGGACAAGCAGAATGCAGAAAGAATAACTTTTTCAGATTTTTTAAAAGTTTCTTAAAGCCTCCTACCTGTAGGATAACAAACTAGATATCCACATTGAATATCCAGTTAAGTGATTAGTATTCAGCAAGGGAAGGAACTGCACTGTATTATAAACCAAAAAAATAATTAAAATAAAAAATATTTAATTAAAAACTTAAGGATGTTTTGATGTCAAACGTTTTGAAAAGGCTTAAATAATTTAGCTATCTTGAGAGATTGTACATAAATTTTATATTACCTTTACATATAGGAATGTCATTTGTCCATCCTTCTGCTTCACATTCACGGAAATTATTCTCGCTTAACATTCGATACCTGAAAACAAAAAAATAACAGACTGGCAAGAGATTACGTATTTGCATGCAGTTTTTAGCTTAATGCTATTCTGAATGTCTCTCATAAACTCCTTTTTATGAAAAATTAGCAACTTATACATTTCCTTCCTTCTTTTTCTCTTCCTTTACCTTCCCTACTATCCTTTCTCCCTTCCTACCATCATTTGTTCTTTCCTTCCTTTCTTCCTTCCTTCCTGTTTAAATGTCTTTCTCTCCCCCTCTCTTTTTTTTTCTTTGAAAGATCTGCAGACTCACTAAATAATTTTCAGGGCCTTTGTTTTCTTCATTTGCAAATAAGGATTATTTTGCTCATTATACAAGTAAAATAAATGTTCTCCCTCAAAAAAAAAAAAAGGAAAATGCTTTTATTTGTGACTAATTCTGTAAGGAAAGAAAACATTTTCATAAACCAAGTTTTAGTCACAGAGTCAAGCATTTATTCTATGTGTCATTCATGTAAAGGAAACAAAATAATTGACTATTAAGATTATCCTGTAACTTCTCTACTACCTAGAATGTACCCTCTTAACAGAGAAAGCAGATTTTCTGGTTATTTTTTCTTCCACCTGCACCAGAGATCCATTTGTTTCCCAAAGATGTTTCAGATATTCTGCAACATTCTGCAAAAGCCTCCCATGGTCCAAATATTTGGAGGGAGGAGGGGAAGAAAAAGAGAGAAGTTGCCTGATTGGCAATAAACAGTAGCTCACAACACTCAAACCCAGACAAGCAGAATAATAATAATAAAAAAAAAATTTTTAAGGTTTTTTGAAATTTCTCAAAATTTTTATAATTCCTGTAGGATTATAAAACTGGATATCTGCATTGAATATCCAGTTAAATGGTTAGTATTCAGCAAGGGAAATAACTACAGACAAAAGTTCAAAAAGGGTTAGTTGACAGAAACCAAGGGGTAAAAAAATCTACTTCACTGGGCTGGGGCTGTAGCTCAGTGGCAAAGTGCTTGCCTTGCACATGTGAGGCACTGGGTTCAATCCTCAGCACCACATAAAAATAAACAAATAAAATAAAGGCATGCTGTCCATCTACAAATACAAAAAAAAATTTTTTTAAATCCACTTCACCATCTACAACCGGGTCAAAACAATTTTATCCCCTTGAAAATAAATTTAAGAGTTAAATTTATTTTAAATAAAATAATTTTAAAATAACATAAATTACTTCAGTTTGCTGGATGATCTGAACACTTAATTTCACTGATAAATATCAGTGATTTCACTGACAAAGTTCTGTTGGAGACTAAGAGCAGGAACTCTCAGTGAGGCTATAGCAGAGTTACCCCTAGTGGTTTAGTATAAAATTACAGTGATCTGATCATGGCTTTCTAATGTACAGGGTGAGGTAAAGAGAGCCAGAGTCAGAGGCAAGTCTGTAGCTAATTTCTTCAACAAGTTGTAAATATGAATTGTTACAATTGAGGAAATCAAGTAAAAGAAATTTATGGATTTTGATTCCTTTTCAAGTCATTGTTGGAATCTAAAGGGAAGACTTTTCTAGAAATAAAGGGATATTTCAGAGGTAGAGCAAATCAAAAAATTCAGGCCCAGATTGGCTTAACCTACTTGGTTACATATGAAGACCACAGTAGTAATGACAGAGTTGAACTGAAAGTGTGTTTGAAAAACTTCCTCTGAAGAGGCCAAACTATTAAGAACTAATACTTATTGGGCATTTGAAATATTCCAGGATCTCTTTTAAGGGCTTCAATATGGGTCTTATTTCTTTCTCTAACTAATCCCATGATGCACATGATATGTGTTCACTTTAAAAAGAGAGCAAAATACAAGTAAAGACCTATTTATACACACAGATACTGAGAGTTGAAGGTTTGGAAAGTGGGTTTAGTGTGAAGCCTGACCTTTAAACTATTACATTTTCTTGCTTCCAAATCAAGAAATATATGAGGGGAAAATAATGATTTGATTTATAATCTCTTGATTCTTCTTTTTTAGTATAAAATTACAGTGATCTGATCATGGCTTTATGTACAAAATATTCTGCAAAATAAGTTTTTGACCTAGAGGAATAATAGAGAAGAATAAATACTAAGGAGGTATCATGATGAGATCAGTCAGGAAACCTGACTGGTTAGTTAGCAGGCATAAAATCAATGATTCTGAAAGAGTAGCATTTTTGATATGAATGATAAGAAGAATTTGTATAACATGGAAATTTAAATAATAGCATTTATAAGTAAAACTTACAACCAAAGACTTGCTTCTTCCTAAATTTTATAAATTTATAATTTTATTATATGTCCAATTATCTCCAATATAAATAACCCAAAATACCCTGCAAATAGTACAATGCAGAAAAGATGCCTTGGGTGAACACTAACTTACATGTGAACTGTTTTTCCATATACTTATAATAATACTATACAGAGTAATTACATCTTGAATTCCTTAATGTTAAGGAGACAGTATGATATCACATATAATAATTTATATTGTACCATAATTTTCAAGTTATTTGTGTATATAAATTAGTATAGTTCCTCTTTAGTATTTGAGTTATAAATCTTTTTAATATTGACTACATACCCCTCATCACATTTATAAACAACTTTTGCACCATATACAAATTCATTTCCTCCTTCAAGATGAAAAGAACCAAAGGGAGTATCCCCAGGATGTCCACAGGGCTTCTCTAAAATAAAAATAATATATGTATATGTATTAGTATGTTATACAGGGAACACATTTATGTAGGAGTTGGTGGACAAAGATATTTGGCATTTAATTAGAGGATGATTCTGAATATAAGGAAAATTGAAAATAGCAAAGCTATTATTTTATAATTGAATGTATTTTTGAATTTTGTTGGATTACTGTCCTTTTTTTAAAAATAATCATGTATTGATTGTATTAAAATGATAAGAATGATATAATTCAACCAGTATTGTTACAATATCAAGTATTCAGCATTTTCACAACTAAAAGATTTCATAAGTTTCACCAAAAAAGTGAAGTACTCAGGCTGGGATTGTGGCTCAGTGGTAGAGTGCTCGCCTAGTATGGGTTCAATCCTCAGCACCACATAAATGTTAAATAAAAATATTGTGTCCACCTAAAACTTAAGAATAAATATTGTTTAAAAAAAACGAAGTACTTACTATGACATATCCTGGCTGGATTAAGAGCCACCCATTCTCCATTTCTGCATGCCCTTTTGATGGTACCAAGGGTTCTGTAGCCAGGGCGGCATTTGTAGGTAGCCTGAGTACCCTCTGTATAAGGCTGGTCAGGCCAGGAACCTAACAGGATTTCTGTATCTCCTATTGGAGGAGGTCCCTGGCAATCTGCAAATAAAAGCAAACATATGGTGTGTTGGGGTTAGCTTTGCTTTTAAAAATACCTATAAGGTTACTGATCCATCCCTGTGGGAATGTGTGTCATGGATTTGTTGTGATGTGTCCCCAAAAGCTCACTTATAAGATAATGCAAGAAAGTTTAGAAGAGAAATGAATGGGTTATGAGAGCTTTAACCCAATCAGTGAATTTATCTGTTGATGGGGGGATGGGGATTAACTGAGTGGTAAATAAAGGTGAGTAGGGTGTGGGTGGAGGAGATGTGTCATTAGAGTATATATTTTGTACATGGCCAGTGGAGTCTCTCTCTCTGCCTTCTGATCATCATATGAGCAGCTTCCCTCTGCCACACTCTTTCCCCCTGATGTTTCATCTCACCTTGAGCCCTGAGGAATGGAGCTGCCTATCTATGAACTGAGACTTCTGAAACTGTGAGCCCTCAGGTAAACTTTTCCTCCTCTACAATTGTTCTGGTCAGATCTTTTAATCACAGCAACAGAAAGCTGACTAGAACAGTGTGCATGTAAAACAGTGTGTGTGTGTGTGTGTGTGTGTGTGTGTGTGTGTGTGTGTGTTTAAAAGTAAATTGTGGGATTGAGAGAATTAAATGAAATAAATCCAAGTGAAAAATCCCTATTTCATGCAAACATATGGTCTTTGGCTATTTATTACCTTGTTTTGACTGCCAGCTCTGGATATAGATTGATGATCAGAATTTGAATAAATAGAGGAATGGTAATGAAGAAAGGAAGAACCCGATGAACTTTGAGAGATTACGTCTAGCATAAAATTTTCTGAAACTTGTTTAGAATCAGAGTTCCCTGGTAGAGCTTTGGACTGAAATTTCCCATAGTCTCAGACAAAAAGTTCCAACAGGAAAAGTGTCCTGCTTTAAGTAAACAGTTAGTATCTTTATTAACATATTTGAAAATCACTCAGGATCAAATTTTCAAACAGGAGTCAAAGCATCAAAGAAGCAGATAAATTTATCAGACTTTTGGGATAGAGGAACAAGATTGTAACCATGTTCTCAATTGAAAATATATGAGCATGCATACATGCACACACACACACACACACACACACACACACACAGAGTCCTCTCTTTGCATCAAAAGAAAGAAAACACTCTTGTTGGTGGGAGTAATTATATAAACTTAAGTCATAACATTCCATCTCTTCAAATGAAAATTAAAGCATACATGAAAGGAGAAAAAGTATGTCCAGGAAGAGAAAATAAAGTTAGTAAATAGCAGACAATTAGCTTGCTATCAATATCTTTAGAATAACTCTTTTAAGTATGTATATAAAGAAGATGTAAATGAGTAAAAATAAAATGATACCCAAAACAAAATGACTCTAAAAATCATGTGTTATTCTGAAACTACAGAAAAATATGTGAAATAATGTCTTATGAGTCATATGGACACAAAGGGAAATATATTAAACTTGAAGAAAGTCTAATGTAGAAATGCTACAAGTGAAATACAGAAAGGCTAAAGTGCATAAACAAGAACAAATCAAACAGAGTAAAAAAATGTGTCATGCAGAATTAAGTGACACAACATATGAATAACTGGAGTTTCAAAGGAGGGAGAATTGACAGAAGTAATAACTGAAAAATTAATAACTCAAAGGTACCTAAAATTGATTAGAGAAATCAAAACACAAATGTAAATCTTGGCAAACTCCCTGAGTATATACACAAAGGAAACCTATATTCAGGCTCTGATAAAACACACACATCAAAAAACAAAAGCAAAATACCTTAAACACATACAGAAAAAAAATTATTTTGATAACACTAAAATAACAACTGAGTCTATAATAGTAAATGTTGAAGCATGAAATCATTGTCTTACATTTCTAAAATTAGGTGCTTAAAATTTCATTTCTAAAATTAGGCGCTTAAAATTATATGTTAACTGAGAATTCGTAAAGAAAAACTTGTTTTAGGCTCACCAACTCAGAGGTTTAGTCCTTAAAACTATAAACTCAGAATAAATTCTTTCTTTGTTAAGTAACTGTTGTCAGGTACTTTGGTCACAGAGATGAAAAGCTGACTAACATACAAATTGATACTGAAAAGTAGGGTTATTGCTGTGAGTAATCTGACCATGTAGTTCAGAAGCATTTTGAACTGGTTTGTGGCAGGAGTTTGATAAGTTTGGAGATGCAGGCTGGAGAAAACTTAAGAATGTTAAAAGCAAAGCTTATTAGGTAATTCTGATGGGAGCCGAGAAGACCAGAATGTTGATAACAATATGAACAGTAAAAAGTCTATGCTCATGAGGTTGCAGATGGTAATGAGGACTCTTAGGAAGTGGATTAGAGACAAGTCACATTAGATACAGTCACATGACAGCAAAGAACTTGTCTGCAATTTGCCCATGACCTGAAACTTTGAGTCTCAATCTATGGTTGATGGACTAATTGATCTGGGGGAGGAAATTTCAAGGCAGCACAAATTCAGAAAGTTGCATGAGTATTGCTGGTGGTTCTTAATCCAAGTTTACTATAACAATGAAAAGCAAAAAAAAAAAAAAAAAAATTAAATTAAAAAAAACAACAAGAAAGATTTAAAAAGCTTTTCAGTTTTGCCAAAAAAATAAATGTAAAATTGGGGCCAAGAAGATGTGGTTGCTGAAGAGATTACCACCACTAAAGAGAAGCTAAGTATTTTGTACAGAGATACAAGGAAAGATTCTTTGAGGGCATCTTAGAAAACTACACCCATAGAAGTCTTAAGAGTATAAAATAAAAATTCATTTGAAAAGAGATCATAGGAGCACCCTGCCTCCATAAGAGGGATCTATGACGTTGCTTCCCCCAGGATTCCTTATATAATGTTCAGTTGTCTAGATTCAAGGGCCCCTGCAACCATAGTCAAGGAGCCCAGCTATTCCTTGAACTGGCAGCAAAAGTTGGCATCATTTATGTGGTGCCACTGTTCAAGAATGTAGGATTTTGGAGTTGGGGATCATGGAGGCCCCCACTGAGGTTTCAAAGGAAGGCCTGGGAGGCCAGGAAAAGTGCAGGAGAGTCAGAATCCTTTCAGGTAACCCCTGAGACAGAAATGCATTAAAATGTGAGAATGAAGCTGCAGCTGCAGTAGAGACCTCAGGAATTAAGAGATTCTAGTAACATGGAACATCTGCCAAGGAAAGCTGTAGGAAGCAATGGGCAGAGCCATCTAAAAGAGAAACCATGTTGGTTGCAGCCCACAAGGCCAAAGGTGTGGGGCACCAAAGCAAAGGGATTCACATCTTACCACAATCTATGTAAGAGAATACACATTCTCTTAAATCTTCTTTAACTGAACACTATATGTGACACTCTGTCAGTTGTTTAACTCTCTATTATTTTTTGTGCCATTAACCTACTATCATAACTGCTTATTTTATCAATATTTTCATTTTCTCTTTTATTTTTTGAAAAATTGATAGATTAAAACCAAAATTACACCTAATAACAGTTTACTATGTGGTATATCCCTATTTGTATAGTCTGTGCAATGTTTAAGTCAAGCTAAACATCTATCTTCTCAATGATCTATCATTTCTTCATGGTGAAAACATCTTTTTAATTGATGCTTATTTGCACATATTTATAGGGTCTTTGTGATGTTTTAATGCATGTATATTTTGCACAGTGTCCAAATCAGGGCAAATATCTTTCTCCTCAAACATTTATTTCTTTGCAGTTAGAACATTCAAAATCCTTTCTCTAGCTCTTGAAATACACAGTACATTATCATAATTAATACTCATCTATATACAATGAAAACTTAATGTTTTAAACACTATGATTAAATATCAAAAATATAAAGTTTAATGAATAAAACAAACTTCAAAAACAACATATATATTAGAGTAGTTTAAAATTAAAAAAACCTATGCAAAATTAAACAACTGAATAATTACATTCTCCTTTTCAGTAAGAAAAGCACCAATACTACCAAAAATCAAATGTTAAAATGAAAAAAAAAATTCATTATCTTAAGAACAGTCATTAACATGACCATTACTTGTTAGGTTTATTAGGTAAAAGTAATAAAAGTGATGAAAGTCAAATTAAACCCTGAATGGGTTCACCCTTATGAAGCTAGCATTAGACAGGCAGTCAACATAGATAGGTAAATCAAGTCAGGTCGGATCAAGGAGGCCAATTTGAAGTTGGAGTCTGCCCCCCCAGGGAGTTCAGAGCCCTTCCTCCACCCTTATCATGATAACCTGCCCTGTTCCAGCCTGTTGCTAAGGTAATCTGCCCCAGGAATTGTCCCTCCCTACAGGGAGTTGTAAAAATTGTTAATTAATGTGTCCTGGGCTGCTTCATCTGGCCAATCCCCCTGTCCATCTGCTTCTAACCTTTGGGTCATTCCACCTGAGCATCTCCTGGGCCTAGTCACATACACAGAAAGGAGAGAGATACGGGGAAGAGAGCAGGAGAACAAAGGAAGCCTAAGACATTAAAAAAAAAAAAAAAAAAAGGCAGAATACCCTCACTTTTTAAGATACCAGGATACCAGCCATGGCCCCCTTCTTCCTCCTGGGAGAAGTCTATGTTACCCCTTTCTAAATAAACCCTGCTTTATAGGCTTGCCTCAGTGTGCTTCTCTAATGTTATACTTCAACATGTGAGGAAGCAGGATTCCTCTCGGGTAACTGGTGGTATCACTGGTGTGAATGCCTAGCTTCATTTTAAAGAATACACAGAAAACCAAAGAAAAGAGTGAAATCTTAAACTGGTCAAAGAAAAAGTCAGATTCATTTAATGGCAGTTAATGGTTAGACTTACAGCAGACTTCTCAATAGCGATAACAAGCTAGAAGATATTAAAGATATTTTTAATTCGGAGAAAGCTGTAATTACCAATCTAGAATTCTTCATACAGAAATAATTTTTCAAGAATGAAAATTTGATCAATAAAATTTGAGAAAATTGCCTCCATAAATTCACATTAATAAAACAAAAACAAATGAACTGAAAGATATACTTCAGGAAAAGGAAAATGCCCCTGGATATAGGGTCTATGATAAAAGAAGAAATGAAGAGCCAAGAAAATGATATACACAGGAGTAAATTGAAATTAACATTGACTACAAAACAAATATATATAATATATGTACATATATAATCTTATACTGTTTAAATACACAAGTGTGCATACACACACATATATAAACTACATGACAATGGTGCATAAACTGAGAAAAGAGAATTGATGTCTTATAAGCTCTCAGTGTTGATAAGAGTGGAAAGGTATTAACTATCTGTGATAGTTTTCTTTTTTTATTTTATGTTTTACACAAATGGAGCACAACTTTTCATTTCTCTGGTTGTACATGATGTAGGGTTACACCATTCGTGCACTCATACTCATACATAGGCGTAACAACTGATAGATGAAAATGGCTGGGCCTCCATCTTTTGGTATTCGATCAAACACTAATCTATGTGCTACTAGGATGGCAGGCAATAAATCTATTGACTTTACTCCAGGTGACTATTCAAGGTAAAAATTCTGGAAGGAATTTTACTTGGACAGCAGTTGCCTTCCTGTGAGTTCCAGTCTGCTTGTGACCTTCTCTTTCTGACTTCTCACCATGTAGATTTCAAACTTGCTTAGATTGTTCCCACAATTTCCTAAGCAACTAGGAAGAATCTCTTATTTTAAGAGCTAAATAGATAAATGGGTATATTGATCAACTGATTGACATTTACATAATCTTCTGCTGTCTGAGTGATAAATTAGCATCAGACTTTGTTAAGAAGGCTCATGCTATGATATCCATGTTTGTTGCTTCCTCAACATTCATGTTTAAACCTAATCACCAATGTGTTGGTATTAGGAGGTGGGGTTTGGGGAGGTAATTAGATTGTGAAGTTGGAGCTCTCATGAAGGGGATTAGAACTATGTTAAAAGAAGCTTTAGAGTGGTTTTACAAAGGAGGCTGCCCTGTCCATTCCACTGTGTTGAGGACACAGTAGAAGGTGCTGTCTATGAACCAGCAGGTGCCCTCAGTTGATCCTCTGCTGCACCTTCTCACACATCCCAGCCTTCAGAACTGTCAAAAATAAACATGTGTTGTTTTTATAAACTGCCCAGTTAATGATGGTGTGCTATAGCAGTCCAAATGAATTAAGACAACTAGTTAATTGCCAAAGTTATAGAAGCAGAATTGAGATGAAATTTTTAACCTACTTGAAGGGAAATATTAAATCATGAAAATTAACCAATTCAGAAGGCAACAGATTGTAAAGAGGAATCAAATACAGTAAAAGGGATTAAGCTAAAGGGTTAGATTTTAACTGCAACACATCCGTAGTTTTATGACACAGAAATGGATTGAATGTTTCAATCCATTTGTACATATGGCTATCCATATGTAGAAGAATGAAACTAGACTTTTATCTCTCATACTGTACAAAAATCAACTCAACATGGATCAAAGACCTAGGAATTAGACCAGAAACTATGCAACTCCTAGAAGAAAATGTAGGATCATCACTCCAACTCAACAGCCTACCTAACACTCAGGAAATAATGCCAACAGTTAATAAATGGGATGGTATCAAATTAAAAATCTTCTGCACAGCAAAGGAAGCAATTAAGAATGTGAAGAGAGAACCTACAGAATGGGAGAAAATCTTTACTAGTGACTCTTCTGACATAGGTTAATATCTAGGATATATAAAGAACTCAAAAAACCTTACACCAAAAAAAAAAAAAAATCAAATAACCCAATTACTAAAAGGGCAAACAAATTAAACACAAATTTCTCAAAAGAAGACATACAAATACATATGAAAAACATGTTCAATGTCATTAGCAATCAAGGAAATGAAAATCAAAACTACACTGAGATTTCATCTCACAACAGTCAGAATGGCTATCATCAAGAATACCAATAATTCTGGGAGCAGTGGCGCATGCCTTTAATCCCAGAAACTCAGGAGACTGAGACAGGAGAATCTCAAGTTCAAAGCCAGCCTCAGCAATTTAGGAAGGCCCTAAGCAACTCAGCGAGACCCTGACTCTAAATAAAATATAAAAAGGGCTGGGATATGGTTCAGTGGTTAAATACCCCTGGTATCAGTCCCCAGTACACACACAAAAAAAGTCTAAAATATAATGTGAAGCACCTAGTAAAAAGTACGCGCGCGCACACACACACACACACACACATATATAAAATATTACAGTGTATATATTTCAAAATTTCTGTTGGAGACAGTGTGTACCTATTAATAATTGATGAGAACAAAGCAAGAAAAATTCTTAAGGATATTTTGAAAAACTTACAAAAGACTTACTTTATATACAAAGAACACTGTACCCAACAATATTAAAAAAAAAACACCGTAAAATATTTATGAAAATAAATTACATTAGATGATAATAATGCAAGTTCTGATAAATTTCAAACTATCAAAATCAAAATATATTCTTGTTCCCCCATGTTATAAGAAAAAAAACCAAGAAAATTGCAATAAAAAATAATTGGTTTACAAATACATAAAGTCTAGGTCAATGAGGAAATCAATAAGAATTGGAAAATATTTGAAGTGAACAATAACCAAAATTGTACACAAACATTTAGTAAAATAAATGAAAATACAGGAAGGAGGTAAAACTTAAGGAAGTGAGAATTCTCAAAAAGCTAGAAAAATTGCTGTGTAGAAAGAAATTAGTAAATAATAGTAAAAAGGGCAGAAATAATAAAATGAAAAAAAATACACAATATATAAAGTATTAAAGAAACTAAAAGCTAGTTTGGGGACAAAACAAAATTAACGCAATCCTGACAAGACTAATCAAAAGTAAAGGGAGGGGGCACAAATAATCATCATTAGGAATAAAACAGAATGATTAGAATTATTTGTAATAGATTATTATGTTCATATTTTATTTACTTATATGTATTATATTTTATAATAAAATATGAAAGAAAAATCTACATATTATTCTTATTTGTAATATTAATTATATGATATACAAAATTTAAAAAAATTAATAAATACGGGGTTTGGGGGTAGGAAGGATAGCAGAATTAATCAGACATTATTGCCCTATGTACACATATGACTATATGACCAGTGGGATTCTACATCTTGTACAACCAGAAGGATGAAAAATTATACTCCATCTATGTGTGATGTGTTAGGGTGCATTTTACTGTCATGTATAACTAATTAAAACAAACAAAAGTAAATAAAGTCAAATGAAAAAATAAATATGCTGGTTATTGATTTTAATTGTTAATGTTTTTAAGACTGTGTGCTATTAAGATACAATAACAGTGATATTAGAAACATTGTATATTAGTTTTAAAAATGGTAAATTTTAAGATATTATTATACATATTTGTTAGATTATTATTTCAATTGTCAAACTTCTTTTATTACTTGGTTTTATAAATAATAGTAATTATTTAACTTTCTGTTCTAGAATTTCTTTTTAAAAAGTAAGGGGAAAGTGTCTGGGGTTGTGGTTCAGTGGTAGAGCACTGCCTGCCACGTGTAAGGCACTGGGTTTTGATCATCAGCACCACATAAAAATAAATAAATAAAAAGGTATTATGTCCATCTACAACTAAAAATATTTTTTTAAAAAAAAAGAGGGGGGAAAAAAGACAACCAACTGCGCCAAGTCCTACCATAGACATATTCAGGCAAAAATGTTTTACATTTCATTAAAAAATACTCCTGTGAAATTACATTTTGTGAAAAAATAAAATATCTGTGTAGGCTGTAATATTCATTGATTTTCCTCAGAAGATTTTGCAAAATATTTTAACATTAGTGTTAGTGAAGTTAATGTGAACTTTGAGATTCATAATTTAAAGGAACAAAATCTTCACTAGGTGGTGCCAATATCCCATTACAAAACATCACCACTCTCCATCCTTCACCACTACCACAGAAGCCTGATGTTTTTGTGTTGATATTGAAATTTCACGTCTAGGTTGCTACATAGAGAATTTCTCTTTAGTTATAGGTTGGACTGTGTGTCTTTATCTTTCAAAATTCAGATCAATTTTGTGTTGTTCCAGTTACTGGGAAAATACATTAGTTAAATTTCAAATGTAGTTCCCAACATTGTAAGTAGAGACTATTTTCCATGACCTTAAGATTTTGATGAATCCCGTTCCTTTGCTTTTATTAAGTTAATGGGACAAAGAGATGCAAAGTTTCCTATCAATTTATTTGATTAAAATCACTTTTATTAAAGGAATACTCTACCCAAAATGTAGTTCATCTGCAAAGACTTTGGCCCAGAGGCCAATAATTTTTTTCTGCTGATCATTCCAATTTCAAACAATATATTTATACTTCTAATACTTGATCTTTCAAATTTAGTTACTTTTAATAAGATATAAAGTATAAGGCCATATCTCTTCCTACCAACTCCTCAAAACCTTACTCCGTGTATAGGTGTTTATCAGACCTAAGGAATTCTTATACAATTATCTTTTCTTTTTCTTTTTTTTTTTTTAACCACAAATAATTTTTAACACTCCAGTGCTTTCTTTTACAATTTTAAGTGACATCACTGGATTTTGTAAGAAAAAAAATTATCATCCCTTCTCCATTTCTCCACATTATGGAACTGACCAGCCATAACTTGTCTCTAGGCCTCAGTTCTTCTATTCTTCAGGCCATTCTGTACAAACCACAAGTGATTTTTGCAAATCTGATCACATCACTCCTGTGATTAAAATTCTTCTCAGACATCTCATTTTTACTAAGGAGTCTTCATTCCTTACCTCCACCTGGACGGAAACACATTATCTGGATCTTGCCATTCTCTCCGGTCTCTTCTCAGAAGTGTTCCATTCATTAACTGGGACAGATCTACCCTGGTTTGTTTATAATTTGTCAAGCATTTCAAAATTGGTCTCTCTTTAGTTTTATTTCTTTTTTAAAGATTTTATTTCTCTAGTTGTTTCTTCCTCTAGAATATTTGTACTACAGATTTTTGATGACTGGCTTTGCTTAATTTTTCAAACCTCTATTCAAATGCTGCTTGCTCAAAGCCATCCATTTTTACTAGTCGGTCCCCAAGTCTAGCTCATCTAATGTTGCCACACAGTTCCACCCCAAGTCCTTGTTTCCTTCATAACTTCATTTATAATTCAGTCTATCACTGTCAAAGTATAAACTAACTGAAATTGAGGACTGTCTCTTTTTGTATGATAGAATAATTTTCAATAATATTTAATGTCTTCTCTTGTCAAATACATCTTGTCTATTTTTGTTCTAATCCTGAATACATGGAATTTTTATTACCAACTTATGTCTTAGCAAAAATAGTTCAAGTAATAATTCATCACATTGAGTTATAACAATAGTAAAGCATTTCTTATGTTAGGATGTTTATTTGCCTGAATCAACAAAATAACTATATGTTTAAGCTTAATTAAAACCTTCTCAAAAATTTCTAATTAAGCAATAAAAGTTATTTTGCTCCAAATAATCAATGTATGTACAAAATTTTCTTGAATTAAATTGGCAGTTCTTAAAGAAAATTGAGGAGCGACTTATTAAATAGGCAGCATAAAAATATTTTCCAAAGTGTGAAAATATTTTTTTATGCTTGATTTATCTTTAACTTTAAAAAATTTCCATGGTATACTTTCATTTCCAGATTAATAAGTAAAGTCAGTGTTCTTATATCCAAGTATTTATTTGGATTTAAACAACAAATATTTCACCCTATGCATTTAATCATCATTCACCTTTTTTTTTACATTCAAATTTAAGAGAATGGTATTATTTTCTTTGTATCTTTCAAATTTTTATTGTTCAATTATTATTATAGATAATAGTGAGATTCAGAAAACTTTACTTAAATTTTTACCATTTTTTTTGTACATTTGCTCTATTTTTCTAAAATCACTTTTTTTTGGGAGGGGGAAGAGTACAGTAGGAGATATTTTTAAATAACTTAGATTATGGTAGAATACACTAAAAACCCAAACTACAAAATCAATTTAGAAAAAAATAAGGCAAGTGAACAAAATGGAAATAGAAAAAAGCAGATATTCTGCATCAAATTTCTTTCCTATCTTCTCATGGATATACATGAATATACCTTATATGATTATATATATGATCTGATCCAAATAGCTTCTAAAAATGTTATTCAAATTATAAGTATCATGAGAAGAAAGATAATTGGGAAAAGTGGTGTAAAGAAAATATCAGTGGCAGTAAGGAAGTTTTTTAAAAAAATAAACTCTAAAAAAGGAATAGAATTTATGTTGCACTTAATAATAAGCTTTCAAAAATAAAATTATATATATTTTTATATTTAAAGAGATGATTGCACAATTTCTGTGTAACATTTTTTAATAGTGAAAAAGAATATGACGATTATTCCAGGGTGGAGCTGGAGTTGTAGCTCAGTGGTGAAGAGATTGCCTAAGGTGTGTGAGGCTCTGGGTTTGATCCTCAGCACACATAAAAAGTAAATAAATAAAATAAAGGTATTGTGTGCATCTACAACTAAAAAAAATATATTTAAAAAAAGATTATCCCAGGATCATAAAAAGAGAATGGAAAAACAGGTAACAGCCATAAGAAACTGGGTAGAATAATAGGTATGCCATAATTAGGTTGAAATACATTATCATCAGAAAACAGCTTGAAATGGTGTGGGGAAAGGAGACATAGTTGCAAAAAAGGAAAAGTGGTAGACTGAAGAAAAAGAGACTTAGTGGATAAAAACCGATCAATTTTAACTTTAGATCAGACTTTAGTAACCAAAGGCCAAAAATGAAAACTGTTTACTGACCTGTTTCTGAACTTACATGTAGAAAATTACTTCTCCCTTAGAATTGTGTCAGTTTCCAATGTGTAAATATTTAGTTTCAGTTTAAAATTGTATGCAGGAAGGGCAGCATATGTTTTGCCAGAATATGCCTAAATTTACAGTGAATCTCTGAGGATGATGTCTACCCCTGGTCACTCTCTGTAGTGCTTCATCCCTCTACCTGGAAGCACCTGGTGTTCAAGAATTACTCTGTCCTGTTCTTATTCTTGGTACCATCCATTTCTACCTTTCCCTACTAAAATGGTTATAACATTTCCAGGTTATAATAATTCACAGGACATCTGGAGGATAATTAAAGTATTGATTCAGAGTGTTTGTCATTACATGTAAATTACAGATTGGTTGAATTTATGACAATATCAACTTGCAAAGTATTTCAGGAGAAGAGAAGATATTAAAGACAACTGAGATATTGCATGGGATTACACTTTGTATTCTCGTCATATAGGTAAAAACCCATATACCTATCTCTGATTATGTGGAGTTTGGACGAAATGGGGGATTTTATCTGTCACACTGAAATTAAAACAATTTGAGATAATATACTATCACTTTTTTGGATAAGAAAATGACATGTAACACTTATATGTATATCTTTATTAAGAACAATTTTTATTGATGTGTATTTAGTTTTTATATGATATATCAGTTTTTTTCACATTAGGGTTAACTCAAATTTTAAAATATCTTACACCTGAAACAATGTATTTTGTAACAAAACCAATTCTCCTTTTCTTGACTGAAATGGAACCTCTCAATCTTTATAAGATCTTTCTAGGCCTCAAAGAACATTTTTGCCCTCTAAACCTCCAGGATCAGAAAACGCATATATCCAAAAACACCATAAGCCAGCGCATATTTCAGTTGGACATAGTTCAGTATAGTTTTAATCTGTTTACTTTAATGATCTTGTAATTTGGGGGTTATGGCCTAATCACAAATAGAATTCAATTGTTAGATCCTAAAATTTCAAGATCTACTGGAAAAGCTTGGTCATGATACATTCAATAAAACTGAAACTCTGGTTTGATTAAGGAACTGTAATTTATATTCTGTCTTATAAGTCCCACCCAATTCTCAGTAGCCTGTGTTCTCTCCTGGAGCCAAGACCTTTCACAAGAAAAAAACAACTTATGCTCCTACACAAGGAGGAATGTGAATGCAGATCAAGCACTACATTCAAAGTGCCACTTGGTTCCCAACATAGTAAAAGGGGAGAACAACCAGAAAGCTGAGGTTACACATTTTCCCTGCTATTATTATTCTGTAAGAGTATTGGTTTTCTGAGGAATGTTCACTCTTATCAAGGCAAAAGAAATTTATGAAATGTTTACATTTTGTGTCTAGTGGAGTAGAGCAGATTGTGGTAGTTTTCAAAACTCTTTCAATCTCTCAATTTAGTATTCAGTATTCAATGAAAAAAAATAAAAACAGAAGCAAATGTTGAAGTATATATGAATACTTTCAGCAATCAACACTATTCTGCTTGGTAAAATTTCTCTGAGGCATAATCGACAGATGAAATTGATGACATTTTCAACTAGTTGTTTCAGAGACTTTCTGAAAAGTAAGGAATAAAATAGGAATCCTATATCCACTGGAAATTCATGAAATTTTTCTTATTGGCTTACTATCTTACATGTGGTCTGATGGCTATTATGAGGCTGACCTAAATAACATTTTAAATTCTAGAATTTTTTTTTATCTGTTAGGAATACAGCCAGATAAAGAGTTGTTTCTTCTAAAACATGGATGTGCTATTGCTCAATTCACCAGGAGGAACTGATATCACATTTAAACACACATTGAAGAAAAATAAAATACAAGTGAAACAAGCCAGCTAGAATTGATTATGCAAATGAAGAATTTAAATCACTCTTACTGAATAATCATGTAGACTTTGCTGCACTCCAATTTAATAATATTTCAAATTCTACTTTGTAATCATTTAAACAAGACAATTTAACTTGGCCTTAATTCTTCATTTTAAAAAAATTTTAAAAATAAAATAAATCTTCCTTACAGAGTAAATGATATCTACATAAAACTTCAGCAAACAGTATGTAATGTAAAACATTAAAAGCATTCCCATAAAATAAGAAAGACAAAAACATTTACTTAAGGGAAAAGAAAGTTTGCTATGATTGGTAATATTCACATTCTTTTAGAACATTTTGCAAATGTAATAATACTTTATTTTCAACTTCCAATTATTGTATTTATATGTGCAAGAAACTGATATCTGCCTGGTTCTAAATGTAGCCAAATTATGCTATGTACTTGTATGAATATACCACAACGAATGCACTAATAAAAACATAAAATAAGTAAATAAATTAAAAAGCACATACATAAAGTTTTTTTTAAAATCACTAGATATGAGTAGGGATGTAATTCTGGGAGAGTACTTGCCTCGCACCACATGAAAGGCTTTGGTTTAATCCTCAGTATTGGGGAGGGGGGAAGTGGTTGGATATAAGGTTTATGAGCTAACAAGCAATAACATATTAGAATATATAACTAAGAAAAAGGGTGGGCTGGGGATGTGGCTCAAGCGGTAGCGTGCTCACCTGGCATGCGTGGGGCACTGGGTTCAAAACTCAGCACCACATAAAAAATAAAAAGTAAAGATGTGTGTCCACTGAAAACTAAAAAATAAATATTAAAAATTCTCTCTCTTTCTCTCTCTCTCTTTCTCTCTCTCTCTCCCAAATAAGGTACAATATTTTAAAAAACATATTAACTTTTTAAAGAAAAATTCCTAAAGAACATAACTGAAATAACTTTTTAAATAACTTTAAATAAATTTTAAATAGTTTTTTAAAAAAAATTCCTAAAGAACATAACTGAAAAAAAATCTGAATTTATTTTCTAGATTGGAAAAACCTCAAAGGAGAAAAGTTCTGTAACATTTGCTAATACTCTTCAGGGGCTAGATACTATATTGTACGCTCTCAATCAAAATGTTTTGGATAAGTAAAAAGTTCGGGGAAATTATGAATGATATGTTTTTCAGTTGACATTGTAATGTTTCTCAGATACCTATCACATATCTAGTTACCTATCATGAATTATGAAAGCAAACTTCACTGAGGATAAAAATTTTAATCTATTGGTAATTATAGGTAGAATTAAATTTAATTATAGGGACTGGGGTTGAGGCTCAGTGGTAAAGCACTTGCTTCGCACGGATGAGGCACTGGGTTTGATTCTCAGCACCATATAAAAATAAATAAATGAAGATATTGTGTCCATCTATGACTAAAAAGATTTTTTAAAAATTTAATTATAAATTTAGAATTTGTTTTACTAGTATCAGAAAAAAAAAATCCTAGTGCTTACATTTACTAATCCAAAAGACTGCTCTTAGACAACATACTTTATAGATAACCATAGGAAAAAAGAAACTAAAATGAAAAAGTTAAATGTGACAAATATTGTATATTCAATTGTGTTTCAAACTGATAGGGTTTTCTCATTCTAATAATACAAGTAATGCTTTTCTACAAGACTTTTAAGGCCATGGTAATATCATTTGTAAATTATTATTTTTTAGGAAGAGTTAAAATTATATCTGAAATAAATCTAATCATTATTGATTTGAAGGCTTTCTTTGATTATGTATATATGCACATTATCTCTTACTACTTTCACATAAAGCATATTGATAAAGCTTGTAAACAAAAAGAGTAGATTCTATCTTATGTTAATTACATGGGAAATGATCATACCAGATTAGTTTTCAGAAACACTTATTGAAATAGTTTCTTAAATTATACATGAAATAAAATTATGAATAGTCAGGTATGCCATTCAAATAAGGTAATTACATTTTTTAAAAATATTTATTTAGTTGTAGATGAACACACAGTATCTTTATTTGTTTTTATGTGGTGCTGAGGATTGAACCCAGTGCCTCACACATGCGAGGCAAGCACTTTACCACTGAGCTACAGCCCCAGCCCAGGTAATTACATTTTTAATGTATAAAATGTCAAAAGCCAAAAACTGAGCTACAGACTACTAATTAAATCACATTTTCTAGACTAAATTTTAATTATGTGAAAACAACATCAGCAAATGTTTCCTAATACACTTATGAAGAAAAAGCTTTTTTGTTTTCATCTTACCTTCTGCTGTACAAACAGTCCACAATATCAACCAAATAATCTTTGCAGGCAATCTCATGTTTTGAATCTTTTAAGGGCACATTTATTAGCTGAGAGTGCTCACAGGGTCCAGTTCACCTCTGCTAAAAATCGCAATCAGGACAGGAAAGTACTTGCTTCTAAAGGAAGTTGAAAGAGCTTGGGAAATAGGGGTTACTGGATGCTCCACCCATCAGAAAACTTTCGCAAAGCAAAGGAGAAAAAAACAATAAAACAAGAAAAAAACCCCAAACCTACTAAACCTACTAATCCTAGCATCACCAGAACTTGATCAAGATTCTTACTGCACTCCCACTGAATTCTAATGCTGTGACCTTTCTTTGATTTGTTCTGGTAAATGAAGGCATGTTCTCTATTGGGAACAAGCTCAGGTCTCCTGAAATGTAGAAGCAGCAGGGGGTTATCACCTCCTGGGATTTCATAAACTCTCCAGTAATCCAACTCTCTTCAGTTCTATTGCATGTAAACCACGGAACAGGAAGTAATGTAATAATGTCTTTTTAAAACCATTTACAGAACTTCAGTTGAGGCAGTGGTTTCTCAATCAACTCCCAGACAACATAAGCAAACAACATAGTCCTGTCTGATAAGGGGAGCTTGCTTTACCAGCAATTTGTGAAATCAGTCTTTAAAGACTTTTTAATATGCATGTGTGAAGCAACTGGTTCACTCTGACATAAATGAGTTTAATCATTCAAGAAAAATTGAAATGTTATAAAAAAACTTGATAGTGAAGTATAATATGCATAAAGAGAATAAGAGCAAATGATTTGCTTAATATTAATGTAAAAACACACAACCACCATCAAGGTCAAATCACTGAACTTCACTATCTCCCGAATCAATACTGCCTTTCAGTCAGTGCCCCTTTCCCTCTGTCCTCCTGGCCCTCCATATGGGGTGAACACTATCAGGATCTCTAAGAACATGGGATATATTTACCTGGTTTTAGTACTTTATATAAATGGAAAATAAGCTATTTGCTCTTGTGTTTAGTCTTTCACAATGTTTGGGATAGTCAACTGCATTGTTGGATATAGTTACAGATTGTTAATTCTTAATTCTATATAATATCCATTGTTTGAAATATTCACCATTTTTAATTTATTTATCAGTATATTTGATAATGAGTCTGTGGCTAGATTCTAGTTTGGAGCTAACAGAAATAGTATTGCTATGAACATTAAATTATATGGGTTTTGGCAACATTGTGTCCACATTTCCAGGGAATACCTAGTTAGGAGTAAACCATTAGGCCACAACTTATGTTTAGGTGTGGTAGATAATATCAGACAGTTTTCCAAACTGGTTATACCAACTGGCATTCCCCTCATTCAATCTTTGTAATTTTAGCTTTTTTGGTGACCATAAAGCAACAATTCTCTATAAAAGGGGTCAGTGCATGCTCTTGCTCTCTCCCTTCCTGTGGACCCTTAAGGTCAGAGGAGCCATCACAGGAACCCCAATGAAAAAGGTATTTGTGTCTCTTGTGTGGTTATTTCATGCAGCCCAATTAGTCCAGTTCAATTAGTGTGATGTACTAGCACATCACACTAGTAATAATATACCTTTTTAATATACAATTCAACAAAAAGGCATCTGAAACTATATTAGATAGTCTAAGGGAATTAAAATTATTCACACATTCCTTCTTAAAAACAATTTTAAAGTATACTTCAAAATTTAATTTTATAGAAATGTTGTTTGAGAATAAACCCACACCATAGTTTTAATAAACTAAAGGAGCAAACTTTTAACTACTTGGGAACTTTCTTAATAATGTAGAGATTTCCTTTTTCTCAGTAATGCAAATGATTACAGCTTAATTTGAAGCCAAGGTGATAAAGATCCTCTTAGGTTACATATTATAACTATTTTTAATTGTTTATAGATAAAGTCCACATTCCTTGAAGGCTATGATGCTATGTTTTTATGCATACACACACACACACAAAGATCAAACAGCTGAACAAAATAGACAATTATACTTTTCTTCATTGTTATCTTGAGTCTTGTTTCAGCATCGGTCCAAAGTCAGGATAATTGCAATGATTTATTTTATGGGACAGAAGGGTAAGGATGACTATTTTTATATGATATCTTGAAATGGTTACCACATTTGATTTTTAGAAAAGAATAGAAAAAATATTGGCTATGTAAAGGCAATTGCTACAATGAGATTTGTAATAGATACCTTTTTTGATTCATAAAAATTGTTGTATACATTAAATATGTACCTTTTTACATGTCAATCATACCTTGATAAAGTGATTTTAAAAAACATAAACAAGTTCAAAGTCAGTTGGAATGTATCCTTGAGAAAATGCTTGCTCTGGTTGTTTCAATCCCTCTTCTAGCAGTAATAGCCTGCGCAGCACAGGCTTACAGGTTGGATGTAGCTTGTCAGAAGTATTTGTCTAGTGTTCATGTTATTTTAAGATTGAACTACCCATTGACCTTAGTAACATGAAGTGAAATTGTATCCTGATTCTTTGCACACAGAGCTGACTGCAAGAAAATCAGAGTTCGATTACACAGCAGGAAAAGAAAAGAAGGATGAAAAGAAAAAAAAAATACCTGTCAATACGAACTTGACTGTGAAGATAGATGTATGTTGCTGAGAGCCACAGCCAAGTAATATGATGCATGGCATTTTTGGAAAGGTGATGCCAGCAAGCCATTGTGGGCGTTCCAAAACAGTTAAAAACAGATCATGGTCCTGGTTATGCTTCTACCTCTTTTAAACAATTTTGCTCATCATTTGGCATTACTCACATAACAGGAATTCCATACAATCCACAGGACAAGGCATAGTTGAGAGAGCTCATCAAACTATTAAAATGTACTTATTAAAACAAAAGGAGGGAATTGGAAAGGGGTATATATCCCCCAAAGATAAACTTAAAATAACCCTTTTTACTCTAAACTTTTTAAATTTGGATTCATCAGGGCTTAGTGCTGCAGAATGACATTTGTATCCAAAAAATGTACATAAGCCTAAGGTACTTTGGAAGGGGATATTCTAACAGGATAATGGAAAGGTCCTGACCCAGTGATTGTCTGGAGTCAGGGCTCTGTTTGTGTGTTTGCCAGCATTAATCCACACTCTGCCCAAATCCACTCCGCATGGGCTTCTGTCTCCCAAATATACTGTCTGACCCTAAGAACTCAAGAGGAACTCAGCAGCAGGATACGCCCTATTCTAAAGGGGGAACACCCTAATCTCCTATTATGCTAAACAGCCCTATTCTAAAGGGGGAACACCCTAATCTCCTATTATGCTAAACCGCCCTATTCTAAAGGGGAACACCCTAAACACGGATCCTGCCCTGGTCCTTGAGCAAGGTCACCTTACATGCAATGTCCTGCAAAATGTCCTATTTCCATGAGTCCTTCCACTAAAGAAACATGGGGGTACGCTGGCAAGGAAATTGTCATACCTACTTGGCTGATGGCTCCCAGCATCTCCCCCCTTCTGATTAATTAAACAACAAGTAGAACAGCAGCCGATTTGGATTCTAGAGAGATTAACTAAAACAATTTCTACAGACCAAAAAGAAGATGATTTGACTCAAATCCATAACAGCTGATATCCAGAACTCCAGCTTGGCTATTCTTACATCTTCGACAGTGATTAACCAGGATGCTTTTTTCAATATCTATTTTATTATTGCTTTTTCCCACATCATAAAGTTCTATTTTATTTTTGAGCTCATACAGACCTAGGTTAATGTTTTTCTGATCAGTTTTATTTTTTGATTGTGTAGTCTTTAAACATTGCAATGGAGATTTCACCTATGTAAAGCTACAAGGCCTTTACTATTGTCTTACGTGTTGTATGTTACGTGTGCACACTTCTGTTTTGTGTTGTATGTCTCTGTGTGTGTATGTCCATATATCTTATATGAGGAGCATTCATGAATAAATGAATCCAAATTTTTTTTTATTATTCACGTAATTTTAATGGTTTAATTTAAATTGGGTAAACAGCTGTTGAGGATTGTTTTAATATATGAACAAATAGGAGGTTAACAGATCTGTTTGTTTACTTTCACCTTTCCTTTTCATTATATTTAATAATTCTGTTCAGGATAATGTAAATTGTTCCGAAAATTGTTTTCTTAGTACCTGTTGAAATGTTACATATTTATTTTTTTAGCATCATTGTCAGAATTCCTATTTTCATCCCAGTGCCGGTGAAGACAAAGATGAAACCAAACTACAACAAACTGTATAAACTGATACATCAATGAATAATAACTCAAGAAGTGATGCTTAATCAATGTGTCGATTTATTTTGGGAGGAAATGAACATATTGATAGATTCCTCCGCTTTGAACTGCTTACAGAACTTGCCTGGACTATGTATCACTTGTATGCATTGTGATCTATCTGTTGATGCAGCGAATTATGGTAGTGTTGGCGTATCTTTGCTGATGTGTCACCAGTGATGCAATCTTTCCTAGGAACCGTCAATTGGCTTGGTGTCGTGGCATTTCTGTATCCTCCTCCCTTCTACTAGTGATGGTCTAATTCTGGGGGCCAACAGAGGTGAGGCAAAGAACCTCATGCCCCCACTGGTGCATAGGCCTATCCACAAGTATGGCTATATGCTGGACTGGTAGTCAGTGACGGGTATGATCCAATTGCAGTGGTATCAAACTAAGACAGGAGGCTGACGCCTAAAGGTCAGTTCATCCAATGATGGGTAAGAACCATATGTTGAATTGGACAAACCTAACAGGCACGGTCCCTAGCCACATTGCTTGTTGCTTAATTAAACAGAAGGGGGGAGATGCTAAGAGCCACAGCCAAGTAATATGATGCATGGCATTTTTGGAAAGGTGATGCCAGCAAGCCATTGAGATGATATGATTATGTTAAGATTTGCATTCATATGGATATTGGACTCCTGCTGTTCACCTCGACCTGCTACAGGACTCCTGGAGAGTTCCCATTGGTTGGGGAAGTGTGGTAGGAGGGAATTCCAGAGGAGGAAGTCCCTGTTGGCATCCGGGTGAACCGCGTGTGTCAGTTGGCAATCTTCCCGGGAGCGTACCGGACATTGGCGGCAGTTTCAAAAATAAAGTTTGTTTCTGCTTGAGTGGCTCGTGATTTTGTGCCCAGCCAGACTGTGGCAGTATGTGATATTGGTTAAAATACACTGAGTAAGGAAATTTCTAAAATAAGAGTAAATTTGTGAGGTCAGGGTCACTAATTTTTATTTTCAAAAGATATTTTTAAATTCTTGTTTCAGTATATTATTTTCTCAAAACCTCAGTAGTATCTAAAGGAATATATTTTATCACAGCCTTGTAAAATCACTTAGTATAAAACTTAAATAATTTAATATGAGAGATAAACATTTTTTGTTTTGATCACTTAAATTTTTTTGAAATAATGGGCTATAATTTTAGCATTAATTTAATCACCCACACACTTTCCCAGTTATTTGTAATCTAGCTTGATTCCCTTTGTTCCTAGAAAACAATTATCTTAAAATGCCTCTAGTATGTCCTGTAATTATTCAGTTCTTCTCATTATTCCTTTTTGGGATTATTGGGTAATGAAACCAGGTGTGTTCTATCACTAAGCTACAAGCCCCACCTCTGCAAGCCCTTTTTATATTATATTGAGACAGGGTCTCACTGAATTGCTTAGGCTGGGTTCAAACTTTTAATCCTCCTGCTTCAGCTTCCCTAGTACCTGGGATTACAGGTGTGGACCACTCTACCCAGCTCTCATTCAGTTCTTTTCAATGTATTATTTTCTTAGTGCTGCTATAACAAAGTACCACCAGTTAGAAAGTTTTCTCAGAATGGTGGAGTCTCAAGTCAAGGTATCCCTAGAGTTTTTCTACCTCCATAACTAATGAGGAAGAATCCTTTAGTGCTTTTTCTCAATTTATTGTTGTAATTCCTTAAAGTTCCCTGGATTGCAGCAACATCATTTCCATCTCTCCTTATGTGACCACATGGCCTTCTTCACTGTGGGTAGCTATTTCTTTTTCTAAATCTCTCTCTTCTTTTTTATAGAGATACCTAATTCATTATAACATAACATAATTATAACTTGAAGGAAATTTATATATATATATATATATATATATATATATATATATATATATTAGAGAGAGAGAGAGTGCATCTTTGCAAATTTATATATATACATGTATAATTATAAAATATAGATTTTAAATAAGTTCAGGTTCACTGTTACTGTAGGTTAGGACTCGAACATGATTTTTTGGGGGGCACAGAATTCATCCCATAACATTCAATCCTGAACTTTTCATAGTCTTTTTGATGTAGTTGACACTACTGACATTTTCTCTTTAAACTTTTCCTTCTGTCTTCAACAATACTGACATTTCCTGTTCATATTATTCTCTAATCTTTTGGTAAATATATTTTCTTGATTTCTTTGTCTTCTTGCAGTCATTTCCATTGCATTCATATAACATTGCCTTTAGTTATTTTTCCTCCATAGTCTCTGTCTCTGTGCATTTGATAAGCACATATCAGCAACTATATATGCTGTGTTTGATGGGCATTGTCTGTGTAGAGGAAAATTTATCATGCTTCCTGACCTAGGAACTTAAAGTAAAACAGAGTGACACATATAAATATACCAATAAGTGCATCACTGAGCTAAAAAGAAAACAAATAATGGAAAAAGAAAACCTTATATAAATAGATAAGAACCTCACATGGGGAAAATGGGTAAATGTTTTATCAGCTATTTCACTGCTATGACTGAAGTACCTGACTGGAACAATTTTGGGAGAGGAAAAAATTATTTGGAGGCTCACAGTTTCAGAGGTGCTAGTCCATTGAAGGTTGGCTTCATTCCTCAGGGCTTGAGGTGAGGCAAATCATCATGGTGGAAGAGCATGACAGAGGGAAACAGCTCACAAGTGATCAAAAAGCAAAGAGAGACACTTCACTCTCTAGATACAAAATACATACCCCATAGCCATGCCTCCAATGAACCACTTCTGTTGAGAGCCACAGCCAAGTCGGGGTGGTGCCTGGCATTTTGCCAGAAGGAGTGGTTGAGAGGTGATGTCAGCGAGCCATTAAGATGATGATAATTAAGTTAAGCTGTGTATAATGATGATGTTTGAACCTACAAGTGCAGCATTTGGTGGCCTGTATGGGGAACCTGCGACCTTGGTGTTATTAGCACCAAATGCCACAGTCTGGCTGGGCACAAATAACCAAGTCCCACTTGTAGGTTCAAACAGGAACTACTTAATTGTCCAAACTCTCACAGGCACTCCACAGGCTCTCCCAGGGAACTCTCTCTGCCCTCCACCTGGCTCTACAAGAACTCAACAGGGACTCTGGGAGAACTCAAAAGTAGCAGGAGCTGAGGCAGCAGGAGTCACCCTATTGCCAGACAGCAGGGGCCCATATACAACTGAATACACAGCCTGCCCCAATCCAGCATCATCCAGTCACAGCAATTAAGAATAGACTTTTCTGGAGATCAGCACAGAAAGGATGAGCATTCTCTTTCAACCTGTAAGAGCCAACCACAGCCAGGAGTGGTGTTACACACTGTAATCCCAGCAGCATAGGCGGCGGCAGAATTTCAAGTTCAAAGCCAGCTTCAGGAACAGCAAGACACTAAGCAACTCAATGAGTTGTCTCTAAATAAATAGAGACACTGTCTCTAAATAAATACAAAAAAGGGCAAGTGATATGGCAAAATGATTGAGTGCCCCTGAGTTCAATCCCTGGTACACACCACCCTGAAAAAAGAGCCAACAACAATATGTTTATAGTTAGCGCATGGATGTTGATGTCAGACAATAACCTAGGCTTAAATCTAGATTCCCTATGCTATGGTAATCTAGGCTGCATGATTTGATTTTTGTTGTGGTTTACATGTGAAGTAACACCCAAAAGCTCATGTGTGAGACAATGCAAGAGGATTTAGAGGTGAAATGAACCTTAACCCTATCAGTGCATTAATCCTCTGATAGAAATTGACTGAGTGGTAACTGAAAGTAGGTAGGGTGTGGCTGGAAGAGGTGGGTCATTGAAGGTGTACCTTTGGGGTATGCATTTTGTATGTTGTGAGGAGAGTATCTCTCTCTCTCTCTCTCTCTCTCTCTCTCTCTCTCACACACACACACACTCTCTCTCTCTCTCTCTCTCTCTCTCTCTCCCTCTCTCTCTTTCTCATTCCTGATCATCATGTCCTGAGCTACTTTCCATTGCTTCCTTATTTCACCATCATGTCCCTTGAGCCCCAGGGAATGGAGCTGGCTATCCATGGCCTGACTGAGACCTCTGAAACCGAGAGACCTCAAATAAACTTCTCCTCCTCAAATTGTACTTGTTAGTTTTTTTGATCAAGCAACCAAGAAGCTGACTAAAACAATTTTGCACCAAAATTTCTTCAATTATAGAGATGATACTAGTACATAAATCATAAAACTGTTTTATAGGTAGAAAATAAAATAACTTATATAGAAAACTAAGATCAACTACAGGGATATTGTACATGCTTAATAAACATTCACTTTTTAAGAATTATTTATATTCATTATTATGTACAATGTTTTCAAATATATATTTTCATAAGAAAAACTAAGAACAATCAAGCAAGCAGTTAAATACATCTTACCCATACATCTTGGTTTTTCATTACTCCAATGACCATCTTCTGAACAATATATTTCTGTCCTTCAAGTTTGAAGCCTGAATTACACTCAAACTGCACTGCTTGTCCAAAATAATATTCCTCATCTGGTTCTGTCACACTACTGATAATTCTCACGTTCTCTGGTTCTGTCACTGGCAAACACTTAACAACTGAAAAAAACAAAAATTTTTTTTTCTAGTAGAATTTGAAAACTTTATAATGAAATTGGGTGTGTGCATGTGCATGTGTGTGTGTGTGTGTGTGTGTGTGTGTGTGTGTGTAAAATCATCAGAAAGATAAAATAGAGAAAATTACTTAGATATTTTTAGAAGCATTTGATACACCTGTTTGCAAAAGATAAAAGCTAGGTAACATTAAAATTACTGTTTATCGCTGATTCTTTTCTGTGGAAGTGAACAAACAACTACTACATTGAATGGTAGTTTGCATTTTTATGGTAACAAGTAGCTCAAATTATTAAGAAATAAAAGTTTAGAATGACTAAATACAAAATTTCCATTTATGCCCTGAAATAATATAAACCAGCATTCTAAAAGATAAAAAGTAGACATAATATTTATTTCAATAGAAAAAATGTTCTTAAATTACCTTCCTTTTCTACCTCAGTGTTCAAAATAACTTGAGTACTTATTTTGATTTTACTTAATATTTTCAAATTTCCAAGGTTATGGAAGTCAAACATTTTTACTGAAGAAGGACCCTAGATTCTTCTTATAATCAAAATTCTAGAGTGCTTCTCTCTCATCCCAAAGATACTGATTCATAGGCCTTTTTTCAGTAACCCAAACCTCAGTTTTAACAAGGATTCTAAGGGATTTTGATTTATTTGTTTATTTATTCTCTCTCTTTCTTATTTATCTATTTATTTATTTTTGAGGTAGTGGAAATAAAACCCAGGTCCTCATGCATGCTTAATAAACACACTACCACTGAGCTATAACCTTAACTCCGATATTTGATATATCAAAATACAAAATATGTAGTAATAAAATGGCTTGTCAGGCGTGTTTGGTACACATCTATAATCCCAGTGACTTGAGAGGCTGAGTCAGGAGGATCACAAATTCAAAGCCAACCTCAGAAACTTGGTGAGGCCCTAAGCAATTTTGCAAGACCCTGTCTTTTAATAAAATCCAAAAAAGACTGGAAATGTGGCTCAGTGATTGAGCACTCCTGAGTTCATTCCCTGGTACCAAAAATAAATTTACACATAAAAAATAAAACTGAATGACTAGATACATTGCTGCACTGGACAAGCAAGAATGCAGAAAGAAAAACTTAGAGATTTTTCAAATATTTCTTAAAGCCACCTACCTGTAGGATAACAAACTAGATATCCACATTGGATATCCAGTTAAGTGGTTGGTATTCAGCAAGGGAAGTAACTGCACTGTATTATAAACCAAAAAAATAATTTAAATAAAAAAATATTTAATTATAAACTTAAGGATGTTTTGATGTCAAACATTTTGAAAAAGCTTAAATAGTTTAGCTATCTTGACAGATTGTAAATGAATTTTATATTACCTTCACCTATAGGAATATTATTTGTCTATCCTTCTGCATCACATTGACGGAAATTATTCTCACCTAACATTCTATACCTAAAAACAAAACAAAACAAAACAAAACAAAAAAACAAAACAAAACAAAACAAAAAACAGACTGGCAAGAGGTTACGTATTTGCATGCAGTTTTTAGCTTAATCCTATTCTGAATATCTCTCAAAAACTCCTTTTAATGGAAAATTAGCAACTAATACATTTCCTTCCTGCTTTTTCTCTTCCTTTGTTTTACCTCCCCTACTATCCTTTCTCCCTTCCTACCATCATTTGATCTTTCCTTCCTTTCTTCCTGTCTTAAATATTTTTCTCTCCCCCTCTCTGTTTTTCTTTGAAAGAACTGCAGACTCACTAAATAATTTTCATGGACCATTGTTTTTTTCATTTGTAAATAAGGATTGTTCTGCTCATTATACAAGTAAAATAAATGTTCTTCCTCAAAAAAAAAAGGAAAATGTTTTTATTTGTTACTAATTCTGTAAGGAAAGAAAGCATTTTCATAAACCAAGTTTCTGTCACAGAGCCAAGCATTTATTCTATGTATCATGTAAAGGAAACAAAATAATTGACTACTAAAATAATCCTGTAACTTCTCTACTAGCTAGAATGTACCCTCTTAACAGAGAAAGCAGATTTTCTGGTTATTTTTTCTTCCACCTGCACCAGAGATCCATTTGTTTCCCAAAGATGTTTCAGATATTCTGCAACATTCTACAAAAGCCTCCCATGGCCCAAATATTTGGAGGGAGGAGGGGAGGAAAAAGAGCAAAGTTGCCTATTTGACAGTGATTGGCAAAAGACAGTAGCTCACAATACTCAAACCCAGACAAGCAGAATAATAATAAAATTTTTTAAAAAAGTTTTTCAAAACTGCCTTCCTGTAGAATTATAAAACTAGATATCTGCATTGAATATCCAATCAAATCATTGGTATTCACCAAGGGAAATAACTACAGGCAAAAGATCAAAAAGGGTTAGTTGACTGACAGAAACCAAGGGGTTAAAAAAAATCTACTTCACTGGGCTGGGGCTGTAGTTCAGTGGCAAAGTGCTTGCCTTGCACATCTCTGAGGCACTGGGTTCAATCTTCGGCACCACATAAAAATAAACAAATAAAATAAAGGCATGCTGTCCACTTGCAAATACAAAAAAAAAAAAAAAAAAAAAAAAAAATTTAAATCTACTTCACCATCTACAACTGGGCCAAAAGCTTTACATCCCCTTAAAAATAAATTTAAGAATTAAATTTATTTTAAATAATAAAAATTTAAAATAACATAAATTACTTCCATTTGCTGGATGATCTGAACACTTAATTTCACTGATAAATATCAGTGATTTCACTGACAAAATTCTGTTGGATACTAAGAGAAGAGCAGGAACTCTCACAGTGAGGTTATAGCAGACTTACCCCTAGTTGACAGAGTGAGGTAAAGAGAGCCAGAATCAGAGGCAAGTCTGTAGTTAATTTCTTCAACACGTTGTAAATATGAATTGTTACAATTGAGGAAATCAAGTAAAAGAAATTTATGGATTTTGATTCCTTTCCAAGTCATTGTTGGAACCTAAAAGGAAGACTTTTCCAGAAATAAAGTGATATTTCAGAGGTAGAGCAAATTGAAAAGTTCAGGCCCAGATTGGCTTAACCTACTTGGTTACATATGAAGACAACAGTAGTAATGATTGAGAGTTGGACTGAAAATGTATTTCAAAAACTTCCTCTGAAGAGACAAAACTATTAAGAACTGACACTTATTGGGCATTTGAAATATTCCAGGATCTCTTTTAAGAGCTTCAAGTATGATTTCTTTCTCTCACTAATCCCATGATGCACATGATATGTGTTCACTTTAAAAAGAGAGCAAAATATAAGTGAAGACCTATTTATAACACAGATACTGAGAGTTGAAGGTTTGAAATGTGGATTTAGTGTGAAGTCTGACCTTTAAACTATTACATTTTCTTGCTCCAAATTGAGAAATGTATAAGGGGAGATTAATGATTCAATTTATAATCTCTTGATACTTCTTGTTCAGTATAAGATTACAGTGATCTGATCATGGCTTTCTAATGTACAAAATTTTCTGCAAAATAAGTTTTGTCCTAGAGAGGAACAATAGATAAGAACAAATACTAAGGAGGTACTGTGATGAGATCAGTCAGGAAACCTAATTGGTTGGTTAGAAGGCATAAAATCAATGATTCTGAAAGAGTAGTATTTTTGATATGAATGATAAGAATTTTTAAAACATTGAAATTTAAATAATAGCATTTATAAGTAAAACTTACAACCAAAGACTTGCTTCTTCTTAAATTTTATAAATTTATAATTTTATTGTATGTCCAATTATCCCCAACATAAATGACCCAAAATACCCTGCAAAAAGTACAATGTAGAAAAGATGCCTTGGGTGAACACTAACTTACATGTGAACTGCTTTTCCATATACTTATAATACTATACAGAGTAATTACAGCTTGAATTTCTTAGTGTTAAGGAGACAGTATGATATCACATATAATAATTATATTGTGCCATAATTTTCAAGTTATTTGTGTATATAAATTAGTATAGTTCCTCTTTAGTATTTGAGTTATAAACCTTTTTAATATTGACTACATACCCCTCATCACATTTATAAACAACTTTTGCACCATATACAAATTCATTTCCTCCTTCAAGATGAAAAGAACCAAAGGGAGTATCCCCAGGATGTCCACAGGGCTTCTCTAAAATAAAAAAAATATATATATATATGTATTAGTATGTTATACAGGGAACACATTTTATATAGGAGTTGGTGGACAAATATATTTGGTATTTAATGAGAGGACAACATTGAATTTAAAGAAATTGAAAATAGCAAAGCTATTATTTTATAATTAAATGCATTTTTAAATTTTGTCAGATTACTGACCTCTTTTTAAAAATAATCATGTGTTGTTTTGTATTAAAATGATAAGAATGATATAATTCAACCAGTATTGTTAACATATCAAGTATTAAGCATTTTTACAACTAAAAGATTTCATAAGTTTCACAAAAAAAGTGAAGGAGTCGGGGCTGGGGTTACAGCTCAGTGGTAGAATGCTCGCCTAGAATGCACAAGGCACTAGGTTCAATCCTCAGCACCACATAAATGTAAAATAAAGATATTGTGTCCACCTAAAACTTAAGAATAAATATATATATTTTTTAAAGTGAAGTACTTACTCTGACATATCCTGCCTGGATTAAGAGCCACCCATTCTCCATTTCTGCATGCCCTTTTGATGGTGCCAAGGGTACTATAGCCAGGGTGGCATTTGTAGGTAGCCTGAGTACCCTCTGTATAAGGCTGGTCAGCAATTATACACAGCTTAAGTTAATTATCATCATCTTAATGGCTCACTAGCATCACCTCTCAAATACTCCTTCTGGCAAAATGCCAGGAGCCACCCCGACTCAGCTGTGGCTCTCAACACACTTCCTCCAGCCAAACCCCACCTGCATCCAGTCACCCCTCGGTTAATCCCATCAAGACCTAATTCACAGATTAGGTTAAAGCTATAACCCAATCATTTCTCCTCCAGACCTTCTTGCATTGTCTCACAAATGAGCTTTCAGGGACATTACATCTAAACCATGACAATGTTTAAGAGGTTAGGTTTTGCAATTTTTTACAAAACATTTTCTTTGGTGAAAAAGTCTTGTTGCTGTGGTTTGGATTTTAAATTCCCCCCAAAAGTTCATGTATTAAAGGTTGGTCTCCAGCCTGTGGTACTATTAGAAGATACTATTATGTGGTGCTATTAGGAGATCTTTAAAAGGTGGGTTTCTAATGGGAGGCCTTTAGGTCATTGGAGTTGTGCCCTTAAAGGGAATAATTTGACACCAGACCCTTTCACTTTCTATCTCTCTTTTCCTTCCTGGATATACAGTAAGCACTTTTTCTTTGCCACATGTTCCTGCCATGCTCTGCCTTCCATACTCTGCCTTCCTGGTCAATTGATCATGGACTGACACCACCCAAACTGTGAGGCAGTTTTTTCTCTTTATATGTTTCTTATCTCTGTATTTGTTATACGTAGGGCATGATGTAACATGTGGGGCATGTTGCATCAGAAAGGAGGATACCTAACTTGCTACCCGCTTCCCGGTCCTGGGGCCATGTGTAGTTAAGATGGTGCCTGGCAATCAGCCAAGAGGCGGTGCTGTGGGTGATGATGAAAAATCAGACGACCTCTAGGATAGGCTCAAGAACCCTTCCACCCTTGTGGACAGCTCATGTCTCCCTATAGGATGGGTGTACATGTGAACTCTCTCCACCCTGCTGACCTTTATCCTGATTGGCTCCTGTACATTATATTAGCTGTGTGTGTTTTCTCATTAAACAAAATCCTGCTTTGACTGGTCTCCCTGGCATGTCTGATTGTCCTCTGGTGAGGGAGGGCTGGGTGCCAGGCAGTCAGTCGGCCTTTGCCTTTCTTGGCTTGTCCTGGTCAGGGCATGCTTTTTCCATTTCTCCTGCAGGTCAGGAGGAGATGGGGGCTAAAAACCTTGACAGTTATAGTGATAGAATGTTGACTAACACAATTAATGAGTAAATTTACATAACAGATATAATATTAACATTTCTACTTTTCTTTGTATTCATTTTAAAATAAACCTTTAATTTCAGAATAATTTCCCATTTTTAGAGCTCTTGCAAGGATGATATAGAGACTCCCTGGATACTTCTTACCCAGTTTCTTCTATTATCAACATCTTGTATTACTGCAATATAATTGTCACCACTTATGTAGACATGAATCAATAGTGATATATTAAAATTAATCAAACTCCATGCTTTGCTTGAATTTCCTTAGTTTTTACCTAATGTTTTTTTTTTTTCCTGTCCCAGAATCCCATCTAGGATATCACATTATATTTAGTAATCATGTCTCTTTTAGGCTTGCCCAGACTGACAATTTTTAGATCTCTTGTTTCCTTAACAGTTTTGAGAAGTGATGATAAGGTGTTTTGAACAATGTCTCTCTGGTGGACTTGGTCTTATATTTTCCTTCATGATTAGATTAGTAATGTGTCTGTAGAGAAAGACCCAATGGAATGCAGTGTTCTCATTACATCATATTCATGGTACATGCCCCCTCTGATGCTGTTAATTGGAATCAAGAAGTGCTTGTTGGATTTCCACACCATCAAGTTACTTTTTTCTCTCTTTATATTGTTTACTTGTTTAAAAGCATTTTACTCAGCACAGCCCATATTCAAGGGCTGAGGAATTGTGCTCTACCTCTTTGAGTAGAGCATATCTACATTAATTATTTCAAATTCTTAAGTACTAGAAAGGTATTTCTTCTCTTCCATTTGTTTATTCAATTATTCACTATATCAACATGGACTTGGGTATGTTTAGTTCATACTTTGGGTTATAATCCAGTACTATTTATTTGTTTTGTTTCTCAAATTGCTCTTCATTAGGTCCTTGGTCCTTGGGAACTCTTTCAGTTTGTTTCCATGTGCTTTTGGCATGCCAATCATTTCAGTTTTAGCACTTCTTTACTTTTTCACACAAGATGATCTGGGTTTCTTTTGTATATTTTCTCCCTTATCCCTAGTGCAAGCCATTTCTGCAAGAAGCCCTGGTTCCTCTATTGGAGGATAGTATTAGAAGCCAAGTTTGGGTCTTGAGTGTGCTTGTTAGCACTGAGCTATTATAGCTTCTAGGCCTCTTCAGCCAGCAGAGCTAGAAAACATGCATGTTTACTAATTTGTGAATATACACATATCCATCAAAACTCCCATATTTATTAGATATGAGGATTTTTATAGATATGTGTAATCTATATTAATTTAAATAGTTATTCAATATTTATATTAAATAACTATTAATAACAATTAATTTCAATTAATATTTATATTAACTTAAATAGAGTTCAGACTAATGGCTCTGATTCTAACCCAAGACTGCAGTGATTTATTCTGTTCTCCCTCTTTGCAATCTATAACATCTTTCTCCAGCAGTGAGAAGCCAGCTGCCATCATCTCACATCTGTTTACCTTTCTTTAATCCTAGTAGATAGGCATAGCATTTTCAGATTTATTAACCTACACCCATAAGAAAAATGACTTTATCAACTAGAGTAGTGCTTATGCACAGCTCCTTTGGTATTTAGTCTTACAATTTCCAATAATTTTCAAAGTTACATTATTAGAATATTTTCCACTTCCCTGTCAATGAGGTTATGTGATAAGTTAGGATATAGTCAATTGTTTTGTTAAAATCCACATTCCATCCTGAAATTCTCCAACCTCTTAGTTTATTTATTTATTTTTTTATATTTGGGTGCATTAATTTTTATTCTTAGTGACAGAAATTGTTATAACTTTTTGGCAAATGTATAATATCCTGAATTGACCACTACAGTATCATTTGATATAGTATCATTTGATACTGTGATTGATAAATTAAAATAAAAATAGGGTTTTAAAAATATTTATATTATTATCTTTTGTGCAAGAAAACATATCTCCTTGACTTTGGAAGAATAATTTTGATGGACATAGAATTCTAGTTTGGTAGGCTGTTCTTTGAACACCTTAAGTACTTCACTTCATTTTGGTTCTTGTTGTGGTTCCTTTAGCAATGATTTTTAATAATGACTTCTACTAAAAAATCAGCTCATGGCAAATCAAGGCAATCCTAGAACATATGACTAGAACAGGTTGACTTCGAATGAAGCTGAAGTTTAAGACATTACTCCACTTACTAATTTGGGAGCTTCTTGAACTATAATTCAAAGAAATGGTAAAGGTGAACCACTGGTTCTACAACCATCAACTATTACAAAAGATGTTCAATACCTAATTGATTCCTTTGGATATTACCCATAGCATAATATCACAGTTGGAAAATTTTCTTCAGTCTCTGCACTAATTCAAAAGACATTCAGACTACTCTCTAGAGGTAGTGGCCTTGAAATCAATGCAAGAATTAGTTACACAAGTGTTTCCTGCAGCCCATATCACCTTCAGATCCCATTACATTACAAATACCTTTGTCCAGCCTCATAGCTAATTAAAACCTTTGGCACAGACCAACTATACCCACTTAGCCTTCAGAATTCTGCATTCATAGACTTCTTCCTGCTGCATAGCACCTATAAATTGCCCTATATAGTCCCATGATCTCACAAGAAGTAGGCATAACACTCCAATGGAGACTGCAGAACTTTGGTATCCTAACAAGTTTAATTTTAGACACAAAAACAACACGGTTCACTATTAGCCCGCCTCCAGAAAAATTAATTTGGTGAAATAAAATAGCCTTCTAACATAATGATGGATTTCCAGTAGTCCATGACATTGTTCTCCCAAATGAACTGAACATCAAATGGTGTTTCCAGACATACAGCATATCATCTCAATATTATCTCAATATTAACTAAAATTTACCTTTACCAAGCTCCTGGTCCAACACTAGCAACCTAAAAATTGTAAGGCTATTGGTCATGTACTCGAGACTATAATACTAAAAATATATGAATTCAGATAAAGCTTAATATTTATATTACACATATGTAAACCCAAATAAATTACTACATCTCTGTAAAAGCATCATTACTGTCAAAGTCAATGAAGTATGTACAAAATACTCAATAGCCCTATAGGGTCTATAGTCAAATGCACTACGATAAAATGAAAAACATAAAGTCAGTGTTATTTTCAAAGGTTTTACTATTTGTGTTTGCATAAGCCAGGACTTCTGCAGGGCCAGTTGATCCAAATGTCTGCAAATTTTTTTAAGTTTCACATGTCCATATTTTCCTTCTGCTTTGGCAATGTTCCTAGAAATACATGAAAATAGAAGAGAAATTAGTGAAGTATAGTATTGAAATGGAAGAAGGAGGAACAGGAAACAGGAGGAATGGTGGAATGAAATTGACCAAACTATCTTAGGTGCATGTATGAATATACCAAAGTGTACTTCACCTTTGTGCATATGTATAAAGAAATAATTTTTTAATACTATAGATAAATAGAAGGAAGACCAGTAGAGTAGGAAAAAATGAACCAGAGGAGGAAGGAGAAAAGGGAAATGGGAAGTACTAGGGACTGATTGGAGCAAATTATATTCTAGGCTTGTGTAATTACATCAAAATTAACCCTCATATTGTGTATAACTATAATGTACTAATAAAAATTAATTGTGATATTTGCTATAAGGTTAATTGTTTTTATGATAGTCAACTTTCTACCTGTTAAAATATTGTTAAAGGAACATCGTTGAAAAATGAATGGCCATTGGTATTTTTAGATTTTATGCTTCCCAAGTAATTCTTTTTGGTCAGAAAATTACTGGGGTCATGCAAATGATATGGTCTGAAATTAGCCAATCCTGCAAGCATGATGACAGTGTCTGTATCACACAGACCTGTTTCAGACCTGAAAGAGCATCACTGTCACTCTCTTGTTTGAAGTAATGGCTATACTTTAATCTTCTGATTTGTTAATTGTGAGGCCTACTAATTTTAATATTTTGGAGGGAGATAAAAATTTCTGTGGACAATATAGTTCAAAGCTGCCTGTTTGCAAATGCTCAATGCTAAAGAAAGAAAAGTGTGAAAAGTGCAAAAGTGAAAGCAAGTACAAGGTAAAATGATGGCATATTCAAAGTTTAGTGGTTTGGGATAAGACAAGGTACAACAAATAAACTGTAAAGGGATGGCTGGACTGGTTCAATGGAAACCAGAAGAGATGAGACTAAAACTACTGTTTGGATACTGTTGACTTATTGGTTACCCCCAAAAGAAGAAACAGCATCCAGTATGAAATTGAGAATGGAAGTAGTTGAGGAATAAATGTAAGGTACAGAAAACGAGATGTGAACATGATGAGCTTGTCAATAAGTAGGACTGTGAGTGGGGAGATACTGGTAAAAGAGATATTTTTTAATAAAATGAAATGAATTTTTTAATAAAAAAATTGAGCATTTGTTCAAATTAAATAAAAAAAGGAAAGAAGGGCAGAGAAAAAATTTTTCATAGCAGATTTCAGTGTTTTCTTAAAAATTGAGGACATTGAGATCAAAGGCACAGGAAGCACCTGACCTTTTGTGGGAGGAGGGACTGGGTTTGTGGCTACAAAGAGGTCATTTCTGGATTCTGCTTCTTCTGTGAAGGAGAAGAAGTTGGCTGTGAGAATGAGGGATAGGTGGATGGGGAGAGAAGCTGAAGGAAGAACAAACTACCAAGGTGATTTAACAAACTATAATAGTTTCAGAGAATTATCACTTAATTAAATGTATAAGTTATTGAGCATAATGTTATAATAAGTATCATTTTGCATTCTAAAGAACTGTGTTGTAAGAAAATTTTTCTCATGATGAATATGAAAGCAGACTTTGACTAGGTAATTTTCAATCATTGTGATACAGACACACTACATCAAAGATCAAAGAACTCCTAACCTGATGATCACCCTAAGGTATTATGAAGCTGAGAAGGGTGCTGCCTGGTTCTGCAAAGAGGAACTTTAATTTTTCAAAGGGTAGTTAAAAACACATACTTATCTATCTTTTTCTTCTTAAAAAAAGAAAGACCAAAATGCTGGAGAACATTATACATTAAAACTGAATTCAGGGCAACCCAGCATGATTCCTTTGAGGCAAAAATGGGAACTCTAAAAAGACCAACCCAAACGAGAAGTAGTTTGCCTAAAATATTTTTTTGCAAATGTAAATAGAAGACTAATTATTAGACAGTGTGCAAGATTTCAATAAGACCTTTTGGTTTTTATGTACTTTCAAAATATGAGAAAGTAAAAATTCAGTTAATAATTTTGCTTGTATCAAAGAGATTATTCTATGACAAGATGTTTTAAGAATTTCAATATTAAAATATTTATTATTTTTCTCAAATATAGAAACAATTCTTTGGTAACTCTTTTAAACAATACAAATTCTTTGGCAACTCTGTGTAAACAATACAAATATAAATAAGATAAAGAATGAAATTCCCTATATTCTCCTCAATACCCTAGATTGATTTTCTCAGTCCAGAGGTTAGCATTGTAACAAATCCGCTCTGTGTCTTCTCAAATGTAAATATATATTTTCCAATATTCACTTATATACAAAATTAATGTATATTATATATTATGCTATATCGTGGTTCTAAAGCTTCTATTTTCATCTAAAATACACTAGATCTATCAGCACATTGACATGTGGATTGATTTAATTTTTTATAACAGAGTAGCATTTAGAGAAAATTCTTAGACCTGAATTCATAATTCCTAACTTTTATATTTAGTTTTAAGAAAATCTGAGAGCAGAATATCAATGGCATCAATTGTATACCATGCATCCCCCTTGGATATGGCTATGAGATATAATTAGCAGGCTCTAACTTCTTTCTTCCTCTGGCCACATTTTTCTCCTCACTGTCTTTCCTTAAACTCAGCATTGACATCTTGATTTATTTTAAATATGGCCTTCTCCATGGTACATAGTAGAGGCTCAAAGGTTAAACAGATTAATTCACTAACAAGACAACAGCAAGTCAGAGAAAAGCATGCATATTTCCCTAGTTGATGAAACGCCAGAATACTGTACTGGAATATTAAAAGTCTTGACAACATATTGTGCCATTTTGTTCTTTCTGGAAAAAAAATATCTTCTGTTCTATTATTGCATTGATTATTTATGTAAATTAAGAAATAACAAATCAAGGGATATACCTGGTAGAATATTACCTGTGTTTTATACTAGCTTATATTTAACTTATACAAACATCACAATATTATACCTTAATCTCATCTTATTTTTTATGTCTTTAAATAAGAAATATTCCTTAGGGAAGAATGATATAAACTGCCATTGTGATTTGAAAAAGACAGACAATCATCTACACTGATGGGTATGGACTATAACCTGAGATAGCAGGTATTACTTGCTGTGTAAAGAAGTATACTTGTAAAAGTAAACAATCATTTGATTTTCTCAGGTCATCATTACCAGATAAACAGTCATCGTGATTTCTGCTAGGCAAATTACTAGGCAGAAATTTTTCTAACTGGTAGAAGAAGGAAAACTGATTCTAGATATTTAATCAGGTTTAGATTTATTTAAACTCTCAGTCTAACATATGCAAAAGGCTTTCTCAGTCTGCTTCTAGGAATTTGTGAAGAGGCTTCAAAAGAGAGAGAATAGCATGAAAAAACATAGGGATCTGAGAGGGCAATGTTAGTTTTTTATGATATATTTTAAGAAAATAATGTAAGGTAGAATGGAGTGAGACATTTAAAGCCAAACAAGAACCCCCTTGTATCACGTGGCCCAGAGATCCAGAGAGACATGACTGCCACATCATGGCCCATAGATCTGGAGGAGAGGCCCACCACAGGCCACCAGGAGGTCAGGAGGAGAGGCCTGTACAGGGCCCAGAGATATGCGTTGAGCCACCCCACACTGGGGTTCCTTATTCACCAAAGCATGGCTCCACAGCCTAACATCAGGGTACATATAAGCTTGAGGATGCCACCACCACAAAACTGGGATATCATCACTTGTATCAAGGCACAACAATAAGGACCTGGTAAGATATCATAAAGGTCCCTGGCTGCACCAGAGGTTTCTCTACTGGGGGAGCTAACAGTTATCCTGTTGCTGCGGTAACAGGGAGTCTTGCATGGGGTTACCTATCTCATGGTTCTCCTACTAACAGCCAACTTCTCATGATTACACTCTCACGTGTCATATGATCTACTGCCTCCATATTCTAATATCCTACTTCATAAACATCTCAGCCAACCCCCATGCCCCACTTCTACCATGAGAAACTGTAAACCATTACGCAAACCTGACTATAAGGTAGAAGATAACCGAACTCATCATTTCTGATGAGTAAAATACAGCAAGATGTAAAAATAGAAGCTAACTGATATATGGCTGCACGTTGGGTACATTGAGTGCTGTAATATTGATCTCTCCCTTAAAAGTGAGGTATTGGTAACATATAGGGACACTATAAGACAACAGGGCAGAAACTGTCATACCTGGGGTCTACACTGCAAGAGAGGAAGACTCATAGTCATCATGAAAAAACAAGGGAAGAAAGTGCCTCAAACAAACCAGGATACTACAACAATAGAATCCATAGATTAGTGAAGTAGGTGAAATGTCGGAGAAGGAGTTCAGAATATACATAACTAAAATGATTCGGGAATTAAAGTATGATGTAAGTGAGCAGATACAGGCAAAAACCGGATCACTCCAACAAACAGATGAGAGCAAATACAAGTTGCAGGAAAAAAGAGAAATAATTGAAATGAAAGAAACAATAAGCCAATTTAAAAACTCAATAGATAGCATCACTAACAGACTAGGTCACTTGCAATTCAGGATCTCAGACAATGAAGATACAATATACAATCTTAAAAATAAAGTTGACCTCACAGAGAAGATAGTAAGGAACCATGAACAGAATATCTAAGAATTATAGGATACCATCGAAAGACCAAATTTATGAGTTATCGGGATCGAGGAAGGTTCAGAGATTCAAACCAAGGGAATGTACAATCTCTTCAATGCAATAATAGCAGAAAAATCCCCACGCATGAAGAATGAACTGGAAAATCAAATACAAGAGGCCTATGAGAAACCAAATGTACAAAATTACAACAGATCTACATCAAGACATGTTATAATGAAAATGCCTAGCATACAGAATAAGGATAGAATTTTAAAGGCTGCAAGAGAGAACAATCAGATTACCTATAAGGGAAGTCCAATTCAGATCTCAGCAGATTTTTCAACCCAGACTCTCAAAGCCAGGAGATCCTGGAACAATATATACCAAGCTCTAAAAGGTAATGGATGCCAACCAAGAATCTGATATCCAGCAAAATTAAGCTTCAAATATGACAATAAAATAAAAACCTTCCATGACAAACAAAAGGTAAAAGAATTTACAGCAAGAAAGCCTTCACTATAGAACATTCTTGGCAAAATATTCCATGAGGAGGAAATAAAAAACAACAATAAAAATCTGTAAAGGGAAGAACTACAAAAGGAAAAGCCCCAACCAAAGGAGAAACCAAGTCAAGCTAAATATCAAAAATAAAGGAAAATGACCTGTAATACAATTCATGTCTCTTTCAACTTTTCGATAAATTTTCACACATAAAAATTTAAACTACAATATCATCTAATTTTTCAGGTGTTTGTTTATTTCATATTTTTTGTTTCCCATTTCTCCTCACAAAGTTATATAAATATGTTTTCTAAAAGTGTTAGCATTTTATATGTTATATTTTAATATGTAATTAATCTAGTATGTGTATATACATACTAGATTACATGAGATATGAGATGAGGTATACTTTACTCTCTTATAATTAAAAGATTCAAAGATGGAAAAGATCAATCAGAGGAAAAATTGTTTACTAAGGTATTTATAAGGATAAGGGCAAGGTTGAAGGTAACTAATAAATTTTGTGAAGCACCTTTCCTTCTGTAAACTTGGAGAGGTAGGAGGTGAAGTAAGAGAGAGCCATTATGAAAAACTTGTAGGGGAAGGTGACCGAACTGAAGTTATTCCCACTCAAAGCATGTAGAAACCAACTCACCGTCTATAATAGAGTCTTATAGGAAGGAATAAAACACCTTGCTCTACTCTTGTATATTTTAAGTTCATCTCTTCGGTGTCCCTTTCTGATAGAATGCAACAAGAAACCACATAACAAGGAGACTTATCATGCAGCCTACAGCATGTGTCTCATCCAAAAGTGAAAGATGGATAAAGGAGCCAATAGGGCAGCCATTGGTTACATGAGGCCACTGAGTATTTGAAATGTGTATATTCTAAATTGAGGTGTGCTATGTGTTAAATAGACATTAGATTCCAAAGAATTACTAGGACTAAGAAAATGAACATGAAATATCTTGCTAACAATTATTTTTTTTTGCAAATGATAGTGGTTATCCATTGGGTTAAATGAAATATATTAAAATTAATTTCTCTATTTGTTTAAAAAAAAAGAAGGAAAGGAGAACAAGGTAACATTCTGTACCTTGCTGGTAGTACCATGTGTCCATGTATACATGTTGTCACTTTTTATATTTTTGTTATCAAAATACATATAACTATAAAGTAAATGGGGTAAATTGTATCATATATAAATTATATCTCAAGACTTTAAAAAGACTTTAAAAAGACTTTAAAACATGACTTTAAAAAGAAATCTAGTCTATGAAGTGTTTTAACAGTTTTGGTCACACACTAATGACCTGATAAATAATGACTATTATTATGATTCATTAAAACAACCAGCATCAAGCTGTTTCATAGTCAGGTAGGAAGGGGGAGAAATAGACAAACTCTAGATAGAGTGGGAGGGGAAGGGAGGGGACATGGGGTTAGAAATAATGGTGGAATATGATGGACATAATTATCCAAACCGCATGTATGAAGACAGGAATGGTGTGTATATACTTTGTTTCCAACCAGAGATATGAAAAGTTGGTCTCTATATATGTAATATGACTTATAATACATTCTATTGTCATATAAAACAAATTAGAATAAAAAAATAAAATTTGAAAAAAAAGCTAAGAAATGGAAAAAACATAACTATAAATGGCTACATTTGGACAAAGGCTATGATATTGGACAGTGCCACCATTTGAGTCTCTTCTCCTTCCAGACTTAAATATGAGCATGACTCCAGGCTATTTTTGATTTTCTGCCTTTAAGCTTTCCTTTGAAGCCCATCTGCTGGTTTTTAAATTTTTTGTTTTTGCTTTTTGTTTCTGTTTCTTTGTTTAGTAATGGGGATTGAACCCATGGGTGTTTTACACTAAGCTAAATCCTCAGCATTTTTTCTTTCTTTCTTTTTTTTTTTTTTTTTTTGTTAGTAGGGATTGAACTCAGGGGCACTCAGCCACTGAGCCACATCCCAGCCCTATTTTGCATATATGAAAGGGTCTGACAGAGTTGCTTAGTGCCTCGCTTTTGCTGAGGATGGCTTGGAACTCTTGATCCTCCTGCCTCAACCTCCTGAGATGCTGGGATTACAGGAGTGGGTCACCTAGCTCAGCTTTTATTTTTAAACAGTGTCTTACAGGGTTGTTAAAATTCTAAATTTCCCAGGCTGGCCTGAAACTTGCGATCTTCCTGCCTCAGCCTTCCCAGTCCCTGGGGCTTAACTTTAGAGAGGTGGGCTGGAATTGCAGGAATGTTAAGCTTCCACATGAACCTACAAAATCCAGTGTGATGGCACATACCTGTAATCACAGAGACTCAGAGTGCTGAGGCAGAAGGGGTCACAGTTTGAGGCCAGCCTCAGCAATTTAGTGAGAAACTTTCTCAAAAAGCATAAAAAAGGTGGGCGATGTAACTCAATGATAGAGCACCTCTGAGCACCAAAATCCTCAGTATTAAAAAAAAAAATAATAATAGAGTTGGTAATTGTATTAAGTGGTAATTGGCCCTGCTAAATTTTATTGGTATGAATTTCATAGTCCTAAGGGTAAACATGTCCTAATAAGATAATAGCTACAGATGCTTTTTTGCCAAATAAGCATAATATTACAGGGCAGTATTCAATACACATTTTTAATAAAATATTTCACGGTATGCTATCTCTATATAAGAAATCGCTGCAAAGTTTTTGGCTTAAAAAAATTGTGCTGACAAAATTGCAGTCTAGCCAGGAATTGACAGGATGGTGCTTCTCTAGTCACCAGAATTTCATTAGAGAGGACTTGATTAGAAATGGAATATCTGCTCCCAAGATGGCTGACTCATGGGTAGCACATGACGGTTAGCACATTGGTGCTGCCTGTTACTGGGAGACTGAGACTGTAGACCTGGGATTTTAGTTCTACTCCAGGAGGGCTTTTAAACAGAAATGTTTGGACTTTCTTACATAGTAAGTATTCCAAGAGACAGCAAGTGGAGGTAGCCACAAACTTAATACCCGGGCCCAGAAATCTACATGATACAGCTTCTACCATACGCTATGGGTCAAAACAGTTAAAGAGACTGTCCAGATAAAGAGAGTTCCTTTTTCAACCACTTCTTGATGTGATGAGTATCAAAGAATTCATGTTCTTCTTACTTCACAATAAGCCAGCAAGAAAGATGACTTATGGGTTTGATTCCCAAGAAGTCTTTGGGTGAATATGTCAGCTGTAGAGATTCTGAATTGGAACTATGTTCTGAGACTGAAACAAAATAAAACAACAAAACAACTGAAATGAGCAATAAGACATTTAGAACAAAGGAATCTCAGAGGATACAGAATGAATAGAAGACTAAAGGCCAAGTGACCTTCCCCAACCCTATAAACTCCTAGCTTTTGGCCTGTGTACACTGTAAAAAACTTAGTTGCTTTACAGAAGATAAAAAAATGAATCAGTTCAGTTGCTTAATATTAGAAGTTCTGTCTCACATAAAGGCCTTTCAAAACACAGCTTGACAAAATCTAGAGATTCCGGCACCAACTAGGCTCCCTCCACATACCAGGACTAGTGGATCCTATTCAAGACTCGGCCTTGGACCTCAGACCCTGTTTCTGGAGACTCCTTCCAGGGAGAAGGAAAGCAGGAGGAGATGTGCACAGACCCTTGGATGTGTCACGCCCTCTCCTATGATCCGCCTCGTGTCTGTGCTTCACTGTTCATGAGGCTAAAGTGTGGGTCCTGTTTTGTCACAGGGCATAAATATACTTTCATGAGTGGTGGGATCCTGGGGCGAATCCCAAAGACAAGCATGTGTAAACACACACACACACACACACACACACACACACACAGACACAGTAGGCGCTCAATAAGGCCTCTGGAATAAACAAGAACTCTAAGGCTTGCAGAGTTCTGTGACATGTCCATAGTAACTCAAAGGGTCAGTGGAAGAGAATGGATCTGAATTGAGTCTTCTGACCCCATGATCAGCCTCAAATCCACATTCAAAGCACAGTCTACACCCCTCTTGTTCTGCTCTGAATCTTCCCAGTCCCCAGAGAGCTCCTAACTTGAAGGCTTGCACCTCAGGGGAGCAGTACTCTGTTGGGGTCCTGGGGTAGGTGAATGATCAAAGGCGCTGTAAAAGGCGCTTTGAGTTCACGAATGGATGGAGACATTGGTGACTGTGTATCTTGGTGGGCTAGGGGTAAATGGTAGAGATATTAGGACGTGGGCCCAGCAGGAGGAGATAGGTCACCGAGGACATGATCTCTGGGCACATGTTTTGTCCAGGGCACCTCCCCTTCTCCACCCTCTTCATCAGGGACCAGCAGGGCCAGAAGGTGCCCCACAGGGTCTGCACTGCTGGCCCCCAGGCAGCTCAAGAGCCTCCCACCTTCCCAAGCACTTGAGAGTCCTTGTTTGCCCAGGGGACCTCCAGAGGACCCAGGAGTCCCTCTTGCCTTGCTCTATTCCCAATACTACAGAACCACCCCTTCGCTCTAATGGACGGTGGCCCAGCCCCAACTCAGAGCAGGATGCAACCCAGACAAATCTCCCTGGTCCCCCTGAAAGCATCCAAGCAAGGAGATCTGTGAGGAAGAGAAATTTATTAAGAACCAGCCGTGTCTGCCATGGCAGAAACAGGGCACAGAGGAGAGCAAGAGGAGGGAGGGGCATCCCAGGAAAAGGATTCCCAAGTCTTTCTTGCAGGCCAGGGAGGGGGTTGGTGGTAGAGCACTTGTCTCCAGGCATCCTGTCCCCAGCAGGCCCTCTGGACTGGAACTCATAGGAAGGAGGTGCCTGCAGGTGGCACGCCTCTATGGAGCACCGGCGCCATGCTGATCAGATCCTTGCCAACTGCCTGAGGGGAAAGACAGGGACTGGCCTGAGCCTGAGCGCATCACGCCCCCTTCTCGGTACCCACCCAGGGACAGCGGGTTATGTCCTGGCGAAGGCCATCAGGGATGGCGCAAGGGCTGCATCAGGCTGCACCCACCCACCTGCTTGGCTGCGCCTCCATCTCAACTGGACACCATCTCAGGAACCACTTTGTTCTGCAGTCTGCGTGCCCGCCCTTCTGGGGTCCCAGCCACCCCGTTTTCCTGCCTGGGCCCTGTCCTGGGGGCCGCCACGCAGCAGCAGCACATTCGTGTGAGGCAGGCGAGGATCCTCCTGGCCACCCTCCGCCAGGCCTTGGTGCCTTCCTGGGAGGAGCCCGCTGTCCCTCCTTGGGCTTGCTGCCTGGGGAGGGCTTGCTCTCCTCTTGACACTCCCTGGGGGCTCCTGCTGCCCTCCACCTGTGACCTGTGGCCTCCAGACCCAGGGCCAGGAGGCAGGGCGGCAAGGTCCTGCTGCGGGGCCCTGCTGGGGGCAGCTGGGCTCTGGGCCTGCAGGCTGGGGAGGGCCAGGGCAGGCAGGCTGCCTCCCTTGCTGCCCCTCTGCCCAGGTCGCAGGTGCTCCCCACGCGGCTGCTGTACAGCTGGCACGACCCGCCTGGAGTGAGAGGTGGGCTTGCTGGCGCTCCTCTGGCGGGGCAGGGTGGCTGGGAGAGAACCCGCAGAGGACTTGGGCTGGAGCCCCGAGTGCACAGACCTCCTCTGGACCGTGAAGTCCACCCCCTGCGTGTGCTGGTGCCTGAGCAGGAGATAGGTAGCCATGGCTTCGTCAAACTTTCGGCCCTTCAGGGACGTCCAGGTGTCAGTGAGGTCGAAACCCAGGTCAAGCATGGCCTTCACTGTGGAGGGATCTGGGCAGAAGCGGCGGCGGGACTTCCTGGTAGCAATCTCAAAAGGCCGCTGACCCCCTTTCAGCCACTTGTGCCTGACGACTTCGGCCATGCTGGGCCTCTCCATGGTGTCCACGGTCAGCATCTCCGCCACCAGGTCCTGAGCGTCGAAGGACACGTGAGCCGGTAAGACCCAGGAGCGGTGCAGCACCTGGTGCCTCAGCTCCTTGAAGGTGCCCCCTTCAAAGGGCAGGTGCCCCGTCAGCATCAAGTAGAGGACGACACCCAGGCTCCACACGTCCACCGCGGGCCCGATGTACGCCTGCTGGAGGAACATCTCCGGGGCCCAGTAGGTGACCGTGCCGCACACCGTGTCCAGCAGCTCTCCCCGCCTGAACTGGCAGCCCAGGCCAAAGTCGCACAGCTTGATGCGGCCTCGCGAGTCCAGCAGGATGTTCTCCGCCTTCACGTCCCTGTGCGCGATGCCCTTGGAGTGGCAGGTGCGCAGGGCGCTGGCCACCTGCTCGAACAGTCCCTGCGCCTCCCGCTCTGGCAGGCCCACCCCCTCTGGGATGTACTGCAGCAGCTGGCCCCAACCAGCGTACTCCATCACCAGGTACACGTGGTCAGCCGTCTCCATCACCTGGAACAGCTGCACCACGCTGGGGTGCTCCAGGGCCTTCATGATGGCCACCTCGGCCTGAAGGAAGGCCAGGTCCAGCTCGCCCTTGCGCACGGTTTTCACAGCCACCTCCGCCCCCGTCAGGATGTGGCGGGCCAGCCTCACGGTGCCAAAGTTGCCCTGCCCGATGCACCTCAGCACCTCATACTGGCCCGTCAGGGCATCCTCCGAGGACGAGCTGGCCTCCAGGCCCCGCTGGGGGCTCCTGGGCGCCCTACTCTGACTCTCTCTACTCTCTCTAGGCATCAGGAGCGGCCACGCCACCCGAGGACGCTACCTTAAAACAACACAACAAACAAAACCAACAAACAAAGCAAGACTAAAACAACAAAACAACACAACAACACCCCAAACCAAAGAACCAAGACACAAACCAGAACCGCCAACCACCAACCACCAAACGCACTAACTAGCTGGGAGTCCGACAGGTCACCACCAAGAGCTTCCTGCACAATGGACGAAGCCCAGCTGTTGCCGCTGCCTTTTATAGAGCCCCGCGGAATGCCCTGACAATCGCCCCTTGTGAGGTCACGGCCACAAATGGCCCTGTGCGCCCTGCCTGGCCCATGGTGCTCCTCTCCCTGGGGGTTCTGGCCCCCAGGACCTTGGCACTGGTCATGATGCGAAGATCAAAGTCCACAAGCTCACAGATAGGTGCGTCCTGCCCACCCACAGTGTCTTGCGCACCTACCAAAACCTGTAGTGGGCTCCAAGGCCCTGGCGTGTCTGGTCCCAACACCCGCAGCTCCTTTGGCCTTCGGTCCATAGCGCCTCCACCCTCCTTTGTCTGCCGCCTCAGGGAGGTTGGTGTCCTAATGTGGTGGCCCTTCATTCACATCACCGCACCCTCACACAATGCCCTGTCCCCTAAGACACCCGGGTCTAGCTTCTTCACTCCAACGGGGCTGAGAGCAAATGAGCCTTGGTCCACATTTCCCCCAGAATTTCTGAGACACCTCCCTCTCTAGGAACCCTGGAACCCCCAAGGCAGTGGTTTCAACTAAAAGCGATCCAGGACACACTTGTAGGCCACCAATGGGTCCTGCCTTGGCACAGAGAAACACAGGTGTGCCCAGAGGCCTTGCCCTGTCACACTCCTGCCCCTCGCCATCTTAGGCTAGCTCATCACAATAAATCCATGGGTTCAACTTCTGGGTTTCCCGGGGTCTGATGAATCCAAGGTCAGGTGGCCAGGAGATTTGGTGTGTGCACAGAACTAGCTTCCTTCTCCCTCACTTAGCTTCCTAGCTTTGTCCTCAAGAGGAGGAGAGGAAGAAGGAGTAAACTCAACTCTACCTCCTCCTTCCCCCAGCTTTCCTACTACCACCTTCCTTTTTTTTCTATCTTCCTTCTTTCTTCCTTACATTTTTTTTTTTTAATCCCTCTAGTTGTGGACACCGGAGACTAATATACCACACAAGAACTTGACCCCTTAGCTCTACACTGTTCCCCAGATGAACTTCAAAATGGTGCTCCCAAGTTCTCAGTCTCAACATTTGAAGGCATTTCAAGTGAGCACCATCTTACCAGGCTTCGTAAATGTGTCTGCGTGTGCCTGTGAGAGTGTTTGTGTGTGTGTGTGTGTGTGTGTGTGTGTGTGTGTGTGAATGCATGGGCACAAGTGATATTGGGCACATATGATATTGGGGAGCTATCTAGAGTGTGCCTGCTCCCCGAGTGTACCAGAAAATGCCATAATTTCTTCCTTAAGGCTGAATAATAGTCCATTGTGTATATATGCCACAGTTTCTTTATTCATACATCTGTTGAAGGGCACCTAGGTTTGTTCCATAGCTTAGTTTTTGTGAACTGAGCTGCTCTAAACATTGATGTGGCTGTATCAATGTAGTAGGCTGATTTTAAGTCCTTTGGGTATAAACCAAGGTGTGGGATCGCTGTGTCAAATGGTGGTTCCATTCCAAGTTTTCTAAGGAATCTCCATACAGAGTTGTTGCATCAATTTGCAGTCCCACCAGCAATGTATTTAGTGAAACTTTTCCCTACATCCTTGCCAATATTTGTTGTTATTTGTATTTTTCATAATTGCCTAACTAGAGTGAGATAAAATCTGAGTTAGTTTTAATTTACATTGCTCTAATTGCTAGGGGTGTTGAACATTCTTTTTACCAGTTTTTGAACAATAGTATTTCTTCTTCTGTGAAGTACCTTTTCAGTTCCTTTTCCCATTTAATGATTGAGTTATTTGGGTGGGTTGTTTTCTGGATTGCTTTTGTTTTGTTCTGTTAGTGTTAAAAGTTTTTTTTTTTTTTTTTTTTTTTTTTTTTTTTTTGCGTTCTTTATATATACTGGAGAGTAATGCTCTATTGAGGTGCTGGTGGTAAAGATGTCCCCTTCTGTAGGCTGTCTCTTTACACTCTTGTTTCCTATGTTGTGAAGAAGCTTTTTAGTCTGCTATCATCCCATGTATTGATTCTTGGTTTTACTTCTTACACTCCAGGAGTCTTCTTGACTCCTAAAGCCAAGATGATACAGAGTTGGGCCAACTTTTTCTTCTAGTTATGGCAGGGTCTCTGGTCCATTGCTTAGGTCCTAGGTCCACTTTCAGTTGAGTTTTTGCACAAGCCTTTTGGTGCTCACATCATACCACCCTGTGACATAGATGTTGAATATGGACCTACAGGAATTGATGTTTAACCTGGGAGGATCTGGTCTTGCTTTGAACTATTCCTCTTTGTCATTTTCCTACTCCTTCCTTTGGTAATGGGGACATTTATCCTGTGTGTGTGTCTTGGGAACGTGCAACTGTTTGATTTTTTTACAGGGGCTCACATCAAATATTTATCCTGAGTCTTGAGAGAAGACTCTGAACTTAGATGTTTGAGCCATATTGGAACTATTGACTACAGGAACTCTTGGAGATTAACGAAATGCAATTCACATTGTCTCACAGACAACAGTTCTGGGAACTGTGGGCAGAATATTATGTTTTGGATCTTACATGTCCTCATTAACCCATGTGTTAAAGACTTGGTCCCCAATGCAGGAGAGCTCAGAGATTAGGCCTTGAGCAGAAGACGGGATCATAAAGGGCTCTGACCTCACAAACAGATTATAAGAATGCTAGTGGATCCATCACTCAAGGGGTTATTTGGAGGTAAGAACTGGAGAATGTGCTCAAGGTTGGAGGATATAGATCATTGGGGGAATGCCCTTGAGGGTACATTTTGTCATTTATCCCAGGCTCCTTTTCTCCCTCCCTCCTAATCTTTGCTTCCTGGCCACGATGAGGTAATCAACATTGCTCACTACATGCTTTCTGTCATCATGTTCTATCTTGCCAGAGGCCCAAACAAATACAGTCAAATAATTATAGACAATAAACAGAAATAATACTCAGATACTATGACATGGTACAGTAACCAGAGATGTAGTCCTTTACTGTGACTTTGTATAATTATCAGAAACATACAGAGAAGTTGTGATCAGGTACAGAAAACACAGACAATACCCAGATACTGTGACATGATACACTATCCAAAGACATTATCCAGATATCATGACCAGGTACACTAAACAGAGACATTACAGAGATACTGCGACCAGTAATGAAAGAGTATTAGTGAGGTTTCTCTAGAGGAACAGAACCAACAGGATATAAATAGGTATGGTTATAAAAAGGGGATGTGTTAGATTGTCTTATACAACCAGAAACTGGATAGTCCTACAGTGGCCATTTGCAGACTGGAGAGCTGGAGAGATCAGTAGCTTCTCAGCCCATGAAACTGGAATCTCAGAATAAAAGAAACCATGATACCACCCCTGTCCTGGACCAAAGGCCTGGAAACCCCCTGGAGAGTTGCTGGTCAGGGTCTGCTTTGGAAGAATGAAGGAACTAGATTCTGATGTCCTCAGGTGATCACAGCAGTAGTCAAGAACCCATTCAAGAAGAATTGAGCTTGTTTCTGCTGCTGCTTCCTTGTTCTTCCAACTTTTATTCCATCCAAGCCCCCAACCTATTGAATCCCCACGCTTACAATGGGTATCCACTTAGCTTGCTGTCCCATATGCCAATCCTTCCTAGAAACAACCTCACTGAGACACCCAGAAGCTTTTAATACTAGGCATCTCTTAATTCCATCAAGTTGGAAATTCAGAATAACCATCACACCAGATATACAGCAGGTAGAGTAACCAGAGATGTCAGCCAGATACCATGACTAGGCATAGCAACCACAAACAAGTATGTACCATGACCAGAAATCGTAACCAGAGAAGAAAATCAGATATGTAAAGTGATCAGAGACAAAATCCAGGGTCCAATATCAGGTATAGTAATCACAGATGTTGGGCAGTATGACCTGATCCAGCAACTGGACATTATCCAAGTATTGTGAGTAGTTACTATAATCAGACTTTAATTAAATAATGTCACAGACTTAAGAGACATTAGCCAGGTTCTGTGACCAGATGAAGTAAACAGAAATGATACTCTAATACAGGGACCAGATATAGTAAACAGATATAATAACCCAATGCTGTGACAATGTACAGTGAACAGAGACCACAGTGAACAGGACCACCTCCACCCACAGGCAGAACCCGGCTCAAGCTCATATGAGGCCCCGATCCATCGTGTTGACCAGCTCAGGAGCTCTGGAAAAGGTAGGCGCTGTTCCATCCAGCCACGACCCACACCCCCCGCACACACACCCAGTAGATCTCAGGCTCTGACCAGATAAGCCTTGCAGATATGCATAGGAGTCTGAGCACAGTAGCCCTGGAAACATATGGCCACCACCAGACCTCCACCCGAGCTCAGGTTTGACCCACGACTGACTTCACCAACAGGCCAAACACCCTTCGGAGCTCAGGGCTCAGACCAAGCCCAGGTCCACCTCCAACACCTGCACCAGAGCCCAGGCAAGGGTAGGCATGTTCCATTCCTCCACTGGCTCACCCCTGCTGGAGCTGAGGCTCAGCCAGGACTGCCTCCACCCACAGGCAGACCCCTGCAGGAGCTCATAAATGGCCCAGATCGCCCTGCTGACCTGCACAAGAGCCCGGTCAAGGGGAAACCAAGCTCCATCATTCCACTTGCAGATCCCGACCAGAGATCCAACTCGACGACTTGGCAGGAGACAGAGCCAGACCCAGGGTATCCAAATCCATCCAGGCACCAGGAGACTGGCACCCAAGCTCAGGCTCCGCCCACGACTGACTCCGCCCACTGTCAGTCACCAAAGTTCAGCCCCAACCAAGATCGGTCTCGGTGACAGGCTCAACAGCCTGGCCCAAGGTAGGCCTGGGACCAACTGCCACAAGCAGGCCCCAAGCAGAGTTCATGCCAGACACAGGACCGCCTCTGCCCACAGGTAGACCCCTGCTGGAGCTCATCCCTAGCCTCGCAGACCTGCAGGGGAGCCCGGGCAAGGGTAGGCCTTGATCCATCCCGCTACCTCCAGATCCCCACCAGAACTGCAGCTCTGCCCAGATCCAACTCATATACCTGGCAGGAGACAGAGCCTGAGCCCAGGATAGCCCAAGTCCATCCAGTCACCAGGAGCTCAGGCTCTGCCAACACTGTCACCCGAGCTCAGGCTCCGCCCACAACGGACTCCGCCCAATGAAAAACCGTTGCTCCACCAACTGCCCCCTGCTGGATCTCAGGTTCCGCCTAGATCTACATTGCTGACATGTCTGGGAGCCAGGGGACAGTGTATTCCCAGGTCCATAAAGCCTCTGTGAGACCCCCACCAGAGCTCAGGTTCGGTCTGGACAACCTGCATCCACCAGCCAACCACACTGGAGCTCAGGAATGCCTCTGCCCACTGGAACTCCCGCCGGAACTCAGGCATGGCCCACGATCTCCTCTGGCCACAGACAGACTACAGCCGGGGCTCAGTATTGGCCCAGATCAGCTTCTATGACCTGAGCGGGAGCCGGAGCACAGGGTAAGCCCTTGTCTTTCCCGCCACCGCAGACCCCAGCAGGAGCTCAGTCAACCATGCAGATTTGCAGGGGCGCCTCAGCACAGGTTAGGCCGGAGTTCATCCCACCACCAGGATACACTGGCTGGAGCTTAGCATCCACCCAAGAAGGAAGACAGGAAGACACACTCCGGAGCTCACTCCAGGGCTTCTGAGCAGATCACCAAGGCATATCTGGGTCGCAGATGAGCTGGGGCAGGGGTCTGCCTGTGGGCGGAGACTGTCCTGTGTCTGGCATGAGCTCTGCTTGGGGCCTGCTTGTTGCAGTTGGTCCCAGTCCTACCTTGGGCCAGGCTCCCGTGCCTGTCAGCAAGGATTATCTGGGCTGGGACTGAACTTCAGGGACTGTCTACTGGTGGGCAGAGTCAGTCGTGGGTGGAGCCTTAGCTCTGGTGGCAGTCTCCTGGTGACTGAATGGACTTGGGCTATCCTGGACTTGAGCTTTGTCTCCTGCCAGGTCTTTGAGTTGGATGTGGGAAGAACTGGAGCTCTGGTGGGGTTCTGCAGGTGGCAGGATGGATCTGGACCTCCCCTTGCCAGGGTTCCAGTGCAGGTCAGTGAGGCCAATTTGGGCCATGTATGAGCTCTGGCAGGGGTCTGATTGTAGGCCGAGTTGGTCCTTGGCTCAGCCTGAACTCAGGTGGGGGTCTGGTGGTGGCCATATGTTCCCAGGGCTACCCTGTGCCCAGGGTCCTGTGCACATCTGCAAGGTTTCTCTGGTTGAATGCTGAGATAGAGCAGGGGTCAGCTGGTGGCGGGAAGCAGCAGGGCCTACTCTGGGATTCAGCTGCCACTCAGGTCGTTGAGGCTGAAATGGACCGGGATTGGCCACCAGGGAGTGTCTGTTGGTAGGCAGTCTATCCTGGTCCAAACCTGAGCTCTGGAGGGAGCTGCTGGAGGGTGGAGTCAGTCCTGGGCAGAACCTGAGCTCTGGGGACAGTCTCAGGGTGAGTGGACGGACTCGGGCTACCCTGGGCCCCTTCTCCGGCTCAGGTCCTTAGGGTGGCTCTAGACTGGATCAGAGCTCCTGAAGTGGTCTGCCGGTGGGCAGAGGCAGGCCTGGTCTGAGTCTCAGCTCTGGTGAGGGTTGGCCAGCGTTGGCATGGACCTGGACCTACCGTTTCCTGGGCTCCATGCAGGTTCACGAGGCTGATCTGGGCAGAGCCTGAGCTCCGGTGGGTGTCTGCTGGTGTGCACAGGTGGTCCTGGGCCGGACCAGAGCGCAGTGCAGGTCTCCCAGTTGAGGGGTGGACATGGGCCTACCCTGTGTCTGGCCTCCTGAGCAGGTCGGTGGGGGGAGATCTGGACTGTATATGAGCTCTGGCAGGTGTCTGCAAGTGAGTGGAAGCATTCTTGGGCTGGGCCTGAGAATCTTGCTGTTGGTGGGATGAAACTGGGCTACAGTGAGCCCTGGCTCCAGTGCATCTGCAAAGGGCCTAAGCTTGGGCAGGTGTCTCTGGACCTTTATTTTATTCATTTGTTTGTATTTGGTACTGAGAATCAAAGCCAATGTCTCACACGTGCGAGACAAGAGCTCTATTACTGAGTCACAACCCCAACCCTATTTGCTGCTTCTTGACCTTTAATCATACCATCTTTTGGTTCTATAGCAATTGTTCATGCATGCATTTGAATTTTAACAAGTAGCTATTATGTGATATCGCTAGCAATGCTTCCCAAGCTGGCCCCAAATGAGACCTTGATCCTCAGCCAGATTACATTCCACACATCCACGTCACCTCTGGCATAGATGCAGAAGAGAGATGACTAAGACATCGTCCATGACTCTCAACTTTAGGGGAAAATTGTTTTGAAGAGGTAAAGGATAAGGGGTCACTTGACAGATCCTGCAGAATGCAGAGCAGGTATGTTTATGAATAAGGATTTATGTATTTATAGTTTGTTTATTTCCTTTTTGCCAGCAAAAATTTACCAGTAATTTTGTTTTCTTTTTCTTTTCAGAACGGGGATCGAATGCACAGCTTGGAGAATGGGAGGCAAGGGCTTAGCCCCTTTCCCATTAAGCTGCTTCCCAGCCCATACATTCATTGCCCGTGTGGGAATTCGGGGCTGCTTTTATGAATGAATCTACTATGAATATTTCACAAAAGACTGACCAATGGCGTTGGTATGTGTCCTACCCAATTAGCATAACTTTGGGCCAATAGCATTGGTACTTCTTTCAAGTCCTAATTAGCATAAGTTTGGACCAATAGCATTGGACCAAGTGCTATATAAACCCTTGGAGGCTGTTTTGGAGAAGAGAAGCTGCCCAGACCTTGAAGATTGGTGGGCTGGATATTTGCTTGAGTTCCGCCCGAGTTCCACGGAAGTTGCAGCCTGGTTGCTTTCCTGGAGATGATTCTTCCACTTCCAAGAGACTGCGAAAGAAGAAGAAAAATGGTTGAGAATCTGCTGGGGTCTGCTGCAGCACTGGATGGAATGGCCCGCCATGAGGAGCTAGGACTCCTCTCTGCTGCAGAGGCTTCCCCACCCTGTGCGCACAGATCCTACCTACCAGCAGAAGCCATGGATTTTCATCTTCGAACTCCGGTTTCAAAGGTACTGTTATATGTAAGATATATAAATACATATTTAAATGTATCATATGTAATAGATATATAAATATATAATATTTACAAATATATCTATTATATATCATGTCCATTATATATTATAACATATATTAGACATTTATATATTATATGTAAATATATAAATATTGCAATTTTTAAATTTTAATTTCTATCAGTAAAATTATGAGATTCATAGAGAATAGAAAATTATTTCCCACAGTTCTGGAGGTTAGAAGTCAGAAAAGTCTGTCCCAATAGTTGTGTCACCATTTGGCAGAAAAGTGGGAGAGACTAAACCCACTCTTAAAAGCCCTTTTTCTTTCCATTCATTCGAAGTTGAGTTCAGTGCTATCAAAATCTTTAAAGAAACCTAGGAAATGTTTCATTTTATTAATTTTATTTATTGGTCATTTTTAGTTATAAAATACGTTTTTTTAAATTTTTTAAGTTGTAAATGAACCTTTATATTATTTTATTTATATTTGGTACTGAGAATTAAACCCAGTGCCTCACACATGCTAGGCAAGTGCTCTGCCTCTGAGCCACAACCCTGGCCCATAAAATTCATTTTGATATAGTCCATATTTGTATAATTAGACCTTATCTATTTAGAGTTGCATTCTTAGGATGTACATGGCGGTGGGATTCACTGTTTTGTTTACACATATATACATGGGAAAGCTTCATCAGAGTCTTTCCACTGTCTTTCCTTTGTTTATGCCCCCTCCTTTCCCTCCATTCCCCATTGTCTAATCTACTGGACTTCTGTTCCCATCATCCCTCCTGTTGTGGGTTAGCTTCCACATATCAGATAAAATATTTGTCCTTTGTTTTTTGTAAACTGGCTTAGCTTCAGTTATCATGATTGTCTCCACGTGGATCCATTTATGGGCAGATATTGTAGTCATATTTTTTTCTGCAAATTGATATGTTTTTAATCTACTTTTAAAAAATTTGTTCTAATTCTACATGACAATAGAATGCATTTTGACATATCATACATAAATGAGGATGATCCCTCATGCTTCTGGTTGTGCAAGAAATAGCATTACACCAGTCATGTATTTGTATATGTACTTTGGATGATAATGTCTGATTCATTCTACTATCCATTCTACCCACTATACCCCTGCCTCTCTCTTCACTCCTCAATGCAATCTAAGCAACTATATTCTTCTCTACCTGCTCCTGCGCCCTTCCTGTGACTAGCATAAGCATATCAGGGAAAACTTGTAACCTTTGGTTTTTTGAGATGGGATTATCACTTAGCATAATAAACTCCATCCATTTACCAGCAAATGTCATGATTTCATTGTTCTTAAAGGCTGAGTTGTATTCTGTTGAAAGACACCTAGGTTAGCTCCAGAGTTCAGCTGTTATGAGTTGAGCTGCTGTAAACATAAACATGTCATTGTAATATGCTGATTTAAAATTCTTTGGTTATAAAATGAGGAAAGGAATAGCTGTGTCAAATGTAAGTTCCATTTGACGTTTTCTGAGGAACTTCCATACTGCTTTCCATAATGGTTGCACCAATTTGCAGTCCCAGAAGCAATGTGTGCATGTGCCCTTTCCCCACATCCTCGCCAACATATTGTTACTTGATGATTGTATTCTGGATAATCATGTTTTTGACTGGGGTGAGATGAAATCTTGGAGTACTTTGATTTGCTTTCCTCTAATGGTTAAACTTTGAATATTTTTTCATGTGTTTTTTGCTTCTTCTGGGAAGTGTCTGTTCACTTCCTTAGCCCATTTATTCATTTGGTTATTTGTGGTTTGTGTGTGTGTGTGTGTGTGTGTGTGTGTGTGTTATGTTCTTTGAGTTCTGCATATTACCTGGAGATTAATGCTCTGAGGTGCATGTGGTGAAGATTTTCTTCCATTCCGTAGGCTCTCTTTTCACATTATTGATTATTTCCTTTGCTGAAAAGATGCTTTTTAATTTGAATCCATTTTGTTATTGATTCTTGAATTTACTTCTTGGAATGTAGGAGTCCCCTTAAGGAAGTCAGATCTTAGGCTGACATAGTGAAGATTTGGCCCTACTTTTCGTCCATTAAGCACAGGGTCTCTGTTCTAGTTTCTAAGTTTTGATCCATTTTCAGTTGAGATTTCTGCAGAGTGAGAGAGAGGGCTTTACTTTCATTTTACTTTATGTGGCTTTCCGATTTTTGCCCTGCACCATTTGTTGAATAGGCTTTTTTTTTTTTCTTTCATGAATGTTTTTGGTGCCTTTGTCTAGTATGAGATAACTGTGTTTTTGTGAATTTGTCTCTGTGTCTTCGATTCTGTGCCATTCATTGGTCTATGTATCATTTTGATGAGGATACAATGCTGTTTTTGTTACTGTGGCTCTGTAGTACAGTTTAAGCCATACTATTATGATGTGTCTTACTTCACTCTTCTTGCTAAAGATGGCTTTGGGTATTCTGTGTCTCTTATTTTTCTACATGAATATCATGAATTGTTTTTTCTAGTTCTGTGGAGAATTGTCTTTGGGATTTTCATATGAATTGCATGAAAATTTATGACCTAGCACAAATTTGTTAAAACTATGAAAATGAATCCCAGCTCACCATGGACCTGACAGCTGTCTGATCACTGGTGTCTGTTGGCCCAGCCACTATCTCCTGCACACTTGGTGGTGAAGCTGAGGTTACTCTTTGCATTTTGGTGTTAAGGGTGTCTCAGAGTTGAGTCTACTCTGCATGTTGGTGCTGAGGTCTGGGTTCAGGCACACTTGGCCACCACACAGCCTGGGATACTTTGCTGGATTTTCTAAACTTTTTTGTGTCTGAAAAATTTTGGGGGTCCTTTAATCACTTTGCTTGATTAACTTCTGTGTGTTAGGCACTATACTCTGTGTGGAGTACAGAGTGAATAGGCCAAGTCCATGCTTCCTTGGAACTTAATGAAGTTAGTAGAATAATTATAGCATCTATATCTACCTCAATGTTACTGTGAAACTTAGAAGACAGTATGTCTGTTAATAACTGCAGTGCTGAGGACTGTAATATTACTGAGGAAGTTCACAGAAGATTCATCAGGCATCACCTTGTTTTTGTCTGGGAAGTCTGAGAAATGTAAAGTTGTTAGTTTTTCTATAGTATAAACAGACATTTAACACAGTTCATATCTGAAGTCTGTGAACTTCAGGAATGCCTGTGGGTTGCCTGTCTCTAGGTTAGACACACAGTCCTGTGCTTACTCAATACAGGTTTGGAGACCCATGAAGCCTCTTCTATAACCATGAGAGCTAGTGCTTCCTAGTCAGCAGGCCAAGTCCAAGTCTCCAGGTCACATAGATGACACATCCCTGTGGTGCTGACTTCCCCCCAATCAGTTCATCTCCTGCTTCACATACTCACTGGCCACCATTAGCTGGATGGGCCCTGTCCCATTTATGGGAATTTTATAGCCTGTGCGTTCATTGTCCAAAGCTTTCAGAGAGGGGCCTGGCCTTTCCTAATCACCAGAACAATCTCTGTGTCCTCTTCACATGGTCCTGTTTTTACTGGCTCTAAGTGTGCTTTGTGCAGTTGGTGGTGTACTACAAGCTCATACCACATTCATTTTGTGTCCTCTTCCTTATAGCACTTAACAGGGTGCTGGTATTTGGTCTGAAAAATGACCCTAAACTTCTTCATGACCATACAGTTAAGAAAACCTAGGGTTTGGAGGCAATGATAGTATGGAGAGAAACCAATTCCTCCTAGGGAAACACATGCACAATCAAATTTCATTTCAGTAAATTGACATCTTGCACACCAAAATCAAGCAATTCTGGATGGATTTCAGAGTGTTAAAAAAAAATGTGGGGAAAACAGAACTAGAAGATAAAATTGAATAGTTTCTCAATTTCTGCTTGGTAGCCAGTTCTCACTGTCAGATCACACTTTGCTTAAGCTGGAGATCATGAATATCACATGAAGTGAGACATGTAGAAACAAATCTCCAGTTACTTGTCTTGTTGTGACACAGAACATTTCCTTAGTCTTTTATGAGGTAAAAATCACAGAGTTCCTTTGAATATTGCTCCTAATGTATGCTGTGCTCGGGCTGTTCTGCCTCAGCCATTAAAAACATGGGCTTTGTGCAGAGGGATCCCGATTCTTAGAAGAAGTCTAAGCAGCAGAGAGAGACACTTATAAAATCATTTGTCAGAACAGGACTCCACTGTGACTATACATGTTGAGTAATCACTTCTGTTTCTGTGTTTTTAGTATCTGTGCTGCCTCTCCACCTGGTGGTCTTTAACTGATAAGCTGTCTCTTGACATTGGCCTGCATGAGGACACCACATGAGAGGACTTCGGGGTGGTGGAGGGCCTGGCTGGGGTTGGGTTGGACAATTGTGTGAGACACCATGGAAGATGCATTAGACCAATGTCTGAGTGTAGATCAATGACACCACAAGGCAGATGATTATTTTTCTTTTTTATTGATGAATCATAAGCTAATGTGAATCAGTGGTTGGCAAATAGTGGGTACAGTATAAATGCTTGTGTGAGTGAATGCAAAACTACCTATAAGTCTAAAATGTGGATCTGGTGAATAAAATAAGGAATTCTGCCAGGTGACCTGCAAGTTAGAGTGACTGTGTAAGGAAAGCATCATGAGGTATGGGCTACATATTGACTCTAAGGATGCTTCAGAAATATTATTGGATTACTCCTTGATTCACTCATGCAAAATTAACTTTTTTGAATGTATACAGGGATTTTGTAATTGCAAAGACATGAGATAAATTAGAAAAAAAGTATGGAAGAAATTTGTTCCTTGAAGCTGGGAAAACCAGGACAGCTGCCCCTGAAGGACAGGAGATTTTCTACCTCAGGGGCAAGTCTTCTGGGATAAAGGTCAAGGCAAGGTGTGGATCCCCATCTGAGCTGCTCATTTCCTTGGCTCTGAGTGTACATTTAATACATGGAAAATGAAATCCCTTTTTCTGTACAAATGAGATAACTGGTTCTCAGGGTTTTTTTAATTACTTGCTCATGACAATACAATGATCTTGACATATCATACATTTGAATCAAATGGGGTGTAATTTCTCATTTTCCCAAGTGTACAGGTTGCAGAATCACGTTGGTTATACATCCACGTATATACATACAGCAATACTAGTGTCTATTTTATTCTGCTGCCCTTCCTGTCCCGCCTTCCCCACCCCTCCCCTCTCATCACCTATCTCTACCCAATCTAAAGTGACAAATTTCTTTTTGTTTCTCACATAATCATACATATATTTTGTATAACGATGAGGGTCTCCTTCCATCTTCCATGCAATTCCCCTTCTCCCTCCCACTCCCTCCCACCTCTCTTCCCTATTTAGTAGTAATCTTCTTCTCATGCTCTTCCTCCCTACCCCATTTTGAGTCACCCCCCCTTATATCAGAGAAGACATTTGGCATTTGTTTGTTAGGGATTGGCTAACTTCAGTTAGCATAATCTGCTTTAATGCCATCCATTTCCCTGCAAATGCCATGGTCTTGTTATTTTTCGTGCTGGGTAATATTCCATTGTGTATAAATGCCACATTTTTTTAATCTATTCATCTATTGAAGGGCACCTGGTCTAGCTATTGTGAACTGTGCTGCTATAAACAGTGATGTGGCTGTGTCCCTGTACTATGCTTTTTTTAGGTCTTTTCGGTATAGTCCGAGAAGGGGAATAGCTGGGTCAAATGGTGGTTCCATTCCCAGCTTTCCAAGGAATATCCATACTGCTTTCCAAATTGGCTGCATCAATTTTCAGTCCCATCAGCAATGTACAAGAGTACCTTTTTTTCCGCATCCTCGCCAGCACTTGTTGTTGTTTGACTTCATAATGGCTGCCATTCTTACTGGAGTGAGATAGTATCTTAGAGTAGTTTTAATTTGCATTTCTCTGATTTCTCAAGAAGGTGAGCATTTTTTTGTGTATTTGTTGATTGATTGTATATTCTCCTCTGAAAAGTCTCTGTTCAGGTCCTTGGCCCATTTGTAGCAGAAAATATTACACTTTCTCTTTTCCCAAAGCAGCAGGTTTCTGGGCTCACCAATCAACTAACAATGTGAGTTTGGGGAGGAGGCAGCTGCATTCATCACTGGGATCAGTTCCCTCACTCCAAGGGCAGGTGGCTACAGACTCCCCAGGCCCCACCCTGTAGCAACTGAAGCTGCAGGCAGCCTTCCTGCCAAGAGCACCTTCACAGTGACTGATCTGGTGACACAGGGGACTCGAAGACATTCCTGGGGTCTAGACTGCAGTGACCCTGGACCAGGTAAATGCATCCTGTGCCTGCATTACCTGCTGGGCCGTGGCCAGGCACCCTCAGCTAGTGGGAGAACAGAAACAAAGTTTCAGGCACCTTCCAGGACAAGAAGGCAAGCCAGAGGAACTGGAATTCTAATGGCTGCAAAGCAGATCTCCCTGACAGCTCCCTGCATATTGCTGTTTTGCCCCAGGGGTGACCAATATCAACCTAAGGTGAAAGAGTTTGTTATTGTCTGGTTGTGCAACAAAGGAAGGAGAAGCACAGGCCTGACCTTGAATCTCCTATTTCTTTCTTTTAAAACAATTCTCTTGTGCTGCAGGGGATGGAATCTAGGGCCTCACCAATGCCAGGCAAGTGCTCTGCCCCTGAGCTCCACCCTGGTGCCATCTTCTCTTTCTTTATGCTTCATTCAGTTGTCAACAGCTGTGCTGGTTCTTACTTCCAGTGCATCCAGAACCTGGCCTCCACTCCATGCCTCCATTGCTCTGGCCTCCCTGGTCAAGCTGTGTTCTCTCCTGGTTGCTGGGATGACCCCAGGTGGGCTCCTGGCTTCTCCCACCTGTAGACTTCTATCTGTAGGAAAAGACCATGAGGGTATACTTCCAATCCTTTCCTTTTTAAATGAAGCACTGCCACTACTAAAGTTTGAATCTGGAATGACCCCTATGGGCGTGGGTGGGAAAGCTTTGGTCATAGCCACAGGTGCTATTGGCAGGAGAAGGGACCTTTGGGGGGAAAGGCAAGTGAAGGGTTTTCTGTTAGGTGCCTGATTTCAGGGGGCTGAGGAGCCTTGGCCTCTTATTCCCACTCTGTGCTTCCCAGCCACCATGAAGTGAGTCACTTACCACCATGCACTGTCAGTGTGCTATGTGGTTCACCCAGGTCCAAGAACAGCATACAAATAACAATAAGTGTTGGTGAGTATGTTACCTCTAAAAGTGTTTCTATGGTTCCATGGTGCGTAAGTGTAAGCTAATTTTGAATAGTTATCTATCACAAGGAAGAACAATTCTTTGTTGCAGCTTTTAGGAATCCTATTTTTTGGAAGACAAACATTCCTATGACTAACTGTGATTTTATACAAAATGATCAGCAATATAAACCAACAGTACAGCTAATTCATCAGTAGAAAAATAAATTTTCAATTTTCAGTGCTCTTCAATATGCAATAGAAGTAAAAGAAAATGTCAGTAGATAGTATTGAACATAGATTTAAAGGGTGGTCGTTATATAGTTGAAAAATAAACATGCCAGTTTATTGTTCATCTAAAATCTATTTTTTTGAAGTGTACTGACCTGAATTTAGGAAGCATTCATAAGCTTCATAAAAATTAATTAAACATAAATATTAAATTATGTGCTCAGTAAATATTAGGATCCTCATAGCTTTGATATTTTAGTAATAAAAGTACACTGATGATTTCCTTTAAGAACAAATATGTGCAAGAGAGATCAGGAACTGGTGAAAATAATTTCCGTGATGGGGTATTCATCATTTCTTTTTTCTCCTTTACTTACATATTGAGCTATTTCAATTTTATATGGCATAGAATAATGTCTCATGTGAGGTATGTATATAAGTATATATGTATTTACTTATTTATTCTGGTACTGGGGATTGAACCCAGGGCCACTCTACAACTGAGAACAGGTCCAACTAAGTGGTCTAGGCTGGCCCTGAACTTTTGATCCTCCAGACTCAGCCTCTCCAGAGCAGCTGGGATTACAGGATTATATATGTGTGCCACCACACCGAGCTGAAATGAGCCTTTTACTATTATTATTATTACTGAAGATTGAACCCAGGGGCACTTTACCACTGAGCTCCATCCCTGGCCCTTTTGCTTTTTAATTTTGAGACAGAGTTTCATTAATTTGCTTAGGGCCTCATTAAATTGCTGAGGCTGGCCTCAAACTTGTGGTCCTCCTATCTCAGCGCCCAAGTCACTGATATTACAGGCTTGGCCCCACTGTACCCAGTGAAATGAGACTTTTTAATGATCATTACACTAATATATCTTGCATTCTGAAGTATATTACATATGAATATTGAGCTTTGAAAATATTCAACCTAATTTTCTTTCCCTCCAGGGCTGGAGAGTGATCCCAGGTCCTCTCGCACACTAGGCATGTGCCTTACCACTGAGCTGTGTCTCCAGCTCTCAACTTCAGTTTTCTATGTATCATTATTTGCACTGTAGGTCTTTCCTAAAATACAGGTCCCACAACTATTTATCATTGAGAAATCCTTGTTCACACCTTTCACAATGCTTTGACTTCACACTTCACGAGATAGTCATTTTGCTTACTATATTCAAACCAGTGTTGATAATAGTTCAGTTACTGCCCACTTCATTTTGCTCTGAATAAAAAATAGGGGAAATCATATAAAGTATTTACAGTCCTCAAGTATATTTTTTTCTAAAATAACTTGTGAAAAATCAGAGATGCTACTCATCCTTTAATCTTGTATTTGTTGTGTTATTATCCCATTAGGTTTGGTGGGAGGATGTCTGCACACTTGAGTCCTCAGGTTACAAACTCCAACTAGTTTAGTGCTCACACTACTTGAAAGTCTAGAGTGGAGGACACTAAAGTAACACAGCTAAGTCTCAGCCCAGGGCAGCGACTGAGCCATCAACTTCAGAGTCCTGGGACTCAAGGTCTTTGCAACCCATGAGGCTCCTGTTTACAGGGGCTGTCTTGCCACACAGGGAACCCAAGTTCTTTGAAGCTGTTCCAGTCCTGGGCTGCCAAGTCAGTGGGTCCTTGTTTCTTCTCCCCCTTCCTTTTTTTTTTTTCTTTTGGTGGTGGGGGCTTCCAGGGATTAAACTCAGAGACACTCAGCCACTGAGCCACATCCCCAGCCCTATTTTATATTTTATTAATAGACAGGGTCTCTCTGAGTTGCTTAGTGTCTCACTGTTGAGGCTGGCATGAACTTGTGATCCTCAGCCTCCTGCGCTACTTGGGATTACATGTGTACGCCACCCGGCCACTCGTCCATTTTCTTGCTTAAATGAACTCTACAAAATTTAACTGGTTTAAGGGTTTTCCTTTAACCATCAAGTATGGCATGGAAACTAAAAATTTATTGTCATGTAGTTATAAGTCAGTGATATTTATGTATAGGGCCTATTCACATATAATATTTAAGATAAAATGGTATTTCATTCTAATACATGTGAAACATTATGCTTTTTCAGATTTTGCCTATAAAACTCTTAATAAAAATTTGAGCATAAATGAAAGTAAACATATAATCTAGCCAGCAACTAGCGCTGGCTTCATTAAAGAAGGTTCGAACTCTGAGCAAAATGCTAGGGAATTTTAAATTAAAGAGGCAACACTCTAATTACCTTGAAAACCAGCTCCAGGATGGCTTCTCCTAGCTCCAACCTCCAGCCACCTAATGCAGTAGTGAGGTTTACTAAAGAGGCTAGCACATTCGAGAGAACACACCAGGGAGTGGACTTTTATTGGGGAACAAAAAATTCTGAGGAAAATCCCATCCAATGAAGGTTAATCGGGGCAGCATCCCAAGATCAGGGCTACGTTTGGGTCTTTGAGCCTCTGCAAGGACAAGCCCTAGGACCTGGAGAAGGGTGGGGAAAGCTCTGACACAGCTGTGTCTGAGGGCCTCTCACCCAGCCAGGGAGGTAACTCAAATCACGTGCAACAATGGCCTCCCACAATATAATGTTTGGCATATACACATATATGCAAAATAAGCTTCAGGGAAATAAAAATTGGCATGCAATCTAATTCACATATCTAAGATAGAAATCACACTATGTGTTGTGACAAATTTTGAGAAAAATGACCAGAACATAATTAAATACATTAAAACAATGTTCTCAATATTTTTGAGTTTTCAAGTCCCTTTTCCTCATTTTGGCACAGAGAGAACAGCAATTCTGCCAAGGAACTGGTAGAAATGAAGCAGAGTTCAGTGCACAAAGTTGGAGGCATGGTCTCCTCCCAGAGACCAGCAGGTGTAGGGTGCAGAGGGAGTCGGCCCTCTTGGAGCTCCAGGGTGTACTCTGAGCACCATCCTAGGAATGAGGATCCCCTCTGGATCTTCAGGAGGTTCAGATGGGAAGTCAGACTCCAGGGGCTCAGTTCATTGGCTGTCCCCTCCTCCCTGTCCCAGCCCAGACGCCTGCCCCACATCAGAAAACCCAATATAGTCCTCTCACCAGAGGAAATGAGGTCCAGGGGGTCAGGGATCAGACCCATATATCCAATAACTGTTTGCTCCATGATGGATTAGGATAAAATATGCTGCTATGTCCCCCCACCCATGGCATCGTGGGAAGGGTCCCATGTGACAGCCCCTTGGAGTTATGTACTTGAGGAGGCTAGGCAGTCCATTTTGATTTCAGTGGGCCTGGGGCCCCAGACAGTATAGATGGACATGTGCTTGGTCAGGGTAGGCAACTAGGGTGCCAGAGGGCAGAGGGGCTGATATGTGTCATGTGGACACAGGGGGTGGGCGTGAGGACTAATTGATTTGTGTCCCACCCAGGGCCTGAGGTGGAATATATGTTCCCCACTTCTGGAAGCACAGGCTGCACCTGGAGCTGCAGGGTGAGCACTATACAGTGAGCTGGGAAAGGTGGAGAGAGAGTGATGAGACTGAAGTGGGCCAGAAGCACTGGACCAAGGTCTCACCTTTTCCCTGTCTCCTGGAACTCCCTTGGCTTTCCTGACTGGGGACAAAATGGCTCTGCCTTAGGAGAGTGGACATAGAATCCACTTGTCATGGTTTGAGGGATCTCAAACACCCTCACAAGTCTACCTACTGCTTGTTGACCCCATCAGGTGCCCAGGCTATGTCCTCCTGATTGTCCAGTTCCCACCTTAGGCAGGAATATGTCTTCACCTGCAGTGCCCCAGAATGGTGGGCCAGCTCAGACTCAGCCATCAGAACCTTGTCCCACAGGCCTAGGGTGGGATCCCTGCACCTGGAGGTCCCAGCCCTGGCTCTCCATTTTGTGCCTGGCAAGCAGCCATCTCTAAAACCTTCCTCCTGGGACAGTGGGTTCATGACCCTCTGTAGCAGGGCACCGAGGCAGCTGAGCTACATGCGTGCCACAGGCTTAGTGAGTGCCCGCTCCTGCATCTCAAGCAGTAGGTGAAAGGCCACATTGCATACAGCTGCAAGCTTGCACACATATGTGCCTGGAACTGGGACCTGTTCTTCTTCCCCTGGGGAATTGGGTCTCAGGACTGGAGGATTCAGCATGCAACTCCATGAAGTTGCCCTGACATCCCTGCCCTCACGTTGACCATCCCTGCAAGCCCTGGGGGCCCTAAGCTCCACAAAGAGGACCACACTGCCCCCCTGTCCTGGCCCTCAAGCCCTGGCCTCACTGCACCATGAGGGCACCCTGGGGGCGAGGCCTAGGGCAATAGGGTCCACCTTCACACATTGTGGCAAGCCCTCGGCAGCCCCACCCCCTCGTGGTTTAGCTCTCCTGGGCTCAGATGCTCAGAAGCTCTACTTGTGGATGATCCACGTGCTCCACTGGGATGGCGGTTGATGTGTATTTTGGCCAAGGGCCCACGACCAACTGCCCAGTGCGCGGCGGCCCTAAACTTGCTGAACAGGGACTTGGAGCTCCTTCCGGCCTGGACACGGTATAATCCTGATCCAAGGTTCCCAGTTCAGAAGCTGGGCCCCATGTTAGGAGTCCATTGTCCGCCCTGCATTCCTATTGACCACCTTGTCTGCGGTGTAGCGGTGCAGCCCTCATCTCCATTCCTTTGGGGACATTTGGGGACTCGGCGCTGGACTGCCATGGCCATGCTGCAGGACATGGTAACTGCAGAGGCTTCAGAATCCCCACACTGAACTTCAGGTAGGAAAGGTGCCCAGGTGGGCAAGGTGGGGTGAGGTTGGCACTGGAGGTCAGGCCTGGGGAACCAGGAAGGGTGCTGTGTGGCTAGCTGGCCCCCACCCCTTGTGGTCAGAGCTGGTGCAGAGGTGAAGGGCATATGGAGAAGTAGGGCCACCTCTCCAGTGCAACCCAGCACAGGGCAGAACCTCTATGGCCCCAGGCATCCCTAGCCAAGTCACCAAGGGAGTGACAGGTGGGCTGAGCCCAGGGCAGCTTGAACAGTACCTATTCATGGAATCTGGTTAAAGTCTCTGGTTACTTGGTCATGTCATCTGTCCAGTGTTTCACACTATACCTGGTCAGAAATATGTGGCTAATGCCTGTTTAATGTAACTGGTCATGGTTATCTAATTATTGTCTCTGTTTACTGTACCTGGTCACCGCAATTGTCTAAGTGGTTACTCTACCTGGTCACAGTATCTGGGTAATGTCTCTTATTGTAATAGATCCCAGTATGTAGGCATTATCTTTGTTTACTGTACCTGGTCGTGATACCTGGCTAATGTCTCTGGTTACTATATCTGATCATAGTATCTGCATGTTGTTCCCTTTACATGAACACAGTATCAGATGTCTCTTGTTAGTGAATCTGATCACAATATGTGGCTAATGCTAATTGGAACAATATCTGGTCATCTCTCTGGGTATTGTCTCTAGTACTCTATTTGGTCATGACATCTGGCTGGTGTCTCAGTTTGCTGTACCTGGTCAGGTATCTGCATAAAAGACTCTGGTTATAGTATCTAGTCACAGTATATGGGTAGTATTTTGTTTATTTTATTTGTCTCTCAGTTTATTGTACCTTGTCCCAGTGTCTAAATATTGTTTCTGTTTACTGTATGTAGTCACAGTGTCTGGCTTTGTAATTGGTCATAGTATTTGACTAAACCTCTCTGGTTACCTAGCATTCCTTGTCGTGGTATCTGTGTATTGTCTCTGTTTACTGTGTCTGGTCAGAGTACCTGGCTGTTTCTGGTTATTGTACCTGGACCCTACATGGCTAAGGACTATGGTTATTGTACTGGGTCATGGTATGTGACTCATGACTCTGGTTACTGTACCTGGTCAGGTATCAGGGTCTCTGCTTGATGTACCTGTCATGGGATCTGGCCAATGTCTCAAATTTCTGTACCTCTTGACCATACTTGGGTATTGTCTCAGTTCACTGTACCTGGTCACAATATCTGGTTTAATTCTCTGGTTATTGTATCTTGTCATAGTAGTTGATAAAGTGTCTGATTTCTCTGGTCACAGTACCTGGGTAATGACTCTTTTTACTGTGTCTGGTCTTGGTATCTGGCTACTGTACTGTGTCATGGTATCTTGTTGTGTGTACTCTACTTAGCCTTGGTATCTGGTTAATGTCTCTGGTTACTGGTCACAGTATCTGGCTAACGTCTGTGGCTCGTGAACCTGGCCAGAGTAAGTGTATAATTTCTCTGGTTTATGTACTTGGTCATGGAATCGGGCTAAATAGTCTCTGGTTATCATACTTCTCACAGGAGTTGCTCATGGCTCTGGTTTCTGTGCTTGTTGCTATATCTGGCTAATGTCTCTGGTTCCTGTACCTGGTCATCTTATGTGTTACTGTACCTAGTCATGGTATTTGCCTAATGACTCTGCTTATTGTAACTGGTCACAATATCTGCTTTGTTTTTTCTTTCTCCCTCTATTTATTGAGCCTGGTCATGGTTTTGGGCTTATATTTCTTGTTATTGAACCTGGTTATGGTAACTAGCTAATTTTTCTGGTTTCCGTACCTCGTCATGGTAAGTGTTTAATTTCTCTAGTTATAGTATCTGGCCACTGTATCTAACTAATGTCTCTGGTTACTATAACTGATCACAATGTCTGGGAAATGTCTCTTGATTACTGTACCCAAGTCATGGTATTTGAATATTTTCTCTGGTTACTGTAGATGGTCACATTGTCTGGCTTATATCTCCTGTTCTTGTACCCAGTCATGGATCTGGGTAATGTGTCTAGTTAGTGTATCTTGTCAAAGTATATGATTAATGTCTGGTGACTGTGTCTGATCACAGTAACTGGACATTTTTCTCTATGCTGTACTTATTCAAGATGTCTGACCCATTTCTCCGCATACTATACCTGGTCATGGTATCTGGCCAATATCTCTGGTGATAGTAGCTGTACACTGTATCTGGGTAATGTCTGTGTTTTCTGTGACTGGTCAAAGTTCTAGCTAATGTTTCTGGTTAATGCCTCTCCTTTTTGTAACAGGTTGGAGTATGATGTATTGTCTCTACTTACTGTTCCTACTGACAGAATCTGTTTACTGTACCCAGTAACAGTTTCTGTCTCTGGTTACTATGTCTGGTCACCATACCTTGCTAATGTTTCAGATTACTATATCTGGTCATATTATCTGGCTAATGTCTCTGTAGGCTGGACTTTTTCATGGTATCTGGCTAATGACACTGGTTACTCTACTTGGATACAGTGTCTGGGTAATGACTATTTATTTTACTGGTTCTCCATGTCTTCCTAAAGTCTCAGCTACTGAATATGGTTGCAGTATCTTGCTAATGTCTCTAGATAATCTATTATCTATTCATAGCATCTTATTAATATCTCTGCTTATTGTAGCTCCACATGTAATCTAGTTATCATCACTAGTTACTGTACCTGGACATGGTATCTGGACAATGCCTCTTATTATTGTAACAGGTTGAGGTATGAGGTATTGTCTTTTCTTACTATTCCTAGCCACAGAATCTCTGTTTAATTTAGAGCATCAGGTTGTTGTGTCTGTTTAGTGCACCTGTATCTGGTATTAGAGTGATGTCTTTGTTTACTGTATCAGGGCAAAATATTAGGCTTATGTCTTTGGTTATTGTGTTGGGTCATGGTATCTGATATTATCTCTGGTTACTCAACTTGGTCATGGTATCTGGCTGATAAGTCTGGTTACAATACCTGGACAAGATATCTGGCTAATGTCTCTGAATGCTGTACCTGGGCATGGTATCTGGATATTGTCTCTGTTTAGTGTACCTAGGCAAGGTGTCTCCATATTTTTTCTGTCATGGTACTTGAATCTGTTTAATGTCTCTAGTTGCTATGCTTGGTCATGGTATCTAGGTAATGTCTCTGATTATTGTATCTTGTCACAGTATATGGCTAATGACTCATCATGGTATTGTTTTGTGTACTATACGTGACCAAAATGTCTGGATTCTGTTTCTGTATATTGTACCTGGTCACTATACCTAGCTAATGACTCTGGTTACTGTATCTGGTCATGGTATTTGATTAATGTCTATGGTTATTGTCCCTGGTCACAATCTCTGGTTAATGCCTTTGGTTATTGTAACTCATTGAGGTATGAGGTATTGTCTCTGCTTACTGTTCCTAACCACAAAATCTGGCTAAGGTCTCTGTTTACTATACCTAGTCATAGAGTTAGGATATTGTCTCTGTTTACCATAACTGGTCATGGTATCTGGCTAATGTCTCTGATTATTGTATCTGGTCCCAGTATTGGATTCATAGCTCTGCTTACTCTATCCAGTCAAATATTTGGGTATTATTGCTTGTACCTTGTACCTTGTCACAGTGTCTGGAAAATGTCTCTGCTTACTGTACTGGGTCACAGTATCTGAATATGGTCTCTGTTTACTGTAACTGGTCACAGTACCTGGCTGATGTCACCCTCAGGGTATCTGGATAATGTTTCCTGTTGCTATTCCTTATCACAGTATCCGGCTTCTGTGTCTAATTGCCATACTAATGCATGTGGTCATTGTATCTGCTATTGTCTGTCATTCCCAAACCTGATCACTAAATTTGCATATTACCTCTGGTTATAGTGACTGGTTTCCATATCAGGATAATGTCTCTCTTAACTGTATCTAGGCACAGTATCTGAGCATTACCTACCTGGTCACTGAATCAGGCCTGGTTACTATATCTATTTATAGCATCTAGCTATTGTCTTGTTTACTTTACCTGGTCACAGTAGTAGGCTAATATCTCTGTTGATTGTATTCAGGCATAATATCTGGACATTGTTTCTCCCTGGTCATTGTATCAGGCCTGGATATGGGATCTGTTCACTACATCTGACTATGTCTCTGGTTACTTGAACTGGTTATAGTAGGAGGCTAAGGTGTCCCAAGATTGTATCTGGTTACTATCTCTGAGTTTCATCTCTATATACTGTTCTTGGTAATGGTATGAGACAAATGTCTCTGGGTACAGCACCTGGTCATGTTATCTGGCTGTTTCTGTTTACTATTCATGGTCAGGTTATCTGACTAATACCTTTGGTTACTGTACCTGGTCATACAGTCTGGATAATGTTCGATTTTGGTACCTCTCCATGGTTTATGGCTATTATCTGTGGTTCCTGCACCCAGTTACAGTAACAGGCTTTGGGCTATAGTGGATGTATCTCGATACAATATCAGGCAATTGTCTCTGAATGGTGTACTTATTTGTGGTATGTGACTCATGTCTCTAATTTCTATATCTGGTCACAGTTATCTGGATATTGTCACTGGTTACTGAACTTGGTATCTAGCTAAAGTCTTTGGATACTGTACCTACTCATGGTATCTTGTATTTTCTCTATATACTATACCTGATTATGGTACCTGGTTAATGTATCTGGTTACTGTAGTTGGTCACAGTATCTGCATAATGATTCTGTTAAGTGTACCTAGTCTCAGTGTCTTGCTAATGTCTCTGGTTACCATACCTGGCCACAGTAGTTGTCCAATTTCTCTGTTTACTGTACCTAGTCACAGTATCTGACTATGCTTCTCCTTTCTGTAATAGGTCACAGTAGCATAGTCTCTGCTTACTGTTCCTGGTCAAGTATCTGGCTAAGGTCTCTGTTCACTGTACATTGTCACAGCATTGGGTTATTATATCTGTTTACTATATCTGGTCCCTGTATTAGAGTATCATTTCTGTTTACTTCATCTGGTCACAGAACCTGGCTAATGTCTCTTAAGTCTGTGACATTATTTAATTAAAGTCTGATTATAGTAACTACTCACAATACTTGGATAATGTCCAGTTGCTGGATCAGGTCATACTGCCCAACATCTGTGATTACTATACCTGATATTGGACCCTGGATTTTGTCTCTGATCACTTTACATATCTGATTTTCTTCTCTGGTTACGATTTCTGGTCATGGTACATACTTGTTTGTGGTTGCTATGCCTAGTCATGGTATCTGGCTGACATCTCTGGTTACTCTACCTGCTGTATATCTGGTGTGATGGTTATTCTGAATTTCCAACTTGATGGAATTAAGAGATGCCTAGTATTAAAAGCTTCTGGGTGTCTCAGTGAGGTTGTTTCTAGGAAGGATTGGCATATGGGACAGCAAGCTAAGTGGATACCCATTGTAAGCGTGGGGATTCAATAGGTTGGGGGCTTGGATGGAATAAAAGTTGGAAGAACAAGGAAGCAGCAGCAGAAACAAGCTCAATTCTTCTTGAATGGGTTCTTGACTACTGCTGTGATCACCTGAGGACATCAGAATCTAGTTCCTTCATTCTTCCAAAGCAGACCCTGACCAGCAACTCTCCAGGGGGTTTCCAGGCCTTTGGTCCAGGACAGGGGTGGTATCATGGTTTCTTTTATTCTGAGACTCCAGTTTCATGGGCTGAGAAGCTACTGATCTCTCCAGCTCTCCAGTCTGCAAATGGCCACTGTAGGACTATCCAGTTTCTGGTTGTATAAGACAATCTAACACATCCCCTTTTTATAACCATACCTATTTATATCCTGTTGGTTCTGTTCCTCTAGAGAAACCTCACTAATACTCTTTCATTACTGGTCGCAGTATCTCTGTAATGTCTCTGTTTAGTGTACCTGGTCATGATATCTGGATAATGTCTTTGGATAGTGTATCATGTCACAGTATCTGGGTATTGTCTGTGTTTTCTGTACCTGATCACAATTTCTCTGTATGTTTCTGATAATTATACAAAGTCACAGTAAAGGACTACATCTCTGGTTACTGTACCATGTCATAGTATCTGAGTATTATTTCTGTTTATTGTCTATAATTATTTGACTGTATTTGTTTGGGCCTCTGGCAAGATAGAACATGATGACAGAAAGCATGTAGTGAGCAATGTTGATTACCTCATCGTGGCCAGGAAGCAAAGATTAGGAGGGAGGGAGAAAAGGAGCCTGGGTTAAATGACAAAATGTACCCTCAAGGGCATTCCCCCAATGATCTATATCCTCCAACCTTGAGCACATTCTCCAGTTCTTACCTCCAAATAACCCCTTGAGTGATGGATCCACTAGCATTCTTATAATCTGTTTGTGAGGTCAGAGCCCTTTATGATCCCGTCTTCTGCTCAAGGCCTAATCTCTGAGCTCTCCTGCATTGGGGACCAAGTCTTTAACACATGGGTTAATGAGGACATGTAAGATCCAAAACATAATATTCTGCCCACAGTTCCCAGAACTGTTGTCTGTGAGACAATGTGAATTGCATTTCGTTAATCTCCAAGAGTTCCTGTAGTCAATAGTTCCAATATGGCTCAAACATCTAAGTTCAGAGTCTTCTCTCAAGACTCAGGATAAATATTTGATGTGAGCCCCTGTAAAAAAATCAAACAGTTGCACGTTCCCAAGACACACACACAGGATAAATGTCCCCATTACCAAAGGAAGGAGTAGGAAAATGACAAAGAGGAATAGTTCAAAGCAAGACCAGATCCTCCCAGGTTAAACATCAATTCCTGTAGGTCCATATTCAACATCTATGTCACAGGGTGGTATGATGTGAGCACCAAAAGGCTTGTGCAAAAACTCAACTGAAAGTGGACCTAGGACCTAAGCAATGGACCAGAGACCCTGCCATAACTAGAAGAAAAAGTTGGCCCAACTCTGTATCATCTTGGCTTTAGGAGTCAAGAAGACTCCTGGAGTGTAAGAAGTAAAACCAAGAATCAATACATGGGATGATAGCAGACTAAAAAGCTTCTTCACAACATAGGAAACAAGAGTGTAAAGAGACAGCCTACAGAAGGGGACATCTTTACCACCAGCACCTCAATAGAGCATTACTCTCCAGTATATATAAAGAACGCAAAAAAAAAAAAAAAAAAAAAAAAAAAAAAAAAAAAACTTTTAACACTAACAGAACAAAACAAAAGCAATCCAGAAAACAACCCACCCAAATAACTCAATCATTAAATGGGAAAAGGAACTGAAAAGGTACTTCACAGAAGAAGAAATACTATTGTTCAAAAACTGGTAAAAAGAATGTTCAACACCCCTAGCAATTAGAGCAATGTAAATTAAAACTAACTCAGATTTTATCTCACTCTAGTTAGGCAATTATGAAAAATACAAATAACAACAAATATTGGCAAGGATGTAGGGAAAAGTTTCACTAAATACATTGCTGGTGGGACTGCAAATTGATGCAACAACTCTGTATGGAGATTCCTTAGAAAACTTGGAATGGAACCACCATTTGACACAGCGATCCCACACCTTGGTTTATACCCAAAGGACTTAAAATCAGCCTACTACATTGATACAGCCACATCAATGTTTAGAGCAGCTCAGTTCACAAAAACTAAGCTATGGAACAAACCTAGGTGCCCTTCAACAGATGTATGAATAAAGAAACTGTGGCATATATACACAATGGACTATTATTCAGCCTTAAGGAAGAAATTATGGCATTTTCTGGTACACTCGGGGAGCAGGCACACTCTAGATAGCTCCCCAATATCATATGTGCCCAATATCACTTGTGCCCATGCATTCACACACACACACACACACACACACACACACACACAAACACTCTCACAGGCACACGCAGACACATTTACGAAGCCTGGTAAGATGGTGCTCACTTGAAATGCCTTCAAATGTTGAGACTGAGAACTTGGGAGCACCATTTTGAAGTTCATCTGGGGAACAGTGTAGAGCTAAGGGGTCAAGTTCTTGTGTGGTATATTAGTCTCCGGTGTCCACAACTAGAGGGATTAAAAAAAAAAAATGTAAGGAAGAAAGAAGGAAGATAGAAAAAAAAGGAAGGTGGTAGTAGGAAAGCTGGGGGAAGGAGGAGGTAGAGTTGAGTTTACTCCTTCTTCCTCTCCTCCTCTTGAGGACAAAGCTAGGAAGCTAAGTGAGGGAGAAGGAAGCTAGTTCTGTGCACACACCAAATCTCCTGGCCACCTGACCTTGGATTCATCAGACCCCGGGAAACCCAGAAGTTGAACCCATGGATTTATTGTGATGAGCTAGCCTAAGATGGCGAGGGGCAGGAGTGTGACAGGGCAAGGCCTCTGGGCACACCTGTGTTTCTCTGTGCCAAGGCAGGACCCATTGGTGGCCTACAAGTGTGTCCTGGATCGCTTTTAGTTGAAACCACTGCCTTGGGGGTTCCAGGGTTCCTAGAGAGGGAGGTGTCTCAGAAATTCTGGGGGAAATGTGGACCAAGGCTCATTTGCTCTCAGCCCCGTTGGAGTGAAGAAGCTAGACCCGGGTGTCTTAGGGGACAGGGCATTGTGTGAGGGTGCGGTGATGTGAATGAAGGGCCACCACATTAGGACACCAACCTCCCTGAGGCGGCAGACAAAGGAGGGTGGAGGCGCTATGGACCGAAGGCCAAAGGAGCTGCGGGTGTTGGGACCAGACACGCCAGGGCCTTGGAGCCCACTACAGGTTTTGGTAGGTGCGCAAGACACTGTGGGTGGGCAGGACGCACCTATCTGTGAGCTTGTGGACTTTGATCTTCGCATCATGACCAGTGCCAAGGTCCTGGGGGCCAGAACCCCCAGGGAGAGGAGCACCATGGGCCAGGCAGGGCGCACAGGGCCATTTGTGGCCGTGACCTCACAAGGGGCGATTGTCAGGGCATTCCGCGGGGCTCTATAAAAGGCAGCGGCAACAGCTGGGCTTCGTCCATTGTGCAGGAAGCTCTTGGTGGTGACCTGTCGGACTCCCAGCTAGTTAGTGCGTTTGGTGGTTGGTGGTTGGCGGTTCTGGTTTGTGTCTTGGTTCTTTGGTTTGGGGTGTTGTTGTGTTGTTTTGTTGTTTTAGTCTTGCTTTGTTTGTTGGTTTTGTTTGTTGTGTTGTTTTAAGGTAGCGTCCTCGGGTGGCGTGGCCGCTCCTGATGCCTAGAGAGAGTAGAGAGAGTCAGAGTAGGGCGCCCAGGAGCCCCCAGCGGGGCCTGGAGGCCAGCTCGTCCTCGGAGGATGCCCTGACGGGCCAGTATGAGGTGCTGAGGTGCATCGGGCAGGGCAACTTTGGCACCGTGAGGCTGGCCCGCCACATCCTGACGGGGGCGGAGGTGGCTGTGAAAACCGTGCGCAAGGGCGAGCTGGACCTGGCCTTCCTTCAGGCCGAGGTGGCCATCATGAAGGCCCTGGAGCACCCCAGCGTGGTGCAGCTGTTCCAGGTGATGGAGACGGCTGACCACGTGTACCTGGTGATGGAGTACGCTGGTTGGGGCCAGCTGCTGCAGTACATCCCAGAGGGGGTGGGCCTGCCAGAGCGGGAGGCGCAGGGACTGTTCGAGCAGGTGGCCAGCGCCCTGCGCACCTGCCACTCCAAGGGCATCGCGCACAGGGACGTGAAGGCGGAGAACATCCTGCTGGACTCGCGAGGCCGCATCAAGCTGTGCGACTTTGGCCTGGGCTGCCAGTTCAGGCGGGGAGAGCTGCTGGACACGGTGTGCGGCACGGTCACCTACTGGGCCCCGGAGATGTTCCTCCAGCAGGCGTACATCGGGCCCGCGGTGGACGTGTGGAGCCTGGGTGTCGTCCTCTACTTGATGCTGACGGGGCACCTGCCCTTTGAAGGGGGCACCTTCAAGGAGCTGAGGCACCAGGTGCTGCACCGCTCCTGGGTCTTACCGGCTCACGTGTCCTTCGACGCTCAGGACCTGGTGGCGGAGATGCTGACCGTGGACACCATGGAGAGGCCCAGCATGGCCGAAGTCGTCAGGCACAAGTGGCTGAAAGGGGGTCAGCGGCCTTTTGAGATTGCTACCAGGAAGTCCCGCCGCCGCTTCTGCCCAGATCCCTCCACAGTGAAGGCCATGCTTGACCTGGGTTTCGACCTCACTGACACCTGGACGTCCCTGAAGGGCCGAAAGTTTGACGAAGCCATGGCTACCTATCTCCTGCTCAGGCACCAGCACACGCAGGGGGTGGACTTCACGGTCCAGAGGAGGTCTGTGCACTCGGGGCTCCAGCCCAAGTCCTCTGCGGGTTCTCTCCCAGCCACCCTGCCCCGCCAGAGGAGCGCCAGCAAGCCCACCTCTCACTCCAGGCGGGTCGTGCCAGCTGTACAGCAGCCGCGTGGGGAGCACCTGCGACCTGGGCAGAGGGGCAGCAAGGGAGGCAGCCTGCCTGCCCTGGCCCTCCCCAGCCTGCAGGCCCAGAGCCCAGCTGCCCCCAGCAGGGCCCCGCAGCAGGACCTTGCCGCCCTGCCTCCTGGCCCTGGGTCTGGAGGCCACAGGTCACAGGTGGAGGGCAGCAGGAGCCCCCAGGGAGTGTCAAGAGGAGAGCAAGCCCTCCCCAGGCAGCAAGCCCAAGGAGGGACAGCGGGCTCCTCCCAGGAAGGCACCAAGGCCTGGCGGAGGGTGGCCAGGAGGATCCTCGCCTGCCTCACACGAATGTGCTGCTGCTGCGTGGCGGCCCCCAGGACAGGGCCCAGGCAGGAAAACGGGGTGGCTGGGACCCCAGAAGGGCGGGCACGCAGACTGCAGAACAAAGTGGTTCCTGAGATGGTGTCCAGTTGAGATGGAGGCGCAGCCAAGCAGGTGGGTGGGTGCAGCCTGATGCAGCCCTTGCGCCATCCCTGATGGCCTTCGCCAGGACATAACCCGCTGTCCCTGGGTGGGTACCGAGAAGGGGGCGTGATGCGCTCAGGCTCAGGCCAGTCCCTGTCTTTCCCCTCAGGCAGTTGGCAAGGATCTGATCAGCATGGCGCCGGTGCTCCATAGAGGCGTGCCACCTGCAGGCACCTCCTTCCTATGAGTTCCAGTCCAGAGGGCCTGCTGGGGACAGGATGCCTGGAGACAAGTGCTCTACCACCAACCCCCTCCCTGGCCTGCAAGAAAGACTTGGGAATCCTTTTCCTGGGATGCCCCTCCCTCCTCTTGCTCTCCTCTGTGCCCTGTTTCTGCCATGGCAGACACGGCTGGTTCTTAATAAATTTCTCTTCCTCACAGATCTCCTTGCTTGGATGCTTTCAGGGGGACCAGGGAGATTTGTCTGGGTTGCATCCTGCTCTGAGTTGGGGCTGGGCCACCGTCCATTAGAGCGAAGGGGTGGTTCTGTAGTATTGGGAATAGAGCAAGGCAAGAGGGACTCCTGGGTCCTCTGGAGGTCCCCTGGGCAAACAAGGACTCTCAAGTGCTTGGGAAGGTGGGAGGCTCTTGAGCTGCCTGGGGGCCAGCAGTGCAGACCCTGTGGGGCACCTTCTGGCCCTGCTGGTCCCTGATGAAGAGGGTGGAGAAGGGGAGGTGCCCTGGACAAAACATGTGCCCAGAGATCATGTCCTCGGTGACCTATCTCCTCCTGCTGGGCCCACGTCCTAATATCTCTACCATTTACCCCTAGCCCACCAAGATACACAGTCACCAATGTCTCCATCCATTCGTGAACTCAAAGCGCCTTTTACAGCGCCTTTGATCATTCACCTACCCCAGGACCCCAACAGAGTACTGCTCCCCTGAGGTGCAAGCCTTCAAGTTAGGAGCTCTCTGGGGACTGGGAAGATTCAGAGCAGAACAAGAGGGGTGTAGACTGTGCTTTGAATGTGGATTTGAGGCTGATCATGGGGTCAGAAGACTCAATTCAGATCCATTCTCTTCCACTGACCCTTTGAGTTACTATGGACATGTCACAGAACTCTGCAAGCCTTAGAGTTCTTGTTTATTCCAGAGGCCTTATTGAGCGCCTACTGTGTCTGTGTGTGTGTGTGTGTGTGTGTGTGTGTGTGTGTTTACACATGCTTGTCTTTGGGATTCGCCCCAGGATCCCACCACTCATGAAAGTATATTTATGCCCTGTGACAAAACAGGACCCACACTTTAGCCTCATGAACAGTGAAGCACAGACACGAGGCGGATCATAGGAGAGGGCGTGACACATCCAAGGGTCTGTGCACATCTCCTCCTGCTTTCCTTCTCCCTGGAAGGAGTCTCCAGAAACAGGGTCTGAGGTCCAAGGCCGAGTCTTGAATAGGATCCACTAGTCCTGGTATGTGGAGGGAGCCTAGTTGGTGCCGGAATCTCTAGATTTTGTCAAGCTGTGTTTTGAAAGGCCTTTATGTGAGACAGAACTTCTAATATTAAGCAACTGAACTGATTCATTTTTTTATCTTCTGTAAAGCAACTAAGTTTTTTACAGTGTACACAGGCCAAAAGCTAGGAGTTTATAGGGTTGGGGAAGGTCACTTGGCCTTTAGTCTTCTATTCATTCTGTATCCTCTGAGATTCCTTTGTTCTAAATGTCTTATTGCTCATTTCAGTTGTTTTGTTGTTTTATTTTGTTTCAGTCTCAGAACATAGTTCCAATTCAGAATCTCTACAGCTGACATATTCACCCAAAGACTTCTTGGGAATCAAACCCATAAGTCATCTTTCTTGCTGGCTTATTGTGAAGTAAGAAGAACATGAATTCTTTGATACTCATCACATCAAGAAGTGGTTGAAAAAGGAACTCTCTTTATCTGGACAGTCTCTTTAACTGTTTTGACCCATAGCGTATGGTAGAAGCTGTATCATGTAGATTTCTGGGCCCGGGTATTAAGTTTGTGGCTACCTCCACTTGCTGTCTCTTGGAATACTTACTATGTAAGAAAGTCCAAACATTTCTGTTTAAAAGCCCTCCTGGAGTAGAACTAAAATCCCAGGTCTACAGTCTCAGTCTCCCAGTAACAGGCAGCACCAATGTGCTAACCGTCATGTGCTACCCATGAGTCAGCCATCTTGGGAGCAGATATTCCATTTCTAATCAAGTCCTCTCTAATGAAATTCTGGTGACTAGAGAAGCACCATCCTGTCAATTCCTGGCTAGACTGCAATTTTGTCAGCACAATTTTTTTAAGCCAAAAACTTTGCAGCGATTTCTTATATAGAGATAGCATACCGTGAAATATTTTATTAAAAATGTGTATTGAATACTGCCCTGTAATATTATGCTTATTTGGCAAAAAAGCATCTGTAGCTATTATCTTATTAGGACATGTTTACCCTTAGGACTATGAAATTCATACCAATAAAATTTAGCAGGGCCAATTACCACTTAATACAATTACCAACTCTATTATTATTATTTTTTTTAATACTGAGGATTTTGGTGCTCAGAGGTGCTCTATCATTGAGTTACATCGCCCACCTTTTTTATGCTTTTTGAGAAAGTTTCTCACTAAATTGCTGAGGCTGGCCTCAAACTGTGACCCCTTCTGCCTCAGCACTCTGAGTCTCTGTGATTACAGGTATGTGCCATCACACTGGATTTTGTAGGTTCATGTGGAAGCTTAACATTCCTGCAATTCCAGCCCACCTCTCTAAAGTTAAGCCCCAGGGACTGGGAAGGCTGAGGCAGGAAGATCGCAAGTTTCAGGCCAGCCTGGGAAATTTAGAATTTTAACAACCCTGTAAGACACTGTTTAAAAATAAAAGCTGAGCTAGGTGACCCACTCCTGTAATCCCAGCATCTCAGGAGGTTGAGGCAGGAGGATCAAGAGTTCCAAGCCATCCTCAGCAAAAGCGAGGCACTAAGCAACTCTGTCAGACCCTTTCATATATGCAAAATAGGGCTGGGATGTGGCTCAGTGGCTGAGTGCCCCTGAGTTCAATCCCTACTAACAAAAAAAAAAAAAAAAAAAGAAAGAAAGAAAAAATGCTGAGGATTTAGCTTAGTGTAAAACACCCATGGGTTCAATCCCCATTACTAAACAAAGAAACAGAAACAAAAAGCAAAAACAAAAAATTTAAAAACCAGCAGATGGGCTTCAAAGGAAAGCTTAAAGGCAGAAAATCAAAAATAGCCTGGAGTCATGCTCATATTTAAGTCTGGAAGGAGAAGAGACTCAAATGGTGGCACTGTCCAATATCATAGCCTTTGTCCAAATGTAGCCATTTATAGTTATGTTTTTTCCATTTCTTAGCTTTTTTTTCAAATTTTATTTTTTTATTCTAATTTGTTTTATATGACAATAGAATGTATTATAAGTCATATTACATATATAGAGACCAACTTTTCATATCTCTGGTTGGAAACAAAGTATATACACACCATTCCTGTCTTCATACATGCGGTTTGGATAATTATGTCCATCATATTCCACCATTATTTCTAACCCCATGTCCCCTCCCTTCCCCTCCCACTCTATCTAGAGTTTGTCTATTTCTCCCCCTTCCTACCTGACTATGAAACAGCTTGATGCTGGTTGTTTTAATGAATCATAATAATAGTCATTATTTATCAGGTCATTAGTGTGTGACCAAAACTGTTAAAACACTTCATAGACTAGATTTCTTTTTAAAGTCATGTTTTAAAGTCTTTTTAAAGTCTTTTTAAAGTCTTGAGATATAATTTATATATGATACAATTTACCCCATTTACTTTATAGTTATATGTATTTTGATAACAAAAATATAAAAAGTGACAACATGTATACATGGACACATGGTACTACCAGCAAGGTACAGAATGTTACCTTGTTCTCCTTTCCTTCTTTTTTTTTAAACAAATAGAGAAATTAATTTTAATATATTTCATTTAACCCAATGGATAACCACTATCATTTGCAAAAAAAAATAATTGTTAGCAAGATATTTCATGTTCATTTTCTTAGTCCTAGTAATTCTTTGGAATCTAATGTCTATTTAACACATAGCACACCTCAATTTAGAATATACACATTTCAAATACTCAGTGGCCTCATGTAACCAATGGCTGCCCTATTGGCTCCTTTATCCATCTTTCACTTTTGGATGAGACACATGCTGTAGGCTGCATGATAAGTCTCCTTGTTATGTGGTTTCTTGTTGCATTCTATCAGAAAGGGACACCGAAGAGATGAACTTAAAATATACAAGAGTAGAGCAAGGTGTTTTATTCCTTCCTATAAGACTCTATTATAGACGGTGAGTTGGTTTCTACATGCTTTGAGTGGGAATAACTTCAGTTCGGTCACCTTCCCCTACAAGTTTTTCATAATGGCTCTCTCTTACTTCACCTCCTACCTCTCCAAGTTTACAGAAGGAAAGGTGCTTCACAAAATTTATTAGTTACCTTCAACCTTGCCCTTATCCTTATAAATACCTTAGTAAACAATTTTTCCTCTGATTGATCTTTTCCATCTTTGAATCTTTTAATTATAAGAGAGTAAAGTATACCTCATCTCATATCTCATGTAATCTAGTATGTATATACACATACTAGATTAATTACATATTAAAATATAACATATAAAATGCTAACACTTTTAGAAAACATATTTATATAACTTTGTGAGGAGAAATGGGAAACAAAAAATATGAAATAAACAAACACCTGAAAAATTAGATGATATTGTAGTTTAAATTTTTATGTGTGAAAATTTATCGAAAAGTTGAAAGAGACATGAATTGTATTACAGGTCATTTTCCTTTATTTTTGATATTTAGCTTGACTTGGTTTCTCCTTTGGTTGGGGCTTTTCCTTTTGTAGTTCTTCCCTTTACAGATTTTTATTGTTGTTTTTTATTTCCTCCTCATGGAATATTTTGCCAAGAATGTTCTATAGTGAAGGCTTTCTTGCTGTAAATTCTTTTACCTTTTGTTTGTCATGGAAGGTTTTTATTTTATTGTCATATTTGAAGCTTAATTTTGCTGGATATCAGATTCTTGGTTGGCATCCATTACCTTTTAGAGCTTGGTATATATTGTTCCAGGATCTCCTGGCTTTGAGAGTCTGGGTTGAAAAATCTGCTGAGATCTGAATTGGACTTCCCTTATAGGTAATCTGATTGTTCTCTCTTGCAGCCTTTAAAATTCTATCCTTATTCTGTATGCTAGGCATTTTCATTATAACATGTCTTGATGTAGATCTGTTGTAATTTTGTACATTTGGTTTCTCATAGGCCTCTTGTATTTGATTTTCCAGTTCATTCTTCATGCGTGGGGATTTTTCTGCTATTATTGCATTGAAGAGATTGTACATTCCCTTGGTTTGAATCTCTGAACCTTCCTTGATCCCGATAACTCATAAATTTGGTCTTTCGATGGTATCCTATAATTCTTAGATATTCTGTTCATGGTTCCTTACTATCTTCTCTGTGAGGTCAACTTTATTTTTAAGATTGTATATTGTATCTTCATTGTCTGAGGTCCTGAATTGCAAGTGATCTAGTCTGTTAGTGATGCTATCTATTGAGTTTTTAAATTGGCTTATTGTTTCTTTCATTTCAATTATTTCTCTTTTTTCCTGCAACTTGTATTTGCTCTCATCTCTTTGTTGGAGTGATCCGTTTTTTGCCTGTATCTGCTCACTTACGTCATTCTTTAATTCCCGAATCATTTTAGTTATGTATATTCTGAACTCCTTCTTTGACATTTCACCTACTTCACTATCTATGGATTCTATTGTTGTAGTATCCTGGTTTGTTTGAGGCACTTTCTTCCCTTGTTTTTTCATGATGACTATGAGTCTTCCTCTCTTGCAGTGTAGACCCTAGGTATGACAGTTTCTGCCCTATTGTCTTATAGTGTCCCTATATGTTACCAATACCTCACTTTTAAGGGAGGTAATATTCCATTGTGTATAAATGCCACATTTTTAAAATCTATTCATCTATTGAAGGGCACCTAGGTGTGTTCCACAGTCTAGCTATTGTGAACTGTGCTGCTATAAACAGTGATGTGGCTGTGTCCCTGTACTATGTTTTTTTTAGGTCTTTTCGATATAGTCCGAGAAGGGGAATAGCTGGGTCAAATGGTGGTTCCATTCCCAGCTTTCCAAGGAATATCCATACTGCTTTCCAAATTGGCTGCATCAGTTTTCAGTCCCATCAGCAATGTACAAGAGTACCTTTTTTTCCGCATCCTTGCCAGCACTTGTTGTTGTTTGACTTCATAATGGCTTCCATTCTTACTGGAGTGAGATAGTATCTTAGAGAAGTTTTAATTTGCATTTCTCTGATTTCTCAAGAAGGTGAGCATTTTTTTGTGTATTTGTTGATTGATTGTATATTCTCCTCTGAAAAGTCTCTGTTCAGGTCCTTGGCCCATTTGTAGCAGAAAATATTACACTTTCTCTTTTCCCAAAGCAGCAGGTTTCTGGGCTCACCAATCAACTAACAATGTGAGTTTGGGGAGGAGGCAGCTGCATTCATCACTGGGATCAGTTCCCTCACTCCAAGGGCAGGTGGCTACAGACTCCCCAGGCCCCACCCTGTAGCAACTGAAGCTGCAGGCAGCCTTCCTGCCAAGAGCACCTTCACAGTGACTGATCTGGTGACACAGGGGACTCGAAGACATTCCTGGGGTCTAGACTGCAGTGACCCTGGACCAGGTAAATGCATCCTGTGCCTGCATTACCTTCTGGGCCGTGGCCAGGCACCCTCAGCTAGTGGGAGAACAGAAACAAAGTTTCAGGCACCTTCCAGGACAGGAAGGCAAGCCAGAGGAACTGGAATTCTAATGGCTGCAAAGCAGATCTCCCTGACAGCTCCCTGCATATTGCTGTTTTGCCCCAGGGGTGACCAATATCAACCTAAGGTGAAAGAGTTTGTTATTGTCTGGTTGTGCAACAAAGGAAGGAGAAGCACAGGCCTGACCTTGAATCTCCTATTTCTTTCTTTTAAAACAATTCTCTTGTGCTGCAGGGGATGGAATCTAGGGCCTCACCAATGCCAGGCAAGTGCTCTGCCCCTGAGCTCCACCCTGGTGCCATCTTCTCTTTCTTTATGCTTCATTCAGTTGTCAACAGCTGAGCTGGTTCTTACTTCCAGTGCATCCAGAACCTGTCCTCCACTCCATGCCTCCATTGCTCTGGCCTCCCTGGTCAAGCTGTGTTCTCTCCTGGTTGCTGGGATGACCCCAGGTGGGCTCCTGGCTTCTCCCACCTGTAGACTTCTATCTGTAGGAAAAGACCATGAGGGTATACTTCCAATCCTTTCCTTTTTAAATAAAGCACTGCCACTACTAAAGTTTGAATCTGGAATGACCCTTATGGGCGTGGGTGGGAAAGCTTTGGTCATAGCCACAGGTGCTATTGGGAGGAGACAGGTCCTTTGGGGGGAAGGCAAGTGAAGGGTTTTCTGTTAGGTGCCTGATTTCAGGGGGCTGAGGAGCCTTGGCCTCTTATTCCCACTCTGTGCTTCCCAGCCACCATGAAGTGAGTCACTTGCCACCATGCACTGCCAGGGTGCTCTGTGGTTCACCCCAGGTCCAAGAACAACAGGGCAACCAACCATGAACTGAAGCCTGCAAACAGTCAGCTAGAATATACCTTTCTTTCTAAGCTGATCACCTCAGATATTTGTCCCAGTAAAGGAAGGCAATGGAAGTACAAACAGGGGAGGGGACCACAGGAAAAAGGTGTAACTTAGGGAAAAATTGGGTGAAACACCCTAGAACCAAGTCAGGAACAGCACCTTGCCTGCATCCTGCATGGCTGCATCCTAGACCTAGTTCCTCCTCCCTCCAGAATTCACCAGCCCCACGGCCCACATGCTCACAGACTGAGACATCCCATGCACCACTTGGTATGTCTTGGTGCGGGTCCTCGTTTGCAGGTTCCCCTCCAAATGTGTCTTTTCCTTGGACTGCCTTTGTTACAGTGGCTGGCTCTGTGACCCATGGAGGTCCTCACATCTGGATTCTGCTAATTCATATTTAGAATATAGTCCACACCTTTTTTTCTCTTTCCTCCATGTCTCTTGCACAATGGCAGCTGGATGTAGAGACCCATTCAGAGTGACCTGTGATGCTGAAAAAAGTTCTGAATTTTAAAGTAGATATTGGGACCTGAGGGAAATAACATTAGAAACAAGATCACGATGCTGATGTCCACCAAATGTAGCTCACCAGGCTCTCACCTGTGGTCACCTATGGTCACAGTCAGTTTACCTAGATTTCTGGTGGCTCCCTTCTTGTCACTGAGAATAAGGTGACTAATCAACAGAGGGCTTGGAGCAGAGGACTCATAGGGCCTGCTCCAAGCTGGGGGACATCCTTCAGAGTGCTCTCTTGAGCAGAAGAGTCTGGGAGTTGTTAATGGCCTGAAGGGCAAGAGGTAAGAGGCTGGGAGAAATGGAGCTGAGATCCAGTGGGGACAGTGGAGGAAAGCCTGGGCCAGGCTTGGTATGTTCCAGAGATGGGGTTGATTGTCCAGATGGACTGGTGAAAGTGACGTGACAAAGGTGACTCCCAGCTTAGGTCCTGAGAACTGGAACCATGATCTTGCCATTTCCTCAGATGCTCCAGGACCAGCAGGTTTAGAGGGAGTTTGTCTCCATCTGTGCCGGCTGTTAGAACCGAATACCGTAGACCAAGTGGCTTATACATGACATAAAGTCGTTCCTCACCATCCTGGAGGCTGGACAGTCTGAGATCAAGGTGCCAGCAGATTTTATGTCTTGCCCTTTCTGGCTCACAGAGAGGCATTCTGCATGCATCCCTGCAGGTAAATGAGATCCTGGGCCTCTTTGATAAGAATGCTAAGCTAATTTCACTCATAAGGACATATCCATGTGACCTAATCCCCTTTGAGAGGCACCTCTGGATACTTTTTGCATCAGGATTCAGCCTTTGTTGTGTGGGCAACCATCATTAAGGCTACAGTGAAGGCATGGAGGTTTTTACTTGGACAGGTTGCATTTTGATTTTTCTGGGCAGTTGGGAATGAGTCAGAGTTCATAATAGTTTCAGGCCATAAATATCAATGTGGGGGCACTTGGAGGTGTTAAAAACCTCTTGCTTCAGAGGATCTCCCAAGAGAGGATGCTAAGCTTCTCAATTGTGGGGGCCCCTGTGCCATCCCTGGCAAGCCATGCCACTGCTTGAGCCTTTTTCTTGACTGTAAAGATGTGAATTGAAGCAGTTTTTCTCCAAATTCTTTTCCTGCTCTGAGATTCTACAGTGGAATGTCTTCAAAACTGATTGGTCCAACTGACCAAATGGGTGCTGTCCATATTTCAGCACTGATCTTCTCTAGCTGAAGATCTGGGTTACCTGAGTTATCATGGGACTAACACTGTGGGTGCTCCTGGAGTGAGATCTGGGATGGCTCCCAGTTCTTCAACATGTTATCGCCAGGAAGCCAAAACCACGCAAAAACCAGCCCAAGGGGACCAGTCACCTCTGCACCCATATCCCCCAAACCTGTTTGCAATCTGTTCTCCCACCAGCTGTTAAGCTGAGCACTACAGAAACAACCAGAGCCTTCCTGTCCAACAACCTCTTTCATTTTGCAGGGCACTGACATTCCTATTGCAATCATTGAAGGATGCAGACATTACAAGATGAACTTGCTCTGTGGTTTCACAGGCTAATGCATTATAAGTAGGGTCCTGGAAAATGGGGAGGTCGGACTTTGCCGGTAGGGTGGGCTGTTCCAAGGAACAGAGAATAACATGGCCACTAGAACAGAGTGAAGAGGTTTGTGGGATGTACTGCAAACTCCCAGAAGCCACAGGGTTAATATCAGGAGAGTGCCAAACAGGCTGTGCTGAGACCTACAGGAGCACCTGCACATGCAACCCTCCATGTAACAGTAGTTGGGGTGGCTAGCAGCCAGAATCTGGGAATATTGCTGCAATTTGCAGCCAGAGATCTGACTCTGGGGTCCCAGCAAATCAGGTCCAACCACTCATCCCAAAACCAAACTGGAAAGTAATGGAGAAAACAAGGAAGGAGCTTTCCTCACCTTGGCCATGTCAGGAAAGCAAAGTGAGCTGCAGGGTCTCTGTCCTGTCCATGGGATGCTCTCATTTGCTTTCAGGTTAAATAGAGCAGGGATTGGGTCAGAGCAAGAGGGCTGAACGAGGATGCAGCCCTGAACAAGCTGATCAGGTCATTGTCATCTCCCTGGTGCTCTAGGAGGGACTTCTTGTCTATTGGACTGTAGGTCCAGAAGAGGGCAATTTGGTTCTGACTGGACACGTGCACCTGCTTGGTGGGGCCAGCCTTGTCACTGGGTGTTGCAAGGTTCTGCTGTACTTGGGAGGTGAATGGCAATGACTTGAAACTTCTCGGCCACTCCAGGGTTGTGGAACAGGATGATGTGAAGGCTGACACTGAATGTCCCTGAAAACTTTGGAAATCCCTTAGGTATTCTCATCTCATCATCTTGTCCCTCTTCAAGACTAGGTAAATCAGGACTAATAAACTTTGTGCTACCAGGTTTTAGAAGAGCACTCCTTAAAGGAGAACACACCTTTATGCAGAGCTGAGCAGGAGTCTGAAGACAAATAAAAAAGGAAGGCAGAAATACCAGGCTTCCTCCTCCTTTGTCCCAATTCTGGGATGGGGACTTGCAAACTCCATTGGCTAGAATCCTGCTTCTGTCATTTTCTATCTGGGCCATCTTGGTTGATTTACTTCACTGTGTTTAGAAGTTTGATATGAAAAAAATGGGATGCAAAACTGTGCCATTCCATCAGATCATGCTGAGGACCCAAGTAGCGTTATACCTCAGAGCAACACTCAGAGCACCGGGAGTGTACTGGAGACTTGTTCTTCCCCAGGACCGACTGATTCGGTAGCCAAGTTCCAGATTCTGCCTACTCTGAAAGATTGACAGGAGCACCTCTGGATTCAGAAGTGTCTCAGTAGCCCAGAGGAAGACCTCAGCTGCTGGTCCTCCCCCTCCATGAGCTCTCTCATCAGATGATATCAGAGTGATGGACTGTAGTGTAGGACATTTAGGAAGAGCTTGCTCCACCAGACTTGCTGTTGATTCTGGAATGAAGACAAAGATGATAGGAGTCTTGTATGTTCAGAATAGTGTGTTTGAGCCTGTCGTCCTGTCATATGGAGGCTGAAGCAGAAGTTCAAAGCCAGTTTTACACATGCAGATTTCGAAGATAAAGCTGGGGTCAGTTGGAGAGCTGGTGTCTTATGGAGAAGCAGATCTAAAAAGACAAACTTGAAGTTGTGGACAAAGAGACCCAGAGTCACTTGGGAATAGAGGGGGTCTTATGGATAGTTGGAGGGAAATTAGGGATCCCACTAGGAGGGCTAGGGCACTGCTACTCATCTTGTTGGAACCCTTAATATTCTGTATTTTATTAAAATTGTGCAATAGAGGACACATCCCTAAAGAGCACATGCCTTTATGATCATTATCAGGCAGTTGAAGTGTACACTCACATGCCACATTAGGATGCAGGCACTCCCAGAAGTCTTCTGTCCCCTTGCCCGATCACAGCCTCTAAAGTCATCACTTGCTGACTCAGGCAGTGGCTTCCTGGTTCCTCTGTTTCCACACTGCCCAACGCTGCTCACTAACGTCACATCTTGAGTTTTACCTGATTCAGACTTCAGTACATTCATCCATGTCTGATTTTGCTGGATGTGGCTTCATCCTGTCAATCATGGTGGATAGTGTGCCTTTGGGTAGACATGGAAAGGTGCTTATCTGTCTGCTGTAAGGGACTCTTTCCCATGCCATGGTACTGTGGTAGAGACCTTGAGCATGTGTCCCATGGCATTTCTACTGAGGATACACCAAGAAGGCATTGCTGGGACCAAGAATTTCCATAACTTCAATTCCATTAGACAAACTGCTCTTCACAGTGCATCACCCACATGCTCCATGGACTAGGTGGTTTCTCATCACTTCATGTCCTCACCAATGCTTTTCAGGAGCTTCTATGCTCACTCAGGTCCCTGCAATTTGCCACAGGTTTCCCTATATCCATGGAGGCCAGGACCCAGGATGAGCATCTTCAGGCAGCAGTGGGAACAGTGTGTCCTGTCTACTCGAGGCCAGTCCTCAGAATGGCTTAGAAAAGCATCCCTGGAACTCACATCTTGGCTGACCCTCTTGCTTACTGTGTAATCATGGGAGATTTAATTAACTTTCCTGTGCCTCCATATCCTTGGGTGTGGAGCATGGGTGAGAATGTTTGCCTCCCTGGGCCATCTTGACAAGTGAAGGCTTCAGAGCATTTGGAAGGAGGCAAGGAGGTTATAAGGGATCAATATCTGTGAGCCATAACTGGAGCCTTCCTAGGGCACCGTGATGACTGTGTTCTACAGATGGCTTAGAAGACAGAAATGGGGCTTGTCCCACAACACTGGTAGAGCTCGGTGTGTCCAGGTGTGTCACCTCTTAGGGAAGGATAGGCATCAGCCTTTCCAAGCTGAGTCCAGATGAAGGAGTTAGCTGTTTTCAAGGACCTGTGTTCATCTTCTATTCATCACAGTGACAAAAATGCCCCCAAATAACAATTTACAGGAGGAAATGTTTGTTTAGGCTCATAGGTTCACAGGTCTCAGTCCATAGTTGCCCCAGCTCTATTGCTCTGGGCCTAAGAGTAAGGCAGAACATCATGCAGCAGGGTATAGCAGAGGATAGCTGTTCAGCTCCTGGCAACCGGGAAGCAGAGAGAGGGAGGAGATTGGGGGACAAAATTATAATCCCTATGGGCATGTCCCCAGTCATCTAACTTCTTCAGCCAAGCCCCACCTGCCTACAGTTAACATCCAGTAAAGTAGTCTTCAAATCCATCAAATGGATTAATCCACTGATTAGGGTCATGGTTCTTGTTTTATAATCATTTCAGCTCAACACTGCTACCTTGCCTATCATGAGATTTTAGGAGGACATCTCACATCAAAACCATAATAGGGATGGTCATATTGTAGGAAAATAGTTTCTCTTTCAAGAACAAGAGTGCTTCCTCTCCATGAGATGTTCAGAGGGCAGCATCGTGGTGGACAGCCACAGGCTGGGAAAGGTGCTCATGGGCTTCTAGTCCATGCTTACATGGCCTTCGGACTAGCCGATGGCCATCATGGCCAGTGCTGGTCCTTCCCTTTGGCAGAATGCACAGATGAAATGCCTTCAGGATTTCAGGCAGCTGAGGATTTGCTGGTACTCAAGATGAGCAGAGGGTTCCAGGTCCCAGCAATGGGCAAGGCCACAGCCCATCCAGTACCAGTTCAGTTCAAATTCATTTTAAATCTTCTGATCACATCAGGAGGAAGTTCCAGGGTAGTCCTGAGCCACTAATGTGTGTATCTTTTTTGGGGGGGTGAGGGGAGGAGAAAACTGGTCCTGCCCAGAGCCACCAGAGCCCATGTCTGCGCAGAATGTATTATCAGTGTTTGTCTTCATTGGCTAGGATTTTCTTCTCCCTGACCAGCATCTGAGGGCTGTGGCTGGGTGTCATCCATGGGGCATGAGTCTCTGCAGCTACTCTAAGGTGAAATGCAATGGGGTCACATCAGCCCTTGAAAACCTATAATGAGCCTGGGGAGCAAGGTCCTGCATACCTAACCTTGTGCAAGTGAACTAGTGATGCTCAGCGTGTAACAAAATACACATGTACAAACTCAGGTGATGATACATTCTTAGATACTTGCTTTCTTTCAATTTAGCCCGCACATCATTAAATGCACCCTTTTAAAGCAAGCCTCTCTCCCACCTCAGGGTATGCATCCTGTGCACAGCCCCAGATGTCTTATTCATCACCCCCATCTATTTTGACTACAAAGTCACTGATGTTCAAACAGTGTGCTGTGAACTCTGGTCAGCAGAAGTACTTTCTAGTTTGGGGGACTGAAGGAGGCTCTGAGCTTTATCCCACTACCTACAGTTACTCCTTTCTGCCTTAACAGTTGCTTTGGATTTGCTTTTATGCATTGGGGTTCTTTGTAAATTTTAGGTTTAAAAATCCATGTTTTGCAATTTTTAGGAAAAATGTTAAAAAGTTCTAGCTTAGGCAGTTTGATTTTTTTTTTTTGAGGTTGCTTCTAGTTTTAACATTCCCTGATTATCTGTACCCATTTTCTTACCTGCATGATAATATACATTCTGCCTGATAATCTCTCATACCATCTCTGAGATGTGTTGTAATCCCACAATCCCAGGCCCAGGGCTGGGCAAATCAGACAGTTTCATGAATGTCTGTCAAATCAGTGAGTGAGCTCTGGGCTAACTGCTGCTGGTGTGCAAGAAAGGCTGGGGACAGAGAAAGATTTTCAGTATGTTATAATAGGTCATCAGTGACATTTCACAAAACATGTTGTGTCCTACACTGGGCCTTGCATCTTAGTAAACTTTCTTTTTCTTAAAAACAAAGAAGCAAACAAATAATCAAGGGTTCCCTCAGTGCTGTTTGTCATGACAATGAGCAACAAAAATGCCTTTTATGCCTCAGGGTTGTGAGCAAGGCCAGCTGGCTCTATTAGCTCCTCCTCTGTTTTCCCAAGTTCCATCCTTTTCATGTCTGTTCAGGCTTTTGCCACTGTCCTATATCCTTTCCATCACTGGACCCTGCTCTTGCAATCTTACTTTTTCAGGCCTATGCCTCAGCAACCTAACCTCCACTGTTTGCACTCTGTGAGATACTGGTCCAGAAGGTTCTTTTTCTGTGCTGTGACTCAGTTCTGGTCACCTGTTGAGGTTAAAATGCTGTCTCACCACTGTTATTAAAAGAGGACAATAGTCTGAGGAGTCTTTTGGTTAGACAGACGTCTTCAAGGATGCAATGCATCCTGCAAATGCTGTCATGGAGAGTGGGCAGTTGATGAAAAGCTTGTAACAGGTAGTGGAGGACAGTTGATGAGGAGCAGAAAGTCCCAGACTGATTCAGTCTCTCATTTTCTACTAGTACGTTTACTCTTTACTAGAGAGATGCACACAGAGAAATGGTTGATTATTCTCATCAACTGAATTGAGCACGTCCCCAGTGACTGCATTTCACGGTGCTGAACAGGCTTGTCCTTTCTCCACAGTGTTTAAATTATGGTAGTGGCACCACACTGGGGGCCAAGAGACTGGGGTGGGATCCATGTGTTATCTGGTATCTGTCATCTTTTGTAGCACTTATGTTCTTCCTCCAGAGATGGCAGAAGCCAGAATTTGTATCTCATTTAATCTATCTGGCCTCTCCATGTTGTATGTGTCTATCTGGATTGAAATGGAGCCTTGTATTCTAGGACCCTTATCTCTGAGGCCCTAGCTGTGTTTCACAGGTCAGGACATGTATAATCTGCTCCTCCTTCTATGCAAACTATACATTCAGCCTGGTTCTCAGCAAGTTGCTTCTGTATCCATAACAATAAATCAGTTCTGTTGCAACCAAGAAAATGCATGCAGTAATATTGATTTGTAAATATATATATATATATATATATATATATATATATATATATATATATAATATTTTTTCATAATTAAAAATTAATAATTAAAAATTGCCAAAAACTATATACCCTATTATTAAATTAGTAATTTTTTTTGGATTGAAGTTGATGAAACATAACAGAACAAAATGTCTCCTATTAATTGTAATGGTTAATTTTAAGATACATCATATTTAGAAGTTTAAATGTGAAAAATTTTGTCTTGCCAAGATGGACATATTTGTTTTGAGTAGCTTGCCTTTTTTTCATACAGTTCTCTTAGGAGATAATAAAGCATTGCTGTAAAACACACATAATTGAGCTTTGCAATATGAGGTTAGAAGAAACTAAATTTACATTGGTAATATTGAAAGACCCTCCGACTCCCTGTCCAAGGAAGAACACACGAGACACTGGCTGCAAAAAACATGAGGCAATTTATTGATACACAGGTGCCTGCAGGTGCTCAGCAAAACCTCAGCCGGAGCTTTGGTGAACTGGCACACACCGGGCTTTGGGGTACAGGTCTTTTATAGGATAAAGGGGCAGGTTCCACGCGCGCGGTAAGCAACAGGTTTCTTATTGGTTATTTTGAACCCAGCATATATGTTCCGGGAAAAACACATTAGAAAAACCACATATTTGCACTCTGTTTTTTTCTGTTCTTGCTTATCAGTTCCTATTTGCCTAAGAATGCCCTGGGACCTGGTTTTTTGTTCTTTTCCAACCATCCTGTTCTTTCACAACTGGCTACCCTTAACTGATTATCAGATAAACATCTCCCGAGTTTGTGTGGGTCTGCAACACGCCCTGATGGTTTTGCAATTGGGCCTGGGGTTACTGGGCTAGGGTCTTTCAATATGAGAACATCTGGGGGAATTTTGTTGTTTAAGCCAGATTTAAAGTTAGGTAGTCAGTGCAGTTAGGCAAATCGCGTCTAAAATCCAGTGAAATCTAAAATGGAGGCCATGCTGAGAATGACTCAGGGAAAACGCAGGACAACTCATGGAATGCTAATGAAGTCCTGAAAAGGCCCTAGGCCAAAGTCCATCCCAAAGAAGTGTTAATGAAGTCCTTCCTGCTCAGACTACTTCTTTGGCCCACCTGTGTTCCACCCCTCGGGCCTTCCCACCTACATTCCATCACTGAAAGAACTATAAAAGGGGAGACAACAGCCCTTCCATGGATTCCACCTCTTGGGTCCCCTTCTTCCTCCGGGAGAAGTCTTTTCTTCTGTCCTTTAATAAACTTCTAATTTCTACTCTGACCTTGCCTCGGCGTGCTTCTTTGGTGTTATTCTTCAACATTGGGGAAGCAAGGACTCGTCACCGGTCAACAGCGGTAACAGTTTCAGTAGCTAAATAATAGGACATTGCATTTCATAACTTAGGATTCTTTTTTTTACTTCTCAGTATGCTGAGCCCTTTTGTCATCACACATTTGAGGAAAAACAATACATACTAAGTTTAATTTTATCAAAATCAGAATCCATTTATATTAAAATAAAACTACTATGGAAGAATTCAAGATATACATTCCAAAGTCAAAGTACCTTATGAATTGCTCCCTTTAATTAATCCATTTAACAGTGAGCTGAATATTCTGCAATGCTAGAAAAACACAAAACAACAGCAACAATAAATGTACAATATAAGAACCAGAAAGGTGGCCCATGCCTGTAATCCCAGCAGCTAGGGAGGCTGAGACAGGAGGATACTGAGTTCAAAGCCAGCCTCAGCAGCAGTGAGGCACTAAGCAACTCAGTGAGACCTTGGCTCTGAATAAAATACAAAATAGGGTTAGGATGTGGCTCAGCAGTTGAGTACCCCTGAGTTTTATCCCCAGTACAAGAAATAAATAATATTTTGCTAACTTATATTTTCAAACATGAAGACTTCAGTTTAAGAAAAGTAGCTTTGATTTGTTTTTAGGAAGCTTCTGAATGCAGCATGTGTGTGTGCTTGTGAAGTAGCAAAAACCCTTTCTTAAATTTATTTTTTCCAATTAAAAGTAACTTCAGCAAAAGTGCAGTTAAAATCTTATCTAAAGTGTGTGTCATAGAATTCTTATTTATAAACTTTTTAAAGAGTAAAATATTTAAATATTTGACCATAATCACACTTAGAATACATCTTCTTTGATTTACAATCCTGTGATTTTCTGGAATATCTGAACAATCTTCCAAATGAGATATCCCATTATACAAATACTACTTAAGTATTTAAGCATGTATTAATGAGACAGGATACCTATAGTCTGATTTTTGGCTTTAAGTTCCTGAGGGTCCAGGAGCAATCTAACCCAGTTGTAACCAACTCTTGATGAGCTGTGTGGTTGAGTGTAATGGTAGTGTACAGGTTATTATGGCAAAGTGTAGGCCACCCACCCAGCCTGTGTGGAATTCAGGTGGAGAAGAAAATAGATGCAGATGTGGAGAAGGTTTCCCAGAGAGATATTGCTTCAGTCCAACACTACTGTCTGAGAGTCTTCAACTGGGTGGAGAGGGGCTATATGGAGCATGTGTAAGGGACCCATCTCTAGATTTCTGTAGTTCCAAGCTCTGTTAGGATGTTGTATACAGTATCTGTAAGATCATAGTGAGGAATGAGTTTCAGATGTATGTAGAGAGAGGATCATAGTCTAAGGTAAATTGTTTACATTTTATTCTGAAAACTTAAAAGTTTTTGAAGATTTTCAAGTAAAAGAACAATGATTTTTGTGACCATGGATTTGAGATGGGTCATTGGGGGAAGGGAAGGCAAGTAACAATGTTGGTGGCAAGAAGGTCACTTATATTTTATATATTTGTTGTTGCTGTTTGTTGTTTTGTTTTAGTTGTAGTGGGACACGATACCTTTATTGGATTTTTATGTGATGCTGAGGATTGAACCCAGCACCCTGTATGTGCTAGGTGAGTGCTCTACCACTGAGGCACAACCCCAGCCCCTTACTTATATAATATGAATGGAATAATCTGGGTGAGTAATGATAGTTGGCAGTGCAAGAGAAAAAGAAGAACCTGTGTTTACACGCTTAGTGTTGCACACATAAAGATGGATGATCGTGATTTGTCTCACTAGCACTTCCAGGCTCAGAAAGTCAGAATTATCATCTCATTGTATAACCACTCCATTACCAGAATTCTTATTTTTTTTCTCATGAAATCTAATTTTATCCGTCTTTGCAACCCCGCCTGAACCCTCATTGTTTAATATCTGAGTTTATTGTTAGGATTTTCTGACTTGTTCTCCCGCCTCTGGATTTTCTCAGGAAGCTCTGTAAGTTCACACTCATTCTCACCGTCCCCCTAGCAGTGTTGCTCCTTGTTTTTGTTTTTAATATTTATTTTTTTATTTGTAGTTGGACATAATACCTTTATTTTATTTATTTATTTTTATGTGGTGCTGAGGATCGAACCCAGGGCCTCGCGCATGCTAGGTGAGTGCCCTACAACTGAGTCCTGCATTTTACTCTTTTTACACCATCAGGAGAGTTATGGGTTACGGGTCCTACCATTTTGATTATTATGAACATTCCATTTGGTCGTAACTGTTGAAAGGAAAGCCTTCAATGCCATTAGACATTCCACTGGGCAGAAAACATCCATCATGTACCATCATTTAAATGTCAAAATCATTTGGGAACCAAAAGCAAATATGCAAGGGTTCATAAAACTGAGTGTGTGGACTCCTTGTTCCTGTTCCGTAGCATTGTGTTGGAAGAGGGGAATAATGCATGTTACATACTACCATTACTTTTGGGAAATTTTTACCCAATTCATATGAAAGCCTGGATTAGAGAGAAGAAAATTTAGAATGCAGAGTGAAACTGAACAATGGAAGAATAATCCTACTATTTTTGTCTCTCTACCCATATGTACTGAGAGATGATTTTAAAATTAAATAAGTCTGTTTTAGAGTAGAGGGCCTTAGGCATCATGATTTTGAACTTTTCTCCTATTTTGAAACCCCTTTGGTAGTACTCTACTAAATATCAACTGACTTTTCCTGCTCATCTCCATTCATGGTCATACACTTTGTTCTTCCTCATATTAATTATTATTTCCATCCTATGATATTAGTATAAAAGGTTCTCACGTTTTCATGTTTCATGCTTGTTGCTTCTTGTCTTCATCTTCATCATCTTATTATTACATTTGTTGTTCAGAAAAACCTGTTTCCCTTGCCAAGAGTTCAACGTTCTGTGTTAAATGTCAGAAGCCAGAACAGCAGATCCTGTTATTTGACACCATCTATTTCAGTGGATGTTCATTTCCTACATCTTTTTTCCTTTTCCAAAATCCTAATAACCTGTTAAAATAAGAAATAAAAAACAATATTTATGTACCCAACATGCTCAATTCCTATGTAGAACTTTGCATACCTCAGAGGCCATGCTCATCAATTTTTGTTACATTGTTATTTACCTATCATTAATCGATCGAAGTCAGTGGTGGTCAGGAGATTTGTGAAGTTTAGTGAAATGAAATTAATAAGTATTAATCTCTTATTTATTTAAGCCACTTTAAGTGTCATTTTAAAATGATAACTTGTAAGGACTGTGAGTCATCCTGTTTTAGCTACTGTACTTTTACTTTTTTCAGGATTTTGCTTTAGTTATTTCAGCAGCCTTCAACATGATATCTTGCCAACCATGTATATACCCTGGGGAGGAAGGAGGGAGTCCTCTGTGTATTCACTCTGTACAACAGGAAGAGGCCCATGGAAACAAAGGGCTATTAAAATAGTTTTTGTTCTTTTTTTTGTGTGTGGCAACAGTGGTTCATTATGTACATTTAACAACCCAGACTTCAAGTTGTGGTAGCTTTTAAAGATCCATTAATAGCAAGTCTAATAAAAAATATGTTACACATAGAGCTTCAATTAAACTGTGTTTATAATTTAATACTTATTACTTTAAGTCTGCAAAGATTGATGAAACGTAATCTCTGCCTATTTCTTGACAGTCGCTTTTGTGTCCCTAAATTATGTTTTAGGATTACTTAGCATATCATTTTTACAAAGTATTTCAATAAAAGTGACAAGTTGTTCAGAAGTCTCACTGAAATTCCCCCATAAATGTTCATCTGAGGTGATTTATAATATTCAGGTATTTAATGTGAAATATAAAGATTGCCTGATTGTTCCATAAATTAAAGCCCTAAACATATCAAGATGATGGTTTAAAATTGAAATCACAAAGCACTGTCTCTTGACTTTTCTTTTTTTTTTAATTTTTTATTAGTTGCTCAAAACATTACAATGATCTTGACATGTCATACATTTGATTCAAATGGGGTACGTAATCTCATTTTTCCACGTGTACAGATTGCAGGATCACATTGGTTATACAGCCACGTTTATACATAGGGCCATACTAGTGTCTATTGTATTCTGCTAACCTTTCTATCCCCCCTCCCCTCCCCTCCGCTCCCATCACCTCTTTCTACCCAATCTACTGTGACACATTTCTCTTTTTTTTCTTCCCGCTTACACCATCTTATATGTAATTTTGCATAACAACGAGTTTCTCCTACCATCTTCTGTGCAATTCCCTCTCCCTCTATAATTCCCACGCTCCCCTCCTCCCTATTTAATGGTAATCTTCTTCTCATGCTCTTCCTCCCTGCTCTGTTTTGAGTCGCCTCCCTTATATCAAAGAAGACATTCTGCATTTGTTTTTTAGGGATTGGCTAGCTTCACTTAGCATAACCTGCTCTAATGCCATCCATTTCCCTGCAAATGCCATGGTTTTGTTATTTTTTAGTGCTGAGTAATATTCCATTGTGTATAAATGCCACATTTTCTTTTATCCATTCATCTATTAAAGGGCTTATTGGTTGGATACTGCAGTAGAGTGGTAATCTTTCTGGTGACCAGCTCCCACCCCAAAGCTACCTAATGGCCACCAGTCACTAATCATCTCACTAGGATACAGAAGACACTCATCTCTCCAAAGATTTCAAGTGTTTTAGAAGCTGTGTCTTAGGAACCATGGAAAGATACCAAATAATATGTTTCCTATAATATCATAATATGAAACAAGGCAGTTGAGGATGGAACATAGTGGACGAGTAAGATTGTGGTAGTCCACTTTGATAATTTTATCTTATAATTTAGTTCACCAATTGGTACACATCAACATTTACTAGTGATTGAACACAAATTTTCTTTATCAGATATATCGGGAAGAACATATTATAGGGAGTCAGCAAGTCAATTATTTGAATCTTGTCTTAGAATCTTCTATGCTAGTGATATTTTATGAGCTTAATTTTTTTTTCATTTTTCAAATTAGGACAATTTTTTAAATCTTTATTTTAAGGCTCTTAACAAAATACCTGGCATATAATAGTTGTCCACAGTATAGTGTAAGGGTCCAGCGAAACGTCGGAGGGAGAGACCACAAGAGACCGGCTCCATGCAATTGGCAGAAGGGGTTTTATTGATTCAGCATGCTGAGGCTCCAGGCTCACTCAGGAAGATACAGCAGCCCAGAGCCCCGAGCAGAGGTCAGGCAGAGCTTAAGTACACTTTTTGGGGAAGGTGTGGGGGGGAATATTTAAACTGATTTGTTCTGGGCCCATGGTGCCTAGTGCCAGGCGACTCAAAGTCCCAAGTTATCAGACCACCAGAGGAGTCAGTGAGAATGTTTACTGGGGCAGCTCCGCTATTGTCCTAACAGCTACAGAGATCAAAGGCTCTGGGGTAGCTGAGGTATTTAACATATCAATGGTCTCTTACTTTACAACCCAAGCCTTGCAGTTAGAGACTTCACAATGTCCGGTCTTTTACACTTTAACTCTGGCTCTGCGGCTTAGAATCAGCTTAGAAATTTTACCTTTACAATAGCTATGAGTTTTTCTATTATTATTAATAGTTGTATGCTTTTATTCTTCAGCAGTAACAAACTTATGAGCCTCTTCACTCAACTATTTAGCTTTTTATTCATCCTCTTTAAACATTCAGCTAATCATCCATTTATAGTCAAGTTTGTGAAAAAGGCAAAGATGAATTAGCCATTACCTGTTTTAGGGTAAAGGTGAAAGGATAATCATGAATAGTGGCCCCTCCTTCAATCTACCAAAGAATAGAATCTAGGATACTAACATAAATATGGAAAAATTCAAGAAAAAAACAGGGATTTCCCCCATAAATAATATATATGTTATGCATATGGAAGCATAATGTGGGTATGATTTCTAGATTTTTATAAGAAAGCGTGCTTTAAAGTTATTAATGACAATTGGTATTAAATAATTCCCATTTTGGTTCTGTTATCCACCCCCCCCCAATTCAGTCAAAGTGAACATTTAAAATTAGATAAATGGAGGTGATAGGTATATTTGTTTTTTGGGATATATCCCCCAAATCTCATGTTAGGCAATGTAGCATTGTGCAGAGGTGAAAAGATTATGCTTAGGTCTCTGACCTCATCAGTGGATTAGTCTATCTGATGGATTAATAATTTAAATGGACTATTTGGTAGTACTTTTTGGCAAGAGGCAAGTGAATGGAGGAAGTAGGGCACTAGGGGTATGGCCTTGGGGTTCTTTTTGTCCCTGGTCCTTTCCTCTTTCTCTTTGCTAGAGGTGCCAGGAGATGAGCAATTTTCCTCTGCCACACCCTTCCACCCTGAGGTTTCTGCCCTGGAGCCCGATGATCAAGGATGAGACCTTGGAAACTATCAGCCCCAAATAAGTTTTCCTCTTCTTAGTTGTTCTTGTCAGGTATTTTGGTCATAGTGACAAAAGGGTGACTAACACCATGTGATCCAGAGTGATGTTGAATAAGATGTGTGCTTCGAGAGAAAGCTCTGAAACAAGGAAAGGGAGCAACAGGAAGATCACACAGAATATGACTACCCATACAACAGAACCTTAACTGTCTCCTGATCACTGTCTGTTATAAGGTTTACATATATGTTTCACCTCACAGATGATATTTTATAACAACTAACAACAATTACTAGAAATGTTGGGTAAATGTGTTAATTATTGGGTTATTTTAATAAAATCTCCAGATGGCCTTCCTTCATATTACTTAACTGTGCTCCTCAGGTAGAATTTAAGAAACAAATGTGATATTCTGCTTTTATATTTTCTCTCTACTGCTTCCTATTGCCAGTGTGGTTGAAATAAAAAATGATTTTTCTCTTGTTTGCTGAACATGCTTAGAATATAGGACAGGTTTTGTTAAATTTTTATTCCTGTAGCTAGAACCTATTTTAGCTTGATTCAAGGGTCACAGAATAAAACTAATCAAGAGGAGCACATGTCCCTTTACTCTGACAGTAGAAGTTGAATTCCTGTTTGGTTTTGCTCTGTCTGATTTATCTCTTCTCCCTAGTCATCTTTATGGGCTGTCTCTGCCCTCCTCTCTCAGTGTAAGAGCCAAATGCATTTATTCTTCCTCAATTTCAACAGCCACGTGTATACTGACAACTCTCAGTTTTAGATCTCTGGGCAAGCATTAACTCCTGATATTCAGATCCACAGTTTCAAACATTCTGGAATTTTCCATCTAGATGGCTCAAAGCGAAACCATGTTCACATCCAGACCTATATCTTTCTCCTCATCTCACCCAACTGTATTATCCTACACCTACTCACACCAGAAAACCTGGGAAGTGTCATTGATTCACTCTCCATTAACTCTCAAGCCCTGTAAATTCTGTCTTCTTAATTTCCCCTGCTTTCTATCTGTATTATAACCACTGTCTTAATCAAACAATTTAGTTATTTAACCTATTTATGCAATAGCATTTCTAACTGTTTCCCTTTTTTCTCTTCTTGATTTCCCTACCAATCAATTGGCTCCACCACTACAGGTGACATTTTCAAAGTATGAATTGGGCTTTTTTATTTACCTACTTTAAAATCCTCAGGAGATTCATTAAACTCATTGGCAAAGGTATACAAATCCCCTAAGATACACTTAATAAATGAAGACAAGGTAAGCTGCCTTCTTCCTGCCATTTTCCCTCCCTCCTTTTCTGTCCCTCCTCTACCTAAATATGCACCCAAACAGAAACTGTATGATAATTTTCATTGGCTGGAATCGCCCATGGCTTCTTAAAGCAACGATTTTTAGCTGTACTGTTGCTATTACCTTCTGACCCCACCTTACACACTCATTGTCAAACTTCAGTACAGATGTTAGCTCCAGAACCTCTCTCCCATCCCCTCACTCCCTTTCCAAATCTGGAACTAGATGTTTCTACCTGCTCCTTAGTAACACAGCAGCCAGTGCAGATCACTACTGTGACCCATTGCTTTCTATTCTGACACCTGGATTATCTATTCTCTTAACCTTGCTTTCCTTCACCTGGGTGGCTGAAAATTTAATTCATTGTAACCATTTACTAAGACTTGTTAAAAAAAAATAATAGAATGCATTCAGTCTGAGATGTTATGGAATTTAATTTGATTAATGAGATTATTTGAGCGTATTATTTTTTCTCTTTTTGTCTTTACAGATGAAGCATCTAGGAAGTATGTAACCTAATATATAGAAATTTTTTTTTCCTTTTAAATTTTGTTTTTGAGGAGCTTGGATTTTAGTTTACTTGTAGAGTTATATGTGTAACTAGATTTCTGTCCCAAGCACTGCAAAAAAAATTTTTTTGGACAGTTTTTTACAGGGCTGTGTAGACATAATAATTAATAGTTTGTGAAAAATTTTATCATAAAAGTGATATGTATCTAGGCAAGATACATATGCTTCTGAATTTTGGATTAAATTCTGTTAATGTTCCCTGGTTGCAATTATGTTAAATTATTAATTGTTAATAAAATCATTATTTTCTTTTTTATGTTAAAACATTTGAATAATTAATCAATGTACTGGAAATCAAATATTTAAAAAATTGAATTTTTTTGTTAAAGGTGGCAAAAATTAGAGGATCTTCAAATTTGTTTTCTGGAAAGTAAAATTAAATTATTATTTTTTTAGTTTTGTCGATGGACTTTTATTTTATTTATTTATACGTGATGCTGAGAATGGAACCCAGTGCCTCATACATACTAGGCAAGTGCTCTATCACTATGATACAACCCCAGCCCCAGTAAAATTAAATTTTCTATAATTACGAAATCATTTTCCTTAATCCTCATTTTTTTTTTTTTTTTTTTTTTTTGTATTAGGGATTGATCGCAGGGGCACTCAACCACTGAGCTACATCTCCAGCCCTATTTTGTCTTTTATTTAGAGACGGGGTCTCACTGAGTTGTTTAGCGCCTTACTTTTGCTGAAGCTGGCTTTGAATTTGTTATCTTCCCATTGCTTTGAAGATTAAAGCAAAGGAGATTATCAATCTCTTTCAACTGTTATTCTCCAGGTTTAGATGCTCATCCCATTTCACTTGATGATACTCTGTTGCCAACTGTATTTCTTCTGCATTTCAACTTCATAAACTCTGTTACATGACCTCTACTGAAAGTTAATCATACTAAATTAATCACTATTTCCTTGAAAGGAAAAAATTATTTTTTTAAAAAAATCACTTTGTCTCTACTCATTGCATACTCCCTGCAGCTTTCATATTTTTTCCCTTCCCTTAAGCAGGTTGCAAATGAATACAGAAGGCTTAGTTTAGTTTCACTGTGTTCCTTGACCACAACAAGTGTTATTGCACAGGTATTTCTGAAATCTCTTTGCATATTCTTTGATTATTGAGTCCCGTATTGTATCATTTTCTGTATGAGCTTGTCCCTCCAAGCAAAGTGTGAAATTTCTAAGATGGGGCAATGGTTAATGTCGTTTCCTCAGGCACAATTGTCAAGTGATTTAAGTATTTCTGTCTCTGTATGTACCCTGATGGAATGAATTCTCAAAGAAAAGAACAGTATGTGTGAATGTAAAGCTTCTATAGCAGGGTTCATATAAGCAAGGTTGGTAATGAAAAGCAAACTCTGAATTCTTGGGTTGCCTCTTCCTCTGACATTGTAAACCACTAACAGGAGCACACCTAAAATTAAGGTCATGCAACCTGGAAACGCACATACTGCTACAAATCCATAATAGTAGTTCACCACTATATAATTCTCTCTGCATTTCAATATGCTTTGCCAGTCATCATCTAAATGGTTCTCTTCAGAGGCGCCTAAGGTGGCCACGCATTTTTTTTCCCCCAGAGATCAGGGAAACACCTCCTTCTTTCAGATTGTGAGAAAAAAATGGGGCTTTCTTGCTACAGAGAGCCGGGATTCCCTCTCAAAGAACGTGCATCCTACCCCCCCCCCCCCCACCCGCGCTGAAGGCTACCCAAGCCAAGGAGCATCTAGGAACTTCTGGGCACCTTGCACCCCCCCTTCCCAGAGAAGGGTCTGGAGCCCGGAAGGAATTCGCTAATTAGCTCGCCCCCATTGGTTGTCCCCAGGCACCCCCATTCCGTCACTGTGTTATGCTAATGAAGGGAAGGTTCATTGGCTGGGCCTCCAGCAACAGCTCCTAGGGACCAGTGCCGGGAGAGCCGGGTTGGCGGCGCCTGGGGCCAAAACCCCACCGGGTTTCCTCCTGCCTTCCCTGGGCCGTGCTGGTTGCACGCCCTCCCCGGGCACCTGCAGCCCCGAGGATGCCCTAGCTGGAGGCTCTTTTACCTGCCTTTAGGAAAGTGCCTCACCTTCTCGGGGCGCTAACTGCCACCCCTCTGCCCTCTTTCTAGGCACCGTGTGTTTTTTCTTTTTTCTCCCCCCCCCCCCCCAGAAGTAACTTTTGCATCCCGCTTCCCCCGAGTCCTGGGGACCAGAGGCGGTGCCGAGCCTGGGGGCGGTTCCTTGGCAGCTTTGATTCTAGTGGGAGCCAGACTTTTGCCCCAGGGCTGGGTTTGCATCATCCCATCACACCCTCGGGAGAGAGGAGCCAGCCCCCTTTCCAGCCTCGGCTTCCGGCGCTAAACCGACCCCTCCCCCGCCTGTCCCCTTCCCCTCCTCGCATCCCTCTTTCTTTTGGCCTTAGCCTTTTACCCATCTCCTCCCCTCTACCCCCGCAACATCTTCTTTCTTTCTCCTTCCTCTTCCCCGTTTGTTGTTTGATGCTTCCCACTCTTTGAGGAAGAATGGTTGATTTGGAGAGCGAAGTGCCCCCTCTGCCTCCCAGGTACAGGTTTAGGGATTTGCTGCTAGGGGACCAAGGATGGCAAAACGACGACAGGTGAGTGGTGTGGTACAGTGTTGTTCTGTAAATACTGCTGAAAAAAGTATTTTTCTTGTTCTTGCAATGCGTTTATCGCATTTAAAGAGCACTGTGTTTCATTGAATTCAGTATTTTCTGGAATAGTTATTTCATGTATCACATGCCACATATTCATGTTTTAAAAATAATATGTGGGCTAAGTTAGTCAGAAATGCTTTCCTGAAGTTCAGTTTGGCGTTAATGTTCTGTTTGAATTAAATAAAAGATCCATTATTGGTCCAATTAGGAATCCCCCTGCAGGCACACTGTGCAGCAGGCTTCTTTTCCTTACCTGCTGGCTTCCAATGCCAGCTCCTATTCCAGTAGTAACTGGAGACTTTATCTTGGACATCAGTTAGAGGATAATATTTCAATTAAATCTCTTCTTTTTAGGCAAAAATGTATATATTGATTAAAAATTTAAAGAAGAAATACCTGAGGTATTACTCACTATGCTTGTGAATTAGGGTATTCTGATTAACTGGAGAGAATTACAACAATATTTAAACAAATTCAAATGCTAATTGACATGTAGCATAGTTAAATGATTGTTCAAAGGCAGCATAATGTTTATTGTGATTGAAATTATAGTTTTTTCAAGACCTCAGGATCATCAAGTAAAATGGAGATCTTCATTGTAGAAAGTGTGAGGTGAGTTGACTATAAGAAGGGCATACTTTGACCAAGGTTTGCTTTTTAAGTGTAATATCCAAGATGTTAACTATTCATGTGTTTGCCCTCATTTTTCTAAGGATGTTGCAGATAATGTCAGTAGTTAAATCTTTTGTTTAAATAGTGCCTAAAGAAATCACTGCTATATTGAAAAGTTTTGCATAGTTATTTAAAATTTCTATTATAATAGAACTTATGCTAGCCCAACTTTTAACTTAAAAATGAAGCCACATTTACTAGACAATTAAATATTAAACATTTAAAAATGTTCGACCATTTGAAAAGATGTAACTGATTTTGTGGTTTTATAAAAATTAATACTGCCAGTTTGGTTCCAAACAAATTGTTAATCTCTGAAGGCAAGATCCTTAGAATCGGAGAGACCCAGATTTCAATCTTACTGAGTAGTCAGTCTTGAGCAACTAATTTAGCCATTATGAGAAGCAATGATTTTATTTTTGTAATGGGATAAATATCTATCTCTGTCTGGGATTGTGGCTCAGCGGTGGAGCACTCGCCTCACATGGGTGGGAACCGGGTTTCATCCTCAGCACCACCACATAAAAATAAAGGCATTGTGTGTGTCCATCTACACCTTAAAAATAAATATTTAAAAAAACTCTACCTCATAAAATTGTGACAAGAAGGAAGAAGGAGAGGCACAGGACTAACAGTTGTTACTAGACTGCCAAGTGCTTTACTGTGCTGTGTGTTATCTCAGTCATACTGTAGGTATTTTACAGTATGACTCAGTCATACTGTAGGTATTTTACAGAAAAGGAAACTGAGATTCTGGGAAATCAACTATTTGTCTTGGTTCATATATCTTAGAATAAACATGACTTGAGCTCAATTTTTTTGTGACTCAGATTTCTCAAGAAACTCAAGAAAAGGGGAAACTTCAGTTTTTCCCTTTAACTCATTGAATTTGTAACAATAATTTTATAGCACCTAGCATGATTTAAGTTCTCATTAAATATTGGTTCTTTTCTTCACTTCTGATTTGTTCTAATTTGTAGTTTGAATTTTTTTCATCAGGATCCTAAAATAATTTGCAGTAAGTAAAGCCATCTCTTTTATCTTTAATAAGGTCAAAGATTCCTCTTTGCAATTAAGTCTGAGTAGCAAGCTTATTCTACTCCATCAGATCAATTACTTATGCCTCCTAAAGAGTTGAGGAGAGGAGACTTTTAGATAGGAGTAGGTAGACAGCTCCCACCAACTGATTCTTTAAGTGCTCTGCTATTGTTCCTTCTGCTACTTTCTATGAATGCTTTGTTTCTGAGATTCTGTCTCCCCTGCTAACTTCAGAAGCATACTACACCTGCAGAGTGGAGAGCAAGCCGCAGTGCTCCTGAGTAAATAGGGAATTGTGTAGTATATACCTCAGTTGCCTTGCTCCTCAGTTGAGATTATTCTGAAGCCTGTTCTACCTGGTGTCCAAGAGGACTAAGCTCCAGGTTTTCACAGTGATAACTGGTTTGATACTTTGAGTTTGCTGATTTAGAACACTCCTTTGCCCTACTGTTACTTTCTGGAGCCAATGCCTAAATAAACTTCTTATTCTGCAGTCCTAGCTAAAGTTCCACTTCTGGGGGAAACTGAATCAAGGGGGCTGCCTTCTTCATTTAGAGTTTTGTACTAGAAAGGATGGCAGAATTGAGTTCCAACTGTGCAAAGACAGACACTTTATACTTGATACTTGTTTTTGGAATTTTTAAGCTAAACTTTAGTAGGGTATGATTGATTTTCATATGAAAATAAGTGAGGCATATGATAGATGAATGGAAAGGTGTTGTGAAAGAGAAAATATTGATGAGCCTTTTAGTATACAGAAAGTACATATTCCACACCATAGACTTTCTTTGAAACAACTTTGGATAATTAGGTCTCCTAAATTTGTATTGTGTTACTTTTTGGTAGGTGAACATATCCTCCAACACATACATGTAATAAATGTATAAAGCACACATATACACACATATATATTATGTGTAACAGATATGTAATGGATATTTAATATATTTAATGGATACATATGCATTATCTCAGTGCTATATAACTACCTCTACCTTAGTTGCATTCTGATATCTGAGTAGAAGATAAGGAAACTGAGTTAGACACAGCAGTGCAGAGAATTTAGCACATGGATAGCATTAGTTCTGGGATGCCATGAAGTAAGTTTGAGGGCTGCTTAACGATCAATTACTTATGCCTTGGGGATGTCTGCTACATCAAATGTACATATGATGAACATTGATTTCTTTGGCCTCCTGAGTTAAAAACAAAAATCTATTACAATGCTTTAAATGTTTTTAATGGCCATTTATCCATTCAGTAATATTTGAATGCTTGCTGTATCTCAGTGCCTCATTAAGTTAGGTTTGGGAAAAAATGCAGAAATATGAAACAGTGCTTCTAGCTAAGGAGGTGGCCATCGGATGTAATTAGAGGTGAATTTTCCCCAGAATAATGGCAGAATTGTTGATGTTATGATGATGTCCTTGTACTATTTCTCTTTTAAGACTTTCAAGAACATCCTTCATTATTTGTAGATAGCATATTCAGCATTTGCTTGAAAATAAGATAGCCAAAGTCACCACATTAGCAATGGCTCAAGGTATTCAATTGATTTTGAATATGATATTTAGTTTTCATTGATATCCTATGATTGACATTTGAGTAGAGGTATTCTAGCTGATTTCATATGGAAGACATTCTGTGATATGTAGACTCATTGTAGTATTAAAATATATTGTTTTTTTGTTTTGATATTTGTAAGATTTATAAAATAACAGAGATTTGGAGTATTCTTTTGCAGTTAAAGATAAATAAGTGTCAGGTTTTTAAACACCTTCAGACAGTTAATACAAACCCTTCTCCTCTTTCACCATTGCTTAGTAATTTTAAAGTTTAGAACACATTGCACTTCATGTGAATAAACTTTCACAATTCCAATTACTGTTAATGGATGATTCTCACCTGTAGTTTTAAAAGAGTAGGCCATTTATTTAATTAATACTATTCTCATTTTTGAAAGTCAGGTCAATGGTTTCAACTTCAGTAATTTTAAGTATATCTCTCATGTTTTATAGGCAGCGTTTAAAAGTAATGCAAGTAAGTCCCCTAGGATTAAAACCATAAAAGGATTTGATCAAGTCAATTAACAACTTAAGAGGTAGTTGCAAAATAGGGAAAATATTTGAATAGCTTTTAGAGTCTGTGCTATTTTACTTATTATAGATTGCAAAATGTATTACTGTGTGCAATAAAATTAAGGGAAGGGGTTTTCCATTGGCATATGGGACAAATTTTATCTCCCAAAATAAATTATATATTGTTTTGCAGAGTAGCCATTTATCATGGAGTATTTATTCTATGTTTGCAAGTTCAGGTCAATAAATACGCTATTTTTGAGTGCCATTAAAATGAATAAACTTTTTTTTTCTTTTTACTATTTAGTTGTATAATGGAATTACCCACACATATGCAATATCTGTAAAAATGACTTAACATTTACTTTTCTAAAAATAATCTAGATAATTGTGTTTATTTAACACTGTCAGTTATACTAAGATCAATTTTTGTGAATAAAGCAGTAAAAATTAGCAACTGAGGTAGACATTGGTGCCAAAAAACCTTTAAATATATACAATGTAATTCAAAAAATGCAGAGAAAAATATAATGATGATTACTCTTTTTCAGTAGTTACCAAAATTTGACATTCATATTTTATATAAAAACAGGATCCTTTCCCTTTGATCAACTCATAAATAAAATTGAAATGTGGGTTTTCAAGTTACTTAGAATTTATTTTAGAAGTTTGAGTCTATTTACCTACTCTCACATACCCACTTTCTGTATTTAGATATGTATTAGTAATCTGTGAATCTTGCACTTTTAACTCTGAAAATACACCTACATGTAATAAGACTTGGACTGGGGAGTTTAGAGTACAATAAATAATTTTCTACTTAAGGATTGTAACATAACACTTTCCAATAAGTAGTCACCTGCAGCTTCAACTGGGTGTTGAGAATGAATGCAAAACATACTTCAAGTGATCCCAAGGAAATTATTTCACTCACTTAATTCTACCAAAATTTTAAAATGCTTTTTTTCCATCTCTGTTATTAATATAAACTTCTTAACATCAATTTCTTCAGAAATAGATTTAAAAGAAATAGATTTATATTTAAAAGGAATATTAAAAAATACATAAATGAAGGGTAAATACTCTTAGCTAAGTGCTCTTCATTTTTGAAATAAAATAAAAATTAAACAATATATGTATTAACATGGACCAGAAACTAAATCATGGTATTATTTCTTTGCTGACCTTAACACTGAATATTTCTGTGGACTATAACAATTCATGTTCCTATTAATTAAACTGCTTCAGAAATTCATAAATCATTTTGTCATTGATGGTCCATCTGTTTTTTATTAGTGTATTTATGTGTTGCTAATGCCATCTTACTTAGGCACCAGGCTTGTCTAATCTATCTTTGGAAGTAAAAAAAAAAAAAAAGAGTTTTATACACTGAAATTTAACCAGTTGCTTTATGTACTTACCATATGAGATTACATCAGTCTGGGCGTCATCCCGCCCTCCAATCCCCCCACCCCCACTGAGGATGGAACCCAGGGGTGTTCTACCACTGAGCTGCACTGCAGGCCCTTTTTATTTTCTGAAGCAGGACCTCACTAAGTTTCTGAGACTGACCTTGGATTTGCTATCCTCCTGCCTCAGCCTTCTGAGAAGCTGGGATTATAGGCCTCGTCTCTCTGGCCTTTTCTAAGTAATATTTAATATTCTTCATCAAAATTTTTTAAAAACTGAGACTTTTCCTAAGTAATTAAATTTTTCTCTGCAAAAGTATTCAAAACCAAAGATAATGATCCAGAAAGACAATTTATTTCACTTTTGACATTCCTTGATTGCAAATGTGATTATGGATACAGATATATATATATATAACGGGATCCTTTCCCTTTTATCAACTCTCTCTCTCTCTCATATATATATATGAGAATAGAACCTAAGGGCGTTTAACCTCTGAGCCACATCCCCAGCCCTTTTTTTCTTTTTTCTTTTGAGACAGGGTCTTGCTAGATTACTTATGACCTTGCTACATTGCTGAGGCTGGCTTTGAACTTGCAATTCTCCTGCCTCAGCCTTCGGAACCACTGGGATTATAGTCATGGGCCACCATGTTTGGCCATATGGGATATTTTTTTGGATCACCAAAGGATTCTAATCATTAGACAGCAATCAAACTGCAGTTTATGAAAAGACATGCAAACATTGTGAACTCTAGTGAACAGAATAAATTATGTCCATGTTGATTGCAATATCTCTTCAAGTTCTTTGAGAATAGGATAAATATGAATGTAGCTATCTTATTGAAGAAAGAGGATTTTTAGATAAAATGCCTAGGAATAAAACTGTAAAATGGGTCAATCCAATGTGGTGAACCTGAAAGTACATTGAAATAGATCAATGTATAGGGTCAGAAAATTGGTACAATCGATATAAAATTGGTGGATGACTGTCATAATAAGCAGGTTAATATTATCTCTATATTAGTAAAGTCAATTCTATTTTTGCTAAATAACCTCTCCCAGAAGAAAATTCTGACAGTTGTGGAGAACTAGGTCTTTCTCTTTTCAAAGTTAATTCTAACACATTTAAAAACATACTATAAAAAACTTAATCCCTCTGGCATTATTCCTTTATATGCATTAAACAACTACCAACCATGAAGAAGGACACTAAGTAGAAGGGATAAAATCATGAACAGAATGGATCTAGTTCTGACAACAGTGAAATTTACAGTAGTAAAAACAGACATTAATTTTTTTTTAATTGCAGACATAGACTTAACTATGATTTTGATGGGCTACAGAGGAAAATTGCTAGATGCTGGGAGAAGGCAAGACCTTGTTTAGTCCAGCAGACCAAACATCTGCATCTCTACAGCATTTATCAAATTACTGGGTCTCTTGAAACATGGGTCTTAGAAGCTCTGTGCCTTTCCTTGGATTTGCACTGTTTGAATTGTTGTTTGCTAGGCATGAAGCCATGATTGACCTATTGGTCAGAACTATCTTGTTTGTAAATGAGAATTCCACAATAGATGCAGATAGCCAATTGCCGCAGTCTCTGGCTGGGCACAAGATCACGAGCCACTCAAACAGGAACAAACTTTATTTGAAAGAACCGCCAATAACACGTCCGCCCGGGAAGCTTCCCGATCCACCCACGCGGCGTTCTCCCGGTTCCTTCCCGGAACTCTAGCGCAAGCGCCTCCCCGGAATTCCCTCCTACTGCACTTTCCCAACCAATGGGAACTCTCCAGGAGTCCCGCAGCAGGAGTCCGGTATCCATATGAATGTAATTTTTAACATAATCATATCATCTCAATGGCTAGCTGGCATCACCTTTCAATCAAAAATGCCATGTATCATATTAATTGGCTGTGGCTCCCAGCATCTCCCCCCTTCTGTTTAATTAAGTAACAAGTAATGTGGCTAGGGACCGTGCCTGTTAGGTTTGTCCAATTCAACATATGGTTCTTACCCGTCATTGGAAAACTGACCTTTAGGCGTCAGCCTCCTGTCTTAGGTTGATACCACTGCAATTGGATCATACCCGTCACTGACTACCGGTCCAGCATATAGCCATACTTGTGGATAGGCCTATGCACCAGTGGGGGGGGTGAGGTTCTTTGCCTCACCTCTGTTGGCCCCCAGATTTGGCCTTGGTGCCAGTGGGGGGGTGAGGTTCTTTGCCTCACCTCTGTTGGCCCCCAGATTTGGCCTTGGTGCCAGTGGGGGGGTGAGGTTCTTTGCCTCACCTCTGTTGGCCCCCAAAATTAGACCATCACTAGTAGAAGGGAGGAGGATACAGAAATGCCACAACACCACATCAATTGACGACTCCTAGGGAAAATTGCATCACTGGTGACACATCAGCAAAGATACGCCAGCATTACCATAATTTGTTGTATCAACAGATAGATCACAGTGCATACAAGTGATACATAGTCCAGGCAAGTTTTGTAAGCAGTTCATAGTGGAGGAATCCATCAATATGTCCATTTCCTCCCAAGATCATTGATGTATCAGTTTATACAGTTTGTTGTGATAATTATCGAAGAAGTTGTAGTTTGGTTTCATCTTTGTCTTCACCGGCACTGGGATGAAAAATAGGAATTCTGACAATGATGTTAAAGAGAGAAAGAAAAAAAATGTAACATTTTAACAGGTACTAAGAAAACATTTTTTTTTTTTTTTAGAACAATTTACATTATCTTGAACAGAATTATTAAATATAATGAAAAGGAAAGATGAAAATAAACAAACAGATTTGTTAACCTGCTTATTTGTACACCTATTAAAATAATTTTTAACAGCTGTTTACCCAATTTAAATTAAACCATTAAAATTACGTGAATAATAAAAAGTACTTGGATCCATTTTTTTTTATGAGCACTCCTCATATATGATCTATGGACATACGCACATATAGACACATAACACAAAACAGAAGTGTGCACATATAACATACAACATATAAGACAATAGTAAAGGCCTTGTAGTTTCACCTAGGTGAAATCTCCATTGCAATGTTAAAAACTCCACAGTTAAAAAATAAAACTGATCAGAAAAACATCAACCTAGGTCTGTATGAGCTCAAAAATAAAATAGAACCTTATGATATGGAAAAATGCAATAATAAAATAGATATTGAAAAAGGCATTCTGGTTAATCACTGTCGCAGATGTAAGAATGGCCAAGCTGGAGTTCTGGATATCAGCTGTTATGGATTTGAGTCAAATCATCTTCTTTTTGATCTGTAGAAATCGTTTTAGTTAGTCTTTCTGGAATCCAGATCGGTTGCTGTTCTCCCTGTGGAAACACACAGACAGAGCCCCGACTCCAGACAATCACTGGATCAGGACCTTTCCATTGTCCTGTTAGAATATCTTTCCAAAGAACTTTAGGCTTATGCACATTTTTTGGATACATATGCCTTTCCGCAGCACTAAGTCCTGATGAATCCAAATTTAAAAAGTTTAGAGTGAAGAGGGTTATTTTAAGTTTATCTTTGGGGGATATATACCCCTTTCCAATTCCCTCCTTTTGTTTTAATAAGTACATTTTAATAGTTTGATGAGCTCTTTCAACTATGCCTTGTCCCTGTGGATTGTATGGAATTCCTGTTATGTGAGTAATGCCAAATGATGAGCAGAATTGTTTAAAAGAGGTAGAAGCATAACCGGGACCGTTATCTGTTTTTAACTGTTTTGGAACGCCCACAGTGGCAAAATTTTGTAAGCAATGAGCTATAACATCTTTAGTTTTTTCTCCGGCATGAAGGGAGCCCATCAAAAATCCAGAAGAAGTATCAACTGTAACATGCAAATATTTTAATTTTCCAAATTCTGGCAAGTGTGTGACGTCCATCTGCCAAATATGGTTAGGTATCAGTCCTCTAGGATTGACTCCAAGATTAACTTGTGGTAAAAAATGTCACACAATTTTGACATTGTTTTATTATATGTCTGGCTTGTTCTTTAGTTATTTTAAAACGTTTTTGTAAAGTATTAGCATTGACATGAAACCTTTTATGAAAATTTATAGCTTCTTTTATTGTGGAGAAAATATGTATGTCATGTGTAGATTTATCTGCTAAATCATTGCCCAAACTAAGGGCTCCAGGCAATCCTGTATGTGCCCTGATATGTCCTATAAAGAATGGATCTTTTCTGTCCCAGATTAGACTTTGTATAGTGGAAAACAAAGAGAAAACAGTAGAAGAAGGGGAAATCCTACCTGCATCTTCAAGGGATACTATAGCATTAACTACATATTGACTATCAGAAAATAAATTAAATACGGAATCTTTAAACATCATAAAAGCTTGTAATACTGCATTAAGCTCTACCTTTTGAGCTGATTGTTTGGGTACTAAAAATGTAAAAGTTTGATCAGGGGTAACTACTGCTGCTGTACCATTATTTGACCCATCAGTGAATATATTTGGAGCATTCATGATAGGGGTCTTTCTTGTCATTTTTGGAAAAACTACAGGATGCTTAGACCAAAAAGACAACAAAGGATTAGATGGCAAGTGATTATCAAATGAAACATTAGATTTACACATGATTATTGCCCAAGTATTTAACTCATTGGCTAACTCATCAATTTGATCCATAGTATATGGAGTAATAATTTTATTGGGAGAAATCCCAAACACTCCCTTTGCTGCTTTTATTCCTTTGAGTATTAATTGTCCTACAGCCTCAGGATATCTAGTAAGAATAGTATTAGGAGAATAAGATAAATGTATCCACAATAATGGACCTTCTTGCCAAAATACTCCTGTAGGAATATTTTTTGTTGGTAGTACAATAAATAATAAAGGCAAACTTATATCAATTCTATCCAAGTGCATATTTTCCATATATGTTTCAATGATTTTTAATGCCTTTCTTGCTTCAGGCGTTAACATGCGGGGTGAATTTGGATCTGATGGACCTTTTAGGATATCAAATAAAGGTCCTAGCTCTCCTGTTGGTATGCCTAGATAAGGCCTTATCCAATTTATGTCTCCCAATAACTTTTGAAAGTCATTAAGTGATTTGAGTTGATCTACTCGTATTTGAATTTTTGGTGGACGGACCATGGTTGAGGATAACAGAACTCCTAGATAATTAATTGGAAGATTTAATTGTACTTTATCTATTGCTATCTCTAGATTATAACCTTTTAATAAATTTGTAAGTGTGGCATAACATTCTAGCAGTGTGTTTTTATCTTTATGTGCCAATAACATATCATCCATATAGTGAAATATTTGTAGTTCAGGATTTTGATTTCTAAGTGGTTGGATTGCTTTGTTAACATAAATTTGACACATAGTTGGACTATTAGCCATCCCCTGAGGGAGTACTTTCCATTCATATCTCTGATCAGGACCTTCATGATTTAGTGCAGGGATAGTAAATGCAAAATGTGGACTATCCTCAGGATGAATAGGAATTGAAAAAAAACAATCTTTAATATCTATAGCTAAAACATACCAGGTTTTTGGTAAAGCAGACAATTGGGGAATCCCTGATTGAGCAGGTCCCATAATAACCATCTCATTATTAATGGCTCTTAAATCTTGTAATAATCTCCATTTACCAGATTTCTTTTTAATAACAAAAATGGGAGTATTATGGGGAGATATGGAAGGTTGTATATGTCCTTTCGCTAATTGTTGTTTAACCAGATCATGGGCTACTTGTATCTTTTCTTTAGTCAGGGGCCACTGAGGAACCCACACTGGTCTTTCTGATTTCCAAGTAATTTTTATTGTCTCAGTGGCCCTTTCTGAAAATCCAACCCATGTCTGTCTGTTCCTTGATCTATTTGAATTGGTGCTGCTATATTTTGTCCTTGTTTTCCTAATCTTTTTTCTTTTTTAAAACCTTGTTTAGCCCTAGTAGTGGGCGCATTAGGATTGATGTTATTTGTTAACGTTAAACCCAATTGATCTAGGACATCTCGTCCCCATAAATTTATAGGAAGATGATCCAATACATATGGCTGTATAGTTCCCTCACATCCTTCAGGATCCTTCCAATCTAATACCATTGCACTTCTATGGGGATTAGTAGCCACTCCTAGGCCTCGAAGCGTTTGAGTGGCTTGTTGTAATGGCCAATGTTTTGGCCATTCCTGACTAGATATGATGCTAAGGTCTGCACCTGTGTCCAGTAGCCCATTAAAGTCGTATCCTTGAATATTTAGTTTTAGCATGGGGCGAGAATCTAAATTTAAAGACAGCATAGCCCAATCTACACCTGTGGAGCCCAATCCCCTGGTACCTCTTTCTACAGTACGACTAGAAAATTTATCATGTAGGCTGGGTATTATTAGTAACTGTGCTATTCTATCCCCTGGTGAGATAACTGATATGCCTCTTGGAGAACTAGCTATAATTTTTATTTCACCTTCATAATCGGGATCAATTACCCCGGGACTTATCATAAGTCCTTTTAGTGTGGAAGAACTGCGTCCCAATAATAAGCCTACCGTTCCTTGGGGAAGAGGTCCTTTTACTCCTGTGGGAATGATTTGAATTCCCATCTCTGGAGTTAGTACTGCTCTTGCGGAGGCGCAGATGTCCAGCCCTGCGCTCCCTCTAGTTTGTCTGATGAGGGATTTAATGGATAATGTGTCCTGGGCACTACCTTGATGGTGCTGCTGGGTTCCTCCATTGCCCCGTATATTTGTGGTTTTGGGCCCCGGAGCATTGGGCCCTCCAGTCCGTTTTTTGGCAATGGAGCCTGATGCCTTTCTCCACGATATCGTGGGTAAACACTTGATCCTTGTCCGTTTTTTGATAACGGAGTGCCCTCTATGGTGGTTTGAGAACGGCATTCATTAGCCCAATGTCTCCCTCTACGGCATCGTGGGCAAATACCTGGTATTCTATTCCTTTGATACCTAGCTTTGTTAAACCCTCCTCCTATGGGGCAATTCCTTTTAAAATGTCCTGTCTGATCACAATTGTAGCATGTTTTTGGCCTGGCATCTAAAGCCTGTTGTACTGCTGCTAAGACTTGTCCTTGTTCATTAATGTCTCTACATAATTTAATATATGTGTTTAAATCTTCATGTTTCCATGGTCTAATGACCTCTCTGCAGCAACGATTTGCTTGGTCATAAGCCAGTTGTTTTATAAATGGCATTGCCTGTTCTACATCTCCAAATATTCTAGAAGCGGTCTGAATAAGCCTATCTACAAATTCAGCGTAAGGTTCGTTAGTTCCTTGTATTACCTTAGATAACTGTCCTTGTAAATCTCCATGCCCCTGTAAAGTTTTCCATGCCCTAACTGCATCTGCAGCAATTTGTGCGTATACACCAGGATCATATTCAATTTGTTGCCGTTGACCCTCATAAGGTCCCTTTCCTAACAACATCTCCAGATTTCTTTGAGGGTAACCGGCTGCTGTATTTCGCCTAGCTGTCTCCATGCAGAATTCCTCATTGGCAACCTTCCATAACAAATATTGTCCTCCATTTAGCACAGATCGACACATGTTAGCCCAATCTGCTGGTGTCATGTCTAAGTTGGTAATAGATTCGACCATGCTTATGGTGAAGGGTGCTTGCGGGCCATAGGTTGTTACAGCCTCCTTTAATTGCTTTACTGTTTTGAAATCTAAAGCACGGTGGATTCGTTGCCCTCCTGCCTGCTCAAGTACAGGGCATGCTAGTCTTTGGGATCTTGCCTTAGGATTTTGTGCATTAACTACAGGAATTGAGGGCCGCTCAGCTGCAGATGGAGCTGTTGGTTGAATTACGCCCTCTGGTGATAGAACGGAGTTAGTAGCAGCCTCCTGTTGTAACTCCCCAACTGATGGTCGTTTTTCCTCTAAGCTTTCTTTCTTCAAATTTTCCTCTGTCTGACTAGCTGGAGAGACCTTCTCTTTTGCTTGACCTGACATGTTTTCTACCACAGTTTGGACCTCTAACAATTTACTTAACAGTTTTTCGGTTTGTTTTTTACTAGTTTCTAATCTACTATAAAGGTAACGCAACCCAGTAAGGTAGCATAAAACAAAGCCGAAACAGAATGAAACAAAAACGGAGCAAAGAATAGTTGTATCAATTTTCTCTTTCTCCGGGCCAAACAACTTCAAGCCTTGAGCCAACCATTTTTCCCAGTTTGCCTGAGAAAATTCTAGGGATAGGCAGCTTGAAACAAAAACAAAATAAATCAAAAGAAGAACACATTGTTTTTTGAAATGGTCACCCATTCTGTCGCCTTCCCTCAGGGGCGAGCAATTTTACTCACCTCCAAGCTTCAGGCGCTCCCCGTACAGGGCCACCAGTTGCCGCAGTCTCTGGCTGGGCACAAGATCACGAGCCACTCAAACAGGAACAAACTTTATTTGAAAGAATCGCCAATAACACGTCCGCCCGGGAAGCTTCCCGATCCACCCACGCGGCGTTCTCCCGGTTCCTTCCCGGAACTCTAGCGCAAGCGCCTCCCCGGAATTCCCTCCTACTGCACTTTCCCAACCAATGGGAACTCTCCAGGAGTCCCGCAGCAGGAGTCCGGTATCCATATGAATGTAATTTTTAACATAATCATATCATCTCAATGGCTAGCTGGCATCACCTTTCAATCAAAAATGCCATGTATCATATTAATTGGCTGTGGCTCCCAGCAGCCAATGTGGTAGATAACAGAGAACCTGATCTCTTGAAGACTATTATAACTTGCATTGAAAACTATCTTAACTCCAATCTTTGTGGAAACCAAATTTCTACATACAGAGTCTTACTTGATGTATTCCCACATTTCTTTCACCATTTTCAATCTGAGTGCATTGCTACTATTGTATTCTAGGATGTGAGGATAGCCTTAGCACCTTGCATTATTTCTGCTCCAAAATTAACATCTTGAGCAGGGAAAGCTTGTTGTCTAAGGTCTTCCACCACAAGGCAGAATATCATGTGGGGAGGGTGTGGTAGAGGAAAGAGGCTCAAGACATCACTCTGAGAAGCAGACAGTTTCCACTCACCTCCTACAAAATACATATCCCTAAGGTATGTCCTCAGTGAACACCTACTTTGTCACACTCTACCTGGCTACAGTTACTATCCTATGAATCCCTATTAGTGAATTAATTCACTGATTGGGTTAAAGTTCTCATAGCCCAGTCATTCACCCTTTATACTTTCTTGCATAGTTCATACATGAGGTTTTGGGGATGCCTCATATCTAAACCATAACAATACCCACATTGACTATTTATATTTGGACTTATTCCTAGACTTTTTTTTTAACAACTAAAAATATATTTATTTATATATTTTTAAAAATATATATATTTATTTTTATTTAATTTTTATTGTTGGTTGTTCAAAACATTGCATAGTTCTTGACATATCATATTTTATACTTTGATTCAAGTGGGTTATGAACTCCCATTTTTACCCCATATACAGATTGCAGCATCACATCGATTACACGTCCACTCGTTTACATATTGCTATACTAGTATCGTATTCTGCTGCCTTTCCTATCCTCTACTATCCTCCATCCCCTCCCCTCCCATCTTCTCTCTCTACCCCATCTACTGTAATTCATTTCTTCCCCTTGTTTTTTTTCCCCTTTGCCCTCACTTCCTCTTGTATGTAATTTTGTATAACCATGAGGGTCTCCTTCCATTTCCATGCAATTTCCCTTCTCTCTCCTTTTCCCTCCCACCTCTCGTCCCTGTTTAATGTTAATCTTCTTCTCATGCTCTTCCTCCCAACTCTGTTCTTAGTTACTCTCCTTATATCAAAGAAAACATTTGGCATTTGTTTTTTAGGGATTGGCTAGCTTCACTTAGCATAATCTGCTCTAATGCCATCCATTTCCCTGCAAATTCTATGATTTTGTCATTTTTTTAAATTAATTTTTATTGTAGGTTGTTCAAAACATTACATAGTTCTTGATATATCATATTTCACACTTTGATTCAAGTGGGATATGAGTTCCCATTTTTACCCCATATACAGATTGCAGAATCACATCAGTTGCACAACCATTGATTTACATATTGCCATTCTGGTGTCTGTTGTATTCTGCTGCCCTTCCTATCCTCTACCATCACCTCTCCCCTCTTCTCTCTCTACCCCCTCTACTGTAATTCATCTCTCCCCCTTATATTTTTCCTCCTTTCCCCTCACTTCCTCTTGTATGCAATTTTGTATACCCTTGAGGGTCTCCTTCCATTTCCATGCAATTTCCCTTCTCTCTCCCTTTCCCTCCCACCTCTCATCCCTGTTTAATGTTAATCTTCTTCTCATGCTCTTCGTCCCTACTCTGTTCTTAGTTACTCTCCTTATATCAAAGAAGACATTTGGCATTTGTTTTTAAGGGATTGGCTAGCTTCACTTAGCATAATCTGCTCTAATGCCATCCATTTCCCTGCAAATTCTATGATTTTGTCATTTCTTAATGCAGAGTAATACTCCATTGTGTATAAATGCCACATTTTTTTTTATCCATTCGTCTATTGAAGGGCATCTAGGTTGGTTCCACAGTCTTGCTATTGTGAATTGTGCTGCTATGAACATGGATGTAGCAGTGTCCCTATAGTGTGCTCTTTTTAGGTCTTTAGGGAATAGACCGAGTAGAGGAATAGCTGGATCAAATGGTGGTTCCATTCCGAGCTTTCCAAGAAATCTCCATACTGCTTTCCAAATTGGCCGCACCAATTTGCAGTCCCACCAGCAATGTACAAGTGTACCCTTTTCCCCACATCCTCGCCAGTATTCCTAGGCTTTTAATTCACTTTTTAAGTAAAATATTTTAGTGTCATAGAAGATACCAATCCTTTAATTTGTCCCCAATCTGGCCAATTTTGGTTAATGGGAACTCCAGCTGCCTAAGTTTGAATAGGGCCCTACTGTTCCAGGTCTGCTATTCTTTTCCCTCCCCATGGATAGCCAATACTACTTCTCTGTGATTATTCCTTTGAATTAACTTCATAAAAAAAGACACATTCAGGGGCTTTTTAAGGTCCCTCTAGAAGTCTGAATGCCTTCAGCCTTCATTTGCCATAAATATGCTTAGCAGTAAATTGTTCCAAATGGTCCTGAAGAAATCTATAAAATTTAATTGAAATATATAAAATAGACAAAAAATGAAAGGTTTAGCTTTATTTCAGTTTTGACCAAATATCAGATGAATTCACAAAAGTCTAATAAAATACTTTTATTGAAAAATCAACACCTCACTATCAAAATAATCTGAAAAATAAATTTTGAGAATTTAAGAGGTCATTTTGAAAAACAGAACACTAACAAATATTAATGCATATTTTAGATAGACCATATGTTCTAAAGAGACCATATGTTCTAAAGTATCCAAATAGAGACATAAAGGAAAACAGTATACAATTCTGAAGTGATGGAATTGATATAAAATTTAATCTCATAAGAAGTAATAAATTAACTTGCAGAGAAATAAGTTTATAGATATAACTGACTATCAAATCAATCACCTCATACATTTTTCAATATAATAAAAAGCTATCTATGAAATAAAAGTCATAGAAAAAGTTATAGAAAATATATATGAATGTTTAGGATATCAACAAAGGGATCAAAACTTTTCATGAGTAAAATTGAAATAGTAGTCTCTTACTACCTCTTTGACTCACACATCTCTTATCTTGGAATACTGTTTTTTTAAAAGGATAGAAAATTACCATAAAAGACAAATATATTAATAGATTTGACTATGCAGACTATGAGTCCTTTGAGCCCAGAGCTGTGAGCTTTACCTCTTTTCCAAGTATGGTGTTTTCTAGAATGCATTCAAGTAACACTTAATGGATGGATTCTAGTTGATCTTGTATACACGCTCTCCATCATTTGATGGTCGAACACTGATTCTTGAAGTCTTCCCACATGTTTGCTGCAGCCTCATAGGTTCTTCTCATTTGCCTTATGGTCCCTGCCTGGTTTTAGAGATTGGCCACCTCTGCTTGGAGATTTTTGTAGAGGCATGCAAATGAGGACCTGCAGATCCCCTACTGGGTCGGGCTTGATGAGGGTGCTCAAGTGCATGTGAAGGATGATACTGTGTTTCTGGCATAAATGACCTAGTTGTATTGGGCCTGGTAGAGAAGTTAGATAAAAGGAGCCTATCTTGAGGCTGCTGATGGTTAGGCTCATCCACCACTGCACTTCGGGCTGGACTTCGGGCTGGACTGGAATCACCATGGGGTTTCATTTGCCTTTGTGGCCCCACAGGGCTCAGGTGTTCCACTTCACTTGTGCCAATAGGTGGCAGCAGATTATTTTGACTCAGGGGTATTGGTGAGCGAGAGGAGAGCCAGTCAACTGCCAAAGGGACTTGTGATCCTCTGAGGATTTCTTCCACAGGTCTTGGTGTTCCAGTGCGTGAGTGGCTTGTGCTGATTGGAGGAAGGGTACGTGGTGGGGGATTACGTCTCCTGGCAGACTGCACTTTATATGACAGACATGATGTTCTAAGCTCCAAGGCTCGGTTTGGCCAATTTCGGGTTGAAAAGATGGTACTGGACCCAGGCCTCATAAGTAGCTTGTCATCAAGATCTAGGAGCTTGTCAATTAGGTAGCGATTTCTTGGCTGTAGAGGCATCCCAAGAATCAAGAGATCATTCGCATTTGGCTGATGACCACTTGCTTGACAGAGACTCATCAGATTCGAGGTGACAGACAGCACCTTGGACTGTGGCACTTGAGGTAACACCAAAGTATGTGGTTCACTCAACACATAGAGACTTTCTGAATCTGGTCTGGTGACTGCAACATTACTCTCATCATCAGAAGCAAATCCCTCCCGGTAACTAAGTGTCAGTTGCTCCAAACAGCTCACAGTTTTTTTCCACACTTTGCGAAACACACAAGCAAGAATGTCCTCTTTCATGCAGTAAAATGGAGCAATGGGAGGGTACCCTAATTTCTGTTTCTTTGTAGCTGCTTCTGATTTATTTTCATGAAATCCCTCTTCCATATCTGTATTGTCGAAAGCTAGGTATTCCTCAACTATTCCTTCTGAGAAGATTATACAGTCTTCTTCTCTTTCCACAGCACACAAACCAGGGGATATTGCTGAATCTCTTTCTTGAGACAAGGCTGCTTCATGTGAAGCTGAAATAGCAGGTGGGGATCTAGGATATAATCCATAACCTTCACTTGGAGTAATTATCTGTTTACCCAGAATCCTGAGGTGAGGAAAGCTAGATGTCCACTGTTGGCACTCTTCTTGTATACTCTTGGTATGCACACTTGACTTTTGCTCATATAAGAGCTCATCAATGGCTGTGAACATGGCCTGGACTTTTTCAGTGGCATTTTTATCAAGTTCACCATATCCCCAGGAGAAGTCTGAGCTGCCTTCTGTAGAGATCCCTGTGCCACTATAACTTGGAAAAGCAGATCCTGAATACCCAGCGTTGCCTGATGTTAAAGGTGATTCTTGAGTGAAGTCAGACTCACTTTGGGAACTTGTGTCTTTTTCATGGCCATCATTAGTAGAGGAAATTTCATCCAGTTGCTCTGGAAGGGGATGATGATTAAGAGCATGTTTTGTTACTCCTTTCAGCTCCAAGGTCTGCGGCACCGCCTTCCAAGTATGGTGTTTTCTAGAATGCATTCTAGTAACACTTAATTATTTGCTTTGCTTATGTTAGAACCTGCAGTGGGAAAGAAAAAAAAAAGTCTATTATGTAACATAAAGAAGGTACTTTAATTTGTGGTAAATGCATATGGAGATTAGTACTCGATATTGAGAGAGAACATCGAAGGGATATTTAACCCAATTGAAAAGGAGTAAGTTTCAGGGTATTTTGTTGTGTTTATTTCTGCTAGAAGCAATGCCTTCTGTGTTCTAATTTTAGATTGAACCCAGGGCCTCACACATGCTGGATGAGCACTCTACCACTGAGCCACAATCCCAGCACTCAGTTTTGTATGTTTTGAGGTATCAAACTAAAATAGAGCTGTTTGGGTGGCAATTTATAATTGAGAGAGGGGACTGGGAATTAGAATGCTATTTCAGTAACCAAAATAAAATATAAAATAAATGATCTAATGACAACTTTGGCATTTTTATTTTTTTTTCCAGTCATTTCTAATCCATTCTTGGAATTTCCCAAACCAGCACACAGTCTTCTCTAACCCCTGCTCCTTCTGTGTCTATTATGACTTTATCTACTCTATTATCCAGTAACTCAGTAGTTATCATAATGCCTATCCTCCCATTATCTAGCTCATCCCCAGATCCTCCTGACCCTACACATGAAGTTTTGACCATACGCACATCTCTTCCTACCACACCAGCCTTATTCCAAGCACCTGTCATTTCTCACCTGAACTCTTCATTAGTCAGGAGAAACAACTATTCCATTTCTAGAATCCATTTTCTCTTTTACAGTCAGAGGGATCATTTTCCCTCTAGAACTCAACACTTTTTTTAAAAATTTTTAATAGACAAATAATAATTGTACATATTTATGGGTTAAAATGTGGTATTTTGATGTGGTTTAAGGTCAAACTAATGAAGCACCTCATATACTTATTCTTTGTGAGAATATTTAAAATCAACCTTTTTACTCATTTTGAAATATACAATCTATTATTAGATCACTAAAAAGAAAGATAACTATAGTACATAAAACTAAGCCTGTCTCTCCCTCATTTACATCATTGAGTAAATACAAGAAAAGCAAAATCTTCCAACCTGGAAACTCTTCACAATGTTAGTAGAAAAAGAAAACATTTATTTATAAATAAGTATTAAGTGAGAATGTGATGCTCATCTTAGGCAGGTCCACTCAGAGACTAGAGAAAAGATAGAACTATCATTTTATTAGGCAATATAACCATTTATATCATAGCTTTCAAATTGATAATAATCAGTCTAAAGTAAGACTAATTGGACTTGGTAGCACCATTTATCACAAGTAGTTCACCTTAACTTTACCTTTTAATTGTGGTGACCATGTATGTTAACTAGTGGCCTTTATCCACAGGGAAACCTAAAAGAACAAACAAGGCTCATCTTCAGAGAAAAAGCCCATTTACTGAGGAACAGCTCTGCTTATTTATAGAGCCAGGGGTGGTTTGACAGTTATGACAGTTTAACAGTTTAATGGTTTGACAGTTGGCATGGGGTACTTTCTGATTGGTGGGTAAGGATCATGTGAGTCAGCAGGGCTCACCATTGGACAGCTCTTCTGGGGGGGTGGATGGGGAAGTTAGTCTTTGGAGCCAGAGCAACTTCCAACAAAACCAAATTTCTTAAAATCTTTAGTATGGGAAGAAGTTCTGTCACCTGGAACAGGTACTCACCAAGAGAGAAGGCCAATATCTCCTTTGATGTTTATTTTTCAAAAAGATAGTCCCTGGTTCTTGGGGAAGATTCCTGGGTTGCAAAACTGACAAAAGGAAAAAACAAACAAACAAACAAACAAAACCCCACAACCTTCCAGCTTTCACAGGAATTTACATTTCAATTGCTAATCTTCTAAAGTAAATATAAATAAAAATGGGCAGAGAAATCATTTCCTTTATTTTCAGCATGGAGAACTAAGCTTCTTATTTTTAGTTTTTAGCTTTTGATGTTAACACCAAAAACATTTTCATATTTTCCTGGCTTGCTAGGATAAAACCCAGGGAAATTTTAAGGGGCCTGTATGGTGGCAGGATCCCCTGGCCTCTCTGGCTATCTTGCTCCATGCTCCCCTCTCAAACATTTTCAGCTACATTATTCTTATTTTATCAGAATTCACCCCACATTGCTTAGCATAACAAAACTACTTTTCTGTTTCACCATCCCTTCACCTGAGTTAGAATTCCTTATCTTTTTCATTTCATCTTCAACATTCCTTTCATTAACAGCTGCCTGTTGCAGGAGATTTTTAGCTTCAAAAACACAAGGGCTGTATCAGTTTTTGTTGTCTATTGCTTTATGCTGGGTTCAAAGTATTTCTTTTTGGCAAATAAAATAAGTACCTTACTAATCTTTTGTGATGAATGGGTAAGAAAGAATAATATGAAAATTAAGTTATTAAAAAAAAGAAAAGATAATATGATTCAATATTTAAAATCTGGAGGTCAGAAACTTCTTAGGATTAAGGGATTGGAAAAAATAAGACTGTAGAACTAATGTCTTTAACAAAGAGAATGACAAATTTGATATAACATGTCTCATGTGTACATAGGCATACTCACACATATAAGTCAAAAGTCAGGTACTAGAGGGAAACATACACCAATGGTTGAGTTGTATTGTGAAATGTTGTATTGTGAAACATTGTCAGAGTTTATTTTATAAATAATTAACTAGAAGATCCAGATGAGTTGAGATAACTTCTAACCATAGAAAAAAATGTCACCTGTAAACTAAGCAATGCACATTAAAACTAGATGCCATATTTAATAGTTCTTATACTTTTTAATATGGATGGGGATAGAGTGAAACAGAAACTTTCTTACATTGCAAACAGAAATATAAATTTGTATAACTGTTTGCAAAATGATTTGTCAGTATTTTTCAGGAACGCTGAAATATTTGTATTCTTTGATCAAGTAAATCAACTTTCTAAAAAAAATAATGTTATTGTATTTTTTATACCTTTATTTTATTTATATGGTACTGAGGATCAAATCCAGTGCCTTACTCATGGTAGGCAAGCGCTCTACCACTGAGCCCAAGCCCCTGCCCCAGTAAATCAACTTTTGACAGTTTACATAAAGGTTGTATTCTGAAACTCAGAATACAACTCAGTGTTTCCTATTTATAATTCACTTATGATAGTATAAAGCTGGAAATAATCTTAATATTCAAAATTGGAAGAATGTCTTATTAGTTTATGAAATTTATATATTAATGGGGTAAATTCCTGTGTAAGCATAAGGTGTTTGAAATAATATGGGAAATTTGTTTTTCTGTGTTATTTTTTATGATTCCCAGATAATGCAAGAACATTGCAAATTAATAACAGAACCAGCATTCTATTTACTGAGACCTGTATCAAAAGCAAAAACATTAAACAGGAAAGACTTCTTGAAAACATACTTTATATACAAGTCGTCTTCAAAATCTCCTACTTAGGTGAGATCATTTTAAGGAAAATATTCAGTGATTTTTTTTTTTTTTTCAGGTAAAACAGTCAAATCAAGGTAACTGCTTGTTGAATTCAGCATGTAGTTTTTTTGCCCTTAGCTAATAGCTTGTTTATTTTTGGTTCTTTTTTCCTTGAAAATTATTGACTAGGTTTCCAAAGACATTAGAGATTCCAGTAAGTGGCACATTACGTGGCTTATTGCACTGGTTGTGAAAATAGTCAAAAAGCCAGCAAAAACTAAGCAGAATAAAAACAACACAAACAAAAATTGTTCAGACACATACACTATCCACCTAAGGCCTGATTTTCAAAATGTTATAAAATTATATCAGATATGGCATTTTTACTTTATGATGTTTAAACAATGATAATAAGTATTTTTTTTAACTTAGCTGTTTGATTCTGTTTGGATTCAATGACTCTAATATGCACATTTATATATGATTTGTGAAAATTATATGTACAATTTCTTCAGCAGTGGTTATAATGTGGAGCTGCTTTCTTTGGTTTCATGACATGATGTCATTTTTCTCATTAGGAATAAAAATCAATCCCTCACTCAATTATACTGTTAGCTTGCAGTTGAAGAGAAGTTTATAGAAAGTGTAAGACATCATCCACTTTGCCAGGTGACAAAAATGAGATAAAATATTGCAGAACATTCCTTGGCAGCATATGCATCACCATTTGCCACATGAGAATAATTAGATCTTATTGTGTTTTTCTTAATAATTTTGAAAGGAATAATTTGATAAAGAAGTTTGATTTTATTGACAGCGAAAGAGGCATCTTGGGATAGTGAATATATTTTCACTTGAAAGAATGTAGATAAATGAACAGCAGATTTGTTGACCTTCTTAAGTAATTACCTGATCTGATTCACCAATAATGCTTCACACATATCAAACTTGTTTTTCACATCCCTTCCTAATCTTATACTTTTCTTTTAGCATCATTTTCATGAAATTAAGTGGGCACATGTATGCAAAATAGAATTACTCTGCTATTAGTGAATAAATATGTGCCTGCTGAGCCAGATAGTCATTTTTCTTTTCAGTGTGTTCTTTTTTTCTACAGAGATAATGTTTAGTTCTAAAGTTTGTATGAGAAGAATATCCACAGGGGCCATGAAAATTTACATCTTTACTATTCCTTAAGTCCAAGCTGCATTGTTTATCACTATGGTTACATTCCTTCAGAAATGGAGTAAGATGTTATTTGCTATGTTTTCAAAATAAATTCACTTTCAAGATTATGACAAAAATTCAAATACTACTAGAATTCTTGGGAAAATGAGATGCAATGCCATTTCTATGTCTTTGCTAAATAGTAATGTTTTAGTTTTATTAACGATATGGAGACTCCTGAAAAGAAAATATCATTCCTTCCCTCCCTCCCTTCCTCCTTTCTTTCCTTCCTTCCTTCCTTCCTTCCTTCCTTCCTTCCTTCCTTTCTTCCTCCCTCCTTTCCTTCCTTCTTTCCCCTCTGTCTCCCCTACCCCAGCCACTTTTGACTCTTTCTTTTTCTTTCTTTCTTTTTTTCTTTTTTTTCCTGCTTATTCTACTTAGGTTTAAGAAAGAGGTTGGTATTGGATAGGCATCTTTGTAATGACCTGATGAAATATGTAGAAAGGACAATGGATTTGGAAAGAGTTTGAAATTCATTGTGTTTATAAGTGTTTCTGATAATCTAAAATTTTTAATATAATGTCCTGTTTCCTATTGCATTCTGAAATCCCCAAATAAATCTCACTTGATTTGATATGTTATAGGCACAATCATGTAAGGATATCAACCAGGCTGTCTTCATAATAAAACAGGAAACTTGATAGCAAAGGATTTGGAAAAATGGATATAGTGAAACTCCTTGGGGAAGTAAGCCTCAGGCCTTTTAATTTGTTGTGAAAGCATTTTTTTTTTAATGTGGCTTCAATTACAACCTTCAATGGCTATTCTATAAATTAATGTAATTGGTAAACTTTTTTGGTTGTTGTTTGTCATGAGTCACAGAAAAACTGAGATGGTAAGGAGCTACAGGAAGAGACTTAGAAGAAGCATTGTTCCATATTTAGGAGGGGACTTAATCCTAAATAGGTGGGTTCCCTGCCACAGGGAACCTTACTGCAAATGCTAAATAATTAATGTTTCATGGGCGATGTCAAAGGTGGCGGTCTTAGGAAGAGAAGGTGATGGTGGCCTCTAAGGGGATTCCTATTTAACTTTGGAACATTCTCCTTTATGTGTCCCTATCATACAAAAACTGCAGTCACTCAAATCTTAATGAAATAGCAAAGTAGTCAAAGTTTATTTTTGTGATTCTCTTACTCCACACCACAATCCCACTCCTTTGAAAACAGTCCTCCCATTTTGAACATCTTCAAAACCCCCACATCTTCCTGCCACAGGCTGATGATTCTCCTACTCCATCTCTTCCTTCTGTTTACACTGACAATTCCAAGTATCAAATCTATGTGTTGGTCTTCAAACAAAAACAAAAACAGCTTTTTTGTTCAGTGTCTTTGTATTATCATCTGAAGAAAATTGAAGCCAGATTTAAAGTTAGGTAGTCAGTGTAGTTAGATAAATCGGGTCTAATACCGAGTGAAATCTAAAATGGAGGCCATGCTGAGAATGATTTCAGGAAATGCAGGACAACTCATGGAATGTTAATGAAGTCCTGAAAAGGCCCTAGGCCAAAGTCCATCCCAAAGGAATGTTAATGAAACCCAGGAAACAGCCCCAACAGATTTGGAGATAGCCCATCCCAGAGAAGTGATAATCCCATCCCAAAAGGTGATAATTAAGCCCCCCCCCCCCCCCCCCGTGTCCCACCCTTCAGGCCTTCCAACCTACATTCCATCACCAAAACTATAAAAAGGGGAAACAACCGCACTTCCATGGATTCCAACTCTTAGGTCTCCTTCTTCCTCCGGGAGAAGTCTTTTCTGCTGTCCTTTAATAAACTTCTAATTTCTACTCTGACCTTTCTGGTGTTATTCTTCAACATTGGGGAAGCAAGGACTCGTCACCAGTCAACAGTGGTAACATATTGGAGGTCCCACTGAGATTCTACACCGAGGTAAGTGCAGGCACCCTATGTCTGTTTGAGGTGCATCTTTCTCTCTCATTCTGGAGGTTAAGGTGTGCACCCGACGGCTACTTAAACGCAATTAGTGTAGCCGCCACTCTTCAAGACTTGGGAGAGAGGTTTTCCAGCCTAGGCAGCTCCCAATCACCTGTTCGGTACAGAGCAGACATGTTGGGTTCTGCCAAAGCCGCTTCCAACTTTTCTGTCTGGGCCCGGAGAGCAATTGGCGTGAGTACACAGTGTCCCGAATCCTGATCTGCCTCGAATGCGTGGAGGTGGAGGAAGGAATTTGGAACAACTGCAGAATTCCGGTCTGGGATACACTCAGACGATTCCTAAGGTTCTTTTCTCTTGAGCCCCCTCCCAACGGCCCTCAGGGGTATCTAGGGTGATCGGTAGATGAATGGCACTGAGGGAAAGCCCCAATCTGCCTTTGTATGGGCTATGCAACACTCCCAACCCCGCATCTATTCCCTCCTGGTTGCTCCCCTTCCTTTGCAGGTCAGAAATGTTAGCAATTCAGGTTGCAGGACTGAGAAAGGCATGAGATAATTAGTAAAATCTGCCCAGGTTCTCTAAGATGCATAGATAAATTTCACTAGTCTGTTTTATTGCCCCAATGTTTAAAATGTGCTGTGGCAATTCCTTTAGTCTACAGAGCAAAGACAACAAAAGAGCACATGATTCTCTTTTGCAATGGGTTTTTAGTGGCCGGGAGGGTAAGCAGTAATGCCCTTAAGTCTGAATCCTCTCAGGGTCTCTGGCACAGGGCAAACTGAGACCCTAGCACTTTGCTAAAGGGCCCAGAAACCCCTTGGCAAAGCAAGGTGAGAGATAGGTTTTCTGGACCGTTTTGGAAGCTCAAGCTTAGGGAGACATCCCTAATGAGAACAGTTTTCTCCAGCACAGCATGGGCGCCTGAATCCTGTTTTCTTCTTACTCAGACGGGAGCTTCTGTCTCTCAAATAAGCCAGGTGCTCCACTAGCCTGCGTATTGAAAAATTGGGATAAATTTGAACCTCAGATGCTCAAGAAAAAGCACCTAATTTTCTTGGCCTGGCCTCAATACAAACTCTCTGATGGAGAAACCTGGCCACCAGAGGAAAATATCAATTTTAGTACAATTTTACAGTTTGATAAAATTTACAAAAAAGGAAATGGTGTGAGGTGCTGTATGTTCAGATTTTCTTTGCTCTAAGGGAAAATCCTAAATTATGCCAACAGTGTAAAGTAGACTTAGCTATGATATCTGCCATGAAGAGAAAAAATCTTGGACTCACTGAGGAAAAAGAATCAAGAGAAAAATTTGGGCCGATCAAAGTAAATATCCCCTTCCCCCTTCAAGACCTAAGGCAGATAAAAACTAACTCTATTAGAAAGTTAGGAGATATGCCAGATTGCCTGGGACTAGATCTATCCAAAGGAGCTAATCCTGTAAGTAAAAGGGAAACTGAGGGACTCCCAGCAGCTGCCAAAGCCATTTTCGCTTTGGGGAAATTCCTCATTTCTTCCCTGCACTGTAAGGATTACTCCATCTGAATGCAGTAAAGTCAGTCACACTGAGACCCTTGATTTTACACCTATAGTTGCCCCTATGTGAGAACATCTGGTCCACTCGTGGGGAAATCTATGGTGCCACTGATGTAGAAGTCATAGTTAAATGGGAGTTAAAAACCTGGAGAGATTTTTCTCTTATCTGGTCTATTTTGATTTTTTATTGTAACAATCTGGTATCTAAATGAGTTTGAAGCATTGCATAATCTTGCAGTTAAAAGTTGGGGTTAGGTAATTGTTTAGTTTGTGATTTCAGATAATTCATGCCATAGAACTTAAATATTTAGGATAGAAGATTAAAAGAACTCTACTTCCAAGTTGGCAAGTAACTCCCAAATTAGTTTTATTTTTTGTTTTTCATCAATTTTGAACTGGGTAGCCTGAAAAGATTTCACTAGGTGTACCAGTGCATTAATTTGGGAAAGGATAGTAAATTATATGGTATCTGTTCCCCTCAGTGTGTAAGATTTAGGAAAAAATGTTGAATTGGAACATTGGTCTGGCTTATTGAAATAACATTGAATAGCAACAGTCTTGGAAATTTTTAAAAGCTTAATTTTAGATATACATGGAAGTGTGTGGTTCTTTGTAAAATTTTTTTCAGGTGATTTAATGTAACTTAATACTACTTTAGGAACTTCAGAACAAAGAAAGTGGCTTAATGATCCTGAAAAAATTTCTTCTATGGTAGCTTCTATATTATTACGATCCTATTTTCAGTTTTGTGTGAGCAAGTTTTTCTAGTGTAGGGAAGATATAAAGGTATGAAATTTTGTAAATTGTATCTTAAACTTGTATCATAATTTTCAACATCCAAACCTGAAAATTGTGACTTATGGTTAAAATGCCTTAGGCATGAGGTTTCTGCTCAGAATTCCAGTTTTCTCAGTTCCCTCCAGATCTCAGCCAGGACTTAAATTGATATGCAAATAGAAGAAGCCTGGAGCACTCAGTAGGAGACAGATCTAAATCCCAAGGGAAAAAAAAAAGAGTAAAAGTGTCTTTTTATGGGAACTCAAACTAGATTAAATCAAAGAGTAAATTGTATCGCATTTACTAATTACTGACTGGTCAATTTTTTCTAGGACTTTTGCCTTTTCTTAGATTCTGTAATTTTTTTGAGCTCATGATTTTGATACTATAGACAAGTTAATGTTTTTCTGATAAGTTCTATTTTTGATCAACTGGAGTTGTTTTTTTTTTTGTTTGTTTGTTTTGTTTTGTTTTGTTTTGTTAAACATTGCAATGAGATTTCACCTGAGAAAGCTACAAGGCCTTTACTATTGTGTTGTGTTACACTTGTGTTACGTGTTGTATGTCGGTATGTCTGTATGTGTGTATGTACATATATCATGCAGTGATATGACAATTGACAGATGAGCGCTCATGAAAAATTAAAAAAAAAATGGATCCAAATATCTTTGATTCACATGATTCAAATGGTCAATTTAAATTTGGTAAATAGATTTAAAAAAGTGATCTTAAATTAAGCTTATAAGTGTTTCTAGGTGTTCAAAATAGGCCCTAATAAAATGTTAAATCTGCTTAAATTCAAAAATTTACAAGTATTGTTTCAAAATGTGAACAGAAGGAGGGTAACAGATAAAAAAGAGAAACTAGAAGGTTCTAGGTATGGATTTAATAGAGGGAAAATGTGTTTCTGTATAAGAGTCTATATGATTAAGTAATTAAGAGGGTTTAAGTAAATGATATAAAGAAGGCCTGTGTAAGTTGCTTATAAGTGTAAGTTTTTGAGCAAGTAATCTTAAAGAAATTAAACAGCTGGTTAAACAAGTGCTGTTGTTTTAGAGAATTGTGCTATGTTATTTCTTTAAAAGCTAAACTTGGTTAATATAAAAACATCAATGTAATTGGTGCTATTAATGTGTTCATATCTTCCAGGTATACAACTCTGTAAGGTAGAAGCTTTAGAAAGAGCATTATATCAAGCTGTGTTCTAAAGTTGTATGGTAATTTTAGGCTTAAAAAAGAAAAACATGTTGGAGATTTATTTATATCATTTGTGTTCTATAACTGGACTTGTTATCAATAAGTTATGTAAAGTTCCATGTTACTTTTTACACTGAGATACAATTTAAATGTATTTTTAAGTTAATGAGAGCCTAATCTATGTAAAGGTTTTATTGCAAAACACAAAAGTACTTTGCTACTTTTCTACAAAAGGTTAAAATCTTTCAGCTTTTCTTTAATTCATGTTTTAGGTGTGATATTATATTGTGTTAGCTAATATTCATGTAAACTTGAACAACAATTTATGTAGGCTTTATAAAATGATGTCTAAAAAGCAAAGATCAGCTTCAGAGCTATAGTATTTAAGATTCATGAAGAGCCCCGCCTTACCTGAGATAAGGCTCTATGTCCCATCTCACTACATGTGAAAGTGACTATGAAAGAAGTAGGCCAGATTTCAGTACATTTAAAGTTGTGTCCAAAAGTTGGTTTTTGTCAAAATTACTAGGATCTCAAACAGGGGACTATAATGTATAACTCTGCCAAAATTCAAGGTAGCTATTACATGAACTAAATATGTTTTTACTCTTGATAATTTTATCTTGTAGTTTTCTTATAAATGGCTTAAAGATTGCCTGTTAATGTTTTGCAGAGGTACTGATTTAAGAACACACAACCTGGGTTAATTTAAGACAATGAGTTATCACCTACAGGATAGAGAGATAGACATTAAAGCCCTGTACTCTTAGTATAAGGCTGTTGAAACTTATTTGCTAGATGTTTAAGATTAAGTTTTAAAATTAGTTAAATTAAAAGGGCCAAGAAAACGAATATTTGGCTCTTGCCCTCTGAGTCAGTCTGAATCAGGGAATAGGGGACTTCTCCAAAGAGCTTTGCAACTCTGGGCCACATAACCTCCCGATCAGGGAGATTAATGAGACCAGTGGAGGACAGAAAGCCAATCAGTGCATTTGCTGTGAAGAGGAGGGTCATCAAAGAAGGGAGACATCCCTGATGCTTCCAAGGGAAGCCACATGGTCAAGCAAGGCCTGGACCCATCCTAGCGCAAATGGCACTAGCAGCGCAAATGGCACTAGCAGAACTGAGAAGCTGCTGTAAGTTCCCAGAGGACTCCCAGGGAAACTCAGCTGACTGTTAACAATAGATAGAAACAAAAGTCAGTTTGACTTGCTTCATCTTAAACACTTAGCAAAGACAGTCAAAGCCAAAACACAGCTATTCCTGGGCATTTTAAATAATAGTTAAATATAACTTCCATAAATAAGTAAACTGGAGGCTGCAAAAGAGATTCTCAGACAGGAATGCCTGATAACTATCAAAAGGAACTGCCAGAGTAGTTTTTAATTTAAGGCCTTTATTTCTAACCTACACAGGTAGGCTTAATGTTTGCTAGAATGGTTATCCAGCCCTAAGTAACAGAATTAAAGATTTCTCTATTAGACACAGAGGTAATACTAGTAAAAGGATTTTTGCAAGATCAGATGACATTAAATTATTAAACTGTATCTTAAGGGAAAGGACATCTGTAACCTTAAAAGTTAAATGTTGTGTTTACATCCCTGACATTTCTGGCAATGTGACAAATATCCCTAAAGATTTATATGCTCAGACAGAAGCCATGTCCTCAGCAACTTTGTCATGGAAACAATATCTTAGCTCCTGGTTCTCTGGTACTTCCTGGTGGAAAACATTGTTAGTCTTTGTCTTTGCCATCATACCCATTGGCATATTCCTGTGCTATGGGATTTATTGCTGCATCAATATGGTTCCAGTACTAATGAATTCTTGTTTCTCTTATAGACCACCCCATCACTCAAATGGCCTTCCAGTCTATTACTTCTCAATCAGACTTCTATCATGGGCCACTCGATAGACCCGATTTTTAAAGGGGGACTCCAAACTGCTTGCCCCACACCGTCCCTTTTCAGCCTGAAGAAGCCAGAAAGATCTTCTTTGCCCCCCTTCCTTACAGCAGTAAGGAGTTCCCAAATTAGAGGGGGGAATGAAGCCAGATTTAAAGTTAGGTAGTCAGTGTAGTTAGATAAATCGGGTCTAATACCGAGTGAAATCTAAAATGGAGGCCATGCTGAGAATGATTCCAGGAAACGCAGGACAACTCATGGAATGTTAATGAAGTCCTGAAAAGGCCCTAGGCCAAAGTCCATCCCAAAGGAATGTTAATGAAACCCAGGAAACAGCCCCAACAGATTTGGAGATAGCCCATCCCAGAGAAGTGATAATCCCATCCCAAAAGGTGATAATTAAGCCCACCTGTGTCCCACCCCTTGGGCCTTCCAACCTACATTCCATCACCAAAACTATAAAAAGGGGAAACAACCGCACTTCCATGGATTCCAACTCTTGGGTCCCCTTCTTCCTCTGGGAGAAGTCTTTTCTGCTGTCCTTTAATAAACTTCTAATTTCTACTCTGACCTTGCCTCGGCATGTGCTTTTCTGGTGTTATTCTTCAACATTGGAGAAGCAAGGACTCGTCACCAGTCAACAGCGGTAACAAAATGACTCAACAGACCTTACAGATTTAAGACAGGATGGAGGATCCCAGGGGTTATTTAAGCCTGAGTTAATTCCCATTCGTCTCTTGAGTAGTCAGCATGGGGGCAGGGACCAAGCAAGCTCAGGCAACTTATACGCTCCATGGGCCTCTTGGAGGTCAGGCTGGCCTCCTGGCTTCCTTCCTTGACTCCCCTGGGGGCAGTGCTGTAAAGACACACACCACCAACTGTGAACTCAAATCATGAATGCCAAACATATAAATGGGAAGAGTTTTTGTATTTAGAAAAATATGATTTGGAACATGATCTGCCCATGTTGCCTTTAAATTTCCCAGGGGCCCACATGACTTTATTCTCAGCATCCTTTTCCTCCATTCTTCTGCTCCCACAGTCTTGGGTTCAGAGAACAGAAAGCAGCTGCCTGGAGGTAACAGGCTCCCATGATAACTAAGCAGAAAGGGAACAGAAGTGAGAAACAGAGGATGTTCAGTTTCCTGATGTCTGCTGGTGATTTATTTTAGAACATCTACAAGGGATCTTGTGCTTATTTTTAAGCTTGTATACATGGGTAAAATATAAATGTGGTCTAGGTTTAAATTCTGAATGGCATTCTGTATGTTAACACAAGGGATATCATATTGAAGAAAGACTACAAGGCCAAAGCTATTTCCTTGATTTTGATAATCACTTATTATAATAATAGAAATTACTTATGTAATGTAAATCTCCACTTTTTTTTAACAGAGCGATCACAAACTGTGCCTTGTTTAAAATAAGCAATCTTCATTATGTGTATTTTCTTACAGATGATACTTGAAGCAAAACAGTGAAGAGGAATCTAGACAATCCAAATGTTTGATTTTCCAAATAATTTGCCAGGATCTTTGGATATAATTTTTTTCTTCTCCTCCTGAGAAAGTGCGCCTACTTGCAATTTAGTCTATTTGAGCAGAGCTTTTTTTCTTCCCTTAAACTGATCATAAGCATATGGGAGTGGGATTCAATTTGGTACTGAAAGGATAAAAGAAACTGAAGTTACAATGTAAAGAACCAGGCATTGTAAAGCTGCTTCTAAGCTGCAAAGCCTGAGTTAAAATGTAAAGGACCATGTATTATAAAGTTTCTAAGCTACACTCAAAGCCTGAAATTCCTGTGGCAGTTAAGACAATTCCTGGAACTGCCCATTAGATGTGTGTTGGATTCCCCGCTTGACTACCTAGTTGCTTAACAACCCCGACCCCGAGCAGCTCAGCATGTACGCACTCCGGGGCCTAAACCAATCAGTTTGAATGTATACCCCACCTTAGGACTAACCTATCACCCCTACCCTGCCGCAGTCTGGCTGGGCACAATTCAGGAGCCACTTGTCAAAAGAAACTAACTTTATTTTTAGAACCACACAAGCCACACAAAACAGCTCCTCAGGAAAAAACCCTCAGAGCCCAACTGCCACCACCGGCTTCCCACAAGCCACACTCCCCCACCACCAGCCTCCACACTTCCCACAATCCTCTTCCTCTTGAGGCCGATTGGCTGGGTTGCATGGGTGGAGCCAAAAAGTCCCCCAATGAGCAGCTCCGTGGTCTGAAAGGGCAGGGAAACAGCCCAATGAGCTTCACCGCAGAGGAGCCAATCAGCTAGATGTTGCTGGGGCCGCTGTGAGCCAGTCATCAGCTGGCAGTCTGAAAGTTTGCTGGGGCCCCTTCAGCTCATCAGCTGGCAGTTTGAAAGTTTGCTGGGGCCCCTTCGGCTATGGCTCTCAACATCTCCCCCTCTCTGTTTAAACAACAAGCATGTGGCTTAGGGACCGTGCCTGCCTTAGGTTGTCCAATAGTACATATGGTCCTTACCCATTATCGGATGAGCTGACCTCAAGGCGTCAGCCTCCTGTCTTAGGTTGGTACCATAGTAATTGGATCTTACCCGTCACTGACTACCAGTCCAGTATACAGCCACACCTGTGTAGAGGTCTTCGTACCAGCTGGGGGGTGAGGTTCTTTGCCTCACCTCTGTTGGCCCCCAAATTTTAGCTGAACGATCATGACAAGCAGAAGGGAGGAAGATACACCAAGCCAGCTGACGGCTCCTTTTGGAAAAATTCTACCACCGATGACACCATCAGCATAAATACCCCAACACTACCAGAAGTCGCTGCACCAACTGATAGTTCACAATGCATACAAGTGAGTTCACAATGCATATAAGTGATACATAGTCCAGGCAAGTTCTGCAAGCAGTTCAGTGATGGCTATTGCAGAAGCTGTAGATTGATTTTATCATTGTCTTCATGCACTGGGATGAAGATAGGAATTCTGGCAATAATGGCTAAAGAAAAATTATATAACATTCCAGAAGGCACTAAAAGAAAACAATTTTCTTAACAATTTACATTGTCTTCACCAGCACTGGGATGAAGATAGGAATTCTGGCAATAATGGTTAAAGAAAAAATTATCTAACATTCCAGAAGGCATTAAAAGAAAACAATTTTCTTAATAATTTACATTATCTTTAAGAGAATTATTAAATATAATGAAAAGGAAAGGTGAAAGTAAACAAACAGATCTGTTAACCTCCTTTTTTGTTCACATTTTAAAACAATCCTCAACAGCTGTTTACCCAATTTAAATTAATCCATTTAAATCACGTGAATAAAAAAAAATTATTTGGATCCATTTTTTCATGAGCGCTCATCATATATGACATATGGACATACGTACATTCAAACACAAAACACAAGTGTGCACACATAATACATATGACACATAACATAATAGTAAAGGCCTTATAACTTTTTACAGGTGAAATCTCCATTGCAATGTTTAAAAACTCTATAGTCAAAAAATAGAACTGATCAGCAAAACATTAACCTAGGTCTGTATGAGCTCAAAAAAACAAAATATGGGAAAGGGCAATAATAAAATAGATATTGAAAAAAGCATTCTGGTTCTGTCACAGATGTAAGAATAACCAAACTGGAGTTCTGGATATCACATCTTCTTTTTGGTCTGTAGAAATCGCTTTAGTTAATCTGTCTGGAATCCAAATCAGCTGCTGTTCTCCCTGTGGAAACACATAAACAGACCCCCGACTCCAGGAAATCACTGGGTCAGGACCTTAGTTAATCTCTCTGGAATCCAAATCGGCTGCTGTTCTCCCTGTGGAAACACACAAACAGACCCCCGACTCCAGACAATTACTGGGTCAGGACCTTTCCATTGTCCTGTTAGAATATCCTTCCAAAGTACCTTGGGCTTATGTACATTTTTTGGACACATATGCCTTTCCGCAGCACTAAGCCCTGATGAATCCAAATTTAAAAAGTTTAGAGTAAAAAGGGTTATTTTAAGTTTATCTTTGGGGAATATATACCCCTTCCCAATTCCTTCTTTTTGCTTTAATCAGTACATTTTAATAGTTTGATGAGCTCTTTCAACTATGCCTTGTCCCTGTGGATTGTATGGGATTCCTGTTATATGAGTAATGCCAAATGATAAGCAAAATTATTTAAAAGAGGTTGAAGTATAACCAGGGGCATTATCTGTTTTTAACTGTTTTGGAACGCCCACAGTGGCAAAATTTTGTAAGCAATGAGCTATAACATCTTTAGTTTTTTCTCCGGCATGAAGGGAGCCCATCAAAAATCCAGAAGAAGTATCAACTGTAACATGCAAATATTTCAATTTTCCAAATTCTGGCAAGTGTGTGACGTCCATCTGCCAAATATGGTTAGGTATCAGTCCTCTAGGATTGACTCCAAGATTAACTTGTGGTAAAAAGGTCACACAATTTTGACATTGTTTTATTATTTGTCTAGCTTGTTCCTTAGTTATTTTAAAACGCTTTTGTAAAGTATTAGCATTGACATGGAACTTTTTATGAAAATTTGTAGCTTCTTCTAGTGTAGAGAAAATATGTATGTCATGTGTAGTTTTATCTGCTAAATCATTGCCCAAACTAAGGGCTCCAGGCAATCCTGTATGTGCCCTGATATGTCCTATAAAGAATGGATCTTTTCTGTCCCAGATTAGACTTTGTATAGTGGAAAGCAAAGAGAAAACAGTAGAAGAAGGGGAAATCCTACCAGCATCTTCAAGGGATACTATAGCATTAACTATATACTGACTATCGGAAAATAAAATACAGAATCTTTAAACATCACAAAAGCTTGTAGTACTGCATTAAGCTCTACCTTTTGAGCTGATTGTTTGGGTACTAAAAATGTAAAAGTTTAATCAGGTGTAACTATTGCTGCTGTACCATTATTTGATCCATCAGTGAATATATTTGGAGCATTCCCGATAAGTGTTTTTCTTGTCATTTTTGGAAAAATTACAGGATGCGATGACCAAAAAGACAATAAAGGGTTAGATGGTAAGTGGTTATCAAATGAAACATTAGATTTGCACATGATTATTGCCCAAGTATTTAACTCATTAGCTAACTCATCAATTTTTTCCATAGTATATGGAGTAATAATTTTATTGGGAGAAATTCCAAATACTCCCTTTGCTGCTTTTATTCCTTTGAGTATTAATTGTCCTACAGCCTCAGGATACCTAGTAAGAATAGTGTTAGGAGAATAAGATAAATGTATCCATAATAATGGACCTTCTTGCCAAAATACTCCTGTAGGAATATTTTTTGTTGGTAGTACAATAAATAATAAAGGCAAACTTATATCAATTCTATCCAAATGCATATTTTCCATATATGTTTCAATGATTTTTAATGCCTTTCTTGCTTCAGGCGTTAACATTCGGGGTGAATTTGGATCTGATGGACCTTTTAGGATATCAAATAAAGGTCCCAACTCTCCTGTTGGTATACCTAGATAAGGCCTTATCCAATTTATGTCTCCTAATAACTTTTGAAAGTCATTAAGTGATTTGAGTTGATCTACTCGTATTTGAATTTTTGGTGGATGGACCATGGTTGAGGATAATAGAACTCCTAAATAATTAATTGGAAAATTTAATTGTACTTTATCTATTGCTGTCTCTAGATTATAATTTTTTAATAAGTTTGTAAGTGTGGCATAACATTCTAACAATGTGTTTTTAGCTTTGTGTGCTAATAGTACATCATCCATATAGTGAAATATTTGTAGTTCAGGATTTTGATTTCTAAGTGGCTGGATTGCTTTGCTAACATAAATTTGACACATAGTTGGGCTGTTAGCCATCCCTTGAGGGAGTACTTTCCATTCATATCTCTGATCAGGACCTTCATGATTCAGTGCAGGGATAGTAAATGCAAAACGTGGACTATCCTCAGGATGAATTGGAATTGAAAAAAACAATCTTTAATATCTATAACTAAAACATACCAAGTTTTTGGCAAAGCAGACAATTGAGGAATCCCCGATTGAGCAGGTCTGATAATAACCATCTCATTATTAATGGCTCTTAAATCTTGCAATAATCTCCATTTACCAGATTTCTTTTTGATGACAAAAATAGGAGTATTATGGGGAGAGGGGAGATACAGAAGGTTGTATATGTCCTTCCGCTAATTGTTGTTTGACCAGATCATGGGCTGCTTGTATCTTTTCTTTAGTCAGGGGCCACTGAGGAACCCATACTGGTCTTTCTGATTTCCAAGTAATTTTTATTGTCTCAGTGGCCCTTTATGAAAATCCAACCCATGTCTGTCTGTTCCTTGATCTATTTGTGCTGCTATACCTTGTTTTTGTTTTTCTAATCTTTTTCCTTTTCTAAAACCTTGTCTAGTCATAATAGTGGATGCATTTTGGTTGATGTTATTTGCTAATGTCAAACCTAATTGATCTAGGACATCTCGTCCCCATAAATTTATAGGAAGATGATCCAATACATATGGCTGTATAGTTCCTTCACATCCTTCAGGATCCTTCCAATCTAATACCATTGCACCTGTTCCCGCCAATGAATGTACTAATCATGTTTGAGAGTTGTTGTTTGATTTTCCTGCTGTGTATGGTGATTTGTTGAAGGGGACTGTGATATATGTAAAGTTCCTGCCCTCCCTAAAAAATGTATAAAAACCCTACTCAACCCCTGCTAGGGGCTCTGGGCTGCTCTCCCTTCTTGAGTGAGCACGGAGCCCCAGCGGGCTGGAAGTTCAATAAACCCCCTTTTGCGGTTGCATGAGTTTGTCTCTTGGTGGTCTCTTCCTCCGTCGTTCGCCGGTCCCTTACATTTGGTGCGTTGGCCGGGAATCCCGCAGTGCCGGACAAGGAGACCCCAACGGACTCCTCTAGGGGTAAGTAAGGCGCCTACTTTTCTCTGTTTCTTGCGATCGCTCAGAGTTTTTCGTTCAGGTTCGGTTTAAGGGTTGGCAGAGTGGCCGCCACCGGAGAGCGTGAGCTCCCCCTGGCAGTGGTGGACAGACGTGTCCTGAAGCCACAGGCCAAGTCCCCAAGGGACGCCTTGGAGTACTTGGGAAATGGAGGGACAGAGGTGCCCTCATCAGGTGGAGGGACAGAAGTGCCCTCATCAGGTGTAGCCACTGATTCGGATTCAATGACTCTGCTGCCAACCCATCCGGTCTTGCCGGCTACTCATTTTCTCAGGATGAGTTTACTGTCTGTCTTTGTGTTCTAACCCATCAGGTTTTTTGCCAGTTACTCAGTTCTAGTTCTTTGTTTTGGACTTGCGTTAAACATTTGCTGTTTGTCTTTGTCTGTGTTGCTTTTGTGTTGTCACTGTCCCTGTTCAAGTAACTCCTATTATGGGACAACGCCATTCCACACCTCTGTCCCTGACCCTTGATCATTGGACTGACGTCCACTCAAGGGCCCAGAATCTTTCCTTTTCAGTAAAACGCCGGACCTGGCAGACTCTCTGTGCTTCAGAATGGCCCAACCTCGGAGTTGAATGGCCCCCAGAAGGATCCTTCCACCTCCCTCTAATCCGCAAAGTCAGGAATATTGTCTTTCAGCTGGGGCCACGTGGCCATCCAGATCAACAGCCATATGTTTTAACCTTGCAGGACCTCTTTGAATCTCCTCCCACATGGGTGAAGCCTTTCCTTGTCCAAGCCCCCATTCCAACCCCTTCCCCCACTATCCTATCACTCAAATCTTCCGCTCCTCCCCCTCATCCCTCCATTCTCCCGAGTCACAGGATTTAACTTTACTGGACTCTCCTCTCCCTCCTTATCCTCCACCCACATTCCCCAACCCCCAACCCGTTCCAGATGACCCTCCTGCCGCTGACTCAGCCTCTCCACCGCTAGAGGTAATTGGGCCAGACCCAGGCCCTCCCGGGGACTTCCCCGCGGTAGCAGCAGCAGCCCCTCCCCCACCGGAGGAAACTGGGCCAGCTAAAGGAACCCACCGGCGATGAATAATGGAGAACTTGGAAGCCCCTGTAATGCTCCCTCTTCGTCCCTACGGGCCCACAATAGGTGATGGCCATTGGGGGGAGATGCAGGCTTACCAATACTGGCCTTTCTCCTCCTCAGATCTATATAACAGGAAAAATAAAATCCCCCTTTTTCTGAGGACCCCACCCGACTCACAGGTTTGGTCGAGTCACTGATGTTCTCACACCAGCCCACTTGGGATGACTGCCAACAACTTCTGGGGACTCTCTTCACAACAGAGAAACGAGAAAGAATCCTCTTGGAGGCCAGAAAGAATATTCCTGGACCAGATGGGCGACCAACCCAACTTCCCAACACCATTGAAGCTGGCTTCCCCTTAAACCGACCCAACTGGGACCCCTATACCTTTGAAGGTAGGGAGCATCTGTCCACTTATCGCCGGGCTCTTATAGTGGGTTTTCGAGCAGCCGCCAGGTGGCCAACGAATTTGGCCAAGGTAAGAGAAATTATTCAGGGGCCTAATGAATCTCCATCAATATTTCTGGAGAGAATTATGGAAGCATATAGGAGGTATACTCCTTTTGATCCACAGGCAGAGGACCAAAAGGCATCTGTTGCAATGGCCTTTATTGGGCAGGCTGCCCTAGATATTAAGAGAAAGTTACAACATTTAGATGGATTACAAGATATGACTTTAAGAGATTTAGTCAGAGAAGCTAAGAAAGTATATTATAAGAGAGAAACTGAGGAAGAAAGGGAACAGAGGAAGGAAAAAGAAAGGGAACAAAAGGAAGATGAAAGGAGCAAAAGGCAGACTAAAGCATTGGCTAAGGTCCTGGTCACAGCCACAGATAGGCCAGAAGTTAGAAAGCAGGGAGACAGGAAAGGATACCTGAGCCCACGCCAAAGGCTGCCCCTGGCCTCAGATCAATGTGCCTACTGTAAAGAAAAAGGACACTGGGCCAAAGAGTGCCCCAAAAAGAAGCAGCCACGCCAGCCTGCCATGCTGACTCTAGAAGATGACTAGGAAAGTCGGGGCTCGGATCCCCTCCCCAAGCTCAGGGTAACATTTGAAGTGGAGGGGACCCAGGTGAACTTTGAAGTGGATACAGGAGCAGTATATTCAGCCCTTAAGACCCCATTGGGCCCTCTATCTAATAAAAGATCCTTAGTTCAAGGGGCTAATGGCAGTAAATATCGGGCTTGGACAACAAAGAGGACTATGGACCTAGGAAGGGAAAAAGTCCACCAATCTTTCCTAGTAATCCCAGAATGCCCGGCCCCATTGATGGGCAGGGATGTACTCACCAAGCTCCGGGCTAGAAGAACTTTTAACCCTGACGGTCCCCAAGTGGAATTTCTAAATCCTTCAGTAAAAACCCCCATAGTCACGGCTTTGACTATGTCAGTAGAAGATGAACATCAACTCTTCACGCCCCCTGGGACTGATCAAACAGGCAAACTACCCCAGAAATGGATAAAAGATTATCCTGATGCCTGGGCAGAAACTGCTGGGTTAGGTCTAGCCATAAAACAACCTCCAATAGTAGTAGAATTAAAAGCCTCTACCTCTCCAATCAGTGTTAAACAATATCCTCTAAGCAAAGAAGCTAGGGATGGGATAAGGCCCTATATTCAGAAATACCTGGCTCTTGGGGTCCTAAGGCCCTGTCAATCGGCCTGGAATACCCCCTGCTACCAGTAAGAAAGCCAGGAACTGGGGACTACCATCCTGTCCAAGACCTAAGAGAGATGAATAACAGAGTGCAGGACACTCACCCCACAGTACCCAATCCATATAATTTGCTTAGCACTCTGAATCCAGAGCAAAAATGGTACACTGTACTGGACTTAAAAGATGCTTACTTCTGCTTGCCCCTACATAAGGACAGTCAGTTGCTGTTTGCTTTCAAGTGGGTAGACCCAGAAACAGGAACATCTGGCCAACTAACCTGGAATAGACTCCCACAGGGGTTCAAAAACTCTCCCACTCTCTTTGATGAAGCCCTCCACAGGGACCTCAACAACTTCAGAACTGCCCACCCCGAGGTCACCCTACTCCAATATGTGGATGATCTCCTGCTGGCGGCCGACACCAAGGAGAACTGTGAGTCTGGGACCCAAGCACTATTATCCGAGCTTGCTCAGCTTGAATATAGGGTTTCTGCCAAAAAGGCCCAAATTTGCCAGCAAGAAGTAATCTTCCTGGGTTATTCTCTTAGGGGTGGCAGACGATGGCTCACTGAGCCCAGAAAATGAACCGTTGTGCAGATACCGCCCCCATCTAATAAGAAACAACTCAGAGAGTTTATTGGGACTGCCGGCTTTTGCAGGTTATGGATCCCTGGGTTTGCGTCCTTAGCTGCTCCTTTGTACCCGCTGTTAAAGAGAGATGCCCAGTTCCAATGGACCCTTCACTCTCTACATTGAGGAAAAGAAAGGAATAGCACAGGGAGTGCTCACTCAGACTTTGGGACCTTGGAAAAGGCTGGTAGCATACTTATCAAAAAAACTGGACCCAGTGGCTAGCAGGTGGCCCCATTGCCTAAGGGCTATAGCAGCGGCAGCCCTTCTAATAAAAGATGCTGATAAATTAATGTTGGGACAGAAGCTGACCATTATAGCCCCCCATGCCCTGGAGAGCATCATCCATCAGCCTCCAGACAGGTGGCTATCAAACTCCAGAATAACCCACTACCAGAGCCTCTTGCTTGACAAAGACAGAATAACACTGGGACCCCCTGCTCCACTCAACCCAGCTACACTGCTGCCAGAAGAATCATCAGGACCCGTTGCTCATGATTGTCAACACATACTGGCAGAGGAGACCAGTGTATGATGAGACTTAAAGGATCAGCCACTGCCTCGCCCTGAGGTCATATGGTTTATGGACGGGAGCAGCTTCCTTCAAGACGCTTCCTGCAGGGAAGCGCTTATAAGGAACCAGACCAGGACAATTATGGGAAGTGGACTTTACTGAAATCAAGACAGCAAGGTATGGACTTAAATATCTCCTAGTCTTTGTAGATGCCTTTTCAGGATGGGTTGAAGCCTTCCCCACGAGGAAAGAAACGGCTCAGATGGTGGTCAAGAAGATCCTAGAAGACATTTTTCCAAGGCTCTGCCTGCCTAAGGTAATAGGGTCTGATAATGGACCAGCATTCATGGCCCAGGTAAGTCAGGGATTGGCCAGGACCCTGGGGATTAATTGGAAGTTACATTGTGCTTATAGACCCCAGAGCTCAGGACAGGTAGAAAGGATGAATAGAACCATCAAAGAGACCTTAATGAAATTAAGCTTGGAGACCGGCATAAAAGATTGGACTATGCTCCTACCTTATGCACTGTTTCGTGCAAGAAATACTCCCTCCACCTCTTTGTGTAACCTCACCCCCTATGAAATTCTCTATGGTGCCCCTCCTCCAATAAGGGACCTAACCCCAACCCTGAGACTTAATGATTCCTTTCACGCCCCCTTGCTTAACAGACTTAAGGCCCTTGAACAAACCCAGTGATACCTGTGGAAACAGTTGGCCACTCCCTACCAGCCTGGAGACGAGGGAACCCCACATCGATATCAAGTGGGAGACTTCATCTATGTGAGACGGCATCAGATGTCATCCCTGGAACCCCACTGGAAAGGACCATACCAGGTGCTGCTTATAATGCCTACAGCAGTGAAAGTGGATGGGATCGCTCCCTGGATCCATGCCTCCCATCTCAAGCCTGTGCCCTGTCCAGACTCTGGCTGGAAACTGGAACAGACTGGTAACCCTCTCAAGTTGCATGTCCATCATGTGGGTAGGGTTATGGATTCTTCCTCTGACCACCAGCAGTCCTAATCCCCATCAGCCTGTTCAGCAACAGTGGCAAGTTATAAATCCTACTGGACAAGTAGTATGGTCTATTTCACATACAGCCCCCTTATGAACTTGGTGGCCATCCCTCCACCCAGACATTTGTCAACTGGCCATAGGCCTCTCTGACTAGGGCCTCCCTGACATAGAGGACCCCACACAGATCCCGCTTGAACCTAAACCAGGGCAACATTCCCCACAATGTCACCATATGCATTATGGATGTCATCACCCCCATCATAGGTGTAGACTAGCCAGTCTTGATTATTACGTGTGCCCAGCTGATTTCCGGAGTCACAAACAGGCCCAAACCTGTGGATGACCCAGTGACTTTTATTGCAAATCTTGGGGTTGTGAACAAACAGGAGCTGCATGGTGGAAACCAAACTCCCCAGACAGCATGATTCAGGTAGGGCGAAATGACACCTGGACAAATTCCAAGAACTGTTTTGCCAGCCAAGTGTCAAAAACTCGCTGTGGAAAAAATAGTCTATGTAACCCCCTCAATATTACTTTCACTTCCAAAGGAAAGGGCTACCTCAGAACAACATGGCTTACGGGAAATACTTGGGGAATGCGATTCTATGTTTATGGCCCCACTTATAACTTTGGCCTCTGGTTCAGCATCTGGCTTAAACAGGAAGAAAATCCCACAGCAATAGGGCCCAATCCCCTCAAGCCAGGAATTAAGCATCCTAAACCTCCCATGCCTAGAACTACCAGAACCCCTCTACCAGCTCATTCCTCCCGGTTTCCATCTTTGTCTACTTCCCCAGTCCGGAGTACAGCTGACTCCTCCCCCTGGGAATTGATTAAAGGAACCTTTGTGGCGCTGAACTCCACACAGCCAAATCTCACCCAATCCTGCTGGCTATGTCTCTCTGCCGCACCCCCCTATTATGAAGGGATAGCAGTCAATGGGACTTATGCTGTGAAAGCGCAGAGTCCCACCTGTAGTTGGGGCAAAAATCCAAAGTTAACTCTCCCAGAATTAACCCGGGCAGGTTTGTGTCTAGGGTCCCCACCCAAAAGTAAACAACACATATGTACCCAGATGGGAGAAATCAATACCACCCAGGGCTTTCTGGTCCCTGAGAAAGGAACCTGGTGGGCATGTGACTCAGGATTAACTCCTTGCATTTCATCCCAGGTGTTTGACAGCTCTGTAAACTATTGTGTAATGGTGCAAATACCCCCCAGGGTGCTTTATCATGATGCAGAATCATTTGAAGGGCTAGTAGGGGGACAAACAACCCGTTTCCACCGGAAACCAGTGTCCCTCACTCTAGCCATCCTATTAGGGATAGGAGCTGCTGCAGGAGTAGGAACGGGAGAGGCTGCAATGATCCGTGGGTCACAACAAATGGCCCAATTAGAAACAGCAATAGATCAGGACTTGAAGACATTAGAAACCTCTATCACAGCCTTGCAGGAGTCTTTAACCTCTCTGAAGGTGTTTTGCAGAACAGGCAGGGGTTAGATCTCCTCTTTATGAGGGAAGGAGGCCTTTGTGTAGCACTAAGGGAAGAATGTTGTTTCTATGCTGACCATACTGGTGTTGTAAAAGAATCCATGAGTAAACTGAGAAAATGCCTTGAAGAGTGCCAGAGAAAAAGGGAAACTCAACAAGGGTGGTTTGAGTCTTGGTTCGCCCAGTTCCCCTGGTTAACTACACTCCTATCAGCCCTAGCTGGACCCTTGATCATCCTTGTGTTATTACTAACTGTGGGACCCTGTTTGCTTAACCGTATAGTTTCTTTCCTCCAGGCTCAGATTGGACAGGTGAAACTCATGGTAATCAGACAGCAATATGCTCCATTGGAAGAGATGAAATATGAGACCCCTCAATAATTATGATTTATCACTTTTAAGATTAAAAATAGTCAGAAAAAGGAGTGGGGAATGAAAGGATAAAAGAAACTGAAGTTACAATGTAAAGGACCAGGCATTGTAAAGCTGCTTCTAAGCTGCAATGCCTGAGTTAAAATGTAAAGGACCAGGTATTGTAAAGTTTCTAAGCTACACTCAAAGCCTGAAATTCCTGTGGCAGTTAAGGCAATTCCTGGAACTGCCCATTAGATGTGTGTCGGATTCCCCGCTTGACTACCTAGTTGCTTAACAACCTGGACCCCAAGCAGCTCAGCATGTACGCACTCCGGGGCCTAAACCAATCAGTTTGAATGTATACCCCGCCTTAAGACTAACCTATCACCCCCGCCCGACCTGTTCCCGCCAATAAATGTACTAATCATGTTTGAGAGTTGTTTGATTTTCCCGAAGCGTATGGTGATTTGTTGAAGGGGACTGTGATGTATGTAAAGTTCCTGCCCTCCCTTAAAAATGTATAAAAACCCTGCTCAACCCCTGCTCAGGGCTCTGGGCTGCTCTCCCGTCTTGAGTGAGCACGGAGCCCCAGCACGCTAGAACTTCAATAAACCCCTTTTTGCGGTTGCATGAGTTGGTCTCTTGGTGGTCGTTCACCGGTCCATTACAGTACAAGCTGTTGATTTATATTGAACACTCAAAGAAAGTAAGGTATCAAAAAAAATTGTAAACTAACCAGTGATGCACTAAAATGTATTGAAAGTTGGATAAATTATGCAAAATCATTGTGATGTGGGGCTTATGGGAAAAAATAGGGTCATGGTTAATTTTGTATAGTGTCTACAGTTATACAGTTACAGTTTTCAGGTAACAGATTTAAGAAACTTATAGAAAAAAAATAAATTCACACAGTGGCAGTAAGATAATTATTATCACGTCTATCATGTCAAGACACTTGCTATCTTGGGGTTTGTTATTTTTGGAAACACACAATTAGGCATAGCATATCTAGAGCTCTATACCTGTAAGAAAGATCTTGAACATATATTGAACATAAACTTGAAATGTTAAGTTTTTTAAATGACATAATTAACAATTTGTTCTATCTGTCCATAAAATGGGCTTCTGAGAAATCAAGTGGTATACTTTAAAGAAACAATCAAGAATTTAGAGACCAGAGTTTCATTTCCATGCTTATGATTTCAGGGAAGCAGTCACACACCTGGTGCTTATTCTCTTGTGAATGGGCTAGACTATGCAAGGAGAATTCTGGGTGGTCTGACTAGAACAAGGGACAGGTCGGTCCTAGATTCTTTGTCACATCCATTCCATCTGTCCTGGGTACCTTCCTACCCTTCTCACCTGGATTCCATTGCCCTATGTCTTCTTGGTCATCCTTTTTCTGCTTAAGACAGCCAGGCCTCAGAGTTCATAAGATTTCCTACTGCATGCTCTCCTTCTTGCAAAGTATTGTGAGTTTTATAGCTTGCTATTTAGTTTCACCTCCATCAAATTACCCACATCCTGTTCAATTAAACTTCATTTTCAACTAGTAATAAAAAGTACTCAGATACAATCTGAATAAGAGATGCACATGGTTCTTAAAATTTAGTGTATATTGCAAGCATCACCCAGATTACCTGTTGAAAATTCACATTTGGATCCTGCTCCTGGAGCTTTTTAGTGTCTTTTGGGGGGGTGGGGATTATAGATGGACACGATGACTTTATTTTATTTATTTATTTTTATATGGTGCTGAGGATTGAACCCAGTGCCTCACACGAGCCAGGGAAGCTCTCTACCACTGAGCCAAAACCCCATCCCCATTAGTGTCCATTTTTAACCAATCTTACCATAAGTTTCTAATGCTAGTTGAGAAACATTACTCCAGAATTTTGTAAACTACCAGAATTTAGGAAGAATTTAAGTCAAGTTACAGGTATATACTCCAGAGGTGGACTATTTGATTTTTGTGGTAAGATGAATCAAATCACATAAGGAAATTGGTTGTGATTTTATGTAGATAGTAAAATAATGAACAATAAAATTCTGTGTGATTTTACTCCATAGCCTGTTTTTGATCTCTTGTGTACAGTGAGAGCTATATGGATTGAACGTGCTTTCCATGTGTTGGAAGCTTCATCCTCAAGGCAGTGACATTGGAAGGTGGACCCAAACGGGAAGTGATTATAGTCCATGCTAACTTCAGCCTAGTGCATGGATCAATTCAGATTGTAAAAGGCCTTGCAAGGGCCTACGTACTCTGTCTCTTGCTCTCATACTCTTGCCCTTTGCCTTCTGCCATGGGATAGATGACACAGCACAATAGCTCTTGCCACACACATGGGCCTCTGCATTTTAGACTTCCCAGTCTCTGATATCATCAGAAATAAATTCCTTTTCTTTATGAATGACACAGATTATGATCATCTACTGTAGTGACACAGAAAAGACTAGGACAGGGACCTATTTACCTGTAGGATAATTCACTGGTACTTTTTTTTGGAGTTTCACAGATGACAACTCAGTTTGGAATATTTAGAATTCACGAATTGAAAAAGAAAAGGGGGGATCATAATAGAGAAAAAGGAAAATAAATGAATTCTAAAAGTATAAAGATCATTGAGTAGAACAGAAATTTTGCTCATCATAACATCTTATCTGAAGGAATGTCTTTTTTTTGGAGAGAGAGAGAGAGAGAGAGAGAACTTTTTAATATTTGTTTTTTAGTTTTTGGCGGACACAACATCTTTGTTTGTATGTGGTGCTGAGGATCGAACCCAGCCGCACACATGCCAGGTGAGTGAAGGAATGTTTCATTCCCCTGAAGGAATGTTTTTAAAGAATTATAAAAGCATGGGGCTGGGGATGTGGCTCAAGCGGTAGCCTGCTCGCCTGGCATGCGTGCGGCCTGGGTTGGATCCTCAGCACCACATACAAAGATGTGTCCGCTGAAAACTAAAAATAAATATTAAAAAAAAAATTGTCTCTCTCTCAATCTCTCTAAAAAAAAAAGAATTATAAAAGCAAATCTTCCTTAGTTATTCCACACATAAAAGGGTTTTACTATTTTTAATTATTAGTTACTGTTGATTTCTTTAATTCTCCTCATATCCTCATTTACATGGTTTATAATGCTCTGCTTATTTAATTAGCAATGTTGTGAAATTCCTTTGACCTATTACTCAAGTGTATAGTACTAGGTGCTTATGAATGTCGACTTTCTGGGCCCACTGCTGACCTACTGAATTGGATCTTGCATTTAGACAATCCCTAACTTATTTGTCTGTTTTAAAGTTTGAGAAGTTCCTTGGACTTTATCACAGTGGAGCTCATTTCTATTTTTTTCCCCTTATGAAATAGGTAAAACTGATTCTTAACAGTTTTAAAAGATAGCTGTGTTATTTTGGTTTGAGTTTATTGTATTGTTTTTGTTTGAAGAAAAGGTCAAACAGGATATTGATGAAATGGATTAATTCTGTACATAATATTTAAAAATAAAATTAAATTTTCTAACTTTTGAATTCAGAGTTGATAAAAACAAAGAAACTTAGGTGAAATTGAAGGTATTGATGAAATTGAAGTAAACGTTTCTTTACAAGAAGAGCTATTAGATTTTTCAAGTCTTCTAAAATGTAATAACATTCTGAGATGGATGTGTTTCAAGTTCAGACATCTCTTGCCTATCCAATGAAGGATGAGGAAATATCCACACTGCCTCACACTCCCACCTCCTGGTTTTGTTTCTTCAAAACAGTTTTTTATAGTGCTAGTTTTCTAATGTTCACATTCCATTATATGATCATAATTTCAATCATTGTGAAGCTTATTTGTATATCTAGATGTATGATTTTCACATTTGTTGTACTTAATCATAGTATGTCCCATCCTGAGATTTAATTTGGAGTCATTTCTTCAATGCAAATATTTCACTAAATATTTTTATTCTCTTCCCAAGCATAGTATAGTGAGTATTGTTTCCTCTAACACGAATGCTAGAGAAGGTAGGCTGCCTTTATACTGGAAAACCAGTGGTGTAGGTATGCAATTCTTTGGTTGCTCTTTGTTTAACAATGTTATATATAAGACTGCATTTTAAGCATTGATTATTTCCTTCAAGAAATCTCAGATCACTCTGATTTTCACACCCTTTGTTTGCATGATGTGACCAGCATTCCAAGGAACTTGACATTCATGCAAGAAAGCAGCTTTCTAAGATAATACTACTTTTTCCTAATTCTCAGCATGCCTGAGAGAAAGTCCCTGTCTTTCAAGTAACACTTATCTCGACCATCTGGCTGGGGCCCACTCATTGTTCCTTTGAGAGGGTTAGATTCTTGGGATATAAAGGAGCATTTGGGGGACATCATGTTTTACTGTTCTTTACTCCAAGACCAACACAAAGGGATTTCTGCATCCATGGGTTTGGATATCTGCTGGACAGCCCTGGAACCAATCTCCTGCTAATTTTGAGGGACAATCCTATGACTGTTGAGTACTTGAAATGTGAATAGTCCGAGTTAAAAGGTGCTGTCAGTGTAAATACAGACAGGATTTTAAAGGGGGTAAGAAGAATGCAACATATTTTAAGGTATTGACCAAATAGAGCATATTATTAAAATGAACTTCAATGCTTCTTTTTTACTTTTAGTAATGTGAGAATTTTAGGAATTTTACAATTACATATGATTTTCATTACGCATCTATTAGAGTTGTTCAGAACTACTAGTATATTAATTATGGTGGAAAAAGAAATGCTTGGATTGTCCAAAAAAATCATCTTAAAATTTTAGGTAATAAAAATAAGTGCTGGATTTAAAAATGTGTTATTGTTGATTGCTAATTCCATGGTCTCAGCTTGAGTTTTTCTTCATTTCAGAGAAACGCTGTGATTTTCCCATGGTAGAAAATGGAAGGCTTGCCCAACATTACTATACTTTTAAGAGTTTTTACTTCCCAATGAGCATAGACAAAAAGTTGCCATTTTTCTGTTTGGCTGGCTACACAGCTGAAAGTGGGAAACAAGAAGAGCAAAGCAGATGTTCAGCAGAGGGCTGGTCTCCAGAACCAAGGTGCTTCAGTAAGTGAGCACGTTGTGTTAACACAACGAGGGATGGCTATGGTGCTCCAAGAAACTAGTTTATTGAAAAAGCTAATTTATTCCTATGAAATATGGACAGTGATTAAACTTTCTGGTATATAAGAACAGAATTATAGCAAACTATCTTTTTACAAAATGCTGTATCTGAAATTATATAAATAATGCTTTCATTTTAAAATGTTATTTTCTATATACTTTTTAAATCATATACTGTGAAGGGAACAAGAGTAATGAATGAAATTTTTATATGGAACATTTTGCATAATAGGCCAGGAAACATACTTATGAAACATTCTCAGCAAGGACAAGGTTGTTATTCCAGGGCCTATCATTTGCAAACTCCTAATTACTTTGAGTGCCATCTTCTAATACCGATTAAAAATTCTGAGTTCAAATTTGTGAGCTGGTATTATGATGGGTTCATCTCATTATTTAATGTCAGGTTATGCTACAAACTATTGGTGAGCTTCCAGTGGTTCAGGTGAACTCTCCTAAGCTAAGAATTCTCTAAGCTCTGTAAAAAGCTTTGGTTGAGTCTATTTCATTTAGAAGAGGAGGTTGGGTATGGTAGTAACTGTGGTTGATATACCACATCTATTTGGGATAATTACCCATTCTGTGACTTCAGGACAGCTCATACTTTAGGCATTGCACTTTTAGTATTAACATAGAACATATATTAAATCTAGTAAATAAATCCTATTTATAACTAAAGCATAGAAATAAATTATAAGCCCTAAATTTATTAACTCTTTTATCTTGGAAAATAGAATATTGAAAAATACGCCAGAAGAAATTAGCATACTAGTTTAATGGCTTAGATACAAATCTCTGCAGTCAAATTGACTGTATGTGAATTCAGCTCTGCTACTGGGAAGTGGTTTGAACATTAGTTTCTTATCTGTACAATGGAGTTGGTATTGCTTCAATGAGATAAGCTTTACATAATGTTGGACATACTGCAAGTATTTAAACTTAACTGCAAGTATTACAAATATTTAAACTTACATGAACCTTGGACAACTTTATTAACCCTTCTGAATTGGTTTGTTATGAAGGTCTAACAGTATGGCTTATAAAAATGACAAACTTCCACAGCATGCTAAAGTAATTTATTATAAGTTCTTGTTGCAAATATTTATCAAAAAATAACTTTGTTGTGTGATTTATTCACAGTTTAAATGATTAAATACTGAATCCTGTTCAGCTAGATGATCCCAAAATATTTGTCAACAGAATTAAAGAATAGTTTTCATATTAATGTAAGATGTTTTTAGAATTATTTAAGGATCCATTAAATAGATATATGTTTTTGTAACATGTTAAAAAACTATTTAGCTGGAGATGTAGCTCAATGGTAGAGTGACTGCTTAGTATGTGTGAGCTTATAGTCTAAAAATAGGTAAGGTAAGATTAGGAATGAGTATAAGGACTAAATTTAGTAAATACAGAGACAGTGTCAAACTGAATCCATTTTCAAAGAAATTTTATGCATGACCTGTAAGATATTTCCAAAATTAAATCAAGGAATTGTGTAGAGAAAAATTATTTCTCTCTCCTCCTTCAAACACCAATTAAGAGTGATATGAAATGTTAGTTTTCATTTTGCAATTTAATAAAGGGCAAACATCATTTCATCACTAAGTTAAACAAAGAAATCTGCCCCCCACAGGAAAATCCACTAAGCCTGAGCTAACAAATGGTTATGTCTCTGATGTAAAATTCTTGTATAACATTAAAGAGAATATGCATTATGGTTGTGCTTCTGGATATAAAACCACTGGAGGGAAGCACGAAGAAGTGGTGCAGTGTCTTTGAGATGGATGATCTTCTCAGCCAACCTGTAGGAAGGTGCATGGTAGGTATCTAAGAATCTTAAGACTGAGGATAAGAGCTTGCAAAGCCAGTGTTCCCTTCTATGGGCAGGCATTATATATATACATATACATATTTTTAGTTGTAGTTGGACACAATACCTTTATTTTATTCATTTATTTTTATGTGGTGCTGAGGATTGAACCCAGCACCTCTCTCATGCTAGGCAAGCGCTCTACTGCTGAGCCACAACCTCAGACCCTGGGCTGGCATTTTTTATTGAATATAATTTTTCATCATGTCTGCAAATGTGAGATGTTTAATATTCTATTGTTTTTCTCTAATGCTAGGTATTTTCTTAATGGGTTCTCAACTCTTACAACACACCTACTCCAGCAGTTCCTATTTTGGACTAATAAGAGGAATTGGAATGAAATTAAATGAAAGAATTTCAATAAAATATTTTGCTCACAATATATATGCTGCTATTTTATTTATTATAGAATAATTGAAAATCATGCACATTATTATATTTTGTTAACCAATATCAGATATAATTAAAATCACTTGAATGTAGATACTTTGTTAATATGTTGAAAGTTATTTAAATTGTCCACCTCCTCAGGTGATTCCAATTTAAAAATTGTTACTTCTTGAGATTTCATTTCAATTTTGGCCTTTGATCAAGAACAATGGACCAGGCTTTTGATAATAAAAGACCGGTAGAGTTAGCCAACAGGTACGTGAAAAAACAGAACACAGGAGCAAAGGCAAACTTTATTTTTCAGTTTTGCCAAAGGTTAATTGTGCCATGCATTCTTGGAATTTGGTGAAAATATATTTTGAGATTTATTTAAACTCTTTTAAGTTATTGGTAAGGTTCATAAAATAAATAACTTTAAATTTTCTAGAAACATGTTTGGCCCCTGAATTACATAATGGAAATTATTCCACAACACAGAAATCATTCAAAGTGAAGGATAAAGTTCGATACAAATATGCTGCTGGCTACTACACAGCTGGAGGAAAGCACACAGAGGAGGAGGAATGCCACACGTATGGATGGTTTCTCATACCAAAGTGCACAAGTAGGTTCTCACGTTCAACACAACTTACTTTCACTCTGAAAAAGTACCTCTCACACTGAACTATTTATGTTGTTATGATAATTATGACCCATTATCATATTTTTTTTTGTTTTTAGTTTTAATTACATTCATAAGAAAATTTGATCATTTAAAGTTTTCAAGTGGGAAAATTCATTTTTGCTTATGGAATTTAAATAACTCTAAAGATATATTATATATCATAATTTATTTCATATATATATGAAATAAATTCAAAAGCTTTTACTAGCTAAAACAGCATAAGAGAAAATTACTAGTTTCTATTGAGATATGGGTTGTAAATAGTATATAAGTTTTAGGAAAAATAAACACTTTGTGTTTTTATTCATTCTTTCAATTTTAGAATTGCAGTGCTCTTCTTTAAGATTAATAGAGAATGGCTATTTTCATCCTATAAAGCAAACCTATGAAGCAGGAGATGTGGTTCAGTTTTTCTGTCATGAAAAAATTATTATCTAAGTGGACCTGACATAATTCAGTGCTATAACTTTGGTTGGTACCCAGAATCTCCTGTATGTGAAGGTAAATTTTTAAATTTTATACCTGGGGAAGTAGCATATCTTAACCTCATATTTTAATAAGTTTTAATCTCTATGAGCTCTGAAAAAATATTTGTGGTGATATCTAATTCTAGTCTCTAGTGCTATTTTTTTTTAAGTGAGAGAGAGAGAGAGAGAGAGAATTTTTTAATATTTTTTTTTTCAGTTTTCGGTGGACACAACATCTTTATTTTATTTTTATGTGGTGCTGAGGATCGAACCCAGCACCCCGTGCATGCCAGGTGAGTGCGTTACCACTTGAGCTACATCTCCAGCCCTCTCTAGTGCTATTTTAAAAATAAATAATGTCATTTAAACCAATGCTCTTTTCAGCAATCTTTATTCCATTTGAAGAAACTTTAAGCTTTAAATTAGTTTGTAGAGAGGGAGTATCTTTTAAATATAATATTCAAAAATCTGTATTATCAATGTTAAATCTCTTCTTATAATAAATAACTTAAAAAAATTGGAAAATATTACAGTCAGTTGCCCCAAGCGAGCATCTTTGTGATGGCATTTTCTCCATTGGTTACATATTTACTGATGTGAAAATTCAATCCCCCAAAGTAGTGAGATAGAGAGCAGAAAACTTGGAAGACTATTACCTCAAAGTGAAAATGGAAAATGAGGTCATCTAGTTAGAGCTACTTCAAAAGTGTAATGTCTGAAGTTACATTTCTATCACTGAATTTGTTCAGGCAGGTGGTATGTTTATCTGTCAGAAAACACCAACTTAATAATTACTTAACCATAACTACAATGTCATTTGAAGAAGGTCTTAATCCGGCAAAGGAAATATTGCTATAAAATCAGGTACAAAATATTTAAATAATCATTAGATTATTATATAGGTATGGTGGGAAATGGTATTTGTTGAGGCAACGGGTCATATTTCACAGAAGTGATGGATAATATTTGGACTGGGTTTTAAGAGATAAATAAGAGCTTGAGAACTGGGAGGAGGCACAGGTTTGGTAGCAACCGTTTTCTCTGTAGTATAGGAAATAATTCATCATCCACAGGCAGGTGAAAGACATGAAGGTAGAATTTGGAAGAGAGCAGTAAACTTTGAAACAGGAGCTGGGAGAATGAACCAAGTTTCTGACCAGGGCTATGCAATGGGATTGCCTGGAACTATCAGAGTTTCCTAATTGCACCCAGTGAAAACTTGGACAGTTTTGTCATTTTCTAGTTGTACGAAATAGCATTGGGACAACAGTGGAGAGGAAGATTGTTAGCAAACTGCCTGAAGCATGTTATTTCAAACATAAGTGGCACAAATATTTAATGTCTATTCCTCACCCTTCCCTTCTCCGAACTGGTATGCCAACAAGCCTGCTATTTGATAATAAATACTCAGAAGATGTAGTATAGTTGGCTTAATAATGCTTCCCCACTCCCCCCAAAGATACCCACATCCTAATCCCTGAAACCAGTAATGTTACCTTATATGGCAAAAGGAACTTTGCAGATGTGATTAAGGATTTTGAGGTTATCTGGGATTATTCATTTGGACCCTAGATGTGATCACAAGTGTCCTTTTTAAGAAACCGAAAGGAGATCTGACTGCAGGAGAGGAAGTAGGCGATTTGAAATGCATAAACAGGCTGGAGTGAACCTGAACCCAGGAATACAGGCAGCCTCCAGAGGGCAGAAAAGTCAAAGTATTGGATCTGCCTTGAAAACTTACCAGAGGAACACAGTCCTCCTGAAACCTCAATTTTAGCTTAGTGAAACTGACTTTGGATTTCTGACCTCCAGAAGTGTTAGAGAATAAAGTTGTGCTGTTTTAATCCACAAAATTATGGCAATTTGTTACTGTACCAATAGTATACCATTAATAAAGTATTTCATAGTTAGGAACAGATTTAATGTGCCACCTACTTCATAAGCTTTAGTGTCTTTATCTGTAATGTGAGAGAAATAATAGTCCCTACTTAAGAAAATTATTTAGGACCTAAGGAGATAATGAATTTAAAAGGCTTGGTGTTTTATTACTTTACTGGTACATAACAATGTAACCATGAATTCAGCCACTTCAGATTGAATCCATGCATTAGTCCCAGTTTCTGTAGCTCAGGAGTCTGGGTTTGGGTAAACTCACTCCTCTGCATCAGTGTCTAACAAAGCCGCAGTGAAGGTGTTGACTGGGCCTGGAGGCTCTCCCAAGGCTTGCCTAGGCAATGATCTTCCAAATTTATTGAGCATGTTGGAAGCATTCAGCACTTTGCAGGCTGCTGAACTTGAGAGTCTCAGTCTCTTGTTGGCTATTAGCTGGAGGCAGCCTTCTGCCCCTTGCCTTGTAGCCTTGTCCATTTGGAGCTCACAACATGGCATCTGTGTTTTCAAAACCAGCAGGGAGAATCTTCCATGAAGAATGGTGTCATAAAATTATGTTGCATAATCACATATTTATAATCACATACTAATCCATCATGTTTGCTGTATTTGATTGACCAGAAACAAGTCAGAGGTCTCACTGGTGGATCAGAATATTACGTAAGGAAGTAAATGTCAAGAGGTGAGGTCCTAGGGGTTCTCCTTGAACCTGTCTGTCATAGTTTCTATGGTGCTTGATACCATAAATGCTCTTATTGAATCTTCATTGTTTCTGTTAATTATATGACTAAATATGCTGATATCTTTCCATAAGGAAGAAGACATCGATGTCCTCCTCCACCTCTGCCCCTAACCTCCAAAACTGAAAAGTATTCAATAGCTTATCGTCACGGAGAAATGGTTTGCATACAATGTGAACTTAATTTTCTGATTCAGGGGTCAAAAGAAATATGCTGTCTAAATGGAAAGTGGACAGAACCTCCAAAATGCATTGGTTAGTAACATTGAGTAAACTCACCCTAAAATGAACTATGCCTGTGTATGGTCTCTTCTCTTCAAATGGTACGTTTCAAAAGAAAAGGAGAAGACCAGAAGAAAAGGAGAAGATGGTCTGTGAGGAACCACCCTTCCTGGGGAATGGCACAGCAAACCTACATTCTAAGATTTATTACAGTGGGGATAAAGTGACATACAGATGTGACAGAGGCTACCATATCCATGCATCAAATGAGATAGCTTGTAATCATGGAAAATGGACAATTACCCCTGAGTGTGTTGGTATGACTGCCATGTTTAACAATAGCTAAGACTATAGTGCAAGATTTTCCATTCTGTTTATTCTACATACTTATAGCTCAAAACCACTGCTTACAAGGGTTAGTAGTACATTGCTACAATACCTCCTTTGCTACTTTTGTGTGTGTGTGTGAGTGTGTGTGTGTGTGTGTGTGTGTATAAGGAGCCATCTTTGGAATTTAAGCCAATGTAAATAATTTAGAAACTAACCAAAAAAAAAAAAGAAAAAAGAAAAAGAAAAAAAGGTTTAAATACATTAGTGCTGGGCACTGTTATCTGATTTTTGTGAGCACCATGACCTATGAGCTTAAATAACTGCAAACAAGTGAGGATGTGCTTCACTGGAGAAGTAAAGGCATGTTGGAGAATGACCGTGAGCGTGATCTACTTCCTTTCTCCACATGTCCTATGAAGTTAGGGTTTAGCATTCTGTTTCTGTCTTTAGGTAAGTCCTACTAATATTACTTTTGCATCTGGCCATTCTGAAGCTTATACCTTCTGAGACAGGTCGCTATTCTTTGGTGTTGCTGAAGAGTACTCCCAGGCTACAGAATTATTCCTAGATGCTACCCTTTTTGTCTTCTTTTTCATTCTTGACCAGATATTGAGGAAAGCTCAAAATGTGTTTATCTAGGATATTTACAACAACTGTAAGTGATGCTAAATAAGTTTGCAGGGTAAGAGAAAGATTCTAAAGAAAGAAAAATAGATATTTCATCCCTGGGTTAATTGAGAACTGAGGTGAACACAACAAGAAGCAAGAAGATAGAGGTGCACTGATGCCAAAGATTGGTTTTAGAATTAACTTTATCTTTAGGTTGAAGAACATCATTTACCTCTCTATACATCTCAAGATTATCTTTATCACAATTCCTTCACAATTAAAAGAAAAGTATGCATACTTTTTCTTGCTGTTTGTTTTTACTTAGGAAATTATAAAAATACCTGAGCTTAACAACATTTCTTTCATTTCTGATGAATTCAGAAATCAGTTGTCCTAAGTATACAGTACTATTGAGATACCATATTTGGGGTAACATTATTATAATATTATATTGTTATGAGTTCATATTAATTGAAATACCTTTTTCTCTTAGAAAATAACAAGAATTGTAGGCCTCCACCTAATATAACAAATGGGGCTGTGGTTGGTGTGTTATTGACAAGCTACACAACAGGATCCTCAGTCGAGTATAGATGCAATGAATATTACTTATTGAGGGGATCAAAAATATCTCATTGTGAACAAGGAAGATGGTTATCCCCACTTGTTTGCTTGGGTAAGAAAGAGAAAACACCGAATTTATTTTACTATTATATTTGCTATTTTTATTTGATTTTCTTTAAATATTGTATAGCATGGAAATTGTATAAATTCTTTTTTTCTGACATGTTATCCCCTTCATTTTAGAAACTCTCTAAACAAGTAGAAAATCTCTAACACTGTAGTTGCATTAACGTATTACAACATTACTTTTTCAAATGTGCAATGCACGCTAAACTTCTTGTAAGTTAAAATATTCATTTAAATAAGTATTAGAATTTTAAACTGTAAAAGCAAAATCAATGTTATTTGCCAAAAAACATTAATAAGCAAATTAAACCAAATAGAAGAAAACCAAAATTATCAGTAACTTGTTTGAAACAACTGCTATTAGTGATTTAGATAATGAAAGATCTTCTAAGCTTTCTTCTATATACATCTAAACACACATATACAACATAAAGATGCTGCTCTACTGTGCAGACATTATATATCTTGTTTTTTCACTAAAAATTTTGTAAACATAGTTAATCTTACTTCTACATATGTATTTGAATGGCTAAATTCTATCCCACAGTGCAGGTACATAAAAATTAATTTAATTGATAACTTTATTGCTGGATGTTTAGCATTCAACATATTTACATTCCAAACAGTACATTTTTGTAACTGAATATTTGTACATTTTTAAAATCTTTATTTTTCATTTAAAAAGTTAATTAAATGTATTTTGCCCATTTTTAGTTTTTTCTTATTTTTCATATTTTCCAATCTGGAATTTCTACATAAAAAGACCTGGAAATTAATTTTTTCTTAATTGCCAATCTGTCCTTCAGAAAGTTTATTCTGATTTAAACCCCTACCATTAGTGAATTAAAGTAGGAGGTTTTTAATCTTTGTCAACTTTGACTATTTTAATCTTCACATTTTATTTTTAATTTAATAAGCAAAATTATTTTGATTTACTTAAGTATCAGCCAATTTGGATTTTTTTTTCCATTTTCTAAGTGGCCACAGATTTGTTTTTTCCACTAGTGATTGTTCATAGCCTAGCCATTTTTCATACTCATAAGGTATATCTACATAAATTAAATGGAGTATTTGAGAATCATGTATACTGCAACCATTTTATTTTACTTTTATATTTATTTATAGTCTTTGAAAATATAGATGCTTAAGTCTTAAGCTGTTTTAAGCCTTTTGTTCATAGTTCCTGTCTTTCAAGCAAGTCTTAGGATGCTATCCCATCCAAATTCAAATATATCTTCACCTATAATTTTTCTATTACTCTCATAATTTTATGTTGAGATACTGGATATTAAGTTTCTCATTATGTGATTGATATTGCATTGAATAGGAGTACAATCATCTTTGAGGACAGAGACTAGATTGAAATAGAAATGGAAAAGATAATAATGAAACAACCTCATAAGGAGTGACAAGGCTTAAAGAAATCTGTCATTCAGTATCTGGATCAATTGCCTCAAGACATTTGGGCATGATGTTGATGAATTGAGGCAAATAGTGATGATCAGTCACTGTCCTCAGGGCAAGAGGAGAGCTTGAATGTCTTGTTTATCCACTGGGATTGAGCATGTTATCTCTATAAATTCACGCAACAGTGTGAAGAGGAACAGATTTTTCTGTCTGAAATATTATTTCAGATGGGAATTTCTGTAACCTCTCCCTACTTGTCTTCCTGCTCTCCTCCACTCTAGCGGTTCTGGATTCCTTCCTCTTCCTCAGGCTGGGCATGCTCTCACCTCAGGGTTGTTCCTCTGTCAGGTACACTGTTTCATCAGATAATAACACTCATCAACCTTCACATTTTTCTGCAGACACTTACTTAGCCTACCCAGCCATCTGACTTGGAGTGTAGCCTCCTTCCCCCCAGCACTTTTGATAGCTCCTTCCCTTCACCCTTTTTCCACCTAATTTCATATGCTGTAGTTTCAGGATAGTTACAAATTACAAAATTCATATATTTAGTATGTCTATTAATTATTGTGGGGGTTTTGTTTAGCAGGTAAGCTCCACAAGGTCAGAGTTCTTTGTTTTGTTCATTGATATGTAACAAGTGGCAGGTTTTGTATAAATATTTACACATTAAGTACATTTTCTTTTTAAGATTATTATTTTATAAAAAAAGAAATAATGATTAACCTGTTTGATTACCTTAAGCAATATTTTTAATGTTTCAAATTGAGTGATTTTGATTTATGGTGTGTAAATCTATAAATTCATTTGATAGTAATAAAAGTGTATGTTTTGTTATCTGTGTGTGAAGAGCTTTAATAATGATAAATATAAAATATAAACTATTGCTTTTGATGCCTGTCATGATTTTCTAGTTGATAGATGAGTAAAGAATTTAAAAGAGCGCTTTGTTTTTCAGAGCCATGCACCGTGAATGTGGATAACATGAACAGAAATAACATAGAAATGAAGTGGGCCAATGAAGGAAAAATCTTGCATGGAGATTTAAAAGATTTTTTATGCAAACAAGGATATGATTTGCCTCCATCAACCCTGTCTGGGTTGTCTGTGCAATGCAATCGAGGAGAAGTGAAATATCCTTTATGTGTTAGAAAAGGTAAAAATAATAGTACTTTTAACAATTTCTTACCTAACTAATGGATATCAACTACCTTGGTTGAAAGCTTAAAGTTATGAGCATAAGCAATTGGGCACCACATCTTCTAATGTCTAAGTTCAGAGTGTTCCAACTTCTAGTTTTCAATCAGTGCATATACTTAAAGAAAGCCTATACTAACAATTTCATTCCAATAGGTCATTTTTATGAAGGGTAAAAAATAAAAGATTTAATAAACATTACCATAGTATCAGTGGATTTATATGTCAGCACACAAGAACACTAAAATATATTTACTAGGGTTTTGCTCAGAAAACTACTTGATGCAGAGAGTGAGAAATTTTGTGTACTCCCTGTAATAGGGACAATTACTTTTAAAAAGAAAAAAAAGGAAGATAAAACATATGGAAGGCAAGTCTTTAAGAGAGATCTTGTATGCCTTCCCTTTCAGCTAGTTTGAAAGGGAAAAACAAAATACTGTCATTGTTGTAAATATGTATTCAAAGTTTATAACATGAAATTCTAACTATAATAGTCAATTTTGAAGTATGAAAATGTTGCCAGATATTTTCAATACTTAAAAAATATTTCAGAACTGCATTAAAAATTCCTTGAAGGCAATAAGATATCTCATTTCCTTTCTGTAGCAATTATCAAAACTCTGGATACTTGTAGCAATGTATTATCTATCTATCTATCTCTCTAATTTTTTGCAGAATCTAAAGGAATGTGTTCATCTCCTCCACTTATTAAAAATGGAATCCTTATTAGTTCAGCAGGAGGCATCTATGAGAATGGTTCTTCAATAGAATACAGATGTTTGATCACCATTTCCTGCAAGGACTTAGGGAGGCCTATTGTGTAGAGGGAGTATGGACTATGCCGCCATTGTGCTTAGGTATGTAGTACTACATATGCCTCTAGCTTATAAAGTAAAATGATGCATGTTTAGCTTTCAGTCATTTTATGCTGATATGAAACTAATACTTAATATGCTGCATTTGTGTTTTTTATTAGTATTTAATCACTGGTTTCTATTCTTTCCCATAGATTTCAAATAACTGTTGTTCAGTTTGCTATAATAAACACCTAGTGCAAACCATGCATCAGGTAGTAGTGAATCCCAATAGAAATTATAACATTTACCAAGAATCTTAGAAGGCATAAAATAGCCATGCTAAGCAGGTACTCTACCACTAAGATACATCTCTAGCTGTTTTTTTTTTTTAATTTATTTTGAGACAGGGTCTCACTAAATTGCCCAGGCTGACCAAGAACTTGAAATCCTCCAGCCTCAGGCTCTCAAAAAGCAAGGATTACAGGCATGAACCATCGAACCATCGTGCCCAGCCAATTCTGGCATTTATTTATTTTTCTTATTTCACTGGCTTCGACTTTAGTACAATGTTGAATGGAGAGGTAATGAATAGTTTTATTTCCCAATCTCATAAGTAAACCTTTAAATGTGGAATTGTAAATAATTTCAAATAGTAGGCTTAAGATATATATACATTCTAATTTGCTAAGAGTATTTCTAATAATCTTCAATGGGTGGTTAATTTTAGCAGTAGCTATTTGAATAATCACAGGATTATTTCTTTTTTCTGTATATTTCATGAATCATATTACTTCTTTTTGAATGCTAACACATGATTGTGTTCTCATAAGAAATTCCAAATAGTTGTGATGAATTATGCTTCTTAAAGGTTGTTGGGTTTTATTTGGTAATATTTTACTTAGGTATTTTGTGTCTATTTTCATATTTTTTTTCAGTTTTGGTATCAAGTTTCTGTTGACCTCATACAATGAATTGGGAAGTGTTCTTTTTCAATTCTCTGAAAATTCTTTAATAATTGTAAGAACTTACCAAAGGAGTTATGTAACACTTGAGTTTCCTTTGTAGAAAGATTTTAATCATAACTTCAATTAGTTCAATAGGTATTAAATCATTATCTCTCCCATCCATTTTGGTAGAAAGTGGTGTCTTGGAATTTGTCCACTACATCTAAATTGTCAAATTAGTTGACATAAAGTGACTTGCGTCATCATTTTATCCTCATTTTCAGTTTTTAGGATGCGTCTATTATTATTGCTGCTATTAATATATCTTTCTTGACATGTGTGGCTGAAAGTTTTATTTGTATGTAATTAATAAAATTAGCCTGTCAACTTTAATAGTCTTTAAAAAAAGTCAATATTTTTATTTACTGGTCATTTCCTCAAATTCTTCTTGATATTTAACTATATTTATGCTCTTATCTTCATTATTCCCTCTTTTATACTTTCTTGGGATTCTTTAATTACTCTTTTTCTGGCTTATTTAGATGTATACTTTTTCATATTTGAATTTAAGGATACAAATATCACTCTGAGTACAACTTCATCTTACACAGTTTGATATTTTGGATTTTTGCTATTATCTAGTTCAAATGATTTCATAATATCCACTTTGCTATCTTCTGTGCACTCTGAATCATTGAGAAGTTTCTAAGTTCTGAATGTTTGGGAGATTTTCTAGTTTTCTTTCAGCTTTTGACTTCTAATTTAGTTCTACTGTGATATGCTTTGAATTTTATCTTTCCTTTAAAATTCACTTATACTTGTTTTATAAGAAACACATATTCACTCTAGTTAATTGTTCCTTTCTCTCTAAAAAAAAATTAAATTTGTCATTGTTGGGTTGTTGATGTATGTCAGTTGGATTGAATTTCATTTTTATTTTATTAAGTTCATCCATTTCTGTTCAATTGTCTTTTTATCAGTTACCAAGAGAAGCATGTTGACTCTCTCTGTGCACTTTGTAGGATTTCTCATTGCTGTTCTGTCATTTTTGCTTTTGTATCTTTACACTATCATCTTAGGTGTGCCCAATCTGCATTAGACTTGTCTATTAAGCTCTTAATTTCAATCATTATCTTCATTTATAGAGTGTCTACTTCATACTTTCTTTTGGTAAATTCATCTTGTCTAATGAAAGATTCCATCTTGACATCATTTTTTTGACCATTTTAATTATACTTATCTTGAAGGCCCAATCTGAAAATTCCAATATCTGAATCATTTTATAGGAAAGTTTCTATATTATAGACCAATTCCTTACTATTTCTATTAGTAATTAATTGAAAATTGAATATTATGGAAAATTTTAGGAGCACAAACTATGTCATCCAACCCACAGAATTCTCATTCTATTCACTGGCTGAAGCGTATGGTAGGGGCAGTCGGTCTCAAACCAACTGGAAATGGAGCTTTCAGTGTTTGCTTTCAGATATTTGGTTGCCCTTAATCACAATATGTAACCTCCAAGGCTCTTTACTGAGCATTTGGGGATATATCTCCTTATACACTGATGATGATATAAGTGGGAGACTGTAGATTGCCGAGTGTAGCTTTTAAGTCAACTTTCTAAGCTCCTTAATTCTCTCTTTCTGTACCAATCAAGAATCTGCAACTGCCTCAAAGGAAAACCCAATACAGAGCACCAGGCTCATTTTTATACTCCTCCCCATTCCTCTCACTTCTTGGTTCCTCAAGCCTTGGTTGCTATAGCAGCCTCCAAACTCCAATTTTTCTATACTCAACCCTATGAGATTTACAAAAAGCTCTACTGGCTCTATGCCTGTTAAGGTCCATTCTGTACTTGGTCTTTTAGCTGAGCTGACAATTAACAAACAGCCTAAGAGGAAAATGATACATAAAATGTTGAACTCATCTAAATTAACTTTTCCAGGACTTCAGCTCATTGACTTCCTTGAAGGTTCTCTGCTGCCTTGAAATATGTGCTTTTTGTCTGTTTTCCAGATTTTCTGATCCTTGGTAGAAGTGCTGGTCTGATATTAGCTACCCATCATAGCAGGAGGTCTATAAGTCAATTTTTAATTTATTTTAATTAAAATCTCATTTTTTTGGTAAAACAATGACATCCTAAATTATATAGCTCCACTTCACCTCATTTTCAAAACTATTTTATAGTGATTCTAAAGTCATTTAAAATAATTCTTCCATTTTTATTATCTGTAGCACTCCTAGCCAAATGAATAAGCATTCAACAAATACTTGAAAAATATCTGAATAAATGTTTGTTAATGTATTAGAGGCATATTAATATACTGTATTGGCAACCCTGAATCTTTTTTTTTAACTTATCTTAGAAGTCATTCTTTAATGTTACATAATCCTGGAGGCAAACAATGATATAATAAAACCAATTTTCTGAAATATTTTATTATTTGAAACTTAAAATGTCAATATTTTTATGATGAAAAAAATCATCATAAAATAATTTTGTTGGAGAGCCTAATGCTTTTAATTTTTGTTGTTTTATTTTAATTCATGTGGAAATGAGCAAGGTAACAAATTTAAAACACTCAAATCTTCCTCTTCCTTAACTGGAAATTTAAAAGAGAAAACTCTTAACTGCTTTGGATGGTATCAGGCCAAAAACTTGTTTGGTCATTGCGAAGAATCATGCTTGTTTCTACATTTCCACCAAGTTATTCATTAATCAATGGTTTATCACATGAATATTTTATGTGAATTTTCTGAAGAAGAAAAAGGAAAAAGATAATTTTAGTGAATACTATTGACTGTCAATACTTCTGAAAAAATAATTTATTGCTATCTTTGAATATCCTAATGGCATAAAACTAAGTGACTGGCAGGGTATACTTTCTCTGAATATAGGACCACAGAGGTAAATGTGTCCTGGGGATCTGAATGTATTTTCTGACTTGAATATTGATTCTAACTAATTTATTTGCCATTCTGTGCAATTGTTAGGTCATCATGAGCAGGCAACATAATTATTTCTGGTAGTACCAAGATATATGAAGATAGTTTTCTTCTTCTTTTTCTTTTTCTTTCTTTTCCTCCAGAAACTTGCACATTATCTTTTTTTTATGGAAAGGAATAATTTACTCTTGAAATGGGATTTTGATAATACACCACACATTTTCCAGGGAGAGTATATTGAATTTCTTTGCAGGAAGGACACTTACTTAGCTGAAGCATCATCTGTTATGGTCTCTGAACTTAGAGTGCAGTGTGACAGAGGGCAGTTGAAGTATCCAAGGTATATTCCAAGAGACAGATAAAAAGAGACTTGCACCCATGGCTACTTGTTTCTTTCTATCAGATTGTTATTCAAGAGATTCATCATGTTATAATTTCAGGAATATGTTCTACAAAATGTCTACTTTATAGCAATTGGAAGGGAAACAGAATTGTATTTTCCTCATTTTTTTTTTTTTACCTAAGAAAATTCCTGAAAGTATTATTTAATTCAGCAAGCTCTCTGAGTTGTATGAACCCCCAGTGCTATTTGCTATTTGTGGCACTTTGATAATAGGATAAATGATCCAATTTATAGGTGCAATATTTAAATATTCAAAAATTAACATACATGTTCTGAAACAAGAAAAAAACATTTTCTTTTGTTTCTCATTGCGTGTAACAAATAAAGGTTTGGTAACACAGTTGTAGAAACCTTTGTACTGAGGAAAGAACATGTTTATAACTGTTTGAAATCATGGTGTTCATTTTCAGGATCACATTTATGTATAAAAATTTGAACTGGGTTGGGATCGTGGCTCAGTGGTAGAGAGCTTGCCTTGCATGTGTGAAGCTCTGGGTTCCATCCTCAGCACCATATAAAAATAAATAAGTTAAATAAAGGTATTGTGTCCATCTACAACTAAAAAATTAAAAAACAAAACAAACAAAAAAGAATTGAAATCACTAATGTGTTTCCTTATATGATATTAACTTATCATATAAGTTTCCTTATATGATATTCCACCACCTGATTAATAAAAATTGTTTTTTCCTAGAAAAATATTGAGAATAAAATAAAATGATGTGTATAATTTAATAGAATCAGAATTTTGATCCTTTTGAAGATATAATAACAATGAAGGCTGGGCGTGGTGGTGCATGCCTGTAATCCCAGCAGCTCTGGAGGCTGAAGCTGGAGGATAGCAAGTTCAAGCAGTCTCAGCAAAAGCAAAGCAGCAAGCAACTCAGTGAGACCCTGTCTCTAAATAAAATACAAAATAGGGCTGGGGATGTGGCTCAGTGGTAGAATCCCCCCGAGTTCAATCCCCAGTACCGCCACCACTCCTACCAAAAAAAAATGGAAATTATTTTTTGTGTTCAATTAAGAATAAACATATTTTTAAAAAGTAATGGCAAACTACATGTAGTTCCATTTTAGCAACTGTTAACAATGATCTATAGGAACTACCTAAAAACAACATTTTGGATACTTTGAAAACTGAGAAAAACATTCGTAAGACACATCATAAAATCAGGGTGGAAAAATTTTATGTTATTTAAGTGTTTTCATTATCTTTGGCTTCTAATTTATAAGAGAAAATAACAGAAAAAGTTACAAATAAAAAAATATTGTTGGAGAAGTAAATGTCATTGGTGTTTTGTTTTGTTTTGTTTTTGTTGTTTTTTTAGATAAAAGGAAATTTACCATTTTACTTATTTTTTATTCGATTTTTTAGAGTTTTTTTTAAATATGTTTTTAGTTGTTGATGGACATTTCTTTTATTTATTTATATGTGGTGCTGAGAATCAATCCCAGTGCCTTGCACATGCCAGGAAAGCATTTTATCACTGAGCTGCAACTCCAGCCCTGGCATTGGGTTTTTAAAAGTGAACTGATGGTTTTATTTACTAAGTATGTTTACGTTCTCTTATTGGTACCTGATTAGAAAAATTATTCAGTATATGAAATGTTGAATAGTTAAGATCATAATAAGCTTGACTATAATTAATGCTTGTTTTATTAAAAAAAAATCTGATCACTTTCTCTCTAATCAAGGATTCTGTCTTATCAAGAACCCTTAAGAAAATGAAAATGAAGGGCAGAAAAAAGAACAGTATTTCAATACATCATAAAATCTCTTTTAAAATACGTTTTAGAAAGGATATATTAAATGAAAAAGTCTTAAATGTTGACTTGCTAGAGGAGATGAATCTTATTTTTATGTTTGTTAATAAAAGCCAAAAATGTTTCATTTCTACTTTGGGTGATCTGACATGTAGCATAACATTTATTGCATATCTTTAACCTGTTAAAAACAATCTACACATCAAAATATCTGTTTGCAATAATACTGGACTATATTATTGTCTTCATATATGTGCAAAAATTTGCAATCCCATTTGTCTTTATTCTTTACATTAATTTTAGACTTTTCTGTTACTTTCAATGCAATATACTTGTAATGGCAAAAAAAACAATCACAGTAGGGAAGATTTACTTTATTAAATGCAGAAGAGACTGTCCTTCAGACTGTTTAATTATAAAAAATTTTTAAATTAATTGTAACTCAAGTGGTTTAAAGACCTAATAATTAGACCATAAACTCTACAACTGCTAGAAGAAACATAGGCTCAACACTCCAACATATTGGCACAGGCGTCAACTTCCTTAACAAGACTCCTAAAGTACAAGAAATAAAACCAAGAACCAATAAGTGAGACAGCATCAAATTAAAAAGCTTCTGCACAGCAAAGAAAACAGTTAAAAGTGTGTGGAGAGAGAGAGCCTACAGAATGGGAGAAAATCTTTGCCACTTACTCTTTAGTGAATTAATATTAAATGTATATATACAGAATTAAAAAACTTAACACCAAAAAAATAACCCAATTAATGGACAAAAGAACTAAACAGATGCTTCTCAGAAGAAGAAAGACAGGTGGCCAACAAATATATGAAAAATTTTCAACATCTCTAGCAAGGAGGCAAATGCAAATCAAAACTACATTGAGATTTTATTTCACATCAGAATGGCAATAATCAAGATTATAAACAATAACAACAGATGCTGGAGAGGATGTGGGGGGAAAGATATATATTGCTGGTTGGACTATAAAGTAAAGCAACCACTCTGGAAAGAAGTATGGATATTCCTGAAAAAATTAGAAATAGAACCATTGTATGAATCAGCTATCCTACAACTTGTTATGTATCCAAAAGAACTAAAATAAGCATGCTATAGTGATACAGCCACATCTATGTTTATAGTAGCACAATGCACAATAGCCAAGTTATGGAACCAGTCCAGATGCACATTCCACAGATGAGTGGGTAAAGAAAATGAGGTATATATACACAATGGAATTTAAAACAACTATAAAGAAGATGATATACATTTGCTGGTAAAAGGATGGAACTGGAGAATATCATGCTAAGTGAAATAAGCACACTCAGAAAGTCAAGGGTCAAATGTTGTCACGGTTTGAAGTGTCCCCCAAAAGCTCATGTGTGAGACAATGCAAGAAGGTTTAGTGGAGAAATGGTTGGGTTATGAAAGTCTTGACTCAATCAGTGAATTAATCCCCTGATGGGATTAAAGATTGATGGCTGAAGGCAGATAGGCTATGTCTGGAGGAGGTGGGTCATTGGGGGAGGCTTGTCTTTGGATTATATAATTTGTATCTGATGAATGGAGTCTCTTTCTCCTTCCGGATCATTATGTGAATGACTTTTCTATGCCTCACACTTCTTCCATGATGTTTTGCCTCTCTTTGATCCCCAAGGAATGGAGCCAGCCTTCTGTGGACTCAGACTGCTGAAACCATGGTCCCTCTGAATAAACTTTTCCTCTTCTACCAATGTTGTGATCTGGTCTTTCAGTTGCAGTAGCAAAAAAGCTAAAACAAATGTTTTCTCTCATAATGCAGAAGCTAGAAAAAAAGGAAAAAAGGTGAGGAGGGATGAAAATAGAAGACAGATCAGTGAAGTAGAGGAAGAGCATTGAAATGGAAGAAGGAGGAACAGGAAATGTGTCTTCTCAGATGTAAATATGTATTCTCCAATATTCACTTACATACAAAAATAATGTATGTTATATATTATGCTAACTGTTGTTCTAAAGCTTCTATTTTCATATAAAATATGATAGATCTATCACCACATTGATATGTGGATTGATTTAATATTTTATAGCTGAGTAGCATTTCATAAGATGGAGGCAAAATAATTTAATTATTCCTTGTGTCATGTGGCCCAGAGATCCAGAGAGACGTGACTGCCACATGGTGGCCCATATATCCGGAAGAGAGGCCCGCCACATGCGGCCAGGAGGTCAGGAAGAAAGGCCTGCCCCGTGCCCAGAGATATGCATTGAGTCACCCCACACTGGGGTTCCTTATTCACCAAAGCATGGCTGCATAGCCTAACATCAGGGTACATATAAGCTTGAGGCTGCCACCACCACAAAACTGGGATATCATCACTTGTATCAAGGGACAACAATAAGGACCTGGTAAGATATCATAAAGGTCCCTGGCTGCACCAGATGTCTCTCTACTAGGGGTGCTAACAGTTATCCTGTTGCTGAGGTAACAGGGAGTCTTGCATGGGGTTACCTATCTCATGTTTCTCCTACTAACAGCCAACTTCTAATGATTACACTCTCACATGTCATATAATCTAATACTTCCATATTCTAATATCCTGCTTCATCAACATCCTAGCCAACCCCCCATTCTCCACTTCTACCATTAGAAACTGGAAACCATTACGCAAACCTATTGACTATAAGGTAGAAGATAACCGAACTCATCAATTCTGATGAGTAAAATACAGCAAGATGTAAAAATAGAAACTTACTAATATATGGCTGCATGTTGGGTACATTGAGTGCTATAATATTGATCTCTCCCTTAAAAGTGAGGTATTGGTAACATATAGGGACACTATAAGAAAATAGGGCAGAAAATGTCATACCTCAGGTCTACACTGCAAGAGAGGAAGACTCATAGGCATCATGGAGAAACCAGGGAAGAAAGTGCCTCAAACAAACCAAGATACTACAACAATAGAATCCATAGATAGTGAAGTAGGTGAAATGTCAGAGAAGGAGTTCAGAATATACATAACTAAAATGATTCGGGAATTAAAGAATGACCTAAGTGAGCAAATACAGGCAAAAACGGATCACTCCAACAAAGAGAGAAGAGAGCAAATACAAGTTGCAGGAGATTACTCCAAGAAAGAGATAGATATTGAAAAAAAAAAGAGAAATCCTTGAAATGAAAGAAACAATAAGCCAATTTAAAAACTCAATAGATAGCATCACTAACAGACTAGATCACTTGCAATTCAGGACCTCAGACAACGAAGATACAATATACAATCTTAAAAATAAAGTTGACCTCACAGTGAAGATAGTAAGGAACCATGAACAGAATATCTAAGAATTATAGGATACCATCGAAAGACCAAATTTATGAGTTATCGGGATTGAGGAAGGTTCAGAGATTCAAACCAAGGGAATGTACAATCTCTTCAATGCAATAATAGCAGAAAAATTCCCAAGCATGAAGAATAAACTGGAAAATCAAATACAAGAGGCCTATAGGAAATCAAATGTACAAAATTGCAACAGATCTACATCAAGACATGTTATAATGAAAATGCCTAGCATACAGAATAAGGATAGAATTTTAAAGGCTACAAGAGAGAACAATCAGATTACCTGTAAGGAAAGTCCAATTCAGATCTCAGCAGATTTTTCAACCAAGACCCTTATGAATCCAAATTTTAAAAGTTTAGAGTAAAAAGGGTTATTTTAAGTTTATCTTCCCAATTCCCTCTTTTTGCTTTAATAAGTACATTTTAATAGTTTGATGAGCCCTTTCAACTATGCCTTGTCCCTGTGGATTGTATCGGATTCCTGTTATATGAGTAATGCCAAATGATGAGCAATATTGCTTAAAAGAGGTAGAAGTATAGCCAGGACCATTATCTGTTTTTAACTGTTTTGGAATGCCCACAGTGGTAACATTTTGAAAGCAATGAGCTATAATATCTTTAGTTTTTTTCCAGCATGAAGGGAGCCCATCAAAAATCCAGAAGAAGTATCAACTTTAACATGCAAATATTTTAATTTTCCAAATTCTGTGAAGTGTGTGATGTCCATCTGCCAAATATGGTTAGGTATCAGTCCTCTAGGATTGACTCCAAGACTAACTTGTGGTAAAAAGGTCACACGATTTTGACATTGTTTTATTATTTGTCTAGCTTGTTCCTTAGTTATCTTAAAACACTTTTGTAAAGTATTAGCATTGACATGGAAGGATTTATGAAAATTTGTAGCTTCTTCTAGCATAGAAAAAAATATGTATGTCATGTGAAGTTTTATCTGCTAAATCATTGCCCAAACTAAGGGCTCCAGGCAATCCTGTATGTGTCCTGATGTGTCCTATAAAGAATGGATCTTTTCTGTCCCAGATTAGACTTTGTATAGTGGAAAACAAAGAGAAAACAGTAGAGTAAGGGGAAATCCTACCAGCATCTTCAAGGGATACTATAGCATTAACTATATACTGACTATCAGAAAATAAATTAAATACAGAATCTTTAAACATCACAAAAGCTTGTAATACTGCATTAAGCTCTTCCTTTTGAGCTGATTGTTTGGGTACTAAAATGTAAAAGTTTGATCAGGGGTAACTGCTGCTACTGTACCATTATTTGACCCATTAGCAAATATATTTGGAGCATTCATGATAGTTGTTTTTGTCATTTTGGAAAAAACTACAGGATGAGAAGACCAAAAAGACAACAAAGGGTTAGATGGTAAATGATTATCAAATGAAACATTAGATTTGCACATGATTATTGCCCAAGTATTTAACTCATTAGTTAATTCATCAATTTTTTCCATAGTATATGGAGTAATAATTTTATTGGGAGAAATTCCAAACACTCCCTTTGCTGCTTTTATTCCTTGGAGTATCAATTGTCCTACAGCCTCAGGATACCTAGTAAGAATAGTGTTAGGATAATAAGATAAATGTATCCACAATAATGGGCCTTCTTGCCAAAATACTCCTGTAGGAATATTTTTTGTTGGTAGTACAATAAATAATAAAGGCAAACTTATATCAATTCTATCCAAATGCTTATTTTCCATATATGTTTCAATGATTTTTATTGCCTTTCTTGCTTCAGGCATTAACATTCTGGGTGAATTTGGATCTGATGGACCTTTTAGGATATCAAATAAAGGTCCCAACTCTCCTGTTGGGCCTTATCCAATTTATGTCTCCTAATAACTTTTGAAAGTCATTAAGTGATTTGAGTTGATCTACTCGTATTTGAATTTTTGGTGGATGGACCATGATTGAGGATAATAGAACTCCTAAATAATTAATTGGAAAATTTAATTGTACTTTATCTATTGCTATCTCTAGATTATAATTTTTTAATAAGTTTATGAGTGTGGAATAACATTCTAGCAATGTGTTTTTATCTTTGTGTGCTAATAATACATTATCCATATAATAAAATATTTGTAGTTCAGGATTTTGATTTCTAAGTGGCTGGATTGCTTTGTTAACATAAATTTGACACATAGTTGGGCTGTTAGCCATCCCTTGAGGGAGTATTTTCCATTCATATCTCTGATCAGGACCTTCATGATTCAGTGCAGGGACAGTAAATGCAAAACGTGGACTATCCTCAGGATGAATTGGAATTGAAAAAAAAAAAAAAAACAATCTTTAATATCTATAGCTAAAACATACCAGGTTTTTGGCAAAGCAGACAATTGAGAAATCCCTGATTGAGCAGGTCCCATAATACCATCTCATTATTAATGGCTCTTAAATCTTGCAATAAACTCCATTTACCAGATTTCTTTTTAATGACAAAAATGGGAGTATCATGGGGAGATACGGAAGGTTGTATATGTCCCTCTGCTAATTGTTGTTTGACCAGGTCATGGGCTGCTTGTATCTTTTCTTTAGTCAGGGGCCACTGAGGAAGCCATACTGGTCTTTCTGATTTCCAAGTAATTTTTATTGTCTCAGTGACCCTTCCTGAAAACCCAATCCATGTCTATCTATTTCTTGATCTATTTGTATTGGCACCACTATACTTTGTCCTTTTTCTCCTAATCTTTTTCCTTTTCTAAAACCTTGTCTAGTCATAATAGTGGGCACATTTGGATTGATGTTATTTGTTAATGTCAAACATAATTGATCTAGGACATCTCATCCCCATAAATTTATAGGAAGATGATCCAATACATATGGCTGTACAGTTCCTTCACATCCTTCAGGATCTTTCCAATCTAATACCATTGCACTTCTATGGGGATTAGTCGCCACTCCTAGGCCTCGAAGTGTTTGAGTGGCTTGTTGTAATGGCCAATGTTTTGGCCATTCTTGACGAGAGATGATGCTAAGGTCTGCACCTGTATCCAGTAGCCCAGTAAATTCATGTCCTTGAATATTTAGTTTTAGCATTGGGCGAGAATCTAAATTTAAAGACAGCATAGCCCAATCCTCACCTGTGGAGCCTAATCCCCTGATACCTCGTTCTATAGTACGACTGGAAAATTTATCATGCAGGCTGGGTATTATTAATAACTGTGCTATTCTATCTCCTGGTGAAATTACTGATATACCTCTTGGAGAACTAGCTATAATTTTTATTTCACCTTCATAATCGCGATCAATTACCCCAGGACTTATCATAAGTCCTTTTAGAGTAGAAGAACTGCATCCTAACAATAAGCCTACTGTTCCTTGGGGAAGAGGTCCTTTTACTCCTGTGGGAATGATTTGAACTCCCATCTCTGGAGTTAGTACTGCTCTGGTGGAGGTGCAAATGTCCAACCCTGCGCTCCCTCTGGTTTGTCTGATGAGAGATCTGATGGATAATGTGTCCTGGGCACTACCCTGATGGTGTTGCTGGGTTTCTCCATGGTGTTGCTGGGTTCTGCCAGTGTCCTGTATATTTGTGGTCATGGGCCCTGGGGCATTGGGCCCCCCTGTCTGTTTTTGGCAATGGAGCCCAATGCCTTTCTCCATGATACCGTGGTTAAACACCTGGTCCTTGTTTGTTTTTTGATAATGGAGTACCCTCTATGGTGGTTTGAGAATGGCATTCATTAGCCCAATGTTTCCCTCTATGGCATCGTGGGCAAATACCTGGTATTCTACTCCTTTGATACCTAGTTTTGTTAAACCCTCCTCCTATGGGGCAACTCCTTTTAAAATGTCCTGTTTGTTCACAATTGTAGCATGTTTTTGGCCTGGCATCTAAAGCCTGTTGTACTGCAGCTGCCAAGACTTGCCCTTGTTCATTAATGTCTCTACAAATTTAATATATGTGTTTAAATCTTCATGTTTCCATGGTCTAATGACCTCCCTGCACCCTTTGTTTGCTTGGTCATAGGCTAGCTGTTTAATTAAGGGCATTGCTTGCTCTGTATCCCAAAAAACTCTGGTAGCTGTTTGAATAAGCCTATCTACAAATTCAGCGTAAGGTTCATTAGCTTCCTGTTTTACCTTAGATAATTGTCCTTGTAAATCTCCATGTTCTTGTAAAGTCTTCCATGCCCTAACTGCATCTGCAGCAATTTGTGAGTATATAGCAGGATCATATCTAATTTGTTGCTGCTGATCCTCATAAGGTCCTTTTCCTAACAACATATCAAGATTTCTCTGAGGATAACCAGCTGCTGCATATTGCCTAACCGTCTCCATGCAAAATTCCTCATTGGCAACCTTCCATAACAAATACTGCCCTCCATTTAGCACAGCTTTACACATACTAGCCCAATCTGCTGGCATCATGTCCAAGTTGGTAATGGATTCAACCATGCTTACAGTGAAGGGTGCTTGGGGACCATAGGTTGTTACAGCTTCCTTTAACTGCTTCACTGTTTTGAAATCTAAGGCACAATGAATTCGCTGCCCTCCTGCCTGCTCAAGTACAGGGCATGCTAATCTTTGAGGTCCTGTCTCAGGATCCCATCTATCAACTACGGGGGTTGGGGGCCCCCTAGGTGGAGCTGTTGGTTGGACACTTACGCCCTCTGGTGATAGAAAGGTGTTTGTAGCAGCCTCCTGTTGTAACTTTTTCCCTGATAGTCCTTCCTTCTTTAAATTTCTTCCTCTGTCTGACTAGCTCGAGAGACCTTCTCTTTTGCTTGATCTAACATGTTTTCTACCATAGTCTGAACCTCTAACAATTTACTTAACACTCTTTCGGTTTGCTTTTTACTAATTTCTGATCCCATATTTCTACTATAAAGATAACACAAAACAAAACCGAAACAGAATGAAACCAAAACAGAACAAAAATGCATTGTATCAATTTTCCTATTTTCTTGAAATGTATATTCGTGGTCTATCTTTATCTCTTCCTCAGGGCTGAACAGCTTCAAACCTTGAGCCAATCATTTTTCCAAGTTTGCCTGAGAAATTTCTAGGAACAGGCAGCTTGAAACAAAAAAGAAATCAAAACAAGAACACATTGTTTTTTGAAATGGTCACCCATTCTCTCGCCTTCCCTCAGGGGCGAGCAATTTTACTTACCCCAAGCTTCAGGCGTTCCTGGCGCAGGCCACCAAATGCCACAGTCTGTCACCGAGCCACCACAAAGCACTTGTATGTTCAAACAGAAAACTTTATTGCCTGAACTCCAACAGCACTCCATGCACACTCCACGGGAACTCTTCCGAACAACACGGACTAGCCTGAACCTGAGTGCATCACGCCCCCTTCTCGGTACCCACCCAGGAACAGTGGGCTATGTCCTAGGGAAGGCCATCAGGAATGGCGCAAGGGCCACATCAGGCTGCACCCACCCACCTGCTTGGCTGCGTCTCCATCTCAACTGACCACAGTCTCAGGAGTCACTTTGTTTCACAATCTGCGTGCCCACCCTTCTGTGGTCGGAGCCACCCCGTTTTCTTGCCTGGGCCCTATCCTGGGGGCCGCCACGCAGCAACAGCACATTTGTGTGAGGCAGGCAAGGATCCTCCTGGTCACCCTCTGCCAGGCCTTGGTGCCTTCCTGGGAGGAGCCCACTGTCCCTCCTTGGGCTTGCTGCCTGGGAAAGGCCTGCTCTCCTCGTGACACTCCCTGGGGGCTCCTGCTGCCCTCCACCTGTGACCTGTGGCCTCCAGACCCAGGGCCAGGAGGTAGAGCAGCAAGGTCCTGCTGTGGGGCCCTGCCGGAGGCAGCTGGGCTCTGGGCCTGCAGGCTGGGGAGGGCCAGGGCAGGCAGGCTGCCTCCCCTGATGCCCCTCTGCCCGGGATACAGGTGCTCCCCACGTGGCTGCTGTACAGCTCGCACGACCTGCCTGGTGTGAAAGGTGGGCTTACTGGCACTCCTCTGGCAGGGTAGGGTGGCTGGGAGAGAACCCACAGAGGACCTGGGCTGAAGCCCCGAGTGCACAGACCTCCTTTGGACCATGAAGCCTGCCCCCTGCATGTGCTGGTGCCTGAGCAGGAGGTAGGTAGCCATGGCTTCGTCAAACTTTCGGCCCTTCAGGGACATCCAGGTGTCAGTGAGGTCGAAACCCAGGTCAAGCATGACCTTCACTGTGAAGGGATCTGGGTAGACAGTGAGGGACTCCCTGGTAGGAATCACAAAAGGCCACTGGCCCCATCTCAGCCACGGGTGCCTCAGGACATCGGCCACGCTGGGGTCCATGGTAAGCATCTTTACCCTCTTTTGTGTGCCGCCTCAGGGAGGTTGGTGTCCTAATGTGGTGTCCCTTCACTCACATTACTGCACCCTCACACAATGCCCTGTCCCCTAAGACACCCTGGGTCAGCTTCTTCACTCCAACGAGGCTGAAATCAAACGTGTTTTGATGCACATTTCCCCCAGAATTTCTGAGACAGTTCCCTATCCAGGATCCCTGAAACTCCCAAGGCAGTGGTTTCAACTATGCAAAGCGATCCAGGACACACCTGTAGGCCACCAATCCTAGGCTCCACAAATGGGTCCTGCCGTGGCACAGAGAAACACAGGTGTGCCCAGAGGCCTTGCCCTGTCACACTCCTGCCCCTCAGCATCTCAGGCTAGCTCATAACAATAAATCCATGGGTTTAAGTTCTGAGTTTCCTGGGGTCTGATGAGTCCAAGGTCAGGTGGCCAGGAGATTTGATGTGTGCACAGAACTAGCTTCCTTCTCCCTCACTTGGCTTCCTTGCTTTGTCTTCAAGAGGTGGAGGGGAAGAAGGAGTAAACTCAACTCTACCTCCTCCTTCCCCTAGCTTTGCTACTACCACCTTCCTTTTTTGTCTTCCTTCCTTCCTTTCTTCCTTACATTTTTTTCATCCCACTAGTTGTGTACACCAGAAACTAATATACCACACGAGAACTGGACCCCTTATCTCTACACTGTTCCCCAGATGAAATTCCAAATGGTGCTACCAAGTCCTCAGTCTCAACCTTTGAAGGCATTTCAAGTGGGCACCATCTTGCCAGGCTTCATAATTGTGTCTGCGTGTGCATGTGTGTCTGTGTGTGTGTGTGTGTGGGTGTATGTGAATGCATGGGCCCAAGTGATATTGGGCACATGTTATATTGGGGAGCTATCTAGAGTCTGTGCCTGCTCCCTGAGTGCTCCTTGGTAAAGGCACATTTCAGCCCACAAGGTCAGACTCCTTGGCCTAACTCCAGAAGCCTACCCTGCTTGAGAGTGTTGCACTGGCATTGAACTTTCACCTTGAGCTGGGGAGGTACACACATTTTGAACCCACCTAACCAATGAAACAGAAGACCAGACATCTGGTCACCACTAGATTTTTCCCGGATGATGGGACTAGTTTGGGTTGAAATGAAGCATTTTACACAGGAACTTGGAGTCTAGAGAAAGCTCTGGCAAAGGCAACATTATGGTAAGTATCCAAAGTAGGGCCTTTTTGGTTGTTGTTTTTTTTTTTTTTTTTTTTTTTTTTTTTCATTAAGGGCACTACCACAGTAAGGAACAAACTTCCAATGATGAGTCTTGTTTACTGGACACACACAGTGCATATGTGTGGAACATTGTGACATTAGAACTGAGAGGGGCATGGGCTGGAGCTGCCTAGGGGCAGTGTGCTCAGTCTGACTGAGGTCACATCACTGGACATTCACATAAGCAAGGAACTCCTTTTGTATGTTGAAGGGAACCTCTAGGTGACTGCAGAGAAATAGCTGTGGGACAGGCCAAAAATGAGAGGGATGGCCCAAAACCCTGCTCTTGGGTCAGAATCACAGAAAGTATTCTTTGAAATTTTGAGAGGTTCCTCAAGGAATACATCAGCAGGCTCCCTGCTCCACCAAGCTTCTGTGGCCCATGTTAGTACCAATCACCAGAGCGTATTTGTAAATTTCCTAATCACATGGGTGTCAGGTCATTTGACTTGGACTTGAGTCAGACTCCTAAAAGATCCCTCTCCTTCCTGTGTTGGGAAAAGACCATGGTCTTCAGTAATTGTGGTCCTCCATAATTGTGGTATCTAAAACACACAATCTCATTCTTAGTGGAGAGATCATCTGCCAAGAGAGTCAAAGTGAACTCTCAAGTTAGGACTATTGCATCACGTTCCATACAACTAGTTTGACCTCTGTTTTTCTTAGCACATTTGAGGAACTGCATCTCCTGTGATTATGATGCTCCTGTGATATTGGAGCAGAAGAAAGGAAAGCAGAATAAAATGGATATACATAGTCCCTACATTGTGTTGTCCCCTCTCCTGCAATCCACCACACTTCAGTTGTGAACTCATACAGGTTAAAATGTATGTCCCAATTCTTCATGGGGCAGCAATTCACTTTCCTTCATAAGTTTTTGGTCCTTGGGACTAAGTTCAATGCCACACCCCCAGCCAAACCCACAACCACAGTATGAGCTCAATAGGCCTCTTGAATGATCAAGACTTGCAGAGTTCAATGACATTTTCACACTCACTTTGAGGGTCAGTGGAAGAGAAAGGATCTGAAATGAGTCGTTTAACCCCACAGCCTGCCATGAATCCACATTCTAAGCAACATCTACACCCCTCCAGTTATGCTTTGCCTCTTCAAATTCCCTGACAGTTTATGCCCTGAAAGCCTGGTTCCCACTGAAGTGGTGTTTGGTGGGGGCGGGGGACCTTGGGCAGGTGATTGGATTATGGGGTTGTATGCTCAGAAATTCATAGAGCCCTTGGTGGGTTTGTCTTTTGCTGGGCTATGGGATAGTGGTAGAAATATTAGGATATGTGCCCAGTGGAAGGACAAAGGTCATTGTTGTATGCTCTCTAGGGGCATGTTTTCTCCTTGACATCTTCCACTTTCTCTTTCTACCTTGGCTACTTTTAGACATTTATCTTTCTTCAAATTCCAGTTTCCCACTGTTATATTGTGCTTTATAAGAGGCCTAAAAGTAGGGAGCTAAGCTGGAGCACTGAAAGTTTCAGCCAAATAAGTCTATTTTTATTTTACTCTTTTCCTCACAGGCAATTTATCAAGGAAATGCAATTTGAATATCATGGAAGCCTCATACAATAAAATGGGATCACTCCTGTTACCATTTCTACCATGTGGCTCAGAAACCATTGCAACTGCTTTAAAAGAATTATTTGTTGCCAGAGCAATTAGACAGACGAAAGAAATTAAAGGCATAAAAATAGGAAAAGAAGAACTTAAATTATCACTATTTGCGGATGATATGATCCTATACCTAGAAGACACAAAAGGGTCTACAAAGAAACTACTAGAGCTAATAAATGAATTCAGCAAAGTGGCTGGATATAAAATCAACACGCATAAATCAAAGGCATTCCTGTATATCAGCAACAAATCTTCTGAACTGGAAATGAGGACATCTACCCCATTCACAATATCCTCAAAAAAAATAAAATACTTGGGAATCAACCTAACAAAAGAGGTGAAAGATTTATACAATGAAAACTACAGAACCCTAAAGAGAGAAATAGAAGAAGATCTCAGAAGATGGAAAAATATACCCTGTTCATGGATAGGCAGAACTAACATCATCAAAATGGCAATATTACCAGAAGTTCTCTATAGGTTCAATGCAATGCCAATCAAAATCCCAACGGCATTTCTTGTAGAAATAGATAAAGCAATCATGAAATTCATATGGAAAAATAAAAGACCCAGAATAGCAAAAGCAATTCTAAGCAGGAAGTGTGAATCAGGAGGTGTAGCGATACCAGATTTCAAACTGTACTACAAAGCAATAGTAACAAAAACAGCATGGTACTGGTACCAAAACAGGCGGGTGGACCAATGGTATAGAATAGAGGACACAGAAACCAATCCACAAAATTACAACTATCTTATATTCGATAAAGGGGCTAAAAGCATGCAATGGAGGAAGGATAGCATCTTCAACAAATGGTGCTGGGAAAACTGGAAATCCATATGCAATAAAATGAAACTGAATCCCCTCCTCTCGCCATGCACAAAAGTTAACTCAAAATGGATCAAGGACCTTGATATCAAATCAGAGACTATGCGTCTGAGAGATGAAAAGGTTGGCTCCGATCTACATATTGTGGGGTCAGGCTCCAAATTCCTTAATAGGACACCCATAGCACAAGAGTTAAAAACAAGAATCAACAAATGGGACTTACTTAAACTAAAAAGTTTTTTCTCAGCAAGAGAAACAATAAGAGAGGTAAATAGGGAGCCTACATCATGGGAACAAATTTTTACTCCTCACACTTCAGATAGAGCCCTAATATCCAGAGTATACAAAGAACTCAAAAAATTAAACAATAAGAAAACAAATAACCCAATCAACAAATGGGCCAAAGACCTGAACAGACACTTCTCAGAGGAGGACATACAATCAATCAACAAGTACATGAAAAAATGCTCACCATCTCTAGCAGTCAGAGAAATGCAAATCAAAACCACCCTAAGATACCATCTCACTCCAGTAAGATTGGCAGCCATTATGAAGTCGAACAATAACAAGTGCTGGCGAGGATGTGGGGAAAAGGGTACTCTTATACATTGCTGGTGGGACTGCAAAATGGTGAGGCCAATATGGAAAGCAGTATGGAGATTCCTGGGAAAGCTGGGAATGGAACCACCATTTGACCCAGCTATTGCCCTTCTCGGACTATTCCCTGAAGACCTCAAAAGAGCGTACTACAGGGATACTGCCACATCGATGTTCATAGCAGCACAATTCACAATAGCTAGACTGTGGAACCAACCCCGATGCCCCTCAATAGATGAATGGATAAAAAAAAATGTGGCATTTATACACAATGGAGTACTACGCAGCACTAAGAAATGACAAAATCATGGAATTTGCAGGGAAATGGATGGCACTAGAGCAGATTATGCTAAGTGAAGCTAGCCAACCCCTAAAAAACAAATGCCAAATGTCTTCTTTGATATAATGAGAACAACCAAGAACAGAGCAGGGAGGAAGAGCAGGAGGAAAAGATTAACATTAAGCAGAGTCATGAAGTGGGAGGGAAAGGGAGAGAAAAGGGAAATTTCTTGGAAATGGAAGGAGACCCTCATTGTTATACAAAATTACATATAAGAGTTTGTGAGGGGAATGGGAAAAAATAAGGAGAGAAATGAATTACAGTAGATGGGGTAGAGAGAGAAGATCTGAGGGGAGGGGAGGGGGGATAGTAGAGGATAGGAAAGGTAGCAGAATACAACAGTTACTATTATGGTATTATGTAAAAATGTGGATGTGTAACCGATGTGATTCTGAAATCTTTGTATTGTTTTGAATAACCAATAAAAAAATAAAATAAAATAAAATAAAGAATTATTTGTTAAAGTTTCGAGAAATGGGCTTGGAAAAAGCTGAGTTCTGTTCATGGACCTTAATAGGTGAGACTGGTGGTGGCTTTACAGAATGCTGATATGAATACAAGGATAAAAATTGTGTTGATGAGGTAAGTGTCCACAGGAAACCAGGACCTATTTGGAAAAGATGTGATTTGTGTTGCCTAATGATAAAGAACTAGTCTTTGTTTTTTCCATGCATTGAAACATTGTTGTCCCAGAATCATTAGTTCTGTGGAGGATATTTCCAATTAGCTCAGCATTCAGGTTTTGGAGTGGGGATTGCGAGATGCTTTTAAATAGATTCACAGTTAGGTACAGAAAGATAAAACAGAGCATAAAGATTTCACACACTTGTAGTTTGCTTATAAAATAGAAGGTGTAGAATTGAGACCAAGGGTATGTGGTTGCTGAGGCAATGAGTGCCGTTAAAGAAGACAAGTAGTTTGCACTCAGAATATAAGAAAGCTGCTTTGAGGACTTCTCCCCCCTCCATCCTACCCCAGGTTATATATGTTAACTGATTTTAAAGACTCTTTGGGGTAGAATGTCCCAGCCCACCATGTTCACACAGTGCTGTGTACACGATTGTTTCCCTATGATTTCTTTCCCATGATCCAGCCATCCAGGGACTTAGAGGTTACTGCAGCCACATTCCAGTTAAGCCAGAGTGTTGCTCCCATGATGACAGGCCCTGGTATCCTCTTCAAGGTGTTCTTTTTATAGGTATAAACTGAGAATACAAGAGTTACAGGGTCCCACAAACTTCCACCAAGATGTCAAAGAGAATTCCATGAAGACAGGCGGCACCCAGCATAAGAACCTGTGAGGAGAACCCATAAGAGGATGATGATGAGAAGCTATAAGAGTGAAAGTCAAGCTGCAGTGGAGACCCCAGGAAGTGAGAGATGCCAGCAATCAGAATGCCTGCCAAGGAAAGGTGCAGGCAGAAAGCTGAGCCAGCCCACGTAAGTAGCCTTGCAGCGAAACGGTGGGAACTGCACAGGTCTGTTTTTGTTTGATTGTTATATGATTTATTTGTTCTTTTTACATACACATGACAGTAAAGCATATTTTGACATATTATACATATATGGAGTATAATTTATTCTAACTAGGATTCCATTATTGTGGTTGTACATGATGTGCAATTTCACTGTTTGTGTATTCATATATGTACACAGGAAAGTTATGTCCAATCCATTCAACTGTCTTTTCTAGACCTATGCCCTGTATTTTCCCTTCATTCCCTTTGTCTAATCCAATGAACTTCTATTCTTTCCTCCCTCACCCTTATTATGTGTTAGCATCCACATATCAGAATATTCAGCCTTTGCTTTGGGGGATTGGCAAATTTTACTTATCGTGATAGTCTCCAGTTCAATCCATGTACCAGAAAATGCCATAATTTCTTTCTTGTTAGGCTGAATAATAGTCCATTGTGTATATATGCCACAGTTTCTTTATTCACACATCTGTTGAAGGGCACCTAGATTTGTTCCATAGCTTAGTTTTTGTGAACTGAGCGGCTCTCAACATTGATGTGGCTGTATCAATGTAGTAGGCTGATTTTAAGACCTTTGGGTATAAACCAAGGTGTGGGATAGGTGTGTCAAATGGTGGTACCATTCCAAGTTTTCTAAGGAATCTCCATACAGAGTTATTACATTAATTTGCAGTCCCACCAGCAAAGTATTTAGTAAAACTTTTCCCCACATCCTTGCCAATATTTGTTGTTATTTGTATTTTTTATAATTGCCTAACTAGAGTGAGATAAAATCTGAGTTAGTTTTATTTTACATTGCTCTAATTGCTAGAGATGTTAAACATTTTTTCACAGTTTTTGAACAGTAGTATTTCTTCTTCTGTGAAGTACATTTTCAGTTCCTTTTCCCAGTTAATGATTGAGTTATTTGGGTGGGTTTTTTTTCTTTATTGATTGTTTTTGTTTTGTTTTGTTGGTGTTAAAGTTTTTTTTGAGTTCTTTATATATACTGGAGAGTAATGCTGTATCTGAGGTGCTGGTGGTAAAGATGTCCCCTTCTGTAGGCTGTCTCTTTACACTCTTGTTTCCTATGTTGTGAAGAAGCTTTTTAGTTTACTATCATCCCATGTATTGATTCTTGATTTTACTTCTTACACTCCAGGAGTCTTCTTGACTCCTAAAGCCAAGATGATACAGAGTTGGGCCAACTTTTTCTTCTAGTTATTGCAGGGTCTCTGGTCCATTGCTTATGTCCTAGGTCCACTTTCAGTTGAGTTTTTGCACAAGCCTTTTGGTGCTCACATCATACCACCCTGTGACATAGATGTTGAATATGGACCTACAGGAATTGATGTTTAACCTGGGAGGATCTGGTCTTGCTTTGAACTATTCCTCTTTGTCATTTTCCTACTCCTTCCTTTGGTAATGGGGACATTTATCCTGTGTGTGTGTCTTGGGAACGTGCAACTGTTTGATTTTTTTACAGGGGCTCACATCAAATATTTATCCTGAGTCTTGAGAGAAGACTCTGAACTTAGATGTTTGAGCCATATTGGAACTATTGACTACAGGAACTCTTGGAGATTAACGAAATGCAATTCACATTGTCTCACAGATAACAGTTCTGGGAACTGTGGGCAGAATATTATGTTTTGGATGTTACATGTCCTCATTAAACCCATATGTTAAAGACTTGGTCCCCAATGCAGGAGAGCTCAGAGATTAGGCCTTGAGCAGAAGATGGGATCATAAAGGGCTCTGACCTCACAAACAGATTATAAGAATGCTAGTGGATCCCTCACTCAAGGGGTTATTTGGAGGTAAGAACTGGAGAATGTGCTCAAGGTTGGAGGATATAGATCATTGGGGGAATGCCCTTGAGGGTACATTTTGTCATTTATCCCAGGCTCCTTTTCTCCCTTCCTCCTAATCTTTGCTTCCTGGCCATGATGAGATAATCAACATTGCTCCACTGCATGCTTTCTGTTATCATGTTCTATCTTGCCAGAGGCCCAAACCAATAGGGTCAAATAATTATAGACAATAAACAGAAATAATACTCAGATACTATGACATGATACAGTAACCAGAGATGTTATCCTCTACTGTGACCTTGTATAATTATCAGAATCATACAGAGAAATTGTGATCAGGTACAGAAAACACAGACAATACCCAGATACTGTGACATGATACATTGTCCAAAGACATTATCCAGATACCATGACCAGGTACACCAAACAGAGACATTACAGAGATACTGCAACCAGTAATGAAAGAGTATTAGTCAGTTTTCTCTAGAGGAACAGAACCAACAGGATATATATAGGTATGGCTACAAAAAGGGAATGTGTTAGATTGTCTTATACAACCAGAAACTGGATAGTCCTACAGTGGCCATTTGCAGACTGGAGAGCTGGAGAGATCAGTAGCTTCTCAGCCCATGAAACTGGAGTCTCAGAATAAAAGGAACCATGATACCACCCCTGTCCTGGACCAAAGGCCTGGAAACCCCCTGGAGAGTTGCTGGTCAGGGTCTGCTTTGGAAGAATGAAGGAACTAGATTCTGATGTCCTCAGGTGATCACAGCAGTAGTCAAGAACCCATTCAAGAAGAATTGAGCTTGTTTCTGCTGCTGCTTCCTTGTTCTTCCAACTTTTATTCCATCCAAGCCCCCAACCTATTGAATCCCCACGCTTACAATGGGTATCCACCTTAGCTTGCTGTCCCATATGCCAATCATTCCTAGAAACAACCTCACTGAGACACCCAGAAGCTTTTAATACTAGGCATCTCTTAATTCCATCAAGTTGGAAATTCAGAATAACCATCACACCAGATATACAGCAGGTAGAGTAACCAGAGATGTCAGCCAGATACCATGACTAGGCATAGCAACCACAAACAAGTATGTACCATGACCAGAAATCGTAACCAGAGAAGAAATTCAGATATGTAAAGTGATCAGAGACAAAATCCAGGGTCCAATATCAGGTATAGTAATCACAGATGTTGGGCAGTATGACCTGATCCAGCAACTGGACATTATCCAAGTATTGTGAGTAGTTACTATAATCAGACTTTAATTAAATAATGTCACAGACTTAAGAGACATTAGCCAGGTTCTGTGACCAGATGAAGTAAACAGAAATGATACTCTAATACAGGGACCAGATATAGTAAACAGATATAATAACCCAATGCTGTGACAATGTACAGTGAACAGAGACCTTAGCCAGATACTTGACCAGGAACAGTAAGCAGAGACTATGCTACTGTGACCTATTACAGAAAGGAGAAGCATAGTCAGATACTGTGACTAGGTACAGTAAACAGAGAAATTGGGCAATTACTGTGGCCAGGTATGGTAACCAGAGACATTAGCAAGATACTGAGACTAGGTACACTTAACAGAATCATTATGCAGATACTGTGACCAACTACAGTAACCAGATACATTAACCAGGTACCATAATCAGGTATAGTATATAGAGAAAATACAAGATACTGTGAGTAGGTACAGTATCCAAAGACTTTAGTTAGATACCAAGTTCAGTAACCAGTGACAATATCCAGATAACTGTGACCAGATATAGAAATTAGAGACATGAGTCACATACCACAAATAAGTACACCATTCAGAGACAATTGCTTGATATTTATCCAGATACATCCACTATAGCCCAAAGCCTGTTACTGTAACTGGGTGCAGGAACCACAGATAATAGCCATAAACCATGGAGAGGTACCAAAATCGGATATTATCCAGACTATATGACCAGGTACAGTAACCAAAGGTATTAGTCAGATAACCTGACCATGAATAGTAAACAGAAACAGCCATATAACATGACCAGGTGCTGTACCCAGAGACATTTGTCACATACCATTACCAAGAACAGTATATAGAGATGAAACCCAGAGATAGTAACTAGATACAATCTCGGGACACATTAGCCTCCTACTATAACCAGTTCAAGTAACCAGAGACATAGTCAGATGTAGTGAACAGATCCCATATCCAGGCCTGATACAATGACCAGGGAGAAACAATGTCCAGATATTATGCCTGAATACAATCAACAGAGATATTAGCCTACTACTGTGACCAGGTAAAGTAAACAAGACAATAGCTAGATGCTATAAATAGATATAGTAACCAGGCCTGATTCAGTGACCAGGTAGGTAATGCTCAGATACTGTGCCTAGATACAGTTAAGAGAGACATTATCCTGATATGGAAACCAGTCACTATAACCAGAGGTAATATGCAAATTTAGTGATCAGGTTTGGGAATGACAGACAATAGCAGATACAATGACCACATGCATTAGTATGGCAATTAGACACAGAAGCCGGATACTGTGATAAGGAATAGCAACAGGAAACATTATCCAGATACCCTGAGGGCGACATCAGCCAGGTACTGTGACCAGTTACAGTAAACAGAGACCATATTCAGATACTGTGACCCAGTACAGTAAGCAGAGACATTTTCCAGACACTGTGACAAGGTACAAGGTACAAGCAATAATACCCAAATATTTGACTGGATAGAGTAAGCAGAGCTATGAATCCAATACTGGGACCAGATACAATAATCAGAGACATTAGCCAGATACCATGACCAGTTATGGTAAACAGAGACAATATCCTAACTCTATGACTAGGTATAGTTGAAAGGTTAATAAAATAGGTACTTGTCACTCCTTTTTTCTGTATGCTTAACAAAACACTGTTGAAATCTTAAGAACTGTTTGCTAATCTTGTTCCCAAAATGTGCTGTCCCCAACTGCGAATTGTTTGCTAATCTTGTTCCCAGAATGTGCTGTCCCCCAACTGCCAAACTGCAGAATGTAACTTCCCTTCCTGCCCTCTCCAAGGAAAGTATATAAGCTCTGCTTAAACTGTTCTCAGGGCTCTTTGCTCTATCTCTTCTTGCTCTAGTGAGCTCTGAGCCCCAGCATGCTAGTCCCCAAATAAACCCTTTGCTGTTGCATGAGACAGTCTCTTGGTGGTCTCTTCCTCCAACACTCGCCCGACCTTTACATTTGGAGGTTCCACCAAGATCCGGCAGCGGCGTACGAGGGATCCCCAATGGGCTCCTCTCGGGGTAAGTAAGGCGCCTCTTCTTCTTCCTCTTCTTCTCTTCCTTTTTCTCCTTCTTGTTTTTCCTTTGCAATGGCTGAGGGTTTGGTTTTTGGCTCAGTGGAGAGCATGAGCTCTCAGAGCTTTTCTGGTTTTTCGGTTTGGGTTGGCAGGGTGGCTGCCGGAGGAGAGCGTGAGCTCCCCCTGGCGGTGGTGGACAGACATGTCCAGAAGCCACAGGCCACGTCCTTCAAGGGACGCCTTGGAGGACTCTGGGAGGGACAGAAGCGCCCTCATCTGGTAGAGGGACAGAAGCGTTCTCAGAGGGACGGAAGCGCCCTCGTCGGGTATATTCTGCTGCCAACCCATCTGATCTTGCCAGCAATTCTTTCTCTCAGGTTGAATTCACTGTCTGTTTTTAATCTTTGCCTCTGAACTTGTGTTACACGTTTACTTGTGTGTCTGTGTTTACTTGTGTGTCTGTGTTTACTTGTGTGTCTGTGTTTGTGTCACTTGTTTGTATTGTCCCTGTCTTTGTTCAAGTAATTTGCATTATGGGACAGAGCCATTCCATGCCTCTGTCCCTGACCCTTGATCACTGGACTGAAGTCTGCTTAAGGGCTCAGAATCTTTCTTTTTCAGTAAAACGCCGGACCTGGCAGACTCTCTGTGCCTCAGAATGGCCCACCTTTGGAGTCGGATGGCCCCCAGAAAGATCTTTCTACTCCCCACTAATTTGAAGAGTCAGAGATATTGTCTTTGTCTTTCAGCCGGGGCCACATAGCCATCCAGATCAACAGCCGTATATCTTAACTTATCAGGACCTCTGTGAATCTCCTCCTCCATGGGTGAAGCCTTTCCTTGTTCCTGTCCCTGCTCCTACTCCTTCCCCCATGATTCTATCTCTCAAACCCTCTGGTCCTCCTCCTCTACCCTCTGTCCTCCCTGAGTCTCAATATTTGACTCTACTGGACTCTCCTCCCCCTCCTTATCCCCTGCCCTCATCCCCCAACCCCCAACACCCTCTAAGTGATTCCCCTGCTGCTGACTCAGCCTCTCCGCCTACTTGGGATGACTGCCAACAACTCCTAAGGACTCTCTTCATGACAGAGGAACAAAAGAAAATCCTCCTGAAAGCTAGAAAAAAATATCCTCGGACCAGATGGGTAACCAACACAACTTCCCAACATAATCGAAGCCGACTTCCCCTTGAACCGACCCAACTGGGACCCCAACACCTTTGAAGGTAGGGAGCATCTGTCCACTTATCGCCGGGCTCTAATAGCGGGTCTCTGAGCAGCCGCTAGATGGCCAACTAATTTGGCCAAGGTAAGAAAGATTATTCAAGGGCCTGATAAATCTCCCTCTATGTTTCTAGAGAGAATTATGGAGGCATATAGGAGATATACTCCTTTCAATCCTCAGGCAGAGGATAAAAAGGCATCAGTCACGATGGCCTTTATTGGGCAAGCTGCCCTGGATATTAAAAAGAAAGTTACAATGCTTAGATGGATATGACTTTGAGAGATTTAGTCAGAGAAGCCAAAAAGGTATACTATAAGAGAGAAACTGAGGAAGAGAAGGAACAAAGGAGGGAGAAAGAAAGGGAGGATGAAAGAAGCAAAAGACAGACTAAGGCATTGACTAAGGTCCTGATCACAACAACAAATAGGCCAGAAGTTAAGAGACAGGGAGACAGAAAGGGATACCTGGGCCCACGCCAGAAGCCACCTCTGACCTCAGATCAATGTGCCTACTGTAGAGAAAAAGGACACTGGGCCAAAGAGTGCCCTAGAAAAAAACAGCCACGCCAGCCAGCAATTCTAACTCTGGATGATGACTAGGAAAGTCGGGGCTCGGATCCCCTCCCCGAGCTCAAGGTAACTTTTAAAGTGGAGGGGACCCCAGTAAACTTTGAAGTGGATACAGGGGCAGTATACTCAGCCCTTAAGGCCCCATTGGGCCCTCTATCAACTAAAAGGTCTCTAGTTCAACCTGTTACAATAATAAGAGGCATTGTCCAGATACTATGTCCAGGTACAGTAACTAGTGATGCTAACTAGATTACATGTGGAGCTACAATAAGCAGAAATATTAATAAGATGCCATGAATAGATAATAGATTATCTAGAGACATTAGCAAGATCCTGCAACCATATTCAGTAACTGAGACTTTAGGAAGACATGGAGAACCAGTAAAATAAATCATCATTACCCAGACACTGTATCCAAGTAGAGTAACCAGTGTCATTAGCCAGATACCATGAAAAAGTCCAGCCTACAGAGACATTAGCCAGATACTGTGACCAGATATAGTAATCTGAAATATTAGCAAGGTATGGTGACCAGATATAGTAACCAGAGACAGAAACTGTTACTGGGAACAGTAAACAGATTCTGTCAGTAGGAACAGTAAGTAGAGACAATACATCATACTCCAACCTGTTACAAAAAGCAGAGGCATTAACCAGAAACATTAGCTAGAACTTTGACCAGTCACAGAAAACACAGACATTACCCAGATACAGTGTACAGCTACTATCACCAGAGATATTGGCCAGATACCATGACCAGGTATAGTATGCAGAGAAATGGGTCAGACATCTTGAATAAGTACAGCATAGAGAAAAATGTCCAGTTATTGTGATCAGACACAGTCACCAGACATTAATCATATACTTTGACAAGATACACTAACTTGACACATTACCCAGATCCATGACTGGATACAAGAACAGGAGATATAAGCCAGACAATGTGACCATCTACAGTAACCAGAGAAAATATTCAAATACTATGACTTGGGTACAGTAATCAAGAGACATTTCCCAGACATTGTGATCAGTTATAGTAACCAGAGTCATTAGTTGGATACAGTGGCCAGATACTATAACTAGAGAAATTAAACAGTTACCATGACCAGGTACAGGACCCAGAAAAATTAGCTAGTTACCATAACCAGGTTCAATAACAAGAAATATAAGCCAAAAACCATAACCAGTTTCAATAAATAGAGGGAGAAAGAAAAGCCAAACCAGATATTGTGGCCAGTTACAATAAGTAGAGTCATTAGGCAAATACCATGACTAGGTACAGTAACACATAAGATGACCAGGTACAGGAACCAGAGACATTAGCCAGATATAGCAACAAGCTCAGAAACCAGAGCCATGAGCAACTTCTGTGAGAAGTATGATAACCAGAGACTATTTAGCCCAATTCGATGACCAAGTACATAAACCAGAGAAATTATACACTTCCTATGGCCAGGTTCACGAGCCACAGACATTAGCCAGATACTGTGACCAGTAACCAGAGACATTAACCAGATACCAAGGCTAAGTAGAGTACACACAACAAGATACCATGACACAGTACAGTAGCCAGATACCAAGACCAGACACAGTAAAAAGAGTCATTACCCAGATATTGTGACCAGAGAAATCGGAGACTTTATCAACTACTATGACAAGATACAATAACCAGAGAATTAAACCAGATATTGTGACCAGGTACAGTGAACTGAGACAATACCCAAGTATGGTCAAGAGGTCTAGAAACCTGAGACATTGGCCAGATCCCATGACAGGTACATCAAGCAGAGACCCTGATACCTGACAAGGTACAGTAACCAGAGTCATGATTCACATACCATGACCCAGGACAATAACCACAGACCTCAGCCACATAAGGTTCAGGTACAATAACCAGAAACAGCCAGGTACTCTGACCAGACACAGTAAACAGAGAAAATACCCAGATACCATGACAAGGAACAGTAGGTAACCAGAAATGTTTAGTCAAATACTATGACCAATTGAAAAAACAGATACTGTGGCCACATACAGTAAACAGAGATAATATTTAAACACTGGGACAAGGTACAATAAACTGAGAGACAAATAAAATAAACAAAATACTACCCATTTATTGTGACTAGATACTATAACCAGAGACTTTTATGCAGATACATGACCAGGTACAGCAAACTGAGACACCAGCCAGATGTCATGACCAAATAGAGTGCTAGAGACAATACCCAGAGAGATGACCAGATATTGTTACAATTGGCATTGGCCACATATTGTGATCAGATTCACTAACAAGAGACATTTGATATTGTGATCATGTAAAGGGAAAAACATCCAGATACTACGATCAGATATAGTAACCAGAGACATTAGCCAGATATCACCACCAGGTACAGTAAACAAAGATAATGCCTACATACTGGGATCTATTACAATAAGAGACATTACCCAGATACTGTGACCAGGTACTGTAACCACTAAGACAATTGCAGTGACCAGGTACAGTAAACAGAGACAATAATTAGATAGCCATGACCAGTTACATTAAACAGGCATTAGCCACATATTTCTGACCAGGTATAGTGTGAAACACTGGACAGATGACATGACCAAGTAACCAGAGACTTTAACCAGATTCCATGAATAGGTACTGTTCAAGCTGCCCTGGGCTCAGCCCACCTGTGACTCCCTTGGTGACTTGGCTAGGGATGCCTGGGGCTGTAGAGGTTCTGCCCTGTGCTGGGTTGCACTGGAGAGGTGGCCCTACTTCTTCATATGCCCTTCACCTCTGCACCAGCTCTGACCACAAGGGGTGAGGGGCCAGCTAGCCACACAGCACCCTTCCTGGTTCCCCAGGCCTGACCTCCAGGGCAAACCTCACCCCACCTTGCCCACTTGGGCACCTTTCCTACCTTGAGTTCAGTGTGGGTTTTCTGAAGCCTCTGCAGCTACCATGTCCTGCAGCATGGCCATGGCGGTCCAGCACCGAGTCCCCAAATGTCCCCAAAGGAATGGTGATGAGGGCTGCACCGCTACACCGCAGACAAGGTGGTCAATAGGAATGCAGGGCGGACAATGGACACCTAACAGAGGCCCAGCTTCAGAATTGGGAACTGGGGACCTTGAACCCGGATTACACCGTGTCCAAGCCGAAGGGAGCTCCAAGTCCCTGTTCAGCCAGTTTAGTGCAACCTCCACGCGCTGGGTGGTTGGCCGCGGGCCCTTGACCAAAATACATATCAACCGCCATCCCACTGGAGCATGTGGATCATCCACACGTGGAGCATGCCCAGGAGAGCCAGACCGCAAGGGGGTGGGGCTGCCGAGGGCTTGCCACAATGTGTGGGGGTGGACCCTGTTGCCCTAGGCCCTGCCCCCAGGGTGCCTTTACAGGTGCAGTGATGCCAGGGCTTAAGGGCCAGGACAGGGAGGCCTGTGTGGTTCTCTTTGTGGAGCTTAGGGCCTCCAGGGCTTGCAGGGATGGTCAACGTGAGGCAGGGATGTCAGGGCAACTTCATGGAGTTGTATGCTGAATCCTCCAGTCTGAGACCCAATTCCCAAGGGGAAGAAGAACAGGTCCCAGTTCCAGGCACATATGTGTGCAAGCTTGCAGCTGTATGCAATGTGGCCTTTCACCTACTGCTTGAGATGCAGGAGCGGGCACTCACTAAGCCTGTGGCACGCAGGTAGCTCAGCTGCCTCAGTGCCCTGCTACAGAGGGTCATGAACCCACTGTCCCAGGAGGAAGGTTTTAGAGATGGCTGCTTGCCAGGCACAAAATTGAGAGCCAGGGCTGGGACCTCCAGGTGCAGGGATCCCATCCTAGGCCTCTGGGGCAAGGTTCTGATGGCTAAGACTGAGCTGGCCCACCATTCTGGGGCGCTGCAGGTGAAGATATATTCCTGCCGAAGGTGGTAACTAGACAATCAGGAGGACAGAGCCTGGCCACCTGATGGGGTCAACAAGCAGTAGGTAGACTTGTGAGGGTGTTTGACATCCCTCAAGCCATGACAAGTGGCTTGATGTCCACTCTCCTGAGGCAGAGCCATTTTGTCCCCAGTCAGGAAAGCCAAGGGAGCTCCAGGAGACAGGGAAAAGGTGAGACCTTGGTCCAGTGCTTCTGGCCCACTTCAGTCTCATCACTCTCTCTCCACCTTTCCCAGCTCACTGTATAGTGCTCACCCTGCAGCTCCAGGTGTAGCCTGTGCTTCCAGAAGTGGGGGTGTCTCTGGACCTCAGGCCCTGGGTGAGACACAACTCAATTAGTCTTCACGCCCACCCCCTGTGTCCACATGACACATATCAGCCCCTCTGCCCTCTGGCACCCTAGTTGCCTACTCTGACCAAGCACATGTCCATCTATACTGTCTGGGGCCCCAGGCCCACTGAAATCAAAATGGACTGCCTAGCCTCCTCAAGTGCATAACTCCAAGGGGCTGTCACATGGGACCCTTCCCAAGATGCCATGGGTGGGGGGACATGCAGCATATTTTATCCTAATCCATCATGGAGCAAACAGTTATTGGATGTATGGGTCTGATCCCTGACCCCTGGACCTCATTTCCTCTGGTGAGAGGACTGTGTTGGGTTTTCTGATGTGATTCCTTTATGGCAGGGGGAGGGGTCTGGGCTGGGACAGGGAGGAGGGGACAGCCAATGAACTGAGCCCCTGGAGTCTGACCTCCCATATGAACCTCCTGAAGATCCAGAGGGGATCCTCATTCCTAGGATGGTGCTCAGAGTACACCCTGGAGCTACAAGAGGGCCGACTCCCTCTGCACCCTACACCTGCTGGTCTCTGGGAGGAGACCATGCCTCCAACTTTGTGCACTGAACTGTGCTTCATTTCTACCAGTTCCTTGGCAGAAATGCTGTTCTCTCTGTGCCAAAATGAGGAAAAGGGACTTGAAAACTCAAAAATATTGAGAACATTGTTTTAATGTATTTAATTACATTCTGGTCATTTTTTCCCCTCAAAATTTGTCACAAGACATAGTGTGATTTCTATCTTAGATATGTGAATTAGATTGTAGGCCAATTTTTATTTCCCTGAAGCTTATTTTGCATATATGTATATATGCCAAACATTATACTGTGGAAGGCCATCCTCGCATGTGATTTGAGTTACCTCCCTGGCTGGGTGAGAGGCACTCAGACACAGCTGTGTCAGAGCTTTCCCCACCCTTCTCCAGGTCCTAGGGCTTGTACTTGCAGAGGCATGTCTGGCCACTGCCCCAAAGACCCGAACGTAGCCCTGATCTTGCGATGCTGCCCCCCTTAACCTTCATTGGATGGAATTTTCCTCTGAATTTTTTCTTTCTCAATAAAAGTCCACTCCTGGTGTGTTCTCTTGCATGTGCTAGTCTCTTCAGGAAACCTCGCTACTGCATTAGGTGGCTGGAGGTTGGAGCTAGGAGAAGCCATTCTGGAGCTGGTTTTAAAGGTAATTAGAGTGTTGCCTCTTTATTTTGAAACTCCCTAGCATTTTGCTCACAGTTCGAACCTTCTTTAATGAAGCCAGCTCTAGTTGCTGGCTAGATTATATGTTTACTTTCATTTGTACTCAAATTTTTATTAAGAGTTTTATAGGCAAAATCTGAAAACACATAATATGTTTCACATGTATTAGAATGAAATACCATTTTATCTTAAATATTATATGTGAATAGGTCCTATACATAAATATCACCGACTTATAACTACATGACAATAAACTTTTACTTTCCATGCCATACTTGATGGTTAAAGGAAAACCCTTAAACCAGTTAAATTTTGCAGAGTTCATTTAAGCAAGAAAATGGACGAGTGGCTGGGTGGCGTAAACCTGTAATCCCAGTAGCTCAGGAGGCTGAGGATCACAAGTTCATGCCAGCCTCAACAGTGAGGAGCTTAGCAACTCAGTGAGACCCTGTCTATGAATAAAATATAAAATAGGTCTGGGGATGTGGCTCAGTGGCTGAGTGTCTCTGAGTTTAATCCCTGGAAGCCCCCACCACCAAAAAAAAAAAAAAAAAAAAAAAGGAAGGGGGAGAAGAAACAAGGACCCACTGACTTGGCAGCCCAGGACTGGAACAGCTTCAAAGAATTTGGGTTCCCTGTGTGGCAGGACAGTCCCTGTGAACTGGAGCCTCATGGGTTGCAAAGAGCTTGAGTCCCAGGACTCTGAAGTTGATGGCTCAGTCGCTGCCCTGGGCAGAGACTTGGTTGTGTTACTTTAGTGTTCTCCACTCTAGACTTTCAAGTAGTGTGAGCACTAACCTAGTTGGAGTTTGTAACCCGAGGACTCAAGTGTGGAGACATCCTCCCACCAAACCTAATTGGATAATAACACAACAAATACAAGATTAAAGAATGAGTACCATCTCTGATTTTTCACAAGTTATTTTAGAAAAAAATATACTTGAGGACTGTAAATACTTTATATGATTTCCCCTATTTTTTATTCAGAGCAAAATGAAGTGGGCAATAACTGAACTATTATCAACACTGGTTTGAATATAGTAAGCAAAATGACTATCTCGTGAAGTGTGAAGTCAAAGCATTGTGAAAGGTGTGAACAAGGAATTTCTCAATGATAAATAGTTCTGGGACCTGTATTTTAGGAAAGACCTACAGTGTAAATAATGATACATAGAAAACTGAAGTTGAGAGCTGGAGACACAGCTCAGTGGTAAGGCACATGCCTAGTGTGCGGGAGGACCTGGGCTCACTCTCCAGCCCTGGAGGGAAAGAAAATTAGGTTGAATATTTTCAAAACTCAATATTCATATGCAATATACTTCAGAATGCAAGATATTTAGTGTAATGATCATTAAAAAGTCTCATTTCACTGGGTACAGTGGGGCCAAGCCTGTAATCTCAGTGACTTGGGGCTGAGATAGGAGGACCACAAGTGTGAGGCCAGCCTCAGCAATTTAGTGAGGTCCTAAGCAAATTAATGAAACTCTGTCTCAAAATTAAAAAGCAAAACGGCCAGGGATGGAGCTCAGTGATAAAGTGCCCTGGGTTCAATGTTCAGTACTAAAAGAAAAAAAAAAATGCTCATTTCAGTTAGTTGTGGTGGCACACATATATAATCCTGCAATCCCAGCTGCTCTGGAGAGGCTGAGTCTAGAGGATCAAAAGTTCAGGGCCAGCCTAGGCAACTTAGTTAGACCCGTTCTCAGTTGTAGAGCACCCCTGGGTTCAATCCCAAGCACCAGAATAAATAAATAAATAAATAAATATACTTATACACATACCTCTCATGAGACATTGTTCTATGTATGCCATATAAAATTGAAATAGCTCAATATGTAAATAAAGGAGAAAAAAGAAATGATGAATGACCCATCACAGAAATAATTTTCATCAGTTCCTGATCTCTTAGATGATCTTGCACCTATTTGTTCTTAAAGGAAATCATTAGTGTACTTTTATTACTAAAAGATCAAAGCTATGAGGATCCTCATATTTACTGAGCACATAATTTAATATTTATGTTTAATTAATTTTTATGAAGCTTATGAATGCTTCCTAAATTCAGGTCAGTACACTTCAGAAAAATATATTTTAGATGGAAAATAAACTGGCATGTTTATTTTTCAACAATACAACAACTAACCTTTAAATTTATGTTCAATACTATCTTCTGAAGTTATTTTCTTCTACTGCATATTGAAGAGCATTTAAAATTTAAAATTTATTTTTTCTATTGATGAATTAGCTGTACTGTTGGTTCATATTGCTGATCATTTTGTATAAAATCACAACTTAGTCATAGGAATGTTTGTCTTCCAAAAAATAGGATTCCTAAAAGCTACAACAAATAATTGTTCTTCCTTTTGATAGGTAACTATTCAAAATTAGCCTACACTTATTCACCATAGAACCATAGAAACACTTTTAAAGATAACATATTCACCAACATTTATTGTTATCTGTATGAATAAGATCATAACATTCCTTAATGACTGAGTATTTTAATCTCTGTGATATCATTTGTCATGCCTCATTTCTCTTCTGTCTTCATTTGTTTATGTCTTTTTTATTCTTGATAAGACTAACTAAAATTATTTCAATTTTGTTTATCTTTTCAAAAAAGGAAAAACCTCCAACTCTTTGTTTCATGGATTTTTTGTATTTATTTTTGTTTCTGTATTTTTTCCATTCTGATCTTTGTTATTTTTCTCCTAATAATATGAGATTTAAAGATTTTTTTTTTTTTTTGCTCGCTTTTCTAGTTTTCTGAGGTGCATCATTAGGTTGTTTATTTGAAAGCTTTCTCCTTTTGATGTAGGCACCTATTGCTATGGACTTGCCTGTTGATACTGTTTTGCTGAATCACATCAATTCTTTCAAGCTCTGATTTTTCTCAGGCTCAGGGAGTAAAGGGTTTTTAAGGAGAGGATAGAATGAATTAAGCCTGGAGGCTGGGCAGGGTCTTCCTCAGAGAGTGTATTTGTCTTATCACAATAGATTTTGACCCTCCAAAGCTAGCTTACAAGAAGAATGTTACAAAGGCCCCCTGAGTTCTGGCAATAAAAGAAATGCTTGACATCCTAGCTATTCAAGTGAGGCCTTGCAGAATTTAGACTCTGCAGGGGAGCCCTTTCCTTATAATTTAAAATACTTAGTAAAAGGGAGTGGATTTCCCCCCAGATTTTTTATTGGTGTCTTATAGTTGTACACAGTAGTGGGATTCATTGTTACTTACTTATACATATACATAACATATCAATATAATTTAGAGAATATTTTCCCAGTATTTCCCCTTTCCTTTCCCTCTTTCCTCCCTCTGATTCTTTTTCTCTATTCTACTGATTTCCCTTTGACCCTTTGATTTTCAGGGAGAAGGTATTAAAGGATTTGAAAAGAAAGTGAATGATCTTGTCAAGGACAACTTCTAGAAGGGGATACCCTGTTAAAGTTCAAGTTATGGCTAGACACACTGCTTCAGAGGGTACATGCCATAAACTTTGGCAGCATTCACATGAAAGTAATTTATTTTGAAGGTCTACAAAGAACTATCCAAGTTTGGCAGTCTCCTCCTAGATTTCAAGGTAATACCCAGTGGCTCAGGCAGAGATTTTTTAAAGGGACGGAACCAGCACATTGAGCTCCCACTAGGGCAATGCTAAGCAGAAGTGTGGGGTCAGAGCTAGAAACAACACAGAATACTGCTAGGGCAGTGACTAATGAAATCATGGGAGCAGAGCTATCACAGACAGTTCTCATTATGGTAGTACAGAGGCAAGTTTGGGATAGGGACTGTTGACCAAAACCCCAGAACTGTAGAACCACATCAGTGCAACAGGGCTGAAACATGGGCTAAGCCCAACAAAACCTCAGGACTGTCAAGTTGAACTCCTTGGGGATTCCAATCTCCTTGCTGATTCCAATCAGCAAGACATGGAATCAAAGTAGAAAACTTTGTAGCTCAAGGACTGAACTTGATGCCTGTAACTCCTTTCTTTTCACCTATTTCTCCATTTTTTGGAAGTAAATGTCTATCCTATATCAGTTTTCCCATTGTATTTTGGAAGGAGATGACTTGTTTTAGTTTCATAGGTTCACAGCTATAGAGAATTTGCCTTAGAATGATTTAGGCTTTGAGTCTCACCCTTATTCAATTTAAATGACTTTGGACTTGGAACTTTTGAGTTGATGCTGAAGGAAGTGAAAACTTTGAAACTATTTGGATGAAAAGAATGTTATTTTGTATGTGAGAAATACATGAATTTGGGGGCAAGCAGACGATGTTGGGGTTACCCAATCCTAGGTATTCTATGATAGCAAATGAAAGTGGACTAAGACAGTAGATATTCTTGCCTTATTCCTGATCTTAGAGGTAAAGTATTTAACTTCTAACCATTTAGTATGATACCAATTGTAGACTGCTAATGTAAGTTGAATATCCCTAATTACAAATGCTTGGGACCACATTTTTGTTGTTGTTTTGAAGTACTTATATATACATAATGATACACTGAGGTGGGACCTGAGCCTAAATACAAAACTTATTTGGTTTTTATATTCACTACATAAATGTTTTCCAAAAATAGTTATATGCATATTCCAAATAATTTTGTGCATGAGGCAAAGAATCATGATGTGGAATTTTCCAGTTTGGGCATTATTATCTAGAAAGTTTCAGAAGTATTAGCATTTCAGATTTTGGATTTTTGGATTAGGATTATTCAACTTGTATATGGCTTTATTGTCTTGGAATAACTCCTTCTATGCCAAATTTTTTGAGTGTTTTTATTATCAAATGATGTTACTTTTTTCCTATCTATTGAATAATAATGATTTTAAAAGTTTATTCTGTTAATTTAATGCATAATATTTAATGACTCATTAAAGCATTATTTGACCTTGAGATCCTTACCAATAAGGCCTTTATATTTCTTCCCATGATCACCTTGCTTTTTATGCATTATTGTCTTAAAACAACTTATTCTTAAAGTTCAAAACTGAGTATATTAAAGGTTGAAAGATTGTACAATATAATATAAATGTTGATACTCCTCAACTTAGAATGGTGTTATACCCTGAGTAACTCATGATAAATTAAAATTATTTTAAGTTGAACATGCATTTAATATACCAACCAATCATATATCATAGCTTAGCAGAACAGTACTCTGTAGTATAGTGATTGCTTACTTTGTTAATCACAATGCCAATTGGATGCAGTTAACTGCTGTTACCCAATACCATAAAAGTGGTCTACCATGTATTTCTAGTTGCAGAAAAAGATTAAAGTACAATTTCTACTGAATACATATTACTTTCATACTACTGTAAAGTAAAGAAAAATCAAAAATTTAGAGACTGTCTCATAATTTAGAGACTGTCTTTTTAAAGGAATTAAACAAGTCAATCCTCTTAACTCTAAGTATAAATATAGTTTTTACAGATTTTATTGCATTTTCTGCCAATCATTTTTCCATAGTTATATAGTAACAGTTATGATAGTTTTATAGTTATATTCCTCTTTATGATTTGTTTACATTGTTAAATGTACTAGATTCATATATTTTAGAAGCTCACATGTCATCTTTTTACATTTGCTTATGGATAAGTAATACTTAGTAATTGATTATATTTTTTACTAAAATAAGTCATGACTCAGTTTGGTTTTTAGATCTTTCTGAATTTTATAATTTTGAAGATGGAGAGTCTATCTTTTCATGCACTGTGGAACAGAGTCTCAGAGAGCCCCAAAAGTTATGTAGAAAACTTTCAGTTTGGAGAATGATGGATACAGACAAGCATGGAAGTAATTGCATCTAATTTCTTGCCATAGATGTTTTATGAATAGGATGCATGGTACTTTGGTTTGCCAAATTTGAATGCAGTGCTTTTAAGATGTGGGGCTCTAGCCTCTCAGATTCTAAACACATTAGCAGGTATCAACACAAATTCTAATTTATGAATAAAAATGAGTTAAACAATACTTTAAAATAAAATTGAAAACTAGATTAATAATAAAAATTCTGAATTTAAGTGCAGATTTTGATGAAATTAAGAGTATCTCTTAATACAAGCGGGATATTCCAGGTGACCATCAATACACCTTGTACGAAATGATTGACTTCGCGTTAATGGAGAATATCCATATTTACACACAAATTCAACTGTGTCCCCTGATGAAGAATAAAGCTTTTGATGATCTTTCCATCTTAAGGTTATGTGGTATCTTTCCATGATTTCTTCTGATATTACACATGCATCTGAAAGAGATAAATGAGTATAATATATTACATTAGAAATGAGTCTTTTACCAAGACTTTGGAGTTTTCAAGTAGAATGTTTTTAATATTTCAGAAATTCTTCCTGAAAACTCTTCTTGAACAAATTCTATGTGAATACCAGATATATTAAAGTTAAAGTAGTCAATGATGTAAGAATTAGGTGGTTAATGTGTGATAATTATATTTTATTACCAATTCTTAAGATCATTTATCATATTAAGAGCTTGGCATTTTAGAGTGTAAAACTATTATGGCATTATGACTGATTTTGGTTTTGTTTTTTGGACTGGAGATTGAAACCAGGGGCACTTTATCCCTGAACTACATCCACATTCCTTTCTTTTATTCTTATTTTGAGACAAGGTCTCATTAAATTATTGAGATTTGCCTTAAAACAGTGATCGTCCTGCCTCAGGATCCCATGTTTCTGGGATTACAAGAGTGTACTATCATGATTGGCTGGTTTTTCTTTAATTAAAATATTGGTCAAAAGGCTAGGGATATAGCTCAATTGGTAGAGTTCTTGCCTTACATGCACAAGCCCTGGGTTCCATCTCTAGCCTCACCAAAAAAAAAAAAAAAAAAAAAGAAGAAGAAGAAGAAGAAAGAAAAGAAATATTGGTCAAATGCTACAAATTTTCAGTGATATAATGTATAAGAGAGGGTGTCACATACATAAGCAGGATAAAAGACTAATGAGGGCTGGGGATGTGGCTCAAGCGGTAGTGTGCTCGCCTGGCATGCGTGCGGCCTGGGTTCGATCCTCAGCACCACATACAAACAAAGATGTTGTGTCTGCCGAAAACTAAAAAAATAAATATTAAAAAATTCTCTCTCTCTCTCTCTCTCTCTCTCTCTCTCTTAAAAAAAAGAGTAATAATTAAAAAAAAAAAAAAAAGACTAATGAAACTGTTGGGAGTCGCCCTGGCTCCAAAGACTAACTTCCCCATCCCCCAAGAAGAGCCATACAATGGTGAGCTGTGCTGGCTCACATGATCCTTACCCATCAATCAGACTAGCCCGGCTGACCCATATGATCCTTACCCACCAATCAGAAAGAACCCCATGCCAACTGTCAAACCCTTCAACCTTTAAACTGTCATAATTGTCAAACCACCCCTGGCTCTATAAATATGCAGAGCTGTTCCTCAATAAACAGGCATTTTCTCTGACAACAAGCCTTGTTCGTTCTTTCAGAAACAACAAGTTGGTTATCATAAAAGGTAAGAACAATGAACATACCTTTAATAAGACTCTAACCAAGAAAAAGAGACGACTCAAAAAAATAAGAGGTGGAAAAAAAGACATTACAACCAATACCTCAGAAATACAAAGAGTCATAAGAGATGATTATGAGAAAGTGTACGCCAACAAATTAGAGAACCTAGAAGGAATTTATAAATTTTTAGACACATAGGTTCTGCCAAAATTAAACCATGAAACATAAAAACCAGAAGAGATCAATAATGAGTAATGAGATTGAATCAGTAATAAAATGTTGAGGAAAACCCATGAAAGAGAGAATCATTCCTTGCCCATTCCTTGAGGCTAGCATTACGCTGGTACCATAGCAACAAGAACACAAGATAAAAGAAACTGTAGACTAATAACCTGATAGACATAGATGTAAAATTTCTCAATAAAAGATGAGCAAATCTGAATGTGATTCAACAGAGAATCATAAAGATTATTCACCATAATCAAATTGGTTCCATCCCAGAGATGGAAGGGTGGTTCAACATATTCAGATCAATAAACATAATACATCCCATTAACAGAATGAAGGATAAAAATCATGTGATTAATAGATATAGAAAATGCATTTGAATAATTTCAATATCACTTCCTGATAAAAGTCCTGAGCAAATAAGGTTTAGGAAGATCATACCTCAGCATCATAAAGACCATACAAGACATAGCCATAGGCAATATATTGAAATGAGAAAAGTTGAAAATATTTCCTCTAATATCAGGAACAAGGGTATCTATTCTCCCCACTCTTATTCAGTATAGTACCAGAAATTTTAGTCAGAACAGTGAAATAAGAGAAATAAAGGGCATACAAATTGAAAGGAGAGAAGTCAAATTATTTGTGTCTACATATGATATGTTTAAATATATATATAAAAAAACCCCAAAGACTCCACCAAAAGACTATTAGAATGGATAAAGTCATTAAGGTAGCAAGATACAAATCAATATACAAAAATCAGTGAGATTTTTATACACCAATAATGAATGTGCTGAAACCCAAATAATAAAAACAATCTCATTCACTAATCTTTACAACAATAAACAAAACAGCAAAGAACAAAAGACATCTACCACACACTGATTAAAGAAATTGAAGAAGATACAAAATAAATAAGAAACTTTCCATGCTCATGGATCAGAAGAATTAGTGCTGGTAATAATACCTTAAGCATATATTCCTTCAGCAATAATACCTTAAACAATTTACAGATTAAAAGCCATTCCCATTAAAATATAAATGATATTCCTCACAGAACTAGCGAAGAAAATTCTAAAATTCATATCGAAGCACGAAAGACCCTGAAGAGCTAATAAACTCTTGAGAAAAAAAATAAATACATAAAGGCTGTAAGCATCACAATAACTTATTTCAAGACATACTACAGTACCATAGCAACCAAAACAGCATAGTATTTGCATAAGAATAGATAAAATGACCAAAGCTACAGAATAGAGACACACTCTGCCTCTCTTTCTCTCTTTCACTCTCTCTCTCTCTCTCTCTGTATGTGTGTGTATACATATATATGTGTATTTATAGATAGATAGATATATCCATGCATCTATATCTGCTGATTCTTAACAAAGTTTCCAAAAAAGTTTCCAAAAAAGAAAACATTGGGTAAAAAACCACCTCTTAAATGATGCTAAAAATGGATATCCATACACAGATGATTGAATCTTGATTCCTCTTTCCATGTACAAAATTAAATTCAAAATGCACACAGGCTTAAATGTAAAACCTGAAAACTCTAAAACTATTAGGAGAAAATATGGAGAAATAAGAAACTGGTTCAAGCAACAATTTTCTGGATAGAACCACAAAAGCACAAGAAACAAAAGCAAAAATTGACAAAGTTGATATATTAAATTGAAAAACCTTCTGCACAGCTAAAGAGTCAACAGAATGAGAGGAGCCATGGAATGGGAAAAAGACTTGCCAGCTATGCGTCTCACAAAGGGTTAATACCTAGAATGTATAATGACCTCAAAAAAACTAAAAACAAGTAATTCAATTAAACATTGGACAAATGATTTGTGAATAGACATATCTCAAAGAAGTACAAACAGTCAAAAATACATAAAAAAAAAACCCACTCAATATCATTAGCCATCAGGGAAATGAAGATGAAAACTACAATGAGATACCATATCGCTCCAGTTAGAAGGTCTATTATTAACAATAAACCCTAAAGTTAATAAATGTTGGTGAGGATGTAAGAGAAAAAGAACACTTACACTCTTGGTGGGAATTTAAATTGGTACAATCATTATGGAGAGCAGAAGTTTTCTCAAAAAACTTAAATTAGATCTGCTCTATGACCCAGCTATCTTCCTTCTGGGTACATATCCACAGGAAACAAAATCAGCATACCAAAGGGATATCTGCATGCCCATGCAGTGTTATTCACAGTAGCTAAGATATTGAATGAGAACTGTGTTCATCAATAGATGAGGAGATAAAGACAATGTAGTATATTTACACAAGGGAATATTATTCAGCTACAAAGAAGAATTGGCTTTTGTCATTTACAGCAAAATGGATAGAACTGGAGGCCATTATGTTAAGCAAAATAGGCCAGACACAGAAAGATAAGTCCCATACATTCTCTTTCATATAGAATATTAAAGAGGGTGACCTGAATGTAGAATAGTGGCCAATAGAGGTTGAAAGGGATGTAAGGTGGGTAAATAGAGGTTGGATATGATCATGCTGAGTGTATGCATATATGGAAATATCACACTGACACCCATTAATAAGGGCAACTATTACATGCTAATAAAAAATTGTAAAAAATATATAATTGTATTTATGAATTATTTTAAAATAAAAAATAACTTATTAATCTTTATTTCCTCACATATGAATAGTTGGTAGAGAAGCATTCCACAGAATATTTCTTTTTTAAAATGTGAATTATTGCTATTTTATACAGAAAAGTATCATACTCAAGGTGCTGATTTTCCCGGGTCCCATGAGATTACTGAAGTACTTACGTAAACATTTTGGCGGGTTTGACCACTTTCCATTTCTACATATTACTGTCTTGCTACCCTCAAGTTGATATAAGGATTGGCACTGATATTCAACTGATGAGCCCGTAGGATATACTGGTAATGGGAATGAAGTGAGGTCTCCATTGTCAATAGGTGGAGGAGGCCCACATTTTCCTGTGGAATCTGGAAAAATACCATTTCATTTATGAAGAGAACAAATCAAAATACAGGATAAAATTAAAGCCAGCACAAACATCACTCCAGATAGCATCAAGATTTTATGGATTCTGGTAACAAATGATTGCTCACAGAGATATTAGTCATAGAAAATGAGAGTTACATTTTAAGTTCTTCTTTTCATCTTACTGAAGGTGCATATATACCATCAACAAATGTGTCTGCTTTATAGTGATTCAATACTAAAAACAAATGTGTCTTAATATATAAATGCTGAACAGGTATAAAGTGAGGACAAACTAAGAAAGTTTCTTATTATATATGACATTACACAGTATTTATTGTGTCCCTACTGACTTCTTTTAATTTTCCTTTTTATTAAAAAGAAAAAAAACTCCTTGAAAAAAGTTCAAAGGAAGTAAATTTGTAAAAAATAATAGGGAAATATTGTCTTCCTAATCTGGACAAGATGAATAAAAATCATTGTTACCTATTCCTTTTTTTCAGGTTTTGTATTTTGAGTTTTTTAAAATTTTAATTTGTTATATATGACAGCAGAATGCATTACAATTCATATGACACAGAGAATAATTTTTCATATCTCTATATACAAAGTATAATCACACCATTCTTGTCTTCATACATGTATTTAGGGTAATAATATCCATCTCATTCCACTGTCTTTCCTATCCCCAAGACTCCTCCCTTTCCCTTTTACTAAGCATAATTTATAATCTTGGACATAATAATTTTTAAATGCCAATAAAAGAAGTCTCTAGAAGGTACAGAGAATTCACTCTGGCTAGGAACTTCAGGACTCAAGGAATGGCAAACAAGTTGCTATATGAGTTCACTTTGGGGCTCCTGTGTGTTCTAGATGGAGCACTGGAGAAGGCTGGTAATCTCACAAATGATATCAGGTAGAGATAAAAGGAAAAGCTCATGCAGAGTCTCATCCCTTTAACCTAAGGACAAGGAAGGGAGCGGCCTTGCTAGTCTAAGAGATCTTTAAAACAATACATGACCTAATCTAGAGAAAATAATAAAAACATTAAAAGGCACTGATGACCAGAGACCACCCACAGAGGTGGCAGAACAGATCCTGTATGTTTGTAGAGGCTGAATGAGAAACCTGGACTTAAATCCAGCATGACTGTAATGGAGAACCACTGAACAGGAAATTTATCTAAAATGGGGGGTGAATCTCAAATGTAATACCTAAAATATCAAGTGTAAAATTAAAAATTATTTATCATATTAAGGATCAGAAACATTTTAAAACAAAAAAGATAATAAAAGAGAATACTGATGTGATAAAGATATTGATAATCAATGTTTCTTAAAAGCTCAGTAGGGTTTAGAACACATAAATATAACAAATTAAAAGCAAAACAAAATGTCTCACTGTACAGACTGAACAGTTTGAAGATGACAGAAGGATAAATCCATGCACTTCAAGATATAACAACATGAATTACCCAGTGGGAAAATAGACTGAAAAATCAATCAATGAATCAATCAAACTTCAGAGACCTTTAGAGGAAAAGAAAATGTTGGAGGCCCAGAAAGAAGGAAGAAAGGATAATTGAGTTATCAAACAAATAAACAAACTAAGGAGGAAAAAGTCTATTATATTATATATTCTTCCTTTTATCAATTACATTGTCATTTTCTTGATCCTGTAATTGCTAAAAGGAAGAATATAAAAATAATAGACTTTTTCCTCCTCAGTTTGTTTATTTATGTTTGATGTTTGAAAGAAAATTATATCATTTGGTAACAATGTTCAGTGTATGTACAGGAAACACAAAGGGTAAATGGATTTAAATGGAAGTAAGGTTCTCATGTTTTGATCGAAAATACAATGCCATTACTAGTCGAGTGGCAAGTTGCAAATATATTATGTATATATTGTAATTCCTAAAGCAACAATTTTAAAAAAGAAAGGTGGTGGGGGAAGCTATCATAGAGATACACTCAAAAACAGGAAGATAAATCAAAATGAAATTATTTTAAAATGTTCCCTGAAAAGAATGGAAAAAATCAGAAACAAGAATGAGAAATAGAGAAAATAAACAAATAAAACAAGAAACAAAAAGCCCAATATTTATTTTAAATATAAATGATCTAAATATACTATATGAAGGAGCAAGTATGGTAAGATAGATACATAAATGAAACTTAATTCTGTGGTTTACATAAAACTGACTTCACCATTAGCAAAAGGTAGAATTAAAGTAAAGTAAGAGAAAATAAATTAGAAAAATTTAATTTTTAAAAATAGAAATGGTTGATATAATATCTCCATTATTCATTTCCTGAATTATAAATATTAGAATGCTGATGAACTAATATCCAGACTTATTTTTATAAATAAGTGATTCCCTGGCTGGCCTCAATCACATATTTTCAAATATACTCTATATACTGAAGATGCCCAAATGTATATTTATAGTCTATGATCAGCCTTCAATGACCTATTTTCTGTTTCTCAAAGTAGATATCTCTTGGAGTTGTCCAAATGTACTGAGTGTCTTAACTTTTAAGATGAGGAATTTTCTCAGATTGTAACTGTTCTATTAATCTGGTTAAATGTGTCTTGAAAAAAATACACCATATTTCTTAGTTCATTTTGCCAGAAAATAAATCTTTAGAAAAATCATATTATTTGGTTTTGAAAAATATAATCCCTAAGAATGACTTGATTTTATTTTTATCAACATATTTTACTCACATTATGTCCTCAAGCAAAGAAAAATTCGAAAATATGATCTTCTACCTTTGCACTGAGGTGGCTCTGTCCAAGTTCCATTTAGACACATCACTTCTACTTCCCCAAATATTTCAAAAGGTTTGATACATTCATAACGTACTCTCTCACCAGATGGATACTTAAGCATCTGGTTTGATATTATATTAGCATTTTCCACTTTGGGTGGATTCACACAGGACATATCTGAATAGAAAGAAAAGAAAGTATCTCCACCTAGTGTTCATTTTGAGTAGCCAAACAATAAATAAGATTCTGAATACATTTTAAGTAGGATTGAAAATCAATAGATACTTTGTCATGAAGAACTTTTCTGATTTTAATAAATTCACATGTAATACAAGGAAAAGAAGATATAGCAATATTTTTTGTCAGAGCTAACCTTTCATGCCTTTAAATCTCTTTGCTATCCTTTGCCAGAACACTGATAGATATTTTATCCCCTTGAAAACCACTCAGAATGAAATATTTCCCCTTGGGTTGAGTACAACAAATATTACAAATTCCGTAAGTGCAACATGAATTTTAAAATTCAACAAAAAAAGAGTAACAAGATTATATAGCATCACTCTTTGGTATACAATTATCTTGCTCATTAATTACCATTTTAGCCTCTTAAAATAAAAATTGAAAGATGCATCTCTTTAGAGAATAAGTCAAGAATTATGAACATAGTTTGAAGAATAATTTGTTATTCTTAAAACACAGTTCAAAGATGTTATGTACAACTATAATGCACCAATAAAAGCAAAAAAAAGTTAAGTAAAACTTTAAAAAAATAGGTAGATTATCAATTAAAAAACTAAAGATGTGAGAAAGTAACATAAAAGTACACCTATATTTATAGAAACATAGCTTTTAAAATTTATTTATAAGTGCTTTTGGATACTAAGATAAACCATATGTAATTCCTCAGAGAGTTTTAGGTGCATGGATAGTAATAACAGGCTATAGCAATGGTTCCCAAATTGAGGAGTATATAAAATCCTTTGGGGAACTTGATGAATAATTTCAAGTCATATCTCAAGATTATTTTTTCCAGGAGACCTAAGATTAGCTCAGAAATTTTCATTTGAATTCATAAAAATCTGTTCAAAAATGTGATGCTGCTGGTCTAGGGACCACACTCTGAAACCATTGGGCTGTGAGATTAACCACTGTATATTTAATTCCAACCTTTTATTTCTAATCTTAAACTTACTTTGTCCTGGCCTGAAAATTAATCTATACTCATTTTTAAGAATGGTATAGAAAATTTAATATTTCATAAGACACTATACATAAATTTATAATGCCATCAACGTACCTTTGCACATTGGCTTTCCTATCCATTTGCCATTAATACATGTTATAGTATTGGACCCGTCCACTTGGTAAAATTTTGGACATCTGTAAGTCACTTGATCTCCTGACTTATATGATTCTTTCCTCTCTCCTAAAAGTGTGGCATCATCAAAGTTGGGTAAATTAAAACAATCTGTTCCTGAAAGAAAAAAATATGTATTTGTTCACTAAATTATAAAATATGTAATATTTAATAGTCATATTCTAAAATAATACTTAGCTACTTATAGAACCAATGAATAATGAATAATATACTTCTGACAACTTAACAAAATATGATGTTTTTACTTCAATTGAACTGTTTATCAAAGTTTATCAAACGTATAAGATAGGAATAATAATTGAAGAAATATTAGTAGTTCTAATGCATTAGATCAGATTTTTACATTCAAATTATTTTTTTGCTCACACTTGCCACATGTATTATGTATTTCTACTTTTGGATTCTGAAAATGTGAATTACTTACAATAATTATTTCAAAGTTTTATGAAATATGTATTTTGTAGTGAGATTGGTGATGAACTGAGCATGAGATGGATGAGTAGGGGCCAGTTTCTCTAGGAACAGAGAGAGATAAGAATTCTGAGAATGTACATTAGAGGATACTAAATGTTCACACAAAATGATGTGAAAGTAAAATAATTTGGTTGTTAGTGTCAAACTTCTTTTAATGACTAGGCTATAATTCTCTGCTAAACTCAATAAACTTCAGGTACCTTGTAAAATTCTAGAATTACAGCTTACTTTATTATTTGTACTACTTATACTTTGAATGAGGGAATCTATCACACATATTATAAAATTAAATACACTGTACTTATGCATTCTGGTGGGGAAGACCATTTTCCTCCTAAACATTTTATAAATGCAGGTCCATCAATCCCAAAACCTTCAGAACAATTGTAAATAACTTCTTGTCCATATGGGTAACTGTCTAACTCATGAGACACAAAACCATTAGGAATGGAAGGTGGAGGTTCACAAGGAAGTCCTAAAAAATAAAATAATGAAAGAATGAATCCATGTTTTACAACCCAGAAATTCAATTTTATAGGTCAATTTTGATATTTCACAGTTTTTGAAAAGAAATAATAATAAATAAGCTATTATAAAGTCACAGAGAATGTGCATAAAGGCTTCTTAAGTCCACCTTTCTCGTGTAAAAACATGAGCAAGAAATTGAAATAAAAATGTCGATGCTTTTAAGAGACCACCAGAGATTCTCTAATTCAACCATGAGTGATAAACAGAAACATCCTCAGAATTAATAACATTGAATAAATTGATGAGATGGATATACCAAGTATTGTAAGACATCAGAAGGAACACTGTAAGGAAAATATTTTTAAAATATTTAAAATCTTGTTTGCAAAGCAAACACTACAACTTACATAAATTTAAATTCACTGCATGTTATATTCTTTTAAAAAGAAATGCCAAATTAAAAAGTGACTCTATAATGAACCAATAAAATTAATAAAAATAGGATTGATTCAATAATGCAATACTATTTTAATTGTAAAATATTTAAATGATTAAATACATATGATAATCTATATTATTCTATACCCTGACTTTGACAAAAGCATATTATATTCAATTATTTGTACTCTGAATTATTTAAGTATTTGTATTCTCAAATCAGAATTTGAGTTTTCATGCAGTCCTCACCTACACACTGAGGTGGAGGACTCCATTTGCCCATGTAGCATGTTATCTCATCTTCCTCAGAGGTTGTGAAACCTTCTTCACAAATATAATTCAGTTTAGTGCCATGTGCATACTGTCTGGATTCAATTCCTTCTTTCCTTTCTTCTGAAGATCTAGATGGACTAATTCTTCCATGGTCAATGTCAGGTAGTTGAGAACATGAAAGTTTTTCTGTATGAAAAACAGAAATCAAAGGGTCAAACATAAATAAAACGTTTAAATTAAAACTAAAATCAAATACTATTTAAGTCTGTCGTCAAAACATCTATGCTATCCTCTTGCCCAATATCTCCCTTGATTTGTGTCTCTTATATTATATGAAAAATATTCATAAAGAGAAATTTATCTGCTAGTTACATAATATCCCAAAGTGTTGTCCAATTTTGTTGACAGAAATGAAAGATGGTGACTGGTTTATGAACCTAGATCATAACTTACAGTTTTAGGATCAAGTGTAATAGATAGAGAAAGAGAAAAAGTCATCATCTTTTTCATTTACATAAAGCAGAGGGGATTATTAACTTCAACTGAAAGTATGTTATAAAGCAAGTTGCACAGTACTGACCAACACAGCGTGGTATTGACTGCCATTTTCCATTTTTGCACACAATTTCTTCTGCTTCCTTAATCAGATAATTTTCTTTGCAAAGCACAGATACTTTTTCTCCATCCTGATATTTCACTGTGGTTTTCATATCTTCAGCATTGGGAATCTGAGGTGGAGGTGGGCAGAAGTTTATCTCCACTTCTAGAAAATATTAAAATTAGATTTCTTGAATAAAAATAGTAATTTAAATATATAAAATACTTTTCAAAAAATAGAAAATTCATAACTATGTATCACAAAATGATGATGTAATTATGTTCCATATTTATATATGTTATACTTCTCAATTTGGATGGCAGTTTAATATTACCTATTTTGATGGTCCTCCCATTCTTTTTTAAGCAAACTTCTTTATTTACAAAAAACTTATTATTTGTAATCTTTAGATAATCTTAACTGATTAATACATTTTTAATCACAAGTATTAAATAAAGTATGCAATGAAGGTGTTTTTAGAAATATAGATGAACAAATGTATTGGGACTGTATTAAAACCCTTTTGAAATCTACCAACAGAAGCTGATTAACTAGAGTAAAAATTTGTTGTCGGTTAACAATCAATTTGTACTGCTTCTAGATCATTAACCATACTTACAAATAATTTACAGTGGTGCCATTTGAAGTCTCAGCCCTCCTGAACTTACCATTTAGAAGCACACTCACATTGCCTAGGGGTATATAAATTGAAGGTATATACCCAGTTTAATGACTACACAGTTTAATTGTAGTTACACAATTAGTAGGGTATAAAATACCCCTCTGCAAACTTATATCTCAGTTCTCATAAAGCTAAATTCCTCAGATGTATCTTGATGGTTTATAATGTGAAGATGAACTATGTCCCTTTTGACTGGGGGAGGGCTCTGGATGAATCTGAAAGCAATTGGACCTCTGATTTCTTGAGCTTGCTTTCTCCTCTTTTACTGCATTTTTTAGTTCATTAAAAGCCTTATGCAAGTGCACACTGGTAAATACTATAAATCTTTTCAAGTGTGTGTTATGCTGTTAATAGCTCCTAGAGATATTTTACTGAATAAACTTGATTCATGATTATTATTTACTCCAAGGTTTCTGTTTTTGTTTAAGGCAATATAATCATATTTTATCAATAATGTTTTCTAATTTCTATTCTTAAATATTTTCACATATTTCTCAATGTTTTCATTATACATTTTCATAAATTTCATAAATTTATTTTCCTCAATTACTAATAATGTTTAATTATTCTTCCTATTTTCCTTAAGTATGTTCCTTTTTGGCTTCTAGATTGTTTTATATATTGCTTTTATTTTGTTATTTGTTTTCTAATGTATGTTTTAATGCTATAAGTATCTCTGCATTAAATCTGTTCCATAGATTTCAGTTTATACTACAATTATTGTCATTTAATTTACAGTAATTTTTGGTAGTAAGCAATTGATAATGAAGTTGTTTGTTTGTTTTCCTATTTTCCAAGTTTGCAAGATGAGCATTCAAGATATGTAGTTAGCACTTTCATTACTTTAATTTTTACTTTTAGTTTAGAGAAAATACCTTAGGAAGTTAATTATTTAAAATTCATCTAGATTTCCTTTATCACACAGATGTGATTAGTTTTTTAATGACCTGGCTACCTAAATGGTAACTGTAGAAAGGTGGGGGAGGTGTGTCACTAGGAATATGCCCTAAAAGGATGTTCACCATCCCTGTGGCTCCCCACTCTTTGCTTCCAAGCTATCATGATTTTAGCAATTCTTCTCTGCTATGATACCCTGCCTCATCTCAGGCTCAGAGCAATGGATTTGGCCAACCATGAACTGAACCTCTGAAATGTGAGCCCCAAATAAACTTTTCCTTCCCTAAGCTGTTCTCAGGTATTTTCATCACAGCAATGAAAAGCTGACTAACAGAAAAATGATAAAGAATCATTGCTGAGAGCCATTGCCAAGTAGGAATGACACATGGCAATTTCTTTGTCAGCCTATTCAATGTTGCTTAGAGGAAGGACTCTCCATATTGGACCCAGGTCATTTGCAGTGACATTGCATGTAAGGTGACCTTGCTCAAGGACCAGGGCGGATCCGGGTTTAGGGCGGATCAGGGTTTAGGGCTCTCCTTGGGTTTAGGGCGGTTCCAGGTTTAAGGTGTACCCTGCTGGGAATAGGGCGTATCCTGCTGCCTCAGGTGTGCCGGCTCCTGGAGTTCCCGTTGAGTTCTCTCGGGATTCAGAGAGTATTTGGGATTTTCCCCCAGAACGTGTTTTTCCTCAGAATGTGTTTGTAGAGGGCCGGTGTGAGACTGGGAATAAAGAATTGCTGTTTGAATCTACAAAGCTGTGAGCGGCTCGTGATTTTGTGCCCAGCCAGACTGCGGCAAATCATGATAGAGGACAACATATCAAGAATGTAACAAAGGAGTGACAGAGCAGGAATCCTCAATCCTCCTTTTTCCCATAGACACACTGGTCAACAATACATGAACTAATTCCCTTTGAGAGAAATCTACAAAGTGGTTGAAAGGTTCTTAATGCCAGGTGAGCCCTAAACAAATGTATCAAAGCCAGTAGGAAGATTCATGTCTTTCCATATCCTCTCCCCTAGCACATAGCTACACAATTGATAATAAAGTCCAGTTTCCAGATTTTTATTGGGCAAAGAAAGGAAGATTGGAGCTTGCGTTAATGCCCTGAATTTTCTTAAATTTTGTGTCAATTGTCTCAAAGTCATGACTCGATGGAATACACTTCAAATGCTCAAAGACATGCCCCCAGTGATGTGCCTCCTTCAATCATATCTTACCTGTTTTTAGTCACCTGCCTATATAAATTCTTTTTAAGCTGGAAGTACAGTACAATACTTTTAGTCAGTAGTTTTTTCATATTAATAATCCATCAAATGGATTAATCCACTGATTAGGTTATAGCTCTCATTACCTAATCATATCACCTCTGAGCATTCCTGCATTTCATACACATGAGTTTTTTGGGGACAACTTATCTAAAACATAAAAATAACCAATAAGCCAAAGAAGAAATCAAAAGAAAATTTAGATAGTATCTTGAGACACATGGAAATGAAAATATATCTTGCCCCAAACTTATAGAATCAGCACAGCAGAACTGAGAATTACATCATATCATGTACTAGCAGAGTTTTTCCTCAAGAATGAAAGATTTAAGGGCTGCTGTTGTGGCTCAGATGTAGAGCACTCGCCTAGCATACGTGAGGCCCTGGGTCCAATCCTCAGCACCACATAAAAATAAAATATTGTGTTCATCTACAACTAAAAGTATAAATATTTTTTAAAAAGAATGAAAGATTTAAGATTTTTTATATGTATGTGTGCACACAAACATGTAAAATTCACTGTACTATCAATAAAGAAAATGTATTTAGCATTTATTCAACATCCCCCAATGATCAAAATTTCTCAGCTAACTAGGAACAGAAAGAAACCCCCTCAATTTGATGAACAGCACCTATGGAAATCCCAAAATAACATATGACACTTATGGTAAAATATTGAATGAAGAGTGCTGAAATAAATCAATACTTTCGTAGTAAATTGATTCTTTTTCATACATATTGCTTGAACAACTGGCTATCCATACAGAGAAAAAAAACAACAACTGCTACTTAATCTTGTACTCAAAATTAATGTAAGGTGATAAAACTAAATTCTAATACTATAAAGCTATAAAGATTCAGGAAGAAAATGTAAAAGAACATGTGTTCTTCACTGCATGTAAATTGTTTCCTTTTAAAAAAATTATCTCAACATACATTATATATAATCAGAGATATGATAAATTATGATATAATTGTGTATTAAGAATTGTAATGCAAACATAAATAAATAAATAAATATTACCAAAATAAAATAGAAAAAGAAAATTATCAAGTTAACATATATGCCTTACATTTCTTTTTTTAATTGGTATGGCCATACTTCCTATATATTGGTATGGCAGAATTTCAAAACTATTGAAGCTAGTCCTTATAATTTTATAGAGAAAAAGATATAAAAAACTGAAAGACTAGAATGTTCTTTGCTATTCAATTGGAATTGCAAATGTCAGTACAACCCAGAATTTTCAAGGCAGATGTTGACAAAAATTACCTTCCAACTTCAAAAGAAATTATATCAACACATAGCTAAATTTTTTAAAAAACACAAAATACTACTTCTATAAGTGAGGAAAAATGTAATGAATTTTAGAAAACATTGTACAAAAGAACTTACTTGTGCAGGTTGGTTCAGGGTCCCATCGTCCATTGACACAGATTGAATGTTTCTGCTCCAACTTTCCCCTACATGGGTAACTGAAGTTAAAATTATGATCATATTCATTTTTATCTGATTGATTTGCTTCATATGCAGTTAGTCTTGGTGCTTGACACTTCTCAAGTTGATCTGTTGCTATAAAATGAAAATATTTCCATGAAAAGACCAATTATAAGAATCAAGTCAATGTAAAGTAGCTCTACAGTCAATGTCAAATGAAATTTTGATTTGTGCCTTTAAATTCTATCAACCAAATTATTCCTGGTCACCACTGCATGAGATGAGCCTTTATGTCCTATCTTTGAACTATTATAGAGAATACCTGTCATAAAGATATTTTGTACTTTGGTAACTGAAAGAGCACAAGAGACTCATTTTCTCAGAAGATTTGCATACTAAATAGTTATCAAAGAACTAAATTTGGAAAAAATTTTTAAAACACTAGATTTGGTTCCATATTTGAAATCTCTGCAAAAGATTCATATTCATTTGTTTTCCTAATTGCAACCACCACTATATTATCTATAATCTAGAATCCTTAAATATTAAAATAAAAACATCATCTATGGAAATATAATATAACAAGTTGTTCATTTAAACATATTTTTGAGAGTAGTAACATAATAAAATCTATCTAAAATATAATTTATAGGATATGAATAGTTAAGAAGATTTGTTATATGATCCGAGAGAGAGAGGAAATGCTTGGAATAAGAAATTGTGTGCTTTCATTAGAAGTGTAGCTTGGTAGAGGCTTGCCTGTCATTTCCAGGCTCTAAGTTCAATCCCTACATCATAAAAAGAAAAAGTAAAAAAGAAATCAGGTGCTTTAAAATCATAATCTCTCTTTTTCCATTCTTAGAGTCTTTAAGAAACTATTATGTATACCAGATCATACTATAATCAAATAATATTATAATACCATAACAACAAAATTTTGCTGACTCTGTTATGAGTTCAATAAGTACTACGGAAGCTTTCAATGTACCATATATTTCAATAACTCAGGGAAGATGAGAGTTCTTTTTGAAAATGACAAAATTTCTGTATTGGTCTCTGTAAATATTTGTTATTAACAATTTGAAATGTGAGGATGAACAGAGCAAAGAAAAATCAGTAACTACCAAAGCACAGTAAGTTTGTAAACCAGTCTTTAAAAACAAAACAATGAAATGGGAAATTTAAAAGTACATGAGGTACTTGAGAATTAGTCTCATCCTTGGGGCTGGTCCACAGTGTTGAGAAAGGAAAAGCAAGAGGTAGAAACTAAAGGAAGATCTTTGGTCAAGGGAAACTGTTTGTGCCCTGGATTTGATCGGTTTCTGAAAGGATTTCTTTGGTTTTGGGAGTAAATAAATATATTGAGAAGCATGAAAAGCTAGAGTGGTGGAAAGTACAAAATGAATATTGAAAGGGTAGAATTATAGACCAAACTATGAGAGCTGGAAGGACTTATATGAAGCAGACTATAGGCAGTAAGCAGAAGATGAATCACAGGATGAAAAACTCTGAGATCAGAAAAAATAATAATTGTAGCACAACTTTGAGTGTAAGTTAAAATGAAAAGTTGAGAGTTTCTCATCCCTAATATTAGTTTTCCTCCCATATGAAATCAGATAAAACCATCTGTGTATGAAAAAGGACAAGGATAAGGTGAGGTCCAAAAGGATTGAAGACACTTTATTCACAGAAATGTGTTTAGCAAAAAATGTAAGGGTTAATAATCAACATAATTTATTGTTTCATTTGACAAAAACTTAATAAATGCTTCTGTATGTCAGCCATCTTAATGTCATGAGAACAAAACAAAGGTAATTCCTGTTCTGGAGGAACTCTACTCTGTTCTGAGATTAATTATGTCTAGAAATCCAATGAATAAATAAGACTGGATACCCAGGACAGACTTAAAATGAAGGACCTAGGGGAACGCTAGGAAAGAACTCAGTCTAAGAGAAAAGTGAAGAATCTTTCCTTTGGTCATCAAAGGCTTGATCACCAACAGGGAAAGTGTGAAATCAATCAGTGATATTTGATTCCTGGCCCAACACCAGATATGTAATGTTGCTAAGTTACTACTAACACCTGTGCAGAGGCTCATGAACTTCAGCTTGCTAACTGAAACTGAGAATTTATCCTTGTCAGAATCTCTGACAGAGAAAGATTCTTATAGGAAAAGCTAGTAATAAGTGGGTATTTTGTGGACTTTATTTGTTTTCCAGGGCTTGAAAGACAGAGTGCCATATAGAACAACAACAATATCTATGTAAAATACTTATATTTTTTGGAAAGGAATATTCACATTTTAATCATGTAATTAAGTAAAATCTAGCTTTACACTTATAAGGTAAATAATATTAATAGGGATAGAAACATTAATAAATTTTATCACTACTTTTATTTATTTCTTCTGGAAACTCATATTAAATGCTGAGCAATAAAATTCATTATAGTTAAGACTAGACTTTTTTCAAGAATATCTCTAATTTTATGAATAGATTGCAAATATCTTTTCCATAAAACTTAAACTTCATTAAGTGTGAATTTGAGGAGGGTAGTCTTACCAACACACAGAGGAAGTTGGGTCCACATTCCACTAATACATGTAATTGATCTGTCTCCAATCATTGTAAAGGTTTCTGTACAATTGAACTCCACTGAATCCCCATGGTGATAAGGAGGGTCAGAAGGCTGGGCAAAGCCATGGTCAAGTTCAGGTATAGCTCCACATGTTCTCTTCTCCTCTATGTAAATTTCACAAATACATGTTGATAATGAAGACACAGTATGTATGCTTAAATAAATACAAAAATGTTTCAGTTTAAATTTAGTATTTTTAATATATTACCAATACATTTTGGCAAGGTTGTCCACGTTCCATCAACACATTGAATTTTATTAGGTCCCTTCATCAAAAATCTAGGATTGCAATTATATTCTACTACTACATTGTGTCCATATTCTTCTTTCTTTGTTTCTTTAACTTCCCCATTGAATAGTGGAGGAGGTGGACCACATGACTGTACTTGATCTATAGTAGAAACAATGGTTAATGGTTAAATTGTCTATCTTGCACATAAAAAATCCAGAAAAATGGAGAGACTTCTTTTGTAATTGATTATTTTTTCATATGATTAATTGTAAAATTCTTAATTAAAAATAAATTTTTACATTATATTCATATTTCCAAGTTGGATTAATTCTATTATAGTAACATTGGAAATATTTTAAAGCTTTGAATATTTTCAATGATGTAGATATTTTGAAGATACATACAAACTGTTAGCAAATGTGGTTGTGTAAATTATATTAATTTTTCATTCTATAGTAACACTTTATCATAATTTTTTGAGAAAGTATCATCAATGAGACAAGCATTTAATCAACATCTTTAAATGATTTTCTAATGTACTTCATTGAATTAACTATAAACTGTTTAAATTTTGTTTAGATATACTCTATGAAACTTGAGAGAAGTCCTGTACTATATAAAATGTCCAGTATTAATGGTAACAGTGTAGGAAAAATGGAAAGTAACAAAGTAAATCTCTCTAGTCTCAGCTACCATATTTGTATGTATGAACACTCCCAATACATATTTCAAGAAATAATTGGTGATTAAATTCTTAAATAAACTTTAAGTTTAGTTGTGCTTTCTGCCACATAGCACATATCAACTTCATTAATTAGATTACAGATACAGTGGAAGCCAATACAAAATTAATAGAAGAAGGAAAAAAGGTTTATATTCAAAATTCTAATCATCATATTTACAACAGAAAGATAAACATTCACCTTTACATATTGGGATATCCGGGGACCATCCAAAATGGTAGCATTGTACTGAATCTGGTCCAACTCTTGTAAGTCCTAATCGGCAGGAAAATTTCAACAAATCTCCAACTTTATATTTATCTTTCTTGGGATCAGCAATTAAGAGTTTTCCCATTTTGGGAATCCTGCATTCCCTTTCTAAAATAAAAAATAAAATAATTTAATAAGAATGTATAATTAATCATTAACAAATTACATTTTACATTGTCATTTTAAAATGAGGTAGGTGTTCAGTGATGCATATACAGGACAGTATCAGACAAATCCTCTTCCTGGAAAAAAATGTTACAGATTAGTTTTATTCACTGCCTAAATTTACTCATCTAAGACTCTGAGAAATATGGTTATATTGAATGGCAATATATCTGTCCTGAAATTTAACTTGAAAATTCAACTAGTTTTCACTGAATCTGGCTTATTATTGATATTTGTAAAATTTAATGTCATATTTTTGTACCCTTAAAACACGGAATTATTCTCATATTAAATCAATCTGCTTTGTATAAATTTTAAATTGTACATTTTTTAAAAAACTGGCTTTTCTGTTTAATATAATTGAGAAAATAGATTATATTAAAAAGCATTTCTAATGTATTTGAAGTTACAGTAACATTAAAAAATTATATAATTAATATATTACAAATAAAGAAAACAAACTAAGAAATAGTTCAAAGTCAAACTGATAGGTGTCTTGAATCCTTACATTAATATTCAATTATTTTATTATAATAAAATTGAAAAAGCATTTTTCTTATTTGGAATACCTCTTCCTTACAAATTCATAAAATTAAAGGCTGCAATTAAAAAATTAGAACCATGGTAGAAAGAAAATGCATACTATCGAAATTCAAGTACCAAAACATTTATAAAATTAAATGTACACTAAAAACTATTTTTAAGAATAATTCTTCAAAAACTAAAAGTTTTATTTGTGGGTCTGGGGATGCAGCTCATGCTTAGCAGGTGTGAGGTCCTGAATCAATCCCCAGAACCCCAATTAATTTTGTAATTCTTTTGAGTATTGCAGATTACTTGAGAAAAAAAACTACACTTGAATGAGAGTTACTGAGATTCCACTCCTTGGATTATATTACAATCGTCTACATTAAAGTCATTTTGTCTTTGGAGGGGGTTTCAAAATGGCAGACTAGAGAAGCCACTCTTGTGACTGCCCAAGGCATGAAACCAAGAAAGCAGACAGGTAGCTTCTTAGCAAGGTGGGTGTACAAAAAAAGAAAACAAAAAAGGTGGGGGGAGGCTTTATTGGAATTTAATGCTGGACATTCAAGGCAGATCAGGGACTCAGAGGTTGTATAAAATAAAATAAAGAAGAAATCCCCAGCTCCACAGCCACTACCACAGCTGGAAGAACCAGCCACAGCAGTCCCTCCATGACCAAAGTAGAGTGATAAGGGAATTAAAGGAGCCCACATTTGGGGTAGACTTGAGGCTTATCTAGATATAGAAAGTTTAGAGATCAAAGACCCTGCCCAACTAAACTGAATGGGGTGCTTCACAGTATGCTTGTGTGGGAAAGAAGCCACTATCTCTCCAGATTTTATGCAGAGAACAGAGGAAAGAACCATTTTGCAGTGGTGGTGTGGTGACCAGTAGCCAGGAGAGCTGATTCCTGAAAAACCCGAATTTGGCCCAAAATACAGGCCTAGAAAACCCACACTCATGACATAAAGTGTGTCTAAGTGACCAGGAGAAAATCAAATGTGGAGAGAGGTTTACACAGAGGAGAACTGGTTGTGGAAACCCACGTGGCTCTCCCCCTCTCCCTCTAAACATGCTGCTTTCAGAACGGACTAGAAGAAACATGCCTAGCTAGGAATTCAAAAGGGTGAGGGTGGGAGAGAGTGGGTTTGGAGACTGAACCCAAGACCAGGAAACATGGAATCAACAGGTGATGAAGTGGACTTAATATTGGCTTCTCACCCACATGAGTGGAACCCAGGGGAGATCCCTGGGGTGCAGTCTTCCAACATGGACTGACGATTGCTGATCCCTGGAGGTGCATGATTTAAAGTCTCCAGACCAATTGGCATTCAGTGAAGAACCTAGAGGCCCACCTAAATCTAAAGCCCGCCTTCAGGAGTTCCACCTATGGGATTACCTCTCTCTCCCCAGCAATCCCACCTAACAATGCTGAGAAGGGAAGCTAAGACTCTTTTGTACTCCAGCAAACACAATTGTTAATTTTTCATCAAGATCTTTTTTTTCCTTTTTTTCTTTGTTAAATTGTGACCTTGAGTTATTCATGGACATTTATACATATTCATATTTGTTGTTTTTTTCCTCATTTATAACATTTTTGAAACCAGTTACTTTTCATGGATCAGTATTTTGAGGACTAGGATGTTTGATTACTATATTTCAGTTTTGTTTTGTATTCTTTTAATTTTGTTTTTAATTTTAAAAATTTTTACCTTATATATGTATTTTTTTCTCACTTATCTGTTTCTTTTTATTTTCTTTCTCTCTTTTCTTCTGCTAACAGCCAATCTCCATTGTTCTCCCTTCCACTCTTCCTTTAAATTTTTACTTCTATCTTCTCTCCTCCTCCCTCATAATCATCATATCCCACATCACTTTTGTTCTTTCCAGCCTACTATTTGAAATTGTAAACCCTTTTGCAAACATGCTGTTTTTACTGTGGGAAATAATTGACCATATAATTTCTGTTTATTGTGACATTTAGCATTGTAGATATCATAATAGGAACTGTCTGGTTTAAAGCTATATATTGTTTGCATTGGTTATTGTGATTATTTGTTCCCATTTAAACAGTGAGGTACTGGAAACCTTCAGGGCCACTACAAGTTCACAAGGCAGAAACTCTGCTGCCTCAGAGCCATATTGTCACATGGGTAGCTACATAAACAACATGAAAAATCAAGGGGAACAAATTGCCCCAAACAAACCAAGGTACTTCAATAGCAGAATCTATCAACACCACAGTAGAAGAAATGTCAGAGAATGAATTTAGAATGTACATAGTTAAACTGATCTGCAAAGCAAAGACAATATAAGAAGTAAAATCAAAAAGAAAATACAAGAAGTAAAAGATCATTTCAAAAAAGAGAGATTCTGAAAAAAAAAAATCAAGCAGAAATCCTCCAAATGAAGGAATCAATAAACCAAATTAAAAATTCAATGGAAAGCATCATGAGCATTCTAGACCACTTGGAAGACAGAGTTTCAGGCAATGAAGACAAAATATATAATCTTAAAGTTGACTGTGGAGAAAGATGTTAAGATACCCTGAACATAACTTCCAAGAAATATGAGATAACTTGAAAATTTAAAATTTATTGGGATAGATGAAAGCTCAGAGATACAAACCAAAGGAATGCACAATCTCTTCAATGCAATATTAGAAAATTTCCCAAACTTAAGAGTTCTTTTGTGTGTATATTTATTTTATGCTGTTTTATATAAATTCTCTATTTCATCATATTATAGAAAGCACTGCCCTTAACAAGAAAAAAATGATTTTGACTGTTGAGTACTATCGAACTGCTATATGTATACAGAGATAGTAACTAAACGTGTGATTTAAAGAGAAGTGTGAATGGACAAACCCTGGATGAGAAATACTTGTCTTTGTCTAATAGTCCAAATCATATATCTTAGTGCTGATGAACAGAAATGTTAGTATAGATATTTTTACTCTAAGGTGTTTACTACTTTAAGATTTCTGTAAGTCTGTTTTGCTTAAGTGGTTTAAGATAATAAATAAGATGTTTACATCTCCCCATAGAAAAGAACTCCCAGGACATTTGAAATAAAGTTGTATGTCTGTCAATCTGTGTGCAGTTTTATGTTACATGGCTGAGGCAAAAATACTAAGCTGTCATTTATTCACTCAATATATGGAGACTTACATCTCCTGGAAATGTGATTATTAGTCTTCCTAAAATTCGCAATAAAAAGCTACTTTGACTGAATTCGTTTCTATTGCTATATCTCTGTCACTCTTACTTTCTCTTCTCTTCTGCACATCTTAACATTTTCCATGTCTAGTGACAGTGGAAAAGCAATGAGAATCATATATTCATAACTCTCATTCAGTGCTGGAGATTGAATCCAGGGCTTTGGGCTGGGTAAGCACTCCAGCACTAAGCTAATGCACCAGCCTTTTTTGAAGATGGACACTTAGTATTGTAAAAGCTTCTGGCTGCACACAGCATGTATCTGCTTATAATCACATATATAAAACATACTAAAACTATTTTTATTAATTGGTTTATTATGTGCCTTAATTCATTGGATTTTGGATTGATTCTCTGATACTGCAATGAAAAATCCAGAAAGCAGAACTGAGTTTGTGGGTATTTTTTTTTTTATCATTTTCCCCTAACTTATAAAAGAAATTGCTTGATATCCCAAATGGATTAAATTTTAGTGGATGCTCAATCCTGCCAATCAAGTCTCAAGGTGTGGTATCTTCTACTACCATTTAAATTTAAGCCTTTGAACATTACACGGTGTTCTTCACCTTCTTTCCCTCATGCACTATTCAATCTCAATGCCCTTATCTCATACTTCAAAATACAATAGAATCATCAGTTTCTGATTCTTTTCAGCATTAGATTTACACACCCATGTTCTTTACTTCCTCCTGTTACAAAATTGGATGGTCTTATTGGCAACCCTTACCAGTATTTCCAACAGGAGCCCCATATTGCCAAATCCACCACATTTTTATAGTCTTCTAATTGGACATATCAAAGAAACTACAATAATGTAATTAGATTTCCTTGACTGCATTGCATGACAGAAATATGGCAAAAAAAGTTAGATGGACTATTTAGCCTACTAACCAAAACAATCCTTTGTATACGGCCTACAGGAGGCATTAATTTAACTCACTGCTTTAAAAATAGATTATTATCTTTAATGTTGAAAATACTCCTTCCTCCCAGTTTGTTAAATCAGGAGGAACATCATGATTTCATGTTGTTCTTTAAAAATATAGGTAATTCAAATAGGTAATTCAAATTTCTAAAAATTAAATACATGCCAATTTATTTTTTTATATTGAAAACAAAAAACAAAAATTTCTGAGACAGTACTTACCATAACACGTGGGTATATGTGACCATCCATTGTCCTGACATACTATGAATCCTTTGGCACGCTTGAATCTGTTTTCAAACCCAACATTACATTCATAGTCCAACTTGTCATTGAGTTTAAACCACGTGGCATTACTTTTGGTTTTAGCATTCTCAAATGCTGGCATATCACAAGATTCTAATGCATAATAAAATTGAGGATTTTATTTCTATTGTAATTTAAATGACAATACTAGTAAATCTCACCCCAAGAACACAGACTTTATAAGTAAATATGTGACTAGAATTAAGTACTGTACAAAAATAGCCTAAGACCAATGATAAGTCATTTTTCTGAAAGTTACAATAAATTAAAAATGTTCCTTCATAACCTTTTTCTAATTGCTTAAACTCTCTGAAAAGCTTACTTTAAAAACTTTTTAAAATTCTATTTTATTTAAGCATTTACCTTATGCTAGTAATAAAATAGTAATAAATGCTAGTAATAAAATAAATATGTATTACTTGTTTTAGAAGACTGAAATGGCATTTTGAGAATTAAGATGTCAGACTTATTAGTAGTTGTGACATAATAGAAGAAATGTGGATTGATTAACAAAATATTAATGTATTTTAAATAAGATTTTCTATTTCTTAATAAGAAAGTTTCATAATGGGTTATTTATCAGAATTTAGCATATGATGAGTTTTATAAGGCAGCAATTTGTATCATTTTTTAGCCAGATGCTGTAAGCATAGAAATTGTAAAATAAGGAATAGAAATTAAGAAGTAAGAATGAATATCTTAGTCATGTCATTTAAAGTATGTTAAGTATTGCTTGCAAAATATTACTGAATAACTTTGAGTTTAATAAGATAAACAGAAATAATCATTCCTAGAAAATCTTCATTAACCTTGGGTATTATAGCAGGAAAATCTTTCAACACAGTAAAATCTGGTATCATCTTGAAACACTCCCTCCTTTCCAATATGTAGATGTTTATGCAGATGTTTAAGGGGGAGGTTTTTCAGAAGTGGACCTATCTTACAATATCAAACATATAAGTTATAAAGGTTAAAATATTCTGAGGTTATATACCAAGGCCCTATATTTTCACTAAGAACATTACTTTTATGTCTGGGAGCAAAGTCTTTGATATAAGAGGTTGACCACCTAAAACACAGTTATACCTAACAGTGACAAAGATCTCAGCTAAAATAAATGAGTCAGCACCAGAATACACATGAAGCTCTCTGAGTCACTTCTAAATCATAGTATTCTTTAAAATGTGTGCCAGCGGAGGAAAGATGTACTTATGTTCTACCATACTAGCAATTCTGAGGAAAAAATGATGGCATATACTTTTCATCAAATGTTTTTGTTTGCTTATTAAAATGAAACATAGTCACATCAAGAAAGAATAAATCACTTACTAACACAGGAGGGTTGAGCTGACCATCCATTTTGGAGGCAGGTAATTGATCCCGATGTGTTACCATCTTCAGTTACATAGCCTGGTTTGCACTTATATTGTGTTGCTTTATTTAGATTATATATAAAGTCAGATTCAGAAAGAAACCCATTCTTAATTTCTATATCATTTTTTGAACATGTTTCTAGAAGGGAACAGGATAAGGAAAAGACAAGCACATGTAATATAATTATATAAAGACCCTAATAATATGACAGTGCAAAAAATAATGAGCCATTTGTGTCTAAATATCTGGAATAATTATTAATCATCCAGGTTATTGTGCTACAGAAATTAAGCAATGAGTTTTGAAAGATATTAAATAAAGGTCCTTTATGAAATGGTTTTTTTTTTTGGTAAGAAGGTTAGAATTAAACATTCATAATCCCTTCTGAGAAATTATAAGAAATTCTTTTGTCTAATGAATCCAGGATCCAATAGCATGCCATAACTCCATAGGCAATGTGTTTATTTTCCCTTAGGACTTGCTTTAAATCTGAAAATAATTTGAAAATACCTAAACCTCATCTAACCAATTGGGGTTCCTGAGATCAGGTAATGATCTCAAAGAATCTGTCAGCATAGTTACTACTGGCTCCAAGAATTTGAAATGTCATCATAATTGTGTGCTTAAAACATAATGGATGCATAGAGTTCAAAGAAAATGACAAAGAGCAACATATTTCTTGATGTTCTCAAACTAAAATATTGATTCCTCAAATTACATATTACTTAACTTGAAACTAAAAGTTGACATCTGTCAGTTATTAGTTTCTTTCCATAATAAAGCTTCATGTGTATATAGATAAAAAGGAAACAAAAATAAAAAAAATTAAATATGTTTGACTGAATGATAATGAAAACATTAAATAAAACATAAACTGACCCTTAGGTAGTGCTGAAAGGGAAATTTAGCATTAAATAGCTATAATTCCATTATTAAAGAATAAAAATCAATAATTTGTTCACTTTAAGAAATTAGAAAGAAGCAAACAAAAGCCACATGACTATCAATTCTGGGGAAATAAAACAGCGGAAATCAATTGGAAAACAAATGAGACAATGTAAAGAAGCAAGAGTGATTTTGTACAGAAATAAAACTGATGAAGACCAAGCAAGAATAATAAACGGAAACAGAGTTCCAGCCACAAATAATGAAGAAACTGAACTAATAGTCGAAAATCATTTTTGTTGCGGACTGGAATACAAGCAGCACCACCTGAGGACAATCTCAGAGATAAAATAGGAGGAGTTCTCCTGAAAACAGCAGACAGGAAGAATCCAAGCAAAAGATAGCAGTTTTGATAAACAAAGGAAACAATAATCAGTGTTTCAAAGGAGATTGAGGTCACAAGAATTTTTAGGATAGAAAACCAAAGAGGGAGAAATCATAGAGTGAAAGAACTACAAATCTGCACAGCAATCCCCTAAATCCTTTAGCTGAATGCTGACATGTTGTAGGACAAAACTCCATGACACTGGGCAACAAAGAATAACTACCAGAGGGAAGAAAACCACTGGAGAATAAGGTCAAAGATTCCAGAGCACTCCCACATTGGGAGAAATTCAATTTTGAATGGTAAGAGGAGAAAGAGCCTTGGACTAGATCACTTAGTAAAGTCTCCATAATGGGCCTTATTAATATTCTGAATAAACTAGCCCCAGAGTAAAAGCCCCCTGAACCAGTGTTAATAACACTAAAACAGATAAAAATGTTCAAACAAACAGTTTTTCAAAACAAAATTCAAAACAGGTGATCCAGGATGAGGATGTAGCATTTACCTAACTTTTGTGAGGCCCTGGGTTCAATCCCCAGTACAGCAAAGAATAAAAACAAAAAACAGATAACTGTCCAGGTCTCCAACCCCAAACACCAAGAAGTAGTGACAAAGAAAAGCCTGTTTCTTCAGTCAGAAGATAGAAGGAAAGTGAAAGAAAAAAACAGTTTTGTCAATATCTACCTCCCACCCCACATACACACAAAACTATTTGGGTAATGTTCCCTCTTCTCCATCCAAACATCAATGTACAAACTGTGTATCAAAATTCTGGAGTGCCACTGAAGCAATATGGAATGAATTGATGACACTAAATATCTGTATAGAAAGGATTAGGGTTCCACATCAATTACTTTAGCCTGGGGGGCAGGGCTGGAGTTGTGGTTCAGAGATAATGTGCTTGCCTCGCATGTGTGATGCACTGGGTTTGATTCTCAGCACCACATACAAATAAATAAAATAAAGGTCCATCAATAACTAAAATATATTTTTTTAAAAATTACTTTAGCCTCTATCTTAATACGTTAGCAAAAGAAGAAAAAATTGAATATGAAGTGTGCATACAAAAGGAAACAACAAAGATTTGAACTAAAATAATAAAGCAGAAAAAAGAATTATTACATATAATATACAATATATACACATTACATATTATGTTATATACACACATATACTATATATTAATACATGATATATTTAATATTAACATATACACATAATATATATTTATTATATGTAATATACACGATATATAGAATATACACATACATATATACACATACACACATAAAAATTAGAAGTGTGTTATTTTAGAAGATCCCTAAAATTGATTAAACTTTTAAAGAGATTTGTCAGGAAATAACAAAACAAAAAAAAAAAAAAAGAGAGAACATGCAAGTTGCCAATAATAGCAATGCTAGGAATGGCCTCATTAGTTTTTATGAACATTAAAAGAACACAAAAGGAATATTTTGATTTATGTCAATGAATATTACAACTTAGGTGAATTAACTAAGTCATTGAAAGCCACAGACTACTACAGCTCACTCAAGAAAAAATAAATGACATTAAAAATATGAGTTATATATCTAAAAAATACAGATAGGATCTTTATGCTGAAACCCACAAAACCAAGGTGTAAGTTTTCAAAGAAGGTATAACTAAATACAGATATATATTTATGAATTGAAATCCAATAATATTATATTGATAACTTATATATATGCATATATGTATTATATATACATACACATATATATGTACGTATATACATACATTGTATGTATGTATATCTCAATCTCAATAAAGAACCAAGCAGTATTTCATATTTCTTTTTTTAGGGGGTGGATACTGGTGATTGAACTCAAAGGTATTCAACCACTGAACCACATTCCTCAGACCTTTTTTATATTTTATTTAGAGACTGGATCTCACTGAATTACTTAGCACCTTGCTGTTGCTGAGGCTGGCTTTGAACTTGGAATCCTCTTGCCTCAGCCTCCTAAGCCACTGGGATTATAGGCATGGACCACTGTGCCTGCTCATATTTCTGAAAAAGCTGGTTCTAAAAATTACATGAAAAGGCAAAGAGACTACAGTATCAATACAATTTGTAAAAATGTTTGAGGAAATAGATGTGTTTAACCTAATTTAAATATGTATGGAAGTCTCACATTACCCCATTAATATGTACAATATCTATGCTTTTATGTATCAAAATTTTAAAAAGGAAAAAAGAAGGTAGAGGACTTATACAGAATATTTTGTCTTATATAATGCAATAGTAATTAAAACAGTCAGTGATACTGTGAAATTATAGAGTAATGAAAGAGAAGGTATAGTCCAGAACTGGATTTATATCATGGTCAATTGCTATTTAACAAAGGATCAAAAGCAAAATCAAATCAGTGGAGGAAACATTGTCTTTTCAACAAATGTTACTAGAACAATCAGGCATTCAAAAGGACAATAACAAGCCTCTACATAAGCTTCATACAAAAATTAACTCAAAAATTGAATATATATATTTACTAAAGGTAAAATGTGAACTTTGAGAAAAGTATATGACCTTGGTTTCAGCAAAGAGATTGTGAATTGTACTCACAAAAAGACATGTTCCACAAATGAAAATTTTGATACTTTGAATGAAATTAAATTTTAAACACTTTGCTCTATGAACTACACAGTTAACAAAATGAACAACAAAGCTACAGATGGGACTAAAATATTTGCAGCATGTCTACCCAATAAATGGGTATCTAGAATATATTAAGCAGTTTCAACATTTAGTAATAAAAAAAAAAAACAAAGAAAAGTAGGCAAAAGCTTTTCAAAGTCTTCACCAAACGTGTGTAGATAGCAACTAAACATGGTAAAAGAAACAGCAATATTAAAACAAATGCTGAATGTTTTCTCTGATATAAGGAGGCTGATTCATAGTAGGGTAGGGAGGGGGAGCATGGGAGGAATAGAGGAACAATACATAGGGCAGAGGGGTGGGAGGGGAAGGGACAGGGCAGGGGGTTAGCAAGGATGGTGGAATGTGATGGACATCATTATCCAAAGTACATGTATGAAGACACAGATTGGTGTCAACATACTTTATATAAAACCAGAGATATGAAAAATTGTGCTTAATATGTGTAATAAGAATTGTAATGCATTCTGCTGTCGTTTATTTTTTTAAAACTCAATTAAAAAAGAATAATTAAATGACTTTGACTTTGAAACTGAAAAAAAGAGAGAGATACCACCACACATGAATTAGAATGGACAATGTAATGGGAAACAACTCACTACATCAAAGGGTGAAAAAGTAATATCTTCAGAAGCATCAGACAAAATAGCACTAATAATTCATAGCAAGTCATCAAACAATGGTATTCTGTGATGCATTTGGCTAATTTTTATTTTATTCAGTGATGATTTTAAAGGAAACTATGGCCAATTAATACTTATGTAGAACATACTAATTTGTCTATTGCACTCAAGTATATTTGAATTCCTCTGCCTATTGTCACAATATGATTATGTGAGGTTTAGATTTAATTCAATGATGACTAAATATATATTGACAATAGTGACATATCAATATGAAAATCAATGTGAGATTAGTCAATTACATGACCACCATTGAGTCACTAAAAAAGCCAGAGCAAAGCACAGGATCCTGGAATTTACAAAGAAATTCTTATCAATAATTTTAGCCAGATAAACCAAGGATATGAAAGAAAACGAAAAAAAGAAAGAAAGAAAGAAAGAAAGAAAGGTAGGGTAGAGAGAGGTAAAGTATAGAAGAAAGGAAATTTATTGGATGCTAGCTCTAAAACAAAAGCAAGAGACAAAAAATTTGAATTTTTTAATATTAGACAAAATTTCACGTCAAGAGCTGAGAAGATGGTGGGTGGGATCGAGGCACAAATTCCTAGTCTCTTTATAGCACAGAAAGGAGGCAGTGAATGAACACTAGAATTGTGGGTGGGTGAAAAAATAAATGCTCTAAGGCTAAATACTGTATAAAGTCTAAAACCTGGAGAGACTTGAAGATCAGATCGGTTGCCAGAACAGAAAATAAGTACAGAGTTCCCTAACCTCCAACCTGAACCAGAGTAGGGTAAGAGGCTGTGGGAGTGGGGGTAGGGTGTGGGCAAGACAGAAAGAAAGAGAATGAATGGGAAAGCTCTTAAGCTCACCCATTTAAAAATATTCGGAAAGGCAGATAAAATTTGAAGGCTGAGGAAAATAGCAATGTTCTTAAAGCAGATCAAACACCATAAAACCAAACTGTGAAAGGAAAGCTGACCCAGGGAGTCTGTAGCTATCTCATGGAGCCCTCAGCTGACCAATCACTCCCCTAAGTCAACACAGCATCTTCCTATGCCCAGATAGCTGCAAATCAATCAGAGAAAAGTCCTCTGCATTGAGACCTTTTAAAAATACATCTAGAAAGAACTTCTAGAGGGACCGCTACTAGCCCAAAATTGCTAAAAAACCCTTCCACTCCTTCTCACTATGAACAAGGAGGTTCAGGTACAGACCTGTGTGGGGAAGTGCCCCTAACTCAGTGCTCTGCTCAGCCTCCCTGTCATCTAGGCACAGGAGAAATGCTCTGGGCAGCTTCCATGGGATCCAGACAGTGACAGATCAGCAAAGCAGCTTTGGCCCTGAGTAGAGGAAAGCAGAGCCATCAGACTGCATCAGCCCTGACCACCAACATTGAGAGGAGGCACCATAGGAAGCCTAGGGACTGTACCTTTAGTCATGGAGCTGGAGGAAACCTCTGGAATATCCAGTGACATAGAAATCCAGTTTCTGGATAGTGCAGCCACTGGAAGAAGCTGCTAAAAGAAGTTCACTGAATACCTAAGTAAACTTAATTGGAAGGCACCTAAAAATATAGCCAGAGGGAGGTCACACAAAGGCAGAAAATTTCCTGATCCAAAATAGCAGGAATTGACTGCTCCCAGCCAGACCTACAGCACAAATGATGAGTAAAAGGACTGGCTGGCCTTGCCGTCAGTCATAGTCAACTGAAGGAATCGATGCCTGCTGTTAAAAGCAGGGGCAGTGGAAACTAGAACCTAGGTGAACCACCTGAGTCAGGTTACTACAGAACCTAGAGAGCAGCATGGGCAAGGGCAATGCTTCTGCACCACAGAACACCCACAGAAAATTCACAACCATGAAAAGGACCCTGCCAAGGGGAACAGCTACATGGACACTATAGAACCTGCATCTTGAACTCCTACACACAATAAAAACAACCAAGCCACAAGACTGTACCCTCCAAGCAGTCAGCTACAGGTCCCTGACCTGACAAACCACAACATTGGACATTTGTGGACATTCCATAGCAAGTAGGGGGTTGGCTCCTGTGCCTCAGTAACTCTGAAGCAATCCATACCCAAAAAATAATAAATATCTACTACATGGTTTCTTTTGTTTTCTCTTGTTCTCTTTCTTTCTTGCTTTCCTTTTTTCCTTTCTTTGTTGACCAATCTTTTTTATTTATTTCTTTTAGCCTTCATTTTAAATTATAGCAACTTTACTAAACATAATAACTACATTTGACCTATTTCAAAACTTTACTACAAGTTTTATACCTGGATTTGAGGGACTGTGAAGAGCAATATCAACAAGTTTTCATTTCTCATAAGGTTGAATAATATATAGCTTGACTATGAAGTAATTATAGTAAATAATAATAATAAGTATCCAGTGACATCTCTCAAAGTGGTATGATATTGGGATCAGCGTATGACACAAACTGACTTAAAGTATCAATATCTGGATATTCAACAAACACAGGTCTCTGAAGAGAAAAAGAGCTCACAAAGTAGTCCTTTGCATAAATGAAGAAATGAAAATTATCCCAATAGAGGGGTAGACATAAAAACAATGTGAAAAAGAAGGGGAATGAATCATCCCAAACAACCCATAATGCTTAAACAACTGACTGCATTAATGCTACAGTGGGGAAATTTTCAGAGAAAGAATTTAGAAAATTCATAGCTAAATGTTCCATGAGCTACAAGAAGATGTAAGTAGTAAAATTAAAGAAGAAAATACAGGAAGTCAAAGATCACTTCATAAAAGAGATATACATTCTGAAAAAATCTGACTTTGAAATGAAAGACTCAATAAATCCAATTAAAAATCCAATGAATAAATAAATTAAATAAATTTAAATAATAAATAAATTAATTAAAAATCCAATAGAATAAATCACTTTGAAGATAGATTCTCAGGCCTTGAACAAAGTACATAAACTTGGAAATAAGGTTGGCCAAAAAGAAAAGATTCTAAAAGAATATGACCAGCATAGTAAAAAATCTTGGATAACATAAAGAAGCAAAATTTAAGAAGCACCAGGGAGGATAATGGCTCTGAAGTTCAAGCTAAAGAGATATACAATCTTTTCAATGAAATAATAGCAGAACATTTTCAAAACCTTAAGAATGAGATGGAAATTCAAATACAAGAGTTATATAGGACTATAAATACACAAAATCACAATCTATCCACTGCAAGACACATTATAATGAAAATGCCTAACATGCAAAAGAAGGATAGAATTTTTAAAAGCTGCAAGAGAAAAGGAGCTCGTCACATTTAGAGGTAAACCAGTCTAGATTTCAACTGATTTCTCAACCTAGACCCTAAAAACCAGGAGGGATTAGAATAATATATACTAAGCTCTGAAGGAAAATGGATGCCAGCCAAGAATATTATACCCAGCAATATTGAGCTTCAAAACTGAAGATGAAATAAAAATCTTCTGCGATAAATAGAAGCTGAAAGAATCCATAACCAGAAAGTCTGCTATAAAACTTATTCGATGAAATATTTCATGAGAAGAAATGAAAACCAGCATAAGGAGGAATTACACTAGAAGAATAGATAAATAACAGAGAATCAAATCTGATTTAAATATTAGAAATAAATCAAAAATTCAGAAAATAAAAATAATCTCTCTAAAATAACATGAATATAAATGTTCTAAAATCTTCAATCAAAGACATAGATTGGTAGATTTTAATAAAAAACAAGACCCAACAATATTCTGTCTTTATCTCACAGGGAAAGACATCTACAGACTGAAGGTGAAATGATGGGAAAAGACATAGTGTGCAAATGGTACTGGAAAACAAGCAGAGAAAGCTATTGTTGTATCAGAAATGCAAACTTCAAGTCAAAATTATTCAGAAGAAATGGAAAAATTCAGTATTGGAAAAGATCACTTCATACTGCTTAAGGAAATCAGAGAACAATATATAACAATTGCAAATATTTATGCCCTCCAAAATGGTGTGTGTGTGTGTGTGTGTGTGTGTGTGTGTGTGTATCTCAAACCCTTCTCAACATTAAGTCAAATAGACTACAACACAATGATACTGGCTAACTTTAACACACCTCTTTTATTACTAGATATACCATCCAGATATAAACTAAGTAAACGTTTTATAGAACTAAAAATAATATTAATAATATAGACCTAACAGATATGTACAGAATATTTCATCCATCAATTAATGAATTCACTTTTTTCTCAGCAGCACATGTAAAATTTTCTTAAATAGATCATAGTTTAGATCAGAAAGCAAATCTTAGCAAATGCGAAAATAATAGAGATAATTCCTTGCATTCTATCAGATAAATATGGAGTAAAATTAGAAATCAATGATAAGAAAAAAAATAGAAACCAGTATAACTCCTGGAGATTAAATAATACATTTTTGAATGATGAATCGAAAAAAGAAGAAATCAGTGAAGAAATAAAAAAATATTTTTAGAAGAAATCAGAATAGTCATACAACATATCAAAATCTCTGGAATTGTATAAAGGCAGTTCTAAGAGGAAAGTTTATGGCAGTTTAAAATAGAAAGATACCAAATAAAAATCTAGCATTACATCTCAAGGCCCTACAAGAAAAAAAAACATCACCCAAATCAGTAGAAATCAGAAAATAATTAAAATTATAGCAGGACTCAGTGAAATTGAGAATTAAAAAAATAAAAAAAGATCAATGAAACACAGAGTTGGTCTTTTGAATGGATAAACAAGATTGATAAACCTTTAGCAAACTAACCAAAGAGAGGAAACAATAAAATTAACAAAATTTGAAATGAAAAAAAATCACTACTGAAATTCCAAGGATCACCAGAAACTATTTTGAAAACTTATCATCCAACAAGTTAGAAAACCTTGAAGATATTAACAAATTCCAAGAGACACAGGACCTACTCAAAGTAAACCATGGGGATATAGAAAACTTAAACATTTCAGTTTCAAGTGAAGAAATTAAAGCTGCCATCAAAAGCCTTCCAACAACAACAACAACAAAAGCCCAGGACCAGAGAGATTCTCAGCTGAGTTCTACTAGACCTTGAAAAAAGAATTTATACCAGTTCTCCTGAAATCATTTCCATGAAATAGAAATGAAGAGAATACTGCCAAACTCATTCTATGAAGCCAAAATCACCCTGATATCATAACCAATCAAAGACATATTAAGGAAAGAAAACTTCATGCTAATGTCCCTGAACAACATAGATGAAAAAATTCTTAATAAAATGTTGACAAACTGCATACAAATACACATTAAAAAGATAGTGCACTGTGATCAAATGGGCTTCATCCCAGGGACACAAGGTTGGTTCAACAAATGAAAATCAATAACTGTAACTTACCACAAAAAAGAGTTCAAGGTTAAAAATTGCATAATTATCTCAATAAATGAAGAAAAAGCATTTGATAAAGTATGGCACCTATTTATGTTTAAAAATTAGAAAAACTGGGAATAGAAGGAACTTACATATGATAAACCCAAGGCCAACAATATACTGAATAGAGAAAAACTAAAAGCATTTCTTCTAAAAATGGGAAAAAGGCACTTTTACCCGTCGTGTACATCACAGTACTTGAAACTCTAGGAAAAGAAGAGCTCAAATTATCTCTGTTGCTGATGATGCTATATTTAAGAGACCTCCCCCAAAAAACTACCACAAAACTTCTATAGCTCACAAATGAATACAACAAAGTAGCAGGAAATAAAATCAACACTCAAGAAATCAATTAAGTTCCTGTACTCCAATAATTAATCTACTGAAAAGGAAATTAGGGAAACTCTCCCATTCCAATAACCTCAAAAACAAACAAACAAATAAATAAAACACACTTGAGAATCAATATAATAAGAAGTGAAGGATCTCTACAATGAAAACTATAGAATACTAAAGAAAAAAATTGAAGGAAAACTGAAGATGGAAAGATATCCCATGTTCTTAGACAGATGTCAAAGTGACCCTACTATCAAAGGTATTATTCAGATGCAATACGATCTCCATCAAAATTCTTTTCTTTTAAATATTTATTTTTTAGTTACAGGTGGCCACATATCTTTATTTTTTATTTTATATGGTGCTGAAGATTGAACTGAGTGCCTCACATATGCTAGGTAAGCACTCTACCTCCAAGCCACAACCCCAACCCTCCCCATCAAAATTCTGATGACATTTTTTATGGAAGGAGAAAAATAAGGTCTGAAATTCATTTGTAAATATAGGAGACCCAGAAGAGTGAAGCTGGAGGCAACAAAATAACATCACTCAAACTACACTGCAAAGCTACAGTAACAAAGACACATATTTTGGTATTGGCACCAAAACAGTCATGAAGACCAGTGAAACCAAATAGAAGATATAGACAAATTCACATAAATACAGTTATCTGACAATATACAAATGTGCCCAAAACATATGTTATAGAGAAGATAGCCTTTTTAAGAAAGGTTCTGGGAAAACTGAAAATCCATATGTGGAAGAGTGAAATTTAACCTCTATCTCCCATGCTGCACAAAAGTCAACTTAAAGTGGATTGAAAGCCCAGGAATTAGACCAGAAACCCTGCAACTGATAAAAGGAAGTGTAGGCCCAACAGTCCAACATGTCAGTACAGCAACCAACTTCCTTAAAAAGACTCTTAAACTGTAAGAAGTAAAACAAAAAAATCAATAAATCAGATGACATCAAATGAAAAAGCTTCTGCACAGCAATGGAAACAAAAAGTGTGAAGAGAGATTCTACAGAATGGGGGATCTTTGCCACGTGCTCCTCAGATGGGCATTAATATCCAGAACATACAAAGAATTAAATTAAAAAAAAAAAAACTTAACACCAAAAAAAAAGAGAAAGAGCAATAAATGGCCAAAAGAACTAAACAGACAAATCACAAAAAAAGAAATACAAATGGTCAATAAATATAAGAAAAAAAACATTCACCACCTCTAGCAATAAGAGAATTGCAAATCAAAGCTGCTTTGAGATTTCATCTCTCTCTAGTCAGAATGGCAATCATCAAGAATACAAAGATAAGTAAGTGCTGCCAGGTGCATTGGCTCATGCCTCTAATCCCAGCAGCTTATGAGGCTAAGGCAGGAGAATCAGTAGTCAAAGTCTCAGCAACTTAGTGAGGCCCTAAGCAACTTAGCAAGACCCTGTCTCAAAATAAAATATAAAAAGGTCTTGGGATGTGGCTCAGTGGTTAAGCACTTCGGGGTTCAATGGCCATTACAAAAAAAAATTAAAAATATATGTTAGCACGGATGTGGGGGAAAAGGTATCTTCATACATTTTTGGTGGGACCCCAAAATAGTGCAGTTATTCTGGAAAACAGCAAGAAGATTCCTCAAAACACTGGGAATGGAAGCACCATATGACCCAGCTATCCTACTCTTTGGTATATATCCAAAGATTTAAAATCAGCATTCTACAGAGATAGAGCCACATCAATGTTTACAGCAACATAATTCACAAATAGACAAGCTATGGAACCAACCTAGATGCCCTTCAACAGGTGAATGAATAAAGAAAATTTGGTATATATACACAGTCGAGTATTTCTCAGCCATAAAGAAGAATGAAATTGGGGCTGGGGATGTGGCTCAAGCGGTAGCGCGCTCGCCTGGCATGCGTGCGGCCCAGGTTCGATCCTCAGCACCACATACAAACAAAGATGTTGTGTCCGCTGAAAACTAAAAAATAAATATTAAAAAAAAAATTCTCTCTCTTTCTCTCTCCCTCTCTCTCTCACTCTCTCTTTAAAAAAAAAAAAAAAGAAGAATGAAATTATGGCATTTGCCAGTAAATGGATGAAACAGGAGACTATCATGCTAAGCAAAATAAGCCAGTCCCCAAAAGTCAAAGGTCAAATATGTGAAGGCTAGTCCAAACTAAAGGGGGAAATAAAAAAGAAAGAGAGAGAGAGGGGAAAAAAGAGAAAGGGAATTTCATCAAAATAAAGGAAGGAACAGTTGAGTAGATAGAAAGGATGGAGGCGGAGGATGGTAGGACGGGAAAAGGGAAGTAGAGTGGAATGATCGTGACTAAACTATAGTATGAATATAGCAGAGTGAATAACAACACCAGGTATATCCATAACACACTATTTTTTTAAAAAGTATAAATAAAGTACAGAAAGATCAGTGGAGTAGAGAGAGAGGGGAGCATGGGGAGGCAGAAATAGGGGAGGAAAGAAGTGCTGGGGACTGAATTAGAACAAATCATATTCCATGCTTTTGTGATTTTGTCATAATGTATCCTAATATTATACATAATTAAAAAGAATAAAAATATTTTATGTCAAGTCAACAAATATTATTAGGCTCCGTTATTTTTTTCATTTACCAGACAAAAAAGTAATTGGATCACTGCATACCAAATATATCTATTCCTTACCTTGGAAGAAATATGGTAAATTTATTTTCCCCCAGTTTCAGATGGCTTTAGCCATAATGTAATTTTGGATACGAATTTCCATACCTGGTCTGAAACAAATTTCTCTACAATAGCGCAGAGTAAATAGGTAAGGATTGCAATTTAAGAACTTCACTTAAATTAGACCCATGGGTTGTGTATTATCTGGCCAAGGAATGCATTTATTTTACTGTAGGTGCAATAGAACAGAGGACTGATAAACATAATATATAATGAATTAAAGTCCTCATGACCTAAAATGTAATTGACTGAACAAAAATTGCATTGAGAACATTTCTATTTAATAATCTGGGTGTGTGTATAGAGTGGATAGTGATTTAGAAAATAAGTGGATAGTTTGCTGAGTAAATGTGTGTTACTAAACATTGGTGGATGTAAAACAGAATCACCATTGTAGAGATATTTGAAATACCCTGGGAAAGATAGGGATGAAAAATAAGTCATGATACCAGAAATTTCAAACATCTTCACTGTTTCTAAGACTTTTTTTCCTCTTTTTTAAATTTTTTTATTGGTTGCTCAAAACATTACAATGCTCTTGACATCATATTTCATACATTTGAATCAAGTGGTTTGTAAGACTTTTTAATTTTATTTTGTCTGATCATATACAGCTAGGACTTAGGCTGTCTTTGCAGGTTTAGAGAAAGATCAATTGCTAAATATGATATCATGGCAATATTTCTAGTTGTTGCAGATCAAACTCCAAAAGTTAACTCATGGATTGTTCCTTCTTCCACTGTTTAAACTAGTATCAATGATTTCTACTTCTTTTCTACAGAGTGGATGAGAGATTTGTAACCATGTATCTATTCATTCCTGCTCCATGTAATGGGGAACACAAGGAGAAATATTAGCCAAAAGGATATTGCTACCATCTTATGTCTCAATTCTCTGCTGAACCTAGTGATCCTATGTTGGTTGCATTGACATATGGAAACTAAAGAAAAAAAATTAATGCTAAATGAAAAAGAAAAACAAAAACTAAAAGCAAAACAAAAAAAAAAACACCAATGCAGAAAGGAAAAGTTACTATTGCCTTGATACCATGTGAAAAGTTGAGAACAAAAGAATGTACAGTAATTTTATGACAGTATTTATAAATACTCAAAATCATAGCTGTTTGCCTATAGAAATCCTCCCTGTTTTTTTTTTTTTTTTTTTTTTTTTTTTTTTTTTTTTTTTTTGCAGATGAAGGTCTAGAATAGGTACTGGGGGATTGAAACAAATGAATGGATGCACATAATGCTTTACAATGAGGCTAATAGCACCTTGAAGGTAAACACCTGGAAGAGACTTAATATTGTCTGGTTTTTTTTTTTTTTTTTTTTTTTTGGTTTCATTTTGACAGGCTATTTGTATGACAGGACTTCTTGTGAATTATGGGAAATATTAACTCCCTGAAACACATCAGGTCATTGTTCAAAAACAAGTCTTGAGAAAACCATATAACTAACAACCTAGATGAAAACAAATATCTGTGGAATGTCTAACTAGTCATATTATCATGTATTACAATACATCTGGACCGTGATTTGGCAAAAAAAAAAAAAAAAAAAATTGCCAGTGGACTAAATTTTGGCCCCTGTCTCTTTTTGTGAATAAATGTTGTTAGAATACAGCTACATTAATTATTTTTACATTAAGGTAAAAGAACATTCTTAGAGCTCAAACAAGTAATGGAGAGACCTGTTACCTACAAAGAATAAAGTCCAGAAAAGCTCAAAGCTTCTCATGAACAAAAATGTGTATTAAAAGGCCTAGATATGAAATATAGAATATATATGTAGAAATACATACATAGAAATGTACTTCATTTCTAAAAGAGAAAGGTCAATATCATTAAGCTGAGAATTCTTTGTAAATTATTCTGCAGACTCAAGAGAACTGCAAGCAAAATCAAAACAGGGTAATTAAAGTAACATGGTAAGCTAAATTTAAAAGTTTTCAGAAGATCAAAGTGTCATCTCCCAAAGAAACTGATACAAAAAAGATTGGGGTGAAAAATCATGATTAGATAGTGATACTTATTATGAATCTACAGTGATTAAGGTAGAAGATTATTAAAACATTATTTGCTAATATTGCAAAATAGAATACACAGTATAAATAGTATCCAATTTTGTGATATATGAAAAGGTACAATATAGGACTACTGGGGAAATGTTGAATTCATATTGTTTTTAAAAGGAAATTAATGTCATTATCATGCATAAAAAGCACCTGAAAATTAATTAATAATATGAAGACAAAATATAACTTTTAGAATAAAAAGTATGTCTACTTTCTGAAGAATTCTACACCTTTGAATTAATTTTTCCACTTTCCTTTATGTTTGATTACAGACCATTTTCAAGAAGTTTCTACTCTTAAAAATGTTAATTTGCATTATACATTTTTAATTTTTGCTCATCTTTTGTATTAGAACATTATAAATATTGGTTTCATTTTGACACAATCGAATATGCAATAAAATTCACTGATAATTTTATAGTGAAAGGAACAATACTATTCATAGTAAACAATTAAGAAAAAATAAAAGCCATATAAATTAAGAACATACATGTGATACATATAATTGAAAGAAAAAATGATATTTAGAATTACTAAGAATCCAACAAACATCAAAGCTTCCAAAAAGATAATCTAAAAAAACCATCAATCTGCATTTTACAGATTAAAAAATGAACTACCCATTAGCCCATAACAATGTATGCTAAACCCAATTATTAATAGAAGAAGCACATTTCAAGACTTCAGTTTTTACTACTTTATTGCCATTTATCTAGTAAATATTAAGATACAATGTCACTTAATCATTATCAAGAACATAGAGCAAGATTGCAGCATTGACCAGAATATATATTAGTACAAGCACTACAGAAAACCTAAAACAAAATATGTACAATGTCCCAGAAGACCCATTTCTGTTACATGTCCCAGAAATACTCAGAGACAAAAAGCAGGACTGCAAAAATGTCCCATCACTTCTTGACTGACATATTTCACTCTCATTGTATTTATTTTTTATTTATAACATAATTTTATAATAATTTTGAGTCAAATGATTAATTTCAATGTATATGCATATGACTTAATTAAGCCAAAAATATTGTATTCAAAATCTTTTTTTAATTTTTTTTTAGTTTTAGATGGACACAATACCTTTAAATTTATTATTCTTTATATGGTGCTTAGCATCGAACCCAGGGCTTCACACATGCAAGGCAGGTGTTCCACCACTGAGCTACAGCCCCAGCCCCTGTATTCAAATTCTTTACTATATTCTTGAATATTGTTTACTAAGGTGCACTTATTTTGCTACATACTTATTAATAAATTTTGATTTCCACTTTTACACACCTGAAACATGAAAACAAATTGTTATAAATATTTTGCCCCAGTTTAATGTAGATGGGACTTTAAAAAATCATGAGTATAGGTATAAGAGAGAGCATTTTACTTACTAATCTGAATGCATTTGAGAGGAGGGGACCAGCCATTCTCTGTACATGTAGCTGTGTTCTGACCATTTGAAAGACTATGGCCAGGATAACAGTCAACTTTAACAGATTCATGCAGTGAATATCTTGTTCCACTTGGGTAATATCCATTTTCCACATAATTGAAAATGCATTGTCCTAAGGAGCATAAAGTGATAAAAAGTGAAAACATTAATTTGAACAAAATATTGGACTAAAAATTACCTTTATAATATTTAGAGAATGCATAAGCATCCGAAAAATGTGCAATTAAGGAAAACCCCAAACTACTATACCAAATGTTTACTAAAAAATAAATATCAATAACATTGAATTCATCTTTAGTTTTGTAACTAAAACATGTATAAATGATGCAGGTTTTCTTGTGTCTTTGGTTTGCATGTGATTTTTATGAAGAGTTTCATATAAAAGACAAAAGCTAATTGGGTCTTTTTGTGCACACAATTCTTCCCTTGGCCCTAATTTGTCATGCAAGACTTAAGTGTAAATACTTATGTGCTTCTTTCTTCCCTCATTGAAAGATACATGTATCATTGTAAAGACATTTACTTACTGATGCATGGTACTTCTGGCAGCCACCCTTCTTTTGTACAACGAATATAACCCCAGTATGATTTTGAAGGAGGCAGAAAATTTTCATCACATTCATAGGCATATTGTTTTCCTATAGGTACAGGAAAGTATGGTCTATATCTTTCTTCATAGTATAGACGTCCATGTTTTATTTCTGGAAAATCACAAGGTTTCACTTGTGATAAAAAAAAAATAGGATAAATAATATTTTATTTTATTGAGCAACATGTAGAAATAAACCATTTAAGTAATGAATTATGTCTTATTATTAACATAATTAAAAGGTTTCCAGGACAAGAAAAGTCACAGAAATCAGATGATTATGCTCTGTGAGGTCTTTGCTAGTGAAGTCAAATTATATCTTTTCAGTCACCAGAGAAATCAACTAGAAATATCTGTTAATATCAAAATAAATAAGATTATAATAAACAACAGTTTTCTTCTAATTACAGTTGGGAAGTGGGATGCTTTTAATGTGCTAAAATGTTTTTCAATGAGGTATAATATAATTATATTTTAGTAACTTATTCTTATGTATTAAATAATTTAACACAAATTTAAGTGCTATTATTTATTTTGTCAGGTTTATTTTTATTTTCTAGAAAAAGTACTCTTTCATGAGATTGTTTAGAGAAAAACTAGTCCTTTTAATATCCAAATAGTATTATTTTTTTCCATGCAATATGATTCTATTTCAGAAAATCTTGCATGATATGTTATAAAGAATCCCCCCATCACCTTCACGTATACACAAATACAATAAATATTCTACAACTTCTAATTAATTTTTCCACTTTCCTTTATGTTTGATTACAGACCATTTTCAAGAAGTTTCCACTCTTAAAAATGTTAATTTGCAATATACATTTTGAATTTTTGCTCATCTTTTCTATTAGAACATCATAAATATTGGTTTCATTTTGACACAATTGAATATGCAAGGAATTTTATTTTAAGCCCCATCCACACTTTTCCTCCTTTCTTCTCTCCCGATGTTCCCTCCTTTTCTCTATTAAAATTCCTTTCTTCTACACATGCAAAAGGGAAATTTCCTTTGGGATGTTTATATATGAATATGACATGATTTGGTTAAATTCATGCCATTTATCTTCCTCTTTCTCTTCCTTCTTCCCACTCATTCTCCAATAGCTACTACCACTGATCTTCCCTATATCTTTATGATATCTGATCCCCACCCCCACTGCCTTCTTTCCCTAAATTTACTAAAACTTCCTCATATGAGAGCAAACTTTCAATCTTTGAGTTTCTAAGTCTGGCTTATTTCACTTAGCATGATTTTTCTCCATTTCCATCCATTCATCAGCAAATGTCATGATTTCACTCTTATGGCTGAGTTAACTCTTTTGTATGTATGTACCACATTTTCCTAATTCATTTCTAATACCTATTGATGGGCTTCTGGGTAGAATCCATAATTTGGGAATTATGCTGGTATAAATACTGAAGTGGCTGTATCACAATAGGTTGCTCATTTTTAGGCCTTTTGGAAAAACATTGAGAGTCGGATAGCTGAGTCATGGCAGTTTAATTCCTAGTTTTTCTTTTCTTTTCTTTTCTTTCTTTCTTTTTTTTTTTTTTTTTTTTTTTTTTTTTGAGGAATCTCCCCATGGTTTCCAGAGTGATTGTTCTAATTTGAAGTCCCATCAAAAATGCAGAAGTGCACCTTTTCCTCCAAATCCTTACCAGCATTTATTATTATTCATGATATTGATAATTATTGATTCCTTTCAAGTGTACTTTCTTAGTCTACAGTCCATATCTCTTGATGTAGTTTTGATTTGCATTTCCCTAATTGCTAGAGTTGCTGAACATTTATCCATATATTTGATAACCATTTGTATTTCTTTTTTGTTATTCATTTTTATTAGTTGTAATCAGTTGTACATGACAGCAGAAAGCTTTTTGATTGCTTGTACATAAATGGAGCAGAATTTTTCATTTCTCTGATTGTACATGACGTAGAGTCACACCATTCATATATGTATCTAGGGTAATAATGTGTGTCTCATTCCACCACCTTTTCTACCCCCATATCCCCTCCCCGCCTTCCCTTTGCCCATTCCAAAGTTCCTCCACTCACCCCATCCGCCACCCCATTATGGATTAGCATGCACTATCAGAGAACACATTCAGCCCCTGTTTGGGGGGATTGGCTTATTTCGCTTAGCATGATGGGTTTCTTCTTTTGAGAAGTTTCTGTTTAGGTCTTTTGGCCGTTTATTGTTTGGCCTGTTTCTATTTGTTTGCTTGTTTGAGTTTGTTTGTTTGTTTGTTTGCTTTTGGCATTGAGTTTTTTTAGTTCTTTATATATTCTTATATTATTCCCTTGTCAGAGGAGTAACTGACAAATATTTTCTCCCATTCCAGAGGCTCTCTCTTCAACTCTCTTCATCATTTTCTTTGCTGGGCAGGATCTTTTTTTAATTTAATGGCATCCTGCTTACTGATTCTTAGTTTTATTTTGTGAGCTTTAGTTGTCTCATTCAGAAATTCAGTGCCTGCACCTATCTGAAGGAATGTTGATCCTATGTTTTCTTCTAATTTTGGCTCTGATCTTTATTATTTCCGACCTTCTACTGATTTTGTAATTAAGGCCTTGAAGTGTAACATAAGCTTATTTATTTGGTCTCTCTATATATTTTTAATGTAGATACTCAATGAAATAAATTTTACTCTTAGTACTGCTCTCATACTATCTCAGAGATTTAATATATCTTTGGTTTCATTTGTTTCTAAATATTTTTTACTTCTTCCCTCAATTATTCTTTGATCCATCCTTCTTAAAAGGATATTGTTTAAACTCCACATATTTATGTGGTTTCTGTTATTTTTCTTGCTTTTGCTTTCTAGTTTCATTTCAGTATGTTCTAATAGGATGCATGGGATTATATCAATTTTCTTTTTGTATTTGCTTAGACTTACATTTTGACCTGGAACATGGTCTGTTTTGGAGAAGGTTCCATGAATTGCTGAGAAAAAGATAAATGGAGTTTAAATACATTCAGTTTGGATATATCGTTATTTATTTTATGTTTTGATGACCTGTCTATAAGCGATAAAGATGTATTGAAATCTTCCAGTATTACTGTATTGGGATCTATCCGGGATTTAATGTCAGGAAGTATTTTTTTTTTATTTTTTAGTTGTTGATAGACCTTTATTTCATTTATTTATATGAGGTGTTGAGAATCGAACCCAGTACCTCACACATGCCAGGCAAGTGCACTACTGCTGAGCCACAGCCACAGCCCCTTAAGAAATATTTTTTAATGTATTATGTTGACATTTGGGGCATATATATTAACTATTATTATTTCTTCTTGTTGGGTTGTTTCCTTTACTAAGATGTAATGGCTCTCTTTTTCTCTTCTGATTAATTCTTGCTTGAAATCTGCTTTGTCAGTTATGAAGAATGGCTACTCCAGCTTGTTTTCAGAGTTCATTTGCATGAAGAAAATTCTTTTCAATCCTTCTGCCTTCAGTCTGCAAGTGTCTTTACCTATGAAATGAGTCGCTTGCAAACAGAATTTGGTTGGATCTTGCTTTTGGATCCATTCATCTAATCTATATCTTTTAATGAGTGAGTTGAGACTATTTATTTTCAGTGTTATTATGGATATATTATTTGAATTTTGGAATATATATTTTGCTTTTGCTCAACCTAAATGTCTTTTTTTTTACCAAAAGTGAGAAAATGATTTCTTCTAAGTATACTTTCTTGGTCTACAGTCCATATCTCTTATCATTGACAAATACTTCCTCACATTTATGAAGCTTCCAGTGTTGTAATTAAAATGCTTTGTAGCATTAAGTCTTGTTCCTTTTAGGTAGCATTCACTTTTTCCCCTGTAATGTTTTTTAAAGATTGTGAATATTTTATATTAACCCATGGGTTTTAGAAATTACATCATGATCTGTCCAAACCTGTATTAATCAATAAGACCTGTGCCTTGGGCATGCTTGAGTCTTTTGAGTTACAAGAAGTGAGATTTTAAGATTAATCAATTAAATTTCCCATTTGTAGATAAGAGATTTGAAACCTGGTAGTTGCAGAAAAAATGTGTTTATTCACCTCCTTATACTGTTTCATGGAACATCAATAAAATAAATTGGTTCACTCTGATGTCTTTTCAAAATACACAAAAAGCAGACAATTGACAGGTATAATTATTATGATAGGCCAAAGGCACTTGGTTATATTCTTCACACTCATGTGTGCACATCTAAACCTCATTAAAAGGGTGTTCCTTGAAGCAAATATAATATTCCACTAAGGACTGATCAGCAGAGATGGGTGGTTCTCACAACAGCCTCATTCTACTACTTAGAGAATCCATCTGCTTAAACTTTCACCAAATGTAAGTCATAGTCTCATTGCCAGCTATAGTTGTTCCATCCTAGTGTTGAGTCAAACTGATCTTAAAATTGAATAAATACTCACTAATTTTCATAACTGTTGATAATCCATCTGTACTAGGGAAGCTTATTTCTTTGACTCAAGCCCAGGATTTTAGAGTTACCATTACAGAAGTTTATCCTATTTGATTCAATTTGACATGTAGGATTTTCTTTGAATGATATGTCCTTGTGTAGATTCACTAACATCATCCTTTGTGTCATTCAAGTTGTGAATTCATACTACATTTTCCCTGAGCCACTGAATAATTTGATGTCACCAATGAGTAATGGAGTTGTTCTGAGAAGAAAGTCCTCTTGCTTGATTATCAGATAAGATTATTTAATGAAATTGCAAAGAGATAAACCATCTAACTGGTCAATTTCATTGTCTTATCCATAAGAACCTGTGAAAGGCAGGTTCAGATATATTTGAGCAAATCAAATATATTGTCAAAGGTCAACTATAAAATCTATATTGTCAAAGGTCAACTATAAAATCACTAAACATTGACCTCATATTTCTTAATGCACATTGAAATTTGTTTCACAGTTATAAAAGCTTTCTCTGTTAGTGACTGGAATTTTGCCTAGAACTAACATTGATCTCATTGACCAATCATTCGTATCATCACATTTTTGTTTAAGTGTGATACACCTTTAAAATGTACTGCTAGACAGAAAGAAAAGGAATATGGCTGTGGAGACACACTAAAACTTGAAGAGGGCCAAGAAAGCATTCCATAAATAAAATAGTCTTGACCAGAATGGAATTTTGCCACATGTAAGATTTGTAGGAAACTACATAAGTCCTTCAGCACTCCTCCATCACAATAGGGGAGCTTTATTTTTCTCTTTTGGGGGGCATGTTGGACTTAGTGTCTCATTTCTGAAGAATAGATGTGGTGGCAGCAAGAGTGTGTGAGTAGATCCTAAGTGGTATTTGGGCCTCCACTCACTCAGATCAGTAGCTCTGGAGAAAGTTAGCTGTCATTCAGGTAACCTAAGGCGAGGCCCCTGTGGTCAGGAGCTGAGGCCTCCTGACAAAATCTGTGAGTGAACCATGTGGGAAGCTGATCCTGCAGAACAGTCTTATTACTCCCATGTACTGACTGCACCACAAGAAGAAGCTGACTCAGAACTACCCAGGGAAGTCATTCCCAAATTCCTCACCCACAGACACTGTGAGACAGCAAATGTTTGGTATTAAACAAATATGTTTGGGGGGATATTTGTTTTAATGAAACAAATAACTAACATATTAAGATATTACCTGTTAGAAGGTAGTATTTTTTACCCAATGTTTTATTCACATATTGGAAGAATTTTATTAATTAGAGGAATACATTTATATATATATATATATATATATATATATATATATATATATATATATATACATACATACATTTTTTGAATTGCAAGAAACTGTTTTTTAGTTTACTAAGACGTGATTTTCATCCTAAGAAAAGTAAAGAATGCTCTATGTACATATTACATACATAAACATAGACAACTATTTGGTCTTGTCACTGTGTGTGTGTGTGTGTGTGTGTGTGTGTGTGAGTGTTTAGTAGAAAAATCAATTCAGAATTCCAAAGTAGCTCAAGATATAAATGAAACTTACAGCTACATCTTGGAGGAGGTATCCAGCCACTACTTGTACATTTTGCAGTATTTCCCCTGGTTGCAGGATAAAAACCACTTTTACATTCATATCTGATTTCATCTTCAGTTCTGTGCTTAATCCTTTGAGGTGAGTAAACACCATTTGGAATATAAGGAGGATTACATGTTACTTCTGGGAAAAAAAATAGGATATGTGAATTGTGTGAAAATCAGTATCCATTAAAATTAAGTTTAAGAAAGTAAGACTATAGGTAATATTTATTTGTCCCTAGAGGAGCACAAGATGACATTAAAATAAATATATCCTCACATATCTCTCTCTATATATATCCTCATATATCACTCCTGTTTAACTTACTGTGGTTTTCACCAATATATTTGTGTCCCCTGAACTCTAAATCCCTCTTTGCCCAAAGCTATCACATACTTCATGATACTCCATGTCTGGCAATGTCTTCATCATGATTATGTATAACTTCAAATATTTCTTCCACTTTCTTCTATGTCTTTGGGCACTTTTGCTCTCATAAGGATTGTATACAAAAATATACATAGACTCTTCTTTCCACACAACTGGTAGGAAATTACATCCATTCTTTGAATTAAATGTGGCCATATGACTTAAGAATGTAATGAAAATAAAACAGAAGAGAGTTTTAAAAGACGTTGTGTGAATTTTCATGTTCTCATTCCCACATCTGCATTAACTGAAGAAGAACTTTGGAAAGATGATGCCTTTCTCACCTGATTTTTAGAACTAGTTTACAATATTTCACTGCATTATCATTGCCACTGTTACAGGATTCTTCCACAGAGAGACCAGGAACCAGGGCATTCAGCGGGAAGCAGAGCATATTAGTGTTGCTACTGGTCGATCGGATTTGTATTCAAAGGCTGAGGTCCCAAAGCAGGAGGTGTTGCCTTATATACCTCTTGTTAGTTCCTCTTTATTTGCTAGCTCTTTGTCTCCCATATAAGGTAATATACATTCTAATTGGGCATTATATTTTATACTATAGATTTGCAACAATATTACAACAGACTTGTGGAATGTGCATGGTGATTTTGATGGTGTCATGTTACCTTTCCTTTGTTCTGAGAAAGTCCCTACCATACCACTGTATTAACATATGTTCATGAGTATTCCATGTGTTCTAATCTTGCACCAAGACAATTTAGTAATGAAAATTTTCAAGTATTACCTGCACAATTTAAAAAAAAAAAATGTTTCATTTGTGAAACATTTAGTTGCACTTCACTTTTTGGCAAAAAAAAAAAAAAAGGCATAACGTTTGCAATGATTTTTCAGTGAAATACTGTGCAGAGACCCTTCTGAACTGTATTAGAAGTGAGCACAAACCAGAAACAAAGTGTAGTTTGTTAAGATATTGATATACTGCAGTCTATTTTTTTGGAAAACCTTTTTTGTAAGGGGACTCTTTTGCAACTACTTAGGTCTGGCAACATAAATAAAAGTAACCATACCCAATTCGTAAATAAATGGACGTTGTTGTGTTCCAATACAGCTTTCTTTAAAAAGGGAAGCAAGCTTGATTTGACCTGTGAGCAAGTTTGCCTTCCTTTGATCTAGTCTCTTCTCACATATAAAGCTCTTTCTTGTTCCTTCCATCAATTCTTCTGTATCCCAATAATGGATCAATTTACAATATTCTTTTTTTTATAAAGTGCTATACATTTTAAGTATGGTAGAAAAGTTATATAAATGTCTGTATTGATGCCATATTGTAGTTTGGCCTAAAAACATATGGTGGATATTCATCATTACTTATAATCCTTTATATGCTCATAATTTATCTCTTATTTCATTTTCCAATATAAGTTACTAATTGTTACTACACTCTCTTCAAGCCACCTAACCCAATTGCTCTTTTATCAACAAATAATAAGTCTTTGAACTTTAGTTTACATTTCTTTACTTAGGTTTTAGTTCATGGTATAACTAAATTTAAGACCAATTTTTTTAATCGAAAAGTTACAAGTTACAAAAAACAAAAGTTTAAGAGAATGATTAAAGTGTATCCGGTAATTTTGTTAAAACATTCGAGAATGGAAACACTTCTGAAGATTAATCTCAAACTGTAGACATGAATTCATTGATGAAACTTAATTCTTGCCTTTTGAAATCTTTCTTAAAATAAACAATTTAAAAATTGCCTTACTATCTATTGCTATCTAAAATAATAATATTCAAGACTATCCAAATGTATGTGGTCCCTTCTTCTCACTACCAGATACATTTGAAGTAAGAATAATAATGCATGATTAGCACCATATGTTGTAAATCAATGTTTAAAAGTTTATGAGGAAAACAGATGGAATTGGATCAAAAGTGACTTTTAATCACTTCATTTTGGCATGTTTAATTATTCCTGTAAATGACTTATTGTAGGCTGTCCTCTATTGGACAGAGAGAACCAAAGTTTTGACAACTCTGTCAAAACCCTTGGCATCTATATGCCGTGGAAGAGATGGAAAGCAATTCAATTATTTTCTCCTCAACCATTTTAAATTTTGCTTTATTACTCAATTTCTGAGCTTTGAGTTACACAATTTTAGAGAAATTAAGATTTCTGGGTCAGGAGTTCATCATATGTCAACAGGTCAATTCTTGCATTGTGCCAGGAAAACAAAGAGAAGTATTTGTAATTTATTAGCTGAGGTACAGAAGGTAGAGTCCTTTTATTAATAAGAAACTCTTCTACATCTAGTCAATGTAAAGTATATTTAAATAAAATGAAACACATTTGAAACAATGTACATGCTTATCCAATTTGGGGTAAATCTCTCTTTATTGTTACCAAAGTTTAATAAAATACCTTGTGATCAGCCAAATCCCTTTTAACGTGGATTTAACATGAATTATCATTGTCTTATAATCATTAATTATTTTCTAAAATATTTTGTTAATGATGCCTAAAAATAGAGATCACTCTATTGTGAAGAAAGATACATTTTCCATGAAACTGTTTGTAAACTGAAGCAAAATAAAATGTTTAATTATGAAATCAATTCAAAATTAACTGTACTTTTATAAAATATAACTAAAACAAGATTTAAGCATGTAATTACATACCACCGATGTAAAGTTCCGAGGGTTCCTAGGAGTTAACTCTCCTTACTTCCCAGTATGGTAAAATCTGTGAAAATCACTGGACCTATCAATGGCCCTTGTTTCCCTCACTGCAACAGTTCTCATCAAAAAGCTACCTCATTTCTTTTTAGAAATGCCTGCAAATATCTGAGGACAGGAATTACTACAATATAGCTATGTCCTCTTGCTATTCTTTTTATGGTTATGATTTCTTAAACTCTTCAATCATCTATATTCTCTCTTCTAGGTCATGATCGTTGGAAGACATCCCTTTAAAAGGAGATAGGAAAAAAAGAACACAATATTCAGATATACTTCTTGTGGGGAAAAGCGCTCTGCCTCTCTGCATGACATCCTTCCATGAAGAAGCTGGAAGTTAGGATTTCTTTTTCAGCACCATCATCACTGTTGTTCCAAATTAAACCCATTGCTCATGAAAATCTCCACTTTCTGGATCCCTTTAATTCCATTGTCAATAGAGACTTACCTCATCTGATGTTAACCTAATTTACTCTTTAGAGCCAAATTCTAGGTTTTAGAAGAGCAATTTATGTATTTGATAATTGCAGATTATTGAAATTGGAAAGCCTATGACAGTCCTGGCTCTGCTCCTGAAATGTTTTATCACCAGGGACTAACTACTTAATAGTGTATTTAAGCCTCTGGTCCTATTTATTTTTATCTTGAGAGAATATCATACAAAGTACTATCAAAAGGACTTTGCACATTTAATTCTTACAAATGTAATACTCTGTTTTTGAGAAAAATAGATTGCTTACATAAAATGATTATATTTATTAAAATAATTGTTGGGGTTGTAGCTCATTGAATGGTAGAATCCTTGCCTAGCAGACAAAAGGTCCTGGGCCCAATGTCACTTATCACAAAAATAAATAATAAATAAATAAGTGATAAAATCTTTTGGAATTGGGTAACAAGAACTGAACTCAAGGGCACTTGATCACTGAGCCACATCTCCATCCCCCTTTTCTATTTTATTTAGAGACAGGGTCTCACTGAGTTGCTTAACACCTTACTGTTGCTGAGGCTGGCTTTGAACTGGTGATATGCTGCCTCAGCCACCTGAGCTCTGGGATTACAGATGTGCACCACCATGTCCAGTCTGATAAAATTCTTAACAAAAGAGACAGAAAATAAAAATAACCTTACCTTCACATGAGGGAGTTGGACTCCATCCTGAACTAGTGCATATAGCATTGCCTTTTTCACTGTATTCAAAACCTTGATTACATTTATATTGAAATCTTTCATTTTCCTTATAAATTTTCTTCTGAGATATAGAATATCCATTTCTAATTTCTGGCGATGTGCAGGAAATTGCTAAATACAAGGGATTAAATTATAAAATGTTATTACGAACTAAAAGACTATAACCAAGTTGTGTTTATATAAAAATAGAAATTTTGTTTCCATTAGGTAAATCAGCCAACCAAACAAAAGTTCTCTTTTGGCTTGACTGTCTGATTTATCTGTTATTCTTAACATCAGTAGTTATCATCTGTTGCTCTTTATTTTTGCCAGAAGCTAAAATTCTGAGTAAAATTCTGTTTCAACTTTAGTTTAAGGGTAAATTAGTCCTTTGGCAGTAATTGATAGTAATATTCACCAAATGTATATGTGATATTGAACATAGATTTACTGTGATAAGTATTTTCTCCAAGTGACCTGTAAAAATAAAACATTTTCTCGTTATTGATTAGAGTAGTTATTCAACAGAATCTTTTTCAAGGAAATTTATTCAACTCATTTTTCATTACATCTTTGAAAAGTAACTGAGTTCTGCTTTTATGTCTTCACTGTCTATACAGGTTTTCTGTCAAAAACAAAATCACAATAAAACAAACACACAAACAATAACAATAGAAAACTGCCCATCATCTTTGACACCACTTCTCTCAAACACTTTTCTCTGAGATAGTGACAATGATAACTGTTTTCCCAAATCCTCTTCTTCCATCTTCCTAATCTGTTTTTCTTGGGTTTAACTACAAAAACTTCCAAATGGTCACTTTATTCCTCCACTTGAAATCCTTCACCAGTTCCAAAATAAGTCTGCATTAAAGCTAAGTTCTTAAGAATGGTGCATTAGCTTCTCAGTACCTTGTACTGGCCTATCTTCAGTTCATCACTGACTTACCACCTTCCTATTCGAGGCCCCTGTGGACAGTGGACAAGGAACAATAGGAGTTCACACTTATTAAAACCTCACTGCCTTTCTATGTTCCTCTTCTGACCTTCCTGGGACTGGCATGCTTTTGCCTTCTTCGTGGTCACCTAAAAACAGCCCTCTCTTCCTGTAAGACTTTCCTTAAGCATCTGCAATTCCAGGAAGGTTCTGCTAGTCATGACATCTAGCTGTGATCATAGAAATCCCATATTTGAACCTCTAAAGTATTTAACTTAATATTATTATCACAGAGAACTATTTCTGTTCGAATACTTAAGAATTTTTTTATTTACTTACTTACTTAATGTAAGGTAGACTAGATAAAAAATGTGAATAAATTAGAGGTTTTAGATAATAAATAAATATGGCAGAAACTTCTTCCCAAAAAGAATAGGTTAAATGAAGTATGCTACTATTAAACTAATTGGCCATAATGCTTAACTTAAAAGCCAAAATCATTGATGAATCAAGATATACAAACTAGCTATATCGTGACAAAATAAATTGAAGAAATCATGTAAAATTGACTTAGAAATTTTTCTAAAAGAAAATCATTTATTTTGTGGATTCAACTATGTTCAGCAGTTTATACTTAACTTTCAGCATAATTTCCTAGAAATAAGTTATCAAAGATGAGTTATTCAAAAATATAATGCTATCATGATGCATCAGTGGAAACAAATAATAAATGTTTGGCATCCAGAATTAAAAATAGACTTTTCTGGAGATCAGCACAGAAAGGGTGAGCATTCTCTTTCAACCTGTAAGAGCCAACTACAGCCAGGAGTGGTGTTACACGCTGTAATCCCAGCAGCATAGGCTGAGGCAGAATTTCAAGTTCAAAGCCAGCTTCAGGAACAGCAAGACACTAAGCAACTCAATGAGACCCTGTCTCTAAATAAATACAAAAAAGGGCGAGTGATATGGCTCAATGATTGAGTGCCCCTGAGTTCAATCCCTGGTACACACCACCCTGAAAAAAGAGCCAACAACAATATGTTTATAGTTAGAGCATGGATGTTGATGTCAGACAATAACCTAATAACCTAGGTTTAAATCTAGACTCTCTATGCTATGGTAATCTCTCTGCATGATTTGATTTTTGTTGTGGTTTACATGTGAAGTAACACCCAAAAGCTCATGTGTGAGACAATGCAAGAAGATTTAGAGATGAAATGATTGGGTTATGAGAGCCTTAACCCTATCAGTGCATTAATCCTCTGATAGAAATGACTGAGTGGTAACTGAAAGTAGGTAGTGTGTGGCTGGAAGAGGTGGGTCATTGAAAGTGTACCTTTGGGGTATGCATTTTGTATGTTGTGAGGAGAGTATCTCTCTCTCTTTCTCTCTCTCTCTCTCTCTCTCTCTCTCTCTCTCTCTCTCTCTCTCTCTCTCTCCCTCTCTCTCTCTTTCTCATTCCTGATCATCATGTCCTGAGCCACTTTCCATTGCTTCCTTATTTCACCATCATGTCCCTTGAGCCCCAGGGAATGAAGCTGGCTATCCATGGACTGAGACCTCTGAAATTGAGAGACCTCAAAAAACTTTTCCTCCTCAAATTGTTCTTGTTAGTTTTTTTGATCAAGCAACCAAGAAGCTGACTAAAACAATTTTGCACCAAAATTTCTTCAATTATAGAGATGATACTAGTACATAAATCATAAAACTGTTTTGTAGGTAGAAAATAAGATGACTTATATAGAAAACTAAGATCAACTACAGGGATATTGTACATGCTTAATAAACATTAGCTTTTTAAGAATTATTTATATTCATTGTTATGTACAATGTTTTCAAATATATATTTTCATAAGAAAAACTAAGAACAATCAAGCAAGCAGTTAAATACATCTTACCCATACATCTTGGTTTTTCATTACTCCAATGACCATCTTCTGAACAATATATTTCTTTCTGTCCTTCAAGTTTGAAGCCTGAATTACACTCAAACTGCACTGCTTGTCCAAAATAATATTCCTCATCTGGTTCTGTCGCACTACTGATAATTCTCCCATTCTCTGGTTCTGTCACTGGCAAACACTTAACAACTGAAAAAAACAAAAATAATTTTTTTCTAGTAGAATTTGAAAACTTTATAATGAAATTGTGTGTGTGCATGTGTGTCTGTGCGTGTGTGTGTAAAATCATCAGAAAGATAAAATAGAGAAAATTACTTAGATATTTTTAGAAGCATTTGATACACCTGTTTGCAAAAGATAAAAGCTAGGTAACATTAAAATTACTGTTTATCTCTGATTCTTTTCTGTGGAAGAGAACAAACAATTACTACATTGAATGGTAGTTTGCATTTTTATGGTAACAAGTAGCTCAAATTATTAAGAAATATAAGTTTAGAATGACTAAATACAAAATTTCCATTTATGCCCTGAAATAATATAAACCAGCATTCTAAAAGATAAAAAGTAAACATAATATTTATTTCAATAGAAAAAATGTTCTTAAATTTCCTTCCTTTTCTACCTCAGTGTTCAAAATAACTTGAGTACTTATTTTGATTTTACTTAATATTTTCAAATTTCCAAGGTTATGGAAGTCAAACATTTTTACTGAAGAAGGACCCAAGATTCTTTTTATAATGAAAATTCTAGAGTGCTTCTCTCTCATCCCAAAGATACTGATTCATAGGCCTTTTTTCAGTAACCCAAACCTCAGTTTTAACAAGAATTCTAAGGGATTTTGATTTATTTGTTTATTTATTCTCTCTCTTTCTCATTTATCTATTTATTTATTTTTGAGGTAGTGGAAATAAAACCCAGGTCCTCATGCATGCTTAATAAACACACTACCACTGAGCTATAACCTCAACTCCGATATCTGATATATCGAAACACAAAATATGTAGTAATAAAATGGCTTGTCAGGCGTGTTTGGTACACATCTATAATCCCAGTGACTTGAGAGGCTGAGTCAGGAGGATCACAAATTCAAAGCCAACCTCAGAAACTTAGTGAGGCCCTAAGCAATTTTGCAAGACCCTGTCTTTTAATAAAATCCAAAAAAGACTGGAAATGTGGCTCAGTGATTGAGCACTCCTGAGTTCATTCCCTGGTACCAAAAATAAATTTACACATAAAAAATAAAACTGAATGACTAGATACATTGCTGCACTGGACAAGCAAGAATGCAGAAAGAAAAACTTTCAGATTTTTCAAATATTTCTTAAAGCCACCTACCTGTAGGATAACAAACTAGATATCCACATTGGATATCCAGTTAAGTGGTTGGTATTCAGCAAGGGAAGTAACTGCACTGTATTATAAACCAAAAAAATAATTTAAATAAAAAATATTTAATTATAAACTTAAGGATGTTTTGATGTCAAACATTTTGAAAAAGCTTAAATAGTTTAGCTATTTTGACAGATTATAAATGAATTTTATATTACCTTCACATATAGGAATATCATTTGTCCATCCTTCTGCATCACATTGACGGAAATTATTCTCGCCTAACAATCTATACCTAAAAGCAAAAAAAAAAAAAAAAAAAAAAAACAACAACAACAAAAAAAACAGACTGGCAAGAGATTACATATTTGCATGCAGTTTTTAGCTTAATCCTATTCTGAATGTCTCTCAAAAACTCCTTTTTATGGAAAATTAGCAACTAATACATTTCCTTCCTTCTTTTTCTCTTCCTTTGTTTTACCTTCCCTACTATTCTTTCTCCCTTCCTACCATTATTTGATCTTTCATTCCTTCCTTCCTGCCTTAAATATTTTTCTCTCCCCCTCTCTGTTTTTCTTTGAAAGAACTGCAGACTCACTAAATAATTTTCATGGGCCATTGTTTTCTTCATTTGTAAATAAGGATTGTTCTGCTCATTATACAAGTAAAATAAATGTTCTTCCTCAAAAAAAGGAAAATGTTTTTATTTGTTACTAATTCTGTAAGGAAAGAAAACATTTTCATAAACCAAGTTTTAGTCACAGAGCCAAGCATTTATTCTATGTATCATGTAAAGGAAACAAAATAATTGACTACTAAGATAATCCTGTAACTTCTCTACTAGCTAGAATGTACCCTCTTAACAGAGAAAGCAGATTTTCCGGTTATTTTTTTCCACCTGCACCAGAGATCCATTTGTTTCCCAAAGATGTTTCAGATATTCTGCAACATTCTGCAAAAGCCTCCCATGGCCCAAATATTTGGAGGGAGGAGGGGAGCAAAAAGAGCAAAGTTGCCTATTTGACAGTGATTGGCAAAAAACAGTAGCTCACAATACTCAAACCCAGACAATCAGAATAATAATAAAATTTTTTTTTTTAAGTTTTTCAAAACTGCCTTCCTGTAGAATTATAAAACTAGGTATCTGCATTGAATATCCAATTAAATGGTTAGTATTAACCAAGGGAAATAACTACAGACAAAAAATCAAAAAGGGTTAGTTGACTGACAGAAACCAAGGGGTTAAAAAAAATCTACTTCACTGGGCTGGGGCTGTAGCTCAGTGGCAAAGTGCTTGTCTTGCACATGTGAGGCACTGGGTTCAATCCTCAGCACCACATAAAAATAAACAAGTAAAATAAAGGCATGCTGTCCACTTGCAAATACAAAAAAAAAAATTTAAAACTCTACTTCACCATCTACAACTGGGTCAAAAGCTTTATATCCCCCCTTGAAAATAAATTTAAGAATTAAATTTATTTTAAATTAAAAAAATTTTTAAATAACATAAATTACTTCCGTTTGCTGGATGATCTGAACACTTAATTTCACTGATAGATATCAGTGATTTCACTGACAAAATTCTGTTGGAGACTAAGAGAAGAGCAGGAACTCTCACAGTGAGGCTATAGCAGAGTTACCCCTAGTTGACAGAGTGAGGTAAAGAGAGCCAGAATCAGAGGCAAGTCTGTAGTTAATTTCTTCAACAAGTTGTAAATATGAATTGTTACAATTGAGGAAATCAAGTAAAAGAAATTTATGGATTTTGATTCCTTTCCAAGTCATTGTTGGAACCTAAAAGGAAGACTTTTCCAGAAATAAAGTGATATTTCAGAGGTAGAGCAAATCGAAAAGTTCAGGCCCAGATTGGCTTAACCTACTTGGTTACATATGAAGTCAACAGTAGTAATGATTGAGAGTTGGACTGAAAATGTATTTCAAAAACTTCCTCTGAAGAGACAAAACTATTAAGAACAGATACTTATTGGGCATTTGAAATATTCCAGGATCTCTTTTAAGAGCTTCAAGTATGAGTCTTATTTCTTTCTCTCACTAATCCCATGATGCACATATGTGTTCACTTTAAAAAGAGAGCAAAATACAAGTGAAGACCTATTTATACACACAGATACTGATAGTTGAAGATTTGAAATGTGGATTTAGTTTGAAGTCTGACCTTTAAACTATTACATTTTTTTTGCTCCAAATCGAGAAATGTATAAGGGGAGATTAATGATTCAATTTATAATCTCTTGATACTTCTTGTTCAGTATAAGATTACAGTGATCTGATCATGGCTTTCTAATGTACAAAATTTTCTGCAAAATAAGTTTTGTCCTAGAGAGGAACAATAGATAAGAACAAATACTAAGGAGGTACTGTGATGAGATCAGTCAGGAAACCTAACTGGTGGGTTAGAAGGCATAAAATCAATGATTCTAAAAGAGTAGTATTTTTGATATGAATGATAAGAATTTTTAAAACATTGAAATTTAAATAATAGCATTTATAAGTAAAACTTACAACCAAAGACTTGCTTCTTCTTAAATTTTATAAATTTATAATTTTATTGTATGTCCAATTATCCCCAACATAAATGACCCAAAATACCCTGCAAAAAGTACAATGTAGAAAAGATGCCTTGGGTGAACACTTACTTACAAGCGAACTGCTTTTCCATATACTTATAATACTATACAGAGTAATTACAGCTTGAATTTCTTAATGTTAAGGAGACAGTATGATATACATATATGATAATTTATATTGTACCATAATTTTCAAGTTATTTGTGTATATAAATTAGTACAGTTCCTCTTTAGTATTTGAGTTATAAACCTTTTTAATATTGACTACATACCCCTCATCACATTTATAAACAACTTTTGCACCATATACAAATTCATTTCCTCCTTCAAGATGAAAAGAACCAAAGGGAGTATCCCCAGGATGTCCACAGGGCTTCTCTAAAATAAAAAAAAAATATATATATATATATGTATTAGTATGTTATACAGGGAACACATTTTATATAGGAGTTGGTGGACAAAGATATTTGGTATTTAATGAGAGGACAACATTGAATTTAAAGAAATTGAAAATAGCAAAGCTATTATTTTATAATGAATGCATTTTTGAATTTTGTCAGATTACTGACCTCTTTTTAAAAATAATCATGTGTTGTTTTGTATTAAAATAATAAGAATGATATAATTCAACCAGTATTGTTAACATATCAAGTATTAAGCATTTTTACAACTAAAAGATTTCATAAGGTTCACAAAAAAAGTGAAGTAGTCGGGGGCTGGGGTTATGGCTCAGTGGTAGAGTGTTCACCTAGCATGCATGAGGCACTAGGTTCAATCCTCAGCACCACATAAATGTAAAATAAAGATATTGTGTCCACCTAAAACTTAAGAATAAATATTTTTTTAAAAAGTGAAGTACTTACTCCGACAGATCCTGGCTGGATTAAGAGCCACCCATTCTCCATTTCTGCATTCCTTTATGATGTTGCCAAGGGTTCTGTAGCCAGGGCGGCATTTGTAGGTAGCCTGAGTACCCTCTGAATAAGGCTGGTCAGTCCAGGAACCAGACAGAATTTCTGTATCTTCTTTTGCAGGAGGTCCTTGGCAATCTGCAAATAATAAAAGCAAACATATGGTATGTTGGGGTTAGCTTTGCTTTTAAAAATATCTATATGGTTACTGATCCATCCATTGTATGAATGTGTGTCATGGGTTGGTTGTGATGTGTCCCCAAAAGCTCACTTATAAGATAATGCAAGAAGGTTTAGAAGAGAAATGAATGGGTTATGAGAGCTTTAACCCTATCAGTGAATTTATCTGTTGATGGGGGGATGGGGATTAACTGAGTGGTAAATAAAAGTAAGTAGGGTGTGGCTGGAGGAGATGGGTCATTAGAGTATATATATTTTGTACCTGGCCAGTGGAGTCTCTCTCTCTCCGCCTTCTGATCATCATATGAGCAGCTTCCCTCTGTCACACTCTTCCCCCTGATGTTTTGCCTCACCTCGAGCCCTGAGGAATGGAACTGCCTATCTATTAACTGAGACTTCTGAAACTGTGAACTCTCAGATAAACTTTTCCTCCTCTACAATTGTTCTGGTCAGATTTTTTAATCATAGCAACAACAGTGTGCATGTAAAACAGTGTGTGTGTGTGTGTGTGTGTGTGTGTGTGTGTGTGTTTAAAAGTAAATTGTGGGGTTGAGAGGATTAAATGAATTAAATCCAAGTGAGAAAGTCCTATTTCATGCAAACATATGGTCTTTGGCTATTTCTTACCTGGTTATGACTGCCAGCTCTGGATATGGATTAATGATCAGAACTTGAATAAATACAGGAATGGTAATGAAGAAAGAAAGAACCAGATGAACTTTGAGAGATTATGTGTAGCAAAAAATTTTCTGAAACTTGTGTAGAATCAGAGTTCCTTGCAGAAGCTTTGGACTGAAATTTCCCATATTCTCAGACAAAGAGTCCCACCAGCAAAAATGGCCTGCTTTAAGTACACAGTATCTTTATTGAACATATTTGCTATATTTGAAAATCACTCAAAATCAGATTTTAGAACAGGAAACAAAGCATCAAAGAAGCAGGTAAATTTATCAGTCTTTTGGGATAGAGGAACAAGATTCTAACCATGTTCTCAATTGAAAACATATGAGTGTGCACGCACACACACACACACACAGTCCTCTCTTCGCATCTTTTCATACCAGAAGTGGACTGACTCAAACTAAAATGCAACCCAGGCCCAAATGAGTTTAATTAGATCAAAAGAAAGCAAAAACTCTCTTTGTTGGGAGCAATTATGTAAACTTAAGTCATAACATTCCATCTCATGCAAAATGTGTGGACTCAAATGAAAATTAAAGCACACATAAAAGGTCAAAAAATATGTCCAGGAAGAGAAAATAAAGTTAGTAAATAGCAGACACTTAGCTCCTGAAGCTACAATGCTATCAATACCTTTAGAACAACTCTTTTAAGTATGTTAAAGAAACTATATAAAGAAGATGTAAAGGAGTAAAAATAAAAAGATAACCAAAACAAAATGACTCTAAAATTCATGTATTATTCTGTAAGTACAGAATAAATATGTGAAATAATGTCTCATGAGTCATATGGACACAGAGGGAAATATGTTAAACTTGAAGAAAGTCTCATGTAGAATTGCCACAAGTGAAATACAGAAAGACTAAAGTGCATAAACAAGAACAAATCAAACAGAGTAAAAAAAATGTGTCCTGCAGAATCTAGTGACACAACATATGAATAACTGGAGTTTCAAAGGAGGGAGAACTGACAGAAGCAGGTAAATTTATCAGTCTTTTGGGATAGAGGAACAAGATTCTAATCATAGCTCAATTAATTGAAAAGATTCAATGAATAGCTCAAAGGTACCTAAAATTGATTAGAGAAATCAAAACATAAATGTAAATCTCAGCAAACTCCCCAAGTATATACACAAAGGAAACCTATATTCAGACTCTGCTAAAACACACACATCAAAAAACAAACTTAAACACATACAGAAAAAACAAAAACATTTTATTTTGAGAAATCAGTGTCTTGCATTTCTAAAATCAGGTACTTAAAATTACATTTCTAAAATTAGTTAGGTGCTTAAAATTATATGTCGGTTGAGAATTAGTAAAGAAAAACATATTTTGGCTCACTGACTCAGAGGTTTAGTCCTTAAAACTATGAACTCAGAATAAATTATTTCTTTGCTAAGTAACTGTTGTCGGGTACTTTGGTCACAGCGATGAAAAGCTGACTAACATACAAATTGATACTGAAAAGTGGGGTTGTTGCTGTAAGTAACCTGACCATGTGGTTCAGAAGCCTTTTGGAGTTTGGATAAGTTTGGAGATGGAGGCTGGAGAAAACTTAGAATACTAAAAGCAAAGCTTATTAAGTAATTCTGATGGGAGCTGAGAAGGTTAGAATGTTGATAAAAATGTGAACAGTAAAAAGATTATGCTCATGAGGTTTCAGATGGTAATGAAAACTCTTAGGAACTGGATTAGAGACAAGTCACATTAGATACAGTCACATGACAGCAAAGAACTTGTCTGCAATTTGCCGGTGACCTGAAACTTTTGAGTCTCAATCTATAGTTGATGGACTAATTAATCTGGGGGAGGAAATTTCAAGGCAGCACAAATTCAGAAAGTTGCATGGGTATTGCTGGTGGGTTTTTATCCAAATTTACTGTGGTAATGAGAAGCAAAAAAACAGGAAAGATTGAAAAAGTTTTCAGTTTGGCCAAAGAAGTAGATATAGTTCCTGAAGAGATTACCACCACTAAAGAGAAGCTAAGTATTTTATCCAGAGATACTAGAAAAGATTCCTTGAGGGCACCTTAGAAAACTACACCCATTGAAGTCTTAAGGGTGTAAAATAAAAATTCATTTGAAAAGAGATCATAGGAGCAACCTGCCTTTATAAGAGTGACCTATGAAGTTCCTTCCTCATGGGTCCTTAAATAATGTTCAGTTGTCTAGACTCAAGGGCCCCTGCAACCATAGTCAAGGAGCCCAGCTATTCCTTGAGCTGGCAGCAGGAGTTGGCATCATCCATGTGGTGCTAGTTGTTCAAGAATGTAGGATTCTGGAGTTGGGGATCGTGGAGGCCTCCACTGAGATTTCACAGGAAGTCCTGGGGGGCCAGGCAAAGTGCAGAAGGGTCAGAATCTCTTCAGGTAGCCCCTGAGACAGAAATGCATAAAAATGTGAGACTGAAGCTAAAGCTGCAGTAGAGACCTTAGGAATTAAGAGATTCTAGTAACATGGAACATCTGCCAAGGAAAGCTGTAGGAAGCAATGAGCAGAGCCATCCAAGAGAGAAGCCATGTTGGTTGCAGCCCACAAGGCCAAAGGGGTGGAGCCACAGCAAAGAGATTCACATCTCACCACAATCTATGTAAGAGAATTCACATTCTCTTAAATCTTCTCTAACTATCCACTATATTTGACACTCAGTTGTTTAACTCACTAATATTTTGTGCCATTAATCTACTATCATATTTGTTTATTTTATCAATATTTTCATTTTTTCTTTTATTTTTTGAAAAAGTGATAGATTAAAACAAAAATGAATGGATAAAAAAATGTGGCATTTATACACAATGAAGTATTACTCTGCACTAAAAAATGACAAAATCATGGAATTTTCAGGGAAATGGATGGCACTAGAGCAGATTATGCTAAGTGAAGCTAGCCAATCCCTAAAAAAAAATGCCAAATGTCATCTTTGATATAAGGAGAGCAACTAAGAACAGAATAGGGAGGAAGAGCATGAGAAGAAGATCACCATTAAACAGGGTCGAGAGGGGGGAGGGAAAGAGAGAGAGAAGGGAAATTGCATGGTAAAGGAAGGAGACCCTCATTGTTATACAAAATTACATATAAGAGGAAGTGAGGGGAAAGGGGAAAAAACAAGAGAGAGAAATGAATTACAGTAGATGGGTAGAGGGAGAAGATGGGAGGAGAGGGGAGGGGAGGGGAGGGGGGATAGTAGAGGACAGGAAGGGCAGCAGCATATAACAGATACTAGTATGGCAGTATGTAAAAAAGTGGATGTGGAACTGATGTGAATCTGCAATATGTATATGGGGGGAAAATGGGAGTTCATAATCTGCTTGAATCAAATGTATGAAATATGATATGTCAAGAGCTTTGTAATGTTTTGAACAACTAATAATTAAAAAAACTAAAAAAAAATTACACCTAATAACAGTTTACAATGTGGTATTTCCCTGTTTGTATAGTCTGTATAATGTTTAAGTCAAACTAAACATCTATCTTCTCAATGACCTATAATTTTTTCTTGGTGAAAACATCTTTTTAATTGTTAATTATTTGTATATATTTATGGAGTCTTTATGATGTTTTAATGCATGTATACTTGGCACAATGTCCAAATCAGGGCAAATATCTTTCTCCTCAAACATTTATTTCTTTGCAGTTAGAATATTCAAAATCCTTTCTCCAGTTCTTGAAATACACAATACATTATCATAATTGATAATTACCCTACATACAATAGAAAACTGAATATTTTAAACATTATGATTAAATATTAAAATATAAAGTTTAATAAATAAAACAAATTTCAAAAACAATACACATATTAGAGTATTTTAAAAATTAAAAAAACCTATTCAAAATTAAACTGAAAATTGCATTCTTCTTTCCAGTAAGAAAAGCACTAATACTTCCAAAAATCAAATGTTAAAATGAAAAAAAAAATTCATTATCTTAAGAACAGTCATTAACATGACCATTACTTGATAGGTTTATTACGCAAAAGTAATGAAAGTGATAAAAGTCAAATTAAATCCTGAATGAGTTCACCCTGGTGAAGCCAGAATTAGCCAGGCAGTCAACATAGACAGGTAAATCGAGTCAGGTGGAATCAAGGAGGCCAATTTGAGTAAGTCCAGGAAGTTGGAGTCTGCCCCTCAGGGACTTCAGAGCCCTTCCTCCACCCTTATCATGATAACCTGCCCTGTTCCAGCCTGTTGCTAAGGTAATCTGCCCCAGGAGCTGTCCCTCCCTCCAGGGAGTTGTAAAAGCTGTTAATTAATGTGTCCTGGGCTGCTTCATCTGGCCAATCCCCCTGTCCATCTGCTTCTCACCTTTTGGTCATTCCACCTGAGCATCTCCTGGGCCTAGTCACATACACAGAAAGGAGAGAGATACGGGGAAGAGAGCAGGAGAACAAAGGAAGCCTAAGACATTAAAAAAAAAAAAAAAAAAAAAAAAAAAAAAAGGCAGAATACCCTCACTTCTTAAGATACCAGGATACCAGCCATGGCCTCCTTCTTCCTCCTGGGAGAAGTCTTTGTTACCCCTTTCTAAATAAACCCTGCTTTATATTCTTGCCTCAGTGTGCTTCTCTAGTGTTATACTTCAACATGTGAGGAAGCAGGATTCCTCTCGGGTAACTGGTGGTATCACTGGTGTGAATGCCTAGCTTCATTTTAAAGAATACACAGAAAACCAAAGAAAAGAGTGAAATCTTAAACTGGTCAAAGAAAAAGTCAGATTCATTTAATGGCAGTTAATGGTTAGACTTACAGCAGACTTCTCAATAGCGGTAACAAGCTAGAAGATATTAAAAGATCTTTTTAATTTGCAAAAAGATGTAATTACCAATCTAGAATTCTACATACAGAAATAATTTTTCAAGAATGAAAATTTGATCAATAAAATTTGAGAAAATTGCCTCCATAAATTCACATTAATAAAACAATAACAAATGAACTAAAAGATATACTTCAGAAAAAGAAAAATGCCCCTGGATATAGGGTCTATGATAATAGAAGAAATGAAGAGCAAAGGAAATGATATACACAGGAGTAAATCTAAATTATGTACATATATAATCTTATGCTGTTTAAACACACAAGTGTGCATACACACACATATATAAACTACATGACAATGGTGTATAAACTGAGAAAAGGGAATTGATGTCTTATAAGCTCTCAGTGTTGAGAAGAGTGATAGTTTTCTTCTTTTATTTTAATAATTTTTATTTTATTTTTTACACAAATGGAGCACAACTTTTCATTTCTCTGGTTGTACATGATGTAGAGTTACACCATTTGTGCACTCATACATAGGTATAATAATTGGTATTTGAAAATGGCTGAGCCTCCATCTTTTGTTTTTCCATCAAACACTTCTATGTGCTACTAGGATGGCAGGCAATAAATCTATTGACTTTACTTCAGGTGATTATTCAAGGTAAAAATTCTGGAAGAAATTTTACTGTGAACAGCAGTTGCCTTCTCTGTGAGTTCCAGTCTGCTTGTGACCTTCTCTTTCTGACTTCCCACCATGTAGATTTCGGACTTGTATATATTGTTGCCATAATTTCCTAAGCAACTAGGAAGAAATCTCTTTTAAGAGCTAGATAGATAAATGGGTATATTGATCAACTGATGGGCATTTAGATAATCTTCTGCTGATTAGACTTCTGAAGTCTGAATGATAAATTAGCCTCAGACTTTGTTAACAAGGCTCATACTATTATATCCATGTTTGTTGCTTCCCCAACATTCATGTTTAAACCAAAGCACCAATGTGTTGGTATTAGGAGATGGAGTTTTGGGGAGGTAGTTAGGTTGTGAAGGTAGAGCTCTCATGACTACGTTAAAAGAAATTCTAGAGTGGTTTTACTAAGGAGGCTGCCCTGTCCATTCCACTGTGTGAGGACACAAGTAAAAGGTGCTGTCTATGAACCAGAAGGTGCCCTCAGTTGATTCTCCCCTGGCACCTTTTCATACTTCCAGCCTTCAGAACTGTCAAAAACAAACATCTGTGGTTTTTTAAACTACCCAGTTAATGATGGTGTGTTATAACAGTCCAAATGAACTAAAACAACTACTTTCAATTTCTAATTAATTGCCAAAGTTATAGAAGCAGAATTGAGATGAAAATTTTAACCTACTTGAAGGGAAAAATTAAATCAAAAAAAAATTAACCAACTCAGAAGGCAGCAAGATAGTAAAGAGGAATCAAATACAGTAAAAGGGATTAAGTTAGATTTTAACTGCAACACATCAGTAATTTTATGACACAGAAATGGATTGAATGTTCCAGTTTCATGGGAAAACTGGCTATCCATATGAAGAAGGATGAAACTAGACTTTTATCTCTCACACTGCACAAAAAACAACTCAAAATGGATCAAAGACCTAGGAATTAGACCAGAAACTATGCAACTCCTAGAAGAAAATGTAGGGTCATTACTTCAACATATAGGCACAGGGAAAACTTTATTAACAGGATACCTAACATTCAGGAAAAATAGCCAATAGTTAATAAATGGGATGGTATCAAATTTAAAATCGTCTTCACAGCAAAGGAAGCAATTAAGAATGTGAAGAGGGAACCTACAGAATGGGAGAAAACCTTTATTAGTTACTCTTCTGATATAGGTTAATATCTAGGATATATAAAGAACTCAAAAAATTTCACACCAAAAAAATACAATAACCCAATTACTAAAAGGGCAAACAAATTAAACACCAATTTCTCAAAAGAAGAAATACAAATACATATGAAAAACATGTTCCACATCATTAGTAATCAAGGAAATGCAAATCAAAACTATACTGAGATTTCATCTCACACCAGTCAGAATGCCAGTCATCTAGAATACTAATAATGCCGGGAGCAGTGAAGCATGCCTTTAATCCCAGAGACTCAGCAGACTGAGACAGTAGAATCTCAAGTTCAAAGCCAGCCTCAGCAATTTAGCAAGTCCCTAAGCAACTCAGTGAGATCTTGCCTCTAAATAAAATATAAAAAAGGGCTGGGTTCAGTGGTTAAATGCCCCTGGTATCAGTCCTCAGTACAAAAAAAAAAAAAGTCTAAAATAAAATGTGAATCACCTAGTTGAAAAATATATATATATACACATATATATACACACACACATACATACATATGTATATATACACACATATGTGTACATATATGTGTGTATGTGTGCATATATATACATATATATGTATACACACACACACACACACACACATATATATATACTCTAAGATTTTATATATAAAATCTTAGAGTATATATATTTCAAAATTACTGTTGGAGACAGTGTGTAAGTGTGTACCTCTTAATAAGTGATGAGAACAAAGCAAGAAAAATTCTTAAGGATATTTTGAGAAACTTAAAAAACAAAAGACTTATTTTACATACAAAGAACACTGTACCCAAGAATATTTCAAAAAAACACATAAAATATAATAATAAATTACATTAGATGATCACAATGCAAGTTCTGATAAATTTCAAAATATCAAAATCAAAATATATTCTTGTTCCCCCATGTAATAGGAAGAAATCCTAGAAAATAGCAATAAAAAATAATTAGTTTACAAATACATAAAGTCTTCTATAGGTCAATGAGCAAATCAATGAGAATTAGAAAGTATTTTGAAGTGAACAATAACCAAAATTTTACACAAACATTAAGTAAAATAAATGAAAATACAGAAAGGAGGTAAAACTTAAGGAAGTGAGAATTCTCAAAAAGCTAGTAAAAATAGCTATTTAGAAAGAAATTTGTAAATAATAGTAAAAAGAGCAGAAATAATAAAATGAAAAAAAAATACACAATATATAAAGTATTAAAGAAACTAAAAGCTAGTTTGTGGACAAAACAAAATTAATGCAATCCTGACAAGACTAATCAAGAGTAAAGGGAGGGGGCACAAATAATCATCATTAGGAACAAAAAGGAATGATTAGAATTATTTGTAATAGAATATGTTCATATTTTATTTACTTATATGTATTATATTTTACAATAAAATATGAAAGAAAAATTGACAATCTTATTTGTAAGATTAATTATATGATATAGAAAACAAAAACAAAATTAATAAATATGGGGGTAGGAAGGATAGTAGAATGAATCAGACATTATTGCCCTATGTACATGTATGACAATATAACCAGTGGGATTCTACATTGTGTACAACCAGAAGAATGAGAAATTATACTTCATCTATGTGTGATGTGTTAGGGTGCATTTTACTGTCATGTATAGCTTTAGAACAAACAAAAGTAAATAAAATCAAATGAAAAAATAAATATGCTGGTTATTGATTTTAATTGTTAATGCTTTTAAGACAATGTGCTGTTTAATTAAGACACAATAACAGTGATATTAGAAACATTGCATCTTAGTTTTTAAAAATGGCAAATTTTAAGATATTTATTATCATAAATATTTGTTAGATTATTATTTCAATTGTCAAACTTCTTTTATTACTTGGTTTTATAATACTGGTAATTATTTAACCTTCTGTTCTGGAATTTCTTTTTAAAGAATAAGGGGAAAGTGGCTGGGGTTGTGGCTCAGTGGTAGAGCACTTGCGTTGTATAAGGCACAGGGTTCGATCCTCAGCACCACATATAAATAAATAAATAAATAAATAAATAAATAAATGTATTGTGTTAATCTATAACTAAAAATATTTTTTTAAAAAGTAAGGGGAATTAATAACATAACTGAGCAATGTTTTACATTTCATAAAAACAAAAACAAACAAAAACATTCCTGTGAAATTGCATTTTGGGAAAAAATTAAATATCTGTGTAGGCTGTAATATTCATTGATTTTCCTCTGAAGATTTTGTAAAATATTTTAACATTAGTGTTAGTGAAGTTGGTTAATGTGAGCTTCCTCACTAGAGCTTTGATTTTCATAATTTAAACAAACAAAATCTTCTCCACTAGGTGGTGCCAATATCCCATTACAAAACACCACCACTCTCCACCCTTCACCACTACCAAAAAGCCTGATGTTTTTGTTTTGATATTTCACGTCCAGGTTGCTACATGGAGAATTTCTCTTCAGTTATAGGTTGGAGTGTGTGTCTTTAACTTTCAAAATCTAGATCAATTTTGTGGAGTTCCTGTTACTGGGAAAATACATTTGTTAAATTTCAAATGTAGTTCCCAACATTGCAAGTAGCGACTATTTCCACAACCTTTGCATTTTAATAAATCCGGTTCCTTTGTTTTTATTAAGTTAATGGAACAAAGTGATATGCAAAGTTTCCTATCAATTTATTTGATTAAAATCACTTTTATTAAAGGAATACCTCTACCCAAAATGTAGTTCATCTGCAAAGAGTTTGGCCCAGAGGCCAATAATCTTTTTCTGCTTACTATTCCAATTTCAAACAATATGTTTATACTGCTAATTCTTGATCTTTCAAATTTAGTTACTTTTAACAAGATATGAAATATAAGGCCATATCTCTTCCTACCAGCTCCTCAAAAACTTACTTTGCGTATAGGTGTTATTCATACCTAAGGAATTCTTATACGATTACCTTTTCTTTTCCTTTTTCTGTTTTTTTTTTGTTGTTGTTGTTGTTGTTGTTGTTTTGTTTAACCACAAATAATTTTTAACACTCCAGTGCTTTGTTTCACAATTTTAAGTGGCATTACTGGATTTTGTAAGAAAATAAATTATCATCCCTTCTCCATTTCCTCACATTATGTTATTGACCAGCCTAACTTGACTGTAGGCCTCAACTCTTCTATTCTTCCAGGCCATTCTGCACAAAACCACATGATTTTTGCAGATCTGATAACGCCACTCCTGTGATTAACATTCTTCTCAGACATCTCCTTTTTACTAAGGAGTCTTCATTCCTTACCTCCACCTGGACGGAAACACATTATCTGGCTCTTGCCCTTCTTCTCTCCAGTTTCTTCTCATAAGTGTCCCATTTATTAACTGTGACAGATCTACCCTGGTTTGTTTGTAATTTGTTAAGCATCTCAAAACTTATTTCTCTTTAGTTTTCTTTCTTTCTTTCCTTTTTTTAAAGATCTATTTTTCTATTTGTTTCTCCCTCTAAGAATATTTGTACTACAGATTTTTGATGACTGGCTTTGCTTCATTTTTCAAAACTCTATTCAAATGCTGCTTGCTCAAAGCCATCCACTTATTATTAGTAGGTCCCCAAGTCTAGTTCATCTAATGTTGCAACACAGTTCCACCCCAATTTCTTTCCTTTGGCCCTTGTTTCCTTCATAACTTAGTTTATAATTCAGAACTGTTGCTCTGAATTAGGATTTTTGTCTATCACTCTCAAAGTATAAGCTAAATGAAATTGAGGACTGTCTCTGTTTGTATGGTAGAATAATTTTCAATAATATTTAATGTCTTCTCTCTTCAAATACATCTTGTCTATTTTTGTTCTAATCCCCAATACATGGAATTTTTATTACTAACATATCAGCAAAAATATTTCAAGTAATAATTCACCATATCAAATTATAACAATAGTTAAGCATTTTATGTGTTAGGATGTAATAAAGCCTGAATCAACAAAAAAACTACATGTTCAAGCTTAATTAAAAATATTCTCAAAAATTTCTAAGTAATCAATAAGTTATTTTGCTCCAAATAATCAAACCATCAACATGTATGTACACATTTTCTTGAATTAAATTGGCAGTTCTTAAAGAAAATTGAGCAGGGACTTATTAAATAGGCAGTATAAAAATATTTTTCAAAGTGTGCAAATATTTTTTCATGTTTGATTTATCTTAAAACTTTAAAAAATTTCTATGTTATGCTTCCAATTACAGATTAATAAGTAAAGTCAGTGTTCTTATATCCAAGTATTTATTTGGATTTAAACAACAAATGTTTCATCCTATGCATTTAATAGTCATTTAATTATCATTTAGCTTTTTTTAACTTTCAAATTTAAGAGAATGTATCTTTGTAATATTGTATCTTTGAAATTTTTTATTGTTCCATTATGATTATAGATAATAGTGGGATTTAGAAAACTTTACTTAAATTTTTCCCACTTTTTTTTTTTTTTTTTTACATTTGCTCCATTTTTCTAAAATCACTTTTTGGTGGGGGGGGGGAAGAGTAGAGAAGGAGATATTTTTAAATAGCCTACTTCTTAACTTAGATTATGGTAGAATACACTAAAAACCCAAACTACAAAACCAATTTTAACAAAAATAAAGCAAGTGAACAAGATGGAAATAGAAAAAAGCAGATATTTTGCATCAAATTTCTTTCCTATCTTCTCATGGATATACATGAGTATACTTTATATGCATATATGAGATATGATCCAAATAGCTTCTAAAATGTTATTCAAATTATAAGTATCATGAGAAGAAAGGTAATTGGGAAAAGTGGTGTAAAGAAAATATCAGTGGCAGCAAGGAAGTTTTTGAAAAAATAAACTCTAAAAAAGGAATAGAGTTTATGTTGCACTTAATAAGATTTCAAAAAATAAAATTGTATCTTTTTATATTTAAAAAGATGATTGCACAATTTCTTTGTAACATTTTTTAATAGTGAAAAAGAATATGATGATTATTCCAGGGTGGGGCTGGGGTTGTAGCTCAGTGGTGAAGTGATTGCCTAATGTGTGTGAGGCTCTGGGTTCGATCCTGAGCACAACATAAAAATAAATGAATAAATAAAGGTATTGTGTCCATCTATAACCAAAAAAAAAAATTATTAAAAAAAGATCATTCCAGGATCATAAAAAGAGAATGGAAAAACAGGTAACAGCCATAAGAAACTGGGTAGAATAATAGGTATGCCATAATTAGGTTGAAATACATTACTATCAGAAAACAGCTTGATTCCTCTGAGATCAAATCTCTCGAAACATGTAGTGTTTGAGTAGCTATTACCTGTTGCCCATCATTGTTTCAGTCTTATGGAATGAGTTTTCATGACGCTTGACTGGCTGCCACAAAAAGCAGCTTAGCCGCAGGGCAACATTAAAATGAGACCCTGAGTACCCTGCAGTAGGAATAATTTAGCATCTGAGTAATTATCAGGGAATATTGGGGATAAATATTAAGAGAGAAAGGAAGCTGGGCACGGTGGTGCACACCCACAATCCCAGCGGCTCATGAGGCTGATGCAGGAGGATCATGAGTTCAAAACCAGCCTCAGCAAAAAGCAAGGAGCTAAGCAACTCAATGAGATCCTGTCTCTAAATAAAATATTAAAAAGGGCTGGGGATGTGGCTGATAGAGCAAATGGAAACATGGAGACAGGTTTGCACATTTGATGTTCCTCCGTCTTTAATGACTTCTTTGACTACTTTTCCTGGCTAACTCCTACTCAATCTTCAAAACCTATCCTGGGGAGTTGGGGTTGTGGCGCAGCTGTATAGCACTCGTCTAGCGCCTGTGAGGAACTGGGTTCAATCCTCAGCACCACATAAAAATAAATAAATAAATGTCCAACTATAATATGTGTGTGTGTGTGTGTGTGTGTGTGTGTGTGTATCCATCCCTATCCTGGATACCATAACAATCTTAATGTACTTCTCTCCTTATTCCATCTTTTAAAAACCAACTTCCCAACCACACCCTACCCTGTTCATACCTCCCAATTTATTTTCCTGCTTTACCTACATAGTCCTATAGTATCTTTTGTTTATGTCTGTAATGCTAGTTTATGATAAAATACAATGTATTACTATACTAAAATATTCATTTTTTTTTTGTTCCACTAAGCTATCTCCTTTAGAAAGTACTTGTCATACTCTGTCTAGCACTTAGAAGTCACAAAGTGATCACTGAATGAATGAATGAATGAATGAATGAAAATGAAACTATCTAGGAGATCTCCCATTTGATCTATAGGTTTTGGCCCATAGGAAAAGGGAATATTAGACAGCAACAAATGTAAAAATACAAATACATTGAGGAAACAATGTTTAGTGCACTTAAAAGCTGTTCCATGAACCCAGAAACTCTAATTTCTGTAATTCCATTATGCATCTGGTCTATGTGTCCCAAGTCTGAATTTATGATACAGTTTTGAACTAAGGAATCACTTTAATTTAGCTTAAAAAAGAAAAAAAACTTTCAGGAACCTTTGAAGGAACGTTCTATAATCACCTTTCTATCTCTTACATTTCCAGTTAACAAGGTTTATGAGAAACTTGGCTTTCTAAGTTAAAATGTCAAAACAAATAAAAGTGCTCTGTCAAATCTTTATGTTCTTTTTCTTTTATTATTTCATGCTGGGTTTTTTTTTTCCCTCTGTTCCATTAATTTATTTTCTCTGAGTTATTTTTTACAATGCTTCTTTATATAATTTTAAGCAAAAATGTAACACATTTTTCCAATTACCTCATGCCCTTTTCATGTACAAGGTTCTGAGATTTATTAAAGTTAAGAAATGGATAAAGTGCACATTAGTTAACTGAGCACAAGACAGATTGGTTGGCAGAATCTCAAAGACCTAGGCATGTCGGGGGAAGGTGTGAGGGGAGGAGGCATAATTGCAAAGAAGGAAAAATGGTAGACTGAAAAAAAACCCAGAGACTTAGTGGATAAAAACAGACCAATTTTAACTTTGGATCTGATCTTAGTAACCAAAGGCCAAAAATGAAAACTGGTTACAAACAAATTTTTGAACTTACATGTAGAAACTTACTTCTCCCTTAGAATGATGTCAGTTTGCCATGTGTAAATATTTAGTTTCAGTTTAAAATTGTATGCAGGAAGGGCAACATATGCTTTGCCAGAATATGCCTAAATTTACAGTGAACAAGACCTGCCTCAGTACACCTCTCACTTTCCCACCATCTCTGAGGAGGGTGTCTGTACCCCTGGTCACTCTGTGTAGTGCTTCATCCCTCTCCTCTACCTGGGAGCACCTGGTGTTTGAGAATTACTCTGTCCTTTTCTTATTCTTGTTACCATCCATTTCTACCTTCCCCCACTAAAATGGTTATAACATTGCCAGGTAATAATAATTCACAGGAAATTATGGAGGATAATTAAAGTATTGATTCAGAGTGTTTGTCATTCCATGTAAATTACAGATTGGTTGAATTTATGACAACATCAACTTGCAAAGTATTTCAGGAGAAGAGAAGATATTAAAGACAACTGAGATATTGCATGGGATTCCACTTTGTATTCTAGTCATATAGGTAAAAACCCATATACCTATCTCTGATTATGTGGAGTTTGGGCGAAATGGGGGATTTTATTTGTCACACTGAAATTAAAACCATTTGAGATGATATAGTATCACTTTTTTTGGATAAGAAAATGACATAACATTTATATGTTTATCTTTATCAAGAGCAATTTTTATTGATGTGTATTTAGTTTTTATATGATATATCAGTTTTTTTCACATTAGGGTTAACTCAAATTTTAAAATATCTTACACCTGAAACAATGTATTTTGTAACAAAACTAATTCTCCTTTTCTTGACTGAAATGGAACCTCTCAATCTTTAATCTATAAGGTCTTTCTAGGCCTCAAAGAACATTTTTTGCCCTCTAAACCTCCAGCATCAGAAAACGCTATCTCCCCAAACGCCATAAGCCAGCACATATTTCAGTTGGACATAGTTCAGTATAGTTTTAATCTGTTTACTTTAATGATCTTGTAATTTGGGGGTTATGGCCTAATCACAGATAGTATTTAATTGTTAGATCCTAAATTTTCAAGATCTACTGGAAAAGCTTGGTCATAATACATTCAATAAAACTGAAACTCTGGTTTGATTAAGGAACTGTAATTTATACTTTGTCTTGTAAGTCCCACCCAATTCTCAGCATCCCCTGGTCTCTCCTGGAGCCAAGACCTTTCACAAGAAAAAAGCAACTTATGCTCCTACACAAGGAGGAATGTGAATGCAGATCAAACACTACATTCAAGGTGCCACTTGGTCCTCAACATAGTAAAAGGGGAGAACAAACAGAAAGTTGAGTTTACACATTTTCCCTGCTATTATTATTCTGTAGGAGTATTGGTTTTCTGAGGAATGTTTACTCTTATCAAGGCAAAAGAAATTTATGAAATGTTTACATTTTGTGTCTAGTGGAATAGAGCAGATTGTGGCAGTTTTCAAAACTATTTCAATCTCTCAATTTAGTATTTAGTATTCAATGAGGAAAATAAAAACAGAAGCAAATATGGAAGTATATATGAATACTTTCAGCAATCAAGGCTATTCTGCTTAGTAAAATTTCTCTGAGGCATAATTGATGAAATCGGTGACATTTTCAACTAATTATTTCAGAGACTTTCTGAAAAGAAAGGAATAAAATAGGAATCCTATATCCACTGAAAATTCATAAAATTTTTCTTATTGGCTTACTATCTTACATGTGGTTTGATGGCTATTATGAGGCTGATCTAAATAATATTTTAAATTCTAGAATTTTTTTTTATCTGTTAGGAATATAGCCAGATAAAGAGTTGTTCCCACTACAACATGAATGTGCTATTGCTCAATTCACCAGCAGGAACTGATATTACATTTAAACACACATTGAAGAAAAGTAAAATACAAGTGAAATAAGCCAGCTGGAATTGATTATGCAATGAAGAATTTAAATCAATCTTATTGAATAATCATGTATACTGTGCTGCACTCCATTTTAATAATATTTCAAATTCCACTTTGTAATCATTTAAACAACTCAATTTAACTTGGTCTTAATGAAAAATTCGTTATAAAAAATAAAATAAATCTTCCTTACATTGTAAATGATATCTACATAAAACTTCAGCAAACAGTATGTTATGTAAAACATTAAAAGCATTCCCATAAAATAAGAAAAGACAAAAACATTTACTTAAGGGAAAAGAAAGTTTGCTACAATTGGTAATATTCACATTCTTTTAGACCTTTTTGCAAATGCAATAATACTTTATTTTCAAATTCCAATTATTGTATTTATATGTGCAAGAAACTGATATCTGCATGGTTTTAAAAGTAGCCAAATTGTACTTTTATGAAAATATGTACTTTTATGAAAATACCACAATGAATGCACTAATAAAAACATAAAATAAGTAAATAAATAAATAAGCACATAAATACATAAAGTTTTTTTTTTTTTTTTTTTTTTTTTAAATCACTAGATATGGGTAGGGATGTAACTCTGGTAGAGTACTTTCTTTGCACTGTATGAAAGACCTTGAGTTTAATCCCCAGTATTGAGGGGGAAAAAAAGTGGCTGGATATAAGGTTTATGAGCTAATAAGCAATAACATATTAGAATATATAACTTTAAAAAAGGGTACAATATTTGAAAACATATTAACTTTTTAAAAATTTTCCTAAAGAACATAACTGAAATAACTTTTTAAATAACTTCAAATAAATTTTAAATAATTTTTAAAAAATTCCTGAAAAACATAACTGAAAAAAAATCTGAATTTATTTTCTAGATTGGAAAACCTCCAAGGAGAAAAGTTCTGTAACATTTGCTAATACTCTTAATTTGCTAATACTCTTCAGGGGCTAGATACTATATTGTAGGCACTCAATCAAAATGTTTTGAATAAGTAAAAAGTTTGGGGAGATTATGAATGATATGTTTTTCAATTGACACTGTAATGTTGCTCAGATACCTATCACATATCTAGTTACCTATCATGAATTAGGAAAGCAAACTTCCCTGAGGATAAAAATTTTAATCTATTGGTAATTATAGGTGGAATTAAATTTAATTATAGGGGCTGGAGCTGGGGCTCAGTGGTAAAGCACTTGCCTCGCACGAATGAGGCACTAGGTTCGAGTCTCATCACGACATAAAAATAAATGAATAAAGATATTGTTTTCATCTACAACTAAAAATAATTTTTTAAAAATTTGATTATAAATTCATAATTTGTTTTGCTAATATTAGAAAAAAATCTTAGTGCTCACATTTACTAATCCAAAAGACTGTTCTCAGAGAATATACCTTATAGATAACCCTAAGAAAAAAGAAACCAAATGAAAAAGTTAAATGCTACAAATATTGTATATTCAATTGTGTTTCAAACTGATATGTTCTTCTCATTCTAATAATACAAGTAATGTTTTTCTACGAGACTTTTAAGGCCATGGCAATATCATTTTTAAATTATTAATTTTTAGAAAGAGTTAAAAATCATATCTGAAATAAATCAAATCATTATATGATTTGAAGGCTTTCTTTGATTATGTATATATGCACATATCTCTTACTACTTTCACATAAAGCATACTGATGAAACTTCTAAACAAAAAGAGTAGATTGTATCTTATGTTAATTACATGGAAAATGATCATACCAGATTGAAATAGTTTCTTAAATTATACATTAAATAAAATTGTGAATAGTCAGGTATGCCATTCAAATAAGGTAATTACATTTTTTAAAAATATTTATTTAGTTGTAGATGAACACACAGTATCTTTATTTGTTTTTATGTGGTGCTGAGGATTGAACCCAGTGCCTCACACATGCCAGGCAAGCACTTTACCACTGAGCTACAGCCCCAGCCCAGGTAATTCCATTTTTAACGTATAAAATGTCAAAAGCCAAACACTGAGCTACAAACTACTAATTAAATCATATTTTCTAGACTAAATTTTAATTATGTGGAAAAATAACATCAGCAAATGTTTCCTAATACACTTATGAGGAAAAAGCTTTTTTGTTTTCATCTTACCTTCTGCTGTACAAACAGTCCATAATATCAACCAAATAATCTTTGCAGGCAACCTCATGTTTTGCATCTTTTAAGGGCACATTTATTAGCTGAGAGTGCTCACAGGGTCCAGTTCACCTCTGCTAAAAATCGCAATCAGGACAGGAAAGTACTTGCTTCTAAAGGAAGTTGAAAGAGCTTGGGAAATAGGGGTTACTGGATGCTCCACCCATCAGAAACTTTCGCAAAGCAAACGAGGAGAAAAAAAACAAACAATCCTACTAATCCTAGCAGCACTAGAACTTGATCCAGATTCTTACTGCACTCCCACTGAATGCTAATGCTGTGATCTCTCTTTGATTTGTTCTGGTAAATGAAGGCATGTTCTCTATTGGAACAAGCTCAGGTCTCCTGGAATGTAGAAGCAGCAGGGGGTTATCACCCACTGGGATTTCATAAACTCTCCAGTAATACAACTCTGTTCAGTTCTATTGCATGTAAACCACGGAACAGGAAGTAATGGAATAATGTCTTTTTAAAACCATTTACAGAACTTCAGTTGAGGCAGTGGTTTCTCAATCAACTCCCAGACAACATAAGCAAACAACATAGTCCTGTCTGATAAGGGGAGCTTGCTTTACCAGCAATTTGTGAAATCAGTCTTTAAGACTTTTAATATGCATGTGTGAAGCAACTGGTTCACTCTGACATAAATGAGTTTAATCATTCAAGAAAAATTGAAAATTTTTAAGAACTTGATAGTGAAGTATAATATGCATAAAGAGAATAAAAGCAAATGATTTACTGAATATTAATGTGAAGACACACAACCACCATCAAGGTCAAATCACTGAATTTCACTATCTCCCTAAAACTTCAATACTGTCTTTCAGTCAGTGCCCCTTTCCCTCTGTCCTCCTGGACCTCCATATGGGGTGAACACTATCAGGATCTCTAAGAACATGGGATATATTTACCTGTTTTTTGTACTTTATATAAATGGAAAAGAAGATATTCACTCTTGTGTTTAGTCTTTCACAATATTTGGGATAGTCAACTACATTGTTGGATATAGTTGCAAATTGTTAATTCTTAATTCCATATAATATCCATTGTTTGAAATATTCACCATTTTTAATTTATCAGTGTGTTTGTTATTGGGTCTGTGAGTAGATTCTAGTTTGGAGCTAACAGAAATAGTGTTGCTATGAACATTAAATTATATGGGTTTGGGCAAATTTGTGTCCACATTTCTAGGGAGTATGTAGTTAGGAGTGGCCCATTAGGCCACAACTTATGTTTAGGTGTGGTAGGTAATATCAGACAGTTTTCCAAACTGGTTATACCAACTGACATTTCCCTCATTCAATCTTTATAATTTTAGCCTTTTTAGTGACCATAAAGCAACAATTCTCTATGGTTTTAACATGAATTTTCCTGATGACTAATGAAGTTGAATAGCTTTCATATAGGCAATTAGTCATTTAAATGTCCTCTTGGTGAAGTGTCTATTCAAGACTTTGGTGTTTTTTGGTTTTTGATTTTTTTAGTTGTCTCTTTTTTCTTGTTGAATTGTAGGAATTCTTCTTTAGCATAGCTGCTATTGATTTTTGTGGGGAGTGTAATGAGGACTCCAGATACATTTTAAAAACTTGGATATCTAATTGTTCCAGTAATGAACTGCTATACTGCATATTATATTAATTATGTAATATATAATATAAATTATAAATTAGGTAACTGAGGTCAATATCATCCAAATCTTCACATAACAAAACTTAGAGTTCCCCTCCCTCTCTATCTCTTCTAAAATTTCCCCTGAAGTGTCAAATTCTGGGAAAGTAGGATTTCTAGTTATCTTTCAAATTGATTTATTTAATTTTCTTGGATCAGAAAACATTCTGTAAATAATTACAGTATTTTCAAATTTGATGAGTTTTTCTTTATGGCCCATTATATGGTTTGTATGCTACCTATACTAATATATTGTTTGTGATCTCTCTGTAAATCATGTATTTTTAGTACATTTGTGTCTGTTTATTTTATTAGAAAGGATATGTTAATCTCCCACTATGATATATTAATTTAAATGGTAAAAGGAACTTTAGAGATATTATTTTGATCTTGAAATATGGAGAGTATTCTGGATCATCTGGGTGAATTCAAGATAATTTGTGGAAAGAAAAGAGAAGGAGTTATGTTACTGTGGAAAAGGGTCAGATAGAAGTTCAATGTTTTGACTTTGAAAATGGAGGAAGGGGACATAAACCAAACAGAGGAGAAAGCCTCTGGAAACTGGAAATGACAAGAAAATTGATTCTTCCCTGAACCATTCAGAAAGGGATGCACCTCTTACAACATCTTAATTTTAACTCAGTATATACATGGCATATTTTTGAAATTTGGAATTTTAAGATAAAAACTTAGTGTTGTTTGAATTTACAAGTTAATAGAATTCTTTTACAGAAGCAATAATATATAAGTACATTATTTTAAAAACTACTTTTGCCTTGTCTAGCTATTTTCCATTTTATTTTACTTTTGATATCACCTTGTTGATTTCTATAAAAATTCTGCTGGGATTTGATTGAGACTGAGTGTAATATGTATATAGCTAAGAGATTCATATTATTAAAATATTAATTATTCCCTTTCATGAACATGGTATGCCTCTTTATGTATTTAAGTCTTCTTTCATCTCCTCAGTAATGATTTTTAATTTTTAAAATGTGGGTTATGTATATATATTTTTAATTATTTATCTTAGGTAGCAGGAGATTTTTTAAAATAATATTACATATTATATTTATTTTTTCCATTTTTATTAAATTACATAGGGTTCTAATGTTTTTCTTGTATATAAGGATCTTATTAAATTTAGCATTGGTTTTGCAGTATATATCCCTCTGATTACATTCTTAAAACTTGTCTGTGTAACTAATTATACTATAAATCTATATATTCTTAGATAATTTAGATAAGCTTCTAAAGGGTATCTCCAGGGGAGTTTTGAACTTTATGTAGCAAATTATAAATCACTAGCTACTCCATCTCATGCTTACCTTGGTCAAGATTTAACACTAGAATTCCTAACATCTTTGGAGATAACCACAGAAGGTATTATTCCTGCCCTAGTAGTTTATCTTCCTGTTTATTGGTCAAATTTTCTTAGTTAAAAGTATCTCATGGTCATTCTTTTTCATATCTTTTAGTTGTATTATTTTTTCTAGAGTTTTTTTTTTTTTTTTCAAAGACTGATTCCTAAGGTACTAGTTGAGTGGTTTGGTTTAGAATTTATGCTTCAGTTCTTTAAAAAATAATTATTATAAAGATATTTAGAAGAACACATGAAAATTAGCAACATATTATTTAACAATAAAATTTATTATATAATATTAGATTACCTTTAAGAAGAGCAGATATCAGTTAACTATTAATACTAAAATTAGGCCCCAGAATACCCAATTTATTGTCAATGTTCATGTTGGCACATTCTAAGCAAATGTGTAGAATTCATACATATAACATGAAATTTTATCAAAATGTATAAGATTTATAAATAAAATTTGTGTTAGAGGAACGCTCCATATTTTTAAAAAATGGAACTAAGCAAGAAAAGACTGTTATGGTAAGAAAAACATAGGAGTTTTGAAGAAGGAGAACTAACACTGGGCTTTGTCTGAGGATAGTCTCAAGAATATTTGCATATTACATGGTAATTTAAAAGAACAAACCTGAGCAGAGACCTGAAGTGTAGGAAAGCAGAGACTATTCTACAATGAAAGTGAAGACCAACATTGGAGCATTGGATTTGCACAAGGAAGTTGTAGAAAAAGTAAGAGGGGCTTTGAAAAAGAATAGGTTTTAATTTAACATTAAAAAAATAATTTTGTAGAAAATAAGGTATCTTTGCTAATTCTAACTATGAAAATAAATGTGACATGTACTCAAAGGATGGATGAAAAGGACTAAGAGTAATGAATATGAATAAAGCAGATTATTTAGTAAATTCTTAACACAAAAATTATACAGAATCACAATGTGAAGAAAAGAGGAAAACTGATAATTATGGTTAGAGCTTAGTTTTCTCTGAAGCTAGTAAAATTTAATCTTCAGTATTCCTTATTTGAAAGGACACCATCAAGGTCCTGAGAGGGACTTTCGGAGTGTTTATACATAGTATTAGGCTTTTTTAATAAAATTGAAAAGATGTTTGAATTGCAAGAGAATATGTTACTGCCTTGTTCTACTCGCATTTCCTCTTTCTTATACTTCAGCTAAATCTGCTGACTTTAGGGAGGCATTTGAAGGATGCAACTAAGAAGCCATACACAGGATGGTGTTAGTTTAAGCCGTCACGATTGTATATGGTTTGGAAATGGCCATTCAAGTGTAAGAACAACTTCTAGGAATACTTCTACTATACCTGAGCCAAATCAGTTGATGTTATGACACATAGATGTAAATAAGGTCTAAAGATATAGAATATATGAATATTCCAGATTGCCTGGCACAAGATATTTATGGGTATTGAAGGATAAATATGATTTTTTAAATCTCACTGAATTTTAAAATTTTAAGAGGATTTTAAGAAGATCATTCATTTTCATTGATTCCTAGTAAGAATGGAAGTTTATTCCTATCATGAATAACATATTGATATCAACGAAGTTACCATAAACTCATGTCTTCAAAATGAGAACATTGACAACAAACTAGTTTAAATGTCTCAATTCAGAGGGAATTTGAGATTAACCATATCACAAGAACTCTTACAAAGCCCTAAAATTTTGCTATTCATTATATCAAGGACACTTGCCAGAATTTTTTCTAAAATTTCATAACAATCCTAAAAATTTATTGACATTGTAAATCATGAGTGGTGAACCTGTAGTGATTTTTACAGTATTTCAATAAAAAGTAACAAAATTTTAATGAAACATACTAGAGGAAAGTCTGGATAATTTTTCTATTTTATCTACATTGAAAAAATATTGTTAAATTGGGTCATATGAAGAAATAATTGAGCATTCATCCAAACAATATAAAAATTAAAAGTATCATAGAATTTATCATATAATTAAAATGCATATTATGTTTCTTATTTTTATAATGTCTTTTCTCTTTGTCAATACTTTAATACAAATATTTAATTTCATACCTATTTTTGTCCAGGTTTGTAGTCTTAGGAGGTCTCTCCAACTTATATGTTGCATATAAAAATCTCCTGATCTTCTCCAATTACAGCATAGTTACTAAAAGTAATAGGTAATAATTAAATATACTATGAAATTTTCAATACATTAAGACTCTTTATAAATTAAAGTCCTAAAGACATATTTTGAAGGAAAATATTCTATGCCTCTGGTGCCTCCTGAAACTAATCACTGCATAGAAATATTTTTTCTATTAGTATGAGATAGGCAATTGGTAGCTCTCACTTCTTAATTAGTGTTCATAATGGCAGTGTCAAACCACTTTTTACTATTTAAATATAAATTAACTAAAATAAAATTTAATGAAAAATCCAGTTTTTTACTTCTTGCCAACATACAACATAGGGACTAGGTTCACCATTCTACTTGGAACAACTAAAAACCACTGAAAAAACTGACAAAAGATGTATTTTGGTTGCTAACCCTTTTTCAAATGGTTGGCAAATATTTTCTTTCATTTGTATGTTGTCTATTCAACTCCATTAATTGTTTTCTTAGCTGTGTAGATTTTTTGTTTGTTAGACTCCCATATGTCTACCTTCACTCTCATTGTCTAGGATTCAGAGGTCATAACCAGAAAAATATTGCCTAGACTAATGTTTTGAATCTTTTTCTCCTATATTTTCTTCAAGCAATTTTATAGTTACAGATGACATATTTAAGTCTTGAAACATTTTATGTTGATTATTGTATATCTTGCAAGGATCCTAATTCATTCTTCTGAATGTGAATATCCAGTTTTTCCAGCATGGTTTATTGGGACTGTCTTTTGTCCATTGTGTTCTTGAAACCTTTGTCAAAAATCAATGGATCATAAATGTTAGTTTATTTCTGGTCTTTCTCCCCATTTTCATTAGTCTGTATGTTTGGTTTTATGCAAGTACCATGAAGTTTGATTTAAAATTTTTATGTAGCGTATTTTAAGATCAGGGAATATGATGCTTCCAACTTTGTTCTTTTTGTTCAAGAATACTTTGGCTATTTGGAATATTTTTATGACTTCATAAAAATGTTAAGATTCTTTTTGTATTTCTGTGAAAATTTCCTGTAGAATGTTAATCGATGTAGTATTATATCAGTAGATTGGTTTGAATAGTTTGAACATTTTAACAATATTAATTTTTCTAATTTATGAGCATGTGATAAATTTCCATTTATTCATGTTTTCATCAATCTCATACATCAGTGTTTTATGGTTTCATGTTATTTTTTACTTTTTGATTAAATTTATGATTTAATTTGATATGTTTTTTTTTTTTTTTACTGTTACAAATGGGATTGCTTGTTTAACATTTTTTTCCCAGACAACTCTTTCCTATTATATAAAATTCCTGATTTTCCTGTGTTGATTTTACATTCTGAAACTTAACAGAACTTATCATTTCTAACAAATTCTAGGCAGAGTTTTTAGGGTTTTCTTTATAATAGATAACGCCAGCAAGAGACAATTTCACTTCTTCCTTTCCAATTGGGATGCCTTTTATTTCTTTCTTGCTCCATCAAGAACCTCCAGCACTATGTAGAAAACAAATGGTGCAAATAAATGTGCTTTTTCTTGTCACTGATCTTAGAGAAAAAGTTTTCAACTTTTCATCATTTAGCATGGTGTTAGCTGTTAGGTTTGTCCCATAAATTCCTTCTATAGCTAATGTATTAAAAGATTTTATTATTAAAGAATAATGAATTTTGTCAAAAACTTTGCCTCTTTTAAGATGATAGTGTGATATTTTGGCCTTTATTTGATTAATGTGATATATTGCATTCTTGTCATCCTTGTATATTATAATTAATCATACATGATCATGGTGAATAATTCTTTAATGTGTTGTTAAATTCAGTTTGGTAGTATTTCACTGAAGATTTACATATATGTATATATGTTCATCAGTGATTCTGGCATATGATCTTACATTTTCTGTATGGTTTTAGTATCAGGGTCATGCTGGCCTTGGAAAATGAGTTTTTAAATTCCCCTTTTCTTCAATTGCTTGGAGTTTGAGAAGAATTAGTATTCTTCTTTAGACACTTAGTAAAATTCAGCTGTGAATCCATCAGAATTTTTTTTTTTAGTGGGATACTTTTAAATTATTGATTCCATCTCCTAGTCACTTCTGATCTCTTCATATTTTCCTTAGTTATTTTACTTAATGATTCAGTATTCTTAGGTTTCGTGTGTTTGGGATATACCCATGGCTTAGGTTATCCAAACTGTTGGATATATAATTGTACTTATGACCTCTTATAACCTTTTATATTTCTCTGTAATCAGTTGTAATGCCCCCTTTTCATATCTGACTTTATATATTTGAGTCTTCTCTCTTTGTTTCATTTCCTATTTAAGCATTGTTAATTGTTTATCTTTTTATATTTTCTATTGTTTTCCATATCTATTGTCATATATTCCATACTTTTTAAATTAAATTATTTATTTATTCTAATTTGTTATACCGATGACAGAATGCAACTCATTTCATATTGCACATAGAGTACAATTTTTCAAGTCACTGTACACAAAGTGTTTTTACACCATTGGTATCTTTATACACATACTTAGGGTAATGATGTCTAGTTCATTCCACCATCATTCCTACCTCCTTGCCCCCTCCTTTTGCCTCCCTCTTCTTTGCCCTATCTAAAGGTCCTCCATTCCTCCCATGCTCCCCACCTTATGGCCATTATGAGTTAGCATCCTCATATCAAAGAAAACATCCTGTCTTTGGTTTTCTGGGATTGGCTTACTTCACTTAGCATTAGATTCTCTAACTCCATCCATTTACCTGCAAATGCCATGATTTTATTCTCTTTTATTGCTGAGTAATATTCCAATGTGTATATATGTCACATTTTCCTTTATTCATTCATCTATTGAAGGGCATCTGGATTGGTTCCACAATTTAGCTATTATGAATTGTGCAGCTATAAACATTGATATGGCTGTGTCCCTGTAGTATGCTGTTTTTAAGTTCTTTGGGTATAGACTGAGGAGAGGGATAGCTGGGTCAAATGGTGGTTCCATTCCCAGTTTTACAAGGATTCTCCATACTGCTTTCCATATTGGCTGCACCAATTTGCAGTCCCATTAGCAATGTATGAGTGTGCCTCTCTCCCCATATCCTCCCCAATATTTATTGTTGTTTGTATTCTTAATAGCTGCCATTCTGACTGGAGTGAAATGAAATCTTAGAGTACATTTTGATTTGCATTTCTCTAATTGCTAGGGATGTTGAGCATTTTCTCATATGTTTATTGATGGATTGTATATCTTCTTCTGAGAAGTGTCTGTTCAGTTCCTTGGCCCATTTATTGGCTGGGTTACTTATTTTTCAGTGTTAAGGATTTTGAGTGCTTTATATATTCTAGAGATTAGTGCTCTATCTGATGTTCTTGTGGTAAAGATTTGCTCCCATTCTGTAGGCTCTCTATTCACCTCACTGATTGTTTCCTTTGCTGAGAGGAAGCTCTTTAGTTTGAATCCATCTCATTTATTGATTCTAGATATTAATTCTTGTGCTATAGGAGTTTTATTAAAGAAGTTGGCATCTGATCCGACATCATGGAGATTTGGACCTACTTTTTCTTCCACTAGGCACAAAGTCTCTGGTTTATTCCTAGGTCCTTGATCCACTTTGAGTTTTGTGCATGGTGAGAGATAGAGGTTTAATTTAATTTTGTTGCATATGGATTTCCAGTTTTCCCCACACCATTTGTTGAAGAGGCTATCTTTTCTCCAATGCACTTTTTTGGTGCCTTTGTCTAATAAAAATTAACTGTAGTTGTATGGGTTATTCTCTGTGTCTTCTATTCTGCATCATTGGACTACAGGTCGATTTTGATGCCAATACTATGCTGTTTTTGTTACTATTGCTCTCTAGTACAGTTTAAGGACTGGAATAGTAATGCCACCAGCTTCACTCTTCTTGCTAAGGATTGCTTTAGCTATTCTGGGTCTCTTATTTTTCCCGGTGTATTTCATGATTGCTTTTTCTATTTCTATGAGGAATGTCATTGGGATTTTGATTGGGATTTTCATTGAATCTATGTAGTGCTTTTGATAGTTTGATTATTTTGACAATATTAATTCTGCCTATGCAAGAACAAGGTAGATCTTTCCATTTTCTAAAGTCTTCTTTAATTTTTTCTTTAGCATGCTGTAGTTTTCATTGTACAAGTCTTTCACCTCTTTTGTTAAGTTTATTCCCAAGTATTTTATTTTATTGAGGCTATTTTAAATGGTGTTTTTCCTAGTTTCTGTTTCAGAGTATTTGTCACTGATGTACAGAAATGCCTTTGATTTATGGGTGTTGATTTTATATCCAGCTACTTTGCTGAATTCATTTATTAGTTCTAGGAGATTTCTTGTGGAATGTTTTGGGTCTTCTAGTTATAGAATCATATTGTCTGCAAACAGTCATAGTTTGAGTTCTTTTTTTCTTATCTATCCCTTTAACTTCTTTTATCTGTCTGATTGCTCTGGCTAAAGTTTCAATAAATAAGTTAAGTAGAAGTTGTGACAGAGAGCATTCCTGTCTTGTTCCAGTTTTTAGAGGGAATGCTTTCAATTTTTCTCCATTTAGCATGATGTTGGCTTGGAGCTTAGCATAGATAGCCTTTACAATGGTGAGGTATGTTCCTGATATCCCTAGTTTTTCTAGTGTTTTGAACATAAAGCAATGCTGTATTTTATCAAATGCTTTCTCTGCATTTGTTTCCTTCCTTATTCTAAGTTTGGACTCTGACTTTTCTTCCCCTAGTTTCTTGAGGTGCAACATGAGATTTTGAGCTCTTTAAAAAAAAATACAAGCCTATTTTGCCATGATTTTCCCTCTTAGAACCACTTTTGCTATACCACATAAGTTTTGGCATGTTATCTTTCCGTTTTTATTTGTCTCAAGATATTTTTTTTATTTCTCTAACTCATGATTGTTTCTGAGAATGTTGTATTTCCACATATTTGTGAATTTTCCATGTTATTGATGTCTAGCTTCATGCCATTTTCTTTTTAAAAGATAACTGTTATGTTTTAAATCCTCTTAATATTTGTTTTATGACCTAAAATATGATCTATCCTAGAGAATGTTTTGAATGTACTTGAGAATAAAGTGAATTCTGTTGCTTTGGATATAATTTTTGGCATGTGGCTGTCAGACCTATTTGAGCTGCAATGGAATTCAAATCCAATTTTTCCTTATTTGTTTTCTGTCTAGATAACACATTCATTATTGAGAGTGGGGTCTTGATATTCTCTACTATTACATTCTACAATTTATCTCTCCATTCTGGTCATTCAATAATCGCATTATATACTTAGGCACTCAGATCTTATATGGGTGTATGCTTACAATTGTTATATTCTCTTGATGAATTGACCCCTTAATCATAAGTAATGTTCTTGATCTTTCTGACAGTCTATTTTATATGATGTCTATACTCCCTATCTCCTTTGGTTTTCATTGGTATGGAATACCTATTTTCATTCCTTTACTTTCAATGTTTATAGCAACACAATTCACAATAGCTAGAATGTGTAACCAACCTAGATGCCCTTCAATAGATGAATGAATTTTAAAAATGTGGCATTTATACTCAATCTATATGTACTCTTAAATGTGAAGTGTCTTGTATAAAGCTTATAGTTGTGTCCTTTTTCTTATCCATTAAGCCACTCTATGTTTGTGATTGTAGAATTTAACCCTCTTACATTCAAGGTAACTGTTAATTGGTGAGGACTTGCTGCTACCATTCTGACTTTGTTTTCTGGTTGTTGTGTAGATCATTTGTTTTTGCCTTCTTCTCTTGGTGTCCTCTTTTGTAGTTTGATGAGGGTAGTATGTTTTGAATTCTTTCCTTCCAGGTTTTTGAAACTATTGTAGGGTTTTACTTTGTGGGTAACACAACTATTACATAACACATACTTACACAGGCTATTTTAAGCTTGTAAGAACTTCACTTTAATCACATGCAAGAACCCTATATTTTTGTCCCCACCCCCATGAACACATTGTATGATTTTGATTTCAGAAGTTACATCTGTTTGTGTACTTTAACATTTATTGTAGTGATAGTTGCTCTCAATAGTTTTGACTTTTAACATTTATGTTAGAGATGAAATTTGCTCTACACACCACCATTACATTACTGGAGGTTATGAACATGGCTACACATTAAATAATAAATATAAGTATGCCATCCAGCTTTGTACTTCATATTTTTTAAGTTAATAATTAGCAGAATTTTGTTTAAACTTCAAAAAGCTTGCTTAATAATTCCTGCATGGCAAGCCTAGTGATGATGAAATTCCCTGGCTTCTGTTTTCCTCAGAAAGTTATTTCTCTCTCAAGCTCTTTCAAAGTGCAGAAAACAAAGCACTGTCAACTTAGAATTCTATATACAGTTAAAAAATAGTGTATAAGAAAACTTTAAAGTCTTTTTTATATATAAAAAAGATGAAGGAATTCATGGCACTAGATCCAAACTATAAAAACTGATACAGAAAGAATTCAGGCAGAAGAAAAATGATACTACTCAGAAATATAGAACTACTTCAAGCAACACAGAGCATTGAAAATGGAAATTGTTGCTACATTGCTTATTGTATGCTAATGAAACATCAATAAAAAAATTTTAAATGTCTTAAAATCAGTTCTTCCTTTTCACCAGTCACATCAAGGACCCTATGCGTAAATATGGATATGGATTTTTATGCTAAACAGCACAAATACAGAGCATTTCCATCATCCCTGAAGTTTAGTATGATGAGCTAACTGACATAATGGTCTGAAATTGGTGCCTCTTGTGCCCAGAAAGGATGGAAAATAAAGCATCATATTCTGTATGCTGATCCTAATATATACTCAAAAGAGCAGGATATTAAACATCATAAATTTTTTTAAGAGAGAGAGAGAATTTTTTAATATTTATGTTTTAGTTTTCTGCAGACAAAACATCTTTGTTTGTATGTGGTGCTGAGGATCGAACCCAGGCCACACGCATGCCAGGCGAGCGTGCCACCGCTTGAGCCACATCCCCAGCCCCAACTCTCTTAATAAAACTCCTGTAGTGCTTGAGCCACATCCCCATCCCTAAACATCATAAATTATTGATAATGAAACTAGTAGTTATCTCTGATGGATAAACCAATTTGACTCACTTCTTGAGCATCAAGGATATAAGTGGTATAATTTACATATAAAGATTCTGTCATTTATTATTCAATTTTTTTCTAGTTGTCATGCTTTGGGCTTTCTGTCTATACCTGGACACAACCAACTTTGGGAACAAGGTTCATACAAATTAAAATACAGTATGAATTAAAGCTGCAAAAGCAAAAGAATCATGTCCATTATCCTTTAAGCTCATTATCCTTTCTGTAATTCAAACAGTGAACAACTTGTCATTTTCTGATTTTAGGTCAAATATTCTTCCACTTACTGACTCATATGGTCATCTTCCCCTTATGATAAAAAGAGCTTATAATATCATCAATTTCTTTATTGCCTTCCTCTTAGAAGTAGGAGAACTACTCCCTAGTTCTTTTTTGATCACAAGAAAAATAATACCCAATACACACAATATCAGCATGGCCTAAGATAGAGGTCATCTTTCTGATTTATTTTAGAGTATCTCTTTCATTCATTGAACATTCTTGAATTCTCTTTCCTGCTTATTAGAAGACTGTTTTTACTTCTTTCCAAGGGGACACACTACAAACACCATATAATTGCACAGAGGTGAAGAATAATCACTTTGGATTTTCTTTCATTCTTGTTAAGAAATGAAAACATACAATATCTCCATTCACATTTATTGCACTTATTTTATTAGCTCCATTTCTAAAACTAGATTGGTAGCTCTTCAAATAATTTAACCATCTAAAGGAAAAAAATACTATGTCCCTAATAACTTTCCCAATTGTACTGGATTTTATACAAAGAGATTCACAAAGCTTCAGAGAAAATTAGGTCCCCTATCTTTCCCTCTACTAGATGCTGCTTCTAACAACTCTTCCCTGGCTGAGTGAGGCATTTATCCTAGTGTACAACATTCTGCAGAATGGCACATTTCTCAATCTTTAAACCTTTGTAAGATAGTTTTATCATTCCCCTTCTCTGCACAGGGAAGCTGATTTGCAGAGAGTTTAAAGTGATTGCTTAAATCAGCAGGGGACTTGAGATCTTAACCAGGCTGTCTGATTCCACAGTTGAACATTTAAACATTAGGCTTATTACCTTTCAGACTCCAAGTATGTATTATTCTCAAATAAGAAGACACTCTTAAAGCTGGTCTTTTCCATTCTCTAATGAAAACTTATTGAGACACAATTTTGTACTTGTGTAATGATATTATTTTATTAGAATATAATTACATACTGTATTTTATTCAGAAGAATATATATTATTTAATAAATTATGTACAGCAATATATTTGATAGAAGTAAACATTTATTGGGAAAACCAAATGCCTTGCCATGATGTGTAATTACATAGTGACTGAAAGTAAATGGTTGATTATTGAGTTTTGATAACCACTTAGGTTAGTTTATATGTCATTGTTCAAATGAAATTGAAATTCAAAATGATTCCTTAAAATTCACATCCATTTGGGCTGGGGTTGTAGCTTAGTGGTTGAGTGTTTGCCTCGAATGTGTGAGGCACTGGGTTCGATCCTCAGTCCCCACATTAAAAAATAAATAAATAAAACAAAGATATTGTGTCCATCTACAACTAAAAAAAAATGTTTTTTTTTAAAAATTCCCACACATTTAAATTTTAACATATATTCTTTTATTTATATTTTCTCCTTGGATTAAAGAAAAATCTATCCGTCTTTCTCTAATTAATTTAAATCAATAAGCAAAAGATACATGTACATGTCACACTGGGTACATGATCAGGTATTAGGAGATTAGATGTAAATTGTATCAATATGGCATTGAAATAGTTACTTTTAATTCCATTGTTACAGTATTAATTCTATTAAGGATCTTATTTATTAGTAGTTAAGCATCACGCTAGTAATAATATCCCTATTTAACATACAAGCAAATCAACAAAAAGGCATCTGATTGTACAACAGAAACTATACTAGATAGTCTAAGAGAATTAAAATCATTCACACATTCCTTCTCAAAAACAATTTTAAAGTATACTGCAAAATTTAATTTTATAGAAATGTTGTTGTTTGAGAATAAACCCATACCATAGTTTCAATAAACTAAAGGAGCAAACTTTTTAACTACTTGGGAACTTTCTTAGTAATGTAGAGATTTCCTTTTTCTCTGTAATGCAAATGATTAGAACTTAATTTGAAGCCAAGGTGATAAAGATGCCTTTAGGGTACATATAATAACAATTTTTAATTGTTTATAGATAAAGTCCACATTCCTTGAAGGCTATGATGCTATGTTTTTATGCACACAAAAAATGATCAAACAGCTGAACAAAATAGCCAATTATACTTTTCTCCATTGTTATCTTGAGTCTTGTTTCAGCATCGGTCCAAAGTCAGGATAATTGCAATGATTTATTTTATGGGACAGAAGGGTAAGGATGACTATTTTTATATGATATCTTGAAATGGTTACAGCATTTGATTTTAGAAAAGAATAGAAAAAATATTGGCTATGTAAAGGAAATTGCTACAATGAGATTTGTAATAGATACCTTTTTTGATTCATAAAAACTAGTTGTATACATTAAATATGTACCTTTTTATATGTCAATCATACCTTGATAAAGTGATTTTAGAAAACATAAACAAATTCAAAGTCAGTTGGAATGTATCCTTGAGAAAATAATGGTTGCTCTGGTTGTTTCAACCCCTCTTCTAGCAGTAATAGCCTGCACAGTACAGGCTTACAGGTTGGATGCAGCTAGTCAGAAGTATTTGTCTAGTGTTCATGTTATTTTAAGATTGAACTACCCATTGACCTTAGTAACATGAAGTGAAATTGTATCCTGATTCTTTGTACACAGAGCTGACTGCAAGAAAATCTGAGTTCGATTACACAGCAGGAAAAGAAAAGAAGGCTGAAAAGAAAAAAAAATACCTTGTCAATACGAACTTGACTGTGAAGATAGATGTACGTAATGTTGGTTAAAATACACTGAGTAAGGAAATTTCTAAAATAAGAGTAAATTTATGAGTTCAGGGTCACTAATTTTTACTTTGAAAAGATATTTTAAATTGTTGTCTCAGAATATTATTTTCTCAAAACTCCAGTAGTATCTAAAGGAATATATTTTATCACAACATTGTAAAATCACTTAGTGTAAAACTAAAATAATTTAATATGAGGGATAAACATTTTTTGTTTTGATCCTTAATTTTTTTAAATAATGGGCTATAATTTTAGCATTAATTTCATCACCCACACACTTTCCCATTTATTTGTAATTTAGCTTGATTCCCTTTGTTCCTCTAAAACAATTATCTTAAAATGCCTCTAGTATGTGCTGTAATCATTTAGTTCTTCTAATTATTCTTTTTTGGGGGCAGTATTGGGTAATGAAACCAGGTGTGTTCTACCACTAAGCTACAAGCCCCACCTCTGCAAGCCCTTTTTATATTATATTGAGACAGGGTCTCACTGAATTGCTTAGGCTGGGTTCAAACTTTTAATCCTCCTGCTTCAGCTTCCCTAGTACCTGGGATTACAGGTGTGCACCACTCTACCCAGCTTTCATTCAGTTCTTTTCAATGTATTAGTTTCTTAGTGCTGCTGTAACAAAGTACCACCAGTTAGAAAGTTTTCTCAGAATGGTGGAGTCTCAAGTCAAGGTATCCCTAGAGTTTTTCTACCTCTATAACTAATGAGGAAGAATCCTTTAGTGCTTTTTCTCAATTTATTGTTGTAATTCCTTAAAGTTCCCTGGATTGCAGCACCATCACTTCAAACACTCCTTATATGACCACAAGGCCTTCTTCAGTGTGGGTCACTGTTTCTTTTTCTAAATCTCCCTCTTCTTTCTTTTATAAAGATACCTAATTCATTATAACATAACATAATCATAACTTGAAGGAAATATTCATATATATATGTATAATTATAAAATATAGATTTTCAAATAAGTCCACATTCATTGTTACTGTGGGTTAGGATTCAAACATGACTTTTTCGGGGGCACAGAATTCATCCTATAACATTCTATCCTGATAAGAATTTTTCAGTCTTTTTGATGCAGTTGACACTACTGACATTTTCTCTTTGAACTTTCCCTTCTGTCTTCCACAATACCAACATTTCCTGTTCATATTATTCTCTAATTTTTTGGTAACTATATCTTCTTGATTTCTTTGTCTTCTTGTGGTCATTTCCATGGCATTCATGTAACATTGCCTTTAGTTATTTTTCCTCCATAATCTCTGTCTCCGTGCAAGCACATATTGGCAACTATATATGCTTGTGTTTGATGGGCATTGTCTGTGTAGAGGAAAATTTATCATGCTTCCTAACCTAAGGAACTTAAAGTAAAACAGAGTGACACATATAAATATGCCAATAAGTGCATCACTGAGCTAAAAAGAAAACAAATAATGGAAAAAGAAAACCTTATATAAATAGATAAGAACCTCACATGGGGAAAATGGGTAAATGTTTTATCAGCTATTTCACTGATGTGACTGAAGGACCTGACCAGAACAATTTTAGGAGAGGAAAAGTTTATTTGAAGGCTCACAGTTTCAGAGGTCCTAGTCCATAGAAGGCCAGCTCCATTCCTTGGGGTTTGAGGTGAGGCAGATCATCATGGTAGAAGAGTATGACAGAGAGAAACAGCTCACATGGTGATCAGGAAGCAGAGACACTTCACTCTCCAGATACAAAATACATACCCCATACCCACACCTCCAGTGAAACACTTCCTCCAGCCACACACCACCTGCATCCAGTCACCCCCAGGTAATCCCATCAGGGCCTAATTCACAGATTAGGTTAAAGCTATAACCCAATCATTTCTCCTCCAGACCTTCTTGCATTGTCTTACTAGTGAGCTTTTGGGGGACATTACATCTAAATCATGACAATGTTTAAGAGGTTAGGTTTTGCAACTTTTTACAAAACTATTTTCTTTTGGTGAAAAAGTCTTTTTGCTGTAATGCCCTCCAAAAGTTCATGTATTAAAGGGTTGGTCTCCAGCCTGTGGTACTATTAGAAGATGCTATTATGTAGTGCTATTAGGAGATCTTTAAGAGGTGGGGTTATAATGGGAGGTCTTTAGGTCACTGAGTCTGTGCCCTTAAAGGGAATAATTTGACACCAGACCCTTTCACTTCTTACCTCTCTTTTCCTTCCTGCCTATGTAGTAAGCACTTTTGCTCTGCCACATGTTCCTGTCATGCTCTGCCTTCCATGGTCTGCCTTCCTGGCCAATTGATCATAGACTGACACCACCCAAACTGTGAATCAAAATAAAAGGTTTCTCTTTATAAGTTTCTTATCTCTGTATTTGTTATAGTGATAGAACGTTGACTGACACAATTATAAAGTAAATTTATATAACAGATATAATATTAACATTTCTATCTCTCCTTTCATTCATTTTAAAATAAACCTTTAACTTCAGAATAGTTTCCCATTTTTAGAGCTCTTGCAAGGATAATATAGAGACTCCCTGGATACTTCTTACCTAGTTTCATTTATTATCAACATCTTGTATTACTGCAGTATAATTGTCACCACTTATGTAGACATGAATCAATAGTGATATATTAATACTAACTAAACCCCATGCTTTTTTGAATTTCCTTAGTTTTTACCTATTGTCTTTTTTCCTGTCCCAGAATCCCATCTAGGATATCACATTATATTTAGTAATCATGTCTCTTTTATCTTGCCCAGATTGTGACAATTTTTTAGACTTCTCTTGTTTCCTTGACAGTTTTGAGGAGTGATGATAAGGTGTTTTCAATAATATTCCTCTGGTGGACTTGGTCTTATATTTTCCTTCATGATTAGATTAGGTAATGTGTCTGTAAAGGAAGACTCAAAAGAATACAGTGTTCTCATTACATCATTTTCACGGTACATGCCCCCTCTGATGTTGTTAACCGGAATCAAGAAGTGCTTGTTGTATTTTCACACCATCAAGTTACTTTTTTTCTCTCTTTATATTCTTTACTTGTTTAAAAGCGATTTACTCAGCACAGCCCATATTCAAGGGCTGAGGAATTGTGCTCTACCTCTTTGAGTAAGGAACATCTACATTAATTATTTCAAATTCTTAAGTACTAGAAAGGTATTTCTTTTCCAATTTTTTTTTATTCAATTACTCAACTATATCAGCATGGACTTGGGTATGTTTAGTTCATACTTTGGGTTATAATTCAGTACTATTTATTTGTTTTGTTTCTCAAATTGCTCTTCATTAGGTCCTTGGTCCTTGGGAGCTCTTTTAGTATTTTTCATGTGCTTTTGGCATGCCAATTATTTCAGTTTTAGCACTTCTTTACTTTTTCACACAAGATCATCTGGATTTTTTTTTGTGTATTTTCTCCCTTTCCCCTGTGCAAGCTACTTCTGCAAGAAGCCCTGGTTCCTCTATTGGAGGATAGTTTTAGAAGCCAAGTTTGAGTCTTGAGTGTGCTTGTTAGCACTGACGTATTATAGCTTCTAGGCCTTTCCAGCCAGCAGAGCTAGAAAACATACATGTTTACTAATTTGTGAATATACACATATCTATAAAAATTCTCATATTTATTAGATATAGTAATTTTTATATATATATATGTGTGATTTATATTAATTTAAATAGTTATTTAATATTTATATTAAATAACTATTAATAACAATTAATTTCAATTAATAGTTATTAATATTTATATTAAGTTAAATAGAATTCAGACTAATGGCTCTGATTCTAACTCAAGACTACAATTATTTATTCTATTCTCCCTTTTTGCAATCTGTAACATCTTTCTCCAGCAGTGAGAAGCCAGCTGTTATCATCTCACCTCTGTTTACCTTTCTTTAATCCTACTAGATAGGCATAGCATTTTCAGATTAATTAATCTACACTCATAAGAAAAATAACTTTATCAACTAGAGTAGTGCTTAGCACAGCTCCTTTGGTATTTAGCGTTACAATTTCCAATTATTTTCAAAGTTACATAGGTTATTAGGATATTTTCTACTTCCCTGTCAATGAGGTTATGTGATAAGTTTGGATATAGTTAACTGTTTTGTTAAAATCCACATTCCATCCTGAAATTCTCCAACCTTTTAGTTTATTTTCTTTATATACATTTGTGTGCATTAATGTTTATTCTTAGTGATAGAAATTTTCATAACTTTGTGGCAAATGTATATTATCCTGAATTTACCACTACAATATCATTTGATATAGTATCATTTGATACTGTAATTGATCAATTAAAATAAATATAGGTTTTATTTTATTATTTTTTGTGCAAGAAAACACATCTTCTTGACTTTGGAAGAATAATTTTGCTGGATATAGAATTCTAGTTTGGTAGGCTGTTCTTTGAACACCTTAAGTACTTCACTTCAATGTGGTTCTTGTTGTGGTTCCTTTAGCAATGATTTTTAATAATGACTTCTACTAAAAAATAAGCTCATAGCACATCAAAGCCAATCCTAGAACATCTGACTAGAACAGGTTGACTTTGAAATGAAGCTGAAGTTTAAGACATTACTCCACTTACTAATTTGGGAGCTTTTTGAACTATAATTTAAAGAAATGGTAAAGGTGAACCACTGGTTCTGCAACCATCAACTATTACAAAGATGTTCAATACCTAATTGATTGCTTTGGATATTACCCATAGTATATATCACAGTTGGAAAATTTTCTTCAGTCTCTGCACTAATTCAAAAGACATTCAGACTATTCTCTAGAGATAGTGGCCTTGAAATCAATGCAAGAATTAGTTACACAAGTGCTTCCTGCAGCCCATATCTCCTTCAGATCCCATGACATTACAAATACCTTTGTCCAGCCTCACAGCTAATTAAAACCTTTGGCACAGACCAACTATACTCACTTAGCCTCCAGATTTCTGTATTCTTGGACTTCTTCCTGCTGCATACACCTATATATTGCCCTATATATTCAGATGACCTTACCAGAAGTAGGCATAACTCTCCAATAGAGACAGCAGAACCTAGGTATCCTAAAAAATTTAACTTTAGACACAAAAACAACATGGTTCACTATTAGCCTGCCTCCAGAAAAATTAATTTGATGAAATAAAATAGCCTTGTAACATAATGATGGATTGCCAATAATCCATGACATTGTTCTCCCAAATGAACTGACCATCAAATGATGTTTCTGGACATACAACATATCATCTTAATATTAATTAAAATTTACCTTTACCTAGACTCCTGGGCCAACACTAACAACCTAAAAATTGTAAGGCTATTGATCATGTATTCAGGACTGTAATACTAAAAATATATAAATTCAGATAAAAATTTTTATGCTACACATATGAAAACCCAAATAAATTACTACATATCGGTAAAAGCAACATTACTGTCAAAGTCAATAAAGTATGTACAAAATACTCAATAGCCCTATAGGGTCTATAGTCAAATGCACCACGATAAAATGAAAAACATAAAGTCAGTGTTATTTTCAAAGGTTTTACTATTTGTGATTGCATAAGCCAGGATTTCTGCAGGGCCAGTTGATCCAAATGTCTTCAAATTCTTTTAAGTTTCACATGTCCATATTTTCCTTCTGCTTTGGCAATGTTCCTAGAAATGCATGAGTCAGGGAGCGAAGAATGAGAAAAATTTAAAAGGAACAGTATATTCCCTCATTTTGATAACCACATTGTTGAATACATGTAGCATCTTCCTCTTTTGTGTTTACTATGACCTCTGAAGGTATACGGACAACTTTTTAAATGATTCGTTTAACCTCAACTGGTAGCAGAAAAGATCCATTGTAAAAATCAAAGAAACCTGAGAGAATATGAACTTTGTCCTTGACATTTTGCCCCAATCTGTTTCATGGATCCCTTTCTATGCCTCCATAGATTGTTTGTGAAGGAAATAGGGGGACACTGGAGAATTCACCATTCTGGATAAAGGAGTCAGTCTGTCTCATTCATAAGAGGAAACACAGACTTTAATTGGTTGGGTGTGAAAATGTCCAACCCTGGGAGACGGGTGGGAGGAAGAGAGAGCATAATATTCTCCTTTTCTATTATAGATTCATACAAATAGCCTCAAATGCCCTTATACAAATCTTTTTGGCAATGTCTCATAATATGAGTCACTTACAAGTTTGGATACACTACTTCCCACTTGATCTAGCCAAGTGGTTTCTCATTGACACTCCACTCCTTCTATTTCTAGCTTCTATTTCCTTTTCATGTGATTCTGTCTGTGTTTCCTTCTGGGTATTTATTTTATATTCTGGATCTGACAATTTCAATATCTGAAGTCTATGTGATTGTAAAACCTTGTATTTTTTTAACTTCTTATTCTTTAAGGCAAGACTCCCTCTGTGTCTCATAATCTTTAATTGTTAAATTACTTCTTCTTTTTCTTCTCGCCCTTTTCCTTTTCTTCTTTGTCTTCCCCCACCCCCACACGGACCACCTTTATTTTGTGGTACTGGGAATTGAAACAAGAAGCGTTCTACACCTCCAGTCCTTTTTATTTTGAGACAAGGGCCTGTTATATTGCCCAGGCTGGCCTTAAACTTGCAATCATTCTGCCTCAGCCTCCCAAGAATCTGGGATTACAGGTGTGCACCACTGTGATTGATTTCCAGTTATATTTCTTATGCTACATCTCACTCATTCTATTTTTTTTTTTTTTAATGGGAAGCTCACAAACTGACTGTGTATGTTGTTCTTGCCCTGAGATTGGGGTCATGTTGTATGTTACCAGTCACTAAGGCAAGAATGGAGGAGATCTGACATTTGAATGCTATTTTTTAAAGCTTCAGCTTAAAGATCACATAAATCACTTCAGCTTTCATTTCATTGTTTTAAGCAGGTTCAAAGAGTAGATATAATATCCAAACTGTGATATATAGTCCTACAGTCTCCAACACCCTTCTTTCATTACTTTCGATTTTTGTTAGGTTTAACATTTATTCTATGGTTGTAGCACTTATATTTAATGTCATAACTAATTTTTCCATTTTTTTCAAGTCTTAGTTTTATATATAAGTGAATTTTTTTCCTACCAGTATTTTCCTAATATAGCTCCTCTGTGATTGAGATCTTAATTTTGAATCCTCTTCTTTCCACTTGAAATTTATAATCATTTTTAAAGCATAGGCTCTTGGACTCTATTCCTTGATTTCTTACATATTTATGAATTTATTTCTTTTATATTTAAATGTCAATTTGAGTGAATATAAAAATTATTGAGTTGCATTTCCTTTTTTAGGTCATTAAAAGCATTATTATTGTTAAAGCCAATGAAGTATGTACAGCTACATTTTTAACATGTTTACATAAGAGTCTAATGTCATTCAGATATTGCTCCTTTCTATGATTTTTCCTGAGTACCATAGGATTTTTAAAAATTTTTAATTAGTTTAATATAATTTTATTTACATTTTAAGTCATAAAATAAGACAAGTTATATATCACAGGTATAGAAAAGGCTATTAACCTTTATGTTCCCAACCAACCTCATCTCCCTTGGCTTTTCCTCTTTTTAGATACAAACATTTATTGAAATTAAGCACAGACAGAGAAAATGTGGAAATCACATGTCTAGGATGAATTAATTTTATAAATGTGAATATTCCCATGCAAGCAGCACACAGATCAAAACTCTGCAATATTAGCATTCCGGAGTCCCTGCATACACTTTTTCAATCATTCTTCCACTGAAGAGGAACCACTATTCTAACTTTTAACAGCTAAAATAAATTTACCTACTTTTTTCTCAAAAACAAAGCAAAATGAAGAAATTTTTGGCAAATAAAAATTTGAAACATGCAGAACATAGCACTTATTTAACAGTTTTATACTATTTCACATCTTTATATCTATGCTCATATACAATGATAAACAGATGAAAGATAACAGGTGAAAGAAAATATTCAATTTATATTCTATGGATAAAAACATTTGTTTATCAATGTAGTATTAAATGAAAAGAGGCATGTATAATTTTAAAAAATAATATTTGAATTGAATTTTGTGAGTTATATTAAAGAAGGCTAAATTTCCATATTCATAGGTATTAATGACTATATTTATGTGAAAAGGATCAATGAGTTTTGATTCATTGCCATGTTTAATAATATTTTGTTTTACTTCATTCTAATGATTACAAGCCTTCTTAGCAAGGCATTTTTGGCTTCACATATAAATGAGCCTAAGTCATAATTGCTCAGGACACACGTTAACCGCTATGAATATCATTGAACAAGAAACTGCCAGCCTACTAGAATTCCCTCTTCACTATCCTCACTTCTCAAATAACAGTGACTTGCCTGGTTTCTGTCAGTATGTAAATGATATATACTGTTTATTCTTTCATTGCTTCTTTCACTCAACGTTATACCATGAGCTTTCCATATCTATGCATTCAATCAACTGCAGGTAAAGAGTACTTAGGAAAAAATTATGTCTTTATTGAACATGTGTAGACTTTTCTATTGTCACTGTCCCCTTAACAATACAGCATAACAAATATTTACATAGCATTTACATTGCATTTATGTGTTATAAATAATGTAGAGATGATTTTAAGTATACAGGAGAATGTATATAGGTTATGTGTAAAAAATATGCTTCTTATATAAGGAACCTGGGAATAATCAGATTTTGATATTTGGTACATCTCAGAAACAATCCTAATACCCCAGCATGACTATAATTATGAGATTCATTTTCATTATTGTGTGTAGTTGTAGTTTATCTCATTGCTGTTATCATATTCCATTGTGTGGTTAAAGCACAATTTATCCATTCACTTCTTGATAACATTTGGTGGTTTTTTAAATCATTATAAATAGTGCTGCTTTTGCATTTTAATACATGTTATAAGTCTTTTGGTGAAGATAAACATGCATATAAAATTTAAAATATATACCCAGGAATAGAATTGCTGGATCATAGTGTGCATATGTGTTCAGATTTAGTGGATTCTACGAAAAAAATTTTAAAAGTAATAGCACAAATATGCATTTCCATTATCAACATGAGAGTTCTGTTTTCTTCACTCGGCCTTCAATATTGCTTGACTTTTTCATTTTAGCAATTGTTCAATAGGTTTGTTGCAATTATCCATCATACCATGATACTTTGCCTGAGTCAGTTCAGGCTGCTACCATGACAGATCACAGATTGGGTGGCTTAACAAACATATATTTGGCTTAAAGTTTCAGATCAGGTTGCCAGCATGGTTTTGTCCTTGAGTGAGGGTCCTCCTCCAGGTTTACAGATGATTGGTTTTTTGTTGTATCTTCACATGGGAGGTAAGCATTCAGCATATGGATTTAGGGGAAGACAAAAACATGCAGAACATAGCACTTATTTAATAGTTTTATACTATTTCACATCTTTATTTCTATGCTCATATACAAAGATAAACAGATTTCTTCCATTCCGTTTTAATTTGTTATTCAACATTTAACATATGATTTATCATTTATTAGATAATAATACTCTTTGGTTCAAAGCACCTTACTTGTTTCATCTTCTTTATATACTCTCATTGTCATTCCTTCTACTATTCCTCTTTCCCTCCTATCAGTTACCAATCATATTAAAGTACTTCCTAAGTGTTTTTATTCAGATGTATATTTTTAATATCTACCCATGTTCACAAATGTATTGTTGCATATATTTCCAAAATGTACCTGTCTTACATAATTTGTCTATTCCCTAATGGATAGTCATTGAAATTGTTCCAACTTCTTGTTACCTCAAAATGATGCAATACATTCTTTTTTACATGTGTCTTAATGGATGACTATAAAGATATTTCTAGGTATGTTTTTGGAGCTGTATTCCTGGTCCAAATAGTTTATATACTGAAAATTTGATTTTATATTAATAGATTGTTCTCCAAAGTGGCTACTTCAGTCTGTATTCCTACATAGTAGGCAAAATTTCTTATAATGTATAAGAATATAATATATATTAGAGTACAGTATTCTAAAGTTAGGATATTGTGTGTATATCCTTATATTTCACTAATGTTTTAATTTGTATATCTCTAGTTACTAATGTGTATTAATATTTTTCTGTACTTCATATATTTGTTAGCCTTTTTGGTTTCCTTTTCTGCCAAATTTCTATTCATATTATTTTCTTTTTGTGTGAGAAATTATAACTTTTTACTGTTAATGTGGTTGATATTCAGAAATTTATCATAGGGTATATTGCTTATACATTCTAAATTAGTCCCTTGTTGATTTTAGATATTGTAAATATCAGCTTTTCTCAATCTGTCATTGATCTGTTAACTTTAACTGGGTGTCCTTTGTTCAGAAAAGCTGTTGATTTTGTAAGTTTACCTTGGTCAAATAATCTCGATGGACTCTCTTATCAATGTTGAGAGTTGTCTATTGATTCAACTCCTCTAGTATTTTTCTTAGTTCTATTGTTCTGGATCAACTCTTCCTACAATATGTAATCACCTTTTAGTCTATAAATAAAGGATTTCTTTCTTTTCTGAAAAATATAGTTATACTTTGAATTTTAAAAATGTTACTTATTTTCAAATAATTATTACATATTGCTTTTATAATTGTTACTAAATATATGTTATGTTCTCATGTTTAGTAACACCACTTACACCTATATTGTATTTCCTTTGTCTTCCATAACTATTTTAGATTTCCAATCAGTTTTATTTAGACTTTTTAAAACTCCACTTTGATTCTTTTGAGTCTGTATTAATGTCCCAAAATATAGAATAGAAATAAGCAAACATGTGTTCAGGGCTTTTGATGTTGACTTGTTTTCTGTATTGTATTTTATTTCTCTATTACATGGTTTCTTTCTTTTGTCTTTTTTTTTTTTTTTGGTACTATTCATTGAACACAGGGGCAGTCAACCATGAAGCCATATCCCCAGCCCTATTTTGTATTTTATTTAGAGACAGGGTCTCACTGAGTTGCTTAGCACCTCACTTTTGCTGAGGCTGGCTTTGAACTCGAGATCCTTCCATCTCAGCCTCCGGAGCCACTGGGATTACAGGCATGCACCCCTGCACCTGGCTATTACATCTTTTTCTAAGCTCTGTAAACTTATTTTTATTTTCTGATATCATAGTTTTTTCTTCAAATTTAATTTATTTGAACTCAAAATAGATTTGATTAGAAGTTTTCTTTTCATTTATGGTTTATTCATCTAGTAATATTTTTATTTTTTCTTGTTCTTTTTATGCTTATTAAATTTTTAAAAAATTTCTGAGTATTCCATCCTTGCCTATTTCTTTCTTTTTTCTTTAAATCAATCTAGAATGGGTCACAAACATTTGGATTAAATATTTGAAGAAATATAATTAAGGATGAAGCAATGAACAGCTGGGATACATTCTCATCATCTCTGCTTTGTCATGTACTCTGCAAAAGACTCCACTCTAGTTTACCTTTACCCTTGGTCTGCTGAGCAGAACATCTTCAGAGTTTTCACAGTATAGCCCCTTGTTCCAGGAGTCTATGACGTATTTAGCACCTGATGATTTATTTTCAATTGACTTCAGGAGTCATGAATATGCCTGTGAGATGTGCACTCCACAATGTTTGCTTTCTGGAAAGATATTGAGTCTATTCAGCTTCTGATTCAGCCTCCTTCTCCCATCATCCTTACTTTAGAGCGCTGTACTTCATTCATACCACTAGTGTAAGTTATCTTTTATCCTTTCAGAGTTGTGCTATCTACTTTGAGAGACCTCCATGTTATTTAAAATATCTTCAGGAGTGTACTTCTTTTTAACACCTTCTCCTATTTTTTTTTTAATTGTACTTGGAGTTTGTGATTTAGGGTGTCATCATTTCCTTGTCTCATTGAAGATAAAGCAGTTTTATTTTTATACTGGGTTAATGTTTCAGTTGTCATTATAGGAAAAAAGTGGATAAAATTACCAAAGGGAAGAATGCTCAATTTAGGAAGTTAAAAATCATACCAGAATTATATTTTAAAATTTCATAAAGCATTGGTTGGTTAAAAAAAAATATATTTTTACTTGCTGCCTTTGTGAAATTTTCCATTTTTTTCCCCTAAGGGATCAGGTGGTCCAATGTAATTACTGCAGAATGTAAAAGTCAGGGCCTGACCATGGAATATTATCCCATGATAATGATTAGAAAATTAGCATCCAAATGGCAATGGAATTTGCTGACAAAAATATTATAAAATTGTCACACTATTTTGTTTTATTAGGAAAAGATTCTAGCACTAGTCCAACAATGATAATTATTCATGGCACTTTTGAGATTGTCATATTTTCTTGGTTAGAATTTTTTTAGGTTTTAATCATAGAAATTCAGTTCAAGTCATCTTAAGCAAAGAGAACTTATTGATTCCTGTGTTTGGGTATTCTAGGATTTGTGTTTACTTTAGTCATGATCAGATCCTGAGACTTAAGTCTTGCTGCAATGTATTTGCTATTTCCAAGCCATTCACAATAAGAATATACATAAGGAAACCCTTATGATTCTAGCAGGAATGACTTGGCTTCTGGTTTGCTCTAAGGATATTTGAACTACATGTAGGAACTTGGAATCAATCCTTCATCTGTAGTTGTGTTTATCAAAGAGATAATCTTTTGTCAGAGTGTTTGACAATGTGGGGGTGAGTGTGGGGGTAGGGAGAGAGAGATAGAAGGAGGGAACACTTGGAGGGAAATTTAAAATAAAATTATTTGATTCATTATGTTTCTTTTGTTTGCCACACTTGACCCATGTTCTAGTTTAATTAAACTATGGATAATATATTTTTGAAGGGTTGACTTAATAAAATTGATATGCCATAGAGAAAAACATGGCCTTATAGAATTTAGTAGTCAAATCCTGGGACAATAATCCATTCCTGAGTAAATTAGTTAAAAACTCACTTTTAACTCTTAGATTGTTAATGTTTGATGGCATTCAGCATTTCTGTTCTACTCTGTGCAACTTGGTATTTTCCCCAGGGCTCGAGTCCAAGTGAGCTTGTGGGCAAAAAGAAAGGAACCATAAAATAAAAAGGACAAATTAGAGTTTATTTTCTAAATCTGTGTAAATGCCTTGTCAAAAATTTTAGTCCTTCCATTCTTAAATATCATATATTTTATTTTTCATGTTAATTAGTATTTCAATATATTTTGAATTGATATTTGAGTAGGAGGTGATGAACTTTTTTTAATTATTGATTTGGCAATGACATATCCAGATTGCTTTTTTGTCATATCCTTATTTTATGCATCCATAAAGTTTGCATGGACTCAGTGTAAAAATTGCATTACTCATTTAGCTCTGTAGCACATGTTCCTCTTGTTGCATCTGAACGCAATATGGTGCACGCAAATATGTATGTATATTTTTGCTGTGCATGGGAATAAAATTTAAGATGCTTGTTTTAATTTTATATGCCTATGTGACGTGATATGGCTTGTAACTAAAGAATATTTAAGGCACTTTTCTGATTATTTATATTTATTATTTCTATGGGAGATCAGAAAATTACAGAGCAAACACACTTTTTCATTTTCACTTTAGTTCATTTATGTTTTTTTCAATTGTTCTGAGGGTACTTACTTTAGTGTATTGCTTCAAAGGCAATCAAAGCTGTTCAACCAGTTGTGTGAAATTTGAAAAGCATAATTAAATTCATTAATTGCTAAATAGCAAAGATGAGTTTATATTAAGAAAATGTCTTCTAAAAATGTGGATGCTTACTTATACTTGGAAAAGCACATATAATAACAATCGGAAACTATGGTGAGCATTATTCTAAAATATTTAGGTGTGTTAACATATTTGATCCTCTATCCAATAAGTATTTTCATTTTATATATAGGGAAATTGAATCACAGTGAGTAATTTGCCCAAGGTCAAGCTGCTAATAGATGCTGCTGGAATATAAATTTTTACAAATTACACTTCACCATGCTACTCAGGCTGGAGTGATCTGGGAGAGCAAAGGTAGCACTTATAAACTATGTCATATATTAAGCACTGTTCTGCATGCTGATCAGATATTCAAGGTCCCTGCCCAGTTTGTATTATCAATGGAGTAGAGAAGCAAGGAGAATATGCAAAAAAATAAAGACAATAAATTGCATAGTGGTAAAAATTTTAACAATACTGTTAACATTGGTGGTGTGATAGTGTGTTATAATACAGTGAATAAATGGCAGCTTTGTGTTGTGTGATCCTGTAGGTCTCATACAAGGAAATGATACTGAAGTTGTGAGGCAGCCTTGTGAAGATGGGGAAGGATCAGTCTAGGGAAAACAAACAAGTAACAAAAGGTGGAAAAGATTGTTTGGAGTGGGGGGAAACTAACTGATTCTTTTCTCTCTGCTCTTACACACTCACAACACAACAACACTTCACCTGTGATCACCAAAATCAATGTGGGTATTTTTTGTACAAATAACCAATCAATCCTCCAGCAGACATCAGTCAGATGTTCTAGATTTGATCTAAATTTTGACACTACCCACCTGGTGATAGTTTCAGTTCCCACAGTCCCAATAGACTGCTTCCCATTTCAGATGCTAACTGAGAGCCCTAGGATGTTTTACTGGTTTTTCTAAACAACTGGACATAAATTGGAGCATCATATTCAGGCTTGATTCATTTGCTAAAGTTTCACAGACCTTTGGGAAACATTTTACTTAAATTTAGTGGTTTATAATAAATGATATCACAGGGGATACAGATGAAGAGCAAAATTAAAGAGATGCATGAGACAAGGTTATGTAGGGAGGGGCGTAGAGTTTCCATGCCTTCTTTGGGAAAATCACCTTCCAAGGGACCTCTATATACTCAGCAAGCAATACAGAAGATTCCAAACTCTGCCTACATTTTTTTTTAATTTTTAGTTGTTTTTCATTGGAGGTGTTATTGTATAGGCATGATTGATTATATCATCGGCTATTGGTGATCCATTTAAATCTCCTCTTCCCTTCTTGGAGGATACTGCAGTGGAGTAGTTCTTTCGGGTAACCAGCTCTCATCCCAATGCTACATAATGGTTACCAGTCACTAATCATCATACTAGCATACAAAAGACACTCATCTCTCCAAAGAGTTCAAGGGTTTAAGAAGCCAAGTCTTAGGAACCATAGAAAGATACAGAGTAATGTATTTCCTACAATATGAAACAAGGCAGTTGAGAATGGAACATAGTGGATGAGTAAGATTGTGGTAGTCCACTTTAATAGTTTTATCTTATAATTTAGTTCTCCAATTGGTACACATCAACATTTACTAGTGATTGAACACAAATTTTCTTTATCAGATATATCGGGAAGAACATGTTATAAGGAGTCAGCAAGTCAAGAATTTGAATCTTGTATCTTCTATGCTAGTGATAATTAATTATGTGCCTAATTGTGTTCATTTTTCAAATTAGGATAATATTTTTATCTTTATTGTAAGGCTTTTAACAAAATACCTAGTATATAATAGTTATTCACACTGTAGCTGTTAGTTTTTCTACTACTATTAATAGTTGTATGCTTTTATTCTTCAGTAGTAACAATGTTATGAGCCTGTTCACTCAACTATCCAGCTTTTTTATTCATCCTTTAAACATTCACTAATCATTCACTTATTGTCAAGTTTGTGAAAATGGCAAAGGTGAATTAACCATTACCTGTTTTAGGTTAAAGGTGGAGGATAATCATGAATAGAGGTCCCTCCTTCAATCTACCAAGGAATAGAATCTAGGACAGTAACATAAATATGGAAAAATTCAAGATAATAACAGATTTTTTTTCATAAATAATATATATGTTTTGCATATGGAACCATACATGGGTATGATTTCTAGATTTTTATAAGAAAGCATGCTTTAAAGTTATTAATGACGTTTGGTATTAAATAATTCCTATTTTAGCTCTATGTTATCCAATTTTCCCCCCCAAATTGAGTCAAAGTGAACATTTAAAATTAGGTAAATGGAGGTTTTATGCATTTGTTAACTGGCATATATCCCCCAAAACTCATGTTAGGCATTGTAGCATTGTGCAGAGGTGAATAGATTATGCTTAGGTCTCTGACTTCATTAGTGGATTAGTCTATCTGAAGGATTAATAATTTGAATGGACTATCTGGTAGTATCTGGCAAGAGGCATGTGACCTGAGGAAGTAGGGCACTAGGGGTATGGCCTTGAAGTTCTATTTGTTCCCTGGTCCCTTCTTCTTTCTCTCTGCTCCAGGTACCAGGAGCTGAGCAATTTTCCTCTGCCACACCCTTCCACCCTGAGGTTTCTGCCCTGGAGCCAGATGATCAAGGACTGAGACCTTGGAAACTATCAGCCCCAAATAAACTTTCCTCTTCTTAGTTGTTCTTGTCAGGTATTTTGGTTACAGTGACAAAAGGGTGACTAACATGGTGTGATCATCAAGAGTGATGTTGAATAAGATGTGTGCTTCAAGAGAAAGCTCTGAAACAAGGAAAGGGAGCAACAGGAAGATCACACAGAATATGACTACCCATACAACAGAACCTTAACGCTGAACCTAACCTACCCATACAACAGACCCTAACCTCCTGATCGCTGTCTGTTATAAGGTTTACATATATGTTTCACCTCACAGATGATATTTTATAACAACTAATAACAATTATTAGAAATGTTGGGTAAATGTATTAATTATTGGGTTATTTTAATAAAATCTCCAGATGGCCTTTCTTCATATTACTTATTTGTGCTCTTCAGGTAGAATTTAGAAAACAAATGTGATATTCTGCTTTTCCATCTTCTCTCTACTGCTTCCGATTGCCAGTGTGGTTGAAATAAAAAATGATTCTTTTCTTGTTGCTGAACATGCTTAGAATATAGGACAGGTTTTGTTAAATTTTTATTCCTGTAGCTAGAATCTATTTTAGTTTGATTCAAGGGTCACAGAATAAAACTAATCAAGAGGAGCACATGTCACTTTACTCTGACAGTAGAAGTTGAATTCCTGTTTGGTTTTGCTCTGTCTGATTTATCTCTTCTCCCTAGTCATCTTTATGGGCTGTCTCTGCCCTCCTCTTCTCTCTAAGTCTAAGAGCCAAATGCATTTATCCTTCCTCAATTTCAACAGCCACTTGTATACTGACAACTCTCAGTTTTAGATCTCTGGGCAAGCATTAACTCCTGATATTCAGATCCACAGTTTCAAACATTCTGGAATTTTCCATCTGACCTTTGGCAGATGGCTCAAAGCGAAACCATTTTCGCATCCAGACCTACATCTTTCTCCTCATCTCACCCAACTGTATTATCCTCCACCTACTCACACCAGAAAACCTGGGAAGTGTCATTGATTCACTCTCCATTAACTCTCAAGCCCTGTAAATTCTGTCTTCCTAATTTCCCCTGCTTTCTATCTGTATTATAACCACTGTCTTATTCAAACAATTTACTTATTTAACCTAAATTCTGTCTCCCTTTTTTCTCTTCTTGATTTCCCTACCAATCAATTGGCTCTACCACTACAGGTGACATTTTCAAAGTGTGAATTGGGCTTTTTCATTTACCTACTTTAAAATCCTCAAGAGGTTCATTAAACTCATTGGCAAAGGTATACAAATCCCCTAAGATATACTTAATAAATGAAGACAAGGTAAGCTGCCTTCTTCCTGCCATTTTCCCTCCCTCCTTTTCTGTCCCTTCTCTACCTAAATATGCACCCAAACAGAAACTATATGATACCTTTCATTTGCTGGAATCACCCATGCCTTCTTAAAGCAATTAGTTTTAGCTGTACTGTTGCTGTCACCTTCTGCCCCCACATTACACACTCATTGTCATTCTTCAGTACAGATGGCAGCTCTGCCAGAACCTCTCTCCCATCCCCCGACTACCTTTTTTCCAAATCTGGAATTAGGTGTTTCTACCTGCTCCTTAGTAACACAGCAGCCAGTCCAGATCACTGCTGTGACCCATTGCTTTCTTTTCTGACACCTGGATGATCTATTCTCTTAACCTTGCTTTCCTTCATCTGGGTGACTTTGAAAACTTAATTCATTGTAACCATTTAGTAAGTCTTGGTTAAAAAAAAATAGTAGAATGCATTCAGTCTGAGATGTTAAGGAGTTTAATGAGATTATTTGAGTGGATTATCCTTTTTTTTTTTTTTTTTTGCCTTTACAGATGAAGCATCTAGGAAGTATGTAGCCTAATATATAGAATTTTTTTTTTCTTTTTAAATTTTGTTTTTGAGGGGCTGGGATTTTAGCTTAGTGGTAGAGTGCTTACCTAGTTATATGTGTGACTGGGTTTCTATCTCAAGCATTGCAAAAAAAAATTTTTTTGGACAGTTTGTTACAGGGCTGTGTAGACACAATAATTAATAGTTTGTGGAATTTTATCATAAAAATTATATGTATCTATGCAAGATACATATACTTTTGAATTTTGGATCAAATTCTGTCAATGTTCTATGATTGCAATTATGTTTGTTATGCATAATTACCAATAAATTATTAATTGTTAATAAAATCATTCTTTACCCACAGAAATGATCATTTTCTTTTTTATGTTAAGACATTTGAATAACCAATCAATGTACTGGAAATCAAAAATAAGAAATTGATGCTTTTTGTTAAAAGTGGGAAAAATTAGATGATTTATTTTCTGGAAAGTAAAATTAATTTTTTTTTTTTTTTTTTTTTAGTTTTGTCGATGGATCTTTATTTTATTTATTTATACATGATGCTGATGATCAAACCCAGTGCCTCATACATGCTAGGCAAGTGGTCTACGACTGAGCTACAACAGCCCCAGTAAAATTAAATTTTCTATAACTAAGAAATCATTTTCCTTAATTCTCACTTTTTTTTTTTTGTACTGGGGTTTGATCTCAGGGGCACTCAACCACTGAGCTACATCTCCACCCCTATTTTGTATTTTATTTAGAGACAGGGTCTCACTTGAGTTGTTTAGCGCCTCACTTTTGCTGAGGCTGGCTTTGGACTTGCTATCTTCCTGTTTCAGTCTCTGGAGCTGCTGGGATTACAGGTGTGAGCCACAGCGCCAGACTTATTTCTCATTCTTGCAACTTACTCTCCAGTTCATCAGTGTAATCATTCAGATTTTTTTTTTTTAACTTCTCTCTTTTTCAGAAGTGAACCAATCTCCTGTATTGCTCTTAAGCCATGCTAGATATTGGTTAGAAAACTTAAGAACATCAGTAAGGTACAGATTTCCAATGTTACAGAACCATTTTTAAAATTGTTTCCAAAAATTGAATCTCATGTCATAGTAGAAGAAAAACTTTCCCTCTTTTTCTCTCTCACACACAGAAAAAGATTCAATGAAATAAAAGATTAAAAGCACACAGGGAAAAAAGGAAAGCAAGGTGAAAAGAGTACGAGAGGAAAATACATTTTAACAGCAGGGAATGTCATGACAAGGAATAAAAGAATAAAATCATTGAAAGACAGGTAGTAGAACTAGAAGTCAAAATCAATGACAAACATAAATTCTGCCTACAGAAGACAGTAAATATATAGAGAGTGAAAGGATATGAATTTAACTTTTGATGACCCCAATTTGGTAAATTGTTAAGAATGTCAGGATATTATTTTTTTTAGGTTGTGTTGTTTTAAAATTTTTCTTGAATTTAAAATTTGGAGATTTTTCATTTTCATAATTTTAAGGCGTAGAGCACATCAATGTATCATTGATGCAGCTGTGTTCAACTAGTTTGGTTCAGCACACTGGGGCACTTGGTAACTGTTATCATGCATAACAGCTGGGTTATGACACTGTTAGCTGAGAAGGATTTAATTAATTAATTAATTACATGCTCTCTCCTATATTTTTATCTTGGCACATAGAAGCTAAATAATTGAGATTGACACAAAGGTGTGAAATAAGGTGTGCAGTTTTCTTTCAAGTAAATTGTTGCTTTATTCTTAACTTTCAGCATCTCATGTTTCTAACTTTCAATAGCTATACTACTCTTTCCTCTCTTTTTTAACGTTCTCTTTCTGAGTCTGCTAATGATTGTAAATATTTTAGAGTTTTGAGTTGTCCAAATATGTGAGTAAAAATTGTCATAATATAAATATTAACCTGGAACATTAAAAGAATAAACTTCCTAGAGCCATGTTAATAGCAGATGATAAGGCCCAAATTCTAAACCAGATATATTCTCTCTCTCAAACTAATAATGTAATGATATAATTTTCTCATTTGGCAAAATGATTACAAATGTTCATGATAAATAATGATTTCATGAACAGATACATAACTCTGGAACTAAAGTAAGTGGCTTAATAGATTTTTTTTTTTTTTGGGGGGGGTACTGGGTATTGACCCCAGGGGCACTTTACTACTGAGTACATGCACAGCCCTGTTTAGTGACAGGGTCTTACTAAGTCTCTGAGGACCTTGCTAAGTTTTTGATGCTGGTTTGTAACTTGCAATCCTCCTGCCTCAGTCTTCAGCGTTGCTAGGATTACAGGTATGTGTCCCTGGACCTGGATGCTTAATAGTGTTCAGTGCATCTCAAGACATTTGATGAGATTTTGATATTTTGAAGGCACTGTGCTAGAAAGATAAGCCACAAGGAGAGGGGAAGTGATTTAAGATAAATGTATAGATATTCATGCAACAGTTTAAAAAATAACAAGCAAAATGCTCACAATAAGTATGAAACCATTTAAGGGTTGAAGGAAGATTAGCAACCTGGAAAAATCAAAAAATCTAATGGAAATGTCATTTGAGATGGATCTAGAGGAATCTAGTTTGAAGATTAAAGCAAAGGAGATAATCAATATCTTTCAATTGTTATTCTCCAGGTTTAGATGCTCATTCCATTTCACTTGATGATACTCTTTTGCCAACTTGTTTCTGCACTTCAACTTCATAAACTTTCTGGTACTTGACCTCTACTGAGAGTTAATCATACTAAATTAATCACTATTTCCTTGATAAGCAAAAAATTATTATTTTTTTTAAAAATCACTTTATCTCTACTCATTGTATTTTCTCTGCATTTTTCATATTTTTTCCCTTCCCTTAATCAGATTGCAAATGAAAGTTTAGTTTCATTGTGTTCCTTGACCACAAGACGAATAAGTGTGTGATTGCACAGGTATTTCTGAAATATCTTTGCATATTCTTTGATTATTGAGTCCCATATTGTATCATTTTCTGTATGAGCTTGTCCCTCCAAGCAAAGTGTGAAATTTCTAAGATGGGGCAATGGTTAATGTCGTTTCCTCAGGCACAATTGTCAAGTGATTTAAGTATTTCTGTGTCTGTATGTACCTGATGGAATCAGTTCCCTAAGGAAAGAACAGTATGTGTCAATGTAAAGCTTCTATAGCAGGGTTCATATAAGCAATGGTTGGTAATGAATAGCAAACTCTGGGTTCTTGGGTTGCCTCTTCCTCTGACATTGTAAACCACTAACAGGAGCACACCTAAAATTAAGGTCATGCAACCTGGAAACGCACATACTGCTACAAATCCATAATAGTAGTTCACCACTATATAATTCTCTCTGCGTTTCAATATGCTTTGCCAGTCATCATCTAAATGGTTTTCTTCAGCGGCGGCCTAAGGTGGCCATGCACTTTTTTCCGGGAGATCAGGGAAACACCTCTTGCTTTCAGATTGTGAGAAAAAAATGGGGCTTTCCTGCTTCTGAGAGCGGGGATTCCCTCTCAAAGAACGTGCATCCTCCACCCCGCCCACCCGCGCTGAAGGCTACCCAAGCCAAGGAGCATCCAGGAACGCTCTGGGCACCTTGCACCCCGCTTCCCAGAGAAGGGTCTGGAGCCCCGGAATTCGCTAATTTGCTCGCCCCCATTGGTTGTCCCCAGGCACCCCCATTCCGTCACTGTGTTATGCTAATGAAGGGAAGGCTCATTGGCTGGGCCTCCAGCAACAGCTCCGAAGGACTCGTGCGGGGAGAGCCGGGTTGGCGGCGCCTGGGGCCAAAACCCCACCGGGTTTCCTCCTGCCTTCCCTGGGCCGTGCTGGTTGCACGCCCTCCCCGGGGACCTGCAGCCCCGAGGATGCCCTAGCTGGAGGCTCTTTTACCTGCCTTTAGGAAAGTGCCTCACCTTCTCGTGGCACTAACTGCCACCCCTCTGCCCTCTTCCTAGGCACCGCGCGTTTTTTTCTTTTTTCTTTTTTTTCCCGGAGAAGTAACTTTTGCATCCCGCCTCCCCCCCCCCCCCCAAGTCCTGGGGACCAGAGGCGGTGCCGAGCCTGGGGGCGGTTCCTTGGCAGCATTGATTCTAGTCGGAGCCAGACTTTTGCTCCAGGGCTGGGTTTGCATCATCCCATCACACCCTCGGGAGAGAGGAGCCAGCCCCCTTTCCAGCCTCGGCTTCCGGCGCTAAGCCGACCCCTCCCCCTCCAGTCCCCTTCCCCTCCTCGCATCCCTCTTTCTTTTGGCCTTAGCCTTTTACCCATCTCCTCCCTCTACCCCCGCAACATCTTCTTTCTTTCTCCTTCCTCTCCCCCTTTTGTTGTTTGATGTTTCCCACTCTTTGAGGAAGAATGGTTGATTTGGAGAGCGAAGTGCCCCCTCTGCCTCCCAGGTACAGGTTTCGGGATTTGCTGCTAGGGGACCAAGGATGGCAAAACGACGACAGGTGAGTGGCGTGGTGCAGTGTTGTTCTGTAAATACTGCTGAAAAAGGGACGGAGATTGGAGGGCTGGAGAGGGGGATGGAGAGAGCCGAAAGGGAGACGGGAACACTAGGCGAGGGAGTAAAAGGGGCTCTGACACGTCTCTCCATTTTGACTCTATAGAGCCAGTGCTATAGATGAGGAACTCTTTGCCTTTCCACTTTCTTATTCTTGCAATGCATTTATTGCATTTATTCCATGCTTATTCTTTGTCTGTCTGTGCTTTCCTCGGGTGTGTATAAGGCTGGTATCAGAGGTACCAGCATCCAAATGGCACGCAGTATCAGTGCCCGAGAATTTTCACTGTTTTTCTTAGGTGTGGTTAATCCATCTCAAAAATTTATCCAAGTTGATCGAAAAAGCACTTTGGAAACTTAAAATTCCCTGCACCTATTCCCTTATTTCTTGTCAGCTTTTTCTTGACTAGGTGTCTACTTGTCAGTAGGAATTTTATGCTGTTTAAACATTTTGAGTTCTAGGTAGACAGTTGGTTTTATATACTTAACAGGTACTTGGTGGAAACAATAACCACTGACCTAGAAAATATTTACTTTGAACAGGTAACTGTGACTGATAATGATGTCTCTATAGCATGATGCCTTTCTATGATTAGTATAATTTTAACCTAAACAGTTTGTCTCAAAATAAAGTTTCATAACTAGAATAATTATGAGGAAATGTGTTTTTGGAATCGCACTGCTGCTTTGTTCAGTTGAACTTATGAAATTCCTCTTGGTATCTCTGTCTCATTATTTAAAGAGCACTGTGTTTCATTGAATTCAGTATTTTCTGGAATAGCCATTTCATGTATCATATGCCACACATGTTTTTAAAATAATATGTGTGCTAACTTAGCTCTGAGTTCAATTGAAATGCTTTCCTGAAGTTCAGTTTGGCGTTAATGTTCTGTTTGAATTAAATAAAAGATCCACTATTGGTCCAATTAGGAATCCCCCTGCAGTCACACTGTGCAGCACACCTTTCTTCCTTTCCTTACCTGCTGGACTTCCAATGTTAACTCCTAATCCAGTAACTGGGGACTTTATCTTGGACATCAGTTATGAACATCTTCCTTGATCTCATATTACTAATTTAAAATGGATACTTTGTAGAGGATAATATTTCAATTAAATCTCTTCTTTTTAGCAAAAATGCATATGTTGGTTAAAAATTTAATGAAGAAATAACATGAGGTATTACTCAGTATGCTTGTGAATTAGGGTATTCTGGTTAACTGTATATAATTACAAGAATATTTAAACAAGTTTATAATGCTAATTGACATGTAGATAAACTGTATTGGCTTAGTTAAATGATTGTTCAAAGGCAGATTAATGTTTATTGAAATTGAATTTATATTTATTTCAATACCTTAGAATCATCAAGTAGAATGGAAATCTTCATTGTAGATAGTGTGAGGTGGGTTGACTACAAGAAGGGCATACTTTGGCCAAGGTTTGCTTTTTAGTGTAATATCCAAGATGTTAATTATTCATGTGTTTGGCCTTATTTTTTTTAAGGATGTTGCAGATAATGTCAGTAGTTAAGTCTTTTGTTTAAATAGGACCTAAAGAAATCACTGATATATTGAAAAGTTTTGCACAGTCATTTAAAATTTCTACTGTAATAGAACTTATGCTAGCCCAATTTTTAACTTAAAAATTAAGCCACATTTACTACACAATTAAATATTAAACATTTTAAAATGTTTGACCATTTGAAAAGATGTAACTGATTTTGTTGTTTTATAAAAATTAATACTGCCAATTGGGTTCCAAACTAAATCTTAATTGTTAATCTTTGAAGGCAAGATCCTTAGAGACACCCAGATTTCAATCTGACTGAGAAGTCTTGAGAAACTAATTTAGCCATTATGAGAGGCAGTGATTTTATTTTTGTAGTGGGAATATATGCCTCATAAATATCTATCTCATAAAATTGTGACAAGAAGGAAGGAGAGGCACAGGACTAACAGTTGGTACTAAGACTGCCAAGTGCTTTACTGTGCTGTGTGTTATCTCAGTCAATTCTCAGATAATCCCTGAATTGTAGGTATTTTACAGAAAAGGAAACTGAGATTCTAGGAAATCAACTATTTGTCTTGGTTCATATATCTTAGGATAAATATGACTTGAGCTAAATTCTTTGTGACTCAAATTTCTCAAGAAACTCAAAAAAAAAAAAAAAGGGAAACTTTTCAGTTTTTCCCCTTAACTCATTGAGTTTGTGACAATAATATTATAGCACCTAGCATGATTCATTAAATATTGGTTCCCTTCTTCACTTCTGATTTGTAGTTTGAATTTTTTTTTCTTCCAGGATCCTAAACTAATTTGCAGTAAGTAAAGCCATCTCTTTTATCTTTAATAAGGTGAAAGATTCCTCTTTGCAATTAAGTCTGAGTAGCAATCTTATTCTACTCAGTTATCATCTTGGATGGATTTCCTACAGAGTTGAACACGGAAGACTTTTAGATATGAGTAGGTAGACAGCTTCCACCAACTGATTCTGTAAGTGCTCTGCTCTTGTTCCTTATGCTACTTTCTATGAATGCTTTTTTTCTGAGGTTCTCTCTCCCCTGCTAACTTCAAAAGCATACTACACCTAAATATTGGAGAGCAAGCCAAAGTGCCCCTGAATAAGTAGGGAATTGTTTAATATATACCTCAGTTACCTTGCTCCTCAATTGAGATCATTCTGAAGCCTGTTCTACCTGGTGTCCAAGAGGACTAAGCTCCAGGTTTTCACATTGATAACTGGCTTAATACTTTGAGTTTGCTGGTTTGGAACACTCCTTTGCCCTACTATTACTTTCTGGAGTCAATGCCTTAATAAACTTCTTATTCTCCAGTTTTAGCTGAAGTTCCACTTCTGGGGGGATCTGAATCAAGGGGTCTGTCTTCTTCATTTAAAGTTGCATACTACAAAGGATGGGGGAATTGAGTTCCACTGTGAGAAGACAGAAACTTTCTACTTGATACTTGTTTTTTGAATTTTAAGCTAAACTTTAGTAGAATATGATTGATTGATGTGAAAATAAGTGAGGCATATGATAAATGAATGGAAAGGCGTTGTGAAAGAGAAAATATTGATGAGCCTTTTAGGATACAGAAAGTGCATATTCCACATCATAGACTTTCTTTGAAACAACCTTGGATAGATAGGTCTCCTAAATTTATATTGTGTTACCTTTTGGTAGGTAAACATATCCTCCAACACATATATGTAATAAATGAATAAAACACACATATACACACATATATAGTATGTGTAACAAATATGTATTGGATATTTAATATATTTAATGGATACAGATGTATTATCTCAGTGCTATCCTTATATAACTACCTCTACTTTAGTTGCATTCTGATATCTGAGTAGAAGGAAACTGAGTTAGACACAGCAGTGCAGAGAATTTAGCATGTGGATACCATTAGTTCTAGGATGCCATGAAGTAAGTTTGAGGGCTGCTAAAGGATCAATTACTTATGCCTTCGGGATGTCTGCTATATCAAATGTACATATGATGCACGTTGATTTCTTTGGCCTCCTGAGTTAAAAACAAAAATCTATTACAATGCTTTAAATGTCTTTAATGGCCATTTATCCATTCGGTAATACTTGAATGCTTGCTGCATTTCAGTGCCTCATTAAGTTAGGTTTGGAAAAAGTGCAGAAATATGAAACAGGGCTTCTAGCTAAGGAGGTGGCCTTCGATGTAATTAGAGGTGAATTTTCCCCAGAACAATGGCAGAGTTGTTTATGTTATGATGATGTCCTTGTACAATTTCTCTTTTAAGACTGTCAAGAAAATCCTTGATTATTTGTAAATAGTATATTCAGCATTTGCTTGAAAATAAAGTAGCCAAAGTCATCACATGAGCAATGGCTCAAGGTATTCAATTTATTTTGAATATGATATTTAGTTTCCATTGTTATCCTATGGTTGACATATGAGTAGAGATAATCTAGCTGATTTCATATGGAACACATTCTTTGATATGTAGACTTATTGTAGTATTAAAATCTATTGTTTTTTTGTTTTGTTATTTGAATGATTTATAAAATAACAGAGATTTGGAGTATTCTTGTGCAGTTAAAGATAGATAAGTGTCAGGTTTTTAAACACCTTCAGACAGTTAATACAAACCCTTCTCCTCTTTCACCATTGCTTAGTAATTTTAAAGTTTAGAACACATTGCACTTCATGTGAATAAACTTTCACAATTTCAATTACGGTCAATGGATCATTCTCACCTGTAGTTTTAAAAGAGTAGGCCATTTATTTAGTTAAGACCATTCTCATTTTTGAAAGCCAGATCAATGGTTTCAACTTCAGTAATTTTAAGTATATCTCTCAGGTTTTATAGCAGCGTTTAAAAGTAATGCAAGTAAGTTCCCTAGGATTAAAACATAAAAGGATTTGAACAAAGAGTACAAGTCAATTAACAACTTAAGAGGTATTGTAAAATAGAGAAAATATTTGAATAGCTTTTGAAGTATGTGCAATTTTACTTATTATAGGTTGCAAAATATATTACTGTATGTAGTAAAATTAAGGGAAGGGGTTTTCCATTGGCATATGGGACAAATTTTATCTCCCAAGATAAATTATATATTGTTTTGCAGAGTAGCCATTTATCATGGAGTATTTTTTCTAAGTTTGCAAGTTCAGGTCAATAAATATGCTTTTAAGATATTTTGAGTGCCATTAAAATGAATAAACTTTTTTTCCTTTTTACTATTTAGTTGCATAATGGAATTACCCACACATATGCAATAACTGTAAAAATGATTTAACATTTATTTTTCTAAAAATAATCTAGATAATTGTGTGCATTTAACACTGTCAGTTATACTAAGATCAATTTTGGTGAATAAAGCAATAAAAATTAGCAACTGAGGTAGACATTGGTGCCAAAGACCCTTTAAATATATACAATGTAATTCAAAAAATTCAGAGAAAAATATAATGATGATTACTGTTTTTCAGTAGTTACCAAAATTTGACATTCATATATTATATAAAAATAGGATCCTTTCCCTTTGATCAACTCATAAAAACATTGAAATGTGGGTTTTCAAGTTAGTTAGAATTTATTTTAAAAGTTTAACTCCATTTAACCACTCTCACATACCCACTTTCTGTATTTAGATATGTATTAGTAATACCTGAGAATCTTGCACTTTCAACTCTGAAAATATGTCTACATGTAATAAGACTTGGACTGGGGAGTTTAGAATGCAATAATATAAATTTCTGCTTAAGATTTGTAACAACACTTTCCACTAAGTAGTCACCTGCAGCTTCAAATGGGTGTTGAGGATGGATGCAAAACATAGTGATATCAAAGGAAATTATTTCACTAACTTAATTCTACCAAAATTTTAAAATACTTTTTTTTCCTTCTCTGTTATTAATATAAACTTCTTAACATTAACTTCTGCAGAAATAGATTTAAAAGAAAATATAAAAAAATATACAAATGAAGGCTAAATACTCTTAGCTAAGTGCTCTTCATTTTTGAAATAAAATAAAAATTAAACAATATATGTATTAACATATACCAGAAACTAGATCATGATTTTATTTCTTTGCTGACGTTAGCACTGAATATTTCTGTGGACTGTAACAATTCATGTTCTTATTAATTAAACTGTTTTAGAAATTCATAAATCATTTTGTCATTGATGGTCCATCTGTTTTTTTTTTAGTGTATTTATGTGTTGCTAATGCCATTTTACTTAGGCACCAGGCTTGTCTAATCTATCTTTGGAAGTAAAAAAAGAGTTTTATACAGTGAAATTTAACCAGTTGCTTTATGTGCTTACTATATGAGATTACATCAGTCTGGGTGTCATCCCCACTGTCCAATACCCCCACCCCCACTGAGGATGGAACCCAGGGATGTTCTACCACTGTACTGCAGGCCCTTTTTATTTTCTGAAGCAGGACCTCACTAAGTTTCTGAGGCTGACCTTGAATTTGCTATCCTCCTGCCTTAGCCTTCTGAGAAGCTGGGATTATAGGCCTAGTCTGTCTGGCCTTTTCTAAGTAACATTTAATATTCTTCATCAAGATTTTTTAAAAACTGAGACTTTTCCTAAATAATTAAATTTTTCTCTGCAAAAGTAATCAAAACCAAAGATAATGATCCAGCAAGACAATTCATTTCACTTTTGACATTCCTTGATTGCATATGGGATTATGGGTATATATATAAATTTGTATCAGGAATAGAACCCAAGGGCACTTAACCATTGAGCCACAATCCCAGCCCTTTTTTCTTTTTTCTTTTGAGACAAAATCTTGCTAGATTACTTGTGGCCTCTCTAAATTGCCAAGGCTGGCTTTGAACTTGCAATCCTCCTGCCTCAGCCTCCTGAGCCACTGGGATTACAGTCATGGGCCACCATGTTTGGCCATATGGGATATTTTTATGAATCACCAAAGGATCTTAATCATTAGATAGTAATCAAGCTGCAGTTTATGAAAAGACATGCAAACATTGTGAACTCTAGTGAACAGAATAAATTATGTCCATATTGATAGCAGTATCTCCTCAAGTTCTTTGAGAATAGGATAAATATGAATATAGCTATCTTATTGAAGAAAGAGGATTTTTTGATAAAATGGCTAGGAATAAAAATGTAAAATGAGTCAATTCAATGTGGTAAACCTGAAAGTATATTGAAATAGATCAATGTATATGGTCAGAAAATTGGTACAATTGATATAAAATTGGTGGATGACCATCATAATAAGCAGGTTAATATTATCTTTGTATTAGTAAAGTCAATTCTATTTTTGCTAAATAACCTCTCCCAGAAGAAAATTCTGACAGAGTTGTGGAGAACTGGGTCTTTCTCTTTTCAAAGTTAATTCTAACCCATATAAAAACATACTATAGAAAGCTTAATCCCATTGGCATTATTCCTTTATATACATTAAACAACTACCAACTATGAAGAAGGACACTAATTAGTAGGGATCAAATCATGAATGGAATGGATCTAGTTCTGACAACAATGAAATTTGCAGTAGTAAAATCAGACATTTTTTTTTAAATTGCAGAAATAGACTTAAATATGATTTTGATTTGCTACAGAGGAAAATTGCTAGATGCTGTGAGAAGGCAAGACCTTGTTTAGTCCATCAGACTAAACAAGTTTTTAAAGAAATCTATGCTAAGGATAGGAAGATGTTAATAGGTGAAATAGGAAACAAACATGTCAGGCTAAGGCCAGGTTGTTGAAAGGGGCAGCACAAGGAGAGAACAAAGCATTTTCAAGGAACTGAGGAAAGTTGGGGGTCTTTGGAGGTGGGTTCTAGAGTTCAGGAGACAGGTCTGAGCAGGAGAATGAAAAATAGGGTTTACATGGAACTTCTTACTGGAGTCTTCCATAGTTAAAGAATATGGGGGGCAGGGTTGGAGTTCTGCCAAATTTGATCCTCGGTTCAAAGTCACAATTGCTCAGGTGAAGTTGTAGGTGGGCTGCAAGTAAAGGCAGGGAATCGCTACCCTTTTGCATATTGATTGTGCTTCTCAGGTGTAGATGTATAACCAGGCCCAGAAAATTCTGGAGAAGTGGTAGCTATATGAGAAGTTATTAAAGTTGCAATTATATGACCAAACTATGTGAACAAATATGCATAGATGTGTATTTTACTCTTGCAACTAAATAAAATATAAAAACTGTTAATCTGTCAAGTACTTAATGTAATCTGTATTAAATATTTAAAGCTAATATACAGTAATGTTATTTTATTCTAATTAATGTAGAAATCAAAAAATGTACCACTAATCAGAATCATGAATTTTCCTTTGTCAGCTAAACTGCATTATTAATTTCTCATTGCCTAAAACAATCATTAATACTGGCAACTATTCAAATATTATGTATTATGTTTCTGTAGTTTTCTTAATTAAGGATTTGTATATTAAAGAACAAAAACTACAATTCTTTGGGAGCTACTGTTTCCTCACATATCCTATATCTAGCCATCTCTATCTCGCCAACTTAAAGTTTTGCTCATGTATAGTTGATCTTGTAATTTGTTCCAGAATCTTGATATTGGAAGATGCTGAATCACTGGACATTTGATTGCATATCTCTCATGTAGAAAAGTGATCATGTGTATGTTTGAGGCAGATTAATAGAAATCAAGATTCCACGAAAGAAAACACTGAGAATGGCACTGGATCTTTTGCATCTCATTATACAAAAAGAAGCAGAGGAGTGCATTCGATTTCTGAACTTGCCTCCTCAATAACTAGGTACAACTAGAAAAAAAATGACTCATAAAGAGTCATAGATGTATATAATTTCAAGCGAAGGAGGAACTGCTGCACATACTTCGGAAAAATAAATCATTTGTGTTAAATAAATCAGTGCACCAGTGGTGTTAAATTTGCCTCTTTTGACTAGGAAGAGGAGATTGCTTTAGAGCTGGAGGTGAAGAGGTTAGAGCTTGGAATGTCCAAGGAGCCTGAAAGAAAGAGTGGGAAAATGCTTCCAGATTGGGGAAGAGGAGTATGAGAATTAAAGGAGACCCAGAAGAGGGAGATTTCTCTTCACAATTTCAAATTGAATTTTGCACTGATGATATTTATCTTCATTTTTTTTTTTTTTTTTTTTTTTTGGACAAAGAGAATCAGGGAAGGAAACAGGAACAGAAACCAACTGTTAAGCTTGACTTATCTGCTGTAAGGGACAGTGGCTGGCAGCAGACTTCCAACTCTTGACCCCTTTCCTCTTTACAGTCTTAGCTTGACCTCTCTGCCAAGCAGCACTTCAGTGATTTCAGCATTTGCAATTATGCCACTGCTTTAAAAACTGAGAATCATTTCCCTCTGTGTATGCATTCCTTGAATTCAGACTTGTATTACTTCCAATTTTCACAGTATGTAAATATGTGTAAGAAATGGACTTTGCATACAAAGCCAAAAACCACAGTGAATCCAAGAAATAAAGGACTGCTTGTTCTTGGCTTTCTTGTATTAGACTTACACAGAATCATAATGATGAATTGTTATTACAAAGGCACACTTAACCCATCTTGTAAATCAGTGTGTGAATAGGGATAAAAGCGGATTAACACATTTCAACCTCATTTAACTCCCTGTGGGAAAACTTGTAGATTGTCCACATATTGCAAACAAGCAGTTATTAACAACAGGAGCCAGATGTGTGGTTTAACAATGGACAGCCTGCTGTCTCAGGTTTGTCAAAATTGAAATACTACTCAATCCCCTAGGAATCAGATAGGGTGATCAGCAAGCAGCCCAGGTTTCATTAAGGAGTGACGGTTATGGCTTTCATCATGGGCCACACTATGTGGTGATTACATTGGCGAAGTGTAGATGGAAATTTTCAGTGATTTGTTTGTATACCTTACCTATCTCCCAACAAATGATTTCATGTGTATTTCATCTATATCTACTGAAAATTCAGAAGATACAGTGAAAATAGATGGTAGTTTTGAATCTAGTATTTATTATTAGATGGTGAGTGTTACAAAGAGCTTAGTATGTGACAAATGTTGTTCTAGGTATGTTACATATATTATTAATGTTCACCAACTTGGAGGAATTCTATAATTTTTTTCCACTTTACAGATGAATCACTCAAGGTATAGAAGCATATAACTTGTTCCAACATATTACCCATAAGAGATAGAATCAGAATCTAATATGCTTACCAACTATGTCTGTAACATATATTAATATCATTTAATGCTCTTGAAATAACAGAAGAAACAAAATACAACAAATATAAAGACTTATCAGGACATAAAAATCACAAAATTTTTCATTTTCTAGGCCAGTGTAACAATGGCTAGTTTAAAAAGAAAGTTACATAATTTTTGAAGTCAGCAATATTTTTCAGAAGGAAACTTTTTCCTCCATAAGTGTATTGCGGTGTTCATTGAGTTTAAAAAAAATGGATTGAAGTAGAAAATTGGCAAAACAATCAAGACAGAGATTGCATGTTTATTTATTAATTTGAAATAGACTTATCATAACTAGTATCTGAGGAATAAAATAAAAATAATAGAATGGCTAATGTGAAAAAAATAGGTGAAAAATAAGTGAGATCCGAGCACACATGAATCACAGAAACATCATGTAAAAACTTTTGTTTTGTGGGCTGGGATGATGGCTCAGTGGTACAGCACTTACCTTGCACATGTGAGGCACTGGGTCTGATGCTTAACACCACATAAAAATAAATAAAAATAAAGGTATTGTATCCATTTACAACTAATATATATATATATATGTGTGTGTGTGTGTGTGTGTGTGTGTATATATATATATATATATATATATATATATATATATATATTAAAAAATCCTCTTGTTTTGGGAACTTTGGCTAGGGTCATTTCTTTGCTACTTTAGTTAATCCACAACAGTTTTCTCTCTCTTGCTGACTGAGTTCATTCAGTTCTTTGCATCAGGACTTTGAAGTTCCTTAAAATATTTGTCTACTCCCTAAAATATTTGTACCTAAGAGCAATTCATTTTTCTGAACCAGTGCATTGGTGATAATAAAAATTCACTTGCAGGGATGTTATGAAGTTTAGTAGTGATAATGCCAAATTACTTGATTTAATAAGGCTTAACACTTAGGCCAGTCTGTTTGTGTGCTTCATCTTTTCCAAAGATTTGCAGTGGTTCACAGAAATATGTGCAGTATAGCATAAAATAAACAGAAACACAGCAGAACACAAAGATAGCATGGGGAAAAGTTAAGTCAGCTGTAGAGCCAATTCCATGAGTTCCTATATGATTGCTAGAGGTGGGTCACAAAGTTAGAGGAAGAAAGAAGACATGATTAGTCTCATAGGATGAGAGACAATCTGATATTTCAGGTGAAATACAGTTTTTCCTGATGTTCAAATTTAAAGGAATTGTTCCTGTGGATCTTTGGTTAGTGTACAATGTCCTTACCTACTCTTCTATCATAAAAGAATAGCAAGTTTTATAAGGCTTTTACAACATTCTTCCTGCCAGGTGTTGGTGTAACTAGAAAGAATTATCTACTTTAATAAATCTACAGGACCACAAATAAATGCATTTCTGATGTATCTTGTAGGACGAAATATCTTATAGAAGAAAACAGGGAACATGTGAGGTTCCTGATAGATTATAAATCTTTCATGTAATCTTCCCTAAGTATTTTTAAATACATATAAATTTGATTAATATTTAAGAATATAAAGAGCTTGTAATTATAGTCTTTGTTGAAAACCTGAAGTAGAAATATAGTTGGGATTAGGATGGTCATCCTTCTATGGAGGATCTATTAAGATTCAATCAAAACACAAGCTCAAATTGTGGTGATTGTCAGTTCCTTACATAGTTTGGCATAATTAATTTATGTTCTTTTTTCAAAAACTCTCGAAGTGTCATACAATTACATATTCTACTGAGACTTGTTAATTACCATGAATTTATTTATTTATCCCAATACCTATATACACATGTTACATACACACATATATTTATGTGAATATATATACACACATCTATATCTTTATCTTCATATCTATTTCTTTATATCAATTGCATAATTACTATAACCAGCTTTTGGGTTGCTCATTTACTATATAAATGACCTCAAACTAGAACATCTTTACAATTTATCCAAAACTGCTCAGCATCACAATAATCATCCCAAATTTCCATTTCAAAACTTAAGTTTTATGTTACTTTTCAGCTTGCTTTAGTTATTGAGCTTCACCTTTTTTTCTGATAGTGTTTCATCATTTCTTATTAAAATTAGTTTCCAACTTGCCAGTGTATCTCATTATTCCAAGTATGTTTTGTGCACTCTATGTGTAATAATCTTCAATGCCCAGCTCATGACTTAGTTCAACCTGTAGGTTTTCATTATAATCTTCTTAAACATAATTTTGCCATAGAATATTTATGTTTTAAAGGCTATGCTATGCCACTAATCCTTATTATATGAAATTTAAACTGCTCAGTTGAACATTCAATTCATTAATTGACTTTTCTTCTGAAAATGCTTTTTGAAATTTAATGGCTGTAGTTATTCCCAGAACTATTCTCTCATCTTCTATACTGATGTGCATATGGGTGCCTTTGTTTTCATCATGCCATTATCCAAGGCTGCCTGTACCTCTTCACATCCCTGTCATCCCCTACTGTGTGACAAGACTCTAAACTGCTTGCAGAGTTAATAATAAGAAATTTGAAATCAATATTCAATCTATATTGAGAGTAATTCAGTATACTCAATGTGTCATTGTGTTGTTATATAGTTAGGCTCATGTTTTTGCAGGTATAACATAAAACTTTCTAGGGAAAAAGTTTTATCTTCTATTCATTTTGAGTCTTCCTACATTATTTAACATAAGTAGTTTATACAAAGGATCCAAGAATTTTAAATCTATAATATAAGCAAGATATTGCCAAAATAAAAAAGTCACAGCTATGAATATGTATGTGTACCCACATATATAGAGTATTATAATAAAAATAAGAGGTCATTTGAATTCAAGGAATTTTTTCCCCTCTGTGGAAACAAAATAGTTTTTTAATGCTCATTTTAAACTGAGGTATTGTATTTTAAGTCATTTGATTTGAAAATGTCTTTCCCATACCTAGTTTAATATTCATGACGAGCTTTCCTTTGGAAATAGCAAAGCAGAATGTGCTTCAGTCCATAATTCATACTGTGACAGTTCAAATAACTGTTAAAGTGAATTCTGAAATTTACATGGGGAGCTGCTCAGTGAAAACCATCAATCTGCTTCTGACAGCCAGCAGTGCCATTGTCCACGGGACTTGTGGAGGTGTTGTAAATGATCACCTCCATCTCACACAAAGATAGGTAGTGGTAGTAATATTTACTTGGGTGAACAAAATGGAATTTTTTTCTTTTTTTATCTTAAATCCTGTAAACGTTTTTTATTTTTCCTTATTGAAGCATAGTGCTTCTAATAGTTTAGGATCTGTTTAGTTTTTTATTGTGAACATAAATAAAAAATTGATTTCTTGAATAGAAAATATGTGAAGTGTACCCATGACAGTTATCTAAGCAAGTCCCAAGACTGAATAGAAGGCACATTATTTTAGAACATATATATTCCTATTTTTATTTTTTAATATATATTTTTTTTAGTTTTAGGTGGACACAATATCTTTATTTTATTTTTACGTGGTGCTGAGGATTGAACTCAGTGCCTCACATGTTCTAGGCGAGCGCTCTACCACTTGAGCCACAACCCTAGCTCCATATTCCTATTTTTCTAAGTACCAAGTTAGATCCTTTCCTGATATTGTTTATTCCATGGAGTGCCCACTTTAGATTAACTCTGTTCTCCTTTTAAGTACCATAAAGAAGCTTGTAAATACTCTTTTTACCCTTGCAGCCTTACTATGACATGAAATGTAGGAGAAACAGAAACTCTAATTACTCACAGAAATATATAATTAAATGTATGTCCCCAAAGAGGACTAACTAAAATGCTTATTACAGTACTCTCTGACTTGCAGATTCTATTCTGCATACAAAGTATTCCAAGTGTACTTCCTTTTAGGAAGGAAGTTCTTTGTGTATCCCAAATTATGTTCAAAATGAATTTCATTTTTTTTTGGAGGGGGGGCTTCTGGGGGTTGAACCAGGGGCACTTTACCACTAAGGAACTTCCCCAAACCCCCCTTTTTTTTAATTTTAAATTTTGAGATGGGGTCTTGCTAAGTTGCTTAGGGCCTTGCTAAATTGCTGAGGCTTGCCTTGAATTTGGGATTCTTCTGCTCAGCCACATGAGTTGCTGGGATTCAGGCATGCACCACCATACCCTTCTCAAAATGAACTTAATTCTGCTATTATAGGAAGTGGGAGTAATGTATGAGAGGTACTTGAAGGCTATGATCTCACTACTATTGAGAGTATATAGTGTGGCAGAGATAAGACACATAGAATACCTATTATGTAAACTAGAATGTGGCACAAGGGAATTAATATGAAAATAATGGAAAAAGTCTGCATGGACAGAGAATCCTGTAGAGAAATTAAATTTTATTTTTTGCAATTCATATATTATATATAATTGTAAAGGCCAGCCCAAAGTCACAATGGGTGAATCTTCCAGATCTGTTCTATAACAAAATTCAGAAAATAGACCCAATTGGAAACAACAATATATATGAAGATTGGTACCACATCTTATTGGTAGGTTGGGGGCAGACTTTAGGAGAATTTATATTGAAAAGTGAAAGAGTGTAAATTTTTTTTTCTTTTATAGCATGATTGTTAAAATGTTTTGAATAAGGAGATGATGTGATTGAAGTTATTGCTTTAGAGGAATTACTATTTCAGAAGATTGTGGAATAGTTTGGAAGAGAAAAAGTAGGGAGATTCATTAATTTAGCTACTTCAATGAGCTAAAAAATGTAGGGCATTGAGAGTGAAAATGACAAAGAAAAAAATCCCATACAGAAACTTTTGGAGGGTTGTTCAGACTTGAGAATGGATTGGGAAAAACGTTATAGGTGCTGTAAGATGAGAGGAATTTTAACAAAAGGAACAACTGTATTAGTGTTGTTTGTTGTGTTTTTTAGTGCAGTTTGGTATCATTCATTTCGATTATAAATTTCAGAGAATGAGCTTTCTAGCATGTAATTGATACACCTTCCAAAACACCCAAGAAAAGTTCTACTTAGTAGCACACTCATTTTCATTATTGACCAAACTTAATTCAGTCAAACAAGCAATAGTTAAAGTAGGACCATGGGTTATCTATTCTGATGCCTCTGAAAATAAGGTATCCCTAACTTCCACTTAGTACAGAAAAGCAAATAAGGTAATTACTATATAGCATGCTATTTAAAAATAAAAAGTATGAATGAATTAGAGTTAACAAGAAAAACAATTGTGTGATTATGTGTACATAATTTATATAATTTATAAAAGTTAAATATTGGATTTAAACTCCTTTAAATTTATTGTCTTTGTGTTCTTCAAAATATGACTGAGAAAGTGATCGGTCCATGTATACTTTATAGGAAGAAAATTCCACTACAAAGTAATTAAATACTATATACAAATAAGAGAAAATCTCTATTGATTCTTTCACTGGATAATCATAGAAAAGCCAGCTAAGATATCCTTAATAATTAATACACTCAACAAAACAAGGATTCTGAAACTCAGGGTTGACCTCGGAGTCCTAGTTTCTTTAATTTTTTCCTCAGCATCCCTTGATATATGTTGTTTCTGGCTCTTGTTCCCCTTACTCCTAAATGGCTACTCTGATGTTCAGGTACTCCATACAATGATAGAGTCCAGAGACAGAGAAGATAATTATTCTTGAATAATTCCTCTCTTAAATGTGAGAACTGCCTTGCCAGAAGCATTCCAACAGATTGATTTTCGTGTACCTTTTGGCTATAATTCTCTTAGATTCCCAGGCTATGACAAACCAAACCATGGTAAAAACAGTGAAACCAGTATGAGTAGCTTAGAATAGTTACATTATAGTCCTGGGAGAAGAGGTAGACTCAACCTCCTCTGAAGAATTTTACCATCTTAAAGAGTGCGAATCAGATTTATTTATGGAAAAAAGTGTGTGTGTGTGTGTGTGTGTGTGTGTGTGTGTGTGTGTGTGTTTTGCTAAGTGGGTAGGGAGGGATGGTAGGGATGGAATAATGGTCTCATGAGGTTCAGAAATCATAATTCTTAGTAAAAGCATACATCTTTAATCATTTTATTGTTTTCTTTCACTCCTGGGAAATAATCAGAGGAAATTATATTTTTGCCGGGATTCCTAATTCCTTTCTTGACAATCAGAATGGTCCAAAATGTGAATGTTTTGATATTCCCTTGTGGCAATTATAATGTAATAAACACTGCACCAACTTGTACCAAGCCCTTTGGAAAATTGTAAGTCACTCCGCAAAAAGATCTCAAAAAACTTAACACTCACACACACACAAATAGCCCCACTAATAAATGGGCAAAAGAACAAAGGCGACACTTCTCAGAAGAAGAATTATGAATGGCCAACAAATATATGAAAAACTGTTCAACATCCCTACCAATCAGGAAAATGCAAATCAAAACTAGTTTGAGATTTCATCTCACTCCAGTTAGAAGAGCAAACATCAATAATACAAATAATAATAAACACTGGTGAGGATGTGGGGAGAAAGGTATACTTAGACGCTGTTGGTGGGTCTGTAAGTTGGTACGCACTCTGGAAAGCAGTATGGAGATGCCTTGAAAGATTATTGACAGAACCACCATATGACCCACTTAGCCTACTCCTTGGTATTTATCCAAAAAAAAAAAAAAAAAAAAAAAAAAAGAGAGAGAGAGAGAGAGAGGGAAAGAAAAAAGCCTAAAATCAGTATACTATAGTGCTATAGTGAAATAGGCACACTGATGCTTATGGCAGTGCAACTCAACAATAGTTAAATAATGGAATCAGCCCAGGTGCTGGTCAACAAATGAATGAATTAAAAAAATGTGGTATATATACACAATAGAGTTTTACTGAGTCATAAAGAAAAATGAAATTATGGCATTTGCTGGTAAATGGAAGGAAGTGGAGAACATTACGCTAAGGGAAATAAGCTAGACTGAGGAAGTTAAGGGTTGGATGTTTTCTTTCTGATGCAGAAACCAGACCAAAATGTGGAGGGATGGTGTGTGTGTGTGTGTGTGTGTGTGTATGTAGAATCCCATGAAAATAAGGGGAGAGCAGAGGAAAGGGATGAGGAGTATTGGAAAAAGGAGGTATAGTAGAATGAAATTGACCAAATTGCCCTATGTACATTTATAAATAGACTACAGTAAATTTCACCTTTATGTACATCTATAAAGTATTAAATAAAAACTATAAATAAATGGAAGGAAGACCAGTAGAATAAAAGAAGGGGTATAGGGGGAGGGAGGAAGGGATGGAAAGAGAGAGTACTGGAAACTAAGGTGGAATAAATGATATTCCATATATATAACTATAATGCACTAATAAAATATAAAACATCATTTACTCCTATAGATATTGAGAAGGTGTGGTATTTTGGGTGCTGGGGTAGTGTATAATAGAAGAAAATATGCCTATAATCTGTGCTGTGTGAACTCTTCATTACTACCAAGTAACCTCAGAATCTCAATTTAGGAGCAAGAACTTTATTTTGCCTAAAATTTAAAAAAGTAGAGCAACCACTTGAATGGTAAGTTATGAAGCCCATATCATCCAGCCCCTTGCTGAATAGGTATTTTTTTCACCTGGTAGAGCACATTCTAAATTATCTAGAATGGTGAAGAAGAGATTGAGAGAGAGAGTTCTGCCAGCAGAGTAGGGGGAAGGCAGAGAGCTCTGGACAGCAAGGGGGTGGGTCTGGGGCTGTCATCTGACACCTGGGCCATGTGGTAACCTTGGTACTATTTCCTCTTTCTTAGAACAGGTCATTCCAACAGTTAAAATTTCTCCTCGTGATTAATATAAGTATGATATTGTCTGTGAGTAGCAGGCATCTGTTAATCACTTATGGGAGACAAGAAGTTTGAATATAGTTGTTTTCTTCCTTTCTTTTTATATTTTTGCCTATTTGGCATATTTAAAAGGAAGAAGAGTCATAACCAGTCAGACATGTGGGAGAATGTAAGATTGGCTCCTAGTAGTACACTTGGCTGTATTCCTTTCAGTAACCACTTTTCCATTTTCCAAATGTCTAGAGGACCACACTATTTTTAAAACAATAATGGCTAGAAAATTGGTTTCTTTTATTTAAGTGAAGAATTTGAGAGGAAAACCGGAGTCATTTTACTTTCAAAAGACAGCTTTAGTAAGGTTTTGTAGAGGCACATTCTAGGTAATACCTAGGACAAATTGACAGAAATCTGTATGCCCAAATTAAAGAGCTCTGTTAATGAAATGGGTTGAGTTTCATGGACTGCATATTCAATAACTGGCAAGGTAAATAAAAGGAACAGTCTGGATTTTTTTTGGAATACCTACCTTGACTCAAGAACATCAGGAATGTGCAAGTACCCAAATATAGTGTTAATGAACATGATGTATCAAAAATGCACATATTCATTATGTATGCCTTTATAAAAAAGAGAATAAGTTCTTTAATAATAATGGAGTTGGTTTTTGGCTGGATGGACCCACCAAAGATCAAGTTTCAGAAGAGAAGAATGAGGAAAATATTGTGTAAACTTACTAGAAAATTTGCTGATAAAGCAAGCAATTTTAACTTTTAATTAAAAAAAATTTGAACTTTAATTGTAATATTTCTAGACTATAAATACTATGTTACATTTGTGTGTGTGTGTATGTGTGTGTGTGTGTGTGTGTGTGTGTGTGTGTGTTGGGGGGGGGATTAAACTCAGGGCCTCACAATGTGCCAGGCAAGCTCTTTACCACTGAGGTATGTGCCCAGCCCTATGCTACTCTTTTTTTGAGAACACTTTTTAAAAATATACTTGGTACATTTTAATGTGCAAAATCTTTAAAAGAAAAGTATGTAAAATACTTTGCTTGCACATGCATATATGTATGTATATTTTTTATACTTAGTGGCTGGAAGGATTATGTTTACACAGATGGAGATATCCCCTAGACGATACAGGTTTGTCGACTGCCATTTTTACTTAACATGTTGTTAGTAGACATATTTAAATCTGTTAAGAGTTTAGTGAAATGTGTTTCTAAGTAGTTTCCTGAAAGATTATTTTTGGTAGTGTAATATTCCATAATATGCATGTGTCATATTGTTTAATGAGTTTTTATTGTTGTTGCTAGACATTTGCTTTTATGTTGATATTTTTCTTTTTTTTTTAATCTCTAATTAGTTATAGGCATCTTTGGGGTCTTGGAGATTTTTCTAAAATAAATTCCTAAATGTAAAATTACCTTGTTAATGAGCAAGAATATGAGTATAAACATTTTTAATGCATAGTTTTTAATTGTACTTCAGAAATACTGTTTCTGTGCACAATAGTTGTTTCATGTATTATTATTATTTGATAGAAATTAATTGGTTCCCATAACTATACAGCTTCTAGAACATTGTGAAATGTGCTTACATAATGGTAGAGTGGAGAGCACTATGTTACTTCTTTTTATTTTTCCATTTGTATTATTATATCACTGTGTATTTGTATTATTGGCAAAACTAAAGCCAACAAGAAATAAAACAAGGAAATTGATAAAGTAACTGCTTTTAAATTCAACTTTCAAAAAAGTAAATGCTTTAAAAAATCTCAACAAAATACTTTCGATAAGACAGTGATTTTATTTTGCTAATAAAATCTGTTTTGTTGTGTGCTAGTAAGAAAAATAAACATCACATGAACATTGCCCCCTCAGAAAAGCTAATGATGTAAAGAAATAATATCCAGGTTTTAATTTTTCCAAGTAATTTATCATATTGGTGGTCTGTTCCCCTGGGACAATAGGGCAACAGCTTTTGCTTTATATGTTTGTTGCCTTGTTTTTCTGTGTGTGTGTGTGTGTGTGTGTGTGTGTGTGTGTGTGTATGTGTGCACACGTGCACACACATGTGGCTATTTAATCCACCTTTAATCCAAATACTACAGTATACCACCTTTCAATCAAATACTGCAAATCAAATACTGCAAATACTGTATTCAAATATTCTACAAGGGTTGAACTGAATATTTGGAATATTCAAAAGCCACCTTGTCTTGAAATGGCAGTTTAGATTAGTAATAAGAAAATCTGCCTCTCACCCTGCCTCAACTGACAGGAGAGGCTTTTAAAGTATTGATTATGATGATTATGATGATATACTTTTTCCACACTATCATATCAAGGCAAGAGGAATGCAGGCATTGAACCAGAGAGCTTTACTGTTTTTGAAAAGATGAATCCATTTTTCTCTGGAGTGAATTAGATATTTGGAAGCAGTGGACCATGTCAGTGTGTTAAAGCCGGGTAATTTGAGCTGTCTTAATTTTGTAGTGGACCTTTATTTTATTTTATTTTCCATCATGTTATATCTACCCAGGCCATTACAATGTAAATTAAATAGATGGTTCATTTAATTCTAAAAATAAGTATCAAAGAGTTGGGGTTACATACACTATGGGTTATTCATGGCACTTCCTTTGTTAAAAGAGAAGATTGAAATTTAAATATAAAGTAAGAAATTTCTATATTAAGTACTTATATAAACAGGTTTCTATAAATTATTATAATTAAAACCTGTAGAGCTAAATCACATAAGCATTCAGCTAAATTAGGAGTCTGAAATTAAAACATGAAGCTTAGCCCTCTAAATAATGATACAGAATGTTAATAAATGATGAAAGTTGGCAAGTTGTGGCATTATGGTATGCAATTAAGTAATTAAAAGGGAAAGGTCAAACACTTTTTAAATGTTAGTACAGTAGAGCTTCTGAGGACGTAAACCTTTAACCAACTCTTACTGAACTTATGTCCCTCTTTCAGCATCTTGTGCAATTATTTGAAAGTGCCCTCATCTGCAAAACGTGGATGCCAATCTTATTGCCTTTGTGAGATAAAATGTAGCTCATGAAAAGTCCTTAGCTAAGTACGGATAAAAATTTCTGCTTAATAAATATTCGTTGCCATTTTGTTTTTATTTATAGTATATTGGAAATTTTAGAATACCTTGTCAGCCATTAGATGTGTCATCAATAGGTCATTTGACTTTTTGGCGAATGTAATTTGGAGAATTATTTTTGAAAACAGATTTTAATTTTATGATGTCTAGTTCTTGTTAAAATTTTATTGCAACTTTTCCACATTTAGAATAGTTCTTATATTTCATTAAGTTGCCCTGAGATAAGTAGAATTTTCATAGCCGAAGTTTATTACTATTTTTTTTTCAGAGTTCATTTGAACCACATTATGTGGTCATTGTGTGAATTGTCCATCTCCAAGTCCAAAAATTTTTTTTCTCATTATTTATAGACAATAGAGTACTGTTCACATATGAGTTCTTTTTAAAATAGTTCTTTTAAAATACTGCAGTTCGTATTTAATGTAGACACATTTTATCAACATAACAGTTCAAGAGAGGTATGTATGAAGAAAACTGTTATAATGGTAAAATTTAGTGAAAGAAATTTAGTGCCACTTAGGTTTCTTAAAAATTTTCCCTTTAATTTTAATTTTAGTAGTCTTGAAAGCTTGCCTCTTCTGTTACTCTTCTTCTGTTCCTGAAAACTCATGTCTTACAAGGTGATGGGATATTGGTTCTCTCAGTAGTGGGCTAAGAAAGTGACTCCATGATAAGTTAAATATTGCCATTAATGGTAACAGAATAGAAAACTTGGAATGGAACCACCATTTGACCCAGATATCCCACTCTTGGTCTATACCCAAAGGACTTAAAAACAGCATACTTCAGTGACACAGCCACTTCAATGTTTATAGCAGCACAATTCACAATTGCTAAACTGTGGAACCAACTTAGATGCCCTTCAATATGAATGGGTAAAGAAACTGTGGTATATATACACAATGAAATATTACTCAGCATTAAAATAAAAATAAAATTATGGCATTTGCAGGTAAATGGTTGGAGTTGGAGAACATCATGCTAACCAAAATAAGTCAATCCCCCCAAACCAGAAGCTGAATGTTTTCTCTAATAATTGGATGCTAATTCATAATGGGGGTGGCATAGGATAAATGTCAGAATTTTGGATGGGACAAAGGGGAGGAGAGAAGGGCCAAGGGGGTAGGAAACATGGTGGAATGAGACTGACATCATTATCCTAGGTACATGTATGATTGCACGAGTGGTGTGAATCTACTTCATGTACAGCCAGAGAAGCAAAAAAAATTTTTTCTGTTTGTATACAATGAATCGAAGAGTTTTCTACTGTCATATATAACTGGTTAGAACTAATAAAAAAAAAGAATGTCACACACACAAAAAAGAATACTAATGCCTATAAGAGATGTAATTCTTCCAGCAACGAGGGAGGCATAGCAAAAATGATTAAATTCCTAATATTCCTAATATTCCAAATATTATTACAAAAGTTTTAAGACTTTATGTGTTATAATTATGGATGCTTATTAATTGTGCAAATTAATAGTTATTTATGACATTTTTATACATGCATACAACATGCTATGATTTTATCCACCCTTCTGTCCTTACCTTTCCTTTGTGCCCTTCCCCTTTTCTTATAGTCTCCTTCAACTTTTATGTTGCGTGTTCTTTTTTCCCCCCATAGATTTTCACACCTGAGAGACAACGTGTGATACTTGCCTTTCTGAGTTTCCTTAACAGGATACTCTCCAGTTCCATCCATTTTTTTCCTGAAAATGACATAATTTAATTTTACTTTATGGCTGAACATTATATATCTGTTCACCTGTTGATGGGCATCTAGGCTGATTCCATAACTTTGCTATTGTGAATAGTGACCCAATAAACAGGCATGGAGGTTATCTCTTTTCCCATTGACTTTCACTCCTTTGTGTATATACATATCCAGGAGTGGTATAATTGGAACATATGGTAATTCTATTTTTAGTTTTCCTAGCAACTTCCATTTTTTTTTTTTTTCCTGAGTGGCTATGCTACTTTATAGTCTAACCAACAGTGTTAAAAAGTTCCTTTTCCCTCACATCCTCACCAGCATTCGTTATTTCTTTGTTTTCTTGATAATAACTGTATTTATGGGGTGAATTGTCATCTCATGGTAGTTTTGATTTGCATTTTTCTTATGCTTAAAGATGTTGAAAAGTTTTTCATGAATTTATTGATTAGTTGTACTTCTTTTGGGAAGTATCTCTTCAGATTATTTGTCCATTTATTGATTAAATTACTCTTTCTTTTGGTGTTGATTTTTATTTTAGTTCTTTACATATTCTGGATATTAATCTATACTCCATCTTTTCACTCTGTTGATTGTTTACTTTCCCATGATGAAGTTTTTAATTTGATGTGATCTCAATTGTTAGTTCTTTTTATTATTTCCTGGGCTGTTGGAGTCATGGCCAGTACCAAATATTCCCTTTGTTTTCTCTAGTACTTTCAAAGTTTTCAGTCTCACATTACGACATTTGATCTATTTTGAGTTGATTTTCATGTAGGGTGAGAGCTAAGGATCTAATTTCAATCTTCTTTTTAAATTTATTTTTTGTTCTTTTTAGTTACACAAGTCAGTGGAGTATAATTTGACATATTTGATGTTCACTTTTCCTAGTGCCATTTGTTGAAGAGGCTGACTTTTCTCTTAAGTGTATTTTTGGCTCCTTGGTTAAGAATTAGATAACTCTAGATGCAAAGCTTTATTCCTGGGTCCTCCATTCTATCTCACCTGTCTTCATGTCTATTTTTATGTCAATACCATGATGTTATTGTTACAATGACTCTAGTATATTTTGAAGTCAAGTATAGTGATGTGTCCAGTATTGTTCCTTTTGCTCAGGATTGCTTTGAATATTTGGGTGTTTGTTATGCTTCCACTTGAATTTTAGAATTGTTTTGCTAATTCTGTGAAGAATATCACTGTTTTTTTTTTTTTTTTTTTTTTTTGTGTGTGTGTGTGTGTGTGTTGAATCTGTAGATTGCATTGGATATTCTGGCCATTTTAACAATATTAATTCTTCCAATCCATGAACATAGGAGGTCTTTCCATCCTCTGGTTTCTTGTTCAATTTCTTTCTTCAGTGTTTTATAAATTTCATTTTAGAAGAGATCTTTAAAGTTCTTGGTTAAGTTTATTCATAATTTTGTTGGTTTTTGAGGCTATTTTGAATAGGATTATTTTTCTGTTTTCTTTCTCAGTGAATTCATTATTGCTGTATGTGGATTTTGTATTCTGTTACTTTGCATTTATCAGTTCTAAGAATCTTTAGGTGGAATCTTTAGGGTTTTCTAGGCATGTCATCTGCAAACAGGGATAATTTTACTTCCTCCTTTCCTATTTACATTCCTTTCAGTTCTTTCTCTTGCCTGATTTGTCTGGCTGAAGTTTCCAGTACTATATTAAGTAAGAGTGTTGAGCATGCAGATTCTTGTCTCATTCCTCTTTATTTTAGAGGAAATGTTTTAAATTTTTCCCCATTCAGGATGATATTGGTTTGTCACAAATAACCTTTTCTAAAAAATTTATTTTGAGGTATGATCTTTCAGTACCTAGTTTATGCATGGTTTTTATCATGACAGATAATGACATTTTTAAGTTTTTTTGCATCTATTGATGATCATGCTATTTTTTATCATTTATTCTATTATATGTTGTATTATTTTTATTGATTTGTGTATGGCAAACTAGCTTTGTCGTTGGACTAAAACCAACATGGTGCAGTAGTCTAAACATGCTGTGAGCTTTTTTTTTTTAAACTACAAAATAGGAAATTTTGTAATAGGAAAAGAGAAAAGTGCTTGATTGGTCTGCTAACTATATGATTAAGAATTCAGTAGAGCTGAGATTTATATTCTTTTCATAAAATGTTGATTTTGACCCATTTTATTTTCCCTGTCAAATGTTGTTGATGGATAGTATGAAGTAGTTGGAAGTATGAAGTGTTTCTAATATTTAAGTCCACAACCTCTTGATGAGTTACTCCATTTTAAGTCTTTGGATTACTAAGACTATGTCCAAGGAATTAAATTGATAAGCATAATGGATGGGTGCTATACTTTGGATCTTGAGTATTTTCCAAAGTTCTATGTGTTAGAGAATTTTGGTGCCTAGCTTGTTATTGGGAGATGGTAGAGTCCTTAGAAAGACTTCCAGTATGGTCTATGGATTGTTGGGAGTGTGCCTTTGAAGGGGATATTGGGATCCTGGCCCTTCCTGCTTTTCCCCTTCTCTTTTCTAGCAGTGAGGTCAATGATCCTGCTCTTCACCTGCTGCTACCATAATGTGCTGCCTTGCTCAGGCCCCAAAGCAATGGGTCTTCATTATTATGGACCCCAAGTAACTCTTTTCTCTTTATGAATTGACTTATCTTAGGTATTTTTTTTATAGTGATAGAAAGTTGACTAATGAAATGAGTGAATAAATAACCTTTTCTAGTAGAGAAAGAAAAAATATTCTAAAGTAATTCCATTTTCCCCTCTGTTATTCATAAATAATCAAATTCCTTTTGTGATTTTTTTAAAATAATGAGCATTATCCCTTTAGCTGTAACAAATAGTTCAATAATTTCTACCAAATTGGCCATTCAGTTCTATTTAGTTGGATAATTTTCATATTGGAGGGGCACAGAATGGCAGAAAGGCAAAGAGAATTCATTAGTATTAATTGTTAGGTGAAAGTCACCTGGTTTGTATAATCAGCATACAAAACAAATAAATGTGTAGAAAGTCTGTAAAGAACTTTAAATTTCTTTCCCTCCTTTCAAAATTTATTTACACACTACCCACTGTTTGACGTACAAGTCAAGTCTCAGCCCCTCTTTGAAGAGAGATTTCTGTAATGTATTTGACACAGAACCAAGGTATCAAAGCAACCCAAGAGTGTCACTGCTAGTTCTCCTCTTCTGATGTTTCACATACTCCATTTTCTCTTTTGAACTTTCTTCCTATTCTACCTTTTTTATGCTTATATTTTACTTGATTTTTATAACTACTCCTTTGAATAGTTTTTTTTTTTAAACTCTTATTTTCTTCAACTAGACTCTAAGTTCCTTTTATGTGGTATACTCATACTTGGAGATAATAATTGCTTGACAAATACTGAGCAATTTTTTTTTTTTAACCTGGGAATGATTCTTATTGTGAGCAGAAAATGTGTGTGCTGACTCTTCTCCCATGGAGCCCAGACTAGCAGAAGCATTGTCCTACCTAGAGTTCACCTTTGCAATCCCACTGCCCCCCAAACAAACAAACAAACATATACAGCTGTTTGTTTTGTTTGGAACCCTGAGCAAAATATCCTGACTATTAGACTGGGTGATAAATTGTGAATTAGATTTTTGCTTTTGCAAAACTTTTTCAGAACTCCATCTGGAATCTTGAAGCTAATTAATTTCATCTTGAATCCCCAGTTCCTGGTCCAGCAAAGACTACAACATTTACTATTAAAATTTGATCAGAAAAACAAATTGACCAGGATTTTCATTTGACAACATTGCAAGACACTACAATGTTTGATGATAAAATTTTCTGAGAATATGTTCATTCATCTGTATTGTCTCATCCTCCCACTCTGTTGATTTAATGGTCCAGGCATTGTCCTTTCTGTTAACCCTTCTTTCTTCTGAACCTTCTGGAATTCCCACACCCTCATAAACAAACTTCCCTAAACTGTTGGTTTTTCCAAAGAGCTTACTGATGGTTTTATTTTAATAGGAACAAGTTCTAACATTTGAGTCTTTAGAATGGAGTCTGCTCCTTTTCTTTTAGTACCCCATCCCCCAGGGTCTGTGAGTATGCTGCTGCTGTTCCGCCTGCAGATTATAGAGCATTTTATCTCTGCGTCTTTGAGGCATGATTTTTATTGCAGCCTTTGTTTTTTCCCCTTTGCTGTGTTCTTTCAGCCTATTGCTGATGCCTTCACATTCATGGGTGTTTTGAGTGTCAGCTCTCATTTGTCCTCCTTACCTGAGTGTGAGTGTCTGCTCTCACCCTTTCAACATTCTTTGCCTTAGTGAACAACATGTTCAAGATCCTCTATAGTCCCTTTAGTTTGATGACTTTTAAATCTGATTTTGTTGAGCACTCTCTCAAGGCTGGGATTTAGTGTGACCAGAAGTACTTTACTTCTGGAAATGCGTACTAAAGCATGCTACTCTGCCACTCCAGCCTGTCCTTCCAGCCCTCACACTGTTAACAATAAACTGATTTGTTTTTAGGTCACCAAAACCTTCAGTCCCTTGCCCACTTCATTTGTATACTTTTCCCTCAATTTTGGCATGGATTTTTTTTTTCCTATTTCTTTCTTACTTTTCTACCTCCTGCACACATGCTGCTGCCTTACAGCTGCACTGACTGTCCTCAGAGCTTCTGGAGATCTCTATCAAGCTAAATCCAATTAATTGTTTTTTTTTTTTTTTTTTTTTTTCTGATTCTTCTCTTTCTTGGAACTTTCTTCTTTTGAGGTCAACACTATCATACTCTTTTATATGTCCTGCCTGTGCTTCATTCACCTTTATAGGTTTCACTTCTTTTGCTTTCTCTTAAAAATTATGTTTTGCAAGGAGTCTTCCTTGTGTTTTCTTCTTTTCCCTTCTGATCTCTTTTTAGTTTACTTTGCTGACGTGATAGCTTTAATAATGATACACTAATAAATTCCGAATCTCAATATTTGTCTTATTGCTATATCTGGAGGTCTAATACTGCTTGCCACTGGATGTCTTGGCATTAGTGTGTGATAGATGTCTCCATTCAGAATTCCCCAAACTAATTTTGTTATCTTTTTGAATTATCTTTTTATTTTTTTTCCTGTTTTGGGAATTCTACCATCCATACCTCTAGAGAGGTATTTGGCTTTGCTTTCACAAATTCATTGTCCCTGTTTGCATTAGAAAGAAGATAGATCTTTTTATTTAATACTAAGTTTACTAATATTATACATTACATTTCTAGACATGTCATTAGTTGCACGTGGCCAGAAGTTGCAATTGATTTCTTATCATGTACAGTCTAACTGGCATTAAGTGTCAAATAAGATGATGTGGCTTTTCATTTTTTTTTCTCCTTCCCCTCTCCTTTTTAAGTATAGGACAACATGCAAATTTAAGAAAACAAATAGATACAAGGATGCAGGACCTAGAATCCAGGAAGCATACCATCTTAGGTCTCACTGTAGGGTATTTTCTCCTTCTCTAAGTAACACAGGCTGAAATCTACTCATAGACCTAAACTCCTCTGTAGCATGCTTACATAACACTATTCTTTACCAGTTATTTTTCAAGTACTTTACATATCTTATGAAGAATTATTATTCCTATTTTATAGTTGAAGAAAGTGAGGTGTAGAGATGTGAAGTAACTTGTTGATGATTATTCAGTTAGAGTGACAGAGCCAAGTAGTCAAACTACTTTTTTTGGCTATTGGGTTATGCTGGGAAGGGATAGGATAATGTAGAAAGCAGGAATGGAGACTTTTGATATTTTTATCCAAAATCTAGTATTGTACTGGCGTATAAGAAAGCAGTTGATAAATAGATACCATATAAATACACCTGATTAGGAACTGTGTAATAAATGTTTTAAGGGCTGCAGAAAGAACTAATGATATTATTATTTCTCCCACAGAACTTTTCTTATGAGGGAGATTTATTTTTTCTAAAGCGTGAACGTTTAAGTATTTGTAATGCACATTATTCAGTATCATCTGTATGTTCCTGTACACGATTTAAATAGGAGACCAATGAAACAGAAGACAGTTTACAAAATCTAAGTAATGGAAGACAGTAAATTAGGTGTTTTTGTATTAAAAAGAAAACACATAGTTTTAACAAATACTTTTTAGATTAGTTGAAAATAATTTGCATTTGGGTTGAATTTCTTTCTCTGTTTGGAAAATTTTTATAAATGAGTGAAAACAAATTTCTTCTTACCAATATTGTTCTCTCCCTATCATCTCTTCCCCTTGGGGTGCTTGTTTCAGAATATCTGCAATGAGTTAGGCCACTGAGAGGACTCTGGATTATGTTAACTTCCCTCAACTAAAATTCTGGAATAGCTTCAGGGAATAAGAGATGAGAAATAAAATAGACAGATGATGTTCACCTGGGGTATTCATTTTCAGTAAGGAACAAATAGAACTCAAAACAACTCACATTATTAAATTTAATGTTTTATTTTGATTAGTTTTGAACATGTCTATTTAACATAGAGACAAAAATCCAACTTGTTTTAGTCATCTTTTTCACTGCTATGACCAAAAGGCCTCATAAAAACTGTTAGAGGAAGAAAAGTTTATTTGGCAATCCCAGTTTTGGTAGATTGCCATCTCCATTGCTTTGAGCCCTAGGTGAGGCAGAATATCATGGTGGAATGGTGTGGAGGAGGACAGTCAGGAAGCGGGCAGGGGAGTGCATACCAGCCCTCAGTGACACCTCCTCCAGTCATACCTTCCCTGTGTACAGTCACCACCCAGTTAATCCCTGCCAGGAATTTAGTACACTGATTAGCTTACAACTCTCATAACCCAGTCATTTCACCTCTGAACTTTCTTGCACTGTCTTAATGTATGAGCTGTTGGGGGACACCTAATATCTAAACCATAACAGAAGTACTTTTACTAAACTAGTCCAAATCTAAATATGTATAAGCATATGGATTTGGGAGGCCATAAAAATCAAATTCTAGGGAGAATTGTTTCCTGCTTCCCAATCACTAGGTATCATGTAAAAATAATCTTTCTATAACAGTGAGAAAGAGTGAAGCACTAGAACCTAACCTGGATTCTCTCATGATAGATAGCATTTGTGTGAAATTAGCCTAAGCCTATGTGATACAAAAAGCTAATATGCAAAGAGGATGACTCTATTGCACATATACTAATGTCAAATCTTTAATCTATTTTAACCATGTGTTTTGTAAATAGCCTCACTAGCTGTAATCTAGATGATTCCTTTGGAAGAAAATTATTTGATTCTTAACAAAAGTACTATATGTACATAGCTCATAAAATAAACTATTATAAGAAAGCTTGCAGCAAGAAAACAACAACAACAACAACTAAGACACTAATGAAAACTGCTGACCCCTGTCTCTATCTTCTCAGGCTTTTCATGATGTACTTTTCAGACAGAAATAATTTTAATTATTTAAACCATGTTTGGATTTTTTTTCCTCCAGTTTTAAAGTTTGTTCAAATGGCAAATTTTTTAGTTTTTTTCATTTCAGGCAGAATGCATTGACTTCCAGTGTGGAAGGTGACGACTGAACAGTCTCATCTACATGATGACATCATACACCTTTCACTCCCTGTCCTCCCAATGCACTAGTGATTATTGCTTAGAGGAATGCCAACCATGTATATTAATTAAATGTTCCTCAGAACTGAGTACTGCAGAGTCTCATGATGATAATTTTCTTATTCACACTGTTTGTTTCTTAGGAATGTGATTATTTTCATTTTGTTGCTTACTTAGTTTTCTAGTGACCCATTGATAGTGCTTCCACAAACAGAGCAGAACTAGTAAAGCTTTTCTCAGTGTAGTTTAGCACATCAGGGAATGAATCAATGAGCCTGGTCCAGATTATGCTATGGTAAAAACAGCTCAAACCCTCAGTGATTCCGCCCTCTGGAGTTACCCAGGAACTCCCTCCTTCCAATGAATCACTGTCAAGCTCCATCCTGGATTCAGCTTTCTAGGCTTGTTTATCTCTTTTGCTCTGTTTACCCGGGACTTCCATTCATCATTATTTCTCCATTCATGAACTGTGGAGACAAAATTTCTGTTCATCATCAATCCATCATCTTGGGAATGCCCCTCACTTGTTCTTATGTTGGTCTCTTATATCCTAAAATTATTCCTTGGTGTTGGTAGAGCACGTCTTCCAGAAGTTTCCTTAGAAAGGCTTTTAGGAGGAAAAAAATATGCTTGTACATATCTGAAAATCTTTTTCTTCTGCGTTTCCATGTGACTGGAAAATTCTAGCTTGGAAACTCATTTCATAATTTGAAAGCATATGTCTATGTTTTGTGCTGCTGTAACAGAATGTTACAGACTTGGTAGTTTATAATAGTTTATTTGATTCATAGTTCTGGAAACGGGGAAGTCCAGGATTGACAGGCTGCTGCTGCTGAGCACCTCTCTCTCTATATCATATGCTGGAAGGTATCCCGTGGTATGAGATGGGAAGGGGGCCAAACTCCTCCTTTGTAGGAATACCACTCTTGCAATACTGAAACTCCTCTTTGGATAATGTCAATAACCCATTTATCAGAGCAGGGTCCCAATGATCTAGTTACCACCTAAAGCTTCTACCTCTCAACAGTGCTACCTTGGGTGGGTGTCATATTTCCAACACATGAACTTTGGGGGACACATTCTAACCACAGCAGTCTTGTTCCATTGTCGGTTTTATCTTTCCCTTCTTTTGGAAGGACCATGAATATTTGAATGAAACTTGCTTTTAGTTAATGAAAACTTTATCTCCATTTTTCTGATCTCTCACAGTGACATGCCTTAACATAACTCTTTTTCTCTCCTTCATTTATTTATGATTATAATACTAAAAAGTAACTGACAGTCCTTTATGAATGGTTGGAATTTGATGCCTGTGGACCTCACCGTGAGATCAGGAGAGGATCTTATTGTTTCTTCATCCTTCTCTCCCCTCCCTTCCAAATCACAAATACCAGTATTTGTAGTCTATTCGGTCACTTTCTCCAGATCTGAATTCTTCAAAGTCCTGCCTTCTAGTCTATTTTTAGAAGCGTAGTGGGAAAGGAGTCTTTTAAGCAATAAGTTCCGATATGAAGACAGTCACATAAGTAGGCCTGTCACCTCCCCTCCCACTTTGTTTCCTTCCTGATTCCTTATTCTGTAGTTCCTCAGATTCATCCCCCAGTGTCCTATAAGGTCAGGGAATGATATTGCCCAATTTCATTTGGTTGAGAAAGGAATGCTGGTTCTAACCCATCTTTTATTGTTCTGTTTCCTACTGTAGCTCTTGCTCCACATCCAAGATTCCCTGTTACTAGGGATAGTAACAGTGTCTTATCAGGTAATGCGGTACTTCTCCTTGTCCTGGACTGCACAACATCTATGTCAATTCTGAGTCATATTTTATTATCTTTCCTCCTAACTATGGAATATGTAACACTTGTTTCCAATTTTTGGTTATGAGTGAATTTTTTTCCCAAATATTGGTTAATGTGCTTTAAGTGCTTTATTGTATTGGTGACTTACAGCAGCAGACAAATAACATAATCCGTGCAGGTTGCATTTTTTTTTTTTGTTCTTATTGAATTTTTTTTCCTAATAAGAGAATGCATACATTTTAAAAATGGCATTGTTGACTTTATGACATTTGTCAGTAAATGGATTGATTTGGAGACTATCATGCTAAGTGAAATAAGACAATCCCAAAAAACCAAAGGTCTAATGATTTCTCTGATATGTGAAAGTTAACGCACAATGTGGTGGGGGGTGGGGTGCAAAAAAGAAAAGAAGTTCAGTGGAGTAAATAAAGGGGAATGAAGGTAAAGGGGAGAGGGTTGGGAAAAGGAAAGACAGTGGAATGAGTCTCATGTAACTTTCTTGTGTACATATATAAATATACCACAGCATTCTTGAGAAACAAAGAATTTAAAATTTCAGTGGATCGTATTTTCCTATTTCTTTTTATTCCTAGGAAGTTTTATTGGATGTGGACATTGGCAGATATTGTGTATTTTTGGCAGATTGTACATTTTGAAAAATGTTGAATTTGTTTTGACATGTTAGTTGGAGGAGTTCATGGTTGTAGGTCTTGCTTCTGAAGTTTCGTGGGCAGACCCACAGCAATGAATCCATCTAGGACTTTCATCTTCTACTAGTTGTGTCCAGACCCTTCTGAGGACTCTAGCCAGTGCCTGAGAATCCTGAGATTTCCAATCAAATTGGCCCAAGTTAGGGCTCTGTGTTTGGTTCAGGTCCTATGACCACAGGGTCTGTTCCCAGCCTTGGGAAGTTTCCTAACAGGCATGTGTTAGCTGGTGGTCAGCTGCGTGTGGGGGAGGGGAGAATGCTGATTTCTGGAGTTTATTTGTATGCATCTCTCTGTTTCTGGTCCTCTGTTTTGAAAACTCTAGGGGTTTTGATCTTTGCAGACTCACAGCTCTGTCTTCTCATTCACAGATCTGCTGGTTTTTCTTTTCTGTGGGAAAATGTGTCAAAAGAGTAATAGTACACCGATGAAACTAAGGAGACTGCTTCATTTTTTCTCACCCCAGGGATTATCATATTTTTTAAATTGATTTGCAATATCTGGAAGTATTTTTGCATGTATATGATCTTAGTTTTTTGTTTCAGCAGGGTGGTAAATCTCCTACTTATTTCTTCATCTTAGCCAGAAGTAGAAGCTATGGGATGGATGTTGCTTTTTAATTGATTATTACTGTGTATTCTTTCTATAAGAAGTTCATATTTTCATAAATAGTTGATATATTAAGAGTAATGTGTTGGCATTATCAAATTAAAAATACCAAAATGCCTTTGAGATTTTTTTTTTCTGACTAGTATATCATCAAATGTTTTTAGGTGGACATCAACTTGGCAATTAATTTGTCCAAAGATAGAAAAATAGGTCACTTTTCTAAGAGAATGTTTTGCTGGGAAAGAAGAATTTAATAGAGTTCATTTTTTTAACCCCTTAAGAAAGTATAGGGAAGAAGGAAAGGAAATATCACTGGATTGATTGCTGTGAGTTTACAATTAGCAGACTTTAAAGATGAATTCTAAGACTCAATAATGTCTAGTATTTAAAAAGCTTTAATTAACTGTGTACTATAAAGATACATGTCTAAATGAAGCCATGGTAGTTTTCATTTCAAAAGGAAAGATCTGTACAGTGTAAAATGAGTTTGTGGAGAACATGTTAGCAGTATTTTCCATTTACTTTATAATTATGACATACATGTTTATTCATACTCTGACCACAAGAACTTACAATTGTTTTTAGAAGTGTACTTTAGAAATAATATGCAACAATTTCACATGAGTATGTATATGACAATATCTGTTTTATTCTGAAGTAAGCTACTAATTGGTACTCCTAATGAGTTTGTGCTGGAATGTTTTCCTATGGGTCCTTCAGGAGACAGTAGATTCAAATAGAAAAACACTCATTCAAATGGCTGTGTTATCCCTGCTTGTATCTCCTTGGATAATTAGTTTAATGTCTCTGGATCTCAATTTTCTCTTTATAAAATGGTAGTAAAGACAAGAAAACTGGCTTTTGAATCAGATATATCTGTTTATATTGTTCTTTTTGTATATACTACCCTTGAGTTAATGAATCATGGGACCTTCCATTCTTGCCATTGTAAAATGAGTGTAACTTTATCCGTTCTGCATCCTTGATATGCACAGTCCTTGAGGAGACATATAAAAAGCACCTAGCATCCTGATACTTCATGTATATTCATTAGCTGGTTAGTTGCAATTCAGGTTAGTTGCAATTTATTCCTCAACAAGAATCTCAGATTATAAGTATACATGTACACATTTATACTTATACATAAGTATACATGTACACACATATCGATATCTATATATATGTATATGTGTGTTATCGGTAGGTTTCTAGCATAAGTATTCAGCACAAATGTTTAGCACAAACTTTCTTATTCTGAACAATGGATGAAATGTTTTATGATAAATGTTTTATGACTGTAAGATTAGGGTTCTTACAGTTCTTCTAGAATCAAAGGACATAGTTTAGTGTTATGAACATTTTACTTATGACTCATTCAACATAAAACTGTAGTATGACATTATGTGCATTATCTCAAAAGCCATATTAAGTGAAAGGGGAAAAATGACATAGATACCACTGAATAAGCCACTAAATTATGCTAGACGGCAAGAATTCTGAATTTGAAAGAGGAAATTTAAGAGAGTGTTCAATAGTTGTGTATAAAGATCCTTCGATTATTGTTAGGGATTTTAAACAATATGGAATGTAGATCATTAAAAATATTTTGTTGTTTGGTTAATCAATTAATAGCATTCACCTCACCCTTTCTTTGGGAAAATAGCAGATTTTCATTTCTAAAACTCTCCCTATTCTTTATACCTTCAATGATTCTGAAAACTGTTTCAGTTTTAGATTTCTCCAAACTGAATATGATGAAATTTATTTATATAGGAATCATCAACTGATCGTTAGCATTGAATTTTATCTGAACAGAAGGCATGTTACTTGTTCAAAATTGTGGGGAAAATTGGGGAAAAACATAGGAAGTACTCTATTAAAACTTTTCTTTACCTAATATGAAGTTTTAAGAAGGAAAAAGATATTTTTTCTCATGCAATGTTTTAATTTCAGTATTCATTAATTATAATCAAATAATACAAAGAAAATTACACAGAAGTCATATATATGATGTATCTATAATATTTCCAAATTTTTTGATTACCTAAATCTTTTTTAAAAATAATTACCTATATAGTTTTAAATACATCTCTTTAAATCTTAGAAAAGTTTTTTTAACCTCTGTCAAAAAATTGTGTGATTTTTAAGAAGACCTTATTAGGAAGTTACCTCTCTTGAGAAACTACTTGTTATTTAGAATATTTTTCATTTATTCCATTATCAGCTTGTATTTGGTATCTAGGAAATAAGAATTTTGTTTTAGAATGGGGAAAGCACTAAAATGAACAAGAGACTATCTGGGTCCCCAGATTTTGGGTCTTCTGTTCCTACTTTCTAGTTAGTTGCTTAACCACCATAACTCCAAATATTTCTCTTTCTTTCTTTCTTTCTTTCTTTCTTTCTTTCTTTCTTTTCTTTCTTTCCTTTCTTTCCTTTCTTTCCTCATTCATTCATTCAAAGGACTGGGGATTGAACCCAGGACTTCATGCATGCTAAACAAGTGCTATGCCATTAAGTTTCACTACCAGTTCTAATTAAAAAAAAAAAGTGAGATAGAATTTTTACTTTTTCATAGAATTGTTGTGAGAATCATATTAGATAATAATTTTTTGTTTTATTTATTTATTTATGTTTTATAATACTAGGGTTCTAATTAATACAGGGCCTCACAAATGCTGGGGAAGCATAATACCACCGAGCTATATCCTCAGCCTAGACAATATCTTTGAAAATGATTGGTAGAAGTTTTACAAATATATGGATTCATGATTCTGGAGATAGATTCCAATTAATTTATATAAAATAAAGCACAATATTCCATTTGTTGGTTTTATTGCCAGAACATTTTTTTTCATATTTATTCCTTTTATTCTTTATAACAGTTTACCCCAAAGATATTATTTTCTCATTTCTAAAGATCAAATAATACTACTGCTTTTAAGTGGTTCTCAGAAAAAGTCAATGATTCATTCAGGACCATGGAGCTATGATAGGGCTAAAATCCAAACCTAGGTCTACTCCTGTAATTGTTTGGAAATGACATGTCCTCCAAAGGCTCATGTCCTGTATGTTTGGTCCCCAATGCAGCAATGTTCAGGTGTAGTGCTTTTGGGAAATGATCACAAAGGCTCTAATCTCATAAATGGACTTATCCATTGAAGGGTTCACAATTGAATGGATTATTGAGAGGTGGCAGAAACTATAGGTGGTGAAACCTGGTTGGAGGAAGTAGGTCACAGGGAGCATTCCCTGTCCCCTACCCTTTTCTCGTTCTTCTGTTCTTCTGCCTGGCTACCATGAGATGAGCAGCTTTGCTCCTCCGTACCCTTCTCCTCTCTCCATATTGTTCTGTCTCACCACAAGCCCAGAAATATTGAAGCCAGATGCCCATGGACTCAAGCCTATGAAACTATGATACAAAATATATCTTTCCTCCTTTAAGTTGTTTTTCTCAAGTATAGTGTCACAGTAATGAAACGTTGACTAACACAACTTTACTGGGTTATTCCATTACACCAAATTTTGTATACTTAGCAGCTTTCCCCTTGTTTTGGAAATGAAATCCTCTGTCCTTCTCTCTTTCTCGTTCTCTCACTCTTTCAAGAAACTGTAATACTTGCTATGGGTTCTGCACCATTATAAGTGAATTCATACTCAACATATTTGGGAAAATAAACTGAATGCCATGTAGCATGCTATGATAAAGTTATGGGTATGGTGAGAGCAGAGTGAAAGACAGGACTGGGGGAGGATTTGAAGAGGATGAGATGTTCAACTGTGTCACATTGGTCATTATGATAAGAAGATGAGGAAAATATAGCAAGCACACATGTATAGAACTCTAAGGGAGCTAAGAAACTTAATTAACTCACAAGCTAAGAACACAATGTGGATAAATGTCAGGAGTTAACATTGTGAATTTATGTAGGTTTTTGATCAAGAGAGCAGTCTCTATTTCTTTCAAGTTTCTGAACTTTTTAAGTCAATGTGATGGGTGAGAGAGAGTATTGAATGGTTTTAAGACATGAAGTGACCTAAGATTCCAAGAGAAGAGAGAGCATCTCTTGATCTGTTCAAGATTCAGAACCCCTGGATTTTTAAAAATCTGAGATAAACATTTTAGACATTACTCTATGGATTAAAGAATGGTTTCATTCATGCAATTAATATTTGTTGTTTTTACCATGAAAGATGAGCTCAAGTAATTATTGCAGATACAGTGATGAAAGACACGTCTCTAACCCTCCTAGGTGGGAATAACATGCGCTTCAACAGCTCAACAGCTATAACAAATTATGGTAAATGTTTGCACATAAGGAATTAACCCAGATCAGAACAAGCTTATCCAATATTAAATTTATGAAAATTATAAAAATTGCCAAAGGCTAGTCCTTGATCTCTTAATTCTATAATATTGAAGCATGACATTCTCCCCTTGGGGCCTCACAAAGATGTCAAAGCTCTATAAAATAATGCATTTTGAAATACTGTGGTTTAGAAAACAGTTTTCATGTTCCTAGATCAGAAGACACAACAGTAGAGTCAGTTCACCGTAAATTGACCTCTAGGGTTAAGGCAATTTTTGTTAGTATTTTAGCAAGGTTTTTAGTATATATAGACAACTGTATTCTAAAATTTATATTGAATGGAAAAGTCTTTGGTATAGCCAAAACAATTTTGAATAAAAGCAATAATGTGAGAGGAATTGGTCTTCTCAATGTCTTTCTATTTAGCTACGGTATTTAAGACTGTGTGATCTTGGGAACCCATAACCCAATGGAATCAAATGAAGAAACCAAAAAGAGAACCATACAAAAATGTCCAATTAGTTTTTAAGAAAAGAGCAAAAGCAATTGAATAGAGGAAGTATAGCCTTTTTAAACCATTACTTAAGTGGCAGTGGACCACTGAATATCTATAGCTAAAACAATAGAACCTAAGTCTCACCACGCAACACAAAACAACTCAAGCCATCAGAGTTAAATATAATATATAAAACAATAAATCTTGTAAAAAAACAGAAGAAAATTTTGAGGACTTAGAATATAGCTAATAGTACTCAGATCTGACATCAGATGCACAATCCCTACAAGAAAGAAAGAAAGAACAAATAATGCATTCTTAAAATTCAAAACTTTTGCTCTGGAAAAGATCCTATCATGAGGATGAAAAGACAAATTACAAACTGAGAGAAAAATTTCCAGACCACATTTTGACAGTGAAGTTGTATCTAGAATACATAAAGAATTTTCAAAACTCAACATTAAAAAGGAATCTGGGTAGAACTTTAGAAAGAGACATGCACAAACATTTCACCATAGAAGACACAAAGATAGCAAATGAGCACATAAAAAGACATTCAATATTATTAGCCATTAGAGAAATGCAAATGAGGTCCATGATAAGGTATTACTACTACCTATCAGAATGGCTAAAGGCACAAATAATAGTGATGTCTTCTAATTCTGGCAAAGATTCCAAGAAACCAGATCACTCATGCATTGCTGGTGGAAATACAGAATGGTACAACCATACTGGGAAAATTGACAGTGTCTTTTAAAAATGAAAATGGATTTACCATATAATGAGAAATTTCATTCTCAGAAATGAAACTAATTTTCATACAGAAACTTGTATACAGATGTTCACGAATGTTTTATTTTAATAGCCTATATTACGGTACATCCATCCTAGGATACACTAGTCAGAAGTAAAAATAAATATGTTATTAATATATTCTACAACTGGAATGATCATCAAGGCAATTATACTGAAGGAGAAAAACCCAATATCAAAAGATTATATATTACATGAGTAAATTTATTTAACATTCATGAAATAACAATTATAGGGATGGAGCACAGATTGGTAGTTGCCAGATGTTAGTCACATGGATGGTAATGATGTGGCTCTGAGTAGATAGCATGAGGGCATTTTGTGATGCTGCATTGATAGTTATATGAAGATGTATTTGATAAAGTTGCACAGAGCCATAGACACACAGCACACCTGTAGTGAGTGCATGTATAACTGGTAAAATCTGAGGAGAGTCCTTGGATTGTACCAATTTCAATTTCTGATTTTGGTGTTGCACTATAGTATGCAAAATGTTCTGTGGGAAGACAGTTTTTATGGCTCCATCATTAAACAAGTTATTATAAATAAAGTTAGTGAATCTTATAAATATTTCTTCCAGTTTCCTGTAAAAACAGATGGGCTGCCACATTCAGATGTCACTTCCTTTCTCTTTCTTTATCTTCTTTTATTCATTCATTATTTCATGTTTAAAACGCTTTGAAGAATACTAGAAGAACATCTAGAAAAAAAGTTGATCCTATAACAGAATCTTCAATCTAGCTTTGACTTCTACACCTTGTCTCATCAAAGTGTTTAAAGTCACTTTCTTCTAGTGTGATTAGAAATTGACATTACCTATCACCAACATGAAAAAAAAAATCAGAAATTAAAAAAACATGAAAACGTGGTAATTGTGTTTCTGTGACTTATTTTGCTTAACATTATGTCTTCTGTCCATTTTCCTGCAAATGATTTTGTAGTGCTGGGTACATAATCAAGTCAAAAGCACTATTTTTGCTAATTCTTGCCACAAAAAATGCAGTTGATTTTAGTTTTAAGGAAACTATGAAGTGAAGAAGCACATTAATATCTTTATGAATTCTGTGCTGTCATGGAATTTTAAATACAGTTTTCAAAAGTCTCTCTTTTTCATGTATTTTTCATTCTTAAAACTTAAAATTAGCCATACTTGTGTTTTTATTTATTTGTTTATTTTAGCGAAGATTGCTAAGGTTATTCCTTGAAGTTCAATGCAGTAGAACAAATCTCTGTTAAGGTAAGCAGATAATCTGACTTCCCATCAGGTATGATTT